>NC_136059.1:934343182-935733743 GCF_964261635.1 Lissotriton helveticus | reverse complement strand
CTCAGAAATGTTAGGTCGTATCTTAAACATGTCTGATACGAGTGGTATTGTACATGTATTTAAGACCGTTTTTTCGGGACTGTTAGCACCTTTTGAAGCAGTCCTAGGCATATTTCCAAACTTCGTGCACTCTGTATTTGACGGACTGCCTCTCATTTTGGGACTCGCTGCAGGGATACTATTTTTGCTCCTACTGCTTTGATATGGCAAGCCAATCCACAGCAGACACCCAGATCACTGTGGATAGTACTCTACTGGCGATGAAGTGTCATGAGCGCATCGTCCCAATTTTGGGATTAATTTGTTTAAGAGAATTGCATACCACATGGTTTATGTCATTCAGACCAATCTGGCAAGATTGACAGCGATGCTTCACATCTATGTGCGATTAATCTTCTTAACAAGGTAATCCAACTTTCACCTTCGATGGTAGACAAATTCTTTACAGACTGAGAAGATATGATGTTTTCTCCAAACAATAACACTGACTTTTGATTTGGCACGCAGTGTTCTGAGAAACTCTGAATTCGCCCTTCATTTTTAAAAACACAGTTTCTAACTTTGGAACTCTATTTTTTGCTATGATCAAACTTTTGTTTTTCCAAATTTACATTTTTTCATTTTTTGGCACAAAGTAATCTGCTTAAAGTAGAACTATTCACAGAGAAATAGAATTCATTGAAAATTTCCAAGAGACAATATTTGACCTTGCCCACAATCAAACAGTTTATATAATCTGCCATGAAATGTTCTCGACTTTTTCTTCTGTATTTAAGAGCCATTTCATAAATGTATTTTCGTGATTCATTCGGATAGCAATTATAAATGTCATCTATAGGCTTTGAATGAAACATTGCTTTAAATGTGTACAGCACAAATGCTTTTCGTGTACAACCAGTACCAATGCATTTTTATGTATTTTGGGTGAGTTTTAACACATCATGTTTAGATATGTTTTTATGTGTTTAGAACTTAGTAATGTCCTACATAAGAAAGTGGAGTGGGGGTTGTGTGGCGTTTTAAGCTCCGAGTGAATTTTCCTGATTCATGCCCTTATTTAGGTACAATTCACATTGCCCTTATATAGGCATAGAAATCAAGCCCTTATTTAGGCTTAGCCCATGCTACCCAAATACAGGCATGGCTACTTCCACCCGTACCAAACGTCACAAAGATTTCTTGGAAAAAAAGCTTAAGCAGTTAGGGAACTTCCCCTTGCTTGAAGATTTATTTGTCCAAGAACTCAGTTACTTTACAAAAAACAACTAATCCCTAGGGGTTCTTTCCTGGCTTTCATATGCCAGACTTTACATCAAACTATGGCATTCCTAAACACCTTCAAGGTATAAATATACCTTCACTTGCTCTAGCAAGATACGGTGGTTCGGAGAAGTTCAAAGACCTACTTGCCCGACGCAGCTCGCTACAGCAAGTGCAGAAGGAAGCCGACACTCCAGCTGACGCACTGATCAGGAAGCTGCCTTTCTCCTGCCGAGAATCCAGCTCCAGTGTTTCCGGCTCCCCTTGCGGGGTGTTGGGAAATCAAGTTCCGAGACAGAGATACCAGACCTCCTTCATTCTAACTAGGTATGGAGCTGATAAGAACCTAGAGAAACCTTTGGTAGATTCTTGGCAAAAACTAAACCTATGCTACACAATACTTACTTCTTCTCATACTAGGCTTAGGTAAGGTACATTGGGGTAGGCGCATTTTAGAAGCACCAGTTGAGTATTTTAGTCAATGTTATTTATGTATGTATTTTTATATGGCTTAGAAACCATACACTGCTATTACAGTATTATTTGATAACACCATTCGCGCTGTACGCATTATACTTTGCATTCTGCATAACGATTGTAGCAGTTCACTTCTCTTGCATGAGAAAGAAGACTGTTCAATAAACCCTTTTATTGAAAATGCCCGTCTCACTATTTCTCTGCAACTCTGTAGAAACGAAGCATGCATGATTGATTGAGTGAAATACTTATCTATTGTTTCTGCGACTCTGAGAGATATATTCTTATTCATGGGATACAAAGTTGTCATGTTTATGCGGTTGTCAGAAACGAATCCCTTCTTGTGTATTCGAAAAAGTTTCTAGTGATCTCTGAGTTAGCTGGCACACACATAATTAAGTTTAGTATATTCGATAGAGACTTAGTTGACCTCAGTCCTACGTCAAATCTATAGGATATATTATTCCAATGCGCAGAGCCTATTGGGAATATAGGAACTATAGTACTGTAGGGATTGGCCGCAGGCATCCACCCCCCACTGCGCATGGCCATTAGCTGTGTGTAGCAGGGATTGTCAGCAGGGCAAGGCATCTGCACCCTCTCCTCCATCGTAAGGCCTATGACCAGGACCTTTTGCGCTGCTCCCACAGTAGGATTATCAAAGCTCAACTGTAGAGCACCAAATTCGATTTTATTTAATTTCCCCATATATTCGAGGACTGCTGTTAGAGTAGTACTATATCATAGTCTCCTCGAATATCTGAGGATATTTCTAGGCCGCTCCTTTGAGTTACAGGCACCTCTGGGTGGCATACATAGACGAGCATACAAAGTCTGTTTGCTCTCTCTATCTTTTAAATAGAATGGAACAGGAATTGTTGTGATTCATGTGTCTTTATATCATTTCCTATAAGCGACAGCTCCTTTTGGCTTTTGGTCACATTGATAGTGTTTTTTGCTAAGCTTCACCCCTTTGCCTTTTGCTTACATTCTGAATTTTCACTCTTATGTTTTTATTTTTGACAATCAGGCACGTGATATTTTGAGCATCTTATTGAAAGTAGTGATTTTCATGTTTTATTGGAGTATATTGCCATAGTGGGGGGGGGGCATTTTCTCTCTTCCCCAACATACCTTAGTGCAAGGGGACTCGGATAAAAAAAGATAAAGGGGCAGCTGCCGTGCTCCTTCATGGTACAGAGGATTGGGGAAGTACCTAATTCTCCAGCAGTGTGATCACATGAACAAGCAGGGTGCAGTGTCAGGTGATAGCTGCCCCACGCTTCTTTGTTTCATGCCATTGTGCGGGTCGCAGTGACAGTGGCGGCTACTCTATGCAGGCAGAGGAGCGACACCCCACTGCAAGAAAGCAGAAGGGTTTGGATGGGGGTGGGTGTATCTGCTGGAGTGCATGGGGGAGTGGCTAGCCCAATGCTGTGGGCTCTGACTGAACCAGTCATGCACACTCTCCCTTTTCTCCATGTAGGCTGCATGCAGCCTACATGGAGAAAATGGCCTCCCCATAGGCGCCTGGCTGGACGCTGGCCCCGCCAATCACAACGCTGCCATTGCAGCATTGTGATTGGCTTAGGGGAGGGGAGGGAGGCTGCCTGCTTCCTGTTCCTGTGAGGCAGGAATGCAGGAGCAGATCCAGCAGTGAACACGTGGGACCCGTGGAAAGGTACGTTTTATATATATTTTTTCATTATTTAAACCCCACCTCCCCACACGAGCCCCCTTTCCACGTGACGTCCCCCCTCTGTGACCCTACGCCCACCCCCACCCATGAACCATACCAGCCACGACTGGTGGAATGGATCATCTACCAGGTGACTTTGCACCCTGATTCCCCTTTGAAAGAGGTTGCACGGGGCAGGTATCTACCTCGCTCATTGATGGCCTACAGTAGGCAGGGTCAGTCACATACAACGGAAAGGGCGTAAGCGCTTCTGCTGACCTTCTCCTATGGATGGGGTTGTGCTGAAGTATTGTGCTATATTTACTGGATGGAGAGTTTTTTAAACAGATTAAATATTGCTTGTTGGAGTGTCTATAATACATTAAGTTTACGATAGCCTATTAGACCATTGGCCATCCCTAAGTCTTGGACTGATAAATCGTGTAAGTTCAATTCATCCTCTAAAGGTCGCACTTTAATTCTCTTTGGCCAGAGCCCGTGACTTGTTCTGTTAGTATGGTGTAGTGAGCAACTTAGAGACTATGTTTTGTGTGCTTTTATTGGGAACCCTTCATCAGACGATCTAGAACCCAAAACTGTGCCTCCGAGGTGGAGCATTCATGTTTGGGATTTTTTTGGGTGCCTTTGGCCTTGGACGCTGGTTGCAGTTCAGGGGATTTATGCACTGACAAACAGAACTCAACACGCCTCATACGAGCTTTTAGGATGGGCGGGGTTCTCCTTTCAACACATTTTTGGTACGTGTTAGTAACCAATTTCTAGTGTTCTGAGATTGTGTAGAGATAGTGTTACAGAAAGGGCTGCGAGACATTGGGTCTTTAGACTACAAGTATAGCAACAGGGAGTTTACTGAGCGACAAAAACTTTCTGACATCCTAAATGAGGCTAGAGTTTTAGTGCTGTGGAAGATTGCCATGGGGGTTCAAGGACTGTGGAAATAGGACTTCATATATACTCTTAGCAATGTAGGAATTCCATCATTCTTGAATGGGAGATGCTAAGCAACTCACATTGTACTTTCGTAAAGTAAATATATTGGAAGTGTACTCACCCGCAAGCTACAGAACATCCAAAACGCCGCCGCAAGACTGGTCCTCAACCTGCCAAGACACTGCCTAATCTCCCAGCACCTGCGCACACACCACTTTCTCCCCATCGAAGCTAAAGTCACATTCAAGATTCTAACCCACACTCACAAGGTCCTCCACGACACCGGACCAGCATACCTGAACAGACGACTCAAATTCCACGGACCCCAAAGCAGCCCAGCTCTCCTACGCCATGGTCCCCCACACCAAAAAGACCAGATTGGGAGGTTGCTCCTTCTCATCCGCTCGGCCAGAGCCTGGAACAACCGTCCACTCCACCTTAGACAGATAACATCGCTCCCCATCTTCGCAAAAAAACTCAAAACCTGGCTCTTCGACAGACCCCCCTCCTTGATGGACTGGAACCTGCGGAACCCCCCAGCGCCTTGAGACCCTTACGGGTGAGTAGTTGCGCTTAGCAAATACCTGATTGATTGATGATTGATTGATGGAGTTCCAAAGTGATCCATTATTTCTACTCTTGCAGCTCTTTTGTGGAATATGTGTATATTTGTACAACTAACCTGACCATCCACAAATCAGAGTTAAAAATCGGTGAGGTCATCTGGAAGGAAATCGCCCTCTTTGCTAGTGTATGTTACGGCTCGTTTTATCTGCACTGGCATCAGTCTTTTGGTCAGGCGCACCACTTGTCCTCTGTAAAAAAAGATAGAGATTTGTATGTCCGAATTGCTCAGGTGTCATTCAGATAAGGCAGCTGTATGTGTGTAAGTCCTCTGCACCACTGAGTACTTACATGTGAAGTAGGAGTGAAGGTCCAGGGCATATTTATTCCTCCTACATCAATGACATAGCATGATTTTAGATTGCCTGTTTTCCTAGCAGCCTCTGCAGCACAACTACCATGTAAAATGTGATATGACATCATAGATTGGTAACATTTAATTGAAAAGTGCTCTGAAGGCAGCACAGTATGCAAAATTATTTACAATGGGCAGAAAAGACCAGTGATGAAGTTCAGTCCCTCTTATATAACAGTTATGGGGTATATTCTGCTGAAGTGCATTTCAGTAGGTACTCAGATTTTCTCTGAAATTGCACCATTCACACATCATGATGGGCCTGCTCTCCAGCTGGCACTCTAAGGACAAGTGGGAGGAGCCAATTAGGGCTTATGAATCGGAGGTACATTTGGCTGAATAGATTCTGTAGCTATCGTGTGAACAAAATATTGTGTCAAGAATATCATGAAGGTACTCATTAAAATAGAGGTTTGGCAAGTGGGCAGGCTAGGAGCCGGGCTAAGGGCAAGATATGATCATACATAATGACTTCTGTACCAGTTGCAGCACATATTAAAACACAAGAGAAAAGCGTTTATGTCAATAAAACAGATGAACTCATTGCACATAATGAAAGCCAAGAGGGCACTTTCACCCGAATGGCTGCTACGCACTTGATTGATAGTGCAGGGTCTGTCTAGAGACCCTCTCCTGTTAATTACAGCGTGACACAAGCCATCTCAAACCCCTGCAGTTTGGGGACATTCAAATGGGCGCTGCTGGAATCTTCACCAGCAACTCTGCAAAAGGCTTCTTCACGGCTCGGTTAATTACATGCTCCTCGGAAGCAGAGCAGAATCTGCCCTGCATCGGAGGAGAAACCTAGCCTGTGCCTGCTGTGCTGTGGATCAAGGTGCCAGTACTCTCCCTGGCTACAGAGAAATGCCGGTACTGATGGCAAACAAATTCAGAACTGCTGGTACTCAGTACCGGTGAGTACTAACCCATTTAAAGCACTGATTATATTTTTATGCCAATTTACAAGAAAACACATGTAACAAAATGGTAGGAAGACTCACAATAATATTTACAATATGGAACATATTGAGAGTTCACTGAATTAATTAATTGACCATTATAATGGCTTGTATATGTTTCCTACATGACCTACCACTAATTGATATTAGCTAGAAAGCTGCCACTATAAGAGAAACTATAATTGAACCGCCAAGTCAATACAACCTAAGTTTACACAATGCACAGATCATACCTGGCTGTGTCTGGTGAAGATGCCAAATGTCCTTGGAGATGTTCCTTCCTGGATAGATGGAGCGTCTTCGCCCAGTGTCAAAGGCAAGAGATTTGCTGTCTTGATTGTCGGTCACTGTAGCTTGGGTAGGCATGGTGGAACTTTTCTCACCCACAGGATTTACTATTATTCCTGTCTCATATAAGTTATGGTAAGAATGCAACAGTGGGCATCACTAATATACACATATGTAACACATGCATAGAAGATAGGGACACTAACATATTGAATGCGCTAATAATAAATACTAATCATAAAATTGACTTTATGTAGTAGATGAGAGGTCGGGCCATGCTTATCGGTGAGTGCTCACATCACCTGACACATTAAGAAATGATGATGTGCACCAGACAGGGCTTACTCCAATCAATATTTCCAACCTCCCTAAAACATGCTACATTTGAAAGTAAAATCTTTCAGTGGGACCAACCACCAACTTCTATCCGATCATATGCACTTAAGAACTGTTCCCAGGTCCTAATTGGCTGCACTGAAGACACCGAGCACTCATTATGAGCTGGTCAGTAGTTGGTACGATATTTATCGCATGCACTAAAATCCAACTGGAATTTATGGGGTGCAATAATTACCACCCAGTTATGAGTTTATTTCCTGCTTGTGGGGAATAACATGTAGTACATGTGCTTACTGCATTAAAATCTCCATGTTGTAGTATTTTCCTGGAATTTTACCCCAATAGCGTCAACATTTATCTTGGGAACGTGATATGTATTGCAATACGTGTAACTCTGACATGTGTTGCACCAGGAGGTATTCACCATCATTTTGTGCTAGAGGTAAGTGACTAAGGGCCAGATGTAGGTGGCCAAATAGCGAGCGATAGCGCTGAAATTCACAGAAATTAGCAAAATAAGGAATCGCAAAATTGCGATTCCTTATTTTGCTCTTGCATTTAAGGAATCGCAAATTGCACCCTTGAAATTGCACCCAGAATTTGCGAGTGCCTCCTGGTTACTCGCAAATTGCGGGCGCAAATCCTTGCGATTCGCTATTAATGAATATTAAGGAATCGCAAATATTTTTGCGATCCCTGCCTTCATTCAATTTAGTGAGTCCTTAATAGCAATTCTGTAAAAATCGCTATTAAGGACTCGCTAAATCGAATTTACCTACATCTGGCCCTAAGTGATAATACACAGAACCCAGTTCCACTTTCTGGGTCAGTATATGTTTCAACCGTATAGGAGCTCGGTCACCACTCTCACAAACAGATTGCCCACTCTCTCCCCTAAACTCATGTAGAAAATGGACAACCAGTGTTAGATTAGTACAGCATTCGATGGTTTACATAAATGCATAGATTGCAGATTTTGCAAGTACAGTCTTGGAATGTGCTCCTAGCACATGGAAAGAATATACCACTACTTAATTTACGAACTGTAGTAAAATGTGATGTATATATATTGGTATGTAATTGTGCCAAATATATATGAGAATCACAAACCATGTTTATGTCTCATTGATCCCATTATTGTTAGATGGGAAATCACTTCCAATGATGAAACAAATGTGCTTCTGGATATGGTGAAATTCGTTATGCCTGACTTTATATTGTATTGTTATTGCAATTACACAGTGGTAACTACCCCTGATGAGGCGTCAAAGCGCTTTTTCGGTGAGTAGCATGCTACTCCGGAACCCACAAGGATTAGTAGTGAATTAATATAGTGAAATATGAAATTAATTTGAACGGTAGGCATGTCAGTCTGTTATTTGGATTGAGAAGGATAGTAGAGGAATAGAAGAGGGAAAGGTTTGAATTTATATAGCGCTTGCTACACCTGATGAGATTTTGAAGTTATATGAGTTTCATGCTTACAGACTACGTAAAATAACAATAGTTTTATCAAGGATTTTATAGTCTCTGTTTGTAAGCTCCCCCAGTTTAAAGAAAATAATGTTCTCATGAATTTGTTCTGTTTGGTCTTCATGCAATTCCATGTACTACTCTGCCTGTTTAATGAGCAATACAATCATCTATTTTCTGGCTTTTGACACGCCGTCTTTCCACTCCATCTTGCGTTTGTCTTCAGAGTAATCAAAGAATGGGAAGATTGTGAATCTGAAATCACTGGGGACGCACCTGACTATCAAATATTTATTTAAAGTGGCTGCCTCTCATCATAAGCAAATTCTTGGTAAAATGCTTAGGAGCTCAGAGTTTTTATGTTAAACCCTCATGTGGAGCATTTGC
Source organism: Lissotriton helveticus (assembly GCF_964261635.1). Taxonomy (NCBI): domain Eukaryota; kingdom Metazoa; phylum Chordata; class Amphibia; order Caudata; family Salamandridae; genus Lissotriton; species Lissotriton helveticus. The sequence continues at coordinate 935,724,952 of NC_136059.1, read as the reverse complement.
CTTCAGATAAGGGGACGATAGAGGTGGCAAAATACAGACGTTTTATAGCATTCGTCCCTGAGTGCAATCTACATGTGCTTATTACTTATTGGCTGTGTGTTATCTGTGATGTCATAGTTTTGAGGTAGACACTATTACCAGTTTCTAATAAAGAGCAGCCTGTGTGTTACATTTAGCTGATGCATAGTTCAAATAAAACCTAAAAGTGTTTTGGCAACGATAGTGTAGAACATATGTAAAGAAGGGGAGGTCATTACTGAGATGAGCTTGGGTGAGACATGTTTGGAAATATTCTGGTGATTTGAAGGTTCTTCGTATGTAATTGAGTGATAAGATGGAAGATGCAGACAGAAATGCTTCGCTTTATCCTGTTTGCGTGGGAAGAAAGGGAACAATATTTTAGGTAGATATATAATCTTCCTGCAGATTCCTCATCTTTAAAATATCCCTCAAGTCAGACAAGCCTGAACACTTTGACCAAGCAGTATTTCTTCTCTACCATGAGGTATCACCAAGTGGCTTCAGCTGTGACTCTGCCCTCTGACTGTGACGTAATCAGAGCAGTGGTGGCTGGAAGGGAATGGTGGTGCGGGCAGGGGAAGCTGGGGGTGGGTGTTAGGGAGAAAAACAAAAAACGTACCTGATGATCGCCGTTGCCTCCGATGCAGGAACCAGGAAGCACCCAGGCTCCCAGACTCCTCTGACCAATCACAACGCTGCCTTACAGCAGCGTTGTGATTGGTCTGAGTGCCGTGGTTCCGCACTCAGAAAGAGGGACTGGGAGCCTGCGCATGTTCCCCACCAGGCTGTGCAATACAGATGGTGGAGGACATGCAAAGTGCGCATGGTGGTTTGGCCGGCCCAATACGGCCAGCCAAACTGGCATGTGCACTTAAGTTGCAGCAACCACTCTTCCTCCTTTGACATCACAGCAGCCCCGACCTGCCCTAACGTAACCTGGCTGCAACTGCAATTCAAAAACAAAAATGATAATAACGTTCCGTTATCATCATTTTCTTTTTCCTTTGCACTGATTTAAAGGAGTGGGCGACGCTCCTCCGCCTTAACAGAGGAGCCGCCGCTGTTTATTAGGCACCAACCAGCGCACCGCACAGGCATCAGTTCCTTGTAATTTTTCCGTATTCCATTGAGGCATATGGAGAAGAAGTGAGATAACATCAGCGACAGTAACAGCACATAATATTTTTCCTACCTTGGGATCTTAGTAATAGACACGGGAACAATTCATCGAAAAGCAGGAATACAGTGAGGAATCTGTGGGAAGAAAATGCATCCACCAGAAATATTGTTACCGAAGGTAAGTAACTCTTTCTTCTGATGGATATTCTGTGGCTTTCTCACCGTAGAAATTAGACTCCAAGCAATGCCCCAAGGGATTTGAGATTGAGCAATGCTTTTTAACAGGGAAGTAAAGCAATGCAGTTTTTCCAAAGTACCCATTAAAACAAGTTTAGACTGTGAGACAATAATGTTTGGCAAAAGTATGCATGATGAATGTGTGGAAACCCGTCAGATGTCAATGTCTGGACCACCTCCTGCGAGAGCCATATCAGAAAGTATGGCCCAGGTAGAAAGGGCACAAATGCCTTCTGGAGGGGCGGGGGTGAGATTTGACTAAGATAAAATAGATTTTGATACAAACAATGATACAATAAGAAATGGTGTTTTGGCCACCACGTGATAATTTTTAGTCCAGTGAAGCACACAATGAGCTAATCATTTACTTTGACCTTTTGAGTAAGATCCGTCCTCCAGCCCTGCCGAAATCCAGTCTATGTAGACACTCGTTCTTTTTAATGGAATGGGGGGGGGGTGGAGAATAGATGAAGAACGGACTGGCACCACAGTCTAGTGAGAAACAGTATGCGGCTACGATATTTTGAGTAAGCAGTGGGTTGAAAGGGCAGCCCAGGAAAAGATTGGAGGCTCAGTCATTAATGCAAATCCAGATTACCTGTCTAGTAGATGTGCACATGAGCAGAGAAGCTCCCTTGATGTTGAATACACTATTTTCTTAGTTACCACTAGAGGGCCCCCACCGGCCCTATGGAAAGTGGCACCAACAAGATACAAAAGCCCATGAGACCAAGCAGAAGTAAGATGTCAAGATATGAGATCCATATCTGAGTCATAAACATCTAAATCATCTCTCAAATATCTGAGATCCTCTGAGGAGGAGCAAAACGTTTCATGCAGGTTGTGTCCAGCACTGCATATATGATGGTTACCTTCTGTATTGAGTTGAGACTGGGAATTGATAGCATAGACCAGGTAATGGAGGAGAGCCATTGTGAGCCGAGGTGTTCTTCAACCCGTGCCAGGTTCCCTGCCTTCACCAATCAGTTTTTCAAGAATGGAAATACATGGACTGCAAGCCAAAACAGTGAAGTTGCCACAACTGCTAGTACTTTTTTGAACACATGTCACATGGTCATCATTCTGAATGGAAGGAGCAGGAACGAGTACTGGTGGGATCCCACCTTGATCCCAAGTAATGTTTGTGAGTGGGAGTTTTGGCAGATGGGAGTAAACACCTGGAAATCCAGGAATGTTAACCAGTCCTCCGCCCTGAAAGCCAAAGAATGTGGTTCAGGGACTATATTTTCAACTTGTCCTGCTGAATAAAGATGTTCAAGAGGCAAAGGTTCTTTTGGGAACAGAGAGTAAAGTCTTATGCCACTTTTTCTCAGAGGCTCCAGCATATTACCCCCTTTGTTCAATAGTATGAGGCATGTGCCAGGGAAAACATCCTGGTCAAGGTAGAACGGTTCCAGAGGAGGGGACTGAAATGGTAGGGTGCAACCATTTGTAGTAGGTAGATGACCCAGCAGTCTGCCCATATTGTCTCACAGTTGGTGGAAAATGGAAGACCCTACCCCATCAGAAGATGGTCACTTAAAGGGGGAATAAAACAGAGGATTTGAAGCAGCACAGCTGGCAAACAAATGGACTGGATCTGTTGCTGGTGATGTTACCTTCTTGATCCACCACTGTTCCAGAACGAGAGGCCCTTATGTTGGGGTATCTGGGTTGGCTGAGAAAGTTGTTTTTGATGGAACCGTAGTGCCCAGGAATAGTCTACGAATTTCCTGTATTGTTGGTGGAAGTGTCTTGTTGGGAGGCTATGTCCAATGAGTGACCTGTTGCAGATATCCAACCATTGTTGATCAGATCAGAAAATAGTTTATTTATGAGGCCTGGAAGAATGATGATTGTACTTTTTGCTTTTTCCCACAAAGCCAGGACACAGTGGACCACAAGACAAGAGGCATTCACCTCTCAGAACACGAGTCTGCCAAATTCAAACACTTTAGGGTCCATATGTGTAGGTTTTTTAACTATATATGCAGGTGCTGTGGGAAAGGCATATGGGTGCAGTTTGGACACAGGACTTTCTTTTGAAGGGTGTGATGACAGAAATTGTGTCACCCAAGTCATATTGTTATTTGCCTGTAGACTATTAGGCCAAAAAAGGGCTTCTTCCATGCAGAAGGACAGGTTCCAAAAGAACCTGGCTGAACGGGAATAAATGCTCCAAAACTGAAGAAGATGCCTGCAAAAGTTCTGTCACAATGTTAGATTTTGCCTCCGCATAGGCCAGAACTAACTCTAAAGCTTCAGCTGCTTTTTGTACCACTGTAGTGAATGGAAAGACTTCTTCTGAAGGAGTTATAGAGCGGTAAGGAATTCCCCCTTATGGTCAAGTATTCAGGCCACTTTTCTTTTGTAAATCAAGATATAAGCCAACAACAATATTATGGCAGGGAAAGAAGTTATCAGGTTTGGAGTCATCATACTTTATTTGTCCATCTTCCTTTTGAGGCATGTCAAGGCGTTTTGTGTCAGACCCAAATACTTCTTCCATCTGAGCAAATATTTGGGACCATGGAAGAGTCCCAGTCTAGGGAGCATATCCTGCTTTGACCTTCTCTTTTGCCACTCAGAATCAGTTTTGTCCTTAGGGAGTGGCCCACATGTTACAGTAGTAATCTTTAAAAAAAATCCAACATTGAGCGCTATAAGTCCTCGACACCTGTGCAGTGTTGGCTGATGGAGCCAGAAAGTTAGGTTAAATCTTTTTGAATAATCGGATTTTCTCTGATGATGAGGAATTGTTTGGCATCAGAGAACAGTGTTGAGACTTGGATGGTCCTGGGAGCAAGATTGCGTCCATGAAGAAGAGGATGCCTCCTTTCCTAGCTTGATATTTGTGTTTTTAAAGAAAGATCTGTTTGGAGTTTTAGGGAGATCAAACCCTGGCAAGAACATAGCCTGAAGATGAAGGGGACATTCTCTGTGTATCCCTGTGGGCCTTGATAAAAAACAGCTTTACCTTCTGTTCACTGATGGCTTTAAATTGCATCACTGAAGAGCAGTTGCAGGCTGCAGCTTCATGTTCCAAGCTCAGACACGACAAGCAGATGTCATGATGATCCAACAAGAATATTTTCTTGTGACATCTGCAACAGGGGTTAAGCTCTGAAACTTTTGATGGAAACATTTGACCTATTCATTGTCAAAATGTTGTACAATTTCACGCATGAAGCGTTGAAAAACCTCCAGAACTAATACCTGCTCACTTTCTGACACCGAATAACCATGAATGTTGTCACCACCTGGTGATGTCACAGAGCTTTTGCTGGGGAAGTGTTTCTTGACCAGTCCGGTGCTTGAATTGATAATCATAAGGACAAGAATCTTCTGAAATATGTATCCATCTGAAATCAAAGGGTTGGAAACTTTCGCCTTTCAATCAGCTATTCTTACAGTGAGAACAGGGCATCAAACATTTTCTCCCAGAAGCTAAAGTACTTTGAAAAGAGGCTTAGGGCATTTTGAGTTCTTGTACCCACTCCATCAGATCTGGGTAACCTTGATGGTGCAAGTCTACATGACTGAAACACTCTGAGAATATATGGGTCATTGTCTGAAGTCTTTAGCTACACTGCTGTTCACTACATGATCTCCTCATAGAGTTTAAGAATGGCCCCTAGCATGGACTCCACCTAATAAGGTTCAGAAGTTTGGTTTGACGTTCCAAAAATGGCACACTTGGGAATGGCTGACCAAAAACACAGTTGTTGGGAGTTGTCTTAATTTAGGAGGGCTGCCGTCATGAGTGGGCCTAATTTTAGGGAGCGCAGTGGGATGGAGATGTGCTCTTGAGATGCTTAGCCATGGATGGGGCTTAGACTTCTAGTTAAGTGTTTGGGACTGACCAGAAATCCCAGAACCTTTCAGTTTTGAGTTTGATGTGCGAAGCTCGCTTTCTCTTTTCATGCTATTTATCCGTGGAAGTACATAGACTCACAAGTTCTAGGACTGCTTGCCGGCCCATCACCACAACCGTGACCTTTTCAAGGGCTTCCCCCTGCAAAACAGCTTGTGGTAATCCTGATTTTACAACGTAAGAATACTTAAATAAGAGGTGTACATACAGGAATTCACTGCTGATCACTTAGTTTTCATCATACAGATAATATGCAAAGTAAATTTTATGATGAATAAACATTGAAGATTTCTGGGAAGTATATCATAAATGATTGAATACACTCATTCATTGAACACATTTTATTGCACTGACAACAATTCAAACTTTCTTACTTCTTCTCTTGCATTATCAAGGCGCTTTGTGGTGGATTCCTCTTGCTTCAGCATAGACTTTGAAATTTGCCTTTCAGCCTGAAGTCAGGATTCTGACTTCCCAAATGCAGACACAGATCCTATTCCCATTAATAAATCACATATTACAGTGCACTCAGATAAACTTCAGGACCCTTAACTTGCCCGCCGTCCACAAAAGAGCACCCCGTCTTTATTCTCAGAGTCCAGGGGTAAGTCCATGGGTAAACTGGGACATAACTTGACTGGGACAATCATAGGCTCATATTCAGGTTGCAGATTTGTATGCTTCTTTTTACTGGTGTTCGCCAAGTACTACACTTTGCATTATTATAACTATTATTATTATTATTACAACAATCTTACTACAACAAATCTCACGTTGCCAAGTTGTATTTCAGTTACAATCTTGAAAATGGTATACAGAAGTGATCTCTGCATTCCATAGAAGGTGCATTGTTCCTGGAAATCAAGGTTTCGGTGTAGGCCTTTGACGGAAAGTTGCATTTGGCACAGAATAAACTGGCTTTGTCTTCTCTCAATGGAGGCTTTCGAGCATACGGATCCTGCTCTCCAATCTCTGACTCCATTCCTCCCTGAGCCTGCAAGTAAAGCGTAAACAGTGCTATGAGCAATCACAATCCAAACTCAACAATCCTAGTAACCACCAGCCGCAACCTTTCGAGCAATGTAGGTTGTTTTCATTTACTGTCATTGCCCTGATGAGGAGCCAGGACGTTCTACTAGTGCCTAGGATACAAACACAAAGTTATATGCTCTTATATGGCTGACAAAATAGGAAATGGAATACAAATAAGATATTTGTCTTGGTTTAGTAGGTAGATACATCAGGTGGTAACTGTTCAAATCCCAGATTTTGAGGACTAAAGGAGGGCATGGCCAGAATAAAGGTCTAGAACACGCATCACAAGAAATAGGAGGGGTGTATATGATGGATAGTAATGTGATTGAGAGCAGTGACCCCCATTCCTAGTGCTTCTCTTGCCATGCCCACCTGCTGATGCACAGGTTTGTGTTTGAGGTGCGGGCAGTAGAAGGGAGGAAAGAAGGTGCTCTGCCGAGGGCCGTACTGGTTGTAGCGGGCACCGGGCGTTTCCCCGGTTGGGACCGATTTTGGGCCCCCAGGGCCGTTTTTGTTACAGGGCCATTTTTGCAGCATAGCTGCAAAATTGGCCCTTGTAACAAAATCGTCCGAAACAGGCCCTGGCTAAAAGCTCGGCCGGCTCCCAGGGGGGCTGGCCGAGCTCTTTGCCAGGGCCAGTTTTGGTTCCCAGTCCGGCCCAGGCTCTGTCCCAACCTCAAGAGTTGGATGGTACCCAGGATGATCCAAGTAATTTCTATAACTGACCCACCTACCTGATCTCTTGCTTCTGGCTGTGATACAAAGAGTGGTGGGAGGGATAGTGAAGGAGCTGCTGAGTCCTTTTCAAACTCCATGCTATTTTCATCCCACCCCAGCAAGAAAGCTGTTCACCTTACCAATGAGAACTTGCAAGGAGACAGGCTAAACTGCAGTCAAGCTGATCAGCACTACCTTATCCCTGCTGATGAAGACAACAGATAGGTGTAGTCCAGCAATACAGTGGGAGTGAGTCCCATATAGACTCAAATCCTGATTTAGAGTTCGGCAGACAGGTTACTACATCACAAACATGACGGATGCATTGTCCCCCGTATTACAAGTGCTATTAGAGACAATGCACTTGTAATAGGGTGGCCAGGATATCCTTCACGTTTATCACGGAGTAACCCGCCCACCGAACTCTAAATAAGACCCATAGTCTTGTAGTCCAAGAAGCTCGTTTAGGAGGCCATTACGCCGTTCATGCGTCACTTTTTTTGAGGCACCGATGGCGCAGTGTGCCTGCGCATATTTTCAAGCATTAGGGTGGAGGAGCGTAGCCCCGCTGCTTTCTCGCAGCCGAAGCTTCCGGTTTAAGCGCGCTCCTCAAGGCTATTGCGAAAGTCCTTCCATTTATAGACAGGCTTTGAAAACTCAGCTTGATACTCTTGTGCTGCCTGCTGGTACTGCTCTTATTCAGTATGTTGATGATTTATTAGTGACTGCTGATGATGAGGAAACTTGTAAAGAAGCTACTCTTTCTTTGTTACGACATTTGATTTGCATCATAAAGTGTCACCTTCAAAGTTGCAGTATTGTCGCCAAGAGGTGACCTACTTAGGTCATCTCTTGTCGAAGGAGGGAAGAAGGTTGACCCCAGAACGAATTCAAGCGATTGCTCAAATGACTGTGCCAAGTACGCAGAGAGAGGTACGTGCTTTTCTGGGTATCACTTCGTATTGTAGACAGTGGATTCCGAACTTTTCTTTGTTGGCAAAACCTCTGTTGGCATTGACTTGTAAGGATATACCGAACCCTCTTCCTTGGTCTGACGATTGTCAGAAAAGTTTTTCTGAGTTGCGTGATGCGTTGTGTTCTGCTCCAGTGTTGGGTACTCCTGACTACAGTAAGCCTTTTACACTCTACGTCCACGAGAGAGAGGGTTGTGCATTGTCAGTTTTGACTCAACAATTCGGTGATAAGCAGCGTCCATGTGCGTATTTCTCGTCGACTTTAGATCCGGTAGCTAGAGTGTTGCCAAGTTGCTTAAGAGCTACAACGGCAGCGGCTGTTTCTATCCGACAGTCTGCTGGATTGGTGATGGATAACACGTTGGTCGTGATGGTTCCACATGCAGTGGATACTTTATTAAATAGAACCCAGACTCAGCACCTTACTAGTGCGAGGTTGTCGGGCTATGAGTTGACGCTTTTGGCTAGTCATGTGCACATCAAGCGGTGTAATATATTGAATCCAGCGACATTGTTGCCGATTTCTGTGGACACAGATGGTCAGGAACAGCATGATTGTTTTCTTAGGACGGAGGAGGAAACGAAGGGTAGAGTCGATTTGAAAGACACTCCTCTTTCGGATCCTGATGGTACGCTATGGGTTGATGGGTCATGCTACAAGCTCCCAAATGGCGATACGACCGCGGCATATGCCGTGACGACATTATGTACGATTGTTGAAACTGCACGAGTGAGCTATAATTCGGCGCAAGCAGCAGAATTGATTGCATTAACGAGAGCGTGTATTTTATCAGAGGGAAAGAGAGTGAATATGTATACCGATAGTCAGTACGCGTTTGGTGTAGCACACAGTTTTGGACGCTTGTGGAAAGAAAGAGGATTTATCACATCGCATGGGACTAAGATCCAACATGGGCAGTTGGTGAATGAGCTTCTTGAGTCACTTACTTTGCCGAAGCAAGTTGCGATTGTGAAGTGTAGTGCTCACCGGAAGGTTAAGGATGATGTTGGTCGTGGTAATGCGTTTGCGGATGAAGTTGCGAAAGAAACAGCGAGAAATGTGATGAGTCAAATGTACGTTGCAGGCCCTGCGAGATGGATTGGTGCAGCTGGAATGTGTGAAGATACGATTGAGAGTGTGAAATCAATCCAGGCTGAAGCCACTGAAAATGAAAAGAGTGTGTGGAGAGAAACTACGGGTAGATTGGATTCGACTGGTTGTTGGGTTGAGTTATCAGAACACCAAAGATGGATGTTGCCGGGTGCATATGTGCTTGCGGTGGTTACGATGGCACATGGGTTGTCTCACATTAGTGCGAAAGGAATTTGTAAGTTGTTGGCTCCAGTGTGGGAGAATGGTGGGATTCCCAAATGTGCAGAGAATGTGGGCAAGAATTGTATGGTGTGTTTGATGTATAATCCAGGTAAGGGAACTCCAACTCCAGCTGGTCACTTTTCGCCTCCGACGTATCTGTTCGAGGTTCTGCAATTGGATTTTATCCACATGGAAAGATGCAACAATTTGAAATACGTCCTTGTAGTTGTTTGTGCAATTTCTAGATGGGTAGAGGCATACCCCCTAAAAGATAATACTGCCTCATCCACAGCTAAAGTCTTGCTCAAAGAATATTTCCCTAGGTTTGGGTTGCCAAGGATGGTGTGGAGTGATAACGGAAGTGCGTTCGTGGGGAAGATCATGAAGAGAGTGTGTGAGGGTTTGGGCATAAAACAGGAATTCCATGCTGCGAATCACCCCCAATCAGCTGGATTAGTGGAATGTTACAATGGCACTCTGAAGCTGAAGTTAGCCAAAATTCAGGCGAGTTCTGGTCTCCAATGGGCCGATGCTTTGCCGTTGGCACTTTTGTCAACTAGAACTACAGTGCATTCCCGAATCGGACTTAGTCCGTATGAAATTGTTTTTGGTCGACCGGCAAATGTGTGGGAAGTGCCGAGACCAACAAAATTTAGTGATATTGACTATCCTGTGTTGGTGGACTATTTGTATGACCTGGCGGCTAAATTGTGTGTCTTGCATCAACAGGTTCACGATAACCTGCCACCTGCCACCAGCATCCGTGGACCCAGGTCACACCATCAATCCTGGTGACTGGGTCCCCGTGAAAAATTTCCAACGGACCAAGAACGACCAGCCCCGCTAGACGGGCCCTCATCAGGTGTTGCTGTCTCCAAGAACATCTGTAAAAGTCTTTGGGAAGAAAAATTGGATCCACGGCGTACACTGTAAGAGGGTACCTTTACCTCTGCCGTACGACCAGTGGATCCTCGAAGGTATTGCAGACACTGAGACTGAAAGGCTGCCGAAGTTCACACCGTTCAGCGATGCTGAGTTGGTATGGAGAGGGACTGAGAAAGAAGACGATGATGTCCTGCAAGCAGCTGTGCCTTCATCTTTGAGATTGGACACCACCGAGCCTGAACTGTTATTTCAAAACCAGACAGAGCTTGGTAAAAACCGTTATAATTTACGACCTAGAAATAATGGACTAATAAAGAACAAATAATTCCTTTTTAGTTTTTAAATCTGCACTCTCTCAGCCAAGAAACTGTTTTTATCTTTTTTTTTTTTTCCTTTTCCAACCGCCATCCGGGTTCAGCTGTAGGGTCGCGGTGTAAAGATTTGGTGTTGCAGCCGTGTAGACACAAGGTCGATGGTTCTGGTTGGTCTTAGGGCGTTCCCTGGACTGACAGACGCACTCCTTAGTAGAAGAAAACCAACTGCCGCGAACAGCCCAGTTAGAGGATGGAGTTTTTTCAGATCGAGAGAGCTGCTGAGAAAATGAACTTTAAGATGAAACTATGTAGAATAATGCATAGCAAATATTTTCTGATTACCTGTATTCTGATGTTTTTTAGCATGACGTTAACTTTGGTGGGTTGGATTGTTTTTTCTACTCAATTGACTTCTACACCCATTTCCCAACCTACGGCCTTTCCTACTACTACTTCTTTGCATTCTTTCCATATCTTACCCGAACACGAGCAGATTAGAAGGTCAGAATTTGTACATAACACATTCGTACAGCTACTGCATCAATATCAGTTGGTAGTTAACATTACTAATTGTTGGGTGTATGGTCTTATGCCACATACTACAGATAGAGTTGTTCCCTATCTGATCTTACCGTTTAGTCAGAATGGGTCGTTATTTATTTATTTATTTATTTAAGGTTTTTATAGAGCGCGTAATCACCCGGGAGTATCTCAGCGCTATACCTAGTAGTCAGACAGGGGCACAGAGCAAGAGATTAGGAGGATTTGGGAAAGAGAAGGGTTTTAAGTGACTTTCTGAACCGAAGATGGTTAGGTTCCGTTCTAAGTTTCAGAGGCAGCACATTCCACTGCTTGGCTGTGTGCACCGAGAATCGGCGTCCTCCAGCCCGGGCTTTCTTCACTCTCGGTACCACTAAGAGGTTTTCGTGTTCCGATCTGAGCGCTCTGGCCGGTCTATAGGGGGTGATGCAGTTTTTGAGAATTGGAGGACCTTCTTCGTGAAGCGTTTTGTGGGCCAGGCAGAGAGCCTTGAACACCACCCTCTCCCTGACCGGCAGCCAGTGCAGCTTCATCAAGGCGGGTTTCGCGGATGTTCTGGCTGGAGTGCCCGTGAGCATCCGGGCAGCAGCGTTCTGAATTTTCTGCAAAGTGTAAAAGGTTGCTTCCGGGGCTCCCAAGTAAATGGCATTACAGTAGTCCAGCCTGGCCACAATCAGGCCCTGGATCAACAGTTTCCGGGAGTTAAAAGGTAGCAGGGGGAGGACTTTCCTGCATGACTTGAGAAGGCCAAAGCAGACGCCGGCCGTCTTCTTTGCCTGTGTCCTAAAGGTGAGATCTTTCTCCAGCCATACCCCTAGGCTCTTCACCTCAGTTTTGGGGGAAGGTGGTTCACCAAGGCAGGCAGGCCAGGTGTTTGGGGGCTTTTCAGACGATGTTCATTTATGCTCTGGAAGTCTATCCCCTGCATTCCATGAGAGATAACTTGAGTAATCAAGCCTTGGTGAAGGGAGTTATGAATATGAGCAGAGATATCAATACGTACAGGACTATTCCCAAGGAAGAGTTATCGGCTTGTGTTGGATGGAACACAACAGGATACAGTGTTAGTCTGAGTGAAAGGCAGAAACGAAAGAGGTCACCTCCGATTTGGATCGTACCCCACCGAGGTCACTTTTGTCTGCAAGGTAATGGCAAAAATCCGAAAGCTCAGCTGGGGAAGAGTGTTTGTACTCAGACGTATGTTTTTACGTGTCAATCTTCCCTGCCGTTTTTGGCAGCTAAGGGCACGTATTTTGTTTGTTACAACAGAGCATATACATGGTTGCCCCCTGATTTTTCAGGAACGTGTTATGTTGGATACTTGTTGCCTCCTACGTATACTGCTGCTGCAGATTACCACAAGACAAGAGTTGTTAGAGGTGTCTTCAATCGGGAAGATACCGCTGGACAGGAAGTGGGAGACTTCTTTAAGGGTCTCTTACCGTTTTGGGGACCTATGGCTAACAGTAGGGGCTTACGGCAATTGACGAGAGTGGTTGAATCCACCATAAACGAAACTGCCGGTGCCCTTAGTAATCTGACAGCTGAGCTTCAGGCGGATCGCCTTATGACGTTACAGAATCGTATAGTTTTAGACGTCATACTCGCGGATCGAGGTGGAGTATGTAAAGTGATCCAATCGAGTTGCTGCGTTTTCATCCCAGATAATGCTCCGACGGTATACAAGGCCATTTCCAGGTTACATAAGATCTCAGAGTCTATACATGTGGACGAAGGAGATTGGTCGTTAACTGGATGGTTTTGGGGACTGTTATCCGTTGGGGAAGGAAGATTCTGATGATCATTGGTGTGGCTCTAGCGGTTCTTTTCTCATTTTGTCTTTGTGTACAGTGCGGTCCTGCCATATGTGGCCTTTGTGCTACTTTGTGTGTCAGGAGACCGCCTGTCTCGAGAGATGCACAGAGAAACAAGATAATGCTTCAACAGCACCTTGGTGATCTGATGAAAATTGACATCGACTCAGATATAGACTGAGTAATTGCCTATGTAAGGGCAAAAGGAGGGTCTGAGGTTCCGTGAATTCTGAACCCGTGTTTTAAATGTCATGGTTCCGTTACGATTTTGGTAACAATGAACCGTAACTAATGAGTTCGGCAAGTACAAGTGTTTTTGCCATGTTACACACAAGGATTCACAGTGTATTTGAAGATTCCGTTCCGAACCATAGTTTTCATTTTGTGTAAGGCAGCCATTTTGTGGTTGCCCTCACATAGGCCGATGACTGCGGCTGAATGAGTCTTTAAGACTCGTGCCCTTTTGCTGGGATTTGTGCTAACTTTTACATGACCCGAAGTGAACTGACCTCGTTGCCTGAAGCCGACCTTGCTGAGCAAGTTCTTGCCCGCTAGCTGATCAAGACTAAGATCAGAGCGCAGGCCATCGTAAAGTTTTTACTACACACAAATATGCCTTATCCTACTCTCACCTGTTTCTGTTTCTTTCTTTATGGTCTATTTATAATATGGGTCGTGGCCTTTTTTATTATGTGTTCGTTCGGCCTGTCTAAAGAAGAATGTTGGGTTTGTCCGAGGATCGATCATGGGCCGAACAATTGAAAAGTGGGTTTTTCCGTCATGCAATACTTTTGGTGTGGATACATGTGTTTGGACAGTTCGTAAATGTTAGGTGTTTGTCTGGAATGTGATTTTTGGCATAAAAAGGAATGACTTACTTTGTAAAATTGAGCAGTCTCCTGAGAACTCATACCGTGATGATTTCTAGGACTTCTGTTACTAGCTGCAGTCAATAAATTCGATCTTTGACGTCACCACGAAGAGTCCCGTGTCTCTGTATTCTAAGACAGGTGAACCCGAAGACTTTGGGCGTGCCCCTGGCGCCGCCGGGTTCTAAACAACCCGGTTCTTCAGTGGGTTGCCCACTGTTGTGGTCCTTGACTGTTTACCTGGCCCTCTGGGGCCAACCAAACCAGTCATGCACACTCTCCATTTGCTCTAAGTAGGCTGTTTGCAGCCTACAAAGAGAAAATGGCCTCCGTACAGGTGCCCGGCTGGGTGCTTCTGCACCAATCACAACACTGCCATTGCAGCGCTGTGATTGGCTTTGGGGAGGGGAGGGAGGCTGCCTTGGCTTGTTTGTGTTCCAGCAGCGGGACCTGGCAAGGAGTGGGGCGGGACCCAGAAAGGTAAAAAAAAAAATTATTTACATTTGGTCCTTCTCCCCTCCGCATGAACACCCGACGCCCTTGACCCGCGAGTCATGTGAGCCGCAACTATTTACAAGATCATGCAAAATCACCCTGCGTGACTTGTCACCGTCTTGTGAATATGTACCCCTTTCAAGCATTACTGTGACTGAAAGGGGTGTTTCATGGGTGTTGCTTTGGATGTTCCTCGGCAACATCCATGGAACCTGACACATTCTCAGATTTACAAAGTTTTGTAAAGCTGGGAATCTACGCCTTCCCAGGGCAGGGGTAGGAGTGACGCAACGAGGAGAAAGAATTTTATTTCTCCTAGTTTTTCCCTCCTTCTAAGCGTGCTTTGTTCTGCAGCATGCTTTGAAAGATGAAAATGCCATCACTTATTGTTTTTGCGCAAGAATGTAGCCCTTACTCCACAAAAACATTCGACCCTGAAACGGAGACACCCTTGCAACATGCCGCAAGGGAGCCTGCGCTGGCGCATGGCAGCCAGTTGAGCGCCAGTGCAGGGGAAAGCACATGGATGCGCCATGTTGTTAATATGACACATCTCTGTGCTTTTAAAATGATTCATCTCGGCACATCAAAATTGCGTGTGGCGCCACGCTGCATAATTTTTTTGTAAATGAGGTCCTAAGTTTCAATTTCCCTTTGACAACATCCGGAATGTAGTCAAAAGAGTAATGTCAGCAAATAGTTAGCGCAAGAAGGCGTGGTCCACTGGAGAAGTCTATCCAAAGAGCAAGTGGAGAGTTTTAGCTGGGCTTGTAGAAGATTGAGAGACTCTTAGATTTAGTGCCAGACCAATACTAAGTGAATTTTTCAGACACTAATAGCCTTTTTCTGCCAGCTGCTGTAACTCTAAAATGGAATGCAAACAGTGTTTGCACATGATTATTAACAATGGGGTCAAAACATCATGCAAATAGGAATACCATGCTGTAACGCGAGCCACAAACAACGTCACTCCACCTTATTTCCAATTGGATAGTGGAAATCTCGGAACTGGGCACAAAAATTCACCCGATACAGAGTGGCGACGATATTTCCCTATCACCTTTCCCCCCCAGATTTAACTGAGTTATTTGTAATCCCTAGCTAAAGAGCATGCGGGGACCGCCCCGAAAGCTGCAAGTGGGATACAGACACTGAAGGGTGCTGAATAAAGTTGATGGAGGGGCATTCAATTATGTTAACGCATACAAAGATGCAAATATTCTACATGTCAACAGTGTCACCCGAAGGATTTTTGGGGGCCCCGGGCAAGTAATATTTTAGGGGCACCTGCTAGGGACATCTTTGAATATTATTATCCGTTATTTTGCTAATTCAAGTCCTGTGATGCCAAACAACACTGAACATTACATGATGGGTTGAGATCCAGAACTAATCGAAAGAATGTACGTTCACACTTTCAGGGGCCCTTTGGACGGTGGGGGCCCTGGGCCACTGCCCACTTTGCCGATGCCTTAAACCGTCTCTGCAGGTCACTAAAAGTGAGGGGCGTGTACAGTAGGTGCTAATGTTTATTATGTATTTGTATTTCATTATTGTTATGTATTTGTTATTGCTGGGTAGAGAGTAGACATAAGGTACCCACTGTTGGGTGAGTCTGTACAAGGGCATTAATGACACAGGTCCCTATTCATTTGGACCCGAAGGCTAATTCTTGGGTCTACCTGTTGTATGCAGGTCAGGTCCACTTCTGGCTTATCATCCTTTCTCGTGGCTTCGATAACTCAGAATCAGGCAGGGGCTGAGTACCACCGTTCAAATCTGATACCCATAATCCACAGCTATGCTCCTAACCGTATAACTGGCAGCCGGAATGTGAGACCTCGGCAGAGGGAAGTTACTGCCTCCCTCCCCCAAAGTCTAAGTAAAGGACGCAGTGCTAAATGGATATTAAAAAAAGTGGGAAATTACATTACTTACACTACGTTTAATACGTTAGTACTATGGATAACCTAGGAAGCAGGAGAGGGTGCTTGCAATATACGAAGGGGTTGAGAGCAGGGACCATTTATTAGGTTTCGCTGGAGGGCGGAGCTCTTAGCTCCGCCTCCAGAGAAATCTCTTGATTTCAGTAAGGACTCTGGAATACGCCCCCCTGTCCCATTGGCTAGCTCCATAAATGGAGGCTAGCCATTGGAACAGAGATCTGTCCGTCAAGGCCGGACCAGATTCGGGGGCGTTCCCGAGATTTTTTCCCAGGGCGGAGTTACGTTTTTTCCCGTTCCCTCCCCTTTCACTGAAAGTCTGTCCATTCCCGCCCCCTCCGAGTGCCTTTCCGCCCCCCCCTCGCTGTCTTGTGCACGGTTCCCGCCGTCCGTGTCCTCTCCCGCCCCCTCCCGCCGTCCGTGTCCACTCCCGCCCCCTCCCGCCGTCCTTGTCCTCTCCCGCCCCCTCCCGCCGTCCGTGTCCTCTCCCGCCCCCTCCCGCCGTCCGTGTCCTCTCCCGCCCCCTGTGTCCTCGTAGGTGCTTGTTGTTTTTACTGATCGAAAAATCATTACATGTTTTCTCAATTCTACTAGTGTTTTCTCATTGAAAATAGTAATTACTTCAGACGTGTATGTAACAATATTCACGATGCATATTTTAGCTGAATCGCTTGTTATTTACATGCCGTCGATTATTTTCTTACTTTTAAGTACAACATATGTATCAAGCTCATAGCTGAGGAGTTCTTTAGATTCCTTCCCTATAAACATTAACTTTAGAAATTCCAAGATGGCCACCACGTTGGTCGTGGATTAGTGGGCGGACTGCGTGCTGCGTCTGAGGTTCTCGCTCGTGCTCTTGTTTATACTCGGACGGCGGTAGTAGAGCTGAGCCAACAGTACCTGGTTCGCAGTTTCTCTTGAGCCGACAGTGGAGGAGCTCTGTTTGCCATGGCTTCCGCCGCTATCCAGGACCCCTTGCACAGCCTGCAGGAGGAGGCTTCCTGCCCAGTCTGCCTGGACCCTTTCCGGGACCCGGTGTCGGTGGAGTGCGGCCACAGCTTCTGCCGGTCCTGCATCAACCAGACCTGGCGGGGCCTGCATTGTAACTTCCCCTGCCCGCAGTGCCGCAGGGTGTCCCGCTGGAAGAAACTGCGGCCGAACCGACACCTAGCTAACATGTCCGAGCTCGTGGAGCAGCTGGCGCGGTTGCAGACTGGCCGCTGCTCCAAGCACCACGAACCGCTGCGGCTCTACTGCCAACAGGACCAGCGGGCCCTCTGCCTGGTGTGCCGCGAGTCCTGGGAACACCGGGCGCACACCGTGGTGCCCGTGGAGGAAAGTACCGAGGAGTACAAGGTAAGAGGAGTTCTAGTTGGTTTATTTTTATGCAGCGCAAACTGGACCCGAAGAAACTGGAGCGCGTTACAAGAGTACCAGTGCATGATATAATATGGTCGCGTTGATAATTACTAAGCGCGGGGTGACTGCGTGATTTGTAAGTAATCACAGAATTATGTGTCGATGCTAAGGCCCTAAGCTGGCTCCCCAGTTCCAGAGTTGTTAGGCTCTGGCCGTAAAACCGCATCCGTACTTTGTTTCGTATTGTTTCATCCAAGGACGGTCTTCTGTGTGATCCAGACTTGATCCCTTAACTCTTATGTTTCACGCCAAGTTAGCTCAATTATGTGATCTTTGGCAAATCTCTCGTGGCGGAAGTAGTGATTGCTAGGTCTAACACTCAAAAGAAGTACCCTACACGTTACACCACATTGCCCTTGCGACCGTCGTCTAGATATAATTCCAGAACAACTTGAAGAATAACACAAAATATTTGAAGTAGTATAATTATTTTTAAGTGATGTATTCCTGAAAAAACCGACTAAAATACCAGATTGGCTGGATAATAAGTATATGCCATGGACGCGATTCCCGTTCCCACACTGCCTGCTGTCCGTTATTTTTGTTTATTTTTTTCTGTTTCTGCAGACAACCCCAGCCCTCCTATTTTGGTGTTTGAACATTCGCATTCCATCAATTACTTTTTTGTGTACTTTAGTGTATCGCCGTAATTGGGCTGTGTATGACCAGACTTGGGTACCATGCACACTATGCCACTTAAACCAGCTTATACTAGTTTCAACCTAACTAGGGTGAAGCCGATCGTCGTTATCTTAGTGTTCTAGTTCAAGAAGGACTTGGCTTGGGAATTTGAACTGGACTGTTCCCATTGGAGCAGTGCCAAGGCTGATTTGCATAGTAGGGTGCAAACGGAGGTGGCATGGTGTGCCAAGAAACAATGGATTGGAATGTGGCCTGAGTAATTACCAGTGGCTGGGATTAATTCAAGTATTCCATCCATTTTTTAGGTCTCGCGACCTATCGATGCGCGCAAGCGCATCGAGCGGTGCGAGAATTCAAGTAGGCAAACTGCTTGTGAAACCACCAGCTTTTTGCTGGCGTTTTCATGAAGTTAACGTGAAAAACGTGAACGCGCATCAGCCTCCCTCCCTTTTAATTGCATTTGCCGCACAGCACATCAAAGGGCTTCGCCCTGCGTGCGCTCTGCGGCTTCTCTGCTTCTCCTCCCCTAATTATTCTTGGATGGCCGGCCGGCACACAGCCTTCCTTGCATTTCTCCTCCCCTCCCCAGCCAGCTTCCCCCAGGCCGTGTTCCCTCATCCCTCGCACCCCCTCCTCCTTCAGGCCCCCACCATTTGCTTCCATTTGCTTTTGCTTGTTTTTAAATGAGGCCCGTAGTTTGTAAATATAAAAAAAAAAATTAAGCTTGTATGTTAGTACATTAACGCCTGGCTAATTTGGATTGCCAATGCTGGTTTACGGAAGTGTGCCTCTTACAACACATAGCAGCTGTTTGCCTCTTCTCTCCAAACAACAGTCTCTGTAAACATTTCAAATGAACATGCAGCCCCCATTGCTCGGCAGATTGCGTTGCAGAACTAAGATTTATAGACTTTTAAAGCAGGCCCATAGTTTCTAAATATCAAAAAACAATTGTAAACTTAATGCTGCGTGTCGCTGCACTCGCCCGCCGCTGTCACGGACACGCCATTAGGATTCCCAATTTGCCTGCCCCAGTCCGTGCTATCGGCTGCACACCCCTCCCCCCCCCACTCCACCCCCCCCCCCCTCCCAATTGTTTATTTCGCTCCGTCATGGACTTCAAATGAACATGCGGCCCCCATTGCTTGGCAGATTGCGTTGTAGAAAAAAGGCTTTTCGAAGGGGGCCTGGCTGTTTTCCAAATGCACTTCCACGTCAGATAATTGTTTTTCATACAGGCTTCAGCAAATGCCCTTCCTAAAATCCGAACAAAATTGCGCAAACAGAAATGTTTGGAGTGTTGGAGGCCTGTAATTTTCTCCAGCAGTTATCTTACCTGTCTAGGGAAATTAATTGTTTTCGAATGGCAGGGTTTGCAAGAGGGCCTATTTACATCAAACAGTGACAATTGTAAGTGTCCACTTACCATCGCTAATTACTAACTTTCCCATTACAAACATTCAATGAACTTATTTTAAGTGTTTTCTTTATATATTAAATAATATCTAATTGCCAGAATCGTGCGACAAAAAAAGTCTTGTTAAATGTTTAGTCACAAAACTGTACAATACAAACAACGGCATGAACATTTATTGACATTAGTGTTTAGACACTATTTCTAAAGAAAGTACATACAATTTTAAAGAAATGCCAATTTGGTACGTTGCTTTCTAAAGCTGTTTTGTGTTCAATTGCAGTATTTTAGCATAGGTGCTATGAGTCACTAAATTTAGAACACAGGTTTGCACTCAGTTTTATGGAAGTGGAAACTGACTCTGCAAACCACCAGCAAACGCCACTAGCATTTCTCAAGTGTTGTGCCTAGTACGAATAGAGGTGCCAAACAATGCTATTACCGGTGTACAATACATAGTTGTTCTTACACCTGTGTAGTCGGTCAAATTCAGAAATTTTCCCCATCTGTGAAATCGTCACACATCCGAAGCTTAGTTAACAAGCATTGGCATAGCCAATAGGTCTCGCTTGTGGGACCTTAGAAGTATTTAGTTTTGCAGCACAATATCCTTGGTGCAACAAGGAAATTGTGCTGCAAAACTAAATACTTATAAGGTCCCACAAGCGAAACCTATTGGCAATGCCAATGCTTGTTATCATTGTGAAGGTGGCCGTGGATGAAGTGGGCTGACCCATTGCCCATGCTTTATGCTATATGCTGTATGCTGTATTCTGTATGCTGCATGCTGCATGCTGTATGCTGTATGCTGCATGGGGCAGGACAAAAATGTGAACGACACAACAACATACCAAATGATGAAGATGATTGGCTGAAAGACCTATTTAGTAAGTTTATTACACATAATATTAGAAAATGAAAAGGGCTTGGCTAACCCCAGACCAACGAAATTGATTATGTAAGTAAAAAGCACGCAGAAGAACTCACTTGCTAAGGGCACTTTTGTTTTTCCTGGAATCTTCTCCTTGGAGTACCACTGAATGCTTTTCAATCCTTTTCTCCCAAAAGGTTTTCAGCCTAGGTGAGTCATGAAACATGGCGTCTCGGCGTGAGCACCCATTGTTTTTTCCGTTGTTTTTACTCATTTTCTAAAAGGAATATAAAATCAGTGTTTATGTAATATGCTAATTGTGTTGTGTTTGAAAACAATGTTATTACTTGGAGCTGTTTAAAATGAAGCATTTGACCAACTCGGTGGGGCAAGTGCTCTAAAACTTTTTTTAAAATACAATCTTGAAAGCAATTCATACCACATAGAATACTGTATAACACACTGAAATTTTCAAATTATAAAATGAGGGATGTCAGTTGATTTGAACTGCGCTTCACATAATTGTTGTCAGGCAAGTTGCTTCATGCCTGGGCACCAGAACTGCTGTTTCTGAAAGGATCTATGTATTTTTTGGTGAGTGAGCCATGTCTTATCTCACCATGTTCACTGACACACCCTGCCAACACTAATGTTTTCCTCATCAAATGCTCTAAATGTGAAATCGTGTAAAATTAGTGCTATATGGCCAATGTATGCATAAATTACTAACCTGCATCACCTCTCTATCCATCCAAATTTAATTTAGAGAAATCTTCTAAACCCACCCAATTTCGTAGTCCTCTTTGGGTCAGCTAAGCAGATCGTGCCCAGCGCCACGGCCCCTGTCCCTCCCACCCCTGCAGATACACCGTCACCAAGCTCTACACACATTGACCCTGGACACTGCAACAAACACTGCCACTGCACCGGCCCACACTCCACAATAGGAACTTTCACCTGCACCCACTTCCACTTCACCTGCCACAGCACACACACCAGCCCATCGACCAGCCCCACTCTGAACACACCACAGACCCCACCTGAACAAAGTCACCAACTCGCAGCACACATTAATTATGCAAACACACCACCAAGATTTGGGACCTCATCTCCACCCTCATTGAGATGTGGCTCAACCCCACTTCCACGTCCGACGTTCCACCCGCAGCACCCAAAGGATACAAGATCATCCACTGCAACTGCATCAACAAGCATGGCGGAGGGATAGCGAATATACACAAAGAATCCTCTTTTGAGTAGGCACGTGTTCAATAAATTCCTTCTCATTCATTCATTTAGTCATTCATCCATCCAATGCACAACCACAAATGACCACATCACCCCAGCCGCGGAACACTTCATCTTCCGACTCCAAACAACAAAACCACCATAAGGGGCAACTTCGACTATCAACCTCCAGGACCATGTCCAGCCCGCTGCAACTTCATCACCGACTACATCGCTCCCCTCATCATAAACTCCAACAATTACATTTTCCTCAACAACCTTAACTTCCATTTCTATGACCACAATGACATCAACACCACCAACCTCCTCGACAGCATGAAAAACATGGGACTCACCCAACTCATCCACAACCCAACACACACTGCAGTCCTCATACTAGATCCTATCTTTACCTAGAGTGCCCGCATAAGGTACAGCCACATCAAGGAACTCACCTGGACTGACCACTTTATCGTCCACTTCAACGCCACCAGCTCTCAGACCTCAACTCCCATTCTGCCCAAAGCCAACCACTGCAGCTGGAGCAAAGTCTCAAAGGACACATACATCAATGCCCTCTACACCACCAACCCCATTCTACTCCAACAACTCAGACCAGAATGTCATAAACTTCAACAATTGGATCACAAAGTGTGCAGGTAGCATCACTCTCATCTGCAACAACACCAACAGAAGGTCCACCAAGCAGGCAAGATGGTACACTGAAAACCTCAGAACTGCTAAAAGACACTGTAAACATCTGAAAACCTAGGGTACCAGCAAGGACACAAATGATAAGACCTCCTTCAAGACAGCCCTCAACCTTTAACACAGACATTTGGGAGAATCGAAGAAAAATGCCTTAGCTCACACATTGAAACAAGCTTCAATAGCAGCAAATAAGTCTTCAATATCGTCAAAGAATTCTCCAACCCCTCAGCTACAGCAAACAAAATTGCCCCCTCACAGTAGCTCTGCAGCAACCTTGCAAACCTTTTCCATGACAAGATTGTCAACATCTACAGAAACTTCAAACCCCAGGCCAAGGCCACCAACTTCTTCAACAAACATAACAACCCCACTACCACCACAGACATTCAACTAACTGAAATGAGCAAGCTCTCCCCATAGAACACCACCTCGATCTTGAACTCGGTCCACTCACGAGCCCTAACCGACCCAAGCCCTCACAATGTCTTCGACCTAGGCGAATCCAGAATCAACCACATACTCATTACCTTCTTTATACCTCAATTGCCATGGCCACCTTCCCTGAGGACTGGAAGCATGCAGAAGTCAATGCCCTACTAAAGAAACCATCGGCAGACCCAGCAAACTCAACAACAAGCGACCGATCTCCCTACTCCTGATCCCGACCAAAGTATTAGAAAAAGCCATCAACCAACAACTCTCCTCACATCTGGAACAGAAACTCAAACTCGATTCCTCTCAATCTGGATTACAAAGCAACCGCAGCACCGAGACACCCCTCATCGAGACTACAGATGACATACAAAGCCTTCTTGACTGAGGAGAAACTGCGGTTCTGCTCCTCCTAGACCTCTCAGCAGCCTTTGATACGGTATCTCACCATGCACTCATCACAAGGCTTCACAACATAGGCATCCAAGGAGCTGCGTTCAGATGGATTGCCTCTTTCATCACCAGGAGAACACAAAAAGTCTGCCCTCCCCTCTTCACCGCCGAACTCAAAGAAATCATCTGTGGAGTACCCCAAGGATCCTTGCTCAGCCCCACCCTCCTCAACACTAATATGACACCTCTGGGCAGCATCGACAAAACCCACAGACTCAACATCATACCCTACACAGATGACACATAACTCATCCTGTCCCGCACCAAATACACCACCAACACCAAGACCAACTTCCACAATTGTATGACAGACATTGCCAACTGGATGAAGGACAACTGCTTGAAGCTCAACTTGGACAAGAAAGAGGTACTGATTTTCAGAACAAAAGCTCCCCATGGGATGCATCCAGTGGCTCTCAGAACTCGGCCCTACTCCTACCCCCACTGACCACGCTAGGAACATAGTCATCATTCTGGAAAGCAATCTAACCATGACGACACAGGTCAACTCCATCTCCTCCTCCTGATTCTTCATCCTGCTCATGCTTCATAATAAATTCAAATGGCTACCTCAAAGCTCAAGATGCACCATCACCCAGTCCCCCATCTCCAGCCGACTGGACTACAGCAGCAATTTCTATGCAGGAATCACAGCTCACCTTCTCTAACAACTGCAGACCATACAAAACGCTGCAGCCAGACTCGTCCTAGATTTCCCTCGATGAACCCACATCATCCCCTACCTCAGGGAACTCCACTGACTCCCTCTATAGAAAGGATGCCAGTTTAAGCTCCTGACCCATGCATACAAGGCCCTACACAACTGCAGACCCACCTACTTGAACTAATGCCTGAACTTCCATCAGTCCACTGGTCACCTCTGCTCTCCGTCGGCAATCAACGTAGCAGGTATGGAGGTCGCTCCTTCTCATAACTAGCAGCAAAGACATGGAATGAGCTACCCTTGCATCTGCAGACCTCCCAATCTCTTTCAGAGTTCTAAATGTCCCTGGAGACCTGGCTATTCAGCTAATTACCTGGACCCTGACATTGCCTGGGTACGCTCACGGATGACAAGAGGCGCTCTACAAATCTACTGATTGATTGATTTATTGAGTTAAGTACATCCATTAATGGTATTAGCAATGCATTGAAGTGTTTCCATTTGAGGTGGGCTCACTACAGCTACATGGCATTGCCCTAATACTTGAAGGAATTGCCCTACTGTACTGTTGTACAGTAGGCAAAACCTTATGAACAAAACTTGGGGCTGATGCACCAAAACAATTGTTCTCTCGGCGTGTGAGGTACGCATTGCGGGGAATTGTTACTGATCTTCAGATTCACAGAACTCACATGAATGTGTGCAAGTTCCTTCTGAGTTTTAGTACACATGCAATTATTTGAAATTCCCATGGAAATATTTTTCAAAGCTATTTCTTCTTTTCCTGTACTCACCACAAGAAAACTGGGGGATTTCATGGACGTTTATGTCCTTTATGCAGTTCTTATATCTGTATCATTCATGTGTAAGCTGAGAAGTGTGTTAAAGACCTGCATATTATGGGAATGCCCACAAAGGTACAGCAGCTGTGTAGGTGTTCACCTCAACTTTTACTGATGACTATTTAGAAACTCCTGAAAAAGCCAACTGCTACCACTCCTTGCTACTTTTAAATGAGGAAACACAGGGACACAGCTATCAGTGGTGCAGCAAGTGCAGTGACATTGCGGCCCACGTCAGTGAGGGTCCCTTTACACCCCAATTATGGATGTTTTTAGTACCTATCTAGGTGGTCAGGGGCCCATCTCCAAGCTTGCTTTAGGGCCCATCGCACCCTTCCAATGCAATTTCTGCAAATGGTCAGATATGTATTCGAGCCAATTAGGATGTGAAGGGGTTTGATCACCCCCAGATTTGTAGGGATTGTAGAGGAAGAGTTTTCTTCGTGGGAAACAGTGTCCTCCTAGTGTAAACGAATGTGCATTTTCACTGGCGGTTTGCATTCTCTCTGTGCAGAAATCTACTTAGGCCATAATAGGAGCCCATACGGAAAGTCTCATGGCATGACATTTGCTATTGGAAGCCTCAAAACTGTGCCTGTTGTAGCTTTCCAGATGTCCCAGGTGCTCTACTGAGATTGTTTGTTAATAAGAAAAAAACTAAAAGTACGCCATGATTTAAATCTCCATCTACAGTGTTATGTTTTTCACGGTTCAAACACACTCTGAAGAATCTCCCTCACAATTCTCGAAAACAAACTGCCCCCTACCTCCATCCTCTCCTCATACCCAGACACGTCTTCATACCTCAATTTCAGGTTTAAAGAAGGATAGAAAAGGGTGGCAGGAAAGGGGGATCGACAACAGGGAGGGAAGTGAGAGAGGAAGGTGGAGTAATGGATGGGTCCCCCCTCAAACAGATCCAAAACTTAGAAGACACCATTGGAAGATGTAAATAATTTCAAAACTAACCCAAATATGTTTATCACACAAATCTGGACACATAAACCCTGTCGCTACAATATTTTGTTTAACTTTTTTATGTTTAATTTTGGGAAAATTTTTGTCAGAGTTCAAACAATGGCACATGAACACCGTACAATCAAAGTAATCAATGCCACTAACAAACTGTAAAACAGAAGCATTTAAGACTAAATTTGACATAGAATGCAAAATATGCATATCTACAGGCTATACTCTGTACAAAGATAGATAATAGTATTTAATGGCCGTAAGCTTATTTAAAGGCAGGTTTAACTCATGCTGATAATGTTTGGTCAAGCTGTGGTGAAAAGAGACGATTTTTTTTTCATGCTAAAAGAGAGATGTATCACCAGGACCCATGAAATGATGTGGAAGGGGAGCACCAATTCATGTAGCAGCGTTGACTAAATTGTTACTAATTAAAGAAAAGGCAAATTATGCGGCATAAAATGACACATTTGTTGTTAGTATTACCTAATTAGTTTGTAATTTATGCGCATGTTCATTTTGTCTGGACAAATGTTTAACATCATTAGTATCACTTTACCAACCAAATGCAGAAATAAGCAACTAAAAGATGACCATCAACCTTTGTGATGGACCTTCCACTGCACGTTAACATGTGATCCGTTTAAGCTAGGACCAATGTGTTTGTTAATATATGCAGAATATGCTACAGAGGGTGAACTATGTGGCAAAAGCGGCAAATCCATAACTATGCAAAACAAAAAGCTGAAACTGCACAATTGCAGAATTCCAGTGGTACTGTGTATGACATTTGCTTAGTATTATGGATAAGGGTGTAGAGGCCCACTTATTCAACTGTGAACGTACACCGAAGAGATGTGGGAGGCATTTTGGGTCCACCATATGGGTGGGGTTTTGGAAGAGGCTATTTAAGTTAGGATTGCATTTCCCAGGAACAGTGGCACACATGCTGAGTATATGGGCATGCCGAAGACAGTATGCAAACGTCCCTGGTCTAACAAGGTGACCTGAAAGTCCCAAGTAAGCTGATACACCTGTACAGGGTAAAGATGCAGCAAAGTTACGGTATTTCTCAAATATCGCTACTGCAATGTAACAAAGCACATGTGTTGCATGGTAAGACCCTGCCCCAGATCTAGTCTTCATTCAGATGCATGATTTATTTATTTATTTATTTTGAGAGTTTTATATAGCGCGAACAAGATCTTTGCAGATAACTGAGCGCTTTACACAGGCAGGTGGAAGGGTAGGGGAACAAGGGGGCATAGTAGGGAGGTAGATCATCAAGTTCATGTACATAGCAAAAAAAGAAAAAATTACGTAAAGTACAGGTATGAGGTAGCACGGCCTAGTTGGAGCGTAGGCCATTGTGTGCTTTTGCGCTGTCTCTCTATAGCCTGCTCAATATTCTACATACAGGGAAAAGATTATCATCACACGCTGAAGCCACCTCCTCTACTACTGCGTGGTCAGGGCCAGCGCTAGCATGGGCAGTGTGGGCAGCTGCACAGGGCCTCGCGCTCAGCTGAAAGACAGGGGGCCCGCTTCACTGTGAAAGGCCACACTTTCACAGATTGCCCACCTGCTCTTCCAGGGGCCCCTCCCCACACAATCACAATACACATGGTCGATGTCGCGAGTTGACCTTGCTGGTCAGGGCATGGTGGTATTCCTAGGGGTGGGGGGAAGGGACAAACAGAGTGGAGAAGGCACAGCGGCCAGGCCAGCAATTATGTCTCACGATGTCAGGGACCGGGCAGCACCTCTGTTAAGTACCAGCCATTCCCTTTCTGCATTTTGTTGCTAGGTGACAGAAGGCCCCTTTGTTTCCAGGACCAGACACAGGTAAGGAGAGGTGGGTAAGGGGAGGAGGGAGCAGCCAGATCGACTGGCTTTTGTTAACTTTTGCATCACCCATTTTTTAAGGGAATGTGTATTTAAAAAGGATGTAGAACTGCCAGTGCTTGGGCAGTGTTTTACGAAATGCCTCATTACTGCTTGGAAGGCCCAGGGGAGAGGGCCCATTTTCCCTGGGCCTCTAAGCACAAGAGCAATCTGCAAGGTCCAGGTGTGGGGGCCCCTTCCCTGGGCCTTGTAGCCATTGCTCCCTCTTTCTGGGGCATATTATCAAGGGGGTTTATCTCCGCTTTTTTGGCTTTAAAAGCCAAGCGGAGATAAAATTATCTCCCTATTACCTAGCTGTTGCTAACACCAGTTAGCGACAGCTAGTAGGAGATAGCGACCGTCATGGGCCCCGCTTTGCATGTCAGTGAAATTTATCACTAATGACATGCAAAGTGGGCGTGCCAAGATGTTAGCGACTGGAAACAGTCGCTAACATCGCTATCTCCTATTACCAACTTTTGGAGATCTTCGCGCTAAGCGCGATTATCTACAAAAGCTAACACCTGCCCCTGAGCAGTTCTTAGCCATGTTATCCAATGGTAGGTGGATAACATGGCTAAGAACATTAGCTCGGTAATGCATGAATATCGCTGACTTTTCAGCGATATTCATGCATTTCGGCCGATTTTTATCGCTGCGGAGATAAACCTTGATAATAGCAAGGTTCCTAAGCGATAAAAATCGCCGCAGCTCGGCGATAAAAATATTGCCGCTAAGCCAACATAGCTATAATTATCGCTAGTTGTTGGTAATATGCCCCTCTGTTCCTTAATTTGTTCCTCTATGAAATTATTCCTAAAAAGAAAAACACTTTTGCTGGAAAGGTCGTTTTCCTGACATTTTTCTCTTCCAAAATGCAGCCTTGGGATGGAGAAAAATAAAGGGTTCAAAATGTAAAAAATTACTAAGGCAAGACAGAGTGGGTTTAGTGGCACTTTACAGAGTTTGCCAGTGAAGCGCTACTTTTGTTTTCTTGTCTTCCCCGGGTGGGGAAGTGCACCATTCCTGGATGTACTGCAATACCTGCTTGATGGGCGGATTGGAAAACAAAATGCATACCATGGCTCTGTATTTACAAATGTGGTATTTTTAAACGATATTGCTTACGTTTTGTAAGGATATAAGCAATGGACATTGAAACTGATCCCTTCCAGCCCTGTAGTCATGGCCTTAACTTTTCATGCAAAAGCACACATTGATTTCTGATTAATAAGTGCAAAAGCGTTAAGGTAACCATGTTGCTCCTGCTTACATTTCACATGCTTTACTTAATCTTACATTCCTTATGAGTGTTTGCTTTTTCCAGGATGTTGTCACTTTTTTGTATAGGCAGCATATTGCGTAATTTGAATTGAGTCGCCTCCAGGTGTTTATAGCAGGGCGCAATTGGGTTGTAGTTGACGGCAGTGTGTGTTTCTCTCAGTGGGGCAGTATGGTGTTCAGTGGGGAGAGGATGTGGCGCTATGGTCAGGGCTGCCGAAATTGGAACTGGGGAACCAGGTTCAGCCTTCATGACCAGTCCACCAGACCACTCTCCTGAGAGAGCATATTTCCATGCTAGACCTTAGAAGGCCTGAAAGACCATAGAAGAATGGTGTCTGAGCACCAGCAG
Source organism: Lissotriton helveticus (assembly GCF_964261635.1). Classification (NCBI taxonomy): domain Eukaryota; kingdom Metazoa; phylum Chordata; class Amphibia; order Caudata; family Salamandridae; genus Lissotriton; species Lissotriton helveticus. Next base: position 935,695,636 of record NC_136059.1, on the reverse strand, counting down.
GTGGACCAAAGCGGTGACAAGTGTGAGTTATCCTTGAAGGCCTGTCCACTACAACCCCTATTGAAGTTCACCTTGAGTCTTTTGGGCAGGCCTACGAAGCAGCATACCCTAGAGCAACAGTGACTCTGTCACTGAGGTCACAGGACCCTTGAGCAGGGAGGCTATAGGGCGGTGCGACCGATGAGATTGCACTGAGCGCTGACTTCGGGTGGGGGCATCATGTTTGCGAGTACATAATGTTTCTAAAAGCACTTGCTGCCTCCTTCTTGGCCTCAAGCAATTTTCGGCAACAATAAAAATGTAATGATAACTCCGGTGATTAATGTTCTTCCTAGAGAGAGATGGAGTTTTGTCAAGTGGAAGTTCTGACCAGCCGCGGTCGGTAGTGGGAGTACTGGCCGGGTGGTGACGTGGGGAAGGGGAGGGGCAGGGTGGGGGGTAGTGATGTATGTATTACGGACTTTAACAGGTAAATAAACATATAAATAAATAAAATGAATTTCGTTGCATGCACTGCATCACTAAATGCGATGCAGTGCGCGCAGCGAAATTCGTATTATGTATTTATATGTTTACTTACTTGTTAAAGTCCGTAATCCATACATTACTACCCCCCACCCTGCCTCTCCCCCTCCCCACGTCACCGCCCGGCCGGTACTCCCATTACCGGCCGCGGGTGGTTCTGACTTGTGGAAAGGTAGCGCATAGGGTTAATGTGCCTGCTGCAAAGAACATGTACCATGGAGATCGCTAAGTCCACATAATGTAAATAGGCCAGTGGGTTACTGCTTTTGTCAGAGAGATCCTATTGTTACTAGCAGTTTATAAGTCAAAATCCTAACATAGAACAATAAGCTATTAACTGTCATCTAAGAGCTGCATGGAAACTCTAAAGTTTAAATTACAGCATTATGGTGTTTTCCCCAGTCTTTAATTATCCTAATGTTGCTAAAAGGGTTCATTTGGACATAAATCAATTCTGGATATTGATGAGAACCCCCAACCATGGTATTACGTTCTAAATTCAGAGTTTGTGTTTCTTCAGATCAATCACAATTAAACTATACTGCCTACTAGTATGATTGTCATGTGACTCCTAGTCCTTTGTCTTATGTAACATTACCAATTGTGATTTACACATGTATGATTGATTGTCTCTGTGTAATGTGTGATTTAAAGCTCTCTGACACCCTACACGGATATCAGTGGTGCTGTAAATCAGATTAAATGCATCTGAGCGAGAATGTGGTTATGGAGACTTGAGGAGCACTGTTAAAGGTGGTAGTGAGGGAATCCGTGGCAGAGCGAGTCATTGGGGGGCACCAACATTGTCGCACAGGGCTACATCAGCGCTAAATCCGGCCACTTCTATTTCCTACAGTTCTAACACCAAATCAAATACGTTGATTTGAAAACCCCTTGAATCTGAAGCATACCTTCAAGTCAGTGTATGATTTAGCAGTGGTCTCGGTTGTTCTAAGTCTTTTTTATTTATGTACAATCTTTATTTGTTTGCAATGGTCTCTTGTAATTTTGTACTATATGTGTTTGCACTTAACATAATTCTGGTGAGTAAAGAGCCCACACACAAAAAAGATTGTCCTACGTCTCTTAGCATGTGCGTGTGGGATACTGGTGAGAGGATTTACGTTCAAACAAATTGTGAAGTATTAATGCCATCCAAAAGTAGCACAATAATGGCACAGAAAGATAAGGGATCCATTTGAAATTTGCAATTATATCCATGGTGTGAGAGGTTTTCGCTTGTGTCATTTTATATTTTGAATGATCCCGCCCCTCATTACCTCAACAGGATCTCCCCCTTTTATGAGGCAGAACTGGAAATTGTATCATGCACTCATCTGGAAACAATTGGTTAACAAGGAGTAAATAATATACATCTTTGTGAGACCTGCACCTAGCGTTTCCATCCAATGTGACAAATGTGAACCATTTAATACAGTTTTAAAATATATGGACTTATTTAATTTGTATATTGATCTTTTTGTCCATGTTACTGATATCCACGGTAGATCTCTTCAGTGATGCCAAATAAGATCAATAGTCCTGCAATGTCACTTTCTGTGATGTCACTTCTTGTGATGTTACCAAGGGCGGCTCCTCCACTAGGGCGGAGGAGCGTCACCACACTTCTTTCTCGCAGTGCGAGAAGCAGAAACACAAAATGCTAAAACTACCATTTTATGTTTCTGCTTCTGGCACTGCAAAAAAGCAGAAGTGTATGTTTGGGGGGTGGGCTGGTCTGCTTTAGGGCAGGGGAGGAGTGCCTTGCTCACTGCTAAGGGCGCTGACTGTTTGGTCGGCCCTCTGGGGCCGATCAAACTAGTCATGCGCACTCTGGCCTCCCCATAGGCGCCTGGAAGGTCGGCGTCCAGACCAATCACAACGCTACAATTGCAGCATTGTGATTGGTTTAGGGGAGGGGAGGGAGGCTGCCTGCTTCCTCTTCCTGCCAGAGGCAGGAAATCAGGAGAGCGGGTCAGGAGCAGAGACGACGCGAGACCCAGGAAGGTAAGTTTATTTTCAATTTAAATTAACCCCAACACCTCCCGCACGAACCACCGCGCGACCACCCAACCGTGAGTCATGCCGGCCGCGACTGGATGTTACATGCAAATTAGAGGGGCCTCACATCTTCTCTTTCGCCCGGGGCCCCAGAAGTTCTAGGACCGGCCCTGTGCATGGTGACTAATTCACAGAACATCAATACAAGATGTTAAATTAATTCAGTGGGATTGAATGTAATCACCCAAATTTCCCTGCAGACATAGTGAAGGACAACTTGGTAACTGTGAGTTCTCTCATCAAGAGTGGTCTTGAACCTCGCGACCTGAGAGCGTTCTTTTTCTTTTTATAAACAACCATTGGTCAGTTTTGACAATTTCCAGGAAGTTCTGACAACTTTCGCAGGCCTAATGGATGCGTCCCAGTTCCCCGACGTCAGTGTGGTGAACGCGGTGCTCGAGAGTGAGGCGCCGCCCCAGGGGTCGGGTGCGTCAGGCAATGCATCAAGCTGTGTTCACTGCAGAGCTGCAGCCATCAGCAAGCTGTTGACCTTCCTTGAGCAACGAGCCTCCGTTCCCTATGCAGGCCAGGCTTGGCGCCCAGACATGGCACATCATTTCAATGATTACAGCTCCCAGGGAGCTTGTGGCGGTGCCAGGCCCAGGCAGTAATGATCTTCTATGAGCAGCACAGGCAGGCGCGAGGCGAGCGTGCCCCCGGGGGCCTCGTGGAGCCGCCTGCGCCGCACATCACCATAAATGACTACGTCTTTGACCTTGACACTCTGTACACATGAGCACGAAATGTCCCAGTAAATGTGAGGTCACATTACTGGCAGCTGGGAGCTCACTGCAATGAAGTCACTGAATACCACAATGTAAATAACGTTTATCGTTTGCGCCAGTTGCCAGTAATTTGCCTCTAAATTTATTGGCCATTTTTGTTGCTCTGAGAATTCCAATTATCTCCTGGTTGTATATTACTATTTAATTCGCTTGTTTACTTGAAGCACGTTTTGAGTAACGTGCTGACGTGGTTCCCAATCATAATTTGTACTGAAGGTCTGCTACGCGTGGACTGCACTGGTGACGTGTTTTGTGCCTGTTAATCTCTATTTGCAACAAAGTAACACAACTTGGACCATGTGCTGGAAAGTAATTTCTTCTTGAATGATTTATAACTTGCTAAATAGATACACAAAGTGGCAATGCTCAAAGCGGCCTGTGCATTTGTGAGCCTTTGTGGGGAGATAAGTATGTGTGCAACAAATGCTTGTGTTGTATTCCTCGGTGCTGTCACAGTGTTATTGAGTGTCCCCACTAATGACACCTAAGATTTAACTGCAAAATTCACCGACATTTCTACCATACCTGGCGCACTATTAAACACTATCCCGTTTGGAACTTTCAGAACTTCCTGTCTGGACAAATACATAGCAAACACACAAACACTGCTAAAATGTCACTTGTTGACTCTGTAATGGTATACCCCCTGAATACTGACCCACAATGTCAGTGGAACAGATTTTCGAAAAAATATATTGACAAGTAAATAATTCTAGGTTTTCTATAACAAACGCCACATATATATGTACCTATGTGGTACATATATCTTCAAGTACGTAGCTGTCGAGTTAGGAATAGTACATCTATGCTTCCCTATCTGCACTTGTCTTTCGATATTTTATCCCTCAATATTCAGTCCTTGATATTCTTACACCACAATGTTATTGGTATTGATATTCAATATTCAGCATAGACCAGGCCAACTATTTATCTTTTTAGATCAGTAACCCATGTGAAATAGTAAACCAGATGGCTGTGCCTCTGAAATGGGAGAGAGTGCCTACAATACTGCTCTTACCATGGGTCAAATCGAGGCATAATGGAAGCCTAGGCTACCAGGGCCTCCTGCACTCCTCTCTCATATGCTGACCTTTGAACACTCTTTAAGTGGCCTTGAATCATCTTTAGATGGCTAGCCCAACTCCTGCAATAAAAAACCTTTATATAAAGAAAATATGGAAACATGTATACAAATATAGAGTGACTTGGGGTTAACCAACTTCAACCATTAGTCTGAGCAACTGCCATTAACTTTTGGCTGCTGCCCACCACTGCATACATCGTGGAGAAATGGGCCGTCCTCATTGGTTTGCACTGTGAGTAATGAGAATGTTACATTTTGCTTGAATTCATGTGCACATCTCCCTGAAAAGAAGCGGTCTTCAGTGCTAAAGCTAGTTGGCTAATACTTAAGTTTGAAAATGTGTTTTTCCTTCCCATTCTTTATCCTTTTCGTTTTTTTAGTCATCCTTCTGTGTTTAACTATCTTGTTTGATTACAGAGATTAAGGTCAATGTACCCTTTATTTGTGCCACTAAGAATCAAATTTTTTTGTTATGTGCAACACATGTAAAACTGATCTCTATCCCTGCTCTAGGACCAGATATCTGCTAGAAAGCACCCTCACTGTGCTATTGAAATATGTAATGACTATTATTTTGGTTTTCATTTTATTTCTGAATTGCAAGCATATGGTCACCAAGTTTAAGGGGTTACATGTGTATCATTTTCCTTTTTTTCAGATATATTCTCAGAAAAAAGTAAAATGAAAATCTAACCATTGCACAAGCTTGACAGATTGCATTCCGTCTCTGTCACCCCAAAAGCCACTTGAACGAGTTCACAATGTCTCAAACAGAGGCCTGGCCCCCTAAAGACATGCATGCCTGTTTGGCATCTTCTCAGTAATCTACTGTGGGGTAACTGTAGGAGTTCTGGAACTACTGAGGTATGCTTGCTTATCACCACACAGGGATCAACTTGCATATTGATATACGCCTTTACATTTGAACAAAATTAGTTCAATTCACTAAAAGGTCTATGTATTCGGTTCTGGCAAACTTTTAACTCCAGTGGAGATAGTCACTAGTCAGGCACAGCCACAGGCTCTAAATGAACAAATAACATACACCTACACAGTCTAGTGTTTCAGCCCACCCGCTCAGCTGTTAGAGATGCAACCTGGGGGTCACAGAGAGCATGCAGCCAGTGGGAGTACGGAAGCCAATTACATACTGTGCTATACCTAAATATGGAGACAGTAAGAGCTTGGTGAGTGATCTGGAGAACCACTCCTTTCAACATATGCAGGGTGCTATGCAGTCTGCTGCGTTTACGTCATGGGGTTCAAATAACCCTTAAATACCCCTTGAAGTAGGGATCATCGCGCAATGCAGAAGCCGGCGGTAAAATAAAGATATATAAAAAAGTATGTGAAAGTGAACTACAATTGGCTGTGAACAAGAGTTCATCTTTTATTTATTTTTAGTATTTGAGATAGCACCGCAGAGCCGTCTTTTGACCACTTCAGAGCTGGTGTCACTGTTTTCCTTTAGAAGCCCAGGGAGCATCAAGTACTTTCTGGTGCCAACACAAAAGTTAAAAAAGGCAAGAAATCCTCCATCAAACAATGAAATTATTCGAAGCCCCTCTGACATCTCACGTGTACACTGCCTTTTTTTTTGGTTTTGGCTAAACTTAGCTCAGCTGGTTGTACTGCGCCTTGACACCTGCCAATCAATCAGTACAGTTACTCTGTCCAGCCTCTTCAGTGCTATTCCTGTACTGCGGCAGCAAGAACTGCACCACATACTTTGCGTGTCATTTCACAGACAGCATACAGGACACATTACAACCTGTGTTTACTACATGGACGTGTCTGCTTCTTATGGTGGCTTACATTTTACTAGCCTTTGACAGCTGCTGGACGGTGCCATACTGCGGCATGTGTCAGCGGCTGTGGCTCTCACACTAGCAGACACGCAGGAACAAAAGCACACCCTGCAAACCTGCTGGCTTGCGCTGGATGGCATGCATAGGGTTGCTATGGTTTATCACGTCACCATTCTTCAAACAAATGCTTAGTTTAGGTTCCTGCTGTTGTGGTCCAGGCACCGTCAACACTGCATCTCTTTGCTGCTGTGTAGGCCTGCTCTTAGTTTCAAGTAAGCTCTGGACACTTTGAGAATCAGTTCCCTTCAGCATAAAGACAGATGGAGCCACAATTCATGAAACACATCATTTCTCTATTCGTCAACCCCATTGAACCTTGATAATTGCAGAATTTCACTACCACAACAGCACTCAAAGGGGCCATTTTCCTTACTTGCACCAGGGCCAATGCCATCCTTGATACGCTACTGCACACAATGCCGCTTTTGTTAAGGACAATGAAGCCGTAGCGGAGAGGGGGAATTACAACCTAACATACACTCTTTTACGTCTCGAGAGGTTGTAATTTCCCCTCTCCAGCTACCACTTCATAGTCCTTGTTTTTATCATAGCATAAGAACCCAGTCAATATAGCCTTATAGCCCGCCGTAGCGGGCTATACCAGCTATTAAAGGCCCACTGAATCGTTAAAGGCCCGAGCCGAAGGCGAGGGACTTTAACGAGACAGCGGGACTTTAATAGCCGGTATAGCCCTGCTACGAAGGGCTATAAGGCTATTAGAACATTCTGCCACTAGAGGGCAGAATGTTCTAACAAATTAAACAAAGGGTTCTCGAAGCTCGAGGGGATATAAATCCCCTCGAGCTTCGAGAAGCCTTTGTAGAACATTGGAATGTTGCTCTGCGGGCCTTTACCGGCCCGTAGAAGCAGGGAGCACTCCATTGTCTGCAATGGAGCTCCCAACATTCCAATGTTCTAATATAGGATATCTTGTGCATTCCGTATAGCCATTTTCATCTCACACTTGCACCTTCCCATATCTACTCATACCCTTCTTTTGCCCCTTCACCCCTCCAACTTCACATTGGTAAGAAGACCTCTGGCAAAGAGCCCCTTCAAGGGGGCCCGTTGGGCATTGCAGCGCCGGCCCAATGAGGAGCTGTCCGATGATGAAGCATCGGGGTGTGTGAGGGCCCTTTCTCCTTATAACAGTGATCCCCCCTGTTGCCCTCTCAACTTCTCGGCACCTGGGACACTACTCCATTCTTTCCTCCAGTCAACACCTTCTCCCTGGAACAGCATACCTTGTTTTTGCTACTCGTAAACAGGGGCACAGGTGCTGGACCTATCAAGCCCCAGTCCCTCTCTTTGTGATTCCTAAGTTATTACTGTGACACCATTTCAAGTTTGTGGGTAGCCAGCCACCACATGTTACCTCTTCACTTCATAAGCAGTCATGTGCTATGGTCATAGGTGTTTATTGGAGCACTTCTGTTCATTAATGGATTATCATAATCAATTTCAGCTGATGTTCATATCCAGTCCCCAGCGTCATGCCCGCTATTTGTATCACATCTCATATGTATTCCGTACACCTGCTTTCAGTAACAAACTCCTTCATAACTAGCAATGTCTTGGACTGAAGTGCTTGGTGCAATAGGCAAGATGCCAAATGAATGGCTGTTGTCAGGTGATGAAAGGCCATGTTAGCAATCACTTATAAAGACTCTGCCAAAGGCACACTGAATCTGAGGGGAAACATCCTCAACAAGAACTACGGAACAACGAGTTCCGGAGTCACGCAAGCCGAACAACGACTTGCCTGAACAACAACTTAGCCTTAACCACACATGTGTCGGTCTAGTGTTCATGCAGGGTCGAGTTCAGAGGAGCTTTGGACAGGAACAGGTAAGAGGGGTTCAGAGGTGGGGAGATCTGTATTACTTGTGGGACACCCCCGCGCCGCACGGCCACCAGCTGCTGCGTGTGCCCCTCGCTTTGCCCTCTGCCTCGCTGCCTGCCTTGCTGCCGGCTGACCCTGCTGTACTTTGTGTATCACTGTACTATGGGATAGTCTGAAAGCACCATTGAAATGACAATACTAAGAGGCATATTTACAAGACCCTATCGCCACCAGACCATCACTTTTAGTGATGTTGTGATGGCGATAGGGGCTTCCCCTTATTTACAAGGCAGCGTTAAGCCACTTAACATGGCTTAACGCTGCCTTGTAAATAAGGCACCCTTTCATGCTGTACTGAGCATGAAAGGAGAGGGCAATGGTTGTTGCCGTGGGCGTTCCACTGCAACACCCATTGATTTTGATGCTGCCTCCTATTTACATGGGTGGCATAACTAGGAGGCAGCGCTAAAATTAAGACCAGGGAAAACCTGGTCTTCAACAAGCAAAACAAGTAGAAATGCTTGATTCCTCCTCATTTTTGCTGTTTCAATATTTGCTGCATTGTACAGCACATATAGAAGCAGTAAATTGCCATTGATTGTTTATGTGTAGGAAGGTGACCCATCCTGTACATAAACAATTTAAAAAAATGACGTCTTGCAACTTTTGTGATTGTTTATGTGCAGGAAGGTGACCCTGCCTGTACATAAACAATAAAAAAAAACATCATTTAAATTTTGTTTATGTGCTGAAAGGGAGACCTTTCTGCACATAAACAATCTTCTCCTCAAGGCAGACACCCCTGCATTGGCACTAGGCTGCTAAGTGTTGTGCCAGTGCTGGGGGAAAGGTAGGGCGGAACGCAGGACTGCACCATATTGTTGTAAATATGGTGCAGCCATGTGTTTCTGAAGTGGCGGAGTGCGGCGCTAAGCCAGTAAAGCTAATGCCACACTCCATCACTTCGTTGTACATATGCCCCTAAGAGTCTCATTTAACTGGGACTGAAGGTGGGAGAAAGAGAATCCACAGTGCTGACATGGACACACGTGTACAGACACACGCTGGTCGTCATAGTGAGCGATGTGATCTTCACTCAAGATGGTGTATGTCTGGCCCATTTAGACTTAACCGACACTGTCCTGACTGATTTAGTTCTCTCTCTCTCTCTCTCTCTCTCTCTCTCTCTCTCTCTCTCTCTCTCTCTCTCTCTCCTCCTCTTTCTCTTACAGGCAAGCACATGCACACACACACACACACACACATGCACACACACATATATCCAAGAAGCACAACCTTATATTTTGTTATCTCGGGTCTTTATTATTCAAAACATACATACATAACCAGCCTCCGACACATAACACAGCCATGCATCTCACTTCCGGTACTAGAGAGAGGTACATGCATGCCCCATTTTGACCCTGGGCTACTTTGCCCCCTTTTCCATGTTAGTCGCTGAGAGGTCTTGAAACGCACCTATTCATTCTTGCAACATTTCCTCTTACAAATGGGTGTTGATAGTTCTTGCTGTTGATACCACGTGGGGGGCTGCACACCGTTCAAAGCAGTGGCAATGACAGCTGTTGACGTACTGTGATGACAGCCGCTGTTGCGATCCGCTCATTACTTAGTGTCGGCACTCAGCTGACGTCTAGGAGTCCTTCGTCAAAGTTTTCAAAACGGACCATTTTTTTCCTTGGACGTCTGACACCTCTCAGATTTATTTTTAAACAACATGGCATCGCCAAAAATGTTTTTGAAGTGTGAGGGACACTGTGGAAAGTGGGAGCCCATTTCCCCATTTATGCAATATTAAGCCCTCTACACAAACCAACAGCCAGTGGCCTCACATTAGCCCCCGCAGTGCGGGGGGGGGGGGGGCGAGCTCCAAGAGACCCCCTCCTACGCTGTGCATGGGCCGCGCCCCCCTGGCCTGAGAGCTCCTGACTGGGAGGGGTGAGGAGGGTGTGGGGGGGGGGCACACGTTTCGTTACGTCACGGCCAACAACTCAACTTTGTAGATAAGGTCCCCCTTCTGAGAAGAGAAGTCACTCCTTTACAGGCCTAACCATAGCCCCATGGGGTGTCCTTTCAGCTCGGGTCCTGTTAGCATAAGATCTACTTTAGTTCTAGAACTGTTTATAAAATACCTGTTCTCAGCTTCCGTCAAAGATACAGTCACCCACTTCCTCTGAGTCCCCAAGACAATCAAAAGTATGAGTGAATTATGTAAATCGCTGCTGTCAGTGGCAGAACTACACTTGGATATCATAAACCATGTTGACATGTCTGCAGGCCATATTGTCTTCTGCAATCCCCCTCCAGTGCCTTGAAAGTGAGCTTATGGTGACAGAGGTGCTATATAATCAACCCACATGGTGTAAAATGTATAATGTGTTAGTGTTCTGATAGTTAGAGATGTCAAAGGCACTGGGACGCACCCTGTGGAAAGGTATTCATCAACTGAATTCTAACATGGGGAGGGACTTCTCCCAAACCTCAGTGGTTTGACTCTTGGTCCCAGTAGGACACGAGCCTTAGACCCCATCGACTGATATAAAAGATGATCTGTTGAGGATTGTCCATAAAGGAGCTGCAGCCTGTCTTCTTTTGAAGATATCCTTAGCTCTCAGCCCGTTGGGATAGTCCGTCATTCTTGAATGACCCAACTGTTGGGCGATTTAAAGGTGTTTGAGTGCAGCAAACTGCCCATTCTGCCAGTCTGGCATATTCAGAGGGTGCTGCCAGACATGGGTTATGGGTTGGCTACCACACACAACCATGAAATCCCTTATGGCCTTATCTTAATCTATGCCTCAGCAATGTGGGGATCAGCCTTTTTGCAAGGGCTGAATTTGCTTTCCATTCTGGCACCTTCTCATAGGGCGGTAGGCACAGTGTGTGCAGCCATGATACAGGCCTGCGTAGCATGAACTGGATTCTGGTGTTGCCCATGGCTCACCCGAATCTTATTATTAATGCAATGGTGCTACTCAGAAGACATATGTTTGCATCTACCACCAGCATGCTGACATCCCCTACGGCTTTTGGGACCTCAAGCAGCCACACTGCAGTCAAAGGCTAACTAGCTGGAGCCCTTGTAAACATTGAAAACGCACTGCAGTACACTTAGATCAAAATGAATGTACTCGGGTGAAGCAAATTCGGGTGGTGCCTTGGTAATCTCCTCAGAATCACACACAAAGCCTTGAGTTTAGGAAGTATACCAGACACATGTCAATCCATGGTTTTTTCGGACAGAAAACATTGAAAGACTGAACTATTTTCAGACCCATAACACAAGCACCTCTCTAGGACTGAACTAGGTACTGAAAGCATTCTGCGAGAAGTCAGTCAGTCAGTCAGTCTGTCTGTCCGTCCGTCCTTCTTTTATCAATGCTGAAACTAGCACAAATAAACTATAAACTCGAGGGAGACAGATGTCGGATGTAAATGTAAATGTCGGAATTTGTAAAGCGCACAGCTACCTCCACCGGAGCTGTCGGCGCTGTCTGTATACCGCTTAGGAACCCTTCCTGGCTTCCCTGGGAAATGTCCACTCCTGGGCACCCCCCAGGTGCAGCCAGGCATCCCAGCACTTTTGGGGCCGTTGTGGAGATTAAGCAAGCTATTGCCCAGAGTTGCAGAGTGGGACCCATGATTAGAATAGGCACCGAGGCGAGAAATCAGGTCCGAGGAAATTGAGCCCAAGACCTGCCGAGACGGGAATTGAACCCTGGTCCCGGGCCAGACCTCTGCATCAGGGTCTTCCGCTCTAACCATTGAGCCACACTTCTCCACGGGGACTGTAGACCTTCAAACAACCAACCCTCGTCTACCAGAGAAATGCTGATCAGATAAATGCTCAGTTCACCGCTGCTCTTCTCCCCACCATGCTCCACTATATAATATATAGTTACCTGGATGTCATGTCCACTTACGGTAAGGAGCCAAGATGATTTGGATTCTGTCAACAATATTCATCAACAAATCCCAATACAAAAATGCTTTCAATATGTGAAAATATAATAAAGAAATATACATAAATGCCAGCCGAGGCCCGTGCAGGTAAGTGCAGTGGGGCGGTGGGGACAGGTTTGTGGGGGAAGCGACAAACGACCATGAGGAAAATATTAAATAAGTAATTAATGTTCCCTCATCATTGTCTGTCGCCCTCCACCTGGCCCCACCACCTCACCGCTCTTACCTGCATGGGCCTCGGCTGACAAATGCAAAGTTTGTAAGAAGGCAGTATTCTGCCCATGAAATGCATGTGCTATAGACATTCTCCTTAGAATAAGATCAAGGTTTGCTCTTATTCAGTGAGCTGCATCCAGAGTCTTCTAAAAGTAGAGCCCTTTGGGGAGTGACAGGAGTTTCATTCTACAGCTGACACTTGACACCACCCAACTCACTTACCAGAAACTTTCGAATGGCCCCCTAGTTAAATGATATCTGACACTGCAGCCAGCACATGATGCACTTTGACTTTCACAGGAACTGACATAAACATGTAACCTAAATCTGCTACTGACACATTTATGTTTAATATATACTCAGGATGACATTCACCAGCACTTTTATACCTCAAGAAGCAGACTCCCACATAGCATCTCACTGCTACAGAGGGACGTTCTCCTGCGCAAGTGTATAGCTCAAGGCGTCCATGTTTAAAAAAGAGGAGCTTTTAAGACTATTTAAGAGAGGATGAACATTGAATCTGAAAATACTCAGGAGGATATTTACATGGGGATAGCACCACCATAATGTCACTTTCAGTGACGTTCTGATGGCGCCATGCTCTTTTCAATCTTTACAAAGCGGCAGACGTTAAGCCAATTTTTGTAGCTTAGCGCTGCCTTGTAAATACGTCCCCTTTGCATGCATCACTTAGCATGCAATGGGTGTTGCTGTGGGCATTCCACCTCAACACCCATTACTTTTTGACTCTGCCCCAGTGTCTGTAAATCTGAGGCAGCAGCAAAAACTAACGCCAAGCAAAATCAGGCATTAGATTGGCGCAACGAGGAGAAATACTCTTTTATTTCTCCTTGTTTTTGCTTTTTCTATGCGTGCTACATTCTGCAGCACACATAGAAAGAACAAAATACTATTAATGATTGTTTATGTGCAGGAAGGTGTCCATTCCTGCACATAAACAATCATTAAATAATGACAATTTGTTACTTCTGCAGCACACATAGATGTAACACATCGCCATTAAGGGTTGTTTATGTGCGGGAAGGGACACCTTCCTGCACATAAATAATAATTCCCTGCAACGCAGGCACCCTTGCACCATGGTGCATTGTTGTAAATACGGCGCATCCCTGCATTTTGGAAATGTCGGAGCACTGCACTGCCAAATTAGGCGCAGCCCCGCGCTCCAAAATTTCATTTTAAATACGCCCATTAGAGAGTGATAATGGATGCATCCCTTTCACTCTCAACTGTACCAAATAACATTTACATATCGGAGAATCAGGAATCAGTCAGGTGGCACTAATTGATAAATCCAGAAGTAAATAATTGTCACCATTGCAATGACTGATGATGGAAATATACCAATTGACCCTTCAAATCTGGATTTGCTGAACTTGAATCCGGATTTTATAGAAAATCGACTGACAAATGTCTGGGAATGGAAGGTCGGGATAAAAAAATGAAGATGAGCAGCGAAATGGACACATTACTGGTGTGTACTTTGCGTTAACCCTAAGTTCTCTGACAGCATCTCATCTTGACCCTAAAGTGTTGGCACATTAGCAGTTGACCATCAACCTTACAAAATCCAACAACGTCCTGAGAGAAAACTGTCAAGACAGCTACATAGGCATGATGAACAAAAGTCAAAGCGACATACTTTCTGACCAATAATCTGGTTCAGGCCTTCGAGAAGAACAGATTGCATGTGGGAAACTTAAGAGAGAAGTTCTTCATCACTCTTGATGAAGGGACCAACACACTGTGATCCTCTCTGATCTCTCTGAAACCTCTAACACCAAGGATGATATCCTACTGAAAAGTCTGAGTGAATGGGCAGGAGATCTACGAGATTCCTACGCTCAATGAATTCCTTCCTCCTCAGGCCGAACCATGAAGCATGTTGTGATTGCATGGAGTCTGCAGTCTGCATCACTCTCTCTGAGCATGCTCAGCTTATCTATGCACCCGGTGGCACGTGTGTTAGAGCAGCAGAAATTGTGCTTCCCAAAGTACTCTGACAATGTCCAGACCCGCAGATGATTGGAGAGTTGATCTGGTAGTCAGATCTTTATCACAAATTGACACACTTATTCCATTGGATAAAAGAGAGCTTCCTGTTGTTGAGAAAAGAAAAGCTGCAAACTTTGTCCGTGATTGAGGTGTCCCACAAGACGTGCTTTTCGGGAAGGCCTACTGACCCCTGCCTCAACCCACCACACTGAAAAAAGTTATCAACCTCAAAATCATGTGCAATATCATGCTTTTGTTTATATCAACCTGTTGTTTATGTCAACCTTTACATCAGTGCAATGCACAAATGAGTCAATATGCAGCAGTATATCTTCTGAAAATTGATCTCAACAGTCTGATCTTATGTGCTACCCCTCGAGAATCTTGGTTTTGGGCCACCAGCATGTATCTAATAGGATTTACTAAACACTCCCAAAAGAACTCATTGCCAGCATCCAAAGACTACAGAATCAGGCTCCCCGATTGTGCATTAATCTGAAGAAATAGGCCCATTTAAAACCTGCACTGAAAGAACTCCGTTGGCTCCCAGTGGAGTAAATAATCACATTTGAGATACTATGCATCATACACAGGCAGGTTTGAGGAAAGGCTTGGGGTTGCTGCAAAAACTGCTACTGCAAACCCCTCTGACTGACAGCTGAGAATCTCCATTTAGACACATCCCACTTGATTCATCAATGATCGATAAGGTGGCAAAAATCGTTGGGGGAGGGGCCCCGTACTTTAGTATAATGTGAGCCCTTATCTAACCTCAAACTATCATCAATCCAAGATGCTCCTAGAAACAAAACTCCTCGGTCTGGCCTCAGTTGAGGTCTGTACATGGCATGTCAGCCACTGCAGACTAAAGAGTAAGAGTTTAGCTGTCTTACTCAATTGGATCATAATTATTCTGGCTTTTTACTCACTAGTTTGCAGCATATCTCCTATTAGAGTGCAGTGGTAATGCAGGTGCAAATGATCCCAGGAGCTGAAGCTTTACTGGCCTGCTCTGCTGCTACGTGAACTCGCATGAATGGAAGCCTCCAGCAAGGCCATGTAGTCCAGAAAGTCAGACCCAGCACCTTGAAGCCATCTCTTATTCTCCCCAATGACAGGAGGAATTCCACCCTAAGAAGCCTGAGTGTTGACTGTGTCTTGCAAGCACACGCCGTCCCTGCATTAACAGTATATTATATGCTTTCTTCACTAGTCCTTCAGCTGCAGAGGTCCAGAGCCCAGGTGGCTTGGCAGGTAAGTAGATTAAGAGAGGCTTGTATGACCTGAGAGGAGTCCTTTGGGGCCTCTCGATATATGTGGGTCAGTCAGAGGTCCAACCTCATCTTCATTGAGCTTGATCTACCCGACTTTGGGTCACTTACCCTGAGGCGCTGAGATACATCTTCATTTTGGGTGACTAACACCTCTACTTTTCAACATAGAAAGTAGGCTTACTTTCCTGAATCATGCACACTGTTCAAAGTTTAAAACAGTGTCCCAATCATGTGCAGGTTCCCAGACAATGCTCAATCATTTGCTAGCATGCTTGATTTGAAGTGTTCGCAAACACTAGGGTCACAAACTGTAAATGTTACAATTCATCAAATCCTCCATTTTGAATTTAATTGATCATGGTCAGCTAATAATCTTGACCATCTATTGTTTGCAGACACATTTTAGGTCTTTCAGTGGTCTCACAACTGTATAGTCCTTTTAGGTGCAAGATTGTGCCAAGGCTTTTCATCAAGTAGTAGGGGAAACATCGTTAACAATGCGGTCACTACACCACAATGCTGTTACAACGCAGTCGTTACAACGACCGCGATGTAACCACGCTATGCCATTACAACGCAAGTCTTTACATCGACTTGCGCTAGATGGCGTGCTAACATTACAAATAGTGTAGTTTACTATCCCAACACCTTCCCTACTGTTAAGCGGACTGGAGTTGGAATAGTAAATTACACTTTTTTAATGTTAGCACGCAATCTAGCGCAAGTCGATGTAAAGACTTGCGTTGTAATGGCATAGCGTGGTAACATCGCAGTCGTAACGACTGCGATGTAATGGCACACGTTGTAATAGCTAGCGTTGTTCCGTCATACATCCAGTAGTGGTCAGTGATATCACAGAATGTGTTTACCAGGGCCCATGGTTTTACAGCTATCCTCTTTTATACTTTTATTTTATCATACAGTGTGTATTGCGGTTGTTATTTTGTAGTTAATATGATTAACTTATTATTTATATTTTAATATCTATGTATATGATTGAGTTATCATTAAAGTATTGTGCAATCACAGATGTGAATGTCTATTTAATTTTTTGCCTTTTGTGGTAATTGTGTTGTACTGTCCTTTCACTCACCCTATACCATCCCTCTTGATATAGGTCATGACAGTTTATCCATCACAGACCCAGCATCTGACGCCCTTGTTATTAGGAACCCCTATCATTATTTAGAATCGATTGGTGGCTTTTGAACTGTGGACCCGGGAGAATAAAGGATGGTTCTGAGATATTCTTCATCTTCTGCATACTGCATTTGGGGCCAGATGTATGTAGTGTATGTTTGCAATTACCAAATAGCGAACCTTTGTGATTCACTATTTGGTAATCACAAGCACCCATGAACCAATGTGTATTTAACACTCACAAAGGGGAAGGGAGTCCCTTGGGGAACCCTTACCAATTTTGGAATGGCACCATCTTCTCTCAAGTTCTCCGCCAAATGGAATATTAAGAGTTAGTAATCTAGGGGAGTGGTCCAAGAGTGTATGCAGTATATGTCGTATGCCCCAAACCAGGGGAGGGTGTCAACTGATAAGAGCCAATAATCGATATGTGTCCGTACAGCATGAGGTGCGGGGTGTGCGACATATGCTGGGGTGCACATGTTGCAAAGTATCTCTTAAAGTATATGTGTCAATAATGTTTTGGAGTATCTGGGAGGCTCATGGCTTGCTGACATTATGGGCTCCCGTGGAACCAAGCAGCGGGTTCAGTGCTAAATTGAGGTCCCCCCAGCAATACGGTACTGGAGTCAAATCAGCTCATGACTGAAGAAAGGTCATGAAAGAGGGCAGGGTAATTAATGTTAGGGGCATAAACATTCACAAGGAGTGCGTCGTGGTCAGCCAAACAGCAGGCCAGCACCACATATCAACCCTCCTTGTCTTCATAGATAGCGTTAAGACTGAAGGGGACACTTCTATGGATCAATGTGCAAACTCCCCTCGGTAAGGTGCAGTTGCTGGAAAAATATCTGTGTGATACCCAGGATTTGGCAAAGACAGGAGATTCCTGTGGCTGAAGATGCGTCTCCTGGAGGAAGGCAATTCTTAGCTCGATGTCTATCAAGGTATGCCAGCACGTGTTTAACCTTAGTAGGGTTATTGAAGCTCCAAACATTCCATGTCAAACAGGTGAATTCAGCTAGTGTGGCCCGCCCTGTCAGCACAGCAGCCATGCTAAAGAGTGTAAAGTCTGCATGGTAGATGTCCTTGTATGTGTAACCCCTTAGAGGAAAATTTAAGAGAGAAAAAGAAACAACAAAAACCTCCATCATAAAGAATTACCCTCCTCCCACCATCCACATCAAGCAACCCCTGAGTAGGAGGCTGGCTTAGTATATGGTGCTCACTTATGTAAGTGGAGCACCTTGCACTAATTCAGACAACCCTTATGGTGATTTTAGTGGCATTAGACAACCTTAGAGAGCTCTCTAAGTGGTAGCTGTGGATAGCAGCCTTTAGGCTTAGTCCAGAAGGAGTGTGAAGCAGTTTGTTTTACCAGAACTAATCATATAGTGTAGGTTAAGTGAAAAAGAATCACACACTGTAGTTATAAAAATATTCATTTATTATTAACACTTCAGTAACACATTGCAATATTTCCTCCGTGGAGATATAAACACAATACACATAATACTTCAGTAATAGAACACATAAGTAGCACAAATAAACAGTGGTCTCCGGGGGGAGATCAAACCATATGCTAAGGAAGTCGAATGTGGCCCACAACCTAAGTCGAGACTGGACCCAGAAGATGTAGAAGTGTTGGGGACCCAAGGAAGTATCCAGGAACCCCAGGGAGGCGTGTGCAGAGAGGAAACATGACCAAATGATCAACACAAGTCAATTGGGAAGTTGCGGTTGCATTTTTAAAGAAGGACCTTTCCCAGAGGACTCTGAAAAAGCCCCGTGGAAGATGGAAGGATAGATAGTCTTCCCACCCGTGGATACCCTGGAACCAGTATATCTACACCTGGGAAGCCAGGTGCATAGGTGCAAAGTGAAGTCAGAAACTGCTGTTGACCACAAAGGCAGACTTCAGTACAGATCCTGCTGGCGAAGGAGCTGAAAAAGTCCGGTGGAACACAAGGGTGGATAAGGGATGAGAGGTACCTGCAAACAGAGGGGACAGAGTCTGTGCCACTCAGGAGTGACCAGGAGGTACGGAAGACGAATGCCCACCGATGTCGGAAGTTTCAGGAGAGTTGATGGTGACCTTAATGCTGTAGCTGTGTGAACCAAGTGATGCTACAAAGACCAGGAGCCGTTCACAAGCTCTCTCACATTAAGTGTCAACTGCCAGGCGGTCAGTGTCCGGCGGGAGCACCAACAAGCCTTCGGAGCGGAAACAAACATTGCTGACGAAAAAGGTGCAGTATCAGGACCAGGAAGGTCTAAGGGACTCACCAAGTGTAGGTGAGTCTGAGTAGGCCCTGATAAAACAGGGGAGCCCACAGGATCCAAAGAAGACCAGAAGGGGACTCATATGCTGAAGGCACAGGAGTCGCAAGAGGACCTCGAGCAGCTCACCAATAATGCAGGTCCTTGGTGCACAGGATGTGGTGAGGACAAAGAATTTGGTAGCAAGAGATGATGGAGGATGGAGCTTCTTGGCGCCCAAAGATCTCTGGAGAAGAGAGCAAACAAGCCTTGGCAACGGCAAGTTGACAGAGTACACAGGGGTACTGTTCCAGCGATCCCAACGAGGGCTTAAAGCTAGCTGTGAAGACAGTGCAGGCCTTAAGGAAGTTGCAGAACCACCACCTGTGTTACTGTACCTTTTGAAGCCTGTGAGAGCTCAGGAACAGCAGACCAGTCATCTTCGTTAGGGTGCCTGCATATTCAACGGAGTGACTCCTTCACTCCAAGGGAGATTCATTTGGGTTTCTTGGCTGTCCACAGGTCTGTGGAGGAACCTGTATGGAGTACAGGCACAAATGACGCAGATGACTGGAAGGAAGACGAGACCAGGAGCAACAGGAGTCTTCCCTGTGCAGTCTCGGTTCCTAAAGAGAAGTCCAACAATGTCCAAAGTGCCCAAATGGTTGAAGATGAAGTGGTTTTGGATCTGAATCTTGTCCCACAATGGATCTAAAGAACCACCCACAGGAAGCCCTTAAGTAAAGAGAGGGTTGGGACAATTCGGGGGTCCCTCCTAGAGAAGGTGCTGGACAGTGGGGAGGATACTCCTATTTCCTTTGTCCAGTTTTGCACCAGAGCAGGAGCCAATGGCTCCCTGAAATGGTTCCAACTGGAGTATACATGGAGGGCACCAAAGCAATCTAGTAGCACTGGCAAGCACACCCATCCTGGCTCAATATACTAAGTCCTGTCTGGGAGGTGGTCACCCCCTTTAACAGGAATCCTATTGCCCTACTTTCCCCTGCTCGAGCTTGGCACAGCAGCATGAGGGCAGAATCGTGTCTGTGATCAGCAGCGGCCATAGTTTGCTGTCAAACTCTGGAAGACTGGTACCGGGAGCACTGAGGGCTTCCTGGAGGAGCCCCACAGTGGATGGAATCATACCTCCAACACCGTTTACGGTGTTGGAGGCATGATTCCAACATGTTTGACACCGAACATGCCAGGGTTCGTTACAGCCATCGCGTAAGGACGTATTGTAATGGCTGATGCACTTACAACCCAGGAAAATGGACTATGAGGAGTGTGTCCTGCTCATGCAGGGGCACCCTCACACTTATAACAAAGCACCTTGCCCTCGGGATTGAAAGGCCTACCTTAGGGGTGACTTATAGCTTTGAAAGTGCAGTGATCTCAGATATAAGAAAATGTATATCTGTCGTAAGTGGTGCTAGCAGCAGCTTATACAGGCTGCAATGGCAGGTCTGTAGTCAAGATTTGAGTGGTCTCCCATGGGTGACATAATAGATGCTTCAACTGATGGAGCGAGATAGAAAACAAAATTTTGTTTAAACTCGCGAAGTCACATTTCCATAACATGAATAAAAATATTAATGATTTGTGATATGTTGTGCTAATACAACTTAGATTAAACTTTACACGTGGGGGGACTAACATGTGTGCTCATAAACGTGCATAATTGTTGCATCTTTTTGTTCGTGCAAAATAATAAAATAATTTATTGTTTTCGTTTTTGTCATTACTAACTGCTGCAAACTTAAAATAAGCATGTGCTTGTTTTGCTTTTCCTTGTCTGTGTGATGTCATTTCTACTATTCTAGGTGCATATGGGTCTCATGGAATAACGGAGACTGGTAGATATAAACGCTGCTTTATTTGTTTGCAATGGCTAGGTAACATTTTGATTAATCGGGTGGGTTAATTAATTAGTGAACCAAGGGGTGGATACAGAATCTACATTATTTCTTACATTAATACTCTTCTTGTGTTTGTTTTATATTAGAAATCATAAGTTGCCTGCTTTTGGGCCTAGTCACTTGAGCCGCAGAAAAGAGCTGACATGTAATTCTGCAGAAAGTCACGAGACGCCCATTCTGAAATAAATTATTCGTCAAAAGCTGCGTTCACAAAGCAAAAACTATTGTGCTGTCATCATTCTGTCGGACATGGCCAAGGTCGAAAGTGAACATTTTGTCAGTCCTTAACTTGGCATCCGCGGAAGTATAATGAAAGTCAATGGACGCTGCGAGAACGACTTTATACATTTGTTGCAATATGAGGAAGCTTCTGGCTTCACGTGGAAGGAACAATGGTCTCTATGAAATATGATTTAGTGGAACTTTTTGAAAACTGGGTGACATGTCACTTGTCACTCTCAGCCAATGGGACGTCGAAGACTTTTGAAAACTTTCCTTTGCGTAGTTTAGTTAGCATAGAAAGGTATAAAAAGTCATGCCCTTAGGGATGGGCTGGCTGCTGCTTTCTGACTTTCCGATGAGGGTGATGTGCTGTTGGACTTTGCGTGGAGCACGTAAGAATCCTCAAAGAACTTTACTTTAATTTCTATCTATTTAGCTCAGTTAGGGAATTAGATTTTAGAAATGCTAAACTTTAAATATTCACTTTGATTTTGATTCAATTGCTTAAATTGTATTTTTCTTATATTTCTTTACAATCATGCTTGCTTTATTGCAAATAAAATTCATTTATAAATTTATCAACTTATATACCATAATTTAGTAAATAAAATCTTACTTTTGACAAACAAGCTGGTCTTGGTTATTCAGAAGTATAGGTTACTATTAGCTAGATCACGTCGCCAATGGTGGTCATTTAATTGGTATAGTTTTATTCTAATGACAATATTCTTTCCGCAGAAGTATAAATATGTATATAGTTTGTAGAAAATGTGTATATAGATTTAATTTGACCACCTGATTCAGTAGGCCCAAAATATGTCAGGTTTATATATGGGTCCATATTTAGTATAGAATTTTGTTTATAAGTTATGAAGTTGGGTAGCGTTGTTTATGATATATTTTCTATAGGCCGCTGGATCAATTCTCTGGTAGCAGAAATTGATGGTTGCTAAGGGTAACCAAGGTAATATGTTGGTTGCTAAGGGTTACGTTATGGTATGGAAATAGGATCGATGTTTTAACACATGTTAAGTTCGTTTTTCGTGCTATCTGTAAACTATACCGGTATAGATTGTGTGGCGAGAAATTAGTCACGCAAGCCATCTGTTCTGTTTGTAGTGATATCGCCGAGTATCACAAGAGGTATCGCCGTGTACCATAGTGTTGTCGCCGAGCAGCACAGTTTTAGGGCTAGGTCTGAATCTTGTATAGTGAGGGTTTTCTAAGAAATTAGAGCAGCATGAGAATAGGGACAAAGCGCCTTCCATAAAACTCACTGTGATAAAAGTATTAGTTATATCCGAGCTTGAGTGAAGGGTAAATTAACGTCGGTATATGATTATCTATAAACAGGTTAGAGTCCTGTACGGGTACATGTTTCATATCTATAAACAGGTGAGAGCCCTGTACGGATAACGTCGTTATTTTGCTAACGGTGCATGATTTCTATAAACAGGTGAGAGTCCTGTACGGATTTCATGTGTGCTTGAAATTAGGGAAATTTCAGTGTGAAAGTGCGAGTTTGAATTGTATTTTATATTCAAGTGGAACTCTTAGAACTTTCACTTCGCGGTGGGTTCAGAGCAAAGCGAGTTCATAATTATACGTGTTAGAAGGGTGGGGTAAGGTTACTCTACTGACAATTGAATATTATCCTTAGTGTGAATAGCGCCGTCTATTCCGAAGTGTGGATACTTGAATGTATGTAAACTATCCTAAATAGTGAAACGAACAGATGTTGTCTTTATAGTCATCGTTAAAAAAAAATTAATTTACACTGAAAAGTGTTCTTAAAATGGCGCTGTGAAAAGATTTTGTGAAGGAGGGGTAAGCGCCAGGAGAGAGAAACGAGAAACCGCAGCTGCTGTGTACGTCACAGAGCCGCGCTGGGATTGGGTGACCTACGTCACAAGCTATATTCTGATTGGCTCTTGAGTCTCTGACGGCCTGTGAGCTGATTGGTCCTTCGGAAAATCTCCAAATTTATTGGTTGAGCAGAAAAGTGACGTAGCTCAACTGTCATTGGTTTGTTGGTGTGTTTCGCGCACGGATTGGTTGTTTTGCGGAACATCCCGGAAATATTTTACGAACGAATTTGTGAATTAGATTTAACTCTTAAAAATGAGTTATCATTTTAAACATGTTGAGAAAAAGTCAACATTATTTCAGAAATTTAAGAATTTATTTACACCTGACAAGAAAATCGAAACGCGAGGTGGTAAACTACTTCATAAGTATAAAACACCTGCAGCGTACATGGAAGGTGAATATGGATATCATACTGTCTTATGGTTCGACAGTTGGAAACGTTATACTAAAAATGACGGTGTTTTAACTTGGCCTGATGAAGGTTCATTTAATGTAAGAGTTTTAAGAAATTTGAGAGAGAAAATGAATGCTCTTGTTCCAAAACCGAGACCAACTCAATTTGAAGCTTTAGTTGAGTGGGAAGACGAGATGTATCAGTTACAAAGAGAAGCTAGTGGAATTAAAAGACCTTCTAAAAATCCATCTTGGAAAAGAGAAACTCATGAAGATAGATTGAGAATGTGGAGACAGGGAAACATGAGTGAAGGATTGTATTTAATTCATGAAATGGTAATGGGTACTCCTACAGGGAAATCTATGGAAAGTGAATCTGAGGATGCAGTTATGGAAGAAATATATACTACTGCTAGAAAGAATCAGCCTAATCAGCCTTTGAGACCTCCTAGATCATGGTCTACTCCGGTGGTTTCTACTGAAACTTCACCGAGTGCACCTCCAATTAATGAAGCTCCTAAACTTTATCCAAATAATTGTGAAATCAATGAAACTCCTAGAAGACCAGAATTCGAGAATGCTCGAAATGAAGGTAGACATTTTGCAATGACACCAAGAGCAAGGGAACCTCCAAAGGATTATACTAGAGAGGCAAGAAATGTTGAAGATGTTGATTATAATGAATATATAAGATCAAAGGAAGAACTAATAAAAAGAATGACAAAAGCCATGGAAGCTGTGACAGTTCCAGTAACAATTGGTCCTGTTCAGCCTGTATTTGACCAAAGGGAAACAAACAAAACTGGATTAACTATTCCTTTAAATACAGAAATTCAAAAGGCTGCTGAAAATTTTTATTCAGATTTATCTGAAATAAACACTTCTAAATCAAGAATGCCTGATTTAACCTTTAATGAGGATTTATCTCCAAAAACACCAATGGGTGCTATATCAGATATAGGGAGTCCTGAAGTCAGGGTAACCACACCAAAACTAGATGTGGCCAAATTAAAAGCGAATATCGAAGAATTAATAATTGGAACAATTGGTCCAGATAGTTTAAATTACTATCGGGATGATGAACTACTGTTCATTTGCAAAAGCATTCAGTGGAAAACGAAAAACAAATATGATCAACTAGAGGATCTAGCAGCAGAACTTGAAATCGATGTGAGTAAACAAAAGAATTTTGCAAAGCATTACAGATTAGACTTTTCAGAAAGTGACATTGAGAGTTTAAACTCAATGGGTAGAATAGTTCACATTAAAGATTTGATTGTCTATATCAAAAAGCTAGGAGAACTGAATAAATGGAGAGTAAAATGGACGAAAAAGAAGGAAGATGAAAGATTGGATAAATTGTCAAAACAATTTCCAATGAGAGAAATTGCAGGTGGAGGATATGTTCATGTCCCTTGGTCAAGACAGGACATTCTGTTATTCACAAATGACTTTCCAAAATTGAGGGAAAAACCAGTTGAGTGGTACAGGCAAGTTGATAGATTCATCAAAGTGTCAAAGGTTCTGTGGATTGATTTAGATGGATTTTTTGATATTGTTGTTCCATCTGATCTTTGGACAGAATGCAAAATATCAATTAGTTGGCCAAAAGCAGAACCTGAGCGAATTAAAGAAACAGGTGCTCCTAATCCACTTGTAATGGATTTTTATGAGAAAGTAATTGTTTGGATGAAAAACAAAATTCCACCCAAAGAAGTCGATTGGGTTAAAATAGAAAGAACAGAACAGGAAACAAAAGAATCAGTTCATTCTTTTTATGAAAGACTTCTGTTAATTTTTAAACAATACAGTGGTTATGAAAAATTAGATGAAAAAGACATGAGTCATTTTGTCTATAGATTTGTTTATGGACTAAAACCTGAAATTGGAGAAATGATCAGAACTAGTATTGTCGGATGGCAATCACTATCTGTAGATGATATTCTAAGAAAAGCAAAGTATTGTAGCGATGAAATAGAAGTAAAACAGAAAAAGCTAAAGGAGAAAGCCATGTGGGCTCAGGTAAAGGTGGCTGAGCAACAAATTGCCAGCATGGGAAATAAGAACACTAATTTTGTTCAAACTGGAAATACAAACCAGATACAAGGAAAGTTTAAAGGTAATAATTTCCCAAAGAAATTTAGCCCAAAGATTGAGGAACTGAAGCAAAGATTACCTTGTTTTAATTGTGGCGAAATTGGACATTGGAGGGACGAGTGTCCTCATCCTCCTAAAAACTTAAAGAATCCCTTATTGAATCCACAGATGCAGAATGGTGTTGACCTGCAGCGACAGCTACAGATGCAACAGGGGTTAAACGAATTTAATATTCAACGACAGTTACAGCAACAGCAACAACAACAGGTGAATAATCGTCAAGATCAATTGCCACAACCACCTTTTCCGAATTGTGGGGGAGTTCAAAAATATAATCCAAACGTGGGATTTCAGGGAAGTGAACAGGTAATAAAACCACAAAAACAGCAAAAACAGCAAAGGGTTCAAATGCAAAATGCTTCACAACAATTCTTATTAACAGAAAGTCAGGACAGTGATTCTGATGATTATTACTGACGGTGCCCGAGAGAGGAGGAAGAGTGTGTTGTTGGAGCCACTCTTGAGGTTGACCAGTCTGGTCCTTTTGTAAACGGGAAAGTTAATGATGTAGACATCACTTTTCTAGTGGACACTGGTGCTACCCGTTCTACTGTTAGATCAGTGGAAATTGAAAACCTACCTCTCTCTGGGGATACCATCCAAGTTGTCGGAGTAAGTAATCAGCAAATTAAAACTGACTTAACTGATCCAGTACCAGTTGAAATTGGAAATTACAGAGACAAACACAGATTTGTGGTTTGTAATAGTAGTCCAGTAAATCTATTGGGCAGAGACATCCTATGTAAAATGAATTGTAGAATTTATTGTTCTCCTGATGGAGTTGAGTTACAAACAATGGAGGAAGATGGTTTATACAGAATGACAATGATGATGATAGAAGCAGAAGAAACAAAACTGTTTCCTGCATTTGAAGAAAAAGATCTACCTGAAGAACTCAAAGAAACAGTGAAATCTGAAATATGGGATTTTACTGGAAATGAGATGGGTCTGATGAAAAACGTAGATCCAGTAAAAATTACATTGAAACAAGGAATAGAATTTCCAAACACTCCACAATATAAAATGAAAACAGAAACAATTGAAGGTATTACACCTATAATTGAAAAATTAATCAAGCAAGGTGTATTAAAGGAAATGAAGAGTAGCTCTTGTAATTCACCAATTATGGGAGTTAAAAAGTCTAACGGAACATTTAGAATCGTACAAGATTTGAGAAAGGTTAATCAAATTGTCGTTCCATGTTGTCCTGTGGTTCCAAATCCAGCAGTAATTCTATTTCAGATTCCACATGATGCTGAATGGTATACAGTCATCGACCTTTGCAATGCATTCTTTACTGTTCCCTTACATCCAGACAGTTATGAAATATTTGCTTTCAGATTCCAAGGTAAGACCCTCGGATGGTCAAGAATCCCTGAGGGCTATACAGAAAGTCCTTCAATTTTTAACGAACTGTTAAAAAGATCATTAGAAGACCTAGACTTACCTGGTAGGTCTACGTTAGTGCAGTATATTGATGATTTGTTAATAGCTGCAAAGACAAGAGAAAATTGTGTAACAGACACAATAATTCTGTTAAATCGCCTTGCAGAAGAAGGACATAAAGTGTCCCCAGCGAAACTACAGTTTTGCAAACAAGAAGTAAAATATCTTGGTCACAGAATTGCAAAAGGAAAAAGACAAGTAACAATAGAGAGAATAAAAATGATTCAAGCAATGTTACCACCAAGAACACAAAGACAAGTCAGAATGTTCTTGGGAATGGTAGGTTACTGTCGACAATGGATAAGTGGATTTTCAGTAATTGCAAAACCACTACAAAGACTGACAAAGTCAGATGTAAAAGATCCAATTATTCTCAATGATGCTGAGATGGAATCTTTTGAGAACCTGAAAAAGAGCTTATGCCAAGCTCCGGCTTTAGGTATGCCAAATTATGAGAAGGATTTTGAACTGTATTGCAGTGAGAGAGAAGGATGTGCATTATCTGTGTTAATTCAGAGACATGGAAATTTAAAGAAACCTATTGCATACTTCTCTGCAGTTCTTGATCCAATTGCAAAAGCATTACCAGGTTGTTTGAAGGCAGTTGCAGCTACTAGTATCAGCCTTGAACAAAGTGAAGGAATCATTATGGGATTTCCTGTGAAAGTTTTTGTGCCTCATTCAGTTGAAATATTACTGACAAGAGGTAAGACTCAACATTTAACAAGTAGCAGATTGACAAAGTATGAGAAAATCATACTGGGAGCAGATAATGTTTCGATTTCAAGATGTTTGAATCTGAATCCTTCTACATTACTGCCTGATTCTGAAATTGTTGATGACATTGAAACAGAACATGAATGTTTAGATGTCATGGAATTCTGCACTAAACCAAGAAAAGACATCAAAGACAGACCTTTGTCTGAATCGGATTTTGTCTACTTTGTAGATGGCTCATGCTTAAGATCCGAAGGAGGTGTCTTGAAAGCTTCATACTCAGTTTGTACAGTCGTAGATGTTGAAGAAGCATCATGTCTTGAAGGAGTTCGTTCAGCACAAGTGGCT
This sequence comes from Lissotriton helveticus, assembly GCF_964261635.1. Classification (NCBI taxonomy): domain Eukaryota; kingdom Metazoa; phylum Chordata; class Amphibia; order Caudata; family Salamandridae; genus Lissotriton; species Lissotriton helveticus. Next base: position 935,667,507 of record NC_136059.1, on the reverse strand, counting down.
GAATTGATTGCTTTAATTCGTGCATGTGAAATATCAAAGGATATAAGAGTTACCATCATTACTGATAGTCAGTACGGGTACGGAGTTGTGCATGATTATGGACAACTCTGGTCACAGAGAGGATACATGACATCAACAGGATCACCAATTAAAAATGCAGTTTTCATAAGGAGATTAATTGAAGCAATACAATTGCCAAAAGAAATTGCCATTGTTAAATGTGCAGCACACACTAGAGGAACTGATTATATTTCCAAAGGAAATGCCTTCGCAGATGAAACAGCTAAATACTGCGCAAGGAAAAATTATTCATACAATCGGGAGAGGAGTAAAGAAACTGATTCAAATTCATTAATGCTAACAACTGTTGTAGAAACATGGCATGAGATTAGAGATTTACAAAACGAAGCAGAAGATGATGAAAAGGACTTATGGTTAAGATCAGATTGTAGACCACGTGAAGAAGATGGAGTGTGGGTTTACAAAGATGGCAGAGTAGTCTTACCAAATTGTTTGATTGCTGACATGGCCAGATTATATCATGGTCCAGCACATCTAGGAAGAGATTCTATGGTCAGACTTTTCAGAGAAACATGGTTCAATACCAAGTTTAGAACTATTGCTGAATCTTTTTGTCAAAGGTGTTTGTCATGCCAACAAATGAATCCAAACAGAAAATCAGTGGTGGGGACAGGAATAATTGGTCGAGAAGGTGGTCCCTTTACCAGGTTACAAATGGATTTCATTGAAATGCCCTTACACAATTGTTTGAAATATGTACTTGTAATTGTATGCTTGTTCTCAAAATGGGTAGAGGCTTTTCCTACACGACATTGTGATTCAATTACAGTAGCAAAACTAATGCTCAGAGAAATCATCCCAAGGTACGGTTTTCCAGTCACTATTGAGAGTGATGGAGGAAGCCATTTTGATAACAAACTGATGAAGTTAATTTGCGAAGCTTTGAGTATTGAGCAGAAAATACACTGTGCATACAGACCAGAGGCATCAGGAGTAGTTGAACAAATAAATGGAACAATCAAAAACAGAATTGGAAAAATGTGTCTTGAAACAGGTATAAAGTGGACTGATGCTCTTCCACTTGTTTTGATGTCATTAAGAAGTACACCAGATAAAAAGACAGGTCTGAGTCCTCATGAAATTTTAATGGGAAGAGTTATGAGGCAAGCTTTTGTACCTGTAGGTAAACTGTTGAGCATAAATGACAGTGCAATTTTGGATTACTGTAAAAGGTTATCTGATATGGTAACTTCTGTGTCTAATCAGGTGGGAACTGAAGCTCAATCAAATGAAAAGGTTTTGACTCATGATCTGAGACCTGGCGATTGGGTCAGAACAAAAGTGCATCGGAGAAGGAATTGTCTAACTCCTAGATGGCAGAAACCTAGGCAGATAATTTTGATCACTACTAATGCTGTAAAGTGCAGAGGATTGAAACGTTGGATACATCCTAGTCATACTATTCCAGTACCAACTCCTGAGAGTTCTGATATTGAAAGTGATACCACAGATGATTCTGATTCTGAAGCAGAAGACAAAACAGAAGGTGAAGTAATTCCAGATTCTGAAGATCGACAAGAAAGTCGACATCTGGAAACTGTGTCAGTGAATGGAAATCTGACAAGAAAAGACTTGGAAATAATTGAAATAGATTCTGAAGGTGAAGAGAATCTGTTAAAAGGAAAGATAACTGAGGATTCGGTTGTCTCTATTGAAGACAAAGAAGCTGAACCAAAAGAAGTTTCAGACCAGGAGAGTATCGAAAGGCAGAGAACAAACTCTGAAGTAAGGAACAAAAATCCGAAATCTGGGAAGTTGGAGGTAATTGAGGAAGAGGAGGAAAACGAATTACCAAGTACCAGTGATGGAAGACAAAGTGAAGTTCCTGAAGGAGTAAAATTGCCGAATAGAGAAGTTCCTGAGTCAATTGAAATTTCAGACTACGAAACTGAAGAAAGTGACGTGGAAGGTGAAAGTGAAAACGGAAAGAAAAGGACTTGGAAGTCAGAATCAAATAATTCTGAACCAAAGAAAAAGTACGTGAGAAAAGCAGACTACTGGCCAGGCGGAAGATTGAGAGTCAGATTGATCAAAAAGCCAATAGAACAAGTTGAAGAAATCAGTAGTCAAAAGAGTCCTGGAAAAGAAGTTGGAGTTGGAAGAAAAATTGAAGTGATATCGAGAAAAGGGAAGAGAATAATAAGACCAAACCAAAAATACAAGTCTCCTGAGTGGACTTACTTAGTAATTCCACCTGTTATTGACATATATGATAGTAGTGAAGAAGAAAACGAAATCCAAGAAATTAGTGACAATGATTGAAGTACAGAATTATTAAATTGGCAAAAGGCTGAAGAAAATTTGTTAGTTGACACAAGGTCGAAGAAAAACTGTTTAGTTGAAGAAAACTTATGTATGACATAAGGTCGAAGAAATCTTGTTTAGGGTTATAAAAGAAAAATATATTTTAAAAGGGGGGTGTATATAAATTTTAAAATTTATTTTTATTTTTGAGGCTAAAAATAACCAAGAATGCCTTATGTTAAGGAGAGCACTTCAAAGTGTTCTGTTTTTAAAAGATGCTGTAAGATGACTCTGGTATGTCTGCTCATTTTAGTTCTGCTCTGGTTGGTTCTAGCTGTGATTATCCCTTTAAAAATGAATAGAGAATTACACAAAGTTAACATAACAAGCAAAGCTCTGGTTAGCCAAACTAAACATAGTGCGTCTGCAAAAGTTATTGAACATCAGCCTAACATTCATCAAGATAAATCAATAGGTGATTTTTCAAGTAATACATTCACAAAGCTATTGAGTGAATATGTTAAGGTAATGGATGCAAAAGACTGCTATGTCTGTGTTAAGTTACCTGCTTCTGTTTCTGAGGGAGTAACATATAACATGCTTCCTCTCACTTATGCTGTAACATGTAGTGTATTAACTAGTTTATTTTATCAAACTGGACGTTTAGAATATTACTATTCAAATTATGATGAAATTTTTGCTAATATTAAGATTGATAACGCTTTAAATAAGCATAAGAAAGCAAAACAAATGAGAGAATTTTTCCTTGTTACTAATGAACTCACTTATGAGTATGCTTACAAGAATAATCTAACATGTAAATTAAGTGCTGAAGGAAAGACATTTTTGAACATGGTTGAGGAGAGAAGAGCAATTTATAAGAGAAATGAATTAGTCAAGCAGACTAAGTCAGCCTTCTGGCAGAAAGAGGATGAGAAATTAAATGGCAAAATGCTTGAAAATATTGCAATTCACATAGACAAACCAGTTAGTGGAAAACTTTGCATTAGAAGAGATAATACACTTTTTGATAATTACTTTGTAGGTGCAAGTAACTGTGAAGATACTTATCAGATTTTGGGAGGTTGGGGATTTAAAGGTGGAAAAGATCCTATCTTTCCTGGAATTAATTTTGTTTGTGGTGACAAAGCCTACTACAACCTTCCAGACCATTGGTATGGAACTTGTTATGTGGGAATTGTTTTTCCTAAAGTGTTTCATGTTGACAGAGATTCAGAAGGATTGTTTAAAATTCATAATTATGTAAATAGAGCTAAAAGAGAAACTTTTACTGAAGTTCTGGGAGATATTTTTCAAGCTGAAATACCTTTTGTTGGTATAACCCTAAATGCAGGGAGAATCAGAAAATTGTCCACTATAGTTGATAGATTATCAACTGACACAGCTGATGGGTTTCAATTAGTGAATGTTGAAGTTATTGCAATTAGATCTATGGTAATTCAAGACCGTCTTGCTTTAGACATACTCCTAGCAAAAGAGGGAGGAGTCTGTGGCATTTTACATGTTCAACATTGCTGTACATATATACCTGATGAAAGTAAGAATATTGAAATGTATATTAAGAATATTACACAAATGCATTCAGAAATAATTCCTTTAGAAGAAGAAGATTTTACTGGGAAACTTTCAAATAGGTTTCAAGCAATTAAAAACTAGTTTCATAATATCGGAAGTTCAATTCTTGGCAAGATTCTGGCACCTTTGATTATAATAGTATTCATTTTTATTTTGACCAAATTAGGTTGTTTGTTACATAAAAGAAAGAAACAGTTGAAAGAAAAGAAAAGAATCTATAAACTCAGAAAAGAAGAAGAAAGGGAGATCGAATTACAGGAGTTACATAGAGAGCGTCATGTTAATTGCAAAGATTATGCAGAAACAGACTTTTAGGTTTACTGATACAAATGAATTTGAATCGATTTCTTAAAAATTTAATTTACCAAAATTTTGAGTGCTGGTGTGGTGATTTGTTAATCACCAGATGAGGGAGTTGATGGAGCGAGATAGAAAACAAAATTTTGTTTAAACTCGCGAAGTCACATTTCCATAACATGAATAAAAATATGAATGATTTGTGATATGTTGTGCTAATACAACTTAGATTAAACTTTACACGTGGGGGGACTAACATGTGTGCTCATAAACGTGCATAATTGTTGCATCTTTTTGTTCGTGCAAAATAATAAAATAATTTATTGTTTTCGTTTTTGTCATTACTAACTGCTGCAAACTTAAAATAAGCATGTGCTTGTTTTGCTTTTCCTTGTCTGTGTGATGTCATTTCTACTATTCTAGGTGCATATGGGTCTCATGGAATAACGGAGACTGGTAGATATAAACGCTGCTTTATTTGTTTGCAATGGCTAGGTAACATTTTGATTAATCGGGTGGGTTAATTAATTAGTGAACCAAGGGGTGGATACAGAATCTACATTATTTCTTACATTAATACTCTTCTTGTGTTTGTTTTATATTAGAAATCATAAGTTGCCTGCTTTTGGGCCTAGTCACTTGAGCCGCAGAAAAGAGCTGACATGTAATTCTGCAGAAAGTCACGAGACGCCCATTCTGAAATAAATTATTCGTCAAAAGCTGCGTTCACAAAGCAAAAACTATTGTGCTGTCATCATTCTGTCGGACATGGCCAAGGTCGAAAGTGAACATTTTGTCAGTCCTTAACTTGGCATCCGCGGAAGTATAATGAAAGTCAATGGACGCTGCGAGAACGACTTTATACATTTGTTGCAATATGAGGAAGCTTCTGGCTTCACGTGGAAGGAACAATGGTCTCTATGAAATATGATTTAGTGGAACTTTTTGAAAACTGGGTGACATGTCACTTGTCACTCTCAGCCAATGGGACGTCGAAGACTTTTGAAAACTTTCCTTTGCGTAGTTTAGTTAGCATAGAAAGGTATAAAAAGTCATGCCCTTAGGGATGGGCTGGCTGCTGCTTTCTGACTTTCCGATGAGGGTGATGTGCTGTTGGACTTTGCGTGGAGCACGTAAGAATCCTCAAAGAACTTTACTTTAATTTCTATCTATTTAGCTCAGTTAGGGAATTAGATTTTAGAAATGCTAAACTTTAAATATTCACTTTGATTTTGATTCAATTGCTTAAATTGTATTTTTCTTATATTTCTTTACAATCATGCTTGCTTTATTGCAAATAAAATTCATTTATAAATTTATCAACTTATATACCATAATTTAGTAAATAAAATCTTACTTTTGACAAACAAGCTGGTCTTGGTTATTCAGAAGTATAGGTTACTATTAGCTAGATCACGTCGCCAATGGTGGTCATTTAATTGGTATAGTTTTATTCTAATGACAATATTCTTTCCGCAGAAGTATAAATATGTATATAGTTTGTAGAAAATGTGTATATAGATTTAATTTGACCACCTGATTCAGTAGGCCCAAAATATGTCAGGTTTATATATGGGTCCATATTTAGTATAGAATTTTGTTTATAAGTTATGAAGTTGGGTAGCGTTGTTTATGATATATTTTCTATAGGCCGCTGGATCACAACCCATGGGGGACCCTGTGGTACCTATGCCCTGGGTACCTTAGTGCCACATACTAGGGACTTACAAGGGTACACCGGTAGTCAATCTGGGAAGTACCTAAGCACTCACCAAGGTCCAATTTAGGAAGGAAGCACAGAGACTGGTGTCCTGATTAGCAGGATCCCAGCCAGACTAGTCAGAAAAACATGACACCAGCAAAAAGTGGGGGTAACCATAAAAGCAGATCCTACTTTTCTACACCGTGCTCAGTGAATCCCTTAGAAATCAACAAACCTACATAAATCTCAAGAAACACAATATGGTATACACCATGAGGGAGGGCAACACTATGGCCAACAGAGCCCCTGTGAAAAGCGAGCTGATACTTTATGATTGGTAACAGGCATATACTAAATTGGTTGATCCAGACCAGAGCCAACAAGGCAGTACCAGGAGACCACACCCAATCAGTTGTCTAATTATGTTGCTGGGGCAGAGGATCAACCATGGGGAAAAGGTCCATGTTTTGTGAGTCCTGTATGAAATACGATATACAGTCTGGAGTGGACCGCGGTGACAGGTAATTACTGGGGTTTAGTGTTTTGCAGAAAGATAGCACCTCAGCAGAGCAGTCAAAAAATCATGCTATTCCATCAACATCCACATGGAGCTTAGCAGGATACAGCACTCCATATTCAAGATGTTTTTTGCAGAGCAATGTTTTAACATCCTGAAATTTATGACGTACCTCCTGCACCATCAGTGTGAAGTCAGGGTACAGAGATATGGCAGAGCCCTGATAGTGCAATGGGCCTCTCTCACAAGCCAGTTTCAGTGCTGTATATCGATCCCTGAAGTTCAATAAAGGTGCAATTGCGGGATGAGGAGGTACCCCAGGCAGTGGCCTAGGCCCCAGCGATCTATGAGCTCTTTACACCACAAACATATCTGTAATGTTTTTACATTCGGATAGTTCAATGAGGAGATGCTCAACTAATTGGTCCTGTAACCCCATATTTGTGGATTCCTCAATACCTGTAATGCGAATATTATTCCTGTGTGATTTTGCTTTAAGATCTTGATTCCTAATAGCAACAGTCTTAAGGTACCATTCCATTTTGTCCAGGTTCTTTGAAAGAGATCAAATACCATCTTCGAGACCTGATATACGTTCCTCTGCTCCGTCTAGACGGGTCTTGTGTCTTTCGAGTATTTCCCCTATGTGGTCTAGACAGGATGTTAAAGTGTCGAACCGGGCATTGATAGGGCGGAGCCCGGCCCGCAGCTCTGACATGATGGCATTGACTCCAGAATAATGTTCCTCTGTGGTACTGTCAGACTCCCCTCTCCTCTGTGTCAGATGTGGATTCGGGCCTACCAGACTGCCTAGCCTTTTCAAATGGGAGCTTTAGTTTTTTATGGTCTCTCCTACCAATAGCGGCGATTAGGTGGGAGTCAGCAGTGGGTGTGTGAATTGGCCCGCTGAGGTACTTTTGGCAAGACCCCACACAGTGGAACAATTTAATAGAGGCAGCTTTTTCTCTGCAGATTAGGCAAGGAGGTGCAGGCTAATACCAACGAGGTCAAGTAGTTTAAAAAAATGTCTAAAGTAGAGAATGGGGAGGGGCACATTCCAGAATATGGCTCCAAGTTAGGACGCGTGTTAAAGGTGTGTGAACGCAGCATCCCCACCGTAACATCCCAGATCGCAATGAGCAGTATGCCCGAAAAGCCAGCCGGGGGTGTCCAAGAGTGAGCAATGTGGGAGGGGGATGATCACTGTGGTAGCTTTAGCACGGACCAGTCCGAGCGGCACGCCCCTTCCTCCATCAGACTAGATTCTCGAGGTATCAGGTGTGCATCTGGAGGCCACTTGGCAGAGATATAGCGGTCTGGAAAAAGCCGCACCACCATTCCGATATGGCCATAGAGGCATATATAGGTTAGGCCCTGTGTTGGCCTTAGTTAATGACAGGTAACAATCAACCATCTTGGTAGTTGCATTCTTCCGATGCTTTATTTAACACAACTTCTAAAGGCCTTTCTTTACCTTTCTTGTTTTTGCTCAGTTATAGCCACATCAAGCTATTAAGCACCCGTTGTTCACTCCCCGGAGGTTCTTACACTTTACCTCTTTTGGTAAGCATTGAATAACTTTTCAATACAGATTTTCTAAACCTTGGTTTGCACTCATTATCCTTGTTTCTTATCACGTGACATTCGCTGGCTCTTTTCTTCACTTTGTCTACATCTCTTCTCTGTGCACTATATAAATATTCTAGTCACTTATCGGGGTCTTATCTTGGTTGTTTCATTCTGCTCTGTGTCATTTCTTATTATCTATTGCACTTTTAACTGTATTCTTTCACGGTCGCCCCGGTATATGTGAAGTTTTATTGTTTCCAATGGAACACCCCAAAATGTATGTAACGTGCACTATGTTTTATATGTGACAGACTCAGTGTACTGCATTGTATGTACTATGTTATGTTATATGAATGTTTATTATTAGTATTTTTTTATATATATACAGAAATTCAAGTTTATGAAGAAGGCGTTGGATACGCCAAAACGCGCGTAGAGATTGTCATCCTTATCTACTCAGATTCAGTGACCCTTGTATTATTTTACCATCTGTTGTTTCTTTTTTTGCATCTTTATATAATGATTGAATTTTAAATATGATCAGATTATGTTTTGTTAGGTAATTGTTGTTGTGATGTTTGTTTTAAAATCAAGATATATATATGTATGAATTAAATAAAGTGAAACGTTTGTTAGTACACTAAGTTTCTGTCTATTAATCCGAATGTGTAAGACCTGATTTTAGACAGGTGTCAAGTTGCCTAGGAATTGTTACCACTTTAAGCTTTATGGACTAATGCATCCACTTGAGGGGCCTGTGTCCGACCTGGTGAACAGCGTTTACAAGGCAACTTTTACAACGAACTACCTTTACCATGCAACTTTTACAACGCAAATCGTTACAACGACTTGCGCTGGGGGACGTTCTAGGATAGGGAATAGTTTAATTTACTATCTAACACCTTCCCGACTATCCACGTGGACTGGAGTTGGAATAGTAAATTAAACTATTCACTATCCAGCGCCCCCCAACGCAAGTCGTTGTAACGACTTGCGTTGTAAAAGTTGCGTGGTAAAGGCATGCGTTGTAAAAGCATGCGTGCTAGCGACATACATCCGTCCAACCTCATGGTCACAGGTTCAAATCCGGCGAGTCCACTCAGCCTTTCATCCATTTGAGGTTGATAAAATGAGTACCAATGAGTTGGGTAACAATAAACATCTGTTATTCAGAGCCTTGAGACCCATGGGTGATAAGTGCGCTTTACAAATACATATGTTATGTTAAGGGTCTGTTGTCTCTGCATCCCACTTCTCGGCACAAAACACTAGTTTTGGGGCAGTATGAAATGAGCCGAAGATTTAGAGCAAAGCGAGATTTGGAGGGCTAAGATTTGGGCCTGTAAATTGCAAATATTGGGCTATCATGGCCGGTGCTTCAGCGCTGCACAGCCATCTTGGATGCTGGCATGGTCACGCCACCAAGACTTAGCAATGTTTCAAGTGCTCACAGTTAGGTTTTCTAAGTGATAAAACCCCTTCTATGTCCAGAAAATCCAAGGACATCCTGATCTTCTATTGCATGCATCATTTTAATGCACTACTTTTCTTCCATGTAAGTAAAGATCTATGCTTGTTCGTAACTATCATAACAAACAAAATATACATACAAAATACTATTTTGTAAAAGAGATATGTATAAATCTAATTAGGGCATGCTGGATGTACCTATAGCATTATTTTCTCCTTATTTTAATTAAAGGCACAGCTCCCAAATGTTAGTGAATAGCTCATGTTTCAAGGAGTTTGGTGGGGAAGAGGTCAATGAGCGGTCAGGATTCAAATTAGGTCTGCAAACACAATGGTGGATTCATTAGAATGTCACACATGTAGTATTACGCAGTAAATCTCCAGTATGCAGTACCAAGCAGTAAACCTGTATTTTCTTTAATTTTTAATTTAACTGTAGGGCCAATACTATCTCATTACTGGCCTTGAAGGCAGTCAATAATCCTTTTTATGTCTCGCCTAGGCAGCGCACATGCGCTGCTCTAGGAGTGGGTCTTTAGCAATCAGTCTTCACATTTCAAGCACTCGTGCTTGTGGCGGCATCCACCTTGGGGGAGCGAGCAGTGACGCGCTGATTGTAATTAATGTAGCCACGCCGCTGCTCGCTCCCGCAAGGTGGATGCTGCCACAAGCATGAGTGCGATAAAAGTGAAAGCAGTGGTCTTCCCTCATCTCCCGTGAGATGTAGCATTGTACCTAATTGGTTGACATTTAGATTATTAAATGTTGTAACACCAGCTTCCGCACGCGATCATCATGCGTGATCAATAAATTAATCGCACGCGATCATCATGCCTGATTAATCAATTAATCTCCCCAATGTCCCCCTGTTTACTAAAAACGGGGTGCTGAGGAGCATGCACTATAAGAAGGGACCACTCCGTTAAATCTGTTTTGTGTTCTATTTACTCGCCGTTTTTTATTTCTAATATTCGGCCTCTTTCTGCTCTCCCATGTGCCCCCTTCGGGATACTCCTCTCCTTCCGCATTCTGCCAGCACCCTCCTACCCAATAGTCATCCACCACCACCACAACCACGTCCACCACTACCACGTCCACCACCACCACGTCCACCACCACCACGACCACGTCCATCACCACCACATCTACCACCATGTCCACCACCATCATGTCCACCACTACGTACACAACGTCCACCACCACATCCACCACCACCACCACCACATCCACCACCACCATGTCCACCATGTCCACCACCACCACATTCACCACCATCACCACATCCACCCCAACATCCACCACCACCACGTCCACCATCACCACCACCATGTCCACCACCATCACCATGTCCACCACCACGAACATATCCACCACCACCACCACCACGTCACCCATCACCACCACCACATCCACCACCACCACCACATTCACCACCACCACCACCACATCCACCACCATGTCCACCACGTCCACCACCACCACCATGACCACCACCATGTCCACCACCACGTCCACCACCATGTCCACCACACCGACTACCAAGTCCACCACCACATCCACCACCACGGCCAACACCACCACCACCATGTCCACCACCACCACCACCACCATGCCCACCACCATGTCCACCACCACCACCACATCCACCACCACCATGTCCACCAGCATGTCCACCACCACCACGTCCACCACCATGTCCACCACCACCTTGTCCACCACCACAACTATGACCACCACCACCACCAGATCCACCACCACATCCTCCACATCCACCACAACGACCACCACCACCACCACGTCCACCACTACCACCATCACATCCACCACCACCACCACGTCCACCACCACCATGTCCACCACCACCACCACAATCTCCACCACGTCCACCACGTCCACCACCACCACATCCACCACATCCACCACCACATCCACCACCACGTCCACCACCACCACCATGTCCACCACCACGTCAACCACCACCAGGTCAACCAACACCACCACATCCACCACCATGTCCACTACCACCACCACATCCACCACCACGTCCACCACCACATCCACCACATGTCCACTACCACCACCACATCCACCACGACCACATCCACCAACACATCCACCACCACATCCACCACCACCATGTCCACCACCATGTCCACCACCACGTCCACCACCACCACAATGTCCACCACTACCACCACGTCCACCACCACCACATCCACCACCACCATGTCCACCACCACAACCATGTCCACCACCACTACCATTTTCACCACCATATCCACCACGTCCACCACCACCACCACCATGTTTGTCACCACCACATCCACCACCATGTCCACCACCATGTCAACCACCACCACGTCCACCACCACCACTATGACCACCACCAGATCCACCACCACATCCACCACATGTGCACCACCACCACGTCCACCACCACCACTATATCCACCACTACCATCACCATGTCCACCACCACATCCACCACCACCACATCCACCACCACCACAACCTCCACCACATCCACCACCACCACATCCACCACCACATCCACCACCATGTCCACCACCATGTCCACCATGTCCACCACCACCACGTCCACCACCACGTCCACCACCACCACGTCCACCACCACCACCACATCCACCACCACCATGTCCACCACCACGTCCATCACCATGTCCACCACCACCACCTCCACCACCATGTCCACCACCACCACCACATCCACCACCACCACGTCCACCACCACCACATCCACCACCACCATGTACACCACATCCACCACCACCACATCTACTACCGCATCCACCATCACCACCACGTCCACCACATCCACCACCACATCTACCACCACATCCACCATCACCACCATGTCCACCACGTCCACCACCACCACCACGTCCACCACCACCACCATTTCCACCACCACCACCATGTCCACTACCACCACCACGTCCACCACCACCACGTCCACCACCACCACCATGTCCACCACGTTCACCACCACCACCACGTCCACCACCACCACCATTTCCACCACCACCACCATGTCCACTACCACCACCACGTCCACCACCACCATGTCCACCCCCACCACCACCATGGCCACCACTACCACCACCATGTCCAATACCACCACCACGTCCACCACCACCACCACCTCCACCATGTCCACCACCACCATGTCCACCACCACATCCACCACATCAATCATCATGTCCACCATCACCACATCCACCACCACATCCACCACCACCATGTCCACCACCACGTCCTCCACCACCACCACATCCACCACCACCATGTCCACCACCACGTCCACCAACATGTCCACCACCACCATGTCCACCACCACCACCATGTCCACCACCACATCCACCACCACCAGGGCCACCACCAGCACCACATCCACCACCACCATCACCATGTCCACCACCACCACATCCACCACCATGTCCACCACATCCACCACCACGTCCACCACATCCACCACCACATCCACCACCATGTCCACCACCACCACCATGTCCACCACCACCTCCACCATGTCCACTGCCACCGCCACCACATCTACTACCACATCCACCATCACCACCACATCCACCACATCCACCACCACCACCACATACACCACCACGTCCACCACATCCACCACCACCACATCTACCACCACATCCACCAACACCACCACTTCCACCACATCCACCACCACCACCACATCCACCACCACGACCACCACGTCCACCACCACCACCATTTCCACCACCACCACCATGTCCACTACCATCACCACGTCCACCACCACCACGTCCACCCCCCCACCACGTCTACCACCACCACCACGTCCACACCACATCCACTACCACCATGTCCACCACTGCATCCACCACCACGTCCACCACCACCACCATGCTCACCACCACCACCACATCCACCATGTCCACCACCACATCCTCATCCACCACTACCACCACCACGTCCACCACCACCACCACGTCCACCACCACCACCACCTCCGTCATGTCCACCACCACATCCACCACGTCCATCATCACATCCACCACCACCACATCCACCACCACTTCCACCACCACCACCATGTCCACCACCACGTCCACCTCCCCCACATCCACCACTACCACCACCACAACCTCCACCACCATCACCACATCCACCACTACCACCACCACATCCACCACCACCACCACCACCACCACGTCCACCACCACCACCACCACGTCCACCACCACCACCACCACCTCCACCATGTCCACCACCACCACGTCCACCACCACATCCACCACGTCCATCATCACGTCCACCACCACCACATCCACCACCACATCCACCACCACCACCATGTCCACCACCACGTCCACCACCACCACATCTACCACCACCATGTCCACCACCACATCCACCAACATGTCCACCACCACCACCATGTCCACCACCACATCCACCACCAGCACCACATCCACCACCATCACAATGTCCACCACATCCACCACCACCATGTCCACCACATCCACCACCACCACCACATCCACCACACACACACCACCACCACCACCACCACGTCCACCACATCCACCACCACATCCACAACCACGTCCACCACCACCACCACCACCACCATGTCCACTGCCACCACCACGTCCACCACCACCACCACATCCACCACTACCACATCCACCACCACGTCCACCACCACATCCACCACCACCACCACCATGTCCACCACCATCACCATGTTCACCACCACCACCATGTCCACCACCACCACATCCACCACCACCATGTCCACCACCATGTCTACCATCACCACCATGTCCAGCACCACCACCACGTCCACCACCACATCCACCACCATGTCCACCACCACGTCCACCACCACCATGTCCACCACCACATCCACCACCACGTCCACCACCACCACCTGTGATGGGTTAAGTGTCACTGGAGGGTAAGGGTAATAGGAGTGTCAACCCCGGCTGTATATGGGACATTAAAGGATGCATTGGGTACGAGAAGACGGGAATAGGGGCTAGAAATATTACACCAGACCCAAGATACATTTTGTAGAGGCGCAATGTCAAAGGAGCTCCTGTAAAAGCACACGCAGCATCTCTTCCTCACAGTGGCCTACCTGCACAAGCCACTCACTCAAAACAAGCATTGGCATAGCCAATAGGTTTCGCCTTTGGGACCTTATAAGTGTTTAGCCATGCAACACTTGATGTTGTTGCACCAAGGATATTGAGCTGGATAACTAAACACTTATAAGGTCCCAAAGGCGAGACCTATTGGCTATGCCGATGCTTGTTTTAATTGGGCCCACAGACAGTAACACTATATGGATGCCCCTGCAGACTTAAATGCTATGATTCTATTGTGCCTGCACAGCAACATGGCGGTCTATGAACATCATATTCATTCTATTAGATATAGATACACATCTTACCTAGCCAACTTTTTTTGTACTGGTACTTGTGAAAATTCACAAATGACTAGCTCAGTTGCTGATAAAGGTATACTGTCGGTATCTTTTCATGATCCTCTCCATCCTTCCTATGAAAAAGCACAACTCCTGCAGTGACTGCCACTTAGTTCTAGTCCAGTTTCCACCACCTGAATCTCTTCCATCCTCTGTCTATGGGGGCATGAATATATGTGAGATCTATTGGCTTTGCCAATGTTTCTTAGCTAGATTATAACATGGCTGAAAGTAAAGGAAAAAAAGCTGCATGACACAGCCAGCACTGACCGTGTCCTAGCGCTTTTTCTTTTTACCTTCATCCATGCTGCACTGAAGTCGATGCTGCTGTACAATATGGTTAAAAAAATTTGAGAAAGCCAATATATTTGCATAGGAGAGACCTATTGGCTTTGCCAATGCTTGTTTATACGTTTGAGGGATATATCTGCCCCTAGGGAACCCCCCCACACACTTCTTGGAGTCAGAGGATGCTCTTCCCTACCCCTGGCACATCCCCACGCTTTTATCAGCATATAGACTTCAGTACCTGGCTCCTTCTGTTGTAACAAATATTTTCAGTCGGTGACTAGTCAATCAGGTCATCAGTATCTGCAACTCCTCGTTGCAGAGCTTGTAATGGACGAAGGAAAAATGTTCCTTTGTTAAATGAAGTCTGCTTATTTTTCAAAATTCGGATTTGCAAATACCCCACAGACACTAATCCGGAGAGCATTTCTGACTTCTCTGCAATTTAAGTACTTTCAAGTCTGGCCCATTGTATTAAAAATATCTCAAAAACTAGCAAAGGGATTTACAACACAACTACAAAAGGATCTATTCGGTGTAAAGTTCCTTTTTTGCCAATAAATTCCAGTCAGCAGTGGAGAGCAAATCGTCCAACAGCAGCTACAATGGAAAAACATTTCTTCTTAATCCCCCTTTGCTTTTCTAGCCCTAGACAGATCTGCTCAAAACTTGGCATGCCCATGCTTAGCTAAATTGGGAGAGAGAAAGAAAATGAGAGCAGGCGAGAGTGAGGAAGAGAGAGCCAGAGGTCGAGCATTGGTTTCATACTTTTAAAATCAATTGTTTTAAATATTTAAGTCTGAAGAAAGAAATAAAGCGCATCACTGATAAATGGGTACATTTTTATAACGTGTTGACTGTCTTTTTTTTCCGACGGGTGCCTATAACCTGATTTAAATTTCGTCGCACAGGTTATTCAGTCACAACGGAATCTAAATCAGGCGTTAATCAAAAGTGCTCATTTTATGCCGCGCTTCCTGCTCACTTTACCCTCCCAAAACATCTTGTAGGTAACACTGTATTAAAAATAAAACTCTGTCTCTTACGATTCATAGAATACAAAATTATTTTCTGGGTGGGTATCATGTCGCCGATTTGGCTCTCCCCGTCAATGTGATCTGTGTTAATTAAAAATATCGCCAAGCGGCCCTGGTGACTAGAGGTGAGGGGATGGAGTAAAATAGGGTGTAAAATGTATTCCGTGTGTTGTGTTTCACGAATGTGTAGCGAATTATGCAGGAAAATATATTTCAACACGTCCCTACGTTACAACTCAAAACAGGGTTTGGCAAAAATACTTTGTGTGGAAAAAAGTTAACCGCTCGAGCTGCATTTCTGAGGAAAAGCTCATACAATTTTGAAGTATTGAAAATAGTTTGCAGTAGTAATGTAGCATAAAAAAGAAACACGCGTTTGGGCTAAGGCGGTAAAACCATGACTGTATTTTGACAGGAGGTTGGTAATATGTTCGGGGATTGATGAATGCTCCCTTTACACGTCGGGTGGGCGCTGGACTCCAAGTGGCACTCTTCCAAGATTAATAATGTGCGTTTCAAAGTATATGCGGGTGCTCACGCGCATGCATGCACGCGCCTGAAGTTACAGCACTGCTTGCATTACCCAATGCGCAGACTGTCTGGACTAGGGCTGCTAGAATAATGGACAAAAGGGGCGCACCTACCATTGGTGCGGCAGGTGCAGTAGCACCAGGGCTCAGACCACTGAGGGGGCCCAATAAACCCCGATAAATGCTGTATTTTACCACCACATCAACAGTTAAAGGGGCCATTTTCCTTGTTTGCTCCAAGGCATGCAATCTACGCTACTGCGTCACAATGAAAGACAAACAGCCAGTTCTATTCGCGACACGCTCGATTACGCCACTGGCGTGCGTTGAAAGGCAGATGGTAAAGGCTTACTGTGAGGAGGATGCTCCTGATCCGTGCTGCGCAGACACTGGCTCCCTGAGACGAGTGCCCGCTTCTTCGTTGTTATAGGGCTGGGAGTGGTGATGAGGCAGCAGGAGGAGGCAGTTGCCTCACCGCATCTGCCACTCAGCTTTATTG
Organism: Lissotriton helveticus; assembly: GCF_964261635.1. Classification (NCBI taxonomy): domain Eukaryota; kingdom Metazoa; phylum Chordata; class Amphibia; order Caudata; family Salamandridae; genus Lissotriton; species Lissotriton helveticus. Next base: position 935,650,177 of record NC_136059.1, on the reverse strand, counting down.
GGGATAGTGTGACATGGTCTGTTGGGAATAGGCTCCGGCCAGCCCCATTCCTTGAAATCCGTTCTGCAGTACGCAATGCAGTGATCTGCAGTGGCGGGTCTGGCATGCTACACTAATATGTCTGTCTCCTGTGTCACCATATACAGAATTTATATACCTGCTCTCACCTTGCCTTAGTTAGGGTTTAGTGTGTATAAGTAAGGGTTTGGCAGCATTTGTGAACACAGAAGCAGAGACAACCTATGCTTTCCTGTGCAAAGGGGAAGAGTGGGCATCTCACAGTCTCAGACAGACACCTTCACCAGTTACTCTCAAAACTAATGTTATCCCCTTTCTAAGCCTCTGTTCAATACATTAGATCAGTTTATAGTAGTTCTAGTACTCTATCAGTGAACGAGTCCTGTGCATTTTACAAACATCCAGACCAACGTCACATTGAATTTGAACATAGTCTTCCATTATTTAAAAAAAGCTTCTGTCTTTGGCCCATTGTAGTATTGTGCGTAATGGGTAAGTCAGTTTCTTTTTGTATCAGAACTGTATTAATGTTAACAACCTAGTATTGTAGAATTGTATGATGTAGTAAGAATTCCCTTTGTGTCATTTGACTTCTTGGACCTTGTTTGTGTTGGATGTCTGTAGGGAAGTCAATAATTACACGGAAGATAGTTGGTAGCAGATAAGGTTTATTCCGTTCCTTCAGTCATCAAGTTCAAGCCAGTAATGACAGTCACCAGACATACTCTAACAGTCTGCATTCCACATGTTTCAAAACATAACATTACGTCCCCATGATCACGCCCGTGTCACGAGCTGCCAGACATGGCTGAATGCTCGTGACACGGCTCGTGAGAGAATATGTACAATCCCTACACACCTTCCCCCTTTATAAAAAAAAACACAATTTTAAAATTTCTAGTTCATCACAAAGTCATTAAATCGAACTGGCAAACGATGACAACGTGTTGCTCTGGGATTATTAGTGCTATTTTCCTCACGTGGATGTTCCACATTGTCATTCTGTTTTTCCACATCAAAAAATACATTGCTGTCAACATCATTTACAAATTGAGTGGGACCTTTAAACAATGAAATTCTGCCTAAGTTCCACACAGAACCACCATCCACCCTGACTGCGTTTCTGAAAACTTCGATAACTTTCTTAGGACTTGACCAAACTGGTAAACCTTTACTTACACCTTCCTTCCTTTTTACACGGACATAATCACCCACTTTAATGGAACAACAAGATGTAGAACCAATTCTCTTGACCATATTATGTTTCATTTTGTCTTTATACAATTGAACTCTGTTTTTAACAGCTTCGAAATCTACCTTCATACAATTTTCAGTACCAGCTAAATTTCCTTTTAACCACCATGGAACTAATTTGGTACTAGGTTTCCTTCCTCTTAGTAGCTCAAAAGGTGTGACTAAAGTTACTGAATTAGGTGATGTCCTATAAGCTAACAACATGGATTGCAATGCATTTCTCCAATTCAATTTGCCCTTGATAGAAAGTTGTATAGCTTCCTTAATTACACGGTTGAACCTCTCAACCTGGCCATTGGCTTCTGGATGGAAAACAGCAATTTTCCTATGGATAATACCGCACTTAACAAAAAATTGTTCTATTTCCTTACTCACAAACTGCGGCCCATTATCAGTCACAATCTCCTGAGGAATGCCTTCCCTGCAAAAAATCTCATCTAGGAATTCTATTATTTGAATGGAAGTGACTTCCCTTACCATTTTTACCTCTGGCCATTTAGAAAAATAGTCTATAAGTACTATGCCAAAAGCCTCTTGTCTAGGTAAGCAATTAAAAGGTCCTATGATATCTATCCCAAGTTTTCGCCAGGGACCTGAAGGTAATTCGACAGGACATGGTTCAGGGCGCAAAGCGACTGCTGTCTTGTCACTATTTAAGCAATAAGAACAAGAACGTACAAATTGTTCCACACACAAGTCAACGCCTGGCCACCAAAATGATTCCTTCAACCGTCTTCTGGTGAAAGATATCCCCAAATGTCCCTCATGGGCAATCTTAAGAATAGAGTTCCTAATAGAAAAGGGTGGTACAATTTTATCGCCACGAAGAATCAATTCATTTTCTACTGCAAGTTCTTCTTGAATTTTATAAAAACCCATCAAATTCCCTGTTAACTTCCTCTGTTCTGGCCAGCCTTGAATAAGGTACTTTTTGACACTGCACAATTCTAAATCCTTACTCATCTCTTCCATCCAATCCTTTTCCTTTAATGACATTTGTTCACCACATACCAAGTTAATGTCATGAAAAGTAAAAGCTACTTCACATTCTTCTTCCTTAATTGTTGCAGATGTCCCTGAATCAGAAATCAATCTGGACATGCAATCGGCATGCATATTCGCCTTTCCTTGAACATATTCAATAGTGTATTGAAAAGACTGTAATCTCGACGCTAACCTTGCAAGACGTGCCGACATAGTTCTGCCTCCACCTGGAGCCATGAGATACACTAAAGGCTTGTGATCAGTCTTTATCAAAAATCTTGTACCCCACAAAAAAGGTCTAAAGTGCTCAGCTCCCCAAACACACGCCAGTAACTCTCTCTCTATTACAGAATAATTTTTTTCTGCATCTCTCAGAGCTCTAGATGCATAAGCAACGACCCATTCTCTTTCATTATCTTTCTGGAGGAGTACTCCACCTAAACCAGAAGAACTAGCATCTACCATGATGATACATTTCATGCCAATTACAAAAGGTTTGAGACACGGTGCATTGATAATAAACATTTTTAAAGATTGAAAAGCATTTGTCATTTCTTCAGTCCAGTTAAACTTTACGTTTTTCTTTAGTAGGCACCTGAATGGATCAACTTTTACTGAAAAATTCGGTATAAACTTGGCATAGAATTCAATAAGGCCTAAAAATGCTACAAGTTGTTCTTTTGAAGTTGGTACAGGAGCATTTATGATGCTCTTGACATGATTTTTCTTAGGTTTGATTCCTTTTCCACTTATAGTATGTCCGAGATACTCTACTTCTTTTTGTTTAAATTTGCATTTGTCAATGCGTAGTGTTAATCCCTTGTTTGCCAGTGCAGCAATCACACATTTTAAATTGTTGTCATGCTCAGTGTCATCTTTTCCATATACTAAGATGTCGTCTTGAAATGCTATGGCCCCACTTAAACCCTCCAAAGTATCTCTCATTAATCTTTGGAACACTGAGGCCGCACTCGCTAAACCAAAAGGCATGCGACAAAACCTGTATAATCCTTCAGGTGTGATAAATGCAGTTATGTTTTTGGATTCATCAGCCAATACAACTTGATGGTATGCACTGGCTAGATCAACACACGAGAATACTTGTGCGCCAGCTAGTGTCGAGACCATCTCATGTAGGTTGGGCAAGGGATGTGAATCAACCCAAATTGCTGCATTGACGCTGCGAAGGTCAATGCATAATCTGAGTTCCCCATTGGATTTAACAGAAATCACAATGGGGGAGACCCAAGGTGATGACTCTATAGGTTCAATAATGTTTTTCTCACAGAGATCTTTTAGCATTTCTTTAAGTTTGATTCTGTATGATAAAGGGACATTCCTTACTCTATGTCTCACAGGGATGGCGTTTTCCTTTAACTTGATGGCGTGTTCAAATCCCTTATACTGGCCTAATTTACCACTGAAAACAGTAGGAAAAGAATCACGCAATTTCTCTACTATTAGTGAACTGTTCTCAGTGACACTTGGAACACTTAATATTTGTTCAACGTATACAGGTGGATTGGCTCTGGGATCAATTTTCATCCCTAATTCGTATTGGTGTGGCCAACTTAGGAGTGACAATCCAGATCTTGACACATAGATTTTCCCTGTCATGTGTCGGTCGGCGAATTGTATGTTTGCTATAAAGTAACCAATTAAGTCAATTTTGTGGCCTGTGTATCCACCAGGAGAGACATCAGACTCATGTAATTTTCTGTTTGGAAATTTGTCTTTAAATACATTTAAGGAAATGATTGTATACCATGCGCATGAGTCTACGAATATTTCTAAACTCACTTTATCAATATTTATGATGCATGATGGGAATTTTTTTGCAATCTTCGTCCCCACATGCATTGATAACTGTATTGACTTGAAACTTTTCTTCATCATCTGATTGGTAATCATCACAGTATTCATGTATACAGTTCATTTTTCCTTGTGCTGATCTGCAGCATTTTGTGAAATGGCCTTTCTTGTTGCACTTTAAACATATTTTCCCTAAAGCAGGACAATTCTTATAGTCAGCTAAATGACCGTCACTGCCGCATCTAAAACATAGCAGTTTGGAAGTTTTTCTTTCATATTTCTGATTCTTGAATTTGTTATCACTCCTAGAAGGATATTCATTCCTTTGATAAAAACTCTTCTTAGTTTTATCTACATTTTTAGTTATGTTAAAAACATCACTTTTATCATTGCCTCTAATCTCTTTGACAAATTTCTCTGAATGTTCTATAGATTTAGCAATATCTATAGCATTATTAAGTGACATATCAGAAGTTGTCCAAAGACGTTCCTGTACTTTTTTGTTGTTAGTTCGCATTCAAATCTGGTCTCTTAACACTTGTTCATATGATATGTGTTCAAAATCACATGTGACAGCTAAGGATCTCAAGGCTGATACAAAATCCTCTACTGGTTCATCATTTCGCTGTTTGCGAGAATAAAATATAAATCTCTCCATGACTATATTCTTTTTCTTTCCATACCTTAGGCTTAGCTGTAAAGAGGCATATTCATATACATTGATGTTCCCTGGGTTCACTAAAGGTGGCAATGTTTTGAATTCTTTCAAAGCTATACCACCCAAGCAATGTTTGAGAAGTGATAGCTTTCTTTCTGGCTCACACTCCCCTTCTTCTAACACATCAACATAAGCCAAGAAAACAGGTTCCCAAATCTCCCAAGCCATGGGTGGTTCACCAGGTGAAGACAAAAATGAAGGTGGTGGTACAATGCCTGACATGTTCAATACACTAACTATAAGTCAATTCAACACTAAGTCTAATGCAGGTTGAGAATCAATTGCTATATAAGTTATATGTACATTGAATATAAGTTAAATGCATGGTAATAATAAGAAAACATGACTAAGGTACTTTAAATTAATAAATATCAATGTTATAAATTTTTTTTTATTTTTATTTTAAATTTTGTGTGACACGTAGTGTGCGTGTCACTGAAAACCTTGTAATAGCAGAGATCTCCAACGCGATGTCTTTTGAAGTTATGGAGTTCATAAATGTTCGTTCATTATATGCGCGCTGTGCCTTTAATATTCAGAGTGTGTTGACCGGGTCCTTAGTATGGAAAACAGTTTCCGGGAACCCGTCTTCACTGTTTCTGACGCTGCGCGATGACTTCACAGGTCGCGTTGATCCGCGGTGATAGAACAGTCATGTGCGAGCTCTCGCGCGTGTATGATGCTCGATGGTCGAAGTCAATTTTTAAAAGATGCCGGTGAAAAAGTGAGTAATCCACGTAGTTTTCTTGTAGAAGAACAATTTCGGTTTCTGCTTCCCTTGGATTAAAATTGTGATCTTCCGTTTCCGCTTCCCATAATTGTAGAATTCCAGCACTGTTCATTTAGACTAGATAGCGCTGAAGAATCCGAGAAAAGGTTAATTCTGAATAAAGTTGAAATTTTTCTGTTCCAATAAGGTTCCTCTTATGCAGGTAACAGCTCCCGCCCGTCGCCTGTGTAGGGAAGTCAAAAATTACACGGAAGATAGTTGGTAGCAGATAAGGTTTATTCCGTTCCTTCAGTCATCAAGTTCAAGCCAGTAATGACAGTCACCAGACATACTCTAACAGTCTGCATTCCACATGTTTCAAAACATAACATTACGTCCCCATGATCACGCCCGTGTCACGAGCTGCCAGACATGGCTGAATGCTCGTGACACGGCTCGTGAGAGAATATGTACAATCCCTACAATGTCCTTTCATGCTGGGGTTCGATTAAGGACCTACAAACCTGATACTGGTTTCGAGTCATCAATAAGCTACTACATTCAATTGGCAACAATCGATGGTCCAGCCCCTGCCAACTATTTTCTATTTATTTATTTATTTATTGCGTGATTTAAAAAACCATTGCAAATACAAAACTTAAAAAAAAAATCAAGATTTCATTTAAAATGTCATACTTCATAAAGACCAGTAGGAGTGGCAATAACACCATAAAACCAGTGGGGGTAGCAATAACAAGCGAGGCTTGTCAAACATTATGCCAATGGGGAATCGAAAGCTGTCTGCGCCTCACTGAGTTTTTTTAGCAGCGTGCTCCATAAATTTTACTAGGGTACAGTTTAATTTAGTGTTCCTAGGATCAAAACAGGCCAGAACTGCTGCTCTACAGCTTCTGATCATTTTTATGTTCCAATGAGGCTTGAGCAGGCCCCGTCTCTCTGTCAGCAGTTTTGGGCACAAGCAGACGATGTGTGTAATGTCTTCTTTATGATTCCCACACAGTCGGCATAGATCGTGTCCGAGCTCTCTTTTTCATTTTGGCCAGTGAGTCAGCAGGTTGATAACTCCAAGTCTCAACTTTAAGAAACTTAATTTGGTTCGTACACTAAAAGATATGGTGAAGTACGGCTGTGGGATTAGCAAGGCATAGGATTGAAGGGTCATCCACCCATGACTTCTTTTTGCAAGTGTAGCTTTATCTTCCACTATTGATAGATGTTTGGTGCTAATTTTCACTAGCCTTTTAAATTTCATTTCACTAGCGTGCAAGTCCCAGAGGTCGTTTAGGCATAGCGTTGTTAGGCCTTTTGACCAGTAGTCATGTCCTGCTCGCCATGAGTTATTGTCAATACTGGCCCACAGGTGGTGCCCTAGACTTCCCTCCTTTGATAGCCTCAATTTGTGACAGCACACTAGAAAGTACATCGCTCTAGCCAGTGATTGCTTACAGATGCCTAGTTCTAACCTAATTTGTGCCGGTGATGTGTGGGTTGGTAATTTGAACACTGATCTGTAGATCTTGGAAATGATTGTGTCCAGTTGGCCACTGTCCAATCCTTTTAGAGCTTCACTACCGTAGGTTAGGGTGGGAATGATTTTTGCCTGAGCGGCCTGTAGTGTATGTGCGAGAGTTGGGCCTTGTAACTTCTTTTGAATTGATCCAATTGCAAACGCAAGTGCCGCACCCTTCCATTTTTGATCTTCAAGGTGGGATTTATATTTTTCATTATTGTTGAAAGTGACTCCGAGGTACCTCTGGGAGGTTGATTCGACGATGGTTTCATTGTTCAAGGTCCAGGACTGTTTCTTTGCTTTCCTTGGATGGACTGCTAGAATTTTCGTCTTCCTGTTGTTAATTCGAAGTTCGTTGTTGTTTGAATACTCCGAGATAGCATCCAGGAGCCTTTGCATTCCGATCAACTATTTTCTACAAATCTCAATGCGTGGTTTTCAAGTGAAATCTACACGCAAGTAACAGAAAAGGAACTACTAAGGAACAGAAGAGGAACCCGATTGAACCTCCTTTCTCCGTGAGTTTTACTTAAATTAACATTTTAATTGTTTCCTCTTCTGCAACGGCAACCGCGGCGCTGCTTACTTTTAAATTTACGGCCAACTGTCACTTCATGCGCACCCTCTACAGCATGAAGACATCCACACGCTGCCTTCTAGGACGCAAGGACGTGTTCTGATCCTCCTGTGTTCCACCGACGTGTTCACTTGGATAATTGTACACTACGTCACCACGTTCAATTACGAGGTCACGTTGCATGACCTCAGCGGCCATTTTGTGTTCCTGTATGGAAGAAAATACTGAGTACTGTGAATTCAAGCATTTTCAAAGTGATTTTTTTTATTGTTTTTTAAAAAACTTTATTAGGAAAATTCAGCGATCGCTACTGGCAGTTCATGGACTATCCAGATACTGCAGTAGGATTCAAATTTGCTCATTATTATTTTTTTTTTAGTGTGTTCTGTTCTCTGTTCTTCCTTTATTTGCTATTATTGTATACCTATGGAAGGTAATTCGAATACAAGGTCTGCTACAATGTCTACTACAACAAATTCTACAGCAACTAATTCTGCACAAAGTCTCAGTATTAATATCAATACTCCAAAAGAATTATTGACTAGCCTAGGAGAACCTAATGTAAAATGGCAAGAGTGGAAAGAATATTTTGTGGATTATATTGCCACTCTTGAAGACAATGGAAGTGTCATGTCTCCTGAAAGGAAGAAAGGGATGCATTGTTTAGAACCTGAGGGTCTTACAGGCACATGCATCAACTGAAAAAACAGTCGCAAATGGGCAGATTCTCAGAATCTGCCCATTTGCAACCGGTATTTTTGCATTTGGGATGCATCATCCCAAAAAGCAAAAATCGCAATTTAAGTAATCTCTAAATTGCGATTACTAAAATTGCAATTGCATTTAAGGAATCACAAATTGAGATTCCTTAAATGCAATGCATTAAAGTAGAACAAATTGCGATTTCACTGATAGGGGGTGCAAATTACCATGAAGTTGAACTTCATGGTAATTTGCAAAAACTTTTGTGCATTTTTCAAAGTTTTATGTTGCCCCTGAGGGCATGTGTGTGCGCAGCATATGTGCGCAGATCAATTTTAGGGGTGAAACAGGGTGTCCTTTTGACACCCTTGCACCCTGAAATTGCATGCGCAATTTGCGAGGACCTATTGGTACTCGCAAAGTGCGCATGTAATTTCCCATTCATTCCTATGGGAATGGGAAGCCATTCCTTATTTGTGAGTCGCAAATAAGGAATGTGTAGGAATCGCTATTTTTACAGCGATTCCTACATGCATAGACTTTTGCGAGTCCTTAATTGCAATTCCTTAATTATCGAAATTAAGGACTCGCAAAATCCTACCTTGATGCATGTGAGTCTATAATCAAATGCAGAAATTAGAAAGAAGTGGTGATTTAGATGTTTTCAAATGTGCCATTGCAGATCTTGATGACCATTATTCACCAGTGGTGTGCGTAGCAGTATCTAGATGCACATTTCATAAACTAAAACAAGACCCTAATGATTCAATTGAAGATTACGTATCTGCATTGAAGAATTTGGCTATTAAATGCAAATTCGGTACCTTACATGATGACATGATCAGAGACCAGGTGGTTATGTGCACACAAAACAAAAATATCAGAGACAAGCTATGGATTGAAGGTGAAGCCAGTCTCAAGGATATCATAACTTTAGTTAAAAAGGCAGAACTTTCTGAGAGATGGGCAAAAGCAGTTACTCTTTCCAAAGAACCAGTTTCTGTAAACAAAATCAGTGATAATAGAAAGGAAAAAGCTTCCACTTACAAAACCACAAACGCCATATCAAAATGTGGGACCTTATCAAAACACTAACTTTAGGAAGGAAGAGAACATTACTTAATCTGTTTTTGTATGTTATAGATGTGGCAGTACATCTCATACCGCAAGATTTGACAAATGTCCTGCTAAATCGGCTAAATGTCTTGAATGTGGAATTATAAGTCATTTCTCCAAGGTTTGCAGAAGGAAACGTTTCAAGAAACCTCATGTCACTTGCATTATTAACAATGATTCAGATTTATCGGATAATAATGATGATGATGAATCTCCAGAAAACTCTGATATTACGTCCGCTGGTACTGTAAGACATGTTGTTGTAAATATCACAGATGGTGATTGCAAAACAAACCTTTATGCATGATATCTTTTGGTGGTATAATATTGCAGGTTGCAGCTGATTAAGGATCTCCTTTCACCATCATTGCTCAATCCATTTGGGAGGAAAAATTTGCTAACACTATTGGTTCTTATTTACAGCCTGCTGACGTGAATCCTGAAAGTTTTACTGGACAGAAAATTGATATGCTGGGTTTTAGGTCTCTTATATCTGACTTTAAAGGTAGAAAAGCGTTGTGCAAATTGTGTGTAGCTGCTGATGGACCTTCTGTTCTAGGGTGGATAGATCAATGTTCATTCGATATTATCTCAGATCCTAACAGTTCTGAACAAGTTTTAGTAATGTGTGATGCAGAAAATACAAAAAAATGGGTTATGGATGAGTTTCCTAAAGTTTTTGCTGGTAGCATTGGGAAACTCTATGGTTTCTCACACAAGATTCGCATGAAACCCAATGCTATTCCCGAAATTCACAAAGTTCGTCATATTCCTTTAATTGTACGAGATGAAGTTAAAAAGGAACTCATACAATTACAAGATGCTAGTATAATAGAACCAGTGGAGGCTTCTGACTGGATTTCTCCCATTGTAATAGCTAGACATGCCAATGGTAAAATTTGCGTGTATTGACTTAAGATATTTAAATGATAATATCATCATTGATCAATTCCCTCTTCCAAGAATTGATGAAATGCTTTCATTAACCAAAGGTGCCAAATGGTTTTCCACCATTGATCTGTCCAGTTCATATCACCAGATCTCCTTGCATCCCATGAGTCAACATTTTACAGCCTTTTGTGCCCATTTTGGTTGTTTTCAATTTCACCGCATCCCATTTGGGTTAGCGTCCGCAGCTGCGGTTTTCCAAAGACTCATGAACAAATTGTTTGGTGATATGCAAGGGGTAGTGTTTTTCCAGGATGATATCCTGGTTATGGGGGCCAATAAGAAAGTCCATGACGAGCATTTAAGAAAGTAATGTGTACATTACAAGAAAGGAGTGTAACAGCAAAACCGTCTAAATGCAAATTTGCAGAAAAAAAGTTACTTATTTAGGTCATGAAGTCAGAGCTTTGGGTATGAAACCTAAATACAGTTTGATAAATGCTTGTGTTGATGTTCCTGCTCCACAATCAAAAAAAGATCTTAGATCTTTCTTGGGACTTGCGAAATTTTACTCTAAGTTTTTGGATACATTTTCAGAAAAGACTGATGTCATGAGATCTTTACTGAAAAATAAGGTACAATTTGTATGGAGTGCTTCTTGTCAGCAATCATTTGGAGAGATAAAGAAAGCTATTACTCATGTGCCAAACCTTCAGGGTTTTGATCCTTTTGCAAATACTATTGTTACTACTGATGCCAGTAGCAAAGGTCTTTGTGGTGTGTTAACCCGATTGGATGACAATCAGAAAGAGGTTATTATCACCTTTGCATCACATTCTGTAACTCCCACTGAAGAACGTTATTTGGTAATAGAACGTGAGACCTTGTGTGTGGGCCCTAGAACATTTGAGAACATTTTTATGGGCAGGAAATATGTTTTACATTGCGACCACAGACCCCTTACTAAGCTGCTCACCACTGAGGGCTTAACTAATGCCACTGCTAAGATTGCTAGACTCTCTATGAGATTACAGGATTTCATGTATGATATACAATATGTACCTGGTGTCAAAAACTTTAATGCAGATTTTTTGAGCCGCATGTCCCTTCCATTAACTGAAGTGGATAACAATTCTTGGAATGATTTTTCTGTTGCATCTATTTCAGTTGATAATACACAAAGTAGTTTCAGTAAAGAAGAGTGGCTTGAAGCAGAGAATTCTGATAATATTTTACTGGTACTCAAGCAACTTATTGTGAAAGGTTGGAATGGTGTGGACAAAAACATTGTCAATGATGAGCGTAGAGGTTTTTGGGAAGTGTGTAATGAACTCAGCTTAAGTGATTCATTGGTCCTATGAGGTGATAAAGTAATTCCACTGAAGGGTTTAAGAAACAGAATACTTGATTTATGTCATGAAGGTCACTCCGGTATTACACGCACCAAATTACGCATGAAAGAGCTGTATTGATGGCCTAGAATTGACATTGACGTAGAGATATGTGTCAGATCATGCATCAAATGTGAGATGTCTAATAAAACTCTGAAAACATTCAATCCACCTTTGGCTTCTCCTTATTGCCCAAAGTGTCCATAGGAAGTGGTGGCCATTGATTTCATGGGACCAGCCTTGTGGACACATTTTCTATGTGGCTAGAAGTATGTGTAGTTGATGTTATAAGTACTGAAACTGTAATTTCATGTTTAAATGATATTTTCTTGAGAGAAGGGTTTCCTAAATGTATATTATCTGATAACGGTGTACAATTTAAATCTTTCGAAATGAAGAATTACCTAGCCGCTTTTGGCATTCAACAAAGGTTCACTGCATTATATCATCCCAGCGGAAATGGTATTGTTGAAAGGGCCAATCGCAGTGTCAAGGGGGTCCTTAAACTTGCCAATAAAAGTAATTTACCTTGGGAGGAGGAGTTGAAAAGATTACTCTGGGTATACATAAGTACCATTCTTAATTCCATTGGCAAAAGTCCCTTCTCCTTAATGAGAGGTAGGATTCCTCATTCTAAAATGAATCCTGGTTGGTTGGATAGGAATGGAATGATCCAATGTGATATTACAAAGGTGAGAGAGTGTATCAAGTAATCCCAACTTAAAAACAAAGTTTATTATGACCAAAAACATGGTACCAAACAGGTAAATTTACGTGAGGGCCAGTGGGTTTGTGTTAAGAATGCAAGAAAAGTCTCAAAAGGAGAAAGTTAATTTAGCAATCCCAAACTTGTAGTAAAGGTTATGAATAACACTGCTTTGTTACAGAATGGTGAAGTTTGGCATTTTAGCTGCCTTGCACCAGTTACATCTAATAGTAAAAAGGAATGTGTGAGTATCAAGAAAAACCTTTTGTGGGTGAATACCTTGAACACCACTCAGAATAGTGAAAAGTCAAATATTACAGATGTTGGTCCTGAAATTGTGGACAAACATGATTTTGTTTCCAATGACAGGCAGAATATTCCTACCAATTTAGAACCTGTGTCAGATGAAAATTTACAATGTCCTTCAAACCCACTTATATCCTCTGGTGACAGTAATATCATCAAAACTTCAAGTGGGAGAACTGTCATGAAACCAAAATATCTTGAAATGTTTGATTGCAATTATTTATTATTTTTTTGGGGTTTTTTTGTTTTCATTTTCAAGAGGGGATTGTGTAGTATAGTGCGTAATGGGTAAGTCAGTTTCTATTAGTATCAGAACTGTATTAATGTTAACGATCTAGAATTGTATAATGTAGTAAGTATTCCCTTTGTGTCATTTGACTGCTTGGACCTTGTTCGTGTTGAATGTCCTTTCATTCAGGGGTTGGAATAAAGGACCGACAAACCTGATAGTGGTTTCGAGTCATCAATAAGATACTACACCCATATGAAGGAGGGGGGCACCACTTTCATAAAAGCATCACAGCTTCAAGCAGTATGGCCAACTCATCCATTCTTCTTTCTGGGGGGCGATAACATGTGCACTAATACAAAAGGAGCACATGGGGAAGAAAGGTCAGACCGCCCCTACTCAAACAATTATAAACAGCATTAAATATGACCTCCGTTGAACAGAACACCTGGTGTTCTTTTAGACCAACAGGAAGTTTTCACATACACTTTCTACTCCCCCCCCGCAGGCACGGCCAATCAACCATTACCAGCTTGTCCTTACTGTTCAATTTAAAACACCGTCAATACCCACAAGACCACCTACACACAAATGTTATATTGTACCCTCAACTGAATGTGTGTAACACAAGAAAAATGCGAGGAAAAGCCAGAGAGCACCTCACGTCCGCACACCCAAGGAGCTGTTGGATGATACTTGTGAGTATGCTCATGTTCTCATAATAGTTTGCTCTTGTGACCAGAGAAAGAAAAGAAAAGGTGTGTATAGAGACTTCATACGAGGTGGGAAATCAAGAAAGATATAAATAAAAAAAATGTAAATAAAAAAATTGTGTGACAGCCAACACAGAGAGTATAAGCTCTCTCAGTGCCCACTGGTCCCCAACCGTGTAGAGAAAAAGATTTTTCTCACTATTTAAAATGGGGTTTCACTCACATGCAGAACATCCTTTATTTAGAGCCGTGAGTGTCCTCAGGTTAAAAAAGAGAAGGCATGTATATGGCCACTTTCATCCACGAAAGGCCAACATGTGTCGCTACCCCACTTTATTAGGCAACTTCATCAGGGTTGTTGGGGAAACCAGTCTTCACCTCCTTTTTTTCACACCAATCTTAAAAAGAAGATCGTGCCAATCACAAACAAATTCAATTTTTATCCTGCTCTTCCAAGTCCTACTCAAAGACCCTCTATAAAAACATATTTACCCAGTGGTTGCTGTTGTCACTCGTACCTACAACCACTTGCAGTAAAAGGTCCTGGAGCAATTGGTTGTGTTTCACCTTCAGGGCTGCATATGTCAGTCACCACCTATTAGGACATGTAAATTGAATGCCTCTTGTACAGCAATGTCTACCCACATCATTTCATATGTAAGTAACACATACTGTCTATTCCTTGTTGCCTTATCTTGTTTAAAAATCACAATGCCATTTCCGCTATTAGCTCATCCCTCACTCGTGTAGGACATGTTCATAAATCTCAATACAGGGACCCCTGATGTAAACTTTTAAGTATATGGCATATGACCCGTAATGCAATCAGCACTCCCCACCCGATGTACTCAATAGTAAGGGTTTGAGTTTGAGTTTGACTTTAAATCATTTCTAAAGCGCGCGTACACCTGACGGTTTCATGGCGCTGTCGTTCATTGAACCTCAATTAGCAGGAGGGACCAGGGAGCATAAGGAGAGATTATTGAGGAAAAGCCTGTAGGAAAAGAAAGGTTTTTAGTGCCTTTTGGAAGAGAGGATATTGGGTGGGGGATCTGAGATGAAGCGGGAGAGAATTCCAAAAGGTGGGGCAAGTGTAGAGAATTTAGAGCCACCCCATTTTTTCCGCCGAAACCGGGGAACAGTCAACAGATATTGAGAAGAAGATCGCAGTTCCCTTGCGGGGGCATAGATTTTAATCTCAGATGAGATGAAGGCAGGGGCGGATCCTGACTGGGCCTGAAAAGTAATGCAACACATTTTGAACTGGGAGCGTTCGCGAACAGGAAGCCAGTGCAAGGATTTTATAAGCGGGGTGACTTGGTGGAATTTGGCCAATTTGTAGACTAGATGAGCGGCCTGGTTCTGCACCAGCTGTAGCCGTCGAACATTGTAAGCGGGCATACCACAGTATAGAGCATTGCCGTAGTCTAATCGAGAAATGACCATAGCCAATACAATGATCTTTAGGGCAGGGAAAGAGAAAAAGCGGGATACCTTGCGAATGGTGCGGAGAGAGAAAAAGGAAGAAGACACCACTGAGCTCACCTGGGAGTGCAGGGTGAGTTGATCATTGATCTTAAATCCAAGCGTTTTAACGGAAGGAGAGGGGGATGGCGGGGGACCAAGGGATGGGGGCCAAAAGAGGGGAGACCAGGGACAGGCACAACCACCTGTCAAAACCAGTTCGGTTTTGTCAGGGTTTAATTTCAGGTGGTTGTGATTCATCCAGTCCCGGATAAAGATCATAGTGGTTTGAAAGTTAGCCATAGAATCAGGGGAAGAGGATAGGGAGAATATGAGCTGGAGGTCGTCCGCATAATTATATACAGACACCTCCCTTAGTTGAAGGGCAAAGATGAGGGGGGCAATGTACAGATTAAAGAGTAATGGGGAAAGGGAGGAACCCTGGGGGACCCCGCAAGGGACCTTACAGGGTTCTGCCGAGAAGTCGCCCAGCCGCACCGCTTGGGTGCGGTCCCTTAGGAAGGAGGACAGCCAGACCAGGGCCACACCACCGACCCCGGCCGCCCTGACACGGCAAAGTAAGATGGAGTGGTCCACCGTGTCGAAGGCGGCGGAGAGGTCGAGGTGGACCAGGGCCTGGGGATGATTAGAGTCCATTCCTTCTCTGAGGTTGTCAAGGACAGATAACGCCACAGACTCGGTGGAATGACCAGGGCGAAATCCGGCCTGACGGGGGGCTGATACTTGGTTTTCTTCCACGTAGGTGGTGAGGGCTCTGGTCACATGTCGTTCCAGTACTTTCCATAAAAAGGGTAGTAAAGAAATGGGACGGTAGTTGACAGGAGCAGAGGGATCGGCGCCAGGTTTTTTGAGAATGGGGAGGATTATGGCTGTTTTTAAAATTGGAGGAACAACGCCCTGAGATAGGGAGCAGTTGAGAAAAAAGAGTAGGGGTAACACACAGGTCGTGAAGATGAGCCTGAGGATGTGAGCGGGACAAGGGTCTAAAGGGGAACCTGATTTAACCAAAGGTAGAAGAGAGAGGAGGGATTCCTCCGTTAAGGGGGGGAACGAGTCAAAGCGAGCCTTAGCGAAAGGACAAGGGGGATTGAGAAAGGAGGAGGAGGGGGGGGATATTGGCTTTGATTTTTTCAATCTTGTCCAAGAAATAAATGTTCAGAGAGTCACATAGAGGCTGTGACGGAGGAGGTTTGAGAGTGGTTCTGTCGGAATATGCAAGGTTATGGACCATAGAGAAAATTTCCCTAGGCTGGTTCTCAGCGACTAAGATTTTTGAAGAGAAGTAGTCCGATTTGGTGGTTAAAATAGTTTTTTTGTATTGCGACAGAAGAGAGGTGTACTCGGCTTTAAGACTGGGACAATAATGACGTCGCCAGGCTCGTTCGGCGTGGCGAACCAAGAGTTTTAAGGCCTTTAATTCCTCGTTGAACCAGCGGTTGGAGTCGTTAGGCCGTTTAGAGGAAACTCGCCTGAGAGGAGCGATCGAGTCATAACCCGACTGGAGCCACGAGTTGATGGAGTCTGCTTGTGCTGAGAGAGGTAGTCCAGATAGATCTGGGCAAGAGGGAGAGAGTGTGGAAGCCACTAAGGACGTGTCAACCCGGCCCCAGGAGCGTGCCTAGATATTTTTGGCAGGAGGGAGCTTGGTGGTTGAATCAAGAGGTGAGGAAAAAGAGATCAAAAAGTGGTCGGACCAGGGACAGAGGGAGATGAAAAGGGACGTTATAGGGCAGTTGAGGGACCAAATCTGGTCGAGGGTGTGGCCCTGGGTTTGAGTAGGGGAGTGAACGTGAGAGATGAAGTTGAGGGAGCGGAGAGTGTCTGAAAATTCTTTGGAGGTGGAGCATTCTGTTGGGTCAGTAGGCCAAAAGTTGAAGTCGCCTAGCACCATAATGGAGGAGTTGTTTACCGCTAGGGTGGCCACCAGCTCTTGAAACCCAGGAAGGAAGGCTTGAGAGGGTTGAGGGGGTTGAGGGGGGCGGTACATGAGAAGGCAAGTAAGAGGGACTTTAAGGGAAAGAGAGCGGACAACTAAGAAATCAGAGGTGCCGATAGGGGGGAAAGTAAGAGGCTGGAAGGGGAGTTCTTTACGGACCATCAGGGCGACACCCCGCCTGCTTTGCCAGCGGGTCGGTCGGCACTGAGCGCGTAATAAGTGTCAGGGAGAGCTGCTAGTAAAGAAGGGAGGGAGCAGTCACGAAACCAGGTCTCTGTGAGGAATAAGAGATCAGGTTTGTGTAGGTCTAGTAGGACAGAGAGTTCATGGTAGTGCTTGACAGCAGAGCGCGTGTTAAGATAGTTGATGGAGAGGGGAGCGCGTTTAGGTGCAGGGGGGGGTCGGGGCAGGAGGCAGGGGGGAAAGAGAAAGAGTGAGACGGGGAGGGAAGAGAAGAAGGGGAGAAAGAAGCTGTGAGTCCCAACCTGTCGATGTGAGAGGTCAGGGGATCGTTGATTGGCCACGGGCCTTGAAGTCCGTAGAGTTGGGCCGACGAGTATTGTCTCATTTGGACATGGTGGAGTGGCCCTGGGCCCGGTCGGGCGCGGACGGGCTTGCATTAGGCGCGCCTTCGGCGCGCAAGCGTCGCGCCCGCTGCGCTCGTCCGCTGCGCTTCCGGTAGGGACACATACTATATTGAAATGGGGAAAGAATTGGAAGGGGGCGTGGCCAGCGCAAGTGGGCGTGTCTTGCCGGTTGCGGGAATGGCGGCAAGAAGGTCAAAAACACCTCGCCCGTAGCAGCGATATATCCGCTGTGCGGGGGTGTCTGTGGCAGAAGAGATTAGAAGGCCAAAGGTTCGGTGAGTAAGTAGTTTTAAAAATACAATAACACACAGTAAAATAAATCACCAAAGATCAGTGCTCCCGGCTGTGCCTCAGGAGGTTACAATGTCAGAGGGGCGCTTGTACTCAGCGATATTTATACGCCTGGTGGAGGGGGCGTGGCCAGCGCAAGTGGGCGTGTCTTGCCGGTCATGGGAATGGCGGCCAGAAGGTCAAAAACACCTCGCCCGCAGCAGCGATATATCCGCTGTGCGGGGGTGTCTGTGGCAGAAGAGATTAGATGGCCAAAGGTTCAGTGAGTAAGTAGTTTTAAAAATACAATAACACACAATAAAATAAATCACCAAAGATCAGTGCTCCCGGCTGTGCCTCAGGAGGTTACAATGTCAGAGCGGCGCTTGTACTCAGCGATATTTATACGCCGGGTGGAGGGGGCGTGGCCAGAGCAAGTGGGCGTGTCTTGCCGGTCGCGGGAAAGGCGGCAAGAAGGTCAAAAACACCTCGCCCGCAGCAGCGGTATATCCGCTGTGCGGGGGTGTCTGTGGCAGAAGAGATTAGATGGCCAAAGGTTCAGTGAGTGAGTAGTTTTAAAAATACAATAACACTGACACTGCACACAGCGCTGGGGAGATGTCAATTGTTAAGTGTATTGCCCGTCACATACATAGTACTCCTTTCCTAATGTACTCAAAAGCAAGGCTGACCCTGCCCACAATGCTCGGAAAACACTTACTCGTGACACTGCCACTGCCTGCGCTGAGCACTCAATCAGCTCGGACCATCATGCCAAAATATGCCTGCCCTGTTCAGAGCCCCAGCATGGAACCTCCTTACCACGCCACGTCCTGACAGCACGTTCACTCCTCCTTCCCGATCGCCCACATTGGGCGCCGACATAATTTTTAAACGAATGACCCGGGAAGCGCATGTCACACAGTTTGTGCTTCAGGTACGTGATCTTTTCAAACTCCCTCAATTCATCGTTACCCTGGCAGCCATATTAACCTGATCTACTGGCAGGCTGCTCCGGGCCACCGAAGGGGGCCACCTAAGAGGGCGGCCACCCTTAGTGCCACAGGATGGCACAGACCCCCAAAGAGCGGTCTAGTGTTTGGGACCCAGGGGGTCTCCAATGAGGTCACTTCCGGTCGGGGAGGGGCGGAGCCTAAGGTATATGGCCTGGGGTCGCGGGCCTGGCGCCCTCTTTGACCCCCGATCGGCCGCGTGGACGGACCCTCTCCCCCATGTCCCGGACGAGCGGTGCTGCCCGGACGCTGTTTTCCCTCCCTACCGCTAACCCGGCTGTCGGGCAGCAAGGGGGGGGGTAGTCATCTAATACTATTTTGCTTTGTGTTGCAGGCGGAGTTACAGGGCGATCCAACGCTGGAAGGTACAGAAGGGTACCCTCTACAGGAGCACAGTAAGGGTGCGAGAGCCAATTATCCCCAGGGAGATCCTCGGTGGGATCCTGGAGGAGTGACGGCGCCCCGTTAGTCCTTCGGGCGGTTGTGGACCTGAGCAACCGGGGGTTGCCTGCAACGCTCAGCCCCCCGTAGTGGGGAGGGGCGTGAGTAAGGGGTGGACTAGAGGTCCGCCGGGGGGAGGGGCTAGCCCTACCCCCAAAATTGACAACACCCCCGCGGTTAACAACACAGGAGGTTTATGGCTCATCAGTTGGGCAGGTGGCGAGAGGCGGCCTGACCCTGGATCGCCCGTAAGATAACCCAACATGTTGGCATAATGGTTATGCAAATAAAGCTGCAACAACTTTCTCCAACAAAACATTGTGTGGTGTCTATTATTATGGGAAATTGTTGTGAGCGGTTTGGGGTATGGGCCAATATTGGCACTATATATGATGTAGATGCGCTGGGCCCTGTGACAGAGGCCATAAAGTCTTAAAACACCAAATTGTTAAACTATATATCTTTCAAATAATTGGATGTCAATACTGGAGCGATTTCAAAGCTGAAATAAGGCTTTATTTTGCAATACTCATTATTTCATTATCAAATTTGGCAACAAAGGAGGCAGCCATTTTGAAGTGGTGGTATAACGTTAATGATCAACACTCCACTTACAATTGCACCCACACTGTCCGTCTAAACCAATTTTTTGCAGTGAGGATTGATTTTAATACAGATTCCTTACACAGGGGTCAGCCTGGAAATACTTGGTTTTATACCCGCACTATATCAATGTTCATTACTATAGTCACAGGGCAAACCCTGTTACTTCAAAATGCCAGTCAGGGGTTCTTACACTGAACAAAAAATAAAAACCAGAGACATATATAAAACGCCAACGTTGCAGCGGGCGCAATGTAATTTGTTTTATTTATTTATTTATTTATGGACTTACCTCGGTTCGGCCGGGTCGCGTAGTTTACTACCCCTCTCCCTAAGCCCTCCCCCACCGTGCAGCACTCCCCCCAAGAGCCGCTACTGAATACAAATCATGGGCAATGTGAGTGCTACAGTGGCAGTTGCATCGTAATTTGCCCTGTGGGACCGCTGCCTGTGAGGCGGGCGGTCCAAAATACGATACGATGGTGGAGGGACTGAAGTTTGTCCGTCATCGTAATGATCCCCTTAATTTCAAATAAAGGTACCAGAACGCCAGATGATCTGTCTGTCAGAAATGCTCTTTGTTGAAAGAAGCCCTTTTAAGAGGAAACCCTGTACTGAGTACCAAAGTTTAATCCTAGCACTTAGAATACTAAGCAAGTCAATGTGAAATCAAACGCCATTCAAAAGAAGCCACTTTGACATCACTCACCAGCCTAACCTTGGATATCACTCTCACCTGATTGCAATTGTAAGACTGTGGTGGGTGATGTAACAGTGTGATAGGTAGCTATGATGAGTGATGAGTGAGTTGAGTTTGATGGGTGTGACTGTGAGTGATGTACAGGTGTGATATGTATCAATACTGAGACTGTGGTAAGTGATGTGCGCATGATGGTTAGAGATGCTCACACTGGTCGCGAGTGATGTGAGAATGTAACCATGGGCCTGATTATGATGTCAGTGGGACCACCACCATGAGTCCATTGGCGGCGGTCCCACCACCATTGGACTGTAGAGGTCTGCCCTCCACATTACAATGGTGGGCGGATGGTTGGTGGTTGGAGAGACCGACCGCCACGCATCTAACAGACTCAAGGAGCCCGTTGGTGCGTCAGAGGGACTTGAAGCCCTACAACAGTGGCGGTGCCTGCTCAGAGTCCGGCATAGGGATTACAATGTGTCTTTCCACTGGCTGTTTCATGGTGGTTAACCTGCCATGAAATGACAGGCAGAAATGGACTTTGGGGTCCCCTAGTGGGGACCCCCTTCTCTTTTTCTCTCAGCACTTTCTGGGGGGCACACATATTCCTGCACCATGTGGCAGGCACTTCAGGTGCCTGCCACATAGTGCTGGGATATATTAAATTTTTATTTTTTTGTACTGCAGAAAGGTGGTCGTGTCGTAATCCCTATGGCCAGACCACCAACAGCAATTCGGGCTGTCCTATTCCTGACAGGATGGCGGTTGGACGAAAGTACAACTGCCATCATAATCAGGTACATAGGTATCAATTTTGAGTCATGTGAGAATGTGATGGGTATCGCTGGTGAGTTTGGTGAGTGATGTGGGAGTGTGATGGCAGCAATCATGACACTACTGTGTGTAATGTCTGAGTTTTGTGATAGCGATGGTGAGACTGGGGAGTGATGGACTGCGGTGGAGAGAATGTGGTTAGTGGTGTGAAAGTGTAATTAGTCATGATCGTGAGCAATGTGAGTGGGTTTAAAGTGTGAGGGCTAGCCATGGTGAGACTGTGGTTAGTGATGTTAGAGTTTATTGAGTAGTGATTGTGATACTGTAGTGAGTACTGTGGTGTTATGCCGTGCAGCTGTGGTGAGTTATGTGAGTGAGATAAGCGGGTGATACATTAGCCTTGGTAATACTGTGGTTAGTTATGTGCATTTAGATTGTGTAGTGATGGAGTGAGATAAAAGGGTGATACGATGTCCTTGATGATACTGTGGTTAGTGATGTGAATTTATATTGTGTAGTATGAAGAGAATGAGGCTAGTAAGGTGAGAATATGATGGGCGGTGATGGCGATTGTTGTGTGTGAGATAATAGTGTGAAGGGTAGCTATTGTGAGAGCAATGTGAGATTGTGATGAATAACAACAATGAGACTGTGGTGAGTGATGTTAGAGCGTGGTGGGTAGTTATAGTGACACTGCGGTAAGTGATCTTGTAGTGTTATTTGTCATGATGTAGAGACAGCAGTGAGTGGCAGAACAGTTTGATTAGTAATTATGGTGAGACTAGTGAGTCAGATGGGAGGATATCCAAGTGTAGCAATGACGAGTGATGTGTTAGAGGTATGAGGGTGATAGGTAGAGATGATCAGACTGTGATGTGTGGTGTGAGACTGTGTAGGGTAGAGATGGTGAAACTGTGGTGTTTGTGATTTTTATAATGCTTGCAGCTTTGAACAGCTCTACAGTTTGCTTTATGTTGGTACTTATTATCATAGTCCACTTAGCCAGTTACTGCACCTGGATGTCTATTTTGAAATATTGTGTTCAAAGTTTATGGTTTGGAGCACATAGTTTGGAGGGACAAATGGTGGGAAGGTCGGATGGGATTGAGTTTGTTACAATCCTCCCCTATCTGACTATCACCGTGAGATGTCAGGTTATATAGATAGTTGGGACCTGTAGTGGTAGTCTAAATAAATTAAAATCATGTGTGCCAGTGGTATGAGGCAGATCTCTTCTATTACTGCATGCCTGTTCAGTTGGAGATGGGTGGTTTATTGCTGTGGACTGGTACAGTATTGGAAGATGGACATGAAGAGTATCAGATCAGTCTGATGTGAGTGTGAGAGCATCAAACAATGTGATGGAATTATTATGCATCCTATATAAACTACAACTGGATGCCCGGCAACTGAGTGTTATAGTATTAGTAATAGTGCAGGCTGGGAGGGTTATATAACAATTGTCATTACTATATAATACACAGGCTAGACATAGGGCAGACCTTCATAGCTTACCTGAACATAGAAAGTTGTGTAGTGGTTGGGCTGTTCGATATCTGTGGACTGTAGACTGTACTTGAAGGTGTAATTACGATTCCAGGATCTATCCCAGTGTTGTGGGATGATGTAATTATCTTTTAAATAGCCATGCTTTTAACTCTCCTTTCAAATGTATATGCTACTAAATGCTTTGAATCTTGGTTGGTGGTGAGTTCCAGAGTGTAGGGGCCTGTACAGAGAAAGCAGGCCTCCTATGGCTTTCTTATAGTAAGGTGGTTCAAACTGCATCGTGCAATTCATGGTGCAAGCCTGGAGAGCAATGTTCTATTTAGTTTGTATTACTTGAATTCGACATTTAGGTATAGTGATCCCTTTCCTTGATAGGCTCTGTGAACAATGTAAGGTGTCTTAAACGGTAGGCAGACAAAATATCGATTTTTAAATATCGACATACAATAATGTCGATGTTTAAATATCGAAGGGACATAATATAGAAGGTAAGTTATATCGATATTTTTAATATCGATGGGACAGAATTTCGAAGGTAAGTAATATTGATGTTACTAATATCGATGTTAGTAATATCGATGTTACTAATATCGATTTTTTATATCATTTTTATGTATATTATTATTTATTTAATATGTATTTTATTTTTATTTATATAATTTAAGTCAATTTTGTATTTTAGTACCGTAGAGGGTTGTGGGTTTATAGGGGAATAGGGTGGGAAGTAATTTAATTATACTAAATTAATTATACATTTTTATGAATTATACATTAATTTTAATTAATTGATAATTACATTTTATTAATTGGTAATTAATTTTAATTAATTGATTAATTGATAATTATGTTCTGTAGCGGGTTATGGGTTTATAGGGGAATAGGGTGGGGAGTCATTTAATTATACTAAATTAATTATAAATTTTTAGGAATTATAAATTAATTTTAATTAATTGATAAATAAATTGTATTAATTGGCAATTAATTTTCATTCATTCATTCATTCATTGATAACTTTATTTCGGCCAAAAGACCATAAAAGTGCACATAAAATACATTAGCACAATCAATAAAACAATAAATAATCATAAAAAGTTAAAACAGCATTAAACTATAAGTTATCAGGATACAAGAATAAGAGCAGTAAATATAACAATTGATTTAGTTTAAAAAAGTTTGTCTCCTACGCCACATGCCTAAAAGATAGCGTGAGACCGCAAACACAATCAGGGGATGGGTGTCATAGGTTTATATCCTGCAAGCATGATGAAAGTGCAAAAATCCCAAGTTCTTACAAATAGGGGTCAGCCAACATTTCCTAATGGCAGAATAGGCAGGGCAAAACAGCAGTACATGGGTTATATTCTCTTTTTTGTATTTACATGCAGAGCAAACCTCAATGTTAGTTTTTGCCCACTTAGATGTAAAAGATCCAAAGGTAGAGTACCATGCCTTAGCTGAAGATATAGTTTTTGAGCAAACGGGGGTTCAATTGTATCCAAGAATTCCTCACGTTTGGATTCAAGTTTCACTTGGAGGAATTCAGAAATTAACCTACCCAATGATGTAGAGCTCCCTAGCATCTGAGCACTGTGCTTGTTTATATGGAATAAAAGTCTAATTTTAATTAATTGATTAATTGATCATTATGTCCTGTAGCGGGTTATGGGTTTATAGGGGAATAGGGTGGGAAGTAATTTAATTATACTAAATTAATTATTAATTTTTAGGAATTATAAATTAATTATTAATTAATTGGTAATTCGTTTTTATAAATTGATAATTAATGTTAATTAATTGATTAATTGATAATGATGTTCTGTAGCGGGTTGTGGGTGTATAGGGGAATAGGGTGGGAAGTAATCTAAATGTAATTAAGTAATAGTTTATTTTAATTAATTGTTTTGTTAATTATATTATTGTTAATTAATTATTAATTGGTAATTAATTAATATTAATTGGTATTTATTATTCATTTATTTTTACTTAATTATTTATTGCTCATCATGTTTTTAATAATTATGTATTGGTATTTGTAAATAGTTTATATTTATTTAATAATTACTTTTTTAATATTTTAAAATATTAATTTCTTTATAAGTATGTTATTTTTAACTTCTACGCCAGTGGTTCCCAAACTTTTGACTCCTGAGGACCCCCATAGAGTCACCACTGGAAGCCGGGGACCCCCAAGCAATTTGTAGAATTTAAATTTGAAACATTAAAACAGTAATTCGGAAACAATTAACACATATGTGCACACAAAACAAATACTCAAATTACTAATGATTTTAGTAGCATATTTACAAGCCCCTATCACCATGAGAACATCACTTTCTGAGACGTTCCCGTGGCGATAGGGGCTTTGCCTTATTTACAAGGCAACGTTAAGCCACTTAACGTGGCTTAACGGTCCCTTGTAAATAAGACCCCCTTTGACACAATGCTTAGCGTGAAAGGGGTGGGCAGTGCGTGTTGTGGTGGGAGTTTCCCCTGCGACACCCATTGATTTTGACGCTGCCCCCTATTTACAAGAGCAGCATAAATGGGAAGCAGCGCCAAAATTAAGGCCAGGGAAAACCTGGTCTTAACTTGGCGAAACAATGAGAAATGCTTCATTTCTCCTCGTTTTTGTAAAACGCCTTGGATTGTTTATGTTCAGGAAGGCGACACTTCCTGCACATAAACAATCTTTAAAAAAAAAAAAAGACATTTTGTAACTTCCATGTGTGATGCATTAAGCAGTACACATAGAAGTGACAAAATGACATTTCAAGATTGTTTATGTGCAGGAAGGGGGACCTTCCTGCACATAAACAATCTTCCCCTGTTAAATGTAACGCCAGCGCAGGGGAAACGCAGGGCTGCACCATATTCTTGTAAATATGGTGCAGCCTTGCGTTTCTGAAGTAGTAGAGTGTGTTGTTAAGCCAAGGAGGCTGGTCTGGAGAAGCACAAACTCATGGAGTGCTGGTCTGGAGAAGCACAAACTCAGGATTCAGAACATAACACAGTGGTTAGTATTGACTTTAACAATAAAAATGTATTTCCACCCAAAGAAACCTTTATAGAAGCATCAGGATACTGAAAGACTGAAAAAAAACATGTCACTAACTTGTACCTTGCAGTTTGCAAGCAGCTGTTTGATGACAGTTTTTTGGTCACTGTACTAGATTACGATTGTCACTTATGAACTGCACTGTAACAAAAGAATCTCTCTGACAAAAGCAGTAACCCACTGACCGATGCATATCAAATACTGTTTTTTAAAATGCATGGTACACTTCTTTGCAGT
This sequence comes from Lissotriton helveticus, assembly GCF_964261635.1. Classification (NCBI taxonomy): domain Eukaryota; kingdom Metazoa; phylum Chordata; class Amphibia; order Caudata; family Salamandridae; genus Lissotriton; species Lissotriton helveticus. The sequence goes on along the minus strand of NC_136059.1, from coordinate 935,623,913 downwards.
AAGTATATTAACCCTCTGTGTTACATTAGTTCAGTCACAGCTGCCACTGGACAAACCCCTCATGTCTCTCCGAGCAGGGAAATTAATCACTGTTGTTATCTTGACACTTTTATTGTTCTTTGAAAACTGCTAATTAAACAAGATACTTTGCAGTGCTTTTAAAACTGCTGCCTGCGGACCCCCTGGGAATGTGTCAGGGACCCCTGGGGGTCCGCGGACCACAGTTTGGGAAACACTGTTCTACGCTATCCAACACTTTCCCTACTGTTGCACTCTCTGGAGTTGGAATAGTAATTTTTACCCCTACGCTATCCAACACTTTCCCTACTGTTGCACTCTCTGGAGTGGGAATAGTAATTTTTTCAACTATGCTATCCAACACTTTCCCTACTGTTGCACTCTCTGAAGTGGGAATAGTAATTTTTTACCCCTACGCTATCCAACACTTTCCTTACTGTTGCACTCTTTGAAGTTGGAAAAGTAATTTTTACCCCTACGCTATCCAACACTTTCCCCACTGTTGCACTCTCTGGAGTTGGAATAGTAATTTTTACCCCTACGCTATCCAACACTTTCCCTGCTGTTGCACTTTCTGGAGTGGGAATAGGCATTTTTACCCCTACGCTATCCAACACTTTCCCTACTGTTGCACTCTCTGGAGTGGGAATAGTAATTTTTACCCCTACGCTATCCAACACTTTCCCTACTGTTGCACTCTCTGGAGTTGGAATAGTAATTTTTACCCCTACGCTATCCATCACTTTCCCTACTGTTGCACTCTTTGGAGTTGGAATAGTAGTTTTTACCCCTACGCTATCCAACACTTTCCCTACTGTTGCACTCTCTGGAGTGGGAATAGTAATTTTACACTTTCCCTACTGTTGCACTCTCTGGAGTGGGAATAATAATTTTTACCCCTACGCCTTCCAACATTTACTTTTTTTTATTTGTTTGACATTTTTATTAATTTGTATTTATATTATTATTTTATGTGTATACATTTATTTGTAATTTATAATATTTTTATTTATTGATAAGTTATTAAAATAATTTGTTTAAGTTATTATTGAGGAAGTATATCTATTATGTATTATATGTATATTAATATGTTATGTTATGTTATGTTATATTGAGTTTATATAGCGCACGGCTACTCTGAAAGAGTTTCCCGGCGCTTTCCACAGGCAGCTCGGTGTAGAATAACACAACAAAAAACAACAGATACAAAGGAAGAAAAGAAAAACCCACCAGAGAAAGCCTAAAGATTAAAAAGCCTAAAGATTAAAAAGCCAGGTCTTCAGGCTCTTCCTGAACTGAAGCAGATTGGAGGTGCTGCGTAGCGCCAGCGGGAGCGAGTTCCACAACTGGGGAGCCTTGAAGCTGAAGGAGCGCCCCCCCAGTGCAGGCCTTCCTCACACGCGGGACCACGGCATTAAAGAGAGATTCGGACCGCAGTGAGCGGGCTGGGCAATATAAGGCCAATCTTCGCTGCAGGTATCCAGCACCTAAACCAAACAATGCTTTGTGCATCAGCGTCAGGGATTTAAACATGATCCGCTTCCGGATAGGCAGCCAGTGAAGCGTATGCAGCAACCCAGAAGCTCGTGCACGCCTATGCAGGCCAAAAATGGCGCGGGCAGCAGAGTTTTGTGCCACCTGCAGGCGCTGGACCAAATAATCAGGAAGGCCAAGGAAAAGGGCGTTGGCGTAATCCAACCTGGAACCAATGAGCGCTTGCACAATAATGCGCCTATGCTCCACAGACAGCAGTGGTAGGAACTTGCGGAGCATCTTCAGAGTGCCGAAACAGGTGCCGGTCAGCCCAAGGACATGAGCTCTCAATGAAAGCTTGTTGTCCAGCTTGACACCAAGGTTTTTGGCGACCTGTGATGACTGTGCGGGAGGACACATGTCAGACGGCCACCATTGCCGCCATTCAGGGTCGGTGACACAGCCAAAGAATAAGACCTCCGACTTACTGGAATTGGCCTTCAAACTGTTCCGCTGGAACCAGTCGGAGACCATTCCTAGACAGCCCCGAATACTCTCTCCATCAAATGCCTGGTCTTTACCGCATGTGAAGAGGAGTTGCGTGTCGTCGGCGTAGGACACGATCTGGGCCCCATAGGCCTCCACCGCAGCCGCCAAAGGGGATATGAAGATGTTAAACAATGACGGGCTCAACACAGAACCCTGTGGAACCCCGACTCCCAATGGTGGCATCTCGGCGGAGCTCTGGGAAACCCAGATCGTCTGGCGGCGGCCTTCAAGAAAAGATGTAAACCATTTGAACACCGTCCCCCTAATGCCGATGTCATAAAGCCTGGCGAGGAGCGCCTCATGGGGGACGGTGTCAAAGGCCGCCGACAGGTCCAACATGACTAACATGGCCTTGCCGCCCACATCCAAGGTCTCCCTGATGATCTCCGAGACCTCCAACAACGCCGTTTCCGTGCTGAAATTAGGACGGAATCCGGATTGGGATGGATGGAGCAGATTGTTGGCTTCCAAAAAGCTCGACAAGACGCCATGGACATGTTTCTCTGTGATCTTGGCCAGAGCCGGGAGAAGTGAAATTGGCCTATAATTGGCCAGAACCTCGGCATCAAGACCAGGCTTTTTCAGGAGGGGGATTACCATCGCCCTTTTCCAGGTGCGTGGGACACTCCCCTCCCTCAAGGAGGCATTGAGGATAGGGTTGACCAGGGGGTTCACCACCGCCGCCATCCTGGCCAAAAATTTGGCAGGGCAGGGGTCTAGTGGTGAGCCTGATTTAAGACTGGCCAACAGCACCCGGGACGCATCACTGGAAACGGCTGGAAAGTCTGACAACACAGCGACAGGCATGGACGGTAACCCATGTCCCGCCCCGGGGCCGAAGCAACCCTCCTCCGAGCTCTCCAAGAAGGAGGCCTGAATCGCCTTGATCTTGTTGGTAAAAAAACTGGCGAGATCACACACCCACGCATCCGATGATACTGGCGGGGGTGAGTGGGAGCTAGGGGTCGTGAACTCCTTTTTTAAATTACATTCTATATATTATTTATTAATTTTAAATATTATAACATATTTTTAACTATGTTTATTACATTTATAAGTATTATTTTATTTATATTACATATTTTTTTAATTTAAAAAAACAATAGTTTTTATTTACGATATTTTTTACATCGATATTTTTTTTTATATTTTTGTACTTACCTTGTTAGAGATAGCATGTTGATATTTTTGTAATAGAAATTTTTGTTGCAATGTTTTTGTAGGTAGATATTTTTGTAATAGATATTATGTCAGACATTCGTCTTAAACATTGCTCTTCTAGCTGTTGATAGACAGTGGAGCTATTGAAAGAGTATAGTCATGCATTTGCTTGGATGAAGGGGGAGAAGGAGCCTGGAAGAAGTATTTTGGAGTCATTGTATTTTAAGTATGATTAAGTGTGATTAATGTATGATTAAGTAAATTGGGGGTCCCAGTGTATAGGCTGTTGGCATAGTCAAGCTTGGGTATTACAATTGTGAGGATAGCTTGTAGCTTTTGTTGGTATCCAAGGTATGTGAAGATGCAATACAGCGTTTTCATTGTGTAGAAGGTTCTTATTGTGACCCAGTTGACATGATATCAACGATAGGACTGAATCCCTGGTTACCCCTATGTTTCTTACATCTCATGATGTTATTTGCAGTGATTTGAGGTCCTTGGGCAGAAGGAAGGTATTTGTGCCATCTCCATTATCTGCAGGTCAGGATCTCTGTCTTTGGCGAGATTTATATGGTTACTCATAATCCATGTATTATTATATATCGTAAAGGCAGTCCTCAAGTTTTGAGTTGTCGAGGTCTTCCCCTCCATCCATTTTTAGGATGATTTGCATGTCATTGCATAGTTATAACAGGTGAGGTTGAATTACCTGATCAGATCTGGTAGGGGGGTTAGGCAGACTGATAAATATTAGAGGAAATATGATGGACCCCTGAATGACGCCACAGTGTTGAGTGTTAGGTGCTGATGTTTGTGATGGGTAGTACTATGCTTTGTCTGACTGTGATGTAGGAGGCAATCCATTTTAAAGAATTCTAAATAATCCAAGATGACAGAGCCTTTTTAGTAGCATGTGTTGGTGGAAAAATGCTACTGATATCTGAGGTCTGGAAGTACTGCTTGCAAAGCAGACTATTACACACAGCTGGAAAGCCAGCAGTCCTCCTAGCATTTTTGAATAGAACCATGTGTTACTATTGTGAGGTGAGGTGGAGGAGAAAGCGCTCAAAAGAGATGTCGGTGGGCATAACATATAACATATGTTATTGCAGGCGTGGGACACACTCCTGTTGAATTTTGAAATGCTACCAAGAATGACACTCTCACGCCTTACATGTATATACATAAGGGGTATGCCCAACTCACCCTCCTAAATCTGGGTATGGGACACAAACATGTATGAAAAAACATCAATACAGAGGAATTAATATATTGCTTTTATTTTATCGGAGAGAAAATTCATCTATCCTCACTTAAGTCTTTAGTCCTACAAAAATATATTGCCTGAATTAATATAAGGCACACATGCACAATGGGACTGATCTTCAAACAAACCTAATGACAATAAATTGCACAAAGACATACAAAATTCAAAAACAAAATATATATACAACACAAATAATGATACAATCAACTCTATGTTGCCAATACCCTAAAATATTTTTTCTATAACTGGTGTCTACTCATCTATTCTGGGCGATACACTCAGAGGTAGTCAGAATGTGCACAGTGGCAAAATGCCTTTTATATATAGCTCACTTGTATCACCACAAGTTCTTTTATAAATCACTCATTATTGATTTGGTGAAGACTCCTCCCAAGTAAATGTCCATGTGGACGCATTTCAGCCTTTGGATTCTTCGGCCTCCTCAGGACGAGGGCAAAGGAACAATGTTAAATCAATCCATACCAATATATATTAATTAATGTACATATCTAGCCTCTTAATTGTACAAAGCATGCTGGTGACCCATCTGGGTTCCCTACATTGTGATGTGCTGCAACACCACCCACATGAAGGAGTGTAGGAAGAATTGTGCTGTCAGACAACACATTACCCTTAAGGTGGCACTTATCAAATCACAAAATCATCAAACAAAGACCAACTGCCAACTAAGCAATACGACTCAGGGTTGTTCAGTATGCCAGTCCAGTGTGGATGGCCCAAAGCATGAATCCAGACACCAAAATGAAGTGGGAATAAAGAAGAAAAGAGCATAAAGAAAAATTCTCAAAGCACTCACATCATAAGATCCTTTGAGGGTCGTATATATCTCACCCCCAGTTATTATGCGCCTAATGGCCCCTCAATCCAAGATGAAACCACCTAAAAAAACATGAATACATAAATGTTTGCCGGAATAGATATGTCCTCTCTGTTTGTGCATAAGACCTACAATGCACAATGTAAACTTGTGTGGCACTCACCTCTCTCACAGGTGAGGGTCAGTCTTTTACTGCAACTAAATTCTTCTGATGTTCCAAATGTAAACACTGCCTACCACGGAAGAAACAAAACTTCCTATAAAACCAAAAGTAACTAAGGAACGGCACACTCCCAATTGTAAAAAATCCTCGCGTATAATCAAAAACTGACTTCAAGGGTCACCAGTCAGCTATGAAGTGTAGAGCCGATTAGTGCTCGTGGTCCTCGCTCCAACGATCAGAGTGTGCCAGACCTGCGAGTTCCAGTCTTCATGTTTAAAGGGAAGACAAGCTTGTCACGTTGACTTGGGTGCGTCAGCCCCGCATATGAGCATAGAGAGCAGACTTCGCCGTGCAGTCTGACTTGTTAGTTGTCAGCTGCTTGACTTCTAGGGATCGAGGAGGGCGGGTCGGCTCTAGTTTCGAGGTATCGTTCGTGGACCCGCTTCAGTCAGAGGGGATCAACATTTTCACGCGTTGTGGTCAATCGCAACGTCGGACCCGTGTGTAGGTTTCCGCCCAACTTCCGGTTTCGCGAGGAATCATCACTCGATCCCTAGAAGTCAAGCAGCTGACAACTAACAAGTCAGACTGCCCGGCGCCCCCCAAGCAATCCTCCGTGATCCCATTAAGAAATTCACGGTTTTATGTGGATATTTGTGTTCCGCCGGGAAACTTCAAAAATACCACTTTCAGCTCCACAATTATAGAGCTTTCTGTCCTGATGAGAACTCCCACACCAATGTGAGTTCGAAACGCGTAGACAATTGATGCCATCTAAACAAAAAGGAGGAATTTAAAACTTGTTTCAAAACTTTAGTGATTGAAATGTATTGATTTTTTATGGCTTACTGTGAATATTGTAATTCCAGTGTATGTGTATATATGTATATATATATGTAAAAATGTGTTTGGCTGTATATGTATGAGGGTACGATTGTGTTTGAATGTTTGAAATTTGTTAATTTTTTGAAGTGTGTAAAGATGTGTATATTAGCATTTGTGTAAAATTTGTATAGTATATAGAGGAGGTCTTGTATTGTGTAATGATTTGGTGAAATAATAACCAAATGATTTTTTTGAAACAGAAAAAATAAAACAAAAAGATGTATTCAGTTTTGACTGTTCAATGGACCATAGTGTCTAATCCATATGGTTTCTAAAATTGAGAAGGAATAGTGAAACAGTAGTGGCATTATTTTGTTCATTTTGTGCAAAGAACCTAGGCAGAAAAACATGTATTAACAAGAAAAGAAAGAAACTTGAACTATTTTCTAACATACCTTTCGCAGCATTTCGAACGCCACCTCCCAATTCTGCGTATCTGTGACCAATCCCACCCCAAACCGGCAGCCTCAGTCGCCGCCCCAATACGAAAGGAATGCGTCCCAAAGACCAAAGGATTCTCCCCCACAGCCAACAAAACCTTCCTCAAAACAGCCAACAACTGGCCAATAGAAATAGTTCTCCCGTCAACATGACAGAAAACAACACCAGGCAGGAAAAAAGAAGAAGCCCTAATCCAAACCACTCTTCCCTAAGAAAACCCATTTGCCCCAGCCCAACTGATCAGTCTTAGAAGCCCTTAGCCACAGTCTCAATCGATCACCTTCAACAAAGACTTCAGCACTAGTCATGCCGACCTGAGTTCTCAAACTCAAGAGCTCAGTAGCCCGGAATTTCCCAAAAAATAACCATAAAAAAACACAAACGAAATTTGGCACACTCAAAGGCATCGTAACAACAAGAGAACAACTTAAACAACATCTTCTGAAGCAATTCAAACGTCACTGGCTGCCTCAACTGCTTAGAACCAGCCTGTTGCCTACCCAAACCTTTCAAAACCTTTTTTACCAAAACCCCCCCCACCGGATCCCTCCCCCATCGCAACTGCCCATAAAAAGAAATACCAGACAGTTTACCAGCTATCGTGGTATGCGAAAGACCCTTATCAATAAGGTGCAAAACAAAACTCAACAAAAACTGCTCCCCAGGCAACCCCCCATGAAAAGGAAACTCCTTACCAAAGCTCAAAAATTCCTGCCATGCGTGCAGATAACTCTGTCTCGTAGATTCAGCAACCAAATTCTCCACCAACCGGGCAACCCTCAATCCCTCCATGCCCATACGTACTGTGGAATCTGAGTCTGGTTGAGCTCTGCTCCAGGAGCCAGTCTGCGGAACTCCGTCCACTGAAAACGAGACAAAGCGTCTGCTATACAATTAGTAGCTACTGGGATATGTCTCGCTTTGAAAACAATATTCAGCTGTAAACACCTCAACATGAAAGCACGCAGTAACTTAGGCACACGCAAATCTTATGCTTTCTGCCTGTTGATCAGTTCAACCACCTCCAGATTATCCACATGGAATAATACAGTCCTGTTGCGGGATTCCTCACCCCAGACAAACAGGGCCACCAGCAGTGGAAACAACTCCAAAAAAGCAATACTGCGGCCCTGACTCCTCCACTGCACAGGCCAACTCGCAGCACACCATCTCCCCTCCCAGAATATGCCAAAACCTTTGGCACCAGAAGCATCTGTGTAGATCTGCACCTGCCAGATCGTGTCGTCATCCGCAAAAAAAAAAAGACACTGCATTGAAATCCTGTATAAAAGTTAACCAGATGGACAGATCCGCCCTGACCGCTGCCAAAATGCACACCCGATGATGTGGGAGATAGGCCCCAGACAAAGACATACCCAGCATCTTACACAAGGTCCTGCCAGCTCGAACCACCCAGCATGCAAAATTCAGGTAGCCCAATAATTTCTGCACTTTTCTGAGCTCCAACTTACACTCCTCCACAATTGATGACAGAAAGGCAGAAATTTCTCGCACCTTGTCAGCCGGCAAGCGTGCCATCATTGCCATGGTGTCGATTTCTATCCCTAATAAGGTCAGAGTAGTGCAAGGACCCTCCGTTTTGTCAGGTGCCAAAGGCACACCAAGAGCTTGCGTCACAGCCTGATATGTCTGCAAAGCCAAATGACACTGCCTAGTATCGTGCACGCCAATGAATAAAAAATCACCCAAATAGTGACAAACCAGCCCATACCCACTGATTTAAGTAAAACTCCACTGTAGAAAGGTGCTAAAGGCTTCAAACAGAGAACAGGACACCGAACACCCCATAGGCGAAACTCCCCTTGAATATGCAATCCAAGCAGACCAAAATCAGAGGGGTGAATAGGCAAAAGGCGGAATGCAGACTGGATGTCACTCTTGGCCAACAATGCCCCCCGACCAGCAGATCTCACCAACTGTAAAGCATCATCAACTGAAGCGTACGACACACTAGAATCTTCAGGGGCGATAAAATCATTAACGGAAGAGCCTTCGGGCCAAGACAAGTGATGAACCAAGCGGAACTCACCAACTTTCTATTTAGGCACCACCCCCAGTGGTGAAATAATCAAATCAGGCATCGGACAATGCACAAAAGGACCAGCAACCCTGCCCGCCTCAACTTCAGCCCTCAGCTTGTCCTGCACCACCAGAGGAAACTCTTTAGCAGACCTCAAATTGTCCAACCACCTGCTCTGACGGGGGCCAAGATATCCAATCTTGAAACCCACCCGAAAACCCCACAACAAATGTTTTGCCGCCTCAGAGTCTGGGTAATCCTCCAACCATTCTTCCAAAACCTCCACCTTAATAGGTGTAGGAGCCCTTTGGGCCAAACTGAGCAACATGGCCCCGTCCCCCTTGTCCTCTCCCATGGTCACCAAACCTCTGCCCGGGGAAACAGTGTGTGATGGGATGTCTACCTCCACAGTGCGAGCACTCATGATTATATTTACAAAACTGCCGGGTACAGAATCCTTTGTTAAAATGCCAACAGGCCCAGAGGCTGCGGCCTGCCCCCTGCCCATGACCCCGCTCCAAACTGGGCGGAATGAAAGTGAAAGGGCCGATATGTCACTGGTAGCCCACTAGCAGTGTATGTCGTAGCAGGCGGCTGGGAAGAAGACATCTATTGTAACCATAATTCCGAGTCCACCTCCCCCCAAGAGCGCTCAGGAAAAAGACTCATTCTCGCACTGAATTCCTCATCATACGAGAGCCAGGCATAACCCCCAAAATAACTGTGTGCCTTCCGAATAGTATCTACATATTTGAACATGGCCACCGCCCTGTCATGGTGCTGTTCACAATAAACACTTGCAAAAACAACAGTTGATGGACAGAATGCAGATCAATGTCATACATTCACCCCAGTACAGAGATCTGGGCCTAAATCCATCGGTTTTTTTCACTCCACACCACCCCAGGTCAGACATGGACATATGCAAATCAGCCTTGGCCCTGTGCCTCATGGGAACAGTCCAGCCCGAACTGCCAAGCCATGTCTTTCCTGGACTGGAATCAAGCATCCTAGGACCGGTTTCTGGCTATCAGCCGTCTTCAGCCAGGATAGCTTGACTCCAGTGGTGTGGAAAGCATGGGACTCACGTCTGAGCATACCCATTCCACTCAGGGTGACAAATGCAAAAACAACAGTTGATGGACAGAATGCAGATCAATGTCATACATTCACCCCAGTACAGAGATCTGGGCCTAAATCCATCGGTTTTTTGCACTCCACACCACCCCAGGTCAGACATGGCCATATGCAAATCAGCCTTGGCCCTGTGCCTCATAGGAACAGTCCAGCCCGAACTGCCAAGCCATGTCTTTCCTGGACCGGAATCAAGCATCCTAGGACCGGTTTCTGGCTATCAGCCGTCTTCAGCTAGGATAAGTGACTCCAGTGGTGTGGAGAGCATGGGACTCACGTCTGAGCAATCCCATCCCACTCAGGGTGACAAATGCAAAAACAACAGTTGATGGACAGAATGCAGATCAATGTCATACATTCACCCAGTACAGAGATCTGGGCCTAAATCCATCGGTTTTTTGCACTCCACACCATCCCAGGTCAGACATGGCCATATGCAAATCAGCCTTGGCCCTGTGCCTCGTGGGAACAGTCCAGCCCAAACTGCCAAGCCATGTCTTTCCTGGACCGGAATCAAGCATCCTAGGACCGGTTTCTGGCTATCACCCATCTTCAGCCAGGATAGCTTGACTCCAGTGGTGTGGAGAGCATGGGACTCACGTCTGAGCATACCCATCCCACTCAGGGTGACAAATGCAAAAACAACAGTTAATGGACAGAATGCAGATCAATGTCATACATTCACCCCAGTACAGAGATCTGGGCCTAAATCCATCGGTTTGTTGCACTCCACACCAACCCAGGTCAGACATGGCCATATGCAAATCAGCCTTGGCCCTGTGCCTCATGGGAACAGTCCAGCCCGAACTGCCAAGCCATGTCTTTCCTGGACCGGAATCAAGCATCCTAGGACCGTTTTCTGGCTATCAGCCGTCTTCAGCCAGGATAGCTTGACTCCAGTGGAGTGGAGAGCATGGGACTCAAGTCTGAGCATACCCATGCCACTCAGGGTGACAAATGCAAAAACAACAGTTGATGGACAGAATGCAGATCAATGTCATACATTCACCCCAGTACAGAGATCTGGGCCTAAATCCATCGTTTTTTTGCACTCCACACCACCCCAGATCAGACATGGCCATATGCAAATCAGCCTTGGCCCTGTGCCTCATGGGAACAGTCCAGCCCGAACTGCCAAGCCATGTCTTTCCTGGACCGGAATCAAGCATCCTAGGACCAGTTTCTGGCTATCAGCCGTCTTCAGCCAGGATAGCTTGACTCCAGTGGTGTGGAGAGCATGGGACTCACGTCTGAGCATACCCATCCCACTCAGGGTGACAAATGCAAAAACAACAGTCGATGGACAGAATGCAGATCAATGTCATACATTCACCCCAGTACCGAGATCTGGGCATAAATCCATCGGTTTTTTGCACTCCACACCACCCCAGGTCAGACATGGCCGTATGCAAATCAGCCTTGCCCCTGGGCCTCAGGGGAACAGTCCAGCCCGAATTGCCAAGCCAATTCTTTCCTGGACCGGAATCAAGCATCCTAGGACCGGTTTCTGGCTATCAGCCGTCTTCAGCCAGGATAGCTTGACTCCAGTGGTGTGGAGAGCATGGGACTCACGTCTGAGCATACCCATCCCACTCAGGGTGACAAATGCAAAAACAACTGTTGATGGACAGAATGCAGATCAATGTCATACATTCACCCCAGTACAGAGATCTGGGCCTAAATCCATTGTTTTTTTGCACTCCACGCAACCCCAGGTCAGACATGGCCATATGCAAATCAGCCTTGGCCCTGTGCCTCATGGGAACAGTCCAGCCCGAACTGCCAAGCCATGTCTTTCCTGGACCGGAATCAAGCATCCTAGGACCGGTTTCTGGCTATCAGCCGTCTTCAGCCAGGATAGCTTGACTCCAGTGGTGTGGAAAGCATGGGACTCACGTCTGAGCATACCCATTCCACTCAGGGTGACAAATGCAAAAACAACAGTTGATGGACAGAATGCAGATCAATGTCATACATTCACCCCAGTACAGAGATCTGGGCCTAAATCCATCGGTTTTTTGCACTCCACACCACCCCAGGTCAGACATGGCCATATGCAAATCAGCCTTGGCCCTGTGCCTCATAGGAACAGTCCAGCCCGAACTGCCAAGCCATGTCTTTCCTGGACCGGAATCAAGCATCCTAGGACCGGTTTCTGGCTATCAGCCGTCTTCAGCCAGGATAAGTGACTCCAGTGGTGTGGAGAGCATGGGACTCACGTCTGAGCAATCCCATCCCACTCAGGGTGACAAATGCAAAAACAACAGTTGATGGACAGAATGCAGATCAATGTCATACATTCACCCAGTACAGAGATCTGGGCCTAAATCCATCGGTTTTTTGCACTCCACACCATCCCAGGTCAGACATGGCCATATGCAAATCAGCCTTGGCCCTGTGCCTCGTGGGAACAGTCCAGCCCAAACTGCCAAGCCATGTCTTTCCTGGACCGGAATCAAGCATCCTAGGACCGGTTTCTGGCTATCACCCATCTTCAGCCAGGATAGCTTGACTCCAGTGGTGTGGAGAGCATGGGACTCACGTCTGAGCATACCCATCCCACTCAGGGTGACAAATGCAAAAACAACAGTTGATGGACAGAATGCAGATCAATGTCATACATTCACCCCAGTACAGAGATCTGGGCCTAAATCCATCGGTTTGTTGCACTCCACACCAACCCAGGTCAGACATGGCCATATGCAAATCAGCCTTGGCCCTGTGCCTCATGGGAACAGTCCAGCCCGAACTGCCAAGCCATGTCTTTCCTGGACCGGAATCAAGCATCCTAGGACCGTTTTCTGGCTATCAGCCGTCTTCAGCCAGGATAGCTTGACTCCAGTGGAGTGGAGAGCATGGGACTCACGTCTGAGCATACCCATGCCACTCAGGGTGACAAATGCAAAAACAACAGTTGATGGACAGAATGCAGATCAATGTCATACATTCACCCCAGTACAGAGATCTGGGCCTAAATCCATCGTTTTTTTGCACTCCACACCACCCCAGATCAGACATGGCCATATGCAAATCAGCCTTTGCCCTGTGCCTCATGGGAACAGTCCAGCCCGAACTGCCAAGCCATGTCTTTCCTGGACCGGAATCAAGCATCCTAGGACCAGTTTCTGGCTATCAGCCGTCTTCAGCCAGGATAGCTTGACTCCAGTGGTGTGGAGAGCATGGGACTCACGTCTGAGCATACCCATCCCACTCAGGGTGACAAATGCAAAAACAACAGTCGATGGACAGAATGCAGATCAATGTCATACATTCACCCCAGTACCGAGATCTGGGCATAAATCCATCGGTTTTTTGCACTCCACACCACCCCAGGTCAGACATGGCCGTATGCAAATCAGCCTTGCCCCTGGGCCTCAGGGGAACAGTCCAGCCCGAATTGCCAAGCCAATTCTTTCCTGGACCGGAATCAAGCATCCTAGGACCGGTTTCTGGCTATCAGCCGTCTTCAGCCAGGATAGCTTGACTCCAGTGGTGTGGAGAGCATGGGACTCACGTCTGAGCATACCCATCCCACTCAGGGTGACAAATGCAAAAACAACTGTTGATGGACAGAATGCAGATCAATGTCATACATTCACCCCAGTACAGAGATCTGGGCCTAAATCCATTGTTTTTTTGCACTCCACGCAACCCCAGGTCAGACATGGCCATATGCAAATCAGCCTTGGCCCTGTGCCTCATGGGAACAGTCCAGCCCGAACTGCCAAGCCATGTCTTTCCTGGACCGGAATCAAGCATCCTAGGACCGGTTTCTGGCTATCAGCCGTCTTCAGCCAGGATAGCTAGACTCCAGTGGTGTGGAGAGCATGGGACTCACGTCTGAGCATACCCATCCCACTCAGGGTGACAAATGTAAAAACAACAGTTGATGGACGGAATGCAGATCAATGTCATACATTCACCCCAGTACAGAGATCTGGGCCTAAATCCATCGGTTTTTTGCACTCCACACCACCCCAGGTCAGACATGGTCATATGCAAATCAGCCTTGGTCCTGTGCCTCATGGGAACAGTCCAGCCCGAACTGCCAAGCCATGTCTTTCCTGGACCGGAATCAAGCATCCTAGGACCGGTTTCTGGCTATCAGCTGTCTTCAGCCAGGATAGCTTGACTCCAGTGGTGTGGAGAGCATGAGACTCACGCCTGAGCATACCCATCCCACTCAGGGTGACAAATGCAAAAACAACAGTTGATGGACAGAATACAGATCAATGTCATACATTCACCCCAGTACAGAGATCTGTGCCTAAATCCATCTTTTTTTTGCACTCCACACCACTCCAGGTTAGACATGGCCATATGCAAATCAGCCTTGGCCCTGTGCCTCATGGGAACAGTCCAGCCCAAACTGCCAAGCCATGTCTTTCCTGGACCGGAATCAAGCATCCTAGGACCGGTTTCTGGCTATCAGCCCTCTTCAGCCAAGATGGCTTGACTCCAGTGGTGTGGAGAGCATGGGACTCACGTCTGAGCATACCACTCCCACTCAGGGTGACAAATGCAAAAACAACAGTTGATGGACAGAGTGCAGATCAATGTCATACATTCACCCCAGTACAGAGATCTGGGCCTAAATCCATCGGTTTTTTGCACTCCACACCACCCCAGGTCAGACATGGCCATATGCAAATCAGCCCTGGCCCTGTGCCTCATGGGAACAGTCCAGTCCGAACTGCCAAGCCATGTCTTTCCTGGACCGGAATCAAGCATCCTAGGACCAGTTTCTGGCTATCAGCCGTCTTCAGCCAGGATAGCTTGACTCCAGTGGTGTGGAGAGCATGGGACTCACGTCTGAGCATACCCATCCCACTCAGGGTGACAAATGCAAAAACAACAGTTGATGGACAGAATGCAGATCAATGTCATACATTCACCCCAGTACAGAGATCTGGGCCTAAATCCATTGTTTTTTTGCACTCCACGCAACCCCAGGTCAGACATGGCCATATGCAAATCAGCCTTGGCCCTGTGCCTCATGGGAACAGTCCAGCCCGAACTGCCAAGCCATGTCTTTCCTGGACCGGAATCAAGCATCCTAGGACCGGTTTCTGGCTATCAGCCGTCTTCAGCCAGGATAGCTAGACTCCAGTGGTGTGGAGAGCATGGGACTCACGTTTGAGCATACCCATCCCATTCAGGGTGACAAATGCAAAAACAACAGTTGATGGACGGAATGCAGATCAATGTCATACATTCACCCCAGTACAGAGATCTGGGCCTAAATCCATCGGTTTTTTGCACTCCACACCACCCCAGGTCAGACATGGTCATATGCAAATCAGCCTTGGTCCTGTGCCTCATGGGAACAGTCCATCCCGAACTGCCAAGCCATGTCTTTCCTGGACCGGAATCAAGCATCCTAGGACCGGTTTCTGGCTATCAGCCGTCTTCAGCCAGGATAGCTTGACTCCAGTGGTGTGGAGAGCATGAGACTCACGTCTGAGCATACCCATCCCACTCAGGGTGACAAATGCAAAAACAACAGTTGATGGACAGAATACAGATCAATGTCATACATTCACCCCAGTACAGAGATCTGGGCCTAAATCCATCGTTTTTTTGCACTCCACACCACCCCAGGTTAGACATGGCCATATGCAAATCAGCCTTGGCCCTGTGCCTCATGGGAACAGTCCAGCCCAAACTGCCATGCCATGTCTTTCCTGGACCGGAATCAAGCATCCTAGAACCGGTTTCTGGCTATCAGCCCTCTTCAGCCAAGATAGCTTGACTCCAGTGGTGTGGAGAGCATGGGACTCACGTCTGAGCATACCACTCCCACTCAGGGTGACAAATGCAAAAACAACAGTTGATGGACAGAGTGCAGATCAATGTCATACATTCACCCCAGTACAGAGATCTGGGCCTAAATCCATCGGTTTTTTGCACTCCACACCACCCCAGGTCAGACATGGCCATATGCAAATCAGCCTTGGCCCTTTGCCTCATGGGAACAGTCCAGCCCGAACTGCCAAGCCATGTCTTTCCTGGACCGGAATCAAGCATCCTAGGACCGGTTTCTGGCTATCAGCCGTCTTCAGCCAGGATAGCTTGACTCCAGTGGTGTGGAGAGCATGGGACTCACGTCTGATGCTCCGTCCATCACGACCCCCTTTTGTACCGCTTTGGCCGCCATAAGTGTGGCAGGGTTTGCTCAGACGTGAGTCCCTTGCTCACTTTGCCACTGGATTAAAGCAAGCCGGGCTGAAGACGGCTGGAATGCCAGAAACCGGTTCTCGGAAGCTTGTTTCCAGTCCAGGGAAGGCATGGCTGGGCAGTTCGGGCTGGACTGTTCCCATGAGGCACAGGGTCAGACTGATTTGCATATAGCCATGTCTGAGCTGGGGTGGCAGAGTGGGCTAAAGAACGGTGATGGATCAAACCCAGATCTTTTGACTGGGTGTGAGTGTTTGATTGGTTCAGATGCTCCGTCCATCACGACCCCCTTTTGTACCGCTTTGGCCGCCATAGGTGTGGCAGGGTATGCTCAGACGTGAGTCCCTTGCTCACTTTGCCACTGGATTCAAGCAAGCCGGGCTGAAGACGGCTGGAATGCCAGAAACAGGTCCTCGAAAGCTTGTTTCAAGTCCAGGGAAGGCATGGCTTGGCAGTTCGGGCTGGACTGTTCCCATGAGGCACAGGGTCAGACTGATTTGCATATAGCCATGTCTGAGCTGGGGTGGCAGAGTGGGCTAAAGAACGGTGATGGATCATACCCAGATCTTTTGACTGGGTGTGAGTGTTCGATTGGTTCAGATGCTCCGTCCATCACGACCCTCTTTTTTACCGCTTTGACCGCCATAAGTGTGGCAGGGTATGCTCAGACGTGAGTCCCTTGCTCACTTTGCCACTGGATTCAAGCAAGCCGGGCTGAAGACGGCTGGAATGCCAGAAACCGGTCCTCAGAAGCTTGTTTCCAGTCCAGGGAAGGCATGGCTTGGCAGTTCAGGCTGGACCGTTCCCATGAGGCACAGGGTCAGACTGATTTGCATATAGCCATGTCTAAGCTGGGGTGGTAGAGTGGGCTAAAGAACGGTGATGGATTAAACCCAGATCTTTTGACTGGGTGTGAGTGTACCACAATAAACACTGGCATATATCAGGAATGGAGAGGTCCAATTCTCAATCGACTTCGGGACCCTAGGACGCCGGGCTAGCTCCCACTTCTCCTCCTTAGACCCCTCTTTGGCCTGAATAACAGGATGAAGTAATTTGAAGACATCCACAAATTCATGGCGCCAAATCTGAGACTTAGTTTTTTTGGACAAATGGGAACCTAAGGGCATGCCAATTCCTACATACGGCAATTTCTTATGTATGTTCTTATCGTCAGCCACCGGGGCCGTGGCTGCAGAAACGCCCCCCGCAGTACCCTGGCTTACAACCACCACCTCTCCAACAGCTGTCCCCTTCTCATGAGCTTGCCGCACCGGCAGCGTCTTGTCAGCAACTTGCTCCCCAATTAATTCATCACCAATTCCAATAGACCTGATCCGCTTAGGAGCAATTCCCTCCCCCTGTTGCC
The DNA here is from genome assembly GCF_964261635.1 of Lissotriton helveticus. Classification (NCBI taxonomy): domain Eukaryota; kingdom Metazoa; phylum Chordata; class Amphibia; order Caudata; family Salamandridae; genus Lissotriton; species Lissotriton helveticus. The sequence continues at coordinate 935,606,397 of NC_136059.1, read as the reverse complement.
AAACAGACCACCAACCTGTCTTACCTCTTGGAAACTGTGACTTTTGTTGTTAAAACACCACAGGGTCGACCTGCTGCGACTGGACGGCCAAGGGAGCTCTTACGTTTGCGTGGTCTGCACCAGACACCTGCAAAATACTAAGAGAACTGGATTGCCCCAAACCCCCTGCTTGCTGTTGCACAGTCACATTTCCGACATCCCCTTCACGTAATTCACCCTCCTCCAGGTCATCATCATCAATATCCATAATGAATGCATCATCAGTTCCAAAATAATCCCCACATCCTCCAGGCATCTCACCATCTCCAACACCACCATCATAAAATTGGCATTGAACATCATCACTACGCATTCCGCCTTGCGTCGCAGAAAAGAAATCCGCTACAGATCCCTTTCCTGTGCACCCCCTCCCAAGCCGAACCTCCTTAGGGTCAGCCCGCAACTTTGTTTTGCCGACTGATGGCCGGCTCGCCGTAGGTGTATCCTTTCCCCTGGGGCCGCACAAGCCAGACTGCATCGAAACACATGAACCGAAATCCCCGACGTGCTACTGGGGAGAACCGCCGGAGCCACACCCGAGCCCAGCCGAAGCCATTGACCAGTCCCCGACGCAGTGGCCGCTTGTGTCCCAGCACCCTCACAATCCTCCTCGGGACGACCCAGCAACCGAACCTGAGGGGGAAGCAGCCGGGACCCCAAACCCGCCCCACCAACAACCACACTCGCAGGACCAGGCGGAGGGCAAGGAGGGGGCAAAGGGAGCACTTGCGTGGGGGCTTTCTGGGCCACGGCACTAGATTGCAAAGACACGGGGGGCGCGGGAACTTGCCCCTCCGCATTCCTTAAGGAAGGACATATAGCACCCTTGGGCAACAAACTAACCATAGGCCCCACACCAACACCCTCCCCGGAACCAACCTATGCGTCAACAACACTCGGTGAAGGGGTCAAGACATAAGTGTGCCCATTAATTTGAACGGACTGCGCAATTGAATCACAAACCAGGGGCAACAGGGGGTCAGGAGCGCCAGCAGAAACCACTGTATGAAAACGAGGGTGGCTCACCACCTTTAAACCTGTCCCCCGCCTGCCCCTTGAAGCAGAAACAGACCGGGAGGGAACAACGCCAAAAGCTCCGCCCCCTCCGCCGCGTGGTCCGCCCACTAGACCGCCCCCGCCTCCCACCAGACGCTCCCCTTGTGCCCACCACTCCCGAAGGAGCAAGACATACCTATTCCAGAGCGCCTGGCGTCGCGGGTGGGTCAGCGTCCGTCGGAGCATACTGCGCACTCTCTTCCTGCAGCGCCAACGGCATGGCGGCCGCACCGTCCTCCTCCGGCGGTGACAAGCAGGCAGACACCGCCCTCGCCACACCTCCAGCCGCTTTCCTGACAGGGCGCGCCAGCCCAACCCACGCCACACCGGGAACTCCAGGGAGTAAAAGGTCCTCCCGACCCGCCACACACAGGATGGCCCTCCGAATCTCCGCCGACGCCTCCATGCCAAGACAAACCCGGTGAGTGACGCAGCTGAAAGCCGGCCCAAGACAAACTCCTCTACCCGCCTCCCGCCTTCGCCGTTCCCTTCTCGCCGTTGCCACTCCTATTTATGCCCTCCGCCCCTCACTAAAAGGCCTGCCTAATTGCCACCTGTCCCTGTGGCCAGCCCTCGCGCGAACCTACCCAGGGAGAGACCGGCTCGCGCACGGCTCTCCCTGGGTCCCCCCGTGGGCACGTCGGCCTGGATATGGATTTTGGAAAACGGACTCTGTATACATGTTTGGGTGGGAATACAAAAAACAAACTCTATGTGGTCTCTGTCCCTTACAAGGCGGATCTCTTGTACTATTCTAGGCTGTCCCACCTTTCTCTGAATGGCTACAGCAAATTTCTATAAATTAAAAGACAACTATATGTTGTCAATATACACAAGACTGGGATATGTGGTGATTATCATCTGCATGCCAGCATGCTTAATACAATAGAGGCTTACATTCTAAAACACCACTAGCAATCAATATCCACAAAAATATATCAATGTAGATAAGCATGTCTCTCATCTCCATGTCAAAGTCCTACACACAGTGTATGGTTCAATTTTCACATGAATATACACAATCAAACACATATATATATATATTCAACACTACAACATGGTGACTGTACCAAATGCTTAAAAAACAGAGCAAGAAATACAGACATATATACATAGTCCTGGGTATCTTAGTCCTCTCAACAGTGTACTATTGTTAATGCACAATGATCCCTACAACTGTACACGAGGTCAAATTAACGCCCAGATTTCATCCCGATCATTTAGGCCCTATATCCCCATGTGGTACTTTTCAATCATGCGAGCTTCAAGGCGGTTTAAGCTCATTTAAAGCACTGTTTTATTAACAGATTTCACCACTTGCTGTACTGACCAACTTATGTCATTCTCACTGTGCCCATGTTGCTCATAATGCTGGAACAATGAGGCACCCTGTATTTTACAGTGTATGTGAGATTTATGTTGCATTATTCTCATTTTAATCACCTGAGTTGTCTGGCCAATATATGCTTTTCCGCAGGAGTATATTACAGAATACACCACATTTTTAGGTTTCGACCTGGCGAAAAGCTGCGCAAGCAGCGTTTTGCGCAAGGCGAAATCTTTTGAGAACAGATAGTTGGCCTAATCCCGCCCCTCTCTTCCATTGGCTAGCTCCATAAATGGAGGCTAGCCATTGGAATAGAGATCTGTACGTCATTCACGGAGCAGATTCGTGGGCGTTCCCGAGAATTTGTCGCTTTCTGCTCACGTCATGAAGACGTGTCCACTGTGGGCGTGTACTTTTTTTTTTCTTTTCATGGCTGTTTTCCCTCATTTCTTCGATCGTCCTGGTCCCGCATGGTTGTATCCCGCTGTCCGTGTCTTTGTTCGCCCCCCCCTCTTGACTCCCGCGTCGGGCCTCGCTCTTCCTTTTCCTCGCTGGCTGTGGACGAGGCATCATGAAGGCATCGGGGAACGTAAGGGCGCTTTTATTTTGATGGTGTTGCGCATGCTAAGGGTCGAGTAGTGTGTCTTTGAGTGTGGACCTGCTGACAGCCATAAGCATCTCCGAACTCATCGCCGTAAGCCGTTTCTCAGCACCGCTTGTCTTCTCCTGCAATGCTGCACTTATGCTGCACTTCTGTTTCAGACTTCACCCTGGCTTCTTCTTTATGCCCCGCTTCAGTACTAATGCACCGAGTCACTACTCCTGCACTATTCCTTCTCACAGCACCACTTCATTTCAGATGCTCCGCTTCACTTCAGCCGCACCACTTTGCCGCGTCGCTTCGCTTTTAATGCACCACTTCACTTCTGATGCACCGAGTCGCTTCTCCTGCACCACTGCCTCCCCAAGCACCACTTAATTTCTCATGCTCCACTTCCGAGCACCCTTTCGCTTGTCCTGCACGACTTCTCTTCCCCAGCACCGCTCCACATTTCCTGCGCCGCTAATCCTTGCACGCAGCTCGGTTGGTCTCAGCTCTTGTAGGCAGCTCGGTTGGTCTCAGCTCGTGCACGCAGCTCGGTTGGTCTCAGCTCGTGCACGCAGCTCGGTTGGTCTCAGCTCCTGCGCGCAGCCGTCTTTGGATCAGGGCGCATCTACAGCTCAGGGCACAAAGCTCCAGTGATCCGCGGTGATGAAGAGCTTCTTTGTACACACATCATGCCAGCACGCGCGTCCACTTCCTGTGCACACAACTCGCGTGAACAGTACAGCTGTCCAGAGCCCGTGATCGGTACAGACGTGCAGCTCTTGTGCATACCGCTTTTTTGCCTGTACGGGTGTCCAACGTCGTCCTCTACTCCCGCTTCTTGGAGCAGCACAGAAGGGGGGGTCCGGTCCGGTGCACACAGTTCTTGCGATCTGGGCTGATGCCCGGATCCTGTTAATATCAGTGCACAGGTCCTGTCCCTGTGCACATACGAAAGCTAGTGACCCCTTGCTACAGCACATATATCCAACTCCTCTGCACACAACTCTTGTGTGGAGTGCACGTGTCCAGATTATGCCCACTTGGCGCCTTTGATCAGTGCAGATCCCAAGCGGCTGTGCATGCAACACACACCTCCAGAGGTGATGAGCTGTTCCCTCAGCACCGCCTGCGCACACCGCTTATTTGCATATAGCTCACGTTACATTCTTGTAGTTCATGTGCCCTTCCCCATGCTAAGCATCGCCCGTGCACAGTTCGACATGCGGAAGATCCTCTCGGTTCTACATGTGGAAGAGCCCCGTGGGATGGATTACTCCTCTATTTGTCACATGATCCAATTCGCTGTCCATCCCCAAAAAAGACCAGGAAGGGAGGGTAGGAGGCAGATCTGATAGGTTAGCTAGTCTACTGCTAGCCGCTGATTGGCTGCATTCAGCCATCTGCAGTGCGTAGAAGGGGTTCTCGGATGGCCATGCTCTGAGTGGCGCACAGTGACCAAGTAGGAGTTCAGGAAGTCGGTTAGCGGTGAGTGTAAGGCCAGTTAGGGTGACCAACTGGCATGGGTGCAAATTCAGGAAGGTGAGTGTAAAAATTCAGGACAAAGGGTCAAAATTCAGGACAAAAATTCAGGACAGGAGGTAAAAATTCAGGACAACATTTCGGGACAAAAGGTAAGACTTACAGACACATCAGATGGTCGCGCAATAGTATATAAGTAAGTAAATAGACAACCACTTAAGTACAAGTCAAAATAAGTTTATATTAGGTAGAGACAATCGTGTACTTCACGTTTTTAGGTTTCGACCTGGCGAAAAGCTGCGCAAGCAGCGTTTCGCGCAAGGCGAAATCTTTTGAGAACAGATAGTTGGCCTAATCCCGCCCCTCTCTTCCATTGGCTAGCTCCATAAATGGAGGCTAGCCATTGGAAGAGAGATCTGTCCGTCATTCACGGAGCAGATTCGTGGGGAATTTTTCGCTTTCTGCTCACGTCATGAAGACGTGTCCACTTTGGGCGTGTACTTTTTTTTTTCTTTTCATGGCTGTTTTCCCTCATTTCTTCGATCGTCCTGGTCCCGCATGGTTGTATCCCGCTGTCCGTCCCCCCTCCCGCTGTCCGTGTCTTTGTCCGCCCCCCCCTCTTGACTCCCGTGTCGGGCCTCGCGCTTCCTTTTCCTCGCTGGCTGTGGACGAGGCATCATGAAGGCATCGGGGAACGTAAGGGCGCTTTTATTTTGATGGTGTTGCGCATGCTAAGGGTCGAGTAGTGTGTCTTTGAGTGTGGACCAACTTTTATGCTGACCGGAGTGTTCTCTCAGATGCCGGGGAGGGAAGGCGTCAGACCACGGTGTGTGCACGGGCGAGAAGTTTGCAGCATGGCGGCGCACCATGAGCGGGTCAAGTGTGGTAGCGTCTCTGATCAGCTACTGGCCTTGTATGTCGTGTGGCCTGCACTACGACATACCACTGCACTGGCTGCTGAAATACAAAATAAATTTTTACCGTTAAGATTTTATTTACTCTTAATGTTATGTACTCTTTACTAGAGGTTGGCGAAGCAAGAAAGTGATGCTGTGACCCATGCTAGAGAAAATTTGTATAGCGCTACATATACCCGGCGGTGTCTAGGCACTTAATCAGCTTGCTTATTGCAGTGGATGTATGGTGAGCCATGTCTATGCTTGGGCTTACATTGTCCATCCCTAATCATACCCCTGCTGTCTGTTCCCGCCCCCCCCGACCGCTGTCCGGTCCCGCCCCCCCCCGAGGATATTGCACAAGGTCAAGCAGTAGCGATCCCCTGAGGCGGCTTGTGTCTTAGTGCAGTCTCCTTAGTCCAGCGCCTTGAGGTCATTGTGAAAGGACAAACAGTATCGATCCTCTTAAGAGAGTGTTTCCCTCTCCCGTCCCAATGCTGTGGCGCCCTGAGGTCACTGTGCAAGGAGAAGCAGTAGCGATTCTCTGAGGCGGCTTGTGTCTTAGGAATGCCTCTAATGCTTCAATGCCTTGAGCATTGCCAGGACAAGCAGTAGTGATCCTCTAAGACGGCTTGCTGTCCTGTCTTCCCCCGCCCCCCCACCCGCTGTCCGTGTGCCCGATACCCCCTCCCGTTGTCCGTGTTGTCCGTGTGCCCGTTCCCACCCCCCCTCCCGCTGTCCATTCCCGCCCCCGAGGATATTGCACAAGGTCAAGCAGTAGCGATCCCCTGAGGCGGCTTGTGTCTTAGTGCAGTCTCCTTAGTCCAGGGCCTTGAGGTCATTGTGAAAGGAGTGTTTCCCTCACCCGTCCCAATGCTGTAGCGCCCTGAGGTCACTGTGCAAGGAAATGCAGTAGCGATTCTCTGAGGCGGCTTGTATCTTAGGAATGCCTCTAATGCTTCAATGGCTTGAGCATTGCCAGGACAAGCAGTAGTGATCCTCTAAGACGGCTTGCTGTCCTGTCTTTCCCCGCCCCCCCACCCGCTGTCCGTGTGCCCGATACCCCCTCCCGCTGTCCGTGTGCCCGTTCCTGCCCCCCCTCCCGCTGTCCATTCCCGCCCCCGAGGATATTGCACAAGGTCAAGCAGTAGCGATCCCCTGAGGCGGCTTGTGTCTTAGTGCAGTCTCCTTAGTCCAGCGCCTTGAGGTCATTGTGAAAGGAGTGTTTCCCTCACCCGTCCCAATGCTGTAGCGCCCTGAGGTCACTGTGCAAGGAAATGCAGTAGCGATTCTCTGAGGCGGCTCGTGTCTTAGGAATGCCTCTAATGCTTCAATGCCTTGAGCATTGCCAGGACAAGCAGTAGTGATCCTCTAAGACGGCTTGTGATTTAGTACAATCTCCCCGCTCCAGCGCCTTGAACACAATGTGCAAGAACAACCAGTTCCGACCCTATCAAGAATATTGTGCCTGACCGCTGCAGCCATGCTGTAGCGCCTGGAGGTCATTGTGCAAGGACAAGCAGTAGCAATCATCTTGAAATGCTTGCATGCCGCTGCTGTCACCGTGCTACAGCGCCGCGAGGTCTCCCTGCAAGAACAAGCAGTAGAGATCATGTCAGGGGGCGTGTGTGCTAGTGCTACCTCTCACGCTCCAGCGTCTGGAGGTCACGGTGGAAGGACAAGAGGTAGACACAGTTTTAGGAGTCGTGTGGTGCTGCTGTCTCCTTTGCTCCGGTCCTGTCACCCGTACCCCCGCGCCTGGGGGTCACCGTGCGAGGACGAGCAGTAGAAATCCCCACAAAACGATTATACCTGAGTGCTGACTCCCTTGATCCAGTTTCTTGCGGAAACTGTGCGAAGAGACGCACTAGCGTCCGACTCGGGAGGTTTGTGCCTCAGTGCAGTCTCCTTGCTCCAGCGCCTTGAGGTCACTGTAAACAACAAGCAGTGTCGATCCTCCCAGGAGGCTTGTGTCTGAGCGCTGTGTGCTGTGCTTCAGCGCATTGAGGACACTGCAAGGACATGCAATATCGATCCTTTCAAGAGCTTGTGTCTACGAGCAGTTCCCATGCTCCAGCGCCTTGAGAACACTCTCAGAGGACAGACACGAGCGATTCTCTCAAGTGTCTGGTGTCTGAATGCTGCTTCCCGTGCGACAGAGTCCAGCGCCTTGAGGACACTGCGCAAGGACAAACAAACAGCGTTGATCTTTTCAAGAACTTGTGTCTGCAAGCGGGCTGCCTTGCTCCAGCTCCCTCAGAACACCCTTTTAGGACAAGCACGAGCGGTCCTCTCTAGAGGCTGGTGTCTCGTCGCATCTTCTTGTCCAGCGTCTTGAGGTTCGTGCGAAAGGGACAGTCACTAGCAATCCTTGCAGGAGGCTTGATACTGATCTAATCCTCGCTCCAGCGCCTTGAGATTACAGTGCAAGGATAAACACTAGCGATGCTCTCAGGTGAGTGTACATCGGTGTATCTCCTTGCCTCAGCGCCTTGTGCACAAGCAGTAACTATTCTCTGAAGATACTTGCATCCGAGAGTTGTCTCCCTTGCTTGCCCCAGCGCAGCGTGTGGGGGGGCTCTGTGTGGGTGTGTGAGGGGGGGCTCTGTGTGGGTGTGTGAGGGGGGGCTCTGTGTGGGTGTGTGTGTGGGGGGCTCTGTGGGTGTGTGTGTGGGGGGGGCTCTGTGTGTGTGTGGGGGGGCTCTGTGTGTGGGGGCTCTCTGTGGGTGCGTGTGTGTGTGGCATTTGCGAGAGATTAAGCTATTGGCATTGTAAATGACAATGCCATTTATTTATCTGTTTTCCAAACCAACACATAAATAAAAATGTTGTCATTTACAATGCAAATAGCTCTAATTTTTGCAAAGGCGAAACCGTTGCATTGTAAATGCTTGTTAGTGTTGCAATTAGAAAAACCTAATTGTATGTGTTTTTTGTTATTAATCATAATGGACTTCGAGTCGCAGGTCTGGGGGCATGCGGTACAGTTGTAACATCTATAATGTCCTATTATTGTGGGAAGGCCCAATAGACCTCTCAGATCCTTTTTCCAAGCCAAGGCATAGTTTCTAGACAATTTAGGTACACATCTAACACATGGTGTGTGGAGCTAAAGTGTTGGCTGTTAATATATATTGTGCTCTCCCCCAATAGACTGTGGACAAAACTGTTTATTATGCATCACTGGTGATGGCTAGCTCTAGTTCTCCATTGCCGTCCCGCCCTGTGATACTAAGGGCCTTATACAACGTTGGACACCGTTGCAGAATCAGGACCGACCGACCTCCGGTCAGGGGTCTCAACCGCAGCATTACAGTGCGACCGCACATGATGCTATCCCATACTCCCATTTCTCTATGGGAGCTTATGCTGTGGCCATAGACCAGCCGTAGAAAATGCTCCCATAGAGAAATGGGAGAATCTGTTCATCCCGGCACCGCGTGGCAGGCATCTGAAGATGCCTGCCACGGAGTGCAAGGATTAACAGGGGGCACCATAGGTGCCACCTCGGCCCCCAACCGGAGGCCTGAGGGAGAAGGGGGCCCTGCTAGGGCCCCCCAAAGTTGCTTTCCAACAGGCTTTCAATGTCAGAAAGCCTGACATCGAAAGCCTGTCGGAAACTGACATAGCAATCCCTACGGCGGAAATGCCATCCATAGGGATTACGGTGAGGCCAATGACTGGCCGACGGGCTCATTGAGCCAGTTGAAACTCAGCAGGAATGAGCCGCCAATTTCAATTTCAACTGCCTGCATTGTAATGCAGCGGTCGAAAATGAAACCCACGATATGGACTCGGAAAGCCTCTGACCACAGTGGTCCAATATGTTGTATTACATGCCTTTTACAGCTCTACTGTAATGCCTGGTACACTTAGATGTACTGAATGTGTTGCCAATACTGACCTTACTCCTACATAACACTGTGTAACTGCACCAAACTGCTGAATTCATTGTTTACAGTTAATGTTTTATACATACGTCAGCAATATTGTAAAAATTATAAAATAAGCTTTATGAATCTCACATTGTCTACCTCCAATACAGCTCTGTTGTAATTGTATGCTGGAAAATAATCATATCTCAATTGTATAAAGCTAAAGAACATCTGTAATTAATTACTCACAGTTCTGCTTGGTATTCTGTTGGTTCTGGAAAAGCCAATAAAAAGATATAAAAAAAAGACAGGTCTGAAAGCAATAGGTCGGCCACTCCATTCTTCTCCACTGTAATGTCAGGTCATCCCAAGTGGATAATGTGGCTGGTTGTGTGCCTTTGCATGTTATTTTTTGTGATTTTCTATGGATGACTGCAAGACCTGCTCTAGTTTTTCCAAATATGATTTTGGCTGAAAATACCAAAATCAGGTTGGATGGGTTTAGTGCAGATTCTTTGCTGAGCCATATTTGTATAATGAAGGGGAAGTCTGGTGTCGTTTCTGGGAGTAGATGAATATGTACAACCAATCTCTATGTTGAAAGAATAAGCGGCAATTTGCCAGAAGGAATAATCTGACAGTTGACCTGGTCATTCAGCTTCTGAACTTCAGTATGTTTATTGTGGGGGTGTTACAGCTACTGCTTACAAGCTCACCCTTAACAGGATCACTCCCTTGCCTTCCGCGGGAGCACGTAGCCTCATTTTGTTTTAATTCCCTGCACTCTCACCTTGCAGCGCTTGATCGCGGCCACGCCCACTTCTTGGCCACGCCCCCCTGGGACGTTATTTAGGAGCTGATTACAAGCTCACCCTTAACAGGATCACTCCCTTGCCTTCCGCGGGAGCACGTAGCCTCATTTTGTTTTTAATTCCCTGCACTCTCACCTTGCAGCGCTTGATCGCGCTTTTTAATCCACATTCTGCTCACCTGCCTCAGGGACCTTGCCCTCGTCCCTCCCTCCCGCGCAGCCGAGCTTGACGCTGCCGCGGCATCACTTCCTATCGCCTGCTGCCTTCAGCGGACGCTCCCCGGCCACGCCCACTTCTTGGCCACGCCCCCCTGGGACGTTATTTAGGAGCTGATTACAAGCTCACCCTTAACAGGATCACTCCCTTGCCTTCCGCGGGAGCACGTAGCCTCATTTTGTTTTAATTCCCTGCACTCTCACCTTGCAGCGCTTGATCGCGGCCACGCCCACTTCTTGGCCACGCCCCCCTGGGACGTTATTTAGGAGCTGATTACAAGCTCACCCTTAACAGGATCACTCCCTTGCCTTCCGCGGGAGCACGTAGCCTCATTTTGTTTTTAATTCCCTGCACTCTCACCTTGCAGCGCTTGATCGCGCTTTTTAATCCACATTCTGCTCACCTGCCTCAGGGACCTTGCCCTCGTCCCTCCCTCCCGCGCAGCCGAGCTTGACGCTGCCGCGGCATCACTTCCTATCGCCTGCCGCCTTCAGCGGACGCTCCCCCGGCCACGCCCACTTCTTGGCCACGCCCCCTAACTTCACTATTAATCATGTGCCTCCACCGTTCGCGCAGCGGACGGGTGCAGCGGGCGCGCCGTTTGCGCGCCGAAGGCGCGCCTAAGGCAAGCCCGTCTGCGCCCGTCCGCGACGGGCCGGGACCAGGGGCCACAGACTCTGCCCCTCCTCTGATGTACTCTTCTGCCCAACTTTCTTCCTTCTCTGCTTCTACCCCTCTCTCTCCTTCCACAGTCAAACACTTATCCTTGCACGGTATTCATGTCCCCTCCCTCACTGGTCCAGTTTTGTCTACTTCCCCTCCCTTAATCTCCTCCACGCCTCCCCTCGCTCGCGCTTCCCCTGGTCTCCCCGCTGCCTCTGCTTTTCTTCTCAACACTCGCTCTGCTATAAAAAACCAAACCGCTCTTTTCAACCTTTTGGACACTGACTCCCCGGACTTCCTTTTCCTTACTGAGACCTGGCTCTCCTCGGATTCCCTCCCTGACCTTCTGGCCATTCTCCCTGGCACCCATTATGCTCTCCGTGCTGACCGCCCTGATGGTAAAACTGGAGGTGGAGTGGCTATGATAGTCCGCCGCTCTTTGCAATTCCAGCTCCTGCCGCATCCTAGCATTTCTGGTGTCGACTTCCTGGTGGCCCGCTCGCTCAACCTTCCAGTTCCCCTCACGGTGATCCTTCTGTATCGCCCCCCTCAAAACATGCCATCATTTGTGTCCACCCTGCAGGACCTCCTGGCCACTTTGGCTGTAAATAACTCCTCGCTACTCCTACTCGGGGACTTCAATTTTTGGCCGGGTGATCCGAGGGAGGATTCCTCTTCTAAAGACTTCTCTGCCACCCTTCGTTGTCTTAATTTTCTCCCTCACGTCTCGGCCCCTACCCACACCCATGGCCACATCCTGGACCAGATCTGGTCTTTGCGTTGCAATTCCTCGGTTAATTCGATCTCCCCTTGCGTTTGGTCTGATAATTTTTTTATCTCCTTTTCTATCGACCTAGGCCAATCCGAGAAAGCCCCCTTGCCCAAAAACATCTGGGCCCGGAGTTGGAACAAGATTGATCTTAATGATCTTTCTTCCTCTCTGTCCTCATCGGCTCCCACCCTGACCGACCTCTCTGTGGAGAATCAGGCGGACGCTATTAACATCTGGCTTTCCTCGGCCTGTGACCGGGCTGCTCCACTCAAAAAGATCAGATCAGCCCGCCCCCACGATGCTCACAAGTGGTTTTCCAGCGACCTCAGATCCCTGAAATTAGATCTCAGGCGTTCTGAGCGTCGCTGGCGCCGTAACTATTGCCCTACCCTCCGCCTCACTTACAAGGCCCTTCTAAATACTTATAAACTGGCCATCTTAGCGGCCAAATCCAAATATTTCTCGGAGCGTGTAGCCCTCTCGGCCAACAAATCACGCGAGATTTTTTCACTGGTGCGTAGTCTTGCCACCTCCGACCGTGCTAGCCTGTCCCCTGCTCCTTCTCAATCCCTCTGTCATTCTCTGAATGATTATTTTATCAATAAAATAATCACCATCAAGGCTAACATTCCGATTGTACCTCAACCTAACTTGCCGGATCATGCCCTCTCTTCATCCTCTGTTCTGGACCATTTTATACCCATTTCACCTGAGCTCTTCCGCGACCTTCTTGTTAAGGTCAAGTCCGGCTCTCCGGCGGATTATGCACCTGCACGGATCCTTAGAACCCTATACACTTGCTGTCCCACCCCTCCTTTAACCCTTCTCAATTCTTGCTTGGCTCTGGGTTCTGTCCCCTCTTTCTTCAAAACTGCCATTGTGCTTCCTATCCTGAAGAAAGCTGGCCTGGACCCCTCCCTCCCATCAAACTTCAGGCCGATCTCCCTTCTTCCCTATCTTGGGAAGATTCTTGAGAGCTACGTAACATCTTGCCTCTCCAATTTCATCGAGGAGAATAACATCCTGGCCTCTCACCAGGCTGGCTTCCGACCAGGCCACTCTACCGAGAGTGTGGTCCTCGCGGTCCTGGATGAACTGAAGGGGAAGGCCGACAGTAATCTCCCCCAGGCCCTAGTCCTTCTGGATCTGTCCGCTGCGTTTGATACGGTCGACCACGCCATTCTTCTCGACCGTGTCAGCGCAGCGGGCATTCAGGGCACTGCTCTCTCCTGGATCGCGTCCTTTCTTCAGGGCAGATCACAGGCAGTTCACCTTTCTGATTTCGCTGCACCCCCCCTCCCGGTCACTTGTGGGGTTCCCCAAGGCTCCTCCCTTTCCCCTCTTCTTTTCAATCTTTATATCCGCCCCCTTATTTCTTCCCTTCTCGGGCTGGGGGTCTCTGTGTACAACTACGCAGACGACCTCCAGCTCGTCTTTGATCTATCTTCTCCTACTCACTCTCTCCCCAAGTTCAGCTCCACTCTTGTCTTTATCTCCCAATGGATGAGCTTCAATCATCTGAACCTCAACCCTGACAAGACAGAGCTTGTCCTCACTGGTGGTCCCTCTAACCCTTGGTCCTCTGTTCACTGGCCCCTTTCCTTCGGTCCTCCCCCCTCCCCAGTTTCCTCTGTCCGGACCTTGGGCATCAAGATCAGCAATGATCTTTCTATGCATGCGCACATCAGTTCCGTTGTTTCCTCCTGTTTTCTTTCCCTCCGTCTCATTCGTAAAATTTCCCGGTTCTTTTCTGTTGATGCCCTCAAAGTCATCATCTCTGCCCTCATCACATCCCGCCTGGATTATGGTAATGGCCTGTACGTAGGCATTCCGGCCTACGAAACCCGCCGGCTCCAGGCCATCCAGAACCAGGCGACCCATCTTGTTTTTCGTCTTCCTAAGTTTTCCCACATTACTCCCGCCCTTAAATCCCTTCACTGGCTCCCCGTTCACTTCAGATCCCAGTTTAAACTTGCCTGTTTGGCTTTTCGGGCGCATGCCCGCTCCGCTCCTCTCTTCATCAATTCTTTAATCTCTTCTCATGCCCCTTGTCGTTCTCTTCGTTCGTCTTCCCTTTCTCTTCTTCACGTCCCCCGCTTCCCCAAATCCCGCACCGGAGGCACCCGCTTCTCGGTGCGGGCTTCCCAGATCTGGAATACTCTCCCCCTCTCGATTCGCTCCATTCCTATCTTCTCACACTTTCGCAAAGCTCTAAAAACTTTCTTCTTTCTTCAGGCTTTTCCTGGCTAAATTCCCCCGGACCCTTTGGCTGATATGGTTGTGTTCCTTAGCGCCAGGAAGCCGCTTGGCCGCAGTGCGCTCTAGAAGTATTTCTTTCATTTCATTTCATTTCATTTCATTACTTCTACTTCCAGAGCCTATGATCATCCGATACAACTGCAACAATTACCCAATCTTAAAAGGCTTTGAAAATGTTTCTGTTCATTTGAACAACTCTGCTCTGCTGCATTTGGTTCCTGATGCTAGCTTTCTTGGTATGGTAGCTGCACTGGAGCTAAGAGATGCTTTTGGGTCATTTTGTGCAGACTATAAATGAAATAAATGATTGAAATAAATGTATTTCCCTTTAAACCCAAAGCTGTACATTTATCGTCATTGCTCTCTTGAGTCCCTTCTCTTAGAACTCAAATACGTGCTGGGAAAATATTTTATTTTAATTTGGATGTGCATGTAATCAGTCTTAAGATGTACTAAGTGACCTAAAAGATTGTTTAGTGATCTCAACAACAGCAGGTGCCTCCCATGGGAACTTCCACTGATGGTGTCAGAGGACACTCTCTATTCATCTTCAGACAAGCAGCCAAGAGCTATTTGCTTGAACTATAAGTGTGCAATTCACAAAGAAAAAGCTGGCAGAAGACACCTGTTGAATACTTTAAATATTTCTATACTGTTATAGGACTCTATTAATCTTTAAATCCTGCATCAAACACCGCTTCTCGGGGACCTATCACCTGTGCCTCAATGGTAAAGGTCAACGGAGGAGAAATCACATGGTGAAGAAGGCATGTGTCTGATTAGGACTAGACCAGTTGCTAGCCACACTCTGCAAAACTAGCAGCCTTCAGAGACATTTGTCCACACAGAAGACATAAAATTGTGGAACACAAGACCTTTGCATTTCAGCCTGAGCGAATCCAAAAGGAAAAGTATCACAGGCTGTAAGACTTTTGAATTCATTGGTATGGATAGATCCTTATTGGGGACAACATTCTTAAGCAGTGCTGCGTTTGCATTTCTTATACCTTAGTTTCTGCAAAGAAACTAAGGAGGATGTATTGCATTTGCTATGCAGCTGTAAAGCCCTTGATACTGAACGAAGGAGACATCTAACACAGCTGTGGAACCAAAAACTCCTGCGAACCCGTCGACAGGCATTGCTGGCCTGTTTTAACGGGGAGGACATTCAATTAGCTTGCAGACTGGTTTACTTCATGAAGTCAGTAAACATTGCACTAAACCCAGCCGTTACTTTATGAACTGGGAAAAATATGACCAGCGAAAAATTCCGACAAGTAAAGAACTTTTCACTAGTGAGTGTAGCGAAAAATTCCGACAAGTAAAGAACTTTTCACTAGTGAGTGTTTGTCTGAGTATTTGACTTCCCTGCGACTGCAACTACAAAGCTACCCACGGACAGTGCCTCACAGGTTTCATTGGGTTTTTTACTTTTTCTCATTTAAGGCCAGCACAAGATGTACTTTTGCACACACTGATTCTATCTCATATTTAATAATATTGCAAATTAAGAAATGTTTTTATACTAATGTGATTGTATGAAATGTCTAATTTTTTTATATCTAGTTTTTATGTACTTTGAATGGTGTTCATTAAGAATTTTTAAGAACAATTGCAAAGATTTGTATTAATCAAGCAATAAAGAATTTACCTTACCTTATCTTTAAAAGGTGACTCAACCCTTGAGTAAATGATTGTACCTGTAGCGTCCTCCCCAGCCTGGGTACCCGCCAATGACTATACCACACACATAGCTTAGTATTGCACGTCTTTATTCATTTGAATGTAACTGTTAACTCAATATTCTAAATCAACTTCATTGCATTTCACTCTAACACTTATTTCACAGTCTCTTCAATCAGTCTTTTCGGTGTTTTAAATCTTCAACCAGATCTTGTTCTTGAAAACTGGGAACTGTCACCACCACTGTCTAGGATCTACGTCAATGGTGTAGAGGCAACAGCAGTCTCTGAGGTTTCAGACCCAGTCTCTACTTCAACAGTTAGATCTGATATAAAATGAGTTAAGTGCATAAAATCAGAATAGTCTCTGGTAATAGACTTACAAGGACGCTGAGCAGTCACCATGTGTCCCTTGGTAGACACCACTTGAAAAGGTTTTGCATCAAATGGAGCATCAGATTTTCTTCTCCTCATCTGTTGTGCGAGCACGTAATCTCCTTTCCTAAAGATGATGTTTTTTGCACCTCGTCTTTGGTCAGCATATCCTTTCATCTTTTCTTTGTTAATCAAGTCCTTCTCATGAATTGCTTTCTGATTTTTCATTATCTGATTGGTCCATTGAGCAAACTTGGTGTTCATGGCTCTCCCAACCGTCAATGTTGCAGGACTTTCACCTGTGATCATGAGAGGTGTCGAACGTAAGCTCTCAAGGTGGAATCCAACCCAGTTTTCAAATCAAGCTTCTCAAGAGTAGCATGCTGCACAGTTTTTTTTTTTAGCATACTCATAAAGCGCTCAACGAGTCCATTGACCTGCGGCCACAAACGTGTGCTCTTCTGAAGCTTTATAGTCAAATGCTCCAAGAAATCTTTAAACTCTCAACTCTTGAAAGGCAGGCCATTGTCTACTTCAATATGGGTGGAACACACCATGTCACAAAGATGCCATCTAGTCTTTCAATGATTCATTCTTAAGTAGCAGATGAAAGATCTTCTATTAATGGAAATCATGAGTACTAAACCATAATCATCATTAGGTGATGTCCATTGTCGAGTGGACTGAAAAAGTCAACGGCTATTCTCTCCCATGCATGCTTTGGGAGTTCTGACACGTTCAAGGTGTGGCGAGTAGTTTTTTAGAAAGGCAGTTGTATAGATGGCAGGCCTTTAGTTTAGTTTCAACCCTGTCATCAAGAAAAGGAAACCAGACTCGGTCTTATAGAGCTCATTTTGTGGTAACGATTCCAGAATGTCCTTCATGGGCCACAATTATTTTCTGTTGCATGCTCTCCGGAATCAGAATTCTCAATCCTCCTAGTAAAACTCCTTCCCTGAGTTATGGACAGTTAATCATTGACATTTTTGCTTTTTTCATATTTACCATGACTGGTGAGCGGTTGAATGTGTTGTTTCTATGACTGATGTGTAATTATATCTTTCAGCTTTAACATGTCACTATCATGGCAGTCATAGTCTGGCCTAACAAAATGGCAGCTGGTGTGTTTGATTTTACAATGAATTTTAAATAGGCCTCACCAGTCTTGGATGGAGTGCCGTGATGTTCTATAGGTACTCTCGAAAAGCAGTCAACAGGGTTCTGATCCTTTCCTGGATGATGCACAATGGTATAATTATACTCTTGTAACCATAGTTCACATCATTCAATGCGAAGAGGCATTTTGGTGTGGATTGCCAAAAATAGTCAGTAGCACTTGATGATCAGTTACTATCATAAAAGGTTTTCCATACAGGAATACATGGAAAGGTTCGCAAGCCCATACCATGGCTAACTTTCTTTTTCTGGTTCTGAGTAAGCACGTTCTGTTTGAGACAAACTTCTACTTGCATATGCTACAATATGGCTTCTAGCATTCAAGTGTCCAGTGTGCTGTACAAGGAGAGTGCCTAACCTGACTGGGCTAGCATCAACACCAACTTCTGTATGAAGCTTTGGACTGAAGTATGCCATTGCAGTGGCATCCGCAATGGCTTGTTTGATTTTCTTAAAACGTTTCTCATATTTAAGTGGACAATGTAAGGAAACATTCTTTTTCGTCAAGTCTCTCAGAGGAGCACTTACAGTGGCAAAGTCTTGTATGTATCTGGAACAGTTATTTGCCATACCAAGAAATGAAACGTCCATAGAAACATCTTGTGGGGGATCAGCATTTGACAGCACTTGTATTTTAGCAGGATTTGGTGTCATACCCCCATCTGAAAAGAATGGCCAAAGAATTTTAGCTATGTCTTATGGAACTCACACTGGTCTGCATTCAAAGTCAAAGATACTTCAGCAAGTATACGACATACTTGTGCAAGAGCATTATCATGCTCTTTTTGTGCAGCTCCAAAAAATAATATGTCATCGATGTAAGTGAATGCATTCATGACAGGCTGTATGATGCGTCGAATGATGTCTTGAAACAGTTCTGCAGGAGATGACACTCCCATATTTAGGGCCAGATTACGTCTTTGGTGGTCTGGGAGTGGGCTACCACACCAGTGCCCTGCTCCCAGACCAGCAAGGTTGATTGCCGTCCGCCTGCCAGAATTTGAATTTCCTCATTGGCCAGTGGATGGGCGGCACAGCGATCCCATTGCAGTACCTATTAAAAAGGTACCACAATGAGAGGCACGGCATTGACTGTGTAGTCCATGCCCTGCAGGAAAGGGGGTGCATGCATACAGGGGGGGCACAACATGTGCCCCTGTACCCAGCAGCACCAGGGGGCCTTGTAGTTTCATCTTTGCTTCCCCCCACCAGCCTTTTCATGGGCAGTTCACCAGCATGAAAAGGATGGGGGTGGGGAAACTTGTAATATGTTCGGTGGTGCTGCAGCAGAACCACCAAGCATATTGGTTTCCCAGACTGCTGCAAGATCGCCAGGGATCACGGATACCTGCCTGTTGCAGTGGTCCCCTGGAGGTCTGACTGCCGTACTCGTAATACGGTGATCTGACCGCTGGTGCTGCGAGCCCCGGTCACCACTGCACCTCCACCATGCGTTTGGCGGTCCTATGGACTGCCAAACTCCTAATCCAGCCCTTAGTCTTTTGTAGCAAAACAGACCAACATTGTGTAGAAAAGCTTGTAATGTACTTGCATTCTTCTTTGAGTTCTGACTTCTGATAACTTTTATTTAAATCAAGGCAAGAGAAAACCTTTGCACCATTTAAATGCATTATCATGTCAGCAATGCGGAGACCTAGATGCCGTTCTCATTTAATTAGCTTGTTTCCCTGACTCTTGTCAATGCATATGCATACAGCTCCTTCACTGTCCTTGTTAGGCACTGCTACTTTGGGAGAAACCCATGGTGTTGGACCAGTAGAATGCTCAATAATATCATGCTTAAGTAATGATTTAAGTTCTTTTTTTACCAGCTTCTTGCAAATGAAAAGCAATTTGTCTATGTCTTTGCCAACTGGACAGACATCTTCATTAATATGCATCTTTACTTTCATAGCCTTAAGCTGTCTCAAGCCATGAAATAACTAAGGGAACTGACTTACTATTTCGTGGTGAGCATTCATGTTGTAATTCACAGGAATCTGTCCCATATTGGTGGTTGTGCTGAAACTGAGCAGACAGTCCTTGATTATGTGCCTGGAAGCACATGTATGAGTGATCGTACCTTCGTTTTCTTTTGTTTTATTGTCACTACAAATGAACCTTGACATTTAAAGGACATTGATGCAGCCCATCTATACACTTTGGTTTCTGATGGCGTAAGTACGCTAATGGAGGTAATTCATTGTATTTCTCCTTAGGCATAATGTTTATCGATGGCCCAGTGTCGATA
This sequence comes from Lissotriton helveticus, assembly GCF_964261635.1. Lineage (NCBI taxonomy): Eukaryota > Metazoa > Chordata > Amphibia > Caudata > Salamandridae > Lissotriton > Lissotriton helveticus. Next base: position 935,586,930 of record NC_136059.1, on the reverse strand, counting down.
ATGAAAGGTATTAAACAACCAATTACTTTCAGTGTAATCTTCAGACAACATTTTCTTCACAAGGGACCAAACCCACATGCACGCTTTTCTGAGGTAAACGTTAACACAACACAATAATGTTCATCACTTTCTCTTGACACTGACACAGAAGAACTGTTTGACAATGATTTATATGACGATTTACTTCAGTCAGTGTCGATTTGTCTTTACTCATGTCACCTTTTGTCCTTTTGGGTGTGTGCCGAAGACTGCCTCTGGAACGTTCTGGTGGCCATTTTGCATTTATGCCATGTCGCACCTACTTTTTCGTTTGCTTTCAAAACATCTCAAAATGGTTCTCCTTCCCACTGCCTTTACATATCTGTCCAAGAACGGGACATGTGCCTTTGTGTGGAAATGAAATCGACATCTAAAACACAACTTCTTTTTACATGTAGACATCACTTTGTGCTCTTCAGTCTCTCATTTTGGCTTACTATTCACACTCATGACGAATTCATTCCGGGCAACTCGGGCCTCCATGTCAGCAGCTTGTGTATCAGCACACTCTTCAGCTCTGGCAGCCATTAACACTCGCTCAGACTAAGAGTTTCTCTCAGCAGTCGTCTTATGAATGAATCTGGCAAGCATTCGTCAATAACTCTCAGACGCATAGCTTCCTCATCTATAAATTCATTGAAATTACAATGTATGATGAGTGTGGGTAGTATCTCCACAAATTCATCAATGGTTTCACCAATTTTCCGCTGTTCTTTGTTGAAGATGTATAGTTTGTAATCAACATTTGGCATTGGATTAAACTTATGTGACTTCTTCGTCAGTTCGCTTCATTTTCTTTGTTACTTATTTCACACCATCACAGCAAGGTTTTTAAGATACTTGATAATCTTTTTATTATATGTCTCTTCAATTGCATCAATGAAATCATCAAATGTCTCTATCCAAGCAGTCTATTTATCATCAATATTTAGCTTTTTGGTGGAATTGAACAATGGTGGTGGTATCAAGAAAGTGGCACCATTGTAGCTATTTCTGGGAGTGGCTGACATTGAGGGTGGAGCTATCTCCAGCTCCTTCCGCTGTTCATCCTGAGCCTGTTCATGTGAGCCATCTATGAGGCCTTGGGATGTGCTGAATTCTTGATCATCCTTGATGAGTTTTGGAAAGACGGACTCTGTCTTTCAATCCGTTGGATATGTAGCCTCTCTCTATTCCAAAATATCTGTGACCCTGATTGTCGCCCATTAATATATTCCTGTTTTGACTGCCTTCACAGCCCTTCAGTCAGCTTGACAAGACTCCCCAGCATCCGAAGCACAACCCCTATGCTTTGCTTGGGTAGTGGCACCTGCAGCTGAGGTCATATCTGCTTACTTTACTCAGGCTCTGGTGAGTAAATAACAGTTTATTTCTTTGACATCTCTTTCCACACTCTTTGTCTTCACCACTTTCTACTTATAACGTTATCGTGCAATTTGTGCTTCAATATAGCTGCTCTTTGAAAACCTGGTTGTATCTGCCTTCAGTTTAATGCTTTGTATTATGTATGACTGTGTATTGTGTAACAGCACTGTACCTTTATTTACAGTCTGACCTGCAGGTTCTTGGTCACTGATAAGTAGATTTCGTTGTGATGCTTTTGTTGTTTTCAACTTCTTTAAAGCAGCTGGTGCTGCGCTTTGACTCACATGTGTTAAGCGCTTGTTCTGTACTTCGACTGCAACACACGAGGCATGAACAGGCAGTTTGCTTGGCTCACGGCAAACTCTCTGGGAGAGCACTGTCTATCTTCAGGTTATTTATCCCATAACTTGTTGCCAGTTGTAGCGTCCTTCCCAGCCAAAGTTCCTGCCAATGACTACGCCACACTCAGAGCTTAGTATTACACGCCTTTACTCATCTGGAGAAGTGTGGCTCAATGGTTAGAGCGGCAGACCCTGATGCAGAGGTCTAGCCCGGGACCAGGGTTCAAGTCCCCGCCTCGGCGGGTCTTGGGCTCAAAATTCCACAGACCTGATGATTCTCGCCTCGGTGCCTATTCCAATCATGGAGTCCCACTCTGCAACTCTGGGCAATAGCTTGCTTAATCTCCACAACGGCCCCCACAACGCTAAGGATGCCTGGCCTCCACCTTGGGGGTGTCCAGGAGTGGACACCTCACAGAGAAAGCCAGGATGGGTTCCACAGCGGTATTCGTACAAGTGCCTTGAGACCCTTGTGGGTGAGTAGTGCGCTATACAAGTATCAATTTTTTACATATCTGCAAACTCGACATTCTAAACTGGTCTTCATTGAATTCTGCTCTAACACTTATGTCACAGTTCGACAGTCCATCAGGAGCCAAAAGGGTTTCATCATTTCTAACTCGAAAGACACTACAGTACCCTCCCTGCTGAATGGGATGGTAGATTGGTGTGGGTTCTATCTCCATGTTTGAGCAAACATATTAATGACCATGTGTTTGTGAGAGGGAAAGTGGAGAGGATGGTGGACTGTATGAGGTCTACTTTATTTAACATTTATGTTAATTCCTTGGCGGGATTAATGAAGAAACTAGGATTTAGTCCTATTTCTTATGCTGACGACACTCAGCTCCTACTCTCTTTTGATAAATCTAATCCCACCATCCAAGTCATCGTCTCTGAGGATTTGAAGGCTATTTCTGATTGGATAAGGGACAACTTCCTTCAACTTAACGCAGAGAAATCAGAGATTATGTTGTTTGGAGATGTGGTCAGTTCTACTGGCTTTGCCAGAGCTTGTTTTGTAGGTCTGGCCTTTGATATAACTTGAGCAGTCGTTCTAAATTATTGTTTTCCTCCAAGAAACTTACATACTAATAATAAATGGAGAGAATGTGTGCAGTGGGTTTCATTCGTTGGTCTGTTAAACTGCCATTCACCTTTTATTTCCACCCAGCACAACATATAGCATGGGGCAAAAAAGTCACCCCAGCCTATTCACTGGCTCCCTTCACTTTGAGTGGCTGTACAAGGCCTGTGCGTATTGTTCACATACACATAAAAAAGTTCCTTTCTCTTCAGTGACAAAGCTAGTTCAAAATATTTTATTTCATTTATGTTTATATTACCAGCTATTATTTTTCCTCTACTTCCAGTGCCCAGATAGGTGGGGATTTATTTTCTATCTCCTTTTAAACGTTGCCTTCGTAAAGTGCCATTGTAAGAGTGTAACTGCATGCTACTTGAATGCCCTGCTTGGTGGCGAATTATACTTGTTTCTCTCACAAATATTATATTAAAAAAATCACTAGTTACACTGTCACATTAGCAAATGTTTTACATTTTGAAATGTTGATTCAAAGGCTATGATGGCCTTGTTTCGGTGGCTACATGTTCTCTTTCTTCTCTATTCATTTTTGGTGCCGAAGCTTACAATAAAAATTATTTATTACAAAATCACAAAATCACATAACCACAACATATGCTTTCCAAAGCTAGAATTATTTGCTTTGCCAATGCTTGCACTCCCCCCCCCCCGCCCCTCTTAGTCACACTCAAAGCACAGCGGCCAGCACTGTGAAGTCTTGTGAGCCATACCAGAGTAGTCCGACTGTACTTGCTTGAAATATAAGCCACAACCATATCAAGAGTTAATTAGGGGTAATTTAAGAGGCACCCTGGGAGCTGGAGCACTTGAGGACCTCGTGGGATGAAGTCACATACTGACCTTGCTAATATGTGCCGTGATATCTATTTCAATATACAAAATCTGCAACAACTTTTCGTCCTTGCTAATTGCTGCAGGTGCATATGGTAGGGGGGAAATGTAATCAAAGACATTGCGGACTCATCACTTCATCTCTGTTGTATGAATGTTTTCTGCCTGCTATGGGCTGATGGAACATATTGCTGTTTGGTATTTTATACCAATTGGTGGTGACAGCACCTTCACTAATGATGTGAAAATGGAAAGATGGAACATATCCTTTCACACAAACCCTTTTATCCAGGCAAGATGGGAACACAAAACTTCCAAAGCATAACTGTATCATCCACAGGGGTGGGATCTGGAGGAAGAGCTTGAAAGCCATCACTATCAGGACATCATTTACATGAGGTGTGGAGGGTTCACTGTACTTTTTCCCACCCCATTCTCTTCTCCCACGTTGCTATGTAAGATGTGTGAAAACGCCCCGATTTCCCCACCCCAGTAGTTCAACCCTTTTCTTACCATGTTAATACCAGACCATGAATATATACTGCATTTAATTACATTTGCAAATTGCAGTGCCATAAATTGAACGTGGTATGATGAATAAGCTGGGATGTAGCTTGTGATCTATTGGGTTGATTTCCGCACATGTTTTGGAAGTAAATGTTCCAATCATCAAAATGTTCCAATCATCAACAGAGACTGACACAAAAATGTGTTTACCAAATTACTCTAACAGGTTCCAAGTTCTCCGCACTATCCCCAACACTGTTTAATCTCTTCCTGGAACCTCTCACTGAAATTCTACAAGCCTCTAACGTACAATATCACATGTACGCAGATGACACACAACTATACCTCAAGATACACACTCTAGAGGACATCAAACTACTTAATACAGCGCTTAGGAATACCCAAACTTGGCTGGCAGAAAATCATCTCAAACTGAATGCCCTAAAGACCGAATTCCTACTAATAGCTCCTCCGGCCCAAATCCTCAAAATGCAAGATTGGATCAAACATATTACAGCGTTCAACATTCAACCTACCATCGTAGACTCAGCGAAATCACTAGGAATCACTTTAGACAGTAACCTCAACATGCAAAAACATATCAGCAATGCTACAAAGGGAGCCAACTTCCAGATAAACACACTGAGAAAAATGGAACCCTTCCTACCACACAATGACTTCAAGCAGGCAGTACAATCTTTGGTTATACCTAGAGTGGAATACGGATGTGTCTCTCTCTGTGGCCTACCCAAAGCATCAACTGCACCACTTAGAGCCTCAATCAACGCCGCAGCAAGACTCATAACTGGATCTAAACGTAGCTCCCACATCTCCCCGGACCTTCAATCCCTGAACTGGCTACCCCTGGAGAGGAGAATCCAGCTGAAAATTGCCTGCATGGCACACAGAGCCATGCATCACAAGACACCCAGCTATTTGGCACAGAAACTGACGATCTCGGGTGGGTCCAGATCCTCAAGAAGTGCGGAAAAACTACTACTGAAACCACAAAAATCCATAAGAAAAAAACTTATAACAGATCCTTCTCTGGGATGGCACCCATAATTTGGAATGCCTTACCCCCAGAAACCAGACTTAACCCATCCACTACCTTTTTTAAAAAGGAAGTTAAATCCATCCTCATGGCCAAGTTCACATGAGTAAGATCTACTGAAACCCTGTGACGAGATGCACATGCGCTCCCAACCACAAGACACTTTTTGATGTTACACCTAACTATGCTGTTTTGACTATATGCTTTGTACATATGTTTTGATCTGCCCTTATGTTCGGTATAAGTAACATTTATTGTTTGTATAGCACTCTGATATCCGCTAGGATCTTGTTTGCGCTCTATAAAACTTTCAAAAAAAATAAATAAATGAGTAAATAAAAAAATTAAAAACACTTACCTTGCGCTCCCCGTATCGCATCAGTGATGCGGCGAGCACAAGATAAGTGCTTTTATTTATTTATTTACTTAGTTTTCACATTGCCGGCTTATGTCGGATTCCACTACCCCCACCCCGCCCCTCCGCCGCGCCGCCTCAATGCCCCACAGCATTTACCTGTGCAAGACACTGCTGCAGTCAACCAGAATTATTCTCAGGTGGGACACTCCATAATGTTGATTGGGCTAATAGAATGGCCTCTTGTGAGATTGTTCATCAAGGTTAGAGATTCACATGCAGTAAAAAGAGATTTTTTCAAAGGACGTCTGTCACTTCCGCTTTTTGAAAAAGTCCAGAAGGCAGAAATACGTCAGATGTTCGCATTGTCAATGTTTCCTATTCCATAATGACTATACTAAATAAGTTCTGATATAACCAATCAGTGACAACTCCTCCGCTAAGGCAGTGGAGTGTTGCCCCACTGCTTTGAAGCAGTGAAAGAAAGGAAAAATAAAATGAAAATAACTTGATGTTATTATCATTTTATTTTGCCTATTGTGGCAGTTTGGTGGGCGGGGCGATGCTGCTCGGCTCACAGAGCACGGCAGTGGGACAAGAGGTGCGCACACTGAAGTACGCATGATGCTTTGGGCCAGCCAAACAATCATGCGCTCTTAGCATGTTGTCTACCCAGGCTGAATTACAGCCTGGGTGGAGAACATGCCCAGGCCCCCAGTTCCGGTCTGAGCTCCGAACTAAGGCGCTCAGACCAATCACAAAGCTGCATTGCAGCGTTGGGATTGGCTCAGGGGAGCCTGGATGTGCTTCCTGGTTTGCGGCTTCTGCCCGATGTGGAGGAGGGACGAAGCAGGAAAGAAGCAATAGGAAGTAAGTGTATTTTTATTAGGTCTCGCCTGAGCCAGCGCATGCTCTGGCCTGCGAGGCTTTTAGTAAGGCCTTTAAAGTTTGGAACACATGCTTGTGCGTGTGTTTTTCTTTTCTCCACCTGCTATTGGCCTTTGCATGTGTCTTTTTAATAAAGACAGCACACAATTGGCCAAAAGGGGGGGCATGTCCCTCCTTCTCTTTGTTGTGGCCTAGGCTGCTCGGGAGTGAGCATCAGCCCTGCCGTGTGCCATCTGCGTTTAATTAGCAGGGCATTGGTGAGCAGTGTGCCAGATGGTGGGCTGGCTGCATTCCAGCTTCAGGTTACTTGTCCTTAACTGCTTTGTTGTTTACAACCATCCTTCACTTTGCCAAATGGTGCCTTACTTATCTGTTAGTGTCTTTTGAGTTATTTTGCCTTTCTCTGCATTTGCTCCTATAATGCATATTGTATAGAGAAAACTGTACATCAGTTTGAAGGCTACTGAGTAAGTATTGCACTTTCTAAATTTAGAGCAATTGTCCTTGCAAGACTGACATCCTAGAGGCCAGGGACCCGGGTTCAGCTGTGTAACAGCATTCCCTCTTGTGCCTCGTTCCGCCTGAAACTGCATTAGTGTTCCTTATGGTGCCTTGTTATAAGTGTTACCAGGAAACGGATCAGTGGCGCCACTGTGACCTAAGCCACAGATAGCCCTTCTTTTGTAATTTTTTCCCCTTTTAGTCAATCCCTTGGTTTATGAGCAGTTGCTATCATGTTCTATGTTCCCCAGGCATGGCTTTATTTAGCCTAATGGTTCCTTATTTCATCGGTTTGTGTCTTTTGTGTTATTTTCCCTTTCTCCGCATTTACTTCTATAATGCATATTGTAAGGAGAAAACTGTACAGCGGTTTGAAGGCTACTGTGTAAGTATTGCGCTTTCTAAATGTAGAGCAATTGTCCTTGCAAGACTGACATCCTAGAGGCCATGGAGCCGGGTTCAGCTGTGTAACAGCATTCCCTCTTGTGCCTCATTCCACCTCGAACCTTGTTACTGTTCCTTATGGTGCCTTGTTATGAGTGTTACCAGGAAACGGATCAGTGGCGCCACTGTGACCTAAGCCATAGATAGCCCCTCTTTTATAACTTTTCCCCATTTTAGCCGATCCCTTGGTTTATGAGCAGTTGCTATTATGTTCTATCTTTCCTAAGCGTGGCCTAATTTCACCCGGAGTATGCCCAAACGCACATTAAAAACAACTGCAGAAACATTATCTATTACACAATACTGAATTCTTAGTATAAATAAACAAATACTAAACTTGCTATGCTCTTATTTCAAACAAATTAAATAATATAACGAAAAAGAAACCTGTTTGGCTTTGCTCAACCCACTAGTGCTTAATTAACCCAATGTAATCAGATCCTTGTCCGCTTTCCTGCTGAACTCCCCTTGAAGTTTACTGTATCTTAATATTCCATATTATGACATATTTCATACTGTTTGCCACTATGCATAACAAAACAGTTCCAGATTAATTCATGCACGGGATTAATGTAGACCTCTACAGTAGTCTTCATTAACGCATATACATGTTACAACGTAAATTTATAAATTAATGTTCAGATTGGAAAATTACGGGTACATTACATATAATAAAATATTTAAAAAACACAGGGTTTCTGTGTCAAAAATTACATCTATTATAAAAGTAACTTAATAGTATTAATATTAGTAGGGTATTAACTAGCACACAATGTAAAAGATAACAAACACACCACACCTCCCCCATACACAGGAGAAAAGGTTCAACGAAAAACGTTGTCAACCTATCCTTTTACGTTACACACATCCTTTAACTGCTCACATACCGCAATCTTACTCACTCATGTAGAATACAGATGGGAGACAATGCATAGCTACAAGGAAAAAGAAACATCCTTCACACATTCATATTGTGGGCTATCTGCACGGTGGCCTGCATTTCCGTCTCAGTTCCTTTCGCACCCAAAGTGATAGAAAGCAGGCACAACACCCGTCCCTTATTCCTGTTTCCGCTCAGCAACTACTGTTAGACAAAAGGTATCGGCTATCACTTTCGTATCTTCCCTCTACTTCCTCTCTCTTCCACCATGCCCTGTAATACACTACGTTACAGGGGCATAATTTTATCCGAGTCTGGTAGCTGCACATAGCTCTCCCAATAATTCTTATATCATTCCTTTATGCTGCATGCCTCTCTTATGTGATAATGTACGCTGACTGCTTAGGCTATAAGACTTGTAGTAAGACATTCCATAGTCCAAAACTCCAACACCTCCTTTGACGTTATGTGTTGTGGTGACCAGATTATTATTCTTTCTGTAGTCCATTTGGCAGAACTTATACTAAATTGTGCTGTTCTTTTTTCCAACTGAGATTGTGGGCCTGTTGCCAAATCAAAAATTCCCATGGGGGGAGGGGTGGTTCACTCAGCCTTTCATCCTTTTGAAGTTGAAAAGACTCAAAGCAACATACACTCCAAATACCACTCAGTGCCACATAATGATAGGCTATATAATTACACTGCACTCAATGCAACATACACACCAAATACCACTCAGTGCCACATAATTACCCGCCACACAATTACACTCTACTGAATGCAACATACACTAAACACAATACCAGTCAGTGCCACATAATTACACTGCACTTAATGCAACATACACTCCACATAATACCTCTTAGTGCCACATAATTACATGCCACATAATTACACTCTACTGAATACAACATACACTCCCCATAATACCACTCAGTGCCACATAATTACACGCCACATAATTACACTCTACTGAATGCAAAATAAATACAATACACATAATACCACACAGTGCCACATAATTATATGCTACATAATTACACTGCACTCAATGCAACATACACTCCGAATACCACTCAATGCCACATAATTACACACCACATAATTACACTCTACTGAATACAACATACACTCCACACAATAACACTCGGTGCCACATAATTATATGCTACATAATTACACGGCACTCAATGCAACATACACTCCAAATACAACTCAGTGCCACATATTTACACACCACATAATTACACTCTACTGAATGCAGCATACACTCCCCATAATACCACTCAGTGTCACATAATTACACGCCACATAATTACATTCTACTCAATGTAACAAACATACATTCCATTTAATACCACTCAGTACCACATAACTACACTACATTCAATGCAACATAAGTACACTCCACATAATACCACTCAGTGCCATATAATTACAAGCTACACACCACATACTTACACTCTACTCAATGCAACATAAATACACTCCACATAATACCACACAGTGCCACATAATTATATGCTACATAATTACACTGCATTCAATGCAACATATACTCCAAATAATACCACTCAGTGGCACATAATTACACGCCATATAATTACACTCTACTGAATACAACATACACCCCCCTAATACCACTCAGTGCCACATAATTACACGCCACATAATTACACTCTACTCAATGCAACATAAATACACTCCACATAATACCACTCAGTACCACATAATCATATGTCACAAATACACTCTATTCAATGCAACATAAATACACTCCACATAATACCACTCAGTGCCATATAATTACACACCACATAATTACACTCTACTCAATGCAACATAAATACTCCACATAATACCACTCAGTGTGACATAGTTACACGCCACATAATAGCACTCTACTCAATGCAACAAATACATCCCACATACCACTCAGTACCACATAATTACAAGCCACATAATTATACTATACTCATTGCAACATAAATACACTCAACATATTTCCACTCAGTGCCACATAATTATATGCTACATCATTACACTGCACTCAATGCAACATACACTCTACATAATTCGACTCAGTGCCACATAATTACAAGCCACATAATTACACTCTGCTCAATGCAAAATAAATACACTCCACATAATACCACTCAGTGCCACATAATCACACGTCACAATGACACTCTATTCAATGCAACATAAATACACTCCACATAATACCACTCAGTGTGACATAGTTTCACGCCACATATTTACACTCTACTTAATGGAGCAAGTACACCCCACATACCACCCAGTACCACATAATTACAAGCCACATATTTATACTCTACTCATTACAACATAAATACACTCCATATAATACCACTCAGTGCCACATAATTACATGCCACATTAAACTCTACTCAATGCAACATAAATAGACTCAACATAATACCACTCAGTACCACATAAGTACACGCAACATAAGTACACTCTATTCAATACAACATAAATACACTCCACATACCACCCAGTACCACATAATTACACGCCACATAATTACTCTCTACTCAATGCAACATAAATACACTCCACATAATACCACTGTGGCACATAATTAAACGCCACATAATTACACTATACTCAATGCAACATAAATACACTCCACAAAATACCACTCAGTGCGACATAGTTACACGCCACATAATTACACTCTACTCAATACAACATATATACACTTCACATACCACTCAGTACCACATAAGTACACGCCACATAATTACTCCCTACTCAATGCAACATAAATACACTCCACATAATACCACTGTGGCACATAATTAGAAGCCACATAATTACACTATAGTCAATGCAACATAAATACACTCCACAAAATACCACTCAGTGCGACATAGTTACACACCACATAATTACACTCTACTCAATACAACATAAATACACTCCACATACCACTCAGTACCACATAATTACACGCCACATAATTACTCTCTACTCAATGCAACATAAATACACTCCACATAATACCACTAAGTGTCACATAATTACAGGCCACATAATTGCACTGTACTCAATGCAACGTAAATACACTCCACATAAATGCACTCTATACCACATACCACCAATCAACATAAATGCACTTCACACCATGACACAATTTCACTAAGCATAATTTCACTCATCTCCACAGTTCCAGGTCACACAATTCAACTCCACACATTTCCAATACACACCACTTAATTACACATCAAACAACATATTTCAACTCCACAACTGCACAATCCACATCGTACCTCCAATCCACACCATAATGTGTCACCACCTGAGCACCAAACATCATTCACCACCACCATTTTGCATCAGCGCACCACCAAGCATCACGTCAGTCTGCCCTTGGAATCTAGCATCTGTTGATTCTCCCCTAGTGTCCGTCCGCTGCTCGTTTTCTAATTAAATTACTGTTTTCCAACCTCCACCTCCCCGTTATTCATGTCCCGCTCCCCCATAACAAAAAAATGATAACAAACAAGCATGAGAACAGGCAGGAAGAAGCTGCCAGCAGTGCAAGTACAAAAAAAGTAGAAGACCTTTTTTTTTGTTAAAATCTTTTTTTAATCCGGTTTTTCAGTTGTATATAATGTCGTCTTCGTTTGTATAAAGGTAACAAAAATGCTTAACACTTTTTATTATAACTTTTCAACATAATGCACAGCAGCCACAACGCTCTACAACATAGCCAAAAGTTCTGGCTAAACACATAAGGTCCCAAAGGCGAGACCTATTGGCTATGCCAATGCTTGTTTTTTTTTTAGATCCCCTTACTCCCCCAACCCCTCCTCCCACCCGCCCTGCCACCCCAGGTCCATGCCAGTCGCCAGTGTAACAAATAGGTTTGTTTTTCTTAATGGAAAGATTTTGGCCAATATCTAAAGTTTTGCATAAATGGTCATACATGACAAAGCTCCACACTGTCCACGATTGATAACAGCAATTAACTTCAGCACACAAAAGTCGGGCCTGTAGAGTAGTTCAGTGGTTCATGGTTAACACTTGCACCTCTACACTTTGATGTGGGATTTGAATCCACTTCTTCCCACATATCTTCGTTTTTGTGGCATTTGTTCCCACAAAAATGGAGGGTTAATCCTAAATGTTGTCCTAAGGAATACCCTTTATAATTAGGTGTCCTGGGAGTCAAAATGTCAACTGATCTGATACTTTTGGACTGCTTTGTATCTAATGTGCATCTCAAGGATGACTCATTTGTAACACAATCATCTTTACATTTAAATTGTGCATATGGCAGGTATTAGATTGTTAATCAATTTGAGTTGTAATTATTCACTTTGTTTAATTTTGTTCACAGCTCATGTGCACTGCATCAACACACTTTTTCTTGGAGCACCCTTTAAATCCTTTAAAAAATGTGATAAAATACGGGGGGCGTGGCTAGCAGCCGTAGAAAATGGCCGCAGCCTAGAGAGGCTCCGAGGTCCCAGAAACCTTCCCCGTCAATCCGCACATTAATCCGGTGGCCTTCTTACCCCGAACCACTGATCAGGGTGACGGAAAAGCCTGTGTGCCCGAAGGTCTGGATTTGGAGTGATACGATCACTCTCCGAGGCTTCGGCGGCGAAGAAGCACACAGCGGCCTAACCTGGTGAGGCGAACCGGTGACTACAGTAGCAGTGAAGTCGAACACGGTGGATTGGCGCGAGGGGCAGGCTGAGGTGCAGGAAGCAGCCGGCTGCTGTCGGGCGATACAGGCATCGCACTGGCTCCTAATCGGACCAAAACCACGGACATCATCCAGCGCTCACTAGGAAGAACCGGTAAGCGCTAGCAACCAGGGACTGCACACCGCACTGTAGACCATACGCAATTCGCACCGCATCAGTAGGCGGTGGTTGGAACGGGCGGCAGGGTGCGGGGCTGACACTTCCCCGCTCTACAGACCAGTACACGAAGCAAAGGTACAGTGGCACAACAGAAGCACTATCGAACCGCAACAGCACTAGAGGCAATACAGTGACTCTCATACAGCATAAGGCGGCAGGGGGCACGCTGATCGCCACCATTTTGATTGAAAGGAAGATAATCCCTGTAACTATTGAACTAGTACCGCAGTGCCAACCTAGAGGTTATATACGGACTGACTCCAAGCAGACAGTGCCAGTCCTGGGACAACTGTGAGGGTACCGGGGGTGCAAAAACCGACAGGCCGTGTGTGTTAAGATAGCCCTCTGGCAGGCGGCGGCGATTACCACCCCTGACCCCAAGCTTAACGTGCCCCTGCCCCAACCGCCAAGATGAGCAGCATAAATTCAAAAGGCCTGAATCAGGCAAAGCTAGAAAAATACGGCCATTACAGACAGACCCAGCGGACAAGGTTAATCAGTCTGCACTAAGCACGAATAATGCTGAAACACGGGAAGTGACGCTGCAAGATATTATGGCTCCTTGAACAAAGTGCACACGTCCCTGGACTCATGCATTGGGACTCTTTCACTGGAACTCTTTAATCCGAGCAGATTTCAATAAAATGTCCACCAGAGTAGCGGAGGTGGAAGTAAATACGGCAGCACTCACGGCAGACACGACCGCACTTAAACAGCAAGTACATCAACTCATGGCGGATAACAAGCTCCTATCTGAAAAGCTGGAAGACCAAGAAGGACGGTCAAGAAGGAACAACATCCGCCTCATTGGTGTGCCGGAACGGACGGGCGGCCCAGCGCTTGATCTGTTTGTCGAAGATTTAATCACAAAGTACCTCCAACCACGAGGCCTATCCAACTATTTCTCTGTCGAAAGGGCACATCGGGTCCCCGGAGGCAGACCTAAACCGGGGGCCCTCCACGCCCCATACTGGCCCGTATATTCAACTTCAGAGACATGATATCACAAGCCGCCTGTACCGCTCCTCCATTGCGTTTTGACAACGCCACAATTACCATTTTCCCGGGTTATACCGCAACAGTAACAAAGCAACGCTGTGGCTTTCACGAAGTGAAAAAGACACTCCGTGACCGTAGAAACAAATACTCAATGCTGTTTCTGGCAAAATTAAGGTTATAACTGAAGGTAAAACATGTTTTTTTATGACACCAGAAGACGTGCAGGAATGGTTGGAGGGGTGGCGCAAGGCCAACTGATCAGGACGATCGGGAGGAAGCAACGCTCAACGCGGTGAACATACTGTGAGAGAAGAACTGGAGAAGACAACAGCAGCGGTGTGGAACGTATCTCACAGAAGAAGAGAGACAGATTGAAACATAGGGAAGATAACGACTAAACCCTGATAAACTATCAAGCCCAGGGCCAACGTAGCTTTCCCGGCTGAGACTGTGATAGTACTATTGATTTGACCGTACAGTGAGGAGGAGCTCTAGTGACCACGTCAAGAGATGCAAACGATACATCGCAGGGACTTCATGCCCTCCAGACACTAGATTTGTGAGATCTATCAGAGAAGGAGACAATGCCGCTATTAATGAAGAAGCTCGGGGGGTTCTAAAGGGCAACGGATGCTCACTCTCACCCCCAAGTTATGGTATTAGGGAAGGGTAATAAGCACTCTGCACAGTTGGGGTGGCGGGTAGTTTTAAGTCCGTCAAGCAGGGAGGCAGGGAGGAGGGAGGGGGGAAGGGATTATTAATAAGGTATTGTATGTTACTGGTTATGAGTTTCATAAAGACACTGGCAAAAGACTTATTGTTAGGTATTGGTCATCGGACATACTATAGGTACGATTCCATGACAGCACATATTAACTATGAAAGAAATGGTAATGCAGGATCGACAAGAACCTAGGTTGCAGACACCCCCTTTGTCCGCAATAGCCCCTTTGTCATTGGTAACATGGAATGTACACGGTCTAGGGGACAAGATGAAAAGAAGTTTGGTTTTACAATATTTGAAACGATGTGCACCGGCGGTAGCCCTGTTGCAAGAGACCTACTTGACGGGTTACGCCTGTAAAGCACTGGATCGATGGGAGTTTAAGATGGTTGTCCACTCTGAATTTACCTCTGGATCGCGGGTTGTGGGTATCTTAGTGAGAAAGCAAACATGGACGGGCAGCCAAGGCCGCTTCACGGCTGTCGGATGTCAATAGGAAGGGAGACCTTTCAATATAGTGTACATTTACATACCCCCAGCCCTTCATACAGTGGCTGTCCCTGCACTTAGTGAATTTATACTCGCCCTTCCAGAGGGGGAAATATTAATTGGGGGAGAGTTCAATGCCACAGTGGATGGGACCCTGGATCAACATCCCCCTAAGACAAGCATGGCTGGTAGCTCCCGATTAGGGAGCTTCTTAGAAGCACTCGGTCTCACAGATGTCTGGAGAAATCGTCTTCCCACAGCACGACAGTTCACTTTTCAATCCAGGGTACATTATAGCATCTCCAGGATAGATTACTTTCTAACAACTGCAGACAGCTTGTGGAATGTGGTGGACATTGAGATCAGGCTCAGGGGAATTTCAGATCACTCCCCAGTACTCCTAACATATACATATTACAAGGTAAGATGGCACATCTACCCCATATACCCTGGGTATTTACACGTTCCCAAGATCTCAAAAGACATCACTAATACAACAAAACACTATTTCCAATAAAACGTCTCGTCGGTCCAGTCCCCAACCACCCTCTGGGAGGCCTACAAAACTGTTAATCGTGGCCAGGCCATTGCATTAATTACGGGTCATAAATATGAAAAACAAAAAGAATTAAACAATTTTGAAAAAGAACTCCATAACGCCAACGTACAGCACACACAAAACCCGGCGCCGGACTCATCCCAGTCCCTGTGTCTTAAGCAACAAGAATACAGAGAATATCTAAAGGAAGCAACTAGGTTAAGACTGCACGCCACACAACATAAGATATATGAAATCGGCGATAAGGTGGGCAAGCTTCTGGCCTGGCTCGACAAAAGAGAAAGGGGAAAGAGATGCATAGCGCAACTACAAACACAAGATGGGACAGTAGTAAAGGACCCACAGGAAATAGTGCATGCACTAGCGGATATTCTAAACAGGTTTACGCGTTACTGTCAACTACAACGGTTGAGGAGGCACAGGCCTTTATTAAAGATATTAATATGCCCAAACTAACGCCAAAGGCGGCCCTCACACTCGAAGCTGACCTCACGACCGAAGAATTGCAAGCAGCTATCGGGTCCCTACAATCAGGAAAGGTGGTGGGACCTAACGGTATGCCCAATGAACTTTACAAAAAGACAGCTGGTATAATTGTCCTGCATATATTAAATATGTACCTTGAAAGTTTAGTGGTGGGGGAGCTTCCACGGGCCACCATAGGAACGATCCCGAAACCCAGAAAACCTCCTGAGGATTGCACCTCTTATCGCTCAATATCATTAATTAATGCCAAAGTCAAAATCCTCGCTAAACTTCCTGCGACGAGATTAACCCCACACCTTATGACCCTCATACACCCGGATCAGTCAGGATTCATGCCTGGCAGAAGCACAGCTCTTAACCTGAGATGTCTGCATGGGGTGATGGCACGTATACCATACATCCAAGAGCCAGCTGTTATCCTCTCGTTAGACGCCCGAATGGCGATCAGTATGGTGGAGTGGTCCTTCCTATTCGCGGTTCTCAAACATTTAGGCATGGCTACACCTGATGTACTCAAAACCTCTTGCGCATGTGACGGCCAACGGTCACATATCGCAGGACTTGCCACTGAAAGGTGGAACACGTCAGGGATGCGCACTATCTCCATTGCTTTTTGCCCTTGTGCTGGCATCACGGGCAGCGTGGATAAGATGGGAACCGACGATCCGAGGGCTCAGGTGGGCAGCGGGTTGGGAGGACCGCATCTCCCTATATGCGGATGACGTGTTACTCTATATGACATCCCCTAAACACTCCATTTTGGTGCTCCTAAATATTTGCGAACTTTATGGTCGGGTGTCAAATCGATCATAATTATACTTCATGGTCCACCACCACAACTCCCTAGTCTTTGTCAGCTACAAATCACTGAAGGAACCTTTAAGTACTTAGGTATCTACGTAACGCCTAGACCCAACACATTTTTTTAAAAGAATCTGATGCCCCCCTGGAACGTTTCAAAAGGGACATAACATTTTGGCACACCTTACCACTAACACTGCTGGGAAAAGCAGCGCTTTTTAAAATGATGACACTCCCCTGATTTCTATATGCCTTAGAAAATGCCCCGTTTCCAGTACCGCCGAGCTATTTCAAGGTAGAGGTCTCCAGTTTACTATGGGGAAATAAACTGGCGCGCATTGCAAAAGAAAAATTAGTCAGGGGCTGGTATGATGGCGGCATAGCTCTCCCAAACATACAATTATACTACTGGGCAGCACAGCTCACAGTGATCAATCAATGGATGCACGCCCCATAAACAGACCCAGCATTCCAGGCAGACAGATACGGGCTGGGAGACGAAGGAGTTATGCTGGCACTCTATAACAAAAAACGATCTACCCCACTAATAGGACCAACAGAGCATTCAGTTAACATATGGTACACAGCACATAACAGGTTGGGCTGGCAGGGAGCTATCACCCAACTTACTCCACTCTGGGACACACAACGACTTGGGCGACTTAGAAATAGTGAAGGATTTCATAATTGAGATGCAATAGGCATCTCTACGGTGGGTGACTTATGGAGCAAGGGCAAGATGGTCACATTTGAACACCTGAAGGAACAGTACAAAATGGGGCCCTCTAAAATATTCAGATACATACATATCAGGCATGCACTGCAAGCAGTTATACCACCCGACACCGGAGTTCCTGAGGCAACTCCCCTAGAGGATAGGTTGTTAACAGATTATATGCATGAAAAGGCCACCTCCCCCCCTACCGTAAACTATTTAACAATTTACCTGATCCAACAAAAGCACTTAGACAAAAATGGTCCATGGATATAGGGGAACTCGATGATACAGATTGGCAAGAGGCACTATCGTCTCCATGCGAAGTAGCCATTCTTTCAAGATTACGATTAGTGCAACTCAAGATACTACATCGCACGTATTACACCAGGTGGAGAAGTGTGGCTCACTGGTTAGAGGAGGCAGACCTGGAATCAGAGGTCAGCCCGGGACCAGGGTTCAATTCCCGGCTCGGCGGGGTCTTGAGTCCTAAAAAAATGTCCATGGACTCGACAATTCTCGCTCCGGTGCCTACTCGATTCACGGGTTCACACTCTGCGACTCTGGGCAATAGCTTGCTTAATCTCCACAACGGCCCCTCGCGGCGGGATGCCTGGCTTTCGACTTGCGGATACCCTGCCAGGGTTATCTCACAGGGGAATACCAGGACGGGTTCCCTAAGCAAGCGCTTAGAAACCGCTTGGTGATTTGCGCTATATAAATTCCTGTACATTTACATTTACAGAGTAACCCTCTATAAAATAGGGACAGCTACACATCCGTTCTGCCTGAGGGAATGTGGGAGGAGGGCACATTCTATCACACCATATGGCAATGTCCAAAGATTGCCTCACACTGGGTAAAAATAATGAGAAAAATATCACAAATAGAGGATGTAACGTTAGTGCCAGAACCCAAGAGATGCCTACTAAACACAATGGGAGCCAAATGATCTTAACCAACTAGCACAGGATTGGGTAACGCTGGGAATCATGCTTGCAAAGCGTAATATAGCAAGAAAGTGGGGTTCAGGAGAGTCGCCAACGCTCAATGACTGGTGCAAAGATATGGATGGAGCCAGAGAAAGCGACATACATTAGCCGAGGATGTCCCAAAAAATGAGGAAGGGTCTGGGGAGCATGAAATAAATTTAGGGGTTACATCTGTGAGCCACCCAGATCACCGACAGATGAGATTTCCGATTGAGTGGGATGGGGGGAGGAATGGACAATGTGAACTGTCAGAAGAATTATTTCTTGTGTTACAGGTAATGACGAAGTGGAGATTGTCCACAGAATTTGTGCCAACGAACAGCAATAAGTTTGTATGTCGTATGATTTTACTATGCCTTGAACTTAATAAAAAAGAGTTTTAAAAAATGTGATAAAATACACATTCACTGATTATTTGTTGGGCTGTGCACTTAATGATATCTTGAAATCATTAATTGGAGAGGACTTATCTAGATTCTTTGTAAACTGGCATAGTCTGTCTTAATAATTCCGTAAAAAACGTCGTTTACATGTCGTTCAACATGTAGCGTGCAGTTTAGCATATCATAAGTCCCCTGACAGTGGTGCTATTTGCCAGCAGTCTACTTTGCTCGAGGTCAGCAGCTCTTAACCTTTTGACTTCTATGGACCACCAGTGAACCATTACTGGAATCAGGGGACCCTCACTGAGTAATTATTGGAGGTCTAAGCATTTTCTATGATTTGAACCTTAAAACAATACACAAAAATATAGAAACAAGTATATATGAAACAAATACTCAAATATTAAAATATTTTGTTATATTCCCAATCAAATATTGAAAAAGTTTTCACATTTTTAGTTTAGCTTCTTCATTTGTATATAATGTGTTAATTTTAGTTAATTAATTTTAATATTATTTAATTTCCTTTTAAACAGTCATGAACCACCTGTATATGCCTCGGGGACCCCCTGTGGACCTTGCAATACAGACTAAGAACCAATACTCTGGGCGGTTGCTCAGATATGCTTTTGGTAGTGCTGCTCTTTGGGACAAAAGGGGGCTTCTGAATATGGCATGAGCTTCCGCTCAATATTCTGTGCATTCCTGTTATATATGACACAAGCTGCTGCTTGATTTGTGGAAGGGAGCTCACCAGTATGGCAAAGAGGACATTTCAATGTAGCATGGATGTTCTTAAATATACCCAAAAACACACAGAAATCAAAAGGCACGTGCTACGTTCACATGCATATACAACCAAAAACACACACACATACAAACTCTTTTTTTTTGTTTGAAAAGCTTTATTTGGAAAATAGCAAGAAATACAAAGAACAGCAACAAATTAGACATAATAAAATAGAAATATAACAGAAGAATTGGCTAGTGTATGAATAAAAAAGAAAGCTGTTAAAACATTTTTTAAGGGTTGAGGAAGGGATGAGGGGGGAGGGGAAAAAAGGAGGAACTAGTATAGGCAGAGAAATCCTATATAATGGTATAATGGGTAATGCATATTTACACAGGAATGTGAATTAAATCTTAATGAATAAATAGGTGCAATAAGCCAACTAAGGTAAAAAACCGAGAACATAGAAGATAAACATTTCAAGGAGGTTTAAAATTTTCAGAACTTAAACAGGATTTATCTGGCAAAACGAGATTATCTAGCTAAGTCATAAGAGGCAACCAAAACAGATCTCTATTAACCATTGGTTTACAGGAGGAGGCGTAAGAAATGTCAAGTTGATGAAAATGGCAAAGACCATTCCACCAATGCTGGACAGAAAGTTTTGTAAGGGTTTTCCAGTTGAGAGAAATGTGTTGGAAAGCTAGGGCACTCATAAGGTCAAAGAGACCATGACTATGAGAGAGAAGATCTGAGGAATCAGAGAGACTTCCAGAGAAGAGAAGAGGAATGGAATAGGGGTTAGAGAGGTGAAGTAGACGAGAAATGTCGGACCAGACTTTCTCCCAAAAGGTAGACACCGAGAGACAGAGAAAGAAAAAATGAATGAGATCAGCATCAGAAGAACCACAGGTCCAACAGTTAGAGACAGTGGAGTGGGGACATTTAGCAATAGAGACAGGGGTGAGATAAAGTTTATGGTAAAGAAAAAACATAGATTGAGTGAGAGAGGCAGATTGAGAGATTTTTAGAGAGCGGAACCAGAGTTTGTCCCAAAAGGAAATGGTCCATTCGCATCCCAGGTCAGATTCCCAAGAAAGTTCCAGTTTATTTTTTGCATGTTCTAAATTGGGAGTGGAGAAATATTTATAGATGAGAGAGGCTTTGGGTAAAGAAATTAGTATCTTAAGAAGAGAATTTTGGACTACAGGAAGATGTAAAGGGGAGAGAATAATAAACACCTAGAATAACTGCCATAAGAGTAGTGAATTTCTGTAAGAAGGATCGAGGGCAATGAAATAAGATTTGGAGGTGGGGAAAAGAACATGGAGATAACACATCAAAAAGATCTTTAATGCAAATTATACCCTTTAATCTCCAAGTTTTCCAAAAAATGGTCTTGTTAATGAGAATAAGGGAATTGTGCCATATTAGAGATTCTAAAAAAGATTATCTAGATATGGGATTAGAATGCATCAAGGGTTTCAAAAGGGAGCAAGCGTATTTAAATAAGGGAGGAGAAGTAGGAGGAGTTTTGGCCGAAAAAACAGTAACTTCCTTTAGAGAGAAGGGTAATAATAAAGTTTGTTCAATAGACAGCCAGAGGGGAGTGAAAGGGGACAGTTCGGAAAGGAGCCACTTTGTTGCCTGTTCTAGGGAGAATGACTTATGATATAGACAAAAGTCAGGGAAGTTTACACCACCATTAGACTTTGGTGCACGAAGAGAAGATAAAGAAATCCTAGTTTTTATGTGCTTCCAGAGAAACTTAGGGAGATAAGAGTTGATTTGCTTAAAATAATAGGTGGGAATATTGACTGGGAGCATGGAGAGAGCATAAATCAAGATAGGGGTGATCATCATTTTGAATGAATCCAACCAACCCCACTAAGAGAGGAAAAGAGGGTTTCAAGAAGAGAGTAATTTGTCAATTTGAGATATAGCAGCAGACATATTTAATTTAACGGAAGCCACAATAGAATTTGAGAACCACATACCTAAATATTTGATTTTGGAGCTATTTCATGCAAAACCAATGGAAGAAAAAGAGTGGGGTGGACAAAAATTAGTAAGGGGGAGAATTTCAGTTTTATCTGAATTAATTTTATAACCAGATACAAGGTAAAAGGAAGAGAATTCATGTAATAAAGGAGGCATAGAAATTTCAGGTGCGGAAATAAAATGTAAAATATCATCCACATAGGTTGAAAGTTTTAAATATTGCAAATTGAAGAAAGGAAAGATTCAAGAGCCAAAATGAAGGGGAGAGGGGAAGGAGAAAGCCTTGGCGGACACCAAGTTGAAGAGGATAATAAGATGAGATACGACCATTAACTAATACAGAGGCTCTAGGGGCGTAGTATAATAATGAAATAAGCGAAATTAATTTGGGACCAAAACCATGCCACTTCAAAGATTCAAATAAAAAGGACCAATCCATTCTGTCACAAGCTTTTTCGGCATTGACAGAAATGGCCGCTATTGAGTCAGAAAGGGAGGGAATTTTGTTTAAGACATTAAGGAAAAGAAAAGAATTATCTGAAGTTAATCTACCTCTGACAAAATCACACTGCTTCTTACCAATCAAGTGGGGCATAAGGGGACTAGGTGTAAAGCAAGTGTTTTGGCAAACAGTTTATAAACGACATTGACCAATGAAATTGGGCGGTAGTTTTTACAAAACATAGGATCGCGACCTTCTTTATGTATAAGGCAAATTGTGGCTTCCTGAAAAGTACCTTCCGTCTTACCAATCTGATAACGTAAAATTAGGCAATTACAGACCAAAAATAGAGTAAGGAGAAGAAAAAATAGGAATATTCAGGAAGACGATAAGACAAATGAAAAGATGAGATGCTGATGAATAGAGAGTATAATAAAATGAACAACAAGGGGAGCAAAAACATTAGACAAAGTGTCCAATAAGATAACAGAAATGGGAGTAGAGAGCATGAAAAAGAATTGGATAAAGCCAACAATATATCTGTAAAGGAAACAAGGGATTATGTATAATAACATTAGGAGAAGGGAGAAGGACTGAAAAGAAAAATTAGAACAACAACTTCAATTCAATAATACAGTGAGAGAAATATAAAAGCCAAGATCCAGACGAGGAATGAGTAGTTTCCATTGATGTAGAAGAATGGGATTGTATAAAATTGCAGAGGTCAGCTGGATTCTCAAAGGTGGATGTTTTGTTGAGAAAAGTAACTTTATAGAGGCAGGGATGAAACAGGCCGTATCTTGCGCGTCAGGAGCGAAGAGCAGGATGAAGACCCAGAAACTCCTTTCTTCATTTGGCAGTCATTGAAGAAACATCTTGGGAAATGAATACTTCGGTGCCATGCCAGGAAAGATTCTTTTTGGCTTTAGTGGCATTGAGTACCAACAGAAGATCAGTGAACTGTAGATATAAGATAATTATCCCACGAGGGTTGGAAGGTGCAGATGCAGAAGAAAGACGAGGGCCCAGTCTATGAGCTTGTTGTATGTTCAGTTTAGTTGTAGCGGGGATGCCCAGAAACCGAGGTAGAAAAGATGCAAAGTACATGACGGGGTCGTCACCTTCAAGATCTCAGGAAGACCATAAATGCGCAGATTATTGCGGCGGTTCCTATTTTCCAAATCTTCAGTCGCTTTCCTCAGATGCAAGATTTACTTTTCCAACGAGGATATTTTAGAGGATGAGGCTTGTACATCCGTAAGATGATGTTCCACCACAGTAATATGGGACTCCATAGAAGACCATTCATCGTCTACCGATTGTAAACGGCAGTTTGTTTCCTCAATAAATGGACGAAGTGCGCGTAACTCCTCCCAGACCATGTCCAAGGAGACTGGAGAAGAAGACTTAGGTGGCGAAGGAGGATAATGCATAAGTCTCTTGCCGTGGTTGAAGATAACGGCATTTTAGATGCCTTAATGATTGGACTTTCTGTGAGGGTGGAGCAGTTCACTTGTTTCGAAAGTCCAGATAAACAAGAAAATGTATTGAAAGTAGAAACGTTGGCTCCAAATGAGTTAGAATCATACACTTCCACTGTTTTGGCATGATGCAAAAGGCGTCTACTCCTACCCATGAATTGAGGTAAAGAGAGCGTGGAAAAATGGTAGCGCCACACAGGAAATACAACAAAGTACCTCAAAAAAGATGTCCAAATCGATGAAAATAAAAGTCAGGGGGAGAAAATGCAAAAGATTCGTAGGAAATACCTAGAAAATTGCATAGAGGACGTCGTGTAAAGAGATGTGAGGAGAAATTCAGTATAAGGAAGAAACAAAATGGCGGCCGTCAGTAATCCAAAAACCAATACCTGGATAAAGTCATTTCAGCAAATTTGCAACCCTCTCAGAAAAAGGCATCTTTTGAAAGCGCCAACCTTCCGATTCAATAATCTGGCATTGTGGTGTAAAAACGAGCAGTAGAAACGCTCTGAAATTGCGCGCAAAATACGGCGTGAAACGGAGCTCCGATGTAGGTCGCGGTGCACGCTACTCCCCACAAATACAAACTCTTAATCACCCATTGCATCACTTTACATCAAGTGGCCCATAATGATCGACACAGGAGTTTATTGGTGAGTGTGACTAGATTATTCATGGTCAGAGGTAGGTGTTAATGTAATGCCAAATTTCTCTTTGTCTCCCGCTATGCTCTTTCTCTGCATCATGCATATTCTCAAGTAGGGGAGGCTGAACAAGAGAGGAAAATGGAAAGTGAGGCTGATGGTTCAAACTTAACGTGTTTTTCTAAAGTGCAAGTTCACCCCGAAAGGTATCATGGCAATGAATAACAGATGTTTACCGTTACCCAATTCAATGGCACTCATTTTATCAACCTCGGAAGGGTGAAAGGCAGAGTGGACCGCCAGGATTTGAACCAGTGACCATCCTCTACAGTGGATGCATTAGTCCACTAAGCCACCAGACCTGGCGTAAAGGGAGATGTCCCTTTAGGAAGGGGAAAGGGGCATGTGCTGCAATGGAAGTGAGATACGGGGCAAGATTAAGAGGACTGCACACCTCTCCTTGTCTCCCAGGACCAGTACTGCGGAGGGCTACAAAGGCAGTTCTCGGCCATCAAACAGGAGCCATGCTGTATGGTAGTCGTTCAACAAGCATACGGCTAAAAGGGCTTTAGCCCCCCCCCCATCATGTGTCTCAGCTTGGGCGGCTGCAGCTTGAGATGCTGTGGGCTAGCTGGGCAGTGTCTGGAGTCTTAGCTCTGACAACACCGGAGATTTTCACAGGTCTTTAAAAGACCATTCACATGCCTCTGTGAACTGGTTAACTAGGCTTTATGTTTGTTCACTAGTTCCAGTAACCTCTGGGTCCACACTCTGCCTATTGCTTACATTTGTATTTTATTTTTACTGCCACAGTGGGAGAATGCATTTCGTGAAAAAGCATCTCCCAAGTAGGGATGCCACCTTTCCAAGTGAAAAACACTGCCCATTTGTTGTTGTTTAAAGAGTCTGCAAAGGCCCTGCCTTGAAACTAAATAGGGTTGTAAATAAAATGGTATATATTAATTTGTAACTTGACTTTTCGGTCTTTGTTTGCTTCAATTATTTGTCATGGATCATTAATGCAGCCCTAGAACACATTTAAAAGTGCTATTTATATTTGCTGTTGATGTATGAACAAATAAGAGCTGAAAATACTGCCTTTTAGATGATTTTGTTTATTTTTGTACTGACTGAGACATCAAAATACTGGTGATGTCAGTATAAATCTGTTCAGGTTGCAACCCTAATCATGAGACTGAAAGTTTGTTGCAGGATCAGCACATTATTTATTTCCTCCATCCCTGATTGATGCCATAATAGCAATACTTTAACTTCTATCTGAAACCTTTCGCCAGCCATCAATACAATGCTGAGTTACTCCAGGTGTCTGTGAATACATCCTGCATTCAGATAAGTCCCTCCTCATTCTCACCTCTCACCCTTCACTTTCATCTTCACACTGCACTTCCAGCGATCACACTGCACTCACATTGCTCAACATGCACTCATGTCATTCTCCCTCTTCCTATTCTGCACTTACACGAACACATCGCTCATCCTACATGCACGACACTCCACTCACTTGTCACTTTCACTGCTCACCCTACCCTCACAGCAATCACACTGCACTCACACTGCTACCCTGCACCCACACCGTTCATCCTCCTCTTACCCTGTGCTCACATGAGCATACCATTCACCCCGAACTCATAGCAACCACACTGCACGTATGTCCCTTGCCCATGAACTCACAATGTTCTCCCTCCACTTACCCTATGGTCACATCAGCACACCGCATTCACATCACTCACCATGCACTCATGCTTTTCATCCTGCACTTACACAACCACACGGCTCACCATGCACTCATGTGACACTTCACTCACCTGTCACTCTCACTACTCACTCTGCAGTCTGACTCAAACAAGCACATCACTCACCATGCATTCATTCCTCCCACTCTGCACTTTCAGCCCCACCCAAACTCATATGTCACATCTCTCACCCTGCAGTCACTCCTTCCACCCTACTCTCCCATTGTCACATCACTCACTGTGCACTCACATGGGCACTCCTGTCATGCACATAGCTCACCCTTCACTCACATGGGCACAGCACTCACCCTGCACTCACACCACACAAACAAGCACAGCACTCACCCTGCACCTCCTTCTCTCATCCTGCACTCACACTAACAAACCTCTCAGCTTACATTCATACAGGCACTCTGTTCATCCTGCCTGCACACAGGGACAACAGTCTGCCATAACTCACCAGGACACACCACTCACTCTGCACTAACTCCTCTCACCATGCACTCACAAGTCACTCTCACAGATCACACTTTACTGTCACTGCTCACCCTGCACCACACACAGGCACACCATTCGCTGTGCATTTATAATTCTCACAGCACCCTGAACTCACTCCTCTCACTTTGGGCCCTCCTCTCACATTGCATTCATGCAGCTCACCAGACACTCACATGAGCACATTTTTCACCCTACACTCACATCACTCACGCTGCACTCACACTATTCACCATCATCCAGCACTTACATGAGCACACCTCTTACTCTGCACATAGAAAATTACACACCTCTCGTGGATATACACAGATTTCTACAAAGGCACCCACAGAATACCTGCTCTTTCTGTAGTACTAGATCCCTACTGAAGTCCTTCTGCAACAAGGGGGCTGGTGCAAGAGGGGAGATTGGACTGAGAATGTGGGATGGTGCAAGGAGGGAGACTAGGGCTGATGCTTTGGGGTATGATGGTGGATTGAGGCTCGTATGACACCTTCTGACATTCCTGGCTTAACGTTCACCACAACTGATCAGTCCTGGACTTGTAGTTTTTTAATACAATGTAAGTTGGGTCTCAAAAAACCCAAAACGCAAAGTGTTACTGGAGAAAAGCAATGGTCAGTTGTATGAGTTCATTTCCGATATTGTAACTGCTTGAGCCACACGTGAAGCCAATTATATGCCCCCTACAGCTATTTTAAGGCAGTGTACTTTACATTCACATAATACTTGCAACAAACATTGACAAGGCAATATATTATTATTTTTGAATAGCGTAAAGAGAATATGTTTTAATTAAGCTTCACTAAAGGGCACGGAAGGTATAGCAGAAGCAGGAGGGCATTTTTAAAAAATCATATTGACTAATGGAAGTGTGAGTGACAGTGTCTATGTGTGTGAGTGTCAGTCACAAATGATTTCCCTTGGAGATTACTAATCACACAGCAACTGCCAACAATTTTTTTCAGTTACTTCACATACATACAACCAGTCTTGAAAGAGTCAAATATTGAAAAGAACAACTTTAAATCACCAAATTTAATAATAAATATAATCTCACATCAATAAATTGATAAAATCTAAAATGACAAAATCCATCTAAAAAAAATACATAAGAGAAGGAGGGATAACACATAAGACATTCACATTTGTCATAAAAGTGTGTTCATTTGTAGGAGTCCATACAGGTAACACATCGTAGAAACACATTTATTTTCAAACATGTGATACTGTGTTCCCCAAATGTAAAAACCACTATTCATTGACACGTTTCGGTGGGTAGTACAGGATAAAACCACCTTCTTCAGGACAATAAGTATAATCCATCCCATTTCAGAATTGACACATTTTTAATACTATATATAACAAAGCCATAGTTTTGCTTAGTTAGCTTATGCAACTAACAACCATTGACAAAGCCAATGGTGCTGGCTTGTTGTAGGTGTAGTGTTACTTGTTGTATTATGTATCTGGATGCAATGACAGAAACAGCAAAATTGCTATGTAAGTGTCTAGCCTGCACACCCTAAAGAATCTAATTAGATCAAATGTAAGATAATTTAAGCCTGTGTTGGGAGCTTCCCAGTTGTGAATTGTGCCCACAATGTCGAATGAATCAGCCCTGTAGAGACCTAGATAACACTAAGTCTGACTGGGAGCTCTCCCCTTGCCCCTTGGGTTTCAGGTTATTTCATCAGATTTATCACAACTGTAGTCCCCAATTTTTACAGTCAATAAACGATAATACAACTGTTTTCCAGTAATACTTTAAGTTTACTACTTTACTCCAAGCATTTCATTTCAAGAAACGGTTCAAAAAATGAATTCAATCTGAACATAAATGACTTGATGAGATTAACTATACTCTATACATGTGCCAACAATTATCAATTAGAAAAAAAGAATAAAAAAATGACAACATTTCCCAATGCATTTCGGGCCATGTGCGACCCTTCTTCAGGGGAGTATAACTTTTATGACAAAACAAATCCTTAAAATTCAAAAATGTTCTGGTAATTATCACATCGGTCCGTTTCCAGGCACTGAAAAATAATATTATTTGACATTATTCGCAACTCTATGTACATGATTTGATAATTAGGATTAACACTATTTTCCAAGAAAGTGTATGCGAGAAAAAAATAATAATAATATACTGTGTATCAGGAGACTACAAAACCCAGTCATATATAAACGCTGAGACGAAGAATTCCGCCACCAACCAAGAGTGATGATGAAACCTCGCCAACTGTAAAACAATAAAGTGAAGAGACGCACCTACTGATTATGTCCCTTATTCAATATCAACCTTACTGTCCGTGTGACCCATTCCACTCATTGACAAACAATCACTGACTCACACTTACCCTGTCCATGTAACTCCAGCACAAAACCGTGTATGATTACCGGGGCTTTTGCAAACCCCATCTGAAAATGACGTTTACGAATCAAAGTTTAGACTGGGATTGTAAAATAAAATAAAAGCCACTGTTGTATGCAGCTGGCACTGCCTCATGCTTACCCAGATCTGGTAGTGAACCGTCCATTTACTCTATTTCCCTAGCTGCCACCGTGCTTCTTAAATCTTCCAAATGCTCCCACTTAAAAAGTAAATGGAAAAAGAATCGAAAACAGTTAAACTACTCTTCCTCTAACAATACGTTCACTGTGTGAGAGATGGTAACGCTGGCTCGTGGACGCCTACCTCGTTCAAATGGCGTACTTCGACCTCTGACCCATTAATCACTACCGGCATCAACATCCGGTCCATCATTAGTTTCTATTTATAAAGAGGCGCGCCAAGGGTCCGTGAGGTTTTCAAATCAACCAGAAACCCTTCCAAAAATGGTAACAAGGGTACTCTCCTGCAATCTATGTTGTGAGATAACGGTAACAATAATATCGATGTGTGACAAACTACGAAAAATGGAAGAGTTAAAATATATGTGTGATGAGAAAAAGTGAATACATGAAAGAATAAAACCGAATCGTGTTTAGAATGCATAGGAACTTAGTGTCAATCCTGTACATTGTGTTGCATTAGATACAAGCAAAACTACTAATAAAGTTGAATCTATTCAAACAATCATTAAACTTGAACAGAAATACCATCCTGGTTATTTGCGTATACTAACGATATTAGTGCTGTAAACTGTAAATTTACAAGGTGTATCCGATATCATCTGACTCATTATAAGAAGAATAACATTTACTACTGATCATTGAGCCCACCTGGTGTCAAGGTGCATTGAATACAAGCAAAACTACTGATAGAGTGAAATCTATTTAAACAATCATTAAACTTGAACAAGAATACCATCCAGGTTATTGACGTATATTGTTGGTATTAGTAGTGTAAACTATGAGTTGTGCTAGGTATATCCCATGTCATCTGACTCATTATAAGAAGCATAACATTTCGTACTGATCATTGAGCCCACCCGGTGTCAAGGTGCCCAATCTTTTAATCCAGAAGGTCTCCCTACGAGATAATGCAATGTTATGATCTATGCCTGTGTGCTTCTCTACCAGTTCTAGTACTGTAAATCTCAATTGTGGTATGGTGTGAGATGCCTTAATCCAGTGAGTTGCTATACTAGATGTAGAGGATCTGTTACGTATTGTGCTTTTGTGTTCGATTATGCGAGTCTTGATTTTTCTGGAAGTTCTTCCCACGTAAGTCAAACCACATGGGCAAAGTATGGCATAAATCACACCTGTAGAGTTGCAATCAGCACTGTGTTTAAGATTAATGTCTTTACCAGTGTGAGGATGCGGAAACACCTCGCTCACTATGACGTTGTTACATTGACCACAGTTGTGGCATTTTCTCATCCCTTTAAAGTTGGTTGCTTGAATTGTTTGTGAGTTCTTGAGTATTTCCCTAATATTTTTAGCGCGGGTGTGTGCTACGATAGGAAAATTCTTGAACAAATTCTGGTTCATTGGCAATCATTTCCCAACGTTTCTTGAGAATTTGTTTAATTCTCTGTGATTGCGTGGAGTGTTTCATCACAAACACTATCCGTTCATTAGGAGATTTTTCTGTTTTCTGCAACAGTCTTTTTCTGTCCATTGTAGAAACTCTTTGGACTGAATCTTCCAATATCTTCATCGGGTAACCTCTTTCAGTGTATCTCTCTACTTGTTCTTTTATTAAAGTGTCGCACTCGGTTTGGTCCGAAGATATCCTTTTGATTCTAATCAACTGCGAGGTGGGTAAATGGTTCTTCAGGTTTCTTGGATGTGCACTCGTGTAGTGTAACGCATTATTGACATCCGTTGGTTTACGGAAAACAGTGGTCGAGATTCCTTGTTGCGTTTTGCGAATCTCTATATCCAAGAACTGTATCTTTCGATCCTGAATGTTGTGGGTAAATTTGATCCTGGGGTTATGTCCATTAAGTTCTTGGATTCTGTCTTCCAACTCCTGTCTGCTACCACGCAAAATTACCAAGATGTCATCGATGAATCGTAAGAGTAACACCAAGTTGTCTGTCCACCTTGTGTCTGTTAGAATAAATTGTTTTTCAAAATGTGCCATGAAGGTATTCGCATAGGCTGGGGCCCCCGAAAAGCCCATGGATGTACCTGTTCTCTGAAGAAAGAACTGGGATTGCCAAGTGAAGTAACTGTGATACAATGAAAAATGTAGGAGCTCAAGTAAAAAAACACTTAGTTGTTGATCAAGATCAGATTGTAAAAGTCTCCATTCTGTGGCTTCTAAGCCTTCTGTGTGTGCTATCGACGTGTAAAGTGCCACCACATCAATGGTGCACAACAGAGTGGTATCATCAATAGAATCATTTACTTCTGCTAGTTTTATCAAGCAATCGGTTGTGTCTTTCAAATAAGTATCCCAAGCTTGTACCAATGGTTGCAAGTGGTGATCAATGAAACGTCCAATCGGTTCATGAATAGAACCACATCCTGCCACGATCGGTCTAAACGGTGGGTCATTCATGCTCTTATGTATTTTAGGCAACATGTATATATGTGGCACTTGAGGTGTATTAGTTCTTAGATATTTGCCCGTGTTGGTGTTGATGGTTCCTGAATTCTCAGCCTTGGAGATGATTTCGTCTAGCAATTTACTGAATTCCTGTGTCGGATCTTGATCAAGTTGAATGTATGTTTCAGCATCGTGAACATGCTCGTTCACTTTGTGGTCGTAAAGTAAGGTGTCCATCATAACAAGTGCACCACCTTTATGAGCTGGTTGGAATGTAATAGAGGTGTCCTGTCTTAAGTCATTTAAAATTTGCTTTTCTTTTTTGGATAAGTTCTGTTTTTTAGGTGTTTCGTACCTGATGGCCACCAGGTCTTTTTTCACAAGAATTTCGAAATTGTCCAATATTTTGTGGGAGATAGGGGACATGAATTTGCTTTTAGGTTTGAATTTTTCTGGTGGTCGTGTGTTCCCATTCATCGTTGTGGTGGAAAAAAACCACTTGAGTCGTAATTTCCGTAAAAATTTGAACAGGGCAATTTCTGTTTCTAAACCATTCGAAACATACGTGGGAACAAACGAGGTCCCCTTATTTAAAACTCTTGCCTCATCACGTGATAACTCCCTGTTTGATATGTTAACCACTAGGTTACTTTTTTCGTTACCACTCGTTGTGGTCTTCCGCTCTCTGGAGCTTTTTTTGTGACCTTGTCCCCTACGGATCCGTCTGTTCTTGTTTCTGGTATCGGGTCTGGTGGGTGGATTGATGATTGGCCTTCTGCTAAAAAAGACGGTTTCAAACTTCTAGATGGTCCAGGGGCAGTTGTTTCTAACGGTTCAGCAGTTACGAGAATCAACGCCGGTGCCCTTTGTAATGAAAGCTCTTCATCCTGCACTACACTTTCCTCTGATGAAGTTTGCTTGGAGGTTTTACTTGAAAATCTTTTTTGTGCATAGGCTTCCGCCCATGTGTAGACCTCATCCAACTTATAATCTATCGTATCTCTACGAAATTTTCGGATCTTGCGGTCATGTACCTCCTTTGCATGAACGTCCAATCTGATGTTGATGTCCTCCAGTATCTTTGTCCAATCCTCTTCTGGTATACTCCTAGTCAGTTCTTGTTGAAGTTTATAGATGTCTTCTTTTAAATCATTTAGTATCTGTGAAAGTTCCTCAATGATCAAAAGGATGAGGTCCAACGAGCACTTGTTTAAGATTGCTTGCCACTTTGTCATGAATACCTTGTTAAATTTGAACAGCATTGGTTTTAACGCGATTCGTAGTCCTCTGGGTATTCTTTTAACCTTGTGATATTCGATTAATGTCGTCGCGTGAAGGCGTTGGTTAACCTCTCTGCGCATGGTATATTCAAGTTGCTTCAACATTTGTGTCGTAGTGCCTTTCGACGTGCTGAATGTGCGTGCTTGTTTAATCAAAGAATAAATGGATGCTGCTTCATCTGTGCCATATACCTTTGTTTCAGCCTGGTTAAGCGTGAGGTTTGCTATTTCTTCAAAGGAAGCCATTCTCAATGGTTATATGGGTGCTGGTCTAGTGAATGGGCCGTGCTTAAACTGCTATGTAAGTGTCTAGCCTGCACACCCTAAAGAATCTAATTAGATCAAATGTAAGATAATTTAAGCCTGTGTTGGGAGCTTCCTGGATGGTATTCTTGTTCAAGTTTAATGATTGTTTAAATAGATTCCACTCTATCAGTAGTTTTGCTTGTATTCAATGCACCTTGACACCAGGTCATCAGGTACGAAACACCTAAAAAACAGAACTTATCCAAAAAAGAAAAGCGAATTTTAAATGACTTAAGACAGGACACCTCTATTACATTCCAACCAGCTGATAAAGGTGGTGCACTTGTTATGATCCGACACAGGAATTCAGTAAATTGCTAGACGAAATCATCTCCAAGGCTGAGAATTAAGGAACCATCAACACCAACACGGGCAAATATCTAAGAACTAATACACCTCAAGTGCCACATATATACATGTTGCCTAAAATACATAAGAGCATGAATGACCCACCGTTTAGACCCATCGTGGCAGGATGTGGTTCTATTCATGAACCGATTGGACGTTTCATTGATCACCACTTGCAACCATTGGTACAAGCTTGGGATACTTATTTGAAAGACACAACCGATTGCTTGATAAAACTAGCAGAAGTAAATGATTCTATTGATGATACCACTCTGTTGTGCACCATTGATGTGGTGGCACTTTACACGTCGATAGCACACACAGAAGGCTTAGAAGCCACAGAATGGAGACTTTTACAATCTGATCTTGATCAACAACTAAGTGTTTTTTTACTTGAGCTCCTACATTTTTCATTGTATCACAGTTACTTCACTTGGCAATCCCAGTTCTTTCTTCAGAGAACAGGTACATCCATGGGCTTTTCGGGGGCCCCAGCCTATGCGAATACCTTCATGGCACATTTTGAAAAACAATTTATTCTAACAGACACAAGGTGGACAGACAACTTGGTGTTACTCTTACGATTCATCGATGACATCTTGGTAATTTTGCGTGGTAGCAGACAGGAGTTGGAAGACAGAATCCAAGAACTTAATGGACATAACCCCAGGATCAAATTTACCCACAACATTCAGGATCGAAAGATACAGTTCTTGGATATAGAGATTCGCAAAACGCAACAAGGAATCTCGACCACTGTTTTCCGTAAACCAACGGATGTCAATAATGCGTTACACTACACGAGTGCACATCCAAGAAACCTGAAGAACCATTTACCCACCTCGCAGTTGATTAGAATCAAAAGGATATCTTCGGACCAAACCGAGTGCGACACTTTAATAAAAGAACAAGTAGAGAGATACACTGAAAGAGGTTACCCGATGAAGATATTGGAAGATTCAGTCCAAAGAGTTTCTACAATGGACAGAAAAAGACTGTTGCAGAAAACAGAAAAATCTCCTAATGAACGGATAGTGTTTGTGATGAAACACTCCACGCAATCACAGAGAATTAAACAAATTCTCAAGAAACGTTGGGAAATGATAGCCAATGAACCAGACTTTGCAAATTTGTTCAAGAATTTTCCTATTGTAGCACACACCCGTGCTAAAAATATTAGGGAAATACTCAAGAACTCACGAACAATTCAAGCAACCAACTTTAAAGGGATGAGAAAATGCCACAACTGTGGTCAATGTAACAACGTCATAGTGAGCAAGGTGTTTCCGCATCCTCACACTGGTAAAGACATTAATCTTAAACACAGTGCTGATTGCAACTCTACAGGTGTGATTTATGCCATACTTTGCCCATGTGGTTTGACTTACGTGGGAAGAACTTCCAGAAAAATCAAGACTCGCATAATCGAACACAAAAGCACAATACGTAACAGATCCTCTACATCTAGTATAGCAACTCACTGGATTAAGGCATCTCACACCATACCACAATTGAGATTTACAGTACTAGAACTGGTAGAGAAGCACACAGGCATAGATCATAACATTGCATTATCTCGTAGGGAGACCTTCTGGATTAAAAGATTGGGCACCTTGACACCGGGTGGGCTCAATGATCAGTACGAAATGTTATGCTTCTTATAATGAGTCAGATGACATGGGATATACCTAGCACAACTCATAGTTTACACTACAAATACCAACAATATACGTAAATAACCTGGATGGTATTCTTGTTCAAGTTTAATGATTGTTTAAATAGATTCCACTCTATCAGTAGTTTTGCTTGTATTCAATGCACCTTGACACCAGGTGGGCTCAATGATCAGTAGTAAATGTTATTCTTCTTATAATGAGTCAGATGATATCGGATACACCTTGTAAATTTACAGTTTACAGCACTAATATCGTTAGTATACGCAAATAACCAGGATGGTATTTCTGTTCAAGTTTAATGACTGTTTGAATAGATTCAACTTTATTAGTAGTTTTGCTTGTATCTAATGCAACACAATGTACAGGATTGACACTAAGTTCCTATGCATTCTAAACACGATTCGGTTTTATTTTTTCATGTATTCACTTTTTCTCATCACACATATATTTTAACTCTTCCATTTTTCGTAGCTTATCACACATCGGATATTATTGTTACCGTTATCTCACAACATAGATTGCAGGAGAGTACCCTTGTTACCATTTTTGGAAGGGTTTCTGATTGATTTGAAAACCTCACGGACGCTTGGCGCGCCTCTTTATAAATAGAAACTAATGATGGACCGGATGTTGATGCCGGTAGTGATTAATGGGTCAGAGGTCGAAGTACGCCGTTTGAACGAGGTAGGCGTCCACGAGCCAGCGTTACCATCTCTCACACAGTGAACGTATTGTTAGAGGAAGAGTAGTTTAACTGTTTTCGATTCTTTTTCCATTTACTTTTTAAGTGGGAGCATTTGGAAGATTTAAGAAGCACGGTGGCAGCTAGGGAAATAGAGTAAACGGACGGTTCACTACCAAATCTGGGTAAGCATGAGGCAGTGCCAGCTGCATACAACAGTGGCTTTTTTTAAATTTTACAATCCCAGTCTAAACTTTGATTCGTAAACGTTATTTTCAGATGGGGTTTGCAAAAGCCCCGGTAATCATACACGGTTTTGTGCTGGAGTTACATGGACAGGGTAAGTATGAGTCAGTGATTGTTTGTCAATGAGTGGAATGGGTCACACGGACAGTAAGGTTGATATTGAATAAGGGACATAATCAGTAGGTGCGTCTCTTCACTTTATTGTTTTACAGTTGGCGAGGTATCATCATCACTCTTGGTTGGTGGCGGAATTCTTCGTCTCAGCGTTTATATATGACTGGGTTTTGTAGTCTCCTGATAGACAGTATATTATTATTATTTTTTTCTCGCATACACTTTCTTGGAAAATAGTGTTAATCCTAATTATCAAATCATGTACATAGAGTTGTGAATAATGTCAAATAATATTATTTTTCAGTGCCTGGAAACGGACCGATGTGAAAATTACCAGAAAATTTTTGAATTTTAAGGATTTGTTTTGTCATAAAAGTTATACCCCCCTGAAGAAGGGTCGCACATGACCCGAAATGCATTGGGAAATGTTGTCATTTTTTTATTCATTTTTTCTAATTGATAATTGTTGGCACATGTATAGAGTATAGTTAATCTCATCAAGTCATTTATGTTCAGATTGAATTCATTTTTTGAACCGTTTCTTGAAATGAAATGCTTGTAGTAAAGTAGTAGACTTAAAGTATTACTGGAAAACAGTTGTATTATCGTTTATTGACTGTAAAAATTGGGGGACTACAGTTGTGATAAATCTGATGAAATAACCTGAAACCCAAGGGACAAGGGGAGAGCTCCCAGTCAGACTAAGGGGCCGATTAGGATGGCGGACGGACTTGCGTCCGTCCGCCACCCCTGAGTAGGAGGGACCGTCCGCATGGGCAGCGGCGGTCCCTCCATGGCAATTAGGATGTGACCGCCACCCTGGCGGTCACATCCTGTATGTTTTACATTGCGGCGGGTGCAGCTTGAAGCAGCACCTGCCGCAATGTAAAAAACGAAAGCTGTGCATTTGCATGCACAAAGCGGCAGGCACCGCGCGGTGCCTGCCGCTTCGTGCACGCAAAGGCAGGGGGGTACCATAGGTACCCCCCATGTGCACCCCCCACGCAACCTTCACCCAGGGGGCCCGCAACGGGCCCCCAAAGTGATTGTCCGTATGCTTTTCCACGGCGGAAAAGCCGCCGCGGAAAAGCATTACTTTCCCTACATCCTAATATGGCTGGCGGTGTCTGATAGACACCGCCTGCCATGTTAGTGCTTTTCCGCCGTGGTCGCCTTCCGACCGCGGCGGAAAAGCGGCGGACAAATTGTGAGACCCACCAGCCATCCTGATTTGGCGGTGGGTCTTTCAGGCCTCCTCGGCGGATTTCCCGCATACTCCGGGCCGGCGGTGGCTTCCCCCGGCCCGGAGTATGCGGGAAATCCGCCATCATAATGACCCCCTTAGTGTTATCTAGGTCTCTACAGGGCAGAAACAGCAAAATGCCAGAGGGGCGGCAACCTATGCTAAGCACAGATTTTTTGTTCACCTGTTTTTAAGCCAATTCCGTAATTACATCGGTCACTTCCCTTTGGGAGAGCCACAGTTTTTTCATCCCACTTATAACCCTGCCCTGCTGGATGCTGCTTATCTGCTCTGGTGCTGTTCTCCTACTCTGGCCATATCCACCGGAATATGGCACACTGCTTTTTAATCTCACACACAACGCTGCACTTTCTTTTAGAGAAAGAGTTAGGTACAACCTTCAGTCACAGACATCAAAACTGTATTGCAGAAGATGGCGCTACTCAGTGTCATCAGTGACGTTGTCTAGAGTCAATCACTGCTGTGGTGAACCTCAAGTCTATTTCCTATTCCCGTCCATTAGTCCTGCCACAGAGAGGCAGTTTCCTCACTGAACTCTAAAATGGATTAGTTTTGTCCAAGAGGCATTCTTCAACTGTACAAAGAGGATTCAACTACTTGCAGAATTCATTGATATCAAAGCGCGTTATCCCAACTCGAATTACAGATGTTCGTCTTGCAGCAGCATAATGTAAATAGAAAGATGTAACCGCACGAGTCACTTACTCTGTTGATTCGACCTCAGAGCCTTACTTTACCTCCAAAAATCCATCACGTAGCACATCCTCTCACTCCACCAACTGGCCGCGCTTCGCAGCTAATGGATTCGTTACAGCGCGTGTCTGTCAGTTGCTCTCGTAAAGCGGGATCTCTGATTACAGCTCAGCAGATGCAGCAATGAAATCACAGCCTGTGAGCGAGATCAGATGGCTACAGCAGTGTCATACCTTTGAGCATAGTACATCAGCTACAGATACGCTTTTTCATTCCTCGTGTATAATTTTCTACGCAAAGGTCATGTGCAAAAAACACATTTAATTTTTGAAAATGATGATTTAGATGTAGAGTTGCTGTAAATCGAGAAATGTGTCTTCGAGAGGCTCAGCGGTGCTACAGCGTGACAGGAAAATACATATATAATAGGTCGGGGACTAAAAGAAGTGAAAGCAAAAGGCATGGGTGATTTTTTTTTACGAAACATAATTTTCAAGAAAAGCACGTGCCTGTATTACGCAAAATGTACTTGGACAATATTTCACGTGAGGGTGTAGCTCGGATATGAAAGTTATGCGAGCTAGCATGGCAGGAGACTGGTTCGAGCAGAAATCGTCTCTTGATCATGGTTTTATTGTTCACACATTTTTTTATTTTTTTTATTTTACACTCCAAGAGTTTTATATTGCGCGAACTTGGCCCGAATCCGGTATCAGAGTGCTTTACATAACACCAGCTGCATTACATGAGAACACAATGTATGTTTTTGAGGTATAGACGGAGAAAAAGATAGACTACAAATTCATTCCCAACATGGATCTATCTCCCTTTTCAGATATCGCTATGGAGTCAAAGATTTAAAAAATCAGGGCATGTGAAATGTGTTCAGCTGTTCAAAGAATAAGATGCAGAAAGAACAGAGTGTAACACAGACCACTTCTGGACATTCCAGGGCAACTGTTCCAAAGGTTCAGACTTAAATCCCAGCAAAGGTTAATTCATCCCATCTTTTCCCAAGGTAGGTAAAAAGTGTATGTCTAGGACCACGCAATAAGCCCTGCATCGAAAATGTGCCACGTGCCCTTACGCATTTTGATAAAACTGCGTAAAGCATACATCAAAAAATATTACTGTTACCACAATATTTGCTTCAGGGAATGTGTTCACACATCACTTGCAAATGAGATGTAAACAATTTCAGCAAACAACAGAAATAAAGAAACGGATCCATTCTATTCTTTTTTTTTTTTTTTTTACAAAAAACATTGATTTTAATACAATCTTTTTTAACAGTTCTTTATTCGAATTTTGAAAAAGGTACCAAGTCAAGAGAGAAGATACAAACACAATAATACACCAGCCAAACACATGCACAAATGCAAAAAGGGTGCAGTCAAAACAAATATGATATATAAAACTGTGCACAAGAGAAAAAAGAAAGGGTATTGGAGAATAACCAGTCCAGAAAGCAAGTGTGTCAGTTAAACACAATTTTTACGTCACAAGTAGAATAGAAGGTTGTTGATATCATAGTATAATTTGCTCTAGCAATAAAGAACTACATACGGTAAATGTTGTATCACATAAGGTGATCTGAGATGCAGATGCAGCAGGCAAACACATGCATGCATTACTAATGTACCTAAACCACAAATGTGGGCTAACAAAGTAGATCAATTAACGTTCGACAAAAAAGATCCAGAGATCCAGGACTGGTTATGTTAATGTACAGATGACAAACTATCGGCTGCACTCTATCTTGGGATCTGTCAACTGTCCTACACAAGAGAGGTGATAGTTGGGAGCACGTACTTTCTACTGTTGTCCATGGTTGTGTATAGTAGATTAAGCGCAAAACAGGCGCCACAGTAATGACAAAACAAAGACCATCAACCAGATAAAAAAATTCTTAGCAGTTAAATATGTGCAATTGAAAGATCCTCCCATTGTCTGTCAGTAAGAGAACCAACAAATGTCACATTTATAGAACTCATGATGGATATCTGATTCACACAAATACATGATGATTTATGTTAAAACCAGTCTCAGGAGGAAGAAAATAAAAATATCAAATAGCCTTATCACATATTTTATTGAAAAACAGTCATGAAATTGAGATAATATCAAATATGTCCATTTTGCAAGATTTCACCATTGTAATACAAATGGCACTTGGCCCTACTATCAACAATGTGTAAAACAAGAGTCCTGCGTAACTGATGGAAAGACCTAATAGGCATGGACGAGTAAATTGTGTTTTGGTACATTTTTTATCAAAGATAGCCTTTTAAAGCACACAGAATATATGGAATCAGTAAATGAACAGCTATTTACCAAAATGTTTAACCCTTGTATTGAGTTTCTTGGTATTTTTATAGTACAATTTTGGAACTAGTATAACTTTGCAGCACTTCTTACGGCCTCATAAGCGGGGTGCTTAATACTGAAAATTGTAAATCCGACAGCTGTACACTACCAAAAAAGCTGCATTCTGATTGGATCCCTGCTGGTTGCTATCTACCCAAGAGATTCATAGCTACTACTTGAGACACGCGTCATGAGATTATCAATCAATATATCACTGGGTTGCGCTGGGATGCCCATGGGTAGCCATGCGCTCTATAAATGCTACTTCTATTCTATTCTATTCTATTCTATTCTACTATGCCAAAGCTGCTCCTCTGCACAACGGCCTAAATTTGCCAACTTAGGGGACCGAATCTTACCACCATGTCTGCCCTGCGCTCATTGATGCAGAGTGCCAAAGTTCTGGGGCAAGCGGGTGCTGCGTTCTCGCTGCTCTATGGAACTAGACCACACTTGCGATTTAAAATGGCACCTGCAGATTAAACCACCTCCGCTTTCCATTGAGGTATGCATGCTGCTGTAAAAACAGTCTTTCAAGAGGCTGGGAAAGGCTTGCTTGAATTAGCCTTACTAAATGACGTCATGAATATTCATTAGAATGTAATTTTAGAAAAATTTTGAATTAAGTAGTAGGTCATTTTCATAAAAATTTTATATTAGAAAAATTGAAAATGGATTTTGATTTTAAAAAAGGATTTTGAAAAATGTGGCTGGTATTACGGGCAAGAAATAAATCAATTAAAATAAAAAAAATGTAAAAAAAGGGGGTTATGAGTGTATACTATACAGTGATCTAGTGCACAAAACATGCTCAGAGAAACGTCATCAATGTTGGGCACAGACAAACAGCCTATTGATCTCGGTTACAGGGTAAGGTTCTACTCATACAGTGTACCTTGTACCCCTCTGGGGATTAGCTTTTCATCAGGTTTACTACAATGATGATAAGATTGGTTATGCTATGAATTGAACCCATACTGTTGTTCAGGTCCTCAATGTGCGCTTTAAGTCTGAACACCCAGCATTGTTATTTCTCGAACAGTCTAGACTCACAGTTCACCGGCTCCATCACATGTTCCAGGATCACTCATCGGAAGTCCTTTGCTGTGTGTCTTTTCTCAGTGTAGTGGGTCGACATCTTTGTTGTCAGGCCGCTCCATCTGAAGTTGATGCAGGGTTCACAGATCCTTGTTTTTATCTTGCATGTTGTCATTCCCACATAGTATGAATTGCGGGGGCAGGTTATTAAGTATACCACTCTTTGTGTATTACAATTTGTAAATTTCTTCAATTGCCACGTTGTGCTGTTATTGAAGGAAATTGTTTTCATGGCCTTTGTCAAGTGACATACACTGCCTCCCCACTTTGGCAATGACCCATAACAGGTGATATTATACCCTGTGATTGTAATCTATCTGTGGTTGCTTTCCTTGGGCTTGTATGTACTAGCATGTCCCGTAGACTTTGCCTTTGTCAATGGGAGAAAATTGGCTTGGGGAACTCTAGAGAGCTGCTGTTTAGAATGCGCCAGTGTTTATTGAAAATCCTGATCGCCAAGTTCTAGGCTATCTTGTAAGTTTTGATGTAAATAGGTCTTTCCTCCTTTTCTTTTTGAGCAACAGTGTCTAATAGGGCCGCCCTATTGTTGTTTTGTGCCCTTTTCATTCCCAGTGACACTATCCTTGATAGATAAGTTCTGGCCTCCAGTTTGGTTGCTAGACGGTCACTGATTTCATGGCACTGCACTTCACAGGAGACCTGCTAATCCTGATTATAAAAATAGCAGCCCGTTTACCACTAGAACTAAAAACAGAAATGCATGCCATAGTGGCCCGTTTAAAATCTTGCCAATCCATATCAGGTCTGAAGAAAAGGTTATAGGAAATGAGCCAGACCATGTATGAGTTCGAGACTACACTCAATCAAAATTCCAATAATTAAAAAAGGACCCCAACAAAGTCACACATGAGCGGGTATACCCGTATATAAGAGATTACTTTGTTACATCAGGAACAAATTCATGTTACAATGCGGATAGTGATACAACAGGCACTGGATCCAACAGTTCAGATTTAAGTTCAGGTGCCAGTGGTAAATATATAGGAAGGAGAAGCAATAGGAGAGGCACAGGGCCAGGAAAGGGACAAGGGAGATGATTGGGCCCATACAATGGCCAACCGATCTATTCTATGTAATATTACTATGGTCCACCATGACCCCTTCAGATGCATCCACCTCATCTTGAACATTGGGAACCGCCAAGCAGCCCGTACCCAAGTCACTCATACAAACAGCACCAGTCTTTTGTTGGGGCTGGCACGGAACACCCAAGAGGCAAGATGAAGAGGAGAACTCAAGTACAGTGGGCCCCCATACAGGTGTCATCTGCAGAATACCCTGGAGTCGATTTGATGCTCAAACAGGGGTCCACCTCTTGATCATCTCAATTCTGTTAGTGTAACAAAACAAAATGTTGATCAGATCAAGTGAGTGAAGGAAAGGAAGGGAACGGCAGGGAAGGAGACCTAAAAGGAAATCCACACATTAGTTCACTTCATAATACATAAATATATATGTATATATTAATAATGTGTATGTGTTGACCCTAATACTTGTAAAACAAAAGAAGAAGACTAGAACACTGGATTCTTTAGTTGACCCTGGTTAAGAGATTTTTAGAACTGTCTTGTTCCTGTAAAGACCTAATGATACAAAAAAGGAACATCACATATTATCTCTGTAAGTATGATAATCCATGAGCTATATATATATATATCAGACCTCAAAGCACCTACGAAAGTATCTACTGGCCAGTGTTTATGTACTCCTCCCCTGTTAATGGCAAATAGAAGACATATCCCTCAAGGTCAATACCACCTAGCCAAGATTTCTATTACTCTCAGAGAATATTCCAGTATTGAAAATGTATCAAACGTTGCCAGGAATAGCAAACTTTCACACGGAAGTAAACAAAAGTACTTGTTCTCCAAGATCCCCAGGATTCACACCAGCAAGGGAAAATAAACCGTAGGATTGTTCCCACCCATACTATAGATTTCTGCAAAGAAAGTCACAAAATGAAAACACAGCACCAAAGGTTATTGCACTTGGAGAAACAAAATAACCTGACTCACTCGAGGCATGAACAATAAGCGTACCTCTCCACGAGGTTTGAATTGTTTTCCCCTCCAATGATGTGTAATTCGAGTACACAACACAGTGTACTCCGAGTGTCAGGAAATTTTTCCGAATACCACAGCACAGAAGCTTTCAATACGTTGAAAGTACAAGAGCGTGTAACCACATGCTAGCAAAGACAATGCTTTACCCCATGCAGACTTCTGGAACTCTGTTAGCCTGACGATAACCAGAAGACGAACACGGCAGCACTGCTACCTTCCAAAGGTGGCAGTAATCTGCATTGAGCATTCCTAGCAGCCGCCTCTTGAGGATTCTTGCCGGTCACTCATCTCAAGATTCCTAGCAGCAGAAAACAGGAAGTCATCCCCCAGGGATCATGGGAAATGTAGTTTGCGATATCCAAGACAAACCTGATTTCTCCAAAGACAAAACACATCAGGACAGCGTTCACTCCGACACACGCAAAACGTAACAACAGGAACAGGTTGGGGTGACCACACAGAGTATGACCAAGGATACACCACCAGGCCCAAGCAACTAACCAGGAGCAAGCAACCGACCAGTCTATTTGTCAACCTCACAGAACAGAGCCTCTCAACCCAATTGAGGCAGGTTTTAGAGAAAAGCCTAGGTTTTGTACTGAAAGAAATCTGAGACAAATTCAATCTCAGTTGTGAAATTGATGAATTCATGAGAAAGATTAAACTGAAGGCTTTTTTCGAAGGGAAAGCTCACACAAGGGGGCACTGGCTTGAGAGTGAAATCTACTTTCACTCCACCCACCACTGCAGTTCCTATTGAAATAAAGGCATTCCAGAAGGCTGTTTTGAAAGAGATTGGGAATATTTATCCCATCACATTGAGGGGTTTTTACAACACCACCAAAGAGGAAAAGACAGCCATAAGAGAACTGGCTAACGAAAA
The DNA here is from genome assembly GCF_964261635.1 of Lissotriton helveticus. Classification (NCBI taxonomy): domain Eukaryota; kingdom Metazoa; phylum Chordata; class Amphibia; order Caudata; family Salamandridae; genus Lissotriton; species Lissotriton helveticus. The sequence continues at coordinate 935,542,032 of NC_136059.1, read as the reverse complement.
AGATATAGGGATCAAGTCAGCAGGTAAAGGAGGAGCCATGGTGATTCAGTTGACAGAGGTATACCAGAGGGAATGCCTTAAGCAGTGACGAGAAGAATTATGAACTGCTACCTGCAGATCCAACCGATTTCGTCAGAACAAGTATCAGTAGTATGCCGGAACAGGCCCTAGCACATGACAGGATGTCACAGAGAGTGTGATTTTCTGACTAGCAAAACCCCAGTCACTCACTATTTTCATAAAATTTCAAAGATACATAAAATCTAGAGAACCCTCATGGACGACCCATAGAGTCCGGGATAGGCACGATGTTTGAACCTTTATCTAGGTTCGATGATGCTTTCTTGAGGCATATATATAAAAGATCCCAAAGAGGTTCTATGCCTTCTAAGAGACACTTAATTCGACCCAGACAACCATCTACTCATGGGTCTGGACATCAAGAGTCTCTATACAATCCTCCCCCATACTGAGACTTTGAACATAATTGAAGATGTCCGTTTTGAGGTAGACTGGGAGTACCGAGCACCAAGAAATGTAGTATTATAAGTGGGCCTTAATTTGCAACTTTTTTGAGTTTGAATGCTCACTCTACCTCTACCTCACTCTCACTCTACCTTCAGAAACACTGGGCCAGCATGGGCAGCACCTTTGTACCAATCATTGCAGGTCTTTATGTCCACTATTTGGACTACATAAAATTCTATGCCCTCACAACCCCTATCACAAGTACAAAACAGTGGAAGAGGTATATTGTCTATGTTTTGGTCATATTTAAGAAAAATGAAGCCACAGCAAACACTGTTTGGTTTGGTTCAATGCAAAAAATGAGTTTCTGACGTTTACCCACAACTTGAGCAATAAATAGCTTTTATTCTTCAACCTTAATATTATATCTGACCAGGGAATGCTCAGAACCACTACCCATGAAAAACCAACAGCCAAGAACTGCCTACTCCTTTATAATATTTTCCTTCCTCGCCATCTCAGAGAAAACCTCCTTTTTGGTCAGTTCCTAAGGTTGAGGAGAAACTGTTTCAAACTAAAGGACTACAAAGTTCAGGCTGACCATCCGGCAACCAAACTAGAGGCCAGAAATGATCAGTTAAGGATAGTGTCACAGGCAAGGAAAAGGGCACAAAACAACGATTGGGAAGCCCTATTGGACACTCCTCAAAAAGAAAAGGAGAGACCTATTTGCATCACTACTTACAACATATCTTCAAACCAAAAGACTAAGAGTATCAATAAACACTGGCGTATTCTAAACAGCATCACTCTAGTGCTCCCCAAGCCAATGTTCTCCATAGATGAGGTCAAAGTCTACAGGACATGCTGGTTCATACACGCCACAGGAAAGCAACCACAGATAGATTACAATCACAGGGCACAATATCACCTGTTATGGGTCATAACACTTGTGGGGGATTCAGTGTCTTCATTTGACTAAGGACATGAAAACAATTTCCTTCAATAACAACACAACATGGCAACTGAGGAAATTTACAAATTGTAATACACAAGGGTTGGTATACTTAATAACTTGCCACTGCAATTTGCACTATGTGAGAATAACAACCCGCAAGCTAAAAACAAGGATCTGCGAACACCGAAACAACCTCAGGTTTGACTGTGCGACAACAAAGATGTTGACTCACTACATTGAGAAAAGACACACAGCACAGGACTACTGATGGGTGATCCTGGAACATTTGATTGACCCAGTGAACTGTGAGTCAAATCTGTTTGAGAAAGAAGTATGCTGGGTGTTCAGGCTTAAAACACAAAACGAGGGCCTCAACGACAATATACCATGGGGTCAATTCATAGCATAACCCATTTTGTAATTAATGTAGTAATCCTGATGAAAAGCTAATCTCCAGATGGGTACAAGGTACAATGTATGAGTACAACTTTACCCTCTATCTGACATCAATAAGTCATTTGTCTGTGCCCAACATTGATGAAGCTTCTCTGTACACTTTTTGTGCACCAGATTACCGTGAAAACTCACAAACCACCCCTTTGACATTTTTGACATTTTAATTGATTTATTTTTTACCTGTAATAACCACCACATTTTTCATAACCTTTCAAAAAATATTTTTAATATTGATGTTGTTGTATAAGCTTTATTCGACAGAAAATGTCCTAAAAGCTGTAGAAATCCATTTTTAAAAGAGAAGTGCAAACAAAACAAGTGTAGAGTACAACATCATAAAACTTGAATAAACAGACAATACAACATAATGGCCTATTAAACACGTCGCACAAAAATACATTTGTCATATTAAATTAGTTAAAAGTTGGTTCACCAGAAAAAAATATACATTATGTGCAATAAAAGCAAGATAAAGCTAAGTAACATTTCATCTTATAAGAAAAAAAACCTTTTTAGTGTTATGATTAATTGTTAATTTGCTGAAGAATTTTGAATTTTTCTGGAGTAACAGCAGAAATGAACAAATAAAGTGCTTGTGCATAAGATCTAATTTTGTAATTTGACCAAACAGACTTAGGGGGACAATAGGATGTCGGGCGGATAGCCTCCGCCAGGCTGGCGGTGGCCACCGCCAGCCTGGCGGAGGCAATCCGCCCCGACATCCATCCCTGCATTCCCCCCGCCACATTACAATGGCGGAGTGTACCGCAGCGGCAGTAAACACCGCCCGCCTGTTTTCCGTCCCGGTCGCCTTGCGGCCGGGGCGGAAAAAGTTTAATATGGTGGCGGTGTCTAATAGACACCGCCAGCCATATTACAATGGGCTGTGTGTCATGCCCTTCCGCGGCGGCAATGCCGCCACAAAAAGGCAGGCGGTGTTCACTCTGGGGGCCCCCTGCGGGCCCCCAGAGTGAAGCAGAGAAGGGGTATGCACACGGGGGGTACCTGTGGTACCCCCTACATTTGCATTAACAAAGCGGCAGGCACTGCGCGGTGCCTGCCGCTTTGTTATTGTAAATGCTGCACATCATTTTTAGTATTGTGGCGGGCGGTGCAGAGTGCACCGTCCGCCACAATACTAAAAATACAGGATGTGCCCGTCACTGTGGCGGGCACATCCTACTACCCCCCACGGAAACCCCGCCCTTATGGCGGGCGGTTCCATTTGCCGCTAGGGTGAGTGTGCCCATTTGCTGAAAAAATTGATTTTAGCCACTTGGCCCGCGAGGTGTTATATGCCGGGCAGGTGAACATTAATGGGCAATGCTTTCTATCGGGGCTCTGCAGCATGGACAATCTTTTGGTGTCTTGTTACGTGAGTGCCATTTTGCGGTCGTCTCGTGGACAGGAAGAGTTCCAAACCTAAAGTGTATATACAACATCCTGTCCCTGGGGACCTGGATTATGTCTCAAAAGGGCTCAAGACGTCTAATTTGTTTGTGTGAGTCAAGTTCTGTTGTTAGTCTGCCCAGATTAGGTTTACTGCTTTCCTGTTGGTAGAGTCATTTGAGCTTGTCTCTCCTTGGGAATTCCTGCCTTTCGGAGCCCAATAGCTGTCAGGGTTTTTCTTACATTAGAAGTCCAACCAATTTTGAGGCCAGTATCTAGGTGAATGATCTCGGTAAGAGCTTCAGCATAGGGGAGAAGCTCTGGGGTCCGCCTAATACGGGCCCAGAAGAACAATGGGCATAACCTAGCTACATCTCCAATCGACCGTCTGCCCATGTCCAACATTAAAGGGGTAAGAGGGACGTTTTTAGGTAATACCATCTCTAAAAAATGTATGCTCGGATCTGCAGAGGTCGCCGAGCTTGTCAAATCCCCAAACCTCTGCTCCATAGAGAGCAGAGCTGACAGCTTTGGCGTCATAAATTTGAAGGGCTGGGGCTACCGGCCTAGAGTGTGAAAAGCGGTGTTCTTTCCCTAGCGCTCCAGCCACTCGTTTATGTCCCAACAGCATCTTTGCTAAGTGGGGCCTCCAAGACATTTTGTCAGAGAGTCTGACACTTAAATAATCTAAGGTATCTGATAATGATGATAATGATAATGATAAATGAGACTTATAAAGCGCACGTTCACCTACGGTTTCGTGGCGCTGAAGTGGGAGGGCTGTCCAGTACAGATAGGGTGAGCTAGTTGTAAGCTAACGAAAAAAGCCAGGTTTTCAGAGATTTTCTAAAATGAACATAGGATGGGAGGAGGCGGAGTGCGGGGGGAAGGGAGTTCCAAAAGAGAGGGGCCTGAGTGGAGAATCGCAGGCCTCCATGCTTTTTACGCCTGAAGGAACAAGGGGTGAGAAGATTGTGGTTGGAAGAGCGGAGATCACGCTGGGGAACGTAGCGGTGCAAGAGAGAGGAAATGATGAGGGGGCGGATGTAAAGATTGAAGAGGAGTGGTGAAAGCGAAGAGCCCTGCGGGACTCCACAAGCGAGATGTTTTCCCACTGAGGAGAAAGGTGGAAGAGACACTGCCTGAGTACAGTCCTGAAGAAAGGAGGTAATCCCCTTCAATGGTAGCCCCCGGATGCCGGCAAGCTCGACACGTTCGAGTAGGATGGTGTGGTCTACAGTGTCGAACGCCGCCGACAAATCAAGGAGCACCAAAGCTTGGGAGATGTTCTGGTCAGCCCCCCTTTCTTAGCTCCTCATAGACGGCCAGGGCGATAGATTCAGTGGAGTGCTGAGGCCTAAAGCCGGCCTGATGAGGGTCAAGGAAGTGGGTAGATTCAATGAAAGTGCTCAGGCAGTTGACCACATAGGCTTCTAAAACTTTGCCCAAGTAAGGGAGGAAGGAGATTGGGCGGAAATTGTAAAGAGTGTCGGGGTCTGCTCCAGGTTTTTTCAGAATGGGTGAGACCACCGCTGTTTTGAAGGGGACGGGGACCACCCCTGAGGAGGGGGAGTTATTTAACAGGGAGAGAGGGGGTGAAGGAATATTGCGGTAGATTTCACGACTGATGTGGGAAGGGCAACTATCCTGAGGGGAGCCCGACTTCACTTTCCCTAGGAGAGAAAAGAAAATGTCTTCCGTAAGAGTGGGGAACGTAAGATAATGGACGGGGTTAGGGGGGGCCATGGTAGAATGTGATATAGTGGCAGCAATGGGGATACTGGTTTTGATTGTTGTGATTTTATCAATAAAAAAGCTATTAAGGGAGTCGCAGAGGGAATGCGATGGAGGGGATTTAATAGTGACGTGGTCAGGTTTGACCAGCTCATCCACGATGGAAAAAATAGTTTTTGATTTACAGCTGGAGCTAAGTATTTTTGCAGAAAAATGTGTGGATTTAGCCTTCACAATATCCACTTTATACTCGTGTAGGGCCTTCTTAAACAGAGTTTTTTGAGGGGGCAGTAGTGAAGCCTCCACTTGCGCTCCAATTGGCGCAAAGCAAGCTTCCTGTCCCTAAGATCTTTGGTGAACCAAAGTTGGGCGTTGTGGGGTCTCTTAGTTTTTAACGCCTTAAGTGGGGCAAAATTGTCTCTCGCCTGGGTCATCCTGGAGAAGAGAGCCTCAGCCTGCGGGTGAGGTGAGCATTGAGGGTCCAAGAGGTCGGGAAAAGTGGTAAGGGTGGAGATAAGGTTCGTACAAATAGAAGGGATGTCTACATGCTTCCAGTTTCTGACCATGGTGGAGACTGCTGGATATGTAGCGATGGTGATCAGTAGGCTAATGGAGAGGGAAACAAGATAGTGGTCGGACCAGGCGCAGGGGGATACCCGGAGGTCGAGGATGTCCAGATTAAGACTCCAGGCCTGATCCAAAGTATGCCCTTTAATGTGGGTGGCTACTTTGATGTGTTCTGAAAAGTTTAGCCCAGAGAGTAAATCCGTAAATTGTTTTGAGTGGGAGCTTTCAAGCGGGTCATGTGGCCAATAATTAAAATCGCCTATGATAAGGAGCCTGGCGTGGTTAGTCACCAGCTCTGCAACCAGGTTTCTGAAGAATTGAACAAAGTTTGAGGAGGGGTTAGGTGGGCGGTAGCAGAGAACACATGCCAACGGAAAATGTTTAGAGTGCAAAGTAACTACAAGGATATCAGCCAAGGGAGTGAGAGGGGTTGTGATAGAAGTGAAGATGTGTGGGTGGGCAATGATAGCAGCGACTCCCCCCCCCAGTCTTCCCATCTGGCCGATTGGCCTGGAGAATGTAATAATTGCCAGGGAAAGCAGCCAGAATGTCTGGCATGGAGAAAGAAACAGGATGTCAGGGCTGAGGATGTCGAGCAAGTGAAAAATCTCAACCTGGTGTCCGGCTAGTGAGCGGGTGTTTAAGTACCAGATGGAAAGTTTGGTGGGAGTAAGTTTAAGGCGGGTGGTGGCAGTAGAGAGGCACTGAGGGGCACTCGAAAGTACGGGAATGGTGGGGGGATGGCACAAAAAGAATAGCGGGAGGGGCCTCAGAGGGCAGGGAAAGAATCCCAATGATGCCTAGTCTGTTACGAAGGTCACTGCTAATGGGCCAGGTGCCCTGGTGAGTCTTTCGCTCTGCAGAGGTATAAGCGGGGGCAAAATGAACAGGGGATAAGGCCCTGGGCCCCGGTCGGGCGCAGACGGGCGCAGACGGGCTTGCCTTTGGCGCGCCCGCTGCGCACGTCCGCTGCGCGACTTGTCTAGCATCTGTTTAAATGTGGCTGAACACCTAATGACAAGCGCATCTACCCTTTCCAATGATGTCCTGCCCAGCAGAGGTCTACTCCTAAATGACTTGTGACAATTAAAGGCCATAAATTTGTTTTTTGACCTATTTATGACCAGGCCCCGGTTGTCGCAAAAAAGATGGAACCTATTAAGTAGGTGTTGTAGCCCGGCTGGGGTCTTAGATAGCAGCAGGGTGTCGTCGACGAACAACAAGGTTGGTACCTTGTTGCTCCCCAAAGTTGGTGAATCTGCTGGGTCTTCTTGGAGAAATCTAACCGCCCCATTCACATAAAGGGAGAATAGGGTGGGGGCTAGAACAAAGCCCTGATGAACTCCTCTATTGACAGGGATGCGCTCTGTTAGTTGTCCTTGACCTCCCCCATCTGACTTGGGCGAAATTGTCCTCATGTAGCCGGATCAACATTTTAAGGACAAAGGGTGGTTGCCCATCTCACTAAGCATTGTCCACAACTTACTTTTAGGAACCAGGTCAAAGGCAGTTTTTTAATATTGATGTTGTTGTATAAGCTTTATTCGACAGAAAATGTCCTAAAAGCTGTAGAAATCCATTTTTAAAAGAGAAGTGCAAACAAAACAAGTGTAGAGTACAACATCATAAAACTTGTATAAACAGACAATACAACATAATGGCCTATTAAACCCGTCGCACAAAAATACATTTGTCATATTAAATTAGTTAAAAGTTGGTTCACCAGAAAAAAATATACATTATGTGCAATAAAAGCAAGATAAAGCTAAGTAACATTTCATCTTATAAGAAAAAAAACCTTTTTAGTGTTATGATTAATTGTTAATTTGCTGAAGAATTTTGAATTTTTCTGGAGTAACAGCAGAAATGAACAAATAAAGTGCTTGTGCATAAGATCTAATTTTGTAATTTGACCAAACAGACTTAGGGGGACAATAGGATGTCGGGCGGATAGCCTCCGCCAGGCTGGCGGTGGCCACCGCCAGCCTGGCGGAGGCAATCCGCCCCGACATCCATCCCTGCATTCCCCCCGCCACATTACAATGGCGGAGTGTACCGCAGCGGCAGTAAACACCGCCCGCCTGTTTTCCGTCCCGGTCGCCTTGCGGCCGGGGCGGAAAAAGTTTAATATGGTGGCGGTGTCTAATAGACACCGCCAGCCATATTACAATGGGCTGTGTGTCATGCCCTTCCGCGGCGGCAATGCCGGGCCCCCAGAGTGAAGCAGAGAAGGGGTATGCACACGGGGGGTACCTGTGGTACCCCCTACATTTGCATTAACAAAGCGGCAGGCACTGCGCGGTGCCTGCCGCTTTGTTATTGTAAATGCTGAACATCATTTTTAGTATTGTGGCGGGCGGTGCAGAGTGCACCGTCCGCCACAATACTAAAAATACAGGATGTGCCCGCCACTGTGGCGGGCACATCCTACTACCCCCCACGGAAACCCCGCCCTTATGGCGGGCGGTTCCATTTGCCGCTAGGGTGAGTGTGCCCATTTGCTGAAAAAATTGATTTTAGCCACTTGGCCCGCGAGGTGTTATATGCCGGGCAGGTGAACATTAATGGGCAATGCTTTCTATCGGGGCTCTGCAGCATGGACAATCTTTTGGTGTCTTGTTACGTGAATGCCATTTTTCGGTCGTCTCGTGGACAGGAAGAGTTCCAAACCTAAAGTGTATATACAACATCCTGTCCCTGGGGACCTGGATTATGTCTCAAAAGGGCTCAAGACGTCTAATTTGTTTGTGTGAGGCAAGTTCTGTTGTTAGTCTGCCCAGATTAGGTTTACTGCTTTCCTGTTGGTAGAGTCATTTGAGCTTGTCTCTCCTTGGGAATTCCTGCCTTTCGGAGCCCAATAGCTGTCAGGGTTTTTCTTACATTAGAAGTCCAACCAATTTTGAGGCCAGTATCTAGGTGAATGATCTCGGTAAGAGCTTCAGCATAGGGGAGAAGCTCTGGGGTCCGCCTAATACGGGCCCAGAAGAACAATGGGCATAACCTAGCTACATCTCCAATCGACCGTCTGCCCATGTCCAACATTAAAGGGGTAAGAGGGACGTTTTTAGGTAATACCATCTCTAAAAAATGTATGCTCGGATCTGCAGAGGTCGCCGAGCTTGTCAAATCCCCAAACCTCTGCTCCATAGAGAGCAGAGCTGACAGCTTTGGCGTCATAAATTTGAAGGGCTGGGGCTACCGGCCTAGAGTGTGAAAAGCGGTGTTCTTTCCCTAGCGCTCCAGCCACTCGTTTATGTCCCAACAGCATCTTTGCTAAGTGGGGCCTCCAAGACATTTTGTCAGAGAGTCTGACACTTAAATAATCTAAGGTGTCTGATAATGATGATAATGATAATGATAAATGAGACTTATAAAGCGCACGTTCACCTACGGTTTCGTGGCGCTGAAGTGGGAGGGCTGTCCAGTACAGATAGGGTGAGCTAGTTGTAAGCTAACGAAAAAAGCCAGGTTTTCAGAGATTTTCTAAAATGAACATAGGATGGGAGGAGGCGGAGTGCGGGGGGAAGGGAGTTCCAAAAGAGAGGGGCCTGAGTGGAGAATCGCAGGCCTCCATGCTTTTTACGCCTGAAGGAACAAGGGGTGAGAAGATTGTGGTTGGAAGAGCGGAGATCACGCTGGGGAACGTAGCGGTGCAAGAGAGAGGAAATGATGAGGGGGCGGATGTAAAGATTGAAGAGGAGTGGTGAAAGCGAAGAGCCCTGCGGGACTCCACAAGCAAGATGTTTTCCCACTGAGGAGAAAGGTGGAAGAGACACTGCCTGAGTACAGTCCTGAAGAAAGGAGGTAATCCCCTTCAATGGTAGCCCCCGGATGCCGGCAAGCTCGACACGTTCGAGTAGGATGGTGTGGTCTACAGTGTCGAACGCCGCCGACAAATCAAGGAGCACCAAAGCTTGGGAGATGTTCTGGTCAGCCCCCTTTCTTAGCTCCTCATAGACGGCCAGGGCGATAGATTCAGTGGAGTGCTGAGGCCTAAAGCCGGCCTGATGAGGGTCAAGGAAGTGGGTAGATTCAATGAAAGTGCTCAGGCAGTTGACCACATAGGCTTCTAAAACTTTGCCCAAGTAAGGGAGGAAGGAGATTGGGCGGAAATTGTAAAGAGTGTCGGGGTCTGCTCCAGGTTTTTTCAGAATGGGTGAGACCACCGCTGTTTTGAAGGGGACGGGGACCACCCCTGAGGAGGGGGAGTTATTTAACAGGGAGAGAGGGGGTGAAGGAATATTGCGGTAGATTTCACGACTGATGTGGGAAGGGCAACTATCCTGAGGGGAGCCCGACTTCACTTTCCCTAGGAGAGAAAAGAAAATGTCTTCCGTAAGAGTGGGGAACGTAAGATAATGGACGGGGTTAGGGGGGGCCATGGTAGAATGTGATATAGTGGCAGCAATGGGGATACTGGTTTTGATTGTTGTGATTTTATCAATAAAAAAGCTATTAAGGGAGTCGCAGAGGGAATGCGATGGAGGGGATTTAATAGTGACGTGGTCAGGTTTGACCAGCTCATCCACGATGGAAAAAATAGTTTTTGATTTACAGCTGGAGCTAAGTATTTTTGCAGAAAAATGTGTGGATTTAGCCTTCACAATATCCACTTTATACTCGTGTAGGGCCTTCTTAAACAGAGTTTTTTGAGGGGGCAGTAGTGAAGCCTCCACTTGCGCTCCAATTGGCGCAAAGCAAGCTTCCTGTCCCTAAGATCTTTGGTGAACCAAAGTTGGGCGTTGTGGGGTCTCTTAGTTTTTAACGCCTTAAGTGGGGCAAAATTGTCTCTCGCCTGGGTCATCCAGGAGAAGAGAGCCTCAGCCTGCGGGTGAGGTGAGCATTGAGGGTCCAAGAGGTCGGGAAAAGTGGTAAGGGTGGAGATAAGGTTCGTACAAATAGAAGGGATGTCTACATGCTTCCAGTTTCTGACCATGGTGGAGACTGCTGGATATGTAGCGATGGTGATCAGTAGGCTAATGGAGAGGGAAACAAGATAGTGGTCGGACCAGGCGCAGGGGGATACCCGGAGGTCGAGGATGTCCAGATTAAGACTCCAGGCCTGATCCAAAGTATGCCCTTTAATGTGGGTGGCTACTTTGATGTGTTCTGAAAAGTTTAGCCCAGAGAGTAAATCCGTAAATTGTTTTGAGTGAGAGCTTTCAAGCGGGTCATGTGGCCAATAATTAAAATCGCCTATGATAAGGAGCCTGGCGTGGTTAGTCACCAGCTCTGCAACCAGGTTTCTGAAGAATTGAACAAAGTTTGAGGAGGGGTTAGGTGGGCGGTAGCAGAGAACACATGCCAACGGAAAATGTTTAGAGTGCAAAGTAACTACAAGGATATCAGCCAAGGGAGTGAGAGGGGTTGTGATAGAAGTGAAGATGTGTGGGTGGGCAATGATAGCAGCGACTCCCCCCCCCAGTCTTCCCATCTGGCCGATTGGCCTGGAGAATGTAATAATTGCCAGGGAGAGCAGCCAGAATGTCTGGCATGGAGAAAGAAACAGGATGTCAGGGCTGAGGATGTCGAGCAAGTGAAAAATCTCAACCTGGTGTCTGGCTAGTGAGCGGGTGTTTAAGTACCAGATGGAAAGTTTGGTGGGAGTAAGTTTAAGGCGGGTGGTGGCAGTAGAGAGGGTCTGAGGGGCACTCGAAAGTACGGGAATGGTGGGGGGATGGCACAAAAAGAATAGCGGGAGGGGCCTCGGAGGGCAGGGAAAGAATCCCAATGATGCCTAGTCTGTTACGAAGGTCACTGCTAATGGGCCAGGTGCCCTGGTGAGTCTTTCGCTCTGCAGAGGTATAAGCGGGGGCAAAATGAACAGGGGATAAGGCCCTGGGCCCCGGTCGGGCGCAGACGGGCGCAGACGGGCTTGCCTTTGGCGCGCCCGCTGCGCACGTCCGCTGCGCGACTTGTCTAGCATCTGTTTAAATGTGGCTGAACACCTAATGACAAGCGCATCTACCCTTTCCAATGATGTCCTGCCCAGCAGAGGTCTACTCCTAAATGACTTGTGACAATTAAAGGCCATAAATTTGTTTTTTGACCTATTTATGACCAGGCCCCGGTTGTCGCAAAAAAGATGGAACCTATTAAGTAGGTGTTGTAGCCCGGCTGGGGTCTTAGATAGCAGCAGGGTGTCGTCGACGAACAACAAGGTTGGTACCTTGTTGCTCCCCAAAGTTGGTGAATCTGCTGGGTCTTCTTGGAGAAATCTAACCGCCCCATTCACATAAAGGGAGAATAGGGTGGGGGCTAGAAAAAAGCCCTGATGAACTCCTCTATTGACAGGGATGCGCTCTGTTAGTTGTCCTTGACCTCCCCCATCTGACTTGGGCGAAATTGTCCTCATGTAGCCGGATCAACATTTTAAGGACAAAGGGTGGTTGCCCATCTCACTAAGCATTGTCCACAACTTACTTTTAGGAACCAGGTCAAAGGCAGTTTTTAAGTCGATAAGTCCATAACTTTATTATTACATTTTTGAGAAAATGACCCAGTGCTTAATCCAAAATGTTTCTGAAATTACATTTTAATGACTATCTTGATGTCTTTGGTAAGGCTAATTCAAGCGCGCCTTTCCTGACATTTTGAAAGTCTGTTTTTACCGCAGCATATATACCTTAATGGAACAAGGAAGCAGTTCCATCTGCAGGCGCTATTTTCAGCGGTGGCTGCTACCTGTTAGCAGCAGCTGGGTGGGGAGAATGGGCGGGGTTCAAATAGGTTAAAAAATATCACTTCTCCCGGCCAGACTGAGAACCAAAACCAGCCCTAGCAAACTGCTCGGCCGGCACCCCCGGGGGTGGGGTGCAGCCGAGCAGTTTGCGAGGGCCGGTTTCAGCCAATTTTGTTACAGGGGGCCGATATTGGCGACCCCCGGTAACAAAAATGGACCCCCAGGGACCCAAAACCACCCCCACCCTAGAGGCCCACTGGGGAAATGACAGGTGCCCGCTACGGCCAGTCCAGCCCTGCTCCTATCTGGCTGGCTGGTTAGATGGCCGCCGCCCCTCCTATGTCCTCTTCCTGGCTTCTTTGGGGAGACAAGATAGCAGGAAGCACCAGGGCTCCCAGGCTCCCTGCAGCCAATCACAAGGCTGCAATGCAGCATTGTGATTGGTCTGAGCGCTGTGACACGGCACTCAGCCAGGGGATGGAGGGGTGGGCATTTTCTCCACACAGGCTGTAATGCAGCTTGCATGAAGAACACGGGTTGTGCGCATAACTATTTTGGGCCCGAAAGGACTGGCCAAGCACTCATGCTCACATAGGGGCAAACCACTCCTCCTCCTGCTCTGAGAGCAGTGCCTCCCCACAAAGATGGTGCAATGGGGAAAACTAAAATGATATTAACCTTTGGTTATTATCATTTTATTTTTCCTTTTTTACACTGCAAAAAGCAGTGGGGCGAAGCTCCTCCGCCTTAGTGGAGGAGCCACAACTAGCCATTTTAGATTGCGAGTTTGGGCTAGTTCCCTAGAGCAGTGAGGACGCAGCGCCCGTTTGCCTCAGAACTTTGACAGTCTGCATAAATGAGTAAAGGGCAGACATGACAGTAAGATTTTGGCCTCGGCAGTGCAAATTTAGGTTCATTTTTTAAAGTAAAGCTTTGGTATAGTAAGTATGGCACAGCTGCTTTTAGTACTATCTTTCAGAGTCCCATAAAAGTTGATTTTGACATGTCAGGATACTTTTCTCCCTTTTTTTAATAGAGTCTAACAACAAACTCCCCTCTCCTACTGAGGACCCATGATGCAATAATTCTGAAAATTATATGTACATAGTATTTTTATGTGTGTATTGTGCTCTATGTTGTATGTCACAAGGCTCATTTGGTTTCACTAGAATGCTCCCCTCGAGTATTGTCATGTATTTCTCTTCACTAAACCTGTCACGATGAGGTGCTTAATTCAGAAAATGGACACAACGTTCTCATAAATATCAACATATGGTGTGTGTTTTAATAAGTGCACTGCCAGTTTTTTGGCAGTCTAACTCTCCCATTATGTATTCACAGGTTATCAAGCAGTAACACCAAGTAGATACTGTATGTTATATTATATATCCTCAGCATGCAGAGTGTGTGCAGCTATACAATACAAAAAGAGTGGTATCAGGGAGTTCAATCTTTGGTCCTGAAGAAAAGCCATGGGGTATGGCTTGAAACATGTAGAATCGTAGAAAGGCAGGTACACGATCGCCTACACTTTCAAATTCTCAGTTTTTAACTGATAGAGCAGAGGTATTTCTTCTCATTATTTTACGACAATGTACACAGAAATTATTTTTGACACTTTTTTACATGGAAGTTACAAAACATGTGTTAGGCTCCACGTTTAAAAAACACACATATGAAATTCTGATTTAGATACTGCATTGTAAAACATTCAGAATGTTAGAAGTCATTTTCTGATACACATAAGTCAATAAGTAGATGTGAAATCTGACACTTTAATTACATGTTCTTCCGATTAGATAAAAGTCATGATAACAATTACACAGATATTCATATATGAGCATTAAATACTTCATGTGTTAAGCATGAATAGCATATTAGAATGTATAACATGGGCACTGAAAATGACTAAATAAAAGTAAGTGCTACACGAGGATTATGTTAAGACTGCATTTATTAAATCTAATCTTTGATGTGCCTTTAAGCTTGTATGCTGTTATAACATTTAGGGGCATATGTAGGTAATTCCGATTTTGCAGTTTGGAAAATGCGATTTTCGGCGAATCGCAAAATCGGATGTAGGTAAAAAATCGCTATTTTTTAGCGATTCTCAAATATTTGCAGATTTTATGTGCGATTACTCAAATAACGATTCGTTATTAGCGAATTCGCTCATAAGGAATCGCAAAAACGGGAAAGAGCAATTCAGGTGCAGAATGATGACATCACAACCAGGAAGTGTGAGTCTCCATGCTGCACCTAATTGCTTGCACCTGTCCCAGAGTCAGTTGCTGGCTGAGAGACAGAGTGGAGGGATTGTGGAATTGGCTCTGACTTCAAACAGTGCAAAATGGAGTAACAGGGTGCAAAAAAGCAAGGTGGAGAGAAGCAGGCAGAAGACCAATCCATGAAAAGGAAGCAGACATTTTCTGATAGGGAGGTGGAGGTATTAACAGAGGAGGTGGTGAGGCAACATGACCTTCTGTTTGGAAAAGCCTCACTTCGTGTGTCTGAAGCGAGAAAGAGGAAAATATGGGCAGACAAACAGGAAAAAGTAAATGCAATTGGCGTTACCCATCGTACTACCGATGACCTCAGGAAGCGGTGGTACGATATGAGGCAAAGGTCCTGGAGATGGGAGCTCCACTACACCTGAGCTGACGCCCATGGAGGAGTTGGTGGAGACAACCCTATTGCCTGAGGCAGTGACGGGCGTGGCTGACCTGGACAGCTCTGAAACGAGAGACACAACAGAAGGTAAGATGCATGCCAAAATCACCCAATGCATTGCCTTCCCATCCAAACTCCAAAATCCACATGCATGAATAGGAATCCGGTCCATGTTTTTAGTAATACCCAGTGGAGCATTTTGGAAAATGTAGTCATATGTTATGTAAATAGGGGCAGGTACACATGCAAAGGGTATATAGGGAACAGCTCCAATAGCAATACGCAAAGTACACAAAATAGACAAGCCGGCATGTAAATAGTGTTTTCATTAATCTTTATTGAAAAAAAAAGAAAATTACACACAACTCATGTGTGATTTTTTTTGGGGCAGATGGACCAACAACACAGGACACTGTTGCAGCAGTGGGAGAGTCAGCTTCAGCAGAGGACCAGGCAGGGCAGGAGAGCCAGGGTGCCACACGTGACATACCTTCTGTGCCAACCAAACGGCGCAAAATAGTACCTGCATTAATACAAATGCAATCTGGGTCCACAGATGCTGAAGATGAAACACAGGCTGATGCATCACCTAGCACAGCTCAGGGCAGATCCCAAACACCCACATCCAACATGACTGGCAGTGGAGCCAGACATAGAGCACGGAACAACACCTGCAGTGCCACCACAGGTTCTGAGTCTGTTTTTGCTGGGCTGAAGGGCCAAATGTTACATGTGCAGCACCTGCAAAGCAAAGGCATATCGTCAATTCAGCGTCAGCTGGCGCGACACAATCGGCACATGTCAGAGGTGAGAGTTGGCATCAGACAAATAGCAACAGCAACAGAAGCACATTTAAATGAAGCTAGAATTTCTAGCCAGGCCCAGCGCAGGGACCAAGGATGCTTAACAACACGGCTTGACCAATTTGCAAGGGCTGTGAGCCGCCAATCTACAGCCATATCCATGCTTTGTAGAAGAACAGTGAGCATGCAAAATGCAATGGCACACTGCTGTCAGGATGTTGCCAAGAGCCTGGTGCAGGTAACACATTCACTTGATCAGCTGCGTGCTGCTGTAACTGGGGGGATTGTTACGCCAGGTAGTATAGACACTGATGGCCAATCAAGCAGAAGCACACCTAATCCACCCATGCCAGCAGAAAGGCGTAGGAGTGGCCGCCAGGGAAGAGGTGGGACAACAACACCGAAAATACAGAACAGGCTGACGGTGGTGCATCAGGGCGTTCACGCCGTAGGTGAAGGAGCAGAATGCACAATCGTATGTTGTGAAGCAACACATCCCATGAGGACTTACGTTACAGACATTTTGGCACTGTGTGTACATGAACACGTGCAATTTTCAGACTTACGGTCACATTGTGTGGCATTGTATGTCCTGCATTTAAGGAAGTAATGTTTTTTGAGATTAACAACATTGGGCATTGTGGTTTATTCTCTTACCTAGAAGTAGTTCTGTGTGATGTCATCACGTCGCATGCGCCCAGCAGCTGCCCCAGCTCCTCCTGCACGTCTGCGTTGGGGGGCTGGTTCCTCCTCATCGAATGTGTCGGAGTCAGTCAGATCCACTGGGGTGCCCTTCTTGATGGCAATATTGTGTAGCATAGCGTAGGCCACCACTATCTTGCAACATGTCTCTGGACTGTACTATAGGGTGCCACGGCTTTTCAAGATTCCAAAAGTTCTCTCTATGGTGGCTCTTGTGGCTCTGTGGGCAGTGTTGTATCTCCGCTCAGCAGCTGTGGTTGGATTCAAGTAGGGTGTGAGAATATAGTCATGCACAGCATATGCACTGTCTCCTGCATGGAAGAAGAATGGTGAACTTTAGTGAGATGTTGAAAGTTGGAACATTTCATACTACTGGTTGTGTGTGCCATGTAATTACCTAGCAGGTATCCCTCTCCAAAATCACCATTTGTAAGTCTACGATGTAAAGCACAGTGTCTAAAAATTAAGGAATCATGAGTGCTCCCTGGAAATTTAGATACGATATCGGTGATGAGATTTTTTGCCTTGCAGACTACCTGGATGTTAATTGAATGGTATGATTTTCTGTTTCTGAAAACATACTCATTGTGTGATGGGGGGGACAGTGCGACATGTGTTCCATCTACACAGCAAATCATGTCGGGAAATTGGGCAATTTGATAAAAATCCTGTTTGGTTTGGTCAAGTTCCTGCTGTGTGTTTGGAAATTTGATGTGGGTGTGCATCCTCTGCATCATAGCATTGAGAAATGCATGAAAGAAACTTGAAAGTGTGCTCTGGGACACCCCTCCCACTGTGGCAGTTACACCCTGCAAACTCCCTGACGCTAGGAGGTGCAGTGAGCACAACACCTGTATGTTTGGGGGAATGGTGTGGGCCCTGTATGTGGGGTGCTCAAGCATGGGTGTCAGCTCCTCTATCAGCTCCAGGATACTTTCTGGATGCAGCCTGTAGTGCACATGGATGTCCTCCTCAATGCGTTGGAAGAGGGTGATGCGTGTCCTGTAGATCCTCTCCTGGCATCTCCTTCTCTCTTCAACCTGTCAGATGCGCAGCCTCCTGGCTATAACATGAAGCCCAGCCATTGTGAGAAGCCACTGAGGCATTATGGGCCACTTTATATAGGTTGCACCTGGTTACCACCTGGTCAGAGTTGGTGGTAATTGAGAAGTGTAAAATTGCGATTTTCCATAATTCGCAATTTGCAATTTTTTCCTACATTGGAAATTGCGAATTCGCATTTTGCATGACGGTATTTACGATTTTCGCAAATACTGATACGCAGATTGCGGATTCGCAAATTTATTCGCAGAACCCATTTTTCGCAAAATTGCTAATCGCAAATTTTGCGATTAGCAATTTTGCATGGTACATTTCTTACCTACATAGCATAACACACTTTTGCGATTCTCAAACACCGTAATTCTGCGAATTACGGCGTTTGCGAATCGCAAAAGCCTACCAACATATGCCCCATAATGTGCAAAAGAAACATACTAAAATTATATGCGAGTGATAGTGATATATTGAAAACAATTTTTAGGAGTACCCTACACTTACATAAATGAATTGCAATCATATTGAAGTAATATTAATATGTTTAAAGAAATATTAATGCATTATTCTATGTGAGTACAGATTCATACTCTAGCACAATTTCATCATGTATGAGCTGTATTTCATAAAGGCTTTAACTTTGCATCCTTTCCTCATATGAACTAATGAACTGAACAGTCTGAAGCCTATGGGAACCTTTTGTAAAGTTACCACTTGTGTTCTAACTTTCAGTCACCTTCTTTGACATTTGTAGCCTACTTGATTAATTTGCAACAAAAGTATTAGTTCCTAGAGCAAATGCTTGCAAACTGACAGACAATGGATGAGAGCATGAAATTGCCTACTTTGTAAATGCTACAATGATCGTATGACTAAACTACAGTCGCTCTAAGGAAATTATGAGTAATGGATTACTTAATACTTCTGGAACTGTATACTTTTTACTTACTAAATTATCTCATCCTATTGAGAGCGAACAATGGGACAGATTGGTCTGACAAATTTGGTGATGCCAAGGCGTATAAACCTGTAATCTATGGATTATAATTGCTCACATTTTGGAACTGATGGGGCGGCACCCTTACCCATTTTGCGGCATAGAGACTGACAATTTGGACTTCCAGAAACAACGCGACCTGTGACAAAATACTGTGATCTACTGCCGGCTGGTATGCTAGCATAGTGGAACCTTTTCTGTTAAAAGGCTTCATATCAGAGCAGCTGTGGCATTTGCGCTGCAGTGTTGGACAGAGGCAGATATTCTGTCTTTATGAACTGGAACTGGTAATTTTGAACTACTGAACTCTCCTAAAGGGTTGGTATGAAACGTAACTGATGTTCCTTGATGATCAACCCTTCCTAAAATAATAATCTCCCTCGGCTGAGGAAGATCATTCCCTTTATATTTGGATCTCGCAGAGTCTGCAAATGCTTTATTAAACTTGATCTAATTTAATTTTAGGGTTGTATGCTATTCATTTGCAGCTAAAATAGAAATACAAAACTAACACTAATTAATATGCTGATTCTGAATCATTATTTGTTTGTGGTTAAACTCATTTTGATTTGATGTATTCATTCAAACAGATGTGGGATCCTTTGGGAGTTATGAATAATATTGTATGTTAACAATTATCTTATTCGGATCCTCATTTGATTCATCGGAGGACCATAGATATTTGGTACAGTAGCTCAAATTAAGCTAGGATAGGAGAACATTTGATAAATGATAGTTAATCAAAAAGGGGTCCTACAAGTTAATGCTATAACAGTTTAACCATACCAACTAGAGGCCAGAATATATAATACTTTACCTACTAGACAGGTATTCAATTTTTTTTACTTCCTACCCAAAAAAAAACACTTCTATTTTTTCATCATTAGTACATATCTATAAGTGCTCCCATGCAATTTGTAGGTTGTGGCATGCCCCATTCCTCAGTGGAACAGGATGGGCCTAATGGTGAAGCATGCCACCAAGGGGCAGCCCTGGTAGGTGAGGGTTATATGAGAAAACAAAGTATTTTCTTTGCCTTGTGGAGGGTAAGTCCATGCAAGCGGTTTAGCACTTTTTTGTTTTGATACATATTGACTGAAGGTCAAGCCTCTCTTTCTCCTTTTTTGTTAAAAATCAAAGATGATTTGCCCCAAGAGTTAAAAGACACAATAATATCAGAGGTTTGGGATTTTAAAGATAAAGATATTGGGCTCATCAAAAGTGCTAAACCAATGTGAAGCCAAATGCTGAATTTCAGAGAATACCACAATACAATTTGACTCCCTAGGCCATTGCTGGGATTACTCCTGTAATTGACTCATGATTGAGCAAGGCATTCTGAAAGAAATTATGGGGAGTCCATGTAACTCAACCATCATGGGTTTACAAAGAAGCCCAACGGCAAGTGCCGCATTGTGCAAGACCTGTGAAAGGTCAACTCCGTTGTTGTTCCTTTTTGTCCTGTTGTACTGAATCCAGCTGTGATATTGTTTCAGATTCAATGTGAGGCCAAGTTATTTTCTATCATTCATGTTTCAAGCCTTTTCTTCTACTCCCTTGCACGAGGATAGCCGTTCTTCGCTCTCTGTTTTGGCAGCTGTGTCTTGGCATGGTGCTGAAGCCCACAAGGGTATACACAGTGCCCCTCAATTTTCAACCAGATACTTAAAAAGAATCTTCAATGATGCCGCAGCATTCCGTTCTGGTGCAATACATTGATGACCTGTTGGTGGCGTTGAATACCCTAGAGACTTGAAATGTGACACTATTGCTTTGATGAACCACTTAGCCGAAAATGGACATCAAGTATCCACATCCATATTGCAATTCTGCCAAAGCAAGTCCTGTATCTAGGACACCACATTGAGAAAGAAGCATGATAGGTGTCTCGGCAATTATGAAAATGAATCCACCTACCACTCAGAAAGAAGTTCAATTGTTCTTGGGAATGGTGGGCTACTTTCGACAGTGGATTCCCAACTTTTTCCTGATGTCCCAACCTCTCCAGAGGTTGACACACAAAGACATGTCAGATCCGGTACTATGGAAGGCCTTTTCAGAGCTGCAAGAATGTCTCTGCAGCACCCAAATCGGTCCTGGAAATGCCTGGCCACAATAAGAGCTTTGCATTATTTTGCAGTGAGAGAGAGGGCTGCATTCTCTCAGTGCTTATCCAATGCGCGCAGGTCGTAGCTTCTTTTTCTGCTACTCTTGACCCTGTAACTGTCCTACTGCCAGGTTGCCTGAAAATGGATGCTTCCACCTGCGTGAGTCTCGAATAGTGTGAAAATATAGTAGCCACCTAATGACAGTGTTTGGACCCTATTCAGTCCAGATGTGTGCTGACCTGAACTCGAATGAAACAACTTAGCAATAGTCGGCTTACCAGATATTAGAAAATAATTCTGGGTGCTGAGAATGTTACCCTTAGACGGTGTACCATTCTGAATCCTGCCACCTTGTTGCCCATTCCTGGAAATAAGACTATGGGTGATGAAGCTGAACATGGTGATCTAGATGTTACTGAACTATGCATCAAAACCCACATCTGACATACAAGATGTGCCACTACGTGAATCAGTGCTGTGGCAATAAATGATGGACGGAATGCTGAATGAATCAAACGTTCATCCCCATTCAAGCAATCTCGGTTAAATCCATTGTTCTTTTGACCACTACACCACCCCAGTTTGGATCTAGCCATATGCAAATCAGTATTGGCACTGCTCCTCATTGGAACAGTCCAGCCCGAACTGCCTGTATCAGATAATGTGTTGTTCTTGATGGCTTCTGCGTGTGTGGCCAAGATAGAAATTTGAAATCCACTGATGTGATTAGTACAGTGCAGGAGTAGTTGAAGCCTCATGGCTTCAAGGAGTGTTTTCAGCACAAGTGACCAAATTGATTGCTCTTTCTAGGGTATGATATGTTTCAGAACAGCTGAGACTAATGATTTTCACTGTTAGCCAGTATGGATTTGGTGTTGTGCATGATTTTGGCAGTTGTGGTCTGAATGCGGATTCATGACCTCATCTGGGTCACCAATCCATAATGGAGAAAGAGTTTGAAACCTTCTCCAGTCCCTACAACTGCCTGACCAAATTGCTGTGTCAAATGTGCTGCTTACATGCCAGGTCTAGGTAATGTGACAGATGGAAATAAGTATGCAGACGAAACTGCACATTACTTTGCATTAATTTCTTGCATCCTTAATGGGGAATATAACAATGAAAGTTTCAATGGCACAAACTACAACTTTGTTGTAGTCTGCAGTTGATACTTGGGAGGAGGCTAAGAGATTGCATGAAGAAGTGCCAGAATTAAAGCAGCAAGGTTGGGTCTGAGCAGTCTGTGTCAAAAGAGATAAAGTTTCAACTGATGGAAAACAAGTACTGCCCAACAGTTTGTTATCTCCTAGGGCGAGGCATTACCATGGTCCTCCAAATGTAGGGAGAGATACAATCATGTCTCTTCAGACAAATGTGGTTTCACCCAAGGTTCAGATTGATGGCTGAAAGTTTGTGTCACAGATGTGTGGTGTGTTGTCAACAACAGAATGCTGGCAGGAAAACACCAGTAACTATAAGCCACATATTGAGATCTGGAGGTCCCTTCAACAGAATGTAAATGAATTTCATAGAGATGCTGCAATCAACTGAGATATGTCCTAGAGATTGATTGTTTGCATCATTTAACAGTTGGTTGAAGCTTACCCGACTAGGAGAAATGAGAGTCTCACAGAAGCCAAACTATTGTTGAGGGAGATAATTCCACGGTTTGAATTTCCAACTTCTCTAGAGTCAGACAGAGGAACTCATTTTAATAGTTAGGTCCTGAGGATGTTGTGTGAAGCATTACAAGTTTAGCAAAGACTACATTGCAGTTATTGTCCGGAGGCTTCCAGCATTGTGGAGCAAGTACACTGCACATTGACATCCATATTGGCAAAGGTGTGTGCTTCAACATCTCTGAAATGGCCTTATGTGTTGCCCCCAGTGTTGATGAGTCTGCAAAATACCCCAGACAGGAGGAAAGGATTATCACCTCATGAGATCACCATGGGGAGAACTATGAGACAACCAGCTGTGCGGATATATGACGTTACAACGCATACTATTACAACGCATGCTTTTACAACGCATTTTTTACAACGTAAAAACTATTACAACGCATGTTTTTACAACGATTACTACTACAACGCGAAATAGTGTTATTCATAGTAATATGCTATTACAACGAAATTATTTACAACGCATACCATTACAACGCAAAAATATAAAATATATATATTTTTTTTTTTGTAAAATAACCCCTGGGACGGGATGCAGGGAAACTAGGGGTTTTGGGTGGGGAAGTGTTTTAAAATGTAGAGAAAAACTGAACGTAATTTTTAATAAATTTTCCTTTTTAAAAAAAAATTAATACTCTAGTATTAAAATTAATGCCCGAGTATTAAAATTGATACTCATATATTCGTCACTATTTAATATTTTCAAAACTGTACGAAAAAAACACTAAAATAAAATCGATTCATATTATTATTATTAAAACAAATGATAGGTAAACAAAAACATAATACATAGATCAGTCCACCATTTTAACATTTATTCTTCCAACATAAGTCCTACAACTCTTTCCATTAAATTAATACCACAACAGTACTTATAAAATGGATGCCAAAACGGAACGAAATATCGAAATCATTTACTCTTTTAACTACATTTTAAATTATAAGTTACCTCAAAAATATAACATCCCTAAAAAAAGATTGCCAACGCTGTATTTCTTTAAAAAAAACAATGACACACTGAAAAACATATAAATACGAGCCAGACACCATTTTTAAAACAGTTGATTCTCAACTCCCAGAGAGACCAGACGCCAACAGCTGACCCTCTGACCTGATAGCAAAGATAATACCCGATTATATATTAGAAGGAATATTTCTCATAAAACAAGTAAGTTATTAAATAATATCTAGAATATTTTCAACAAACGATTAAAATGTTTCCTCTAATAAAATGATTTTTCATATTTAAATATAATAATATAACTTCCATATTTTATTGTATTTATGAATACATATATCCATAAATAAAAAACTATCCATATAAAAAGCAAAGTTAAATGTATATATTAATTATTTATCTTTACAATAAAATATATACCTATATTATTCAGTAACATCACTAAATGTTGACATTTTTATTATTAGTCGATGCACTATATTCTACTACGAAAACGACAACAGCAAAAACATTTGGGTTTTGTCAAAAAAGCAACACTCTACTTCAAAATTAATTTAAAGGTACTTTTGGATTTTTTACAAAACCATTTAATATCCAAAAATTAAACAAAATACATGTTTAAAACCATATATATTTTATTTAATTTTCACAGAGGAAATAGTTTTGAAAAAAGATAAAAACTCTTCTCTACTTTGAAAATTTAATCGATCACTTAAAAAAGAAGGTAAATCTTTATTTGTACGAATTATTGATTTTATAGAAATGTAGTCATTAATAAATATTACATATTTGTTGTAGGGCGTAAGTCAATGTAACTACAACAGTAAGATAAATGTGGGATGGTGTAGGGGTATCAATTACTAATCTAACTCCAGGTAGGTGCAACAGTAGGGTAAGTGTGGGATGGTGTAGGGGTGTCATTTACTAATCTAATTCCAGGTAGGTCCAACAGTAGGGTAAGTGTGGGATGGTGTAGGGGTGTCATTTACTAATCTAAATCCAGGAAGGTGCAACAGTAGGGTAAGTGTAGGATGGTGTAGGGGTATCAATTAATAATCTCACTCCAGGTAGGTGCAACAGTAGAGTAATTGTATGATGTTGTAGGAGTATCATTTACTAATCTCACTCCAGGTAGGTGCAACAGTAGGGTAAGTGTGGGATGGTGTAGGGGTATCATTTACTAATCTAACTCCAAGAAGATGCAACAGTAGGGTAAGTGTAGGATGTTGTAGGGGTATCAATTACTAATCTCACTCCAGGTAGGTGCAACAGTAGGGTAAGTGTGGGATGGTGTAGGGGTGTCATTTACTAATCTAACTCCAGGTAGGTGCAACAGTAGGGTAAGTGTAGGATGGTGTAGGGGTATCAATTACTAATCTCACTCCAGGTAGGTGCAACAGTAGGGTAAGTGTAGGATGGTGTAGGGGTATCAATTACTAACCTCACTCCAGGTAGGTGCAACAGTAGGGTAAGTGTGGGATGGTGTAGGGGTATCAATTACTAATCTAACTCCAAGAAGGTGCAACAGTAGGGTAAGTGTAGGATGATGTAAGGGTATCAATTACTAATCTCACTCCAGGTAGGTGCAACAGTAAGGTAAGTGTGGGATGGTGTAGGGGTGTCATTTACTAATCTAACTGCAGGTAGGTGCAACAGTAGGGTAAGTGTAGGATGGTGTAGGGGTATCAATTACTAATCTCACTCCAGGTAGGTGCAACAGTAGGGTAAGTGTAGGATGGTGGAGGGGTATCAATTACTAATTTCACTCCAGGTAGGTGCAACAGTAGGGTAAGTGTAGAATGGTGTAGGGGTATCAATTACTAATCTAACTCCAGGTAGGTGCAACAGTAGGGTAAGTGTAGAATGGTGTAGGGGTATCAATTACTAATCTAACTCCAGGTAGGTGCAACAGTAGTTTAAGTGTGGGATGGTGTAGGAGTGTCATTTACTAATCTAACTCCAGGTAGGTGCAACAGTAGGGTAATTGTTGGATGTTGTAGGGGTATCAATTACTAATCACACTCCAGGTAGGTGCAACAGTAGGTTAAGAGTGGGATGGTGTAGGACACTGTAAATTCAAAAATATTTACACCAAATTTTACTGATATTTATAAGTTCATGATAAACATTTTGCATTTTATTGACATTTCTTTTAGAAACTCTCAAAAATCATTCAGACACTCAAATATTTGAAAACATCAACAACTCTACAGGCCTCCAAGAGACGAAAATACAACCAGAATCCAGTCCATAAAGAAAAAAAGAAAACCACAAGGTATATAAAACACATAAGGCAAAAGAAATTGTACAATGGTGTTTGGGTAGCATTTATTATTGTAAGTCTAAGGAGGTGCAACAGTATGGTAAGTGTGGGATGGTGTAGGGGTGTCAATTACTAATCTAACTCCAGGAAGGTGCAACAGTAGGGTAAGTGTAGGATGGTGTAGGGGTATCAATTAATAATCTCACTCCAGGTAGGTGCAACAGTAGGGTAGGTGTGGGATGGTGTAGGGGTATCAATTACTAATCTCACTCCAGGTAGGTGCAACAGTTGGGTAAGTGTGGGATGGTGTAGGGGTGTCAATTACTAATCTAACTCCAGGTAGGTGTAACAGTAGGGTAAGTGTAGAATGGTGTAGGGGTATCAATTACTAATCTCACTCCAGGTAGGTGCAACAGTAGGGTAAGTGTGGGATGGTGTAGGGGTGTCATTTATTAATCTAACTCCAGGTAGGTGCAACAGTAGGGTAAGTGTAGGATGGTGTAGGGGTATCAATTACTAATCTAACTCCAGGTAGGTGCAACAGTAGTTTAAGTGTGGGATGGTGTAGGGGTGTCATTTACTAATCTAACTCCAGGTAGGTGCAACAGTAGGGTAAGTGTAGTATGGTGTAGGAGTATTAATTAGTAATCTAACTCTAGGAAGGTGTAACAGTAGGTTAAGAGTGGGATGGTGTAGGACACTGTAAATTCAAAAATATTTACACCAAATTTTACTGACATTTATTAGTTCATGACAAACATTTTGCATTTTATTGACATTTCTTTTAGAAACTCTCAAAAATCATTCAGACACTCAAATATCTGAAAACAGCAACAACTCTACAGGCCTCCAAGAGACGAAAATACAACCAGAATCCAGTCCATAAAGAAAAAAAGAAAACCACAAGGTATATAAAACACATAAGGCAACAGAAAATGTAGAATGGTGTTTGGGTAGCATTTACTATTGTAAGTCTAAGGAGGTGCAACAGTAGGGTAAGTGTGGGATGGTGTAGGGGTGTCAATTACTAATCTAACTCCAGGAAGGTGCAACAGTAGGGTAAGTGTAGGATGGTGTAGGGGTGTCATTTACTAATCTAACTCCAGGTAGGTGCAACAGTAGGGTAAGTGTAGGATGTTGTAAGGGTATCAATTACTAATCTCACTCCAGGTAGGTGCAACAGTAGGGTAAGTGTGGGATGGTGTAGGGGTATCAATTACTAATCTAACTCCAGGTAGGTGCAACAGTAGGGTAAGTGTAGGATGGTGTAGGGGTGTCAATTACTAATTTAACTCCAGGTAGGTGCAACACTAGGGTAAGTGTAGGATGGTGTAGGGGCGTCAATTACTTATCTAACTCCAGGTAGGTGCAACAGTAGGGTAAGTGTGGGATGGTGTAGGGGTGTCAATTACTAATCTATCTCCAGGTAGGTGCAACAGTAGGGTAAGTGTAGGATGGTGTAGGACACTGTAAATTCAAAAATATTTACACCAAATTTTACTGACATTTATAAGTTCATGATAAATATTTTGCATTTTATTGACATTTCTTTTAGAAACTCTCAAAAATCATTCAGACACTCAAATATCTGAAAACATCAACAACTCTACAGGCCTCCAAGAGACGAAAATACAACCAGAATCCAGTCCATAAAGAAAAAAAGAAAACCACAAGGTATATAAAACACATAAGGCAACAGAAAATGTAGAATGGTGTTTGGGTAGCATTTACTATTGTAAGTCTAAGGAGGTGCAACAGTAGGGTAAGTGTGGGATGGTGTAGGGGTGTCAATTCTTAATCTAACTCCAGGTAGGTGCAACAGTAGGGTAAGTGTGGGATGGTGTAGGGGTGTCAATTACTAATCTAACACCAGGAAGGTGCAACAGTAGGGTAAGTGTAGGATGGTGTAGGGGTATCAATTACTAATCTCACTCCAGGTAGGTGCAACAGTAGGGTAAGTGTAGAATGGTGTAGGGGTATCAATTACTAATCTAACTCCAGGTAGGTGCAACAGTAGGGTAAGTGTAGAATGGTGTAGGGGTATCAATTACTAATCTAACTCCAGGTAGGTCCAACAGTAGTTTAAGTGTGGGATGGTGTAGGAGTATCATTTACTAATCTAACTCCAGGTAGGTGCAACAGTAGGGTAAGTGTAGAATGGTGTAGTGGTATCAATTACTAATCTAACTCCAGGTAGGTGCAAAAGTAGGGTAAGTGTAGAATGGTGTAGGGGTATCAATTACTAATCTAACTCCAGGTAGGTGCAACAGTAGTTTAAGTGTGGGATGGTGTAGGAGTGTCATTTACTAATCTAACTCCAGGTAGGTGCAACAGTAGGGTAATTGTTGGATGTTGTAGGGGTATCAATTACTAATCACACTCCAGCTAGGTGCAACAGTAGGTTAAGAGTGGGATGGTGTAGGACACTGTAAATTCAAAAATATTTACACCAAATTTTACTGATATTTATAAGTTCATGATAAACATTTAGCATTTTATTGACATTTCTTTTAGAAATTCTCAAAAATCATTCAGACACTCAAATATCTGAAAACATCAACAACTCTACAGGCCTCCAAGAGACGAAAATACAACCAGAATCCATTCCATAAAGAAAAAAAGAAAACCACAAGGTATATAAAACACATAAGGCAACAGAAATTGTACAATGGTGTTTGGGTAGCATTTACTATTGTAAGTCTAAGGAGGTGCAACAGTAGGGTAAGTGTGGGATGGTGTAGGGGTGTCATTTATTAATCTAACTCCAGGTAGGTGCAACAGTAGGGTAAGTGTAGGATGTTGTAAGGGTATCAATTACTAATCTCACTCCAGGTAGGTGCAACAGTAGGGTAAGTGTGGGATGGTGTAGGGGTATCAATTACTAATCTAACTCCAGGTAGGTGCAACAGTAGGGTAAGTGTAGGATGGTGTAGGGGTGTCAATTACTAATCTAACTCCAGGTAGGTGCAACACTAGGGTAAGTGTAGGATGGTGTAGGGGTGTCAATTACTAATCTAACTCCAGGTAGGTGCAACAGTAGGGTAAGTGTGGGATGGTGTAGGGGTGTCAATTACTAATCTATCTCCACGTAGGTGCAACAGTAGGGTAAGTGTAGGATGGTGTAGGACACTGTAAATTCAAAAATATTTACACCAAATTTTACTGACATTTATAAGTTCATGATAAACATTTTGCATTTTATTGACATTTCTTTTAGAAACTCTCAAAAATCATTCAGACACTCAAATATCTGAAAACATCAACAACTCTACAGGCCTCCAAGAGACAAAAATACAACCAGAATCCAGTCCATAAAGAAAAAAAGAAAACCACAAGGTATATAAAACACATAAGGCAACAGAAAATGTAGAATGGTGTTTGGGTAGCATTTACTATTGTAAGTCTAAGGAGGTGCAACAGTAGGGTAAGTGTGGGATGGTGTAGGGGTGTCAATTACTAATCTAACTCCAGGAAGGTGCAACAGTAGGGTAAGTGTAGGATGGTGTAGGGGTATCAATTACTAATCTCACTCCAGGTAGGTGCAACAGTAGGGTAAGTGTAGAATGGTGTAGTGGTATCAATTACTAATCTAACTCCAGGTAGGTGCAACAGTAGGGTGAGTGTAGAATGGTGTAGGGGTATCAATTACTAATCTAACTCCAGGTAGGTGCAACAGTAGTTTAAGTGTAGGATGGTGTAGGAGTGTCATTTACTAATCTAACTCCAGGTAGGTGCAACAGTAGGGTAAGTGTAGAATGGTGTAGGGGTATCAATTACTAATCTAACTCCAGGTAGGTGCAACAGTAGGGTAATTGTTGGATGTTGTAGGGGTATCAATTACTAATCACACTCCAGGTAGGTGCAACAGTAGGTTAAGAGTGGGATGGTGTAGGACACTGTAAATTCAAAAATATTTACACCAAATTTTACTGATATTTATAAGTTCATGATAAACATTTAGCATTTTATTGACATTTCTTTTAGAAATTCTCAAAAATCATTCAGACACTCAAATATCTGAAAACATCAACAACTCTACAGGCCTCCAAGAGACGAAAATACAACCAGAATCCATTCCATAAAGAAAAAAAGAAAACCACAAGGTATATAAAACACATAAGGCAACAGAAATTGTACAATGGTGTTTGGGTAGCATTTACTATTGTAAGTCTAAGGAGGTGCAACAGTAGGGTAAGTGTGGGATGGTGTAGGGGTGTCATTTATTAATCTAACTCCAGGTAGGTGCAACAGTAGGGTAAGTGTAGGATGTTGTAAGGGTATCAATTACTAATCTCACTCCAGGTAGGTGCAACAGTAGGGTAAGTGTGGGATGGTGTAGGGGTATCAATTACTAATCTAACTCCAGGTAGGTGCAACAGTAGGGTAAGTGTAGGATGGTGTAGGGGTGTCAATTACTAATCTAACTCCAGGTAGGTGCAACACTAGGGTAAGTGTAGGATGGTGTAGGGGTGTCAATTACTAATCTAACTCCAGGTAGGTGCAACAGTAGGGTAAGTGTGGGATGGTGTAGGGGTGTCAATTACTAATCTATCTCCACGTAGGTGCAACAGTAGGGTAAGTGTAGGATGGTGTAGGACACTGTAAATTCAAAAATATTTACACCAAATTTTACTGACATTTATAAGTTCATGATAAACATTTTGCATTTTATTGACATTTCTTTTAGAAACTCTCAAAAATCATTCAGACACTCAAATATCTGAAAACATCAACAACTCTACAGGCCTCCAAGAGACAAAAATACAACCAGAATCCAGTCCATAAAGAAAAAAAGAAAACCACAAGGTATATAAAACACATAAGGCAACAGAAAATGTAGAATGGTGTTTGGGTAGCATTTACTATTGTAAGTCTAAGGAGGTGCAACAGTAGGGTAAGTGTGGGATGGTGTAGGGGTGTCAATTACTAATCTAACTCCAGGAAGGTGCAACAGTAGGGTAAGTGTAGGATGGTGTAGGGGTATCAATTACTAATCTCACTCCAGGTAGGTGCAACAGTAGGGTAAGTGTAGAATGGTGTAGTGGTATCAATTACTAATCTAACTCCAGGTAGGTGCAACAGTAGGGTGAGTGTAGAATGGTGTAGGGGTATCAATTACTAATCTAACTCCAGGTAGGTGCAACAGTAGTTTAAGTGTAGGATGGTGTAGGAGTGTCATTTACTAATCTAACTCCAGGTAGGTGCAACAGTAGGGTAAGTGTAGAATGGTGTAGGGGTATCAATTACTAATCTAACTCCAGGTAGGTGCAACAGTAGGGTAAGTGTAGAACGGTGTAGGGGTATCAATTACTAATCACACTCCAGGTAGGTGCAACAGTAGGTTAAGAGTGGGATGGTGTAGGACACTGTAAATTCAAAAATATTTACACCAAATTTTACTGATATTTATAAGTTCATGATAAACATTTTGCATTTTATTGACATTTCTTTTAGAAACTGTCAAAAATCATTCAGACACTCAAATATCTGAAAACATCAACAACTCTACAGGCCTCCAAGAGACGAAAATACAACCAGAATCCAGTCCATAAAGAAAAAAAGAAAACCACAAGGTATATAAAACACATAAGGCAACAGAAATTGTACAATGGTGTCTGGGTAGCATTTACTATTGTAAGTCTAAGGAGGTGCAACCGCAGGGTAAGTGTGGGATGGTGTAGGGGTGTCAATTACTAATCTAACTCCAGGAAGGTGCAACAGTAGGGTAAGTGTAGGATGGTGTAGGGGTATCAATTAATAATCTCACTCCAGGTAGGTGCAACAGTAGGGTAAGTGTGGGATGGTGTAGGGGTATCAATTACTAATCTCACTCCAGGCAGGTGCAACAGTAGGGTAAGTGTGGGATGGTGTAGGGGTGTCAATTACTAATCTAACTCCAGGTAGGTGTAACAGTAGGGTAAGTGTAGGATGGTGTAGGGGTATCAATTACTAATCTCACTCCAGGTAGGTGCAACAGTAGGGTAAGTGTGGGATGGTGTAGGGGAGTCATTTATTAATCTAACTCAAGGTAGGTGCAACAGTAGGGTAAGTGTAGGATGGTGTAGGGGTATCAATTACTAATCTAACTCCAGGTAGGTGCAACAGTAGTTTAAGTGTGGGATGGTGTAGGGGTGTTATTTACTAATCTAACTCCAGGTAGGTGCAACAGTAGGGTAAGTGTAGTATGGTGTAGGAGTATTAATTAGTAATCTAACTCTAGGAAGGTGTAACAGTAGGTTAAGAGTGGGATGGTGTAGGACACTGTAAATTCAAAAATATTTACACCAAATTTTACTGACATTTATAAGTTCATGATAAACATTTTGCATTTTATTGACATTTCTTTTAGAAACTCTCAAAAATCATTCAGACACTCAAATATCTGAAAACATCAACAACTCTACAGGCCTCCAAGAGACGAAAATACAACCAGAATCCAGTCCATAAAGAAAAAAAGAAAACCACAAGGTATATAAAACACATAAGGCAACAGAAAATGTAGAATGGTGTTTGGGTAGCATTTACTATTGTAAGTCTAAGGAGGTGCAACAGTAGGGTAGGTGTGGGATGGTGTAGGGGTGTCAATTACTAATCTAACTCCAGGAAGGTGCAACAGTAGGGTAAGTGTAGGATGGTGTAGGGGTGTCATTTACTAATCTAACTCCAGGTAGGTGCAACAGTAGGGTAAGTGTAGGATGTTGTAAGGGTATCAATTACTAATCTCACTCCAGGTAGGTGCAACAGTAGGGTAAGTGTGGGATGGTGTAGGGGTATCAATTACTAATCTAACTCCAGGTAGGTGCAACAGTAGGGTAAGTGTAGGATGGTGTAGTGGTATCAATTACTAATCTAACTCCAGGTAGGTGCAAAAGTAGGGTAAGTATAGAATGGTGTAGGGGTATCAATTACTAATCTAACTCCAGGTAGGTGCAACAGTAGTTTAAGTGTGGGATGGTGTAGGAGTGTCATTTACTAATCTAACTCCAGGTAGGTGCAACAGTAGGGTAATTGTTGGATGTTGTAGGGGTATCAATTACTAATCACACTCCAGGTAGGTGCAACAGTAGGTTAAGAGTGGGATGGTGTAGGACACTGTAAATTCAAAAATGTTTACACCAAATTTTACTGATATTTATAAGTTCATGATAAACATTTAGCATTTTATTGACATTTCTTTTAGAAATTCTCAAAAATCATTCAGACACTCAAATATCTGAAAACATCAACAACTCTACAGGCCTCCAAGAGACGAAAATACAACCAGAATCCATTCCATAAAGAAAAAAAGAAAACCACAAGGTATATAAAACACATAAGGCAACAGAAATTGTACAATGGTGTTTGGGTAGCATTTACTATTGTAAGTCTAAGGAGGTGCAACAGTAGGGTAAGTGTGGGATGGTGTAGGGGTGTCATTTATTAATCTAACTCCAGGTAGGTGCAACAGTAGGGTAAGTGTAGGATGTTGTAAGGGTATCAATTACTAATCTCACTCCAGGTAGGTGCAACAGTAGGGTAAGTGTGGGATGGTGTAGGGGTATCAATTACTAATCTAACTCCAGGTAGGTGCAACAGTAGGGTAAGTGTAGGATGGTGTAGGGGTGTCAATTACTAATCTAACTCCAGGTAGGTGCAACACTAGGGTAAGTGTAGGATGGTGTAGGGGTGTCAATTACTAATCTAACTCCAGGTAGGTGCAACAGTAGGGTAAGTGTGGGATGGTGTAGGGGTGTCAATTACTAATCTATCTCCACGTAGGTGCAACAGTAGGGTAAGTGTAGGATGGTGTAGGACACTGTAAATTCTAAAATATTTACACCAAATTTTACTGACATTTATAAGTTCATGATAAACATTTTGCATTTTATTGACATTTCTTTTAGAAACTCTCAAAAATCATTCAGACACTCAAATATCTGAAAACATCAACAACTCTACAGGCCTCCAAGAGACAAAAATACAACCAGAATCCAGTCCATAAAGAAAAAAAGAAAACCACAAGGTATATAAAACACATAAGGCAACAGAAAATGTAGAATGGTGTTTGGGTAGCATTTACTATTGTAAGTCTAAGGAGGTGCAACAGTAGGGTAAGTGTGGGATGGTGTAGGGGTGTCAATTACTAATCTAACTCCAGGAAGGTGCAACAGTAGGGTAAGTGTAGGATGGTGTAGGAGTATCAATTACTAATCTCACTCTAGGTAGGTGCAACAGTAGGGTAAGTGTAGAATGGTGTAGTGGTATCAATTACTAATCTAACTCCAGGTAGGTGCAACAGTAGGGTAAGTGTAGAATGGTGTAGGGGTATCAATTACTAATCTAACTCCAGGTAGGTGCAACAGTAGTTTAAGTGTAGGATGGTGTAGGAGTGTCATTTACTAATCTAACTCCAGGTAGGTGCAACAGTAGGGTAAGTGTAGAATGGTGTAGGGGTATCAATTACTAATCTAACTCCAGGTAGGTGCAACAGTAGGGTAAGTGTAGAACGGTGTAGGGGTATCAATTACTAATCACACTCCAGGTAGGTGCAACTGTAGGTTAAGAGTGGGATGGTGTAGGACACTGTAAATTCAAAAATATTTACACCAAATTTTACTGATATTTATAAGTTCATGATAAACATTTTGCATTTTATTGACATTTCTTTTATAAACTCTCAAAAATCATTCAGACACTCAAATATCTGAAAACATCAACAACTCTACAGGCCTCCAAAAGACGAAAATACAACCAGAATCCAGTCCATAAAGAAAAAAAGAAAACCACAAGGTATATAAAACACATAAGGCAACAGAAATTGTACAATGGTGTTTGGGTAGCATTTACTATTGTAAGTCTAAGGAGGTGCAACCGCAGGGTAAGTGTGGGATGGTGTAGGGGTGTCAATTACTAATCTAACTCCAGGAAGGTGCAACAGTAGGGTAAGTGTAGGATGGTGTAGGGGTATCAATTAATAATCTCACTCCAGGTAGGTGCAACAGTAGGGTAAGTGTGGGATGGTGTAGGGGTATCAATTACTAATCTCACTCCAGGTAGGTGCAACAGAAGGGTAAGTGTGGGATGGTGTAGGGGTGTCAATTACTAATCTAACTCCAGGTAGGTGTAACAGTAGGGTAAGTGTAGGATGGTGTAGGGGTATCAATTACTAATCTCACTCCAGGTAGGTGCAACAGTAGGGTAAGTGTGGGATGGTGTAGGGGAGTCATTTATTAATCTAACTCCAGGTAGGTGCAACAGTAGGGTAAGTGTAGGATGGTGTAGGGGTATCAATTACTAATCTAATTCCAGGTAGGTGCAACAGTAGTTTAAGTGTGGGATGGTGTAGGGGTGTTATTTACTAATCTAACTCCAGGTAGGTGCAACAGTAGGGTAAGTGTAGTATGGTGTAGGAGTATTAATTAGTAATCTAACTCTAGGAAGGTGTAACAGTAGGTTAAGAGTGGGATGGTGTA
This sequence comes from Lissotriton helveticus, assembly GCF_964261635.1. NCBI lineage: Eukaryota > Metazoa > Chordata > Amphibia > Caudata > Salamandridae > Lissotriton > Lissotriton helveticus. The sequence continues at coordinate 935,507,087 of NC_136059.1, read as the reverse complement.
GGACACTGTAAATTCAAAAATATTTACACCAAATTTTACTGACATTTATAAGTTCATGATAAACATTTTGCATTTTATTGACATTTCTTTTAGAAACTCTCAAAAATCATTCAGACACTCAAATATCTGAAAACATCAACAACTCTACAGGCCTCCAAGAGACGAAAATACAACCAGAATCCAGTCCATAAAGAAAAAAAGAAAACCACAAGGTATATAAAACACATAAGGCAACAGAAAATGTAGAATGGTGTTTGGGTAGCATTTACTATTGTAAGTCTAAGGAGGTGCAACAGTAGGGTAGGTGTGGGATGGTGTAGGGGTGTCAATTACTAATCTAACTCCAGGAAGGTGCAACAGTAGGGTAAGTGTAGGATGGTGTAGGGGTGTCATTTACTAATCTAACTCCAGGTAGGTGCAACAGTAGGGTAAGTGTAGGATGTTGTAAGGGTATCAATTACTAATCTCACTCCAGGTAGGTGCAACAGTAGGGTAAGTGTGGGATGGTGTAGGGGTATCAATTACTAATCTAACTCCAGGTAGGTGCAACAGTAGGGTAAGTGTAGGATGGTGTAGGACACTGTAAATTCAAAAATATTTACACCAAATTTTACTGACATTTATAAGTTCATGATAAATATTTTGCATTTTATTGACATTTCTTTTAGAAACTCTCATAAATCATTCAGACACTCAAATATCTGAAAACATCAACAACTCTACAGGCCTCCAAGAGACGAAAATACAACCAGAATCCAGTCCATAAAGAAAAAAAGAAAACCACAAGGTATATAAAACACATAAGGCAACAGAAAATGTAGAATGGTGTTTGGGTAGCATTTACTATTGTAAGTCTAAGGAGGTGCAACAGTAGGGTAAGTGTGGGATGGTGTAGGGGTGTCAATTACTAATCTAACTCCAGGAAGGTGCAACAGTAGGGTAAGTGTAGGATGGTGTAGGGGTATCAATTACTAATCTCACTCCAGGTAGGTGCAACAGTAGGGTAAGTGTAGAATGGTGTAGTGGTATCAATTACTAATCTAACTCCAGGTAGGTGCAACAGTAGGGTAAGTGTAGAATGGTGTAGGGGTATCAATTACTAATCTAACTCCAGGTAGGTGCAACAGTAGTTTAAGTGTAGGATGGTGTAGGAGTGTCATTTACTAATCTAACTCCAGGTAGGTGCAACAGTAGGGTAAGTGTAGAATGGTGTAGGGGTATCAATTACTAATCTAGCTCCAGGTAGGTGCAACAGTAGGGTAAGTGTAGAATGGTGCAGGGGTATCAATTACTAATCTAACTCCAGGTAGGTGCAACAGTAGTTTAAGTGTGGGATGGTGTAGGAGTGTCATTTACTAATCTAACTCCAGGTAGGTGCAACAGTAGGGTAATTGTTGGATGTTGTAGGGGTATCAATTACTAATCACACTCCAGGTAGGTGCAACAGTAGGTTAAGAGTGGGATGGTGTAGGACACTGTAAATTCAAAAATATTTACACCAAATTTTACTGATATTTATAAGTTCATGATAAACATTTTGCATTTTATTGACATTTCTTTTAGAAACTCTCAAAAATCATTCAGACACTCAAATATCTGAAAACATCAACAACTCTACAGGCCTCCAAGAGACGAAAATACAACCAGAATCCAGTCCATAAAGAAAAAAAGAAAACCACAAGGTATATAAAACACATAAGGCAACAGAAATTGTACAATGGTGTTTGGGTAGCATTTACTATTGTAAGTCTAAGGAGGTGCAACCGTAGGGTAAGTGTGGGATGGTGTAGGGGTGTCAATTACTAATCTAACTCCAGGAAGGTGCAACAGTAGGGTAAGTGTAGGATGGTGTAGGGGTATCAATTAATAATCTCACTCCAGGTAGGTGCAACAGTAGGGTAAGTGTGGGATGGTGTAGGGGTATCAATTACTAATCTCACTCCAGGTAGGTGCAACAGTAGGGTAAGTGTGGGATGGTGTAGGGGTGTCAATTACTAATCTAACTCCAGGTAGGTGTAACAGTAGGGTAAGTGTAGGATGGTGTAGGGGTATCAATTACTAATCTCACTCCAGGTAGGTGCAACAGTAGGGTAAGTGTGGGATGGTGTAGGGGAGTCATTTATTAATCTAACTCCAGGTAGGTGCAACAGTAGGGTAAGTGTAGGATGGTGTAGGGGTATCAATTACTAATCTAACTCCAGGTAGGTGCAACAGTAGTTTAAGTGTGGGATGGTGTAGGGGTGTTATTTACTAATCTAACTCCAGGTAGGTGCAACAGTAGGGTAAGTGTAGTATGGTGTAGGAGTATTAATTAGTAATCTAACTCTAGGAAGGTGTAACAGTAGGTTAAGAGTGGGATGGTGTAGGACACTGTAAATTCAAAAATATTTACACCAAATTTTACTGACATTTATAAGTTCATGATAAACATTTAGCATTTTATTGACATTTCTTTTAGAAACTCTCAAAAATCATTCAGACACTCAAATATCTGAAAACATCAACAACTCTACAGGCCTCCAAGAGACGAAAATACAACCAGAATCCATTCCATAAAGAAAAAAAGAAAACCACAAGGTATATAAAACACATAAGGCAACAGAAATTGTACAATGGTGTTTGGGTAGCATTTACTATTGTAAGTCTAAGGAGGTGCAACAGTAGGGTAAGTGTGGGATGGTGTAGGGGTGTCATTTATTAATCTAACTCCAGGTAGGTGCAACAGTAGGGTAAGTGTAGGATGTTGTAAGGGTATCAATTACTAATCTCACTCCAGGTAGGTGCAACAGTAGGGTAAGTGTGGGATGGTGTAGGGGTATCAATTACTAATCTAACTCCAGGTAGGTGCAACAGTAGGGTAAGTGTAGGATGGTGTAGGGGTGTCAATTACTAATCTAACTCCAGGTAGGTGCAACACTAGGGTAAGTGTAGGATGGTGTAGGGGTGTCAATTACTAATCTAACTCCAGGTAGGTGCAACAGTAGGGTAAGTGTGGGATGGTGTAGGGGTGTCAATTACTAATCTATCTCCACGTAGGTGCAACAGTAGGGTAAGTGTAGGATGGTGTAGGACACTGTAAATTCAAAAATATTTACACCAAATTTTACTGACATTTATAAGTTCATGATAAACGTTTTGCATTTTATTGACATTTTTTTTAGAAACTCTCAAAAATCATTCAGACACTCAAATATCTGAAAACATCAACAACTCTACAGGCCTCCAAGAGACGAAAATACAACCAGAATCCAGTCCATAAAGAAAAAAAGAAAACCACAAGGTATATAAAACACATAAGGCAACAGAAAATGTAGAATGGTGTTTGGGTAGCATTTACTATTGTAAGTCTAAGGAGGTGCAACAGTAGGGTAAGTGTGGGATGGTGTAGGGGTGTCAATTACTAATCTAACTCCAGGAAGGTGCAACAGTAGGGTAAGTGTAGGATGGTGTAGGGGTATCAATTACTAATCTCACTCCAGGTAGGTGCAACAGTAGGGTAAGTGTAGAATGGTGTAGTGGTATCAATTACTAATCTAACTCCAGGTAGGTGCAACAGTAGGGTAAGTATAGAATGGTGTAGGGGTATCAATTACTAATCTAACTCCAGGTAGGTGCAACAGTAGTTTAAGTGTAGGATGGTGTAGGAGTGTCATTTACTAATCTAACTCCAGGTAGGTGCAACAGTAGGGTAAGTGTAGAATGGTGTAGGGGTATCAATTACTAATCTAACTCCAGGTAGGTGCAACAGTAGGGTAAGTGTAGAATGGTGTAGGGGTATCAATTACTAATCTAACTCCAGGTAGGTGCAACAGTAGTTTAAGTGTGGGATGGTGTAGGAGTGTCATTTACTAATCTAACTCCAGGTAGGTGCAACAGTAGGGTAATTGTTGGATGTTGTAGGGGTATCAATTACTAATCACACTCCAGGTAGGTGCAACAGTAGGTTAAGAGTGGGATGGTGTAGGACACTGTAAATTCAAAAATATTTACACCAAATTTTACTGATATTTATAAGTTCATGATAAACATTTTGCATTTTATTGACATTTCTTTTAGAAACTCTCAAAAATCATTCAGACACTCAAATATCTGAAAACATCAACAACTCTACAGGCCTCCAAGAGACGAAAATACAACCAGAATCCAGTCCATAAAGAAAAAAAGAAAACCACAAGGTATATAAAACACATAAGGCAACAGAAATTGTACAATGGTGTTTGGGTAGCATTTACTATTGTAAGTCTAAGGAGGTGCAACCGTAGGGTAAGTGTGGGATGGTGTAGGGGTGTCAATTACTAATCTAACTCCAGGAAGGTGCAACAGTAGGGTAAGTGTAGGATGGTGTAGGGGTATCAATTAATAATCTCACTCCAGGTAGGTGCAACAGTAGGGTAAGTGTGGGATGGTGTAGGGGTATCAATTACTAATCTCACTCCAGGTAGGTGCAACAGTAGGGTAAGTGTGGGATGGTGTAGGGGTGTCAATTACTAATCTAACTCCAGGTAGGTGTAACAGTAGGGTAAGTGTAGGATGGTGTAGGGGTATCAATTACTAATCTCACTCCAGGTAGGTGCAACAGTAGGGTAAGTGTGGGATGGTGTAGGGGAGTCATTTATTAATCTAACTCCAGGTAGGTGCAACAGTAGGGTAAGTGTAGGATGGTGTAGGGGTATCAATTACTAATCTAACTCCAGGTAGGTGCAACAGTAGTTTAAGTGTGGGATGGTGTAGGGGTGTTATTTACTAATCTAACTCCAGGTAGGTGCAACAGTAGGATAAGTGTAGTATGGTGTAGGAGTATTAATTAGTAATCTAACTCTAGGAAGGTGTAACAGTAGGTTAAGAGTGGGATGGTGTAGGACACTGTAAATTCAAAAATATTTACACCAAATTTTACTGACATTTATAAGTTCATGATAAACATTTTGCATTTTATTGACATTTCTTTTAGAAACTCTCAAAAATCATTCAGACACTCAAATATCTGAAAACATCAACAACTCTACAGGCCTCCAAGAGACGAAAATACAACCAGAATCCAGTCCATAAAGAAAAAAAGAAAACCACAAGGTATATAAAACACATAAGGCAACAGAAAATGTAGAATGGTGTTTGGGTAGCATTTACTATTGTAAGTCTAAGGAGGTGCAACAGTAGGGTAGGTGTGGGATGGTGTAGGGGTGTCAATTACTAATCTAACTCCAGGAAGGTGCAACAGTAGGGTAAGTGTAGGATGGTGTAGGGGTGTCATTTACTAATCTAACTCCAGGTAGGTGCAACAGTAGGGTAAGTGTAGGATGTTGTAAGGGTATCAATTACTAATCTCACTCCAGGTAGGTGCAACAGTAGGGTAAGTGTGGGATGGTGTAGGGGTATCAATTACTAATCTCACTCCAGGTAGGTGCAACAGTAGGGTAAGTGTGGGATGGTGTAGGGGTGTCAATTACTAATCTAACTCCAGGTAGGTGTAACAGTAGGGTAAGTGTAGGATGGTGTAGGGGTATCAATTACTAATCTCACTCCAGGTAGGTGCAACAGTAGGGTAAGTGTGGGATGGTGTAGGGGAGTCATTTATTAATCTAACTCCAGGTAGGTGCAACAGTAGGGTAAGTGTAGGATGGTGTAGGGGTATCAATTACTAATCTAACTCCAGGTAGGTGCAACAGTAGTTTAAGTGTGGGATGGTGTAGGGGTGTTATTTACTAATCTAACTCCAGGTAGGTGCAACAGTAGGGTAAGTGTAGTATGGTGTAGGAGTATTAATTAGTAATCTAACTCTAGGAAGGTGTAACAGTAGGTTAAGAGTGGGATGGTGTAGGACACTGTAAATTCAAAAATATTTACACCAAATTTTACTGACATTTATAAGTTCATGATAAACATTTTGCATTTTATTGACATTTCTTTTAGAAACTCTCAAAAATCATTCAGACACTCAAATATCTGAAAACATCAACAACTCTACAGGCCTCCAAGAGACGAAAATACAACCAGAATCCAGTCCATAGAGAAAAAAGAAAACCACAAGGTATATAAAACACATAAGGCAACAGAAAATGTAGAATGGTGTTTGGGTAGCATTTACTATTGTAAGTCTAAGGAGGTGCAACAGTAGGGTAGGTGTGGGATGGTGTAGGGGTGTCAATTACTAATCTAACTCCAGGAAGGTGCAACAGTAGGGTAAGTGTAGGATGGTGTAGGGGTGTCATTTACTAATCTAACTCCAGGTAGGTGCAACAGTAGGGTAAGTGTAGGATGTTGTAAGGGTATCAATTACTAATCTCACTCCAGGTAGGTGCAACAGTAGGGTAAGTGTGGGATGGTGTAGGGGTATCAATTACTAATCTAACTCCAGGTAGGTGCAACAGTAGGGTAAGTCTAGGATGGTGTAGGGGTGTCAATTACTAATCTAACTCCAGGTAGGTGCAACAGTAGGGTAAGTGTGGGATGGTGTAGGGGTGTCAATTACTAATCTATCTCCAGGTAGGTGAAGCAGTAGGGTAAGTGTAGGATGGTGTAGGACACTGTAAATTCAAAAATATTTACACCAAATTTTACTTACATTAATAAGTTCATGATAAACATTTTGCATTTTATTGACATTTCTTTTAGAAACTCTCAAAAATCATTCAGACACTCAAATATCTGAAAACATCAACAACTCTACAGGCCTCCAAGAGACGAAAATACAACCAGAATCCAGTCCATAAAGAAAAAAAGAAAACCACAAGGTATATAAAACACATAAGGCAACAGAAAATGTAGAATGGTGTTTGGGTAGCATTTACTATTGTAAGTCTAAGGAGGTGCAACAATAGGGTAAGTGTGGGATGGTGTAGGGGTATCAATTACTAATCTAACTCCAGGTAGGTGCAACAGTAGGGTAAGTGTAGGATGGTGTAGGGGTGTCAATTACTAATCTAACTCCAGGTAGGTGCAACACTAGGGTAAGTGTAGGATGGTGTAGGGGTGTCAATTACTAATCTAACTCCAGGTAGGTGCAACACTAGGGTAAGTGTAGGATGGTGTAGGGGTGTCAATTACTAATCTAACTCCAGGTAGGTGCAACAGTAGGGTAAGTGTGGGATGGTGTAGGGGTGTCAATTACTAATCTAACTCCAGGTAGGTGCAACACTAGGGTAAGTGTAGGATGGTGTAGGGGTGTCAATTACTAATCTAACTCCAGGTAGGTGCAACACTAGGGTAAGTGTAGGATGGTGTAGGGGTGTCAATTACTAATCTAACTCCAGGTAGGTGCAACAGTAGGGTAAGTGTGGGATGGTGTAGGGGTGTCAATTACTAATCTAACTCCAGGTAGGTGCAACAGTAGGGTAAGTGTAGGATGGTGTAGGAGTATTAATTAGTAATCTGACTCTAGGAAGGTGTAACAGTAGGTTAAGTGTAGGATGGTGTAGGGGTGTCAATTACTAATCTAACTCCAGGAAGGTGCAACAGTAGGGTAAGTGTAGGATGGTGTAGGGGTGTCATTTACTAATCTAACTCCAGGTAGGTGCAACAGTAGGGTAAGTGTAGGATGTTGTAGGGGTATCAATTACTAATCTCACTCCAGGTAGGTGCAACAATAGGGTAAGTGTGGGATGGTGTAGGGGTGTCAATTACTAATCTAACTCCAGGTAGGTGCAACAGTAGGGTAAGTGTAGGATGGCGTAGGAGTATTAATTAGTAATCTAACTCTAGGAAGGTGTAACAGTAGGGTAAGTGTAGGATGGTGTAGGGGTGTCATTTACTAATCTAACTCCAGGTAGGTGCAACAGTAGGGTAAGTGTAGGATGTTGTAAGGGTATCAATTACTAATCTCACTCCAGGTAGGTGCAACAGTAGGGTAAGTGTGGGATGGTGTAGGGGTATCAATTACTAATCTAACTCCAGGTAGGTGCAACAGTAGGGTAAGTGTAGGATGGTGTAGGGGTGGCAATTACTAATCTAACTCCAGGTAGGTGCAACACTAGGGTAAGTGTAGGATGGTGTAGGGGTGTCAATTACTAATCTAACTCCAGGTAGGTGCAACAGTAGGGTAAGTGTGGGATGGTGTAGGGGTGTCAATTACTAATCTAACTCCAGGTAGGTGCAACAGTAGGGTAAGTGTAGGATGGTGTAGGAAACTGTACATTCAAAAATATTTACACCAAATTTTACTGACATTTATAAGTTCATGATAAACATTTTGCATTTTATTGATATTTCTTTTAGAAACTCTCAAAAATCATTCAGACACTCAAATATCTGAAAACATCAACAACTCTACAGGCCTCCAAGAGACGAAAATACAACCAGAATCCAGTCCATAAAGAAAAAAAGAAAACCACAAGGTATATAAAACACATAAGGCAACAGAAAATGTAGAATGGTTTTGGGTAGCATTTACTATTGTAAGTCTAAGGAGGTGCAACAGTAGGGTAAGTGTGGGATGGTGTAGGGGTATCAATTACTAATCTAACTCCAGGTAGGTGCAACAGTAGGGTAAGTGTAGGATGGTGTAGGGGTGTCAATTACTAATCTAACTCCAGGTAGGTGCAACACTAGGGTAAGTGTAGGATGGTGTAGGGGTGTCAATTACTAATCTAACTCCAGGCAGGTGCAACAGTAGGGTAAGTGTGGGATGGTGTAGGGGTGTCAATTACTAATCTAACTCTAGGAAGGTGTAACAGTAGGGTAAGTGTTGGATGTTGTAGAGGTATTGAAAGTTTTTTTTTTAAATAACAGAAAATTAACATTTCAAATGTTAGCAAAACTGTGATTTAAATAAAAGTAACATTAAAATTAAAATCTTTAGCATTATTTTTAATCATACAAAATATTGAAATAATTTTTTTTTTCCTCCAACAGATAATGTCTACTCATGAAAGAGCCTCCTACATAAAATCCAGGAAGGGAAATAAACTATTAAACCATGCAGGATACATATATGCTAAAGAAAGAATAAGTTTTCCTAGGAATCATTGGAGGTGTGTGCAATACTACACATCCCATTGCAGTGGCAGAGCAGTTACCCATGATGATATTGTTGTAAAAACTACTGATCACAACCACTCTGCCTCTGCAATGGAGATTGATGTAAGGGAAACTATTAATGAGATGAAAGAACTAGCAAGCACCTCCAATGATTCCACAGGATCCATTTTAAGAGTGGTTGCACAACATGTCCCCTCTCATGTTGCTGCTAATATGCCTATAATTCCAAATTTGAAACGAATTATACAAAGACAAAAGCAGGCAAGTAACACTCAATCCAGAACACCTCATACTTTTTCTGACATTGATATTCCACATGAACTTACTGTTTCCTTTACTGATGAACCCTTCCTTCTCCATGACAATGAAAACCCTCAAAAACGTATTTTAATTTTTAGTACTCCCCGCAACCTTGTAAGGTTAGAAAACAGTGAAATTTGGATGATGGATGGGACGTTTAAAAGTACACCCCATCCATTCTACAAAATTTACACAATTCACGCTAAAATTAACCATAATATAATACCCTTAGTATACAGTTTGCTGCCTGATAAGACTTCTGCAACATACACTGAACTTTTATCAGTAATTAAAAATAAAACAACAAAAAGTCCTAGGAAAATAATAATAGATTTTGAAATGATCAATGTGAGCAATAAAATGTACATGGATACCCAAATTCAGGGGTGTTTTTTCCATTTTTCCCAGGCATTCTGGCGTAAATTACAGAAAACATCCCTAGTTACAGAATACTCAACAGACAGCAAACTCCAAGTTGAATTAAAAAAATTAACTGCACTTTGTTTTGTTCCTCCCGATAGTGTAGATGAGTACTACACTGCCATTACTGAATCTGAATTTTACAATCAAAATGAAGAAAAATTGGCACCCATCTTAAATTATTTCGAAGACACATGGATTGGACACCTAAGCAGATCAGGTCGCATGAGGAAGCCACGTTACCATGTGGAGTGGTGGAATTGTTACTTGACCTGTTTAGAGGGAGAAGCTAAAACAAATAATGCCATTGAGGGATGGCATAACTCCTTCAATCATACTATTGGAAAACATCACCCTAATTTCTACTCTTTTTTAGAAACTTTGAAGAAGGAGCAAAGTTTCCAAGAAATGAGACTTTCTCAAGCATTAAGTGGTAGTCTAAACCCACGAGTTAGTAAAAAAACTAAAGAGATGTCTGAAAGACTATTACAACATTTTTCGTTGTCTGTGGGTCTGGACTACCTCGAAAATGTGGCTAACATTCTAACTTTCTAATAAAAACATTTGACCTTACTTTCCTGCTTTGCCCTAAATTAAAAAAACTCACTAATTACAATTAGCTAAATGTATCATTTTTTTTCTAAATTAACTCAAAAATTTGATCGGTCTGCTTACTTTATTATATCATATATTTCGCATTTTTCATATTATACTGAATGCAATTTTTATCAAAATTGAATAATGAGTATCATTCTCTACTAACTTATGAACGTTTCTTCAACTATAAAAATGATTTCAATGCTTCTTAAAATTGTTTTAAAAATTTCTAAATGAAATTTGTTCAATATACGAAATAATTTTGAACATTAAATAATTTTTGCATACAAAAAAAGCAAAGGTGTTGTTTTTAAAATACGCACTTTCATTCTTTGTTCTAAAAAAATTTCAATTCTAAAATAATAACACACTCTATTGCATTTTCAAATCTGAAAAATAAAATCTTTTTTGCAAAATATACCAGTTCCATTTGAACATCCCAAAAACTTTTCTATCTCCTACAGCAACATTTTCTCGCTATTCAACCCTAAGGGGTCCATTATGATGTCGGACGGATTGCCTCCGCCAGGCTGGCGGTAGCCACCGCCGGCCTGGCGGAGGCAATCCGCCCGACATCCATTGCCAAATTCCCCCCCGCCATATTAGGATGGCGGGGGGGACCGCAGCGGTGATAATCACCGCCCGCCTGTTTTCCGCCCCGGTGGCCTTGCGGCCGGGGCGGAATATGTTTAATATGGTGGCGGTGTCTGTTAGACACCGCCAGCCATATTAGAATGTGCATTCTGGCACGCCTTTCCGTGGCGGCAATGCCGCCACGGAAAGGCATGCGGAGTCCCCCTGCAGGGGCCCGTTGCGGGCCCCCAGGGACTCCGTGGTGGTGGGAGGTGCACATGGGGGGTACCTATGGTACCCCCCCCGCATTTCAAAGTGCAACATGGCAGGCAACGCGCGGTGCCTGTCATGTTGCACTTTGAAATGCACAACGTGCACGTTTCACAAGGCGGCGGGCGGAGATTACTGCTCCGCCCGCCGCAATGGCAAAAATACAGGATGCGCCCGCCTGTGTGGCGGGCGCATCCTAATGCACATTCCGGGACCCCCGCCCTCGAGGCGGGCGGTCCCGTTTCCCGATAGGTTGGCGGGCGGGCAAAGCCCGCCCGCCATCCTAATGGCCCCCTATCTATTTTGATATTTTTCCAAATTAACAGGCAGTTTGGCTTCTATTGTAAACTTATATTCCAAATTATCCAAACGAAAACACTCATCCAAAACATCTGTAATATTATTTATAATTACCAAACAATTTTTTTTTTATTTATCGACAGACCAACAAAGCGAAAAACATGAAAAAATCCACTTAATCATTTCTGAATTTCTATTCCAACTTTCGATAGAAATTATTTTAAATAAATGCCAAGAAACAAAATTATTTCCTGACAGTCTACCTAACCAATAATAACAGAAATAATTTTAAGAAGCATTTTTCATTAACATTCTTCTTTCCGTTTACAAAAATATAGTTGAATGTATATCGATTCTATTTCCATGAAAAAGCATGTCCTATTTAATTATATCTATAATGAAATAATAAATACATATGAAATACATATTTATATCTTTCAATTCAAAACTTAACTTTTTTTGTGATCCGACATAGGCATACAGTATTTACACGATCGTCGACATGTTGTACTTCTAATTTTATATTAATAATATAAACGGCAACCACTTCTTATCCTTTCTTTAACATATATGTATTTATTTTAAATTTAACATGTATCTTATAAGTTAAAAATGTTTCCTACCTGGACGTAGATCAGCTTCCAGCTGCTTTCTCCATCGATGCTCTTCAAAATGGCCGCTTTCGATGACGTTTTACGTGAATACGTCATAAACAGCTGCAAAGATAGAAAATGGACTATTAAAATACTGTTATAAAAAAATTACATTATATTTTATAAGAATCATTACTGATATGATTACAATTACAGAAAAATATTAATACATTAAAAAAACTATTGGCAGTTTTTCTATATTTTTTTAATAAAAAAATAACAAATATTAAACAATGTCGTATGTTTTTTCTTAATGTATTTATGTTATTCTAATTTTTTAATAATATGTATATACTCTATAAATAATAATATTCCTTCCTTACCTTCATCCTTTTTCTTTTTCTTATCTACTCATCACCTTTCTTCTTCTTTGAGACCTTCTTTATCATTTCCGCGGACTGTACTGCTCCAGCTATTGACATAAATGAAGGACAATTGTTTCCATTGGAATCAATGTAAAAGCGTGAGACAATTTTTTCATGTACTAATAATAATCATAATTAAAATCTCTAGAGTCTTAATATTATTTTTATATTAAATATATTAAGTAATGTATAAAAAATATTTTGATTACATGTTTTCAAAAATGTATCACATTAATATTATTAATACTACAGTATTATTTCTTAATACTCAATTTTATAAATTTATAAATTAAAAAAAAAAATTTAATATCAAAATAATAAATATTTTTCAAATAATAATTCAATATTTTTACAAAATAATTTTCATACATTACTAGAGTATTTTATTATTTTTTAATAAATAAATTAAAAATAATATTTATTATTTTGCAAAATTTATCAAAATCAATTAATAATTTTTTACAATATATTTGATAGTTTTATCATAATTATAAAGTATTATAACAATATCTTTTTCTAAAATTACTAGAGTATTAATTTTTGTTTATATTAAATATTTCATTAATTTATTATTAACATTTACATTAACTAATAATAATCATACTAAAAATTACTAGATTCTCAAAATAATACTAGAGTATTCATTTTTTTTAAATAACTGTTTATCCTAATTTTGTAAAAAAAATTCTTACAATTATAAAAATCATAATAAATAAATAAATAAAAATTTAAATAAAATATATATTATTATTATTACTACAGTATTTTTTCTTAATACACAAACTAATATATTTATAACTTCAAAAATAATAATTTAATAACATATTAATAAAATGTATTTTTATATTAATATAGTATTTAAAAAAAGAATTCAAACATTATTAGATTATTATATTTTTTCAATAATAAATATAATATAATATTTATAAATAAATAAATATTTATTTTAATAGTATCTATATATTGTTTTAATACTACAGTATTATTTCATATAACACAAACTAATATATTTATAAATTAAAAAAGTAATATATCCATTTATTAATATTGAATTTATTTGTATTTAATTTTATTGTTTTTTTTTAATTAATTATTTTACTATATTATATATTTATATACAAAATAAATTAATAAATAAATAAAAAAAAGAATAATTTTAATATATCAAATAAAATGTAACATAATATGTTTATTAATACTCCAATATGATTTAAATTAACATTTTTTTTAATTAAAATATATATAAAAATAATACTTGCGTTGTAAAGTTACTTACGTTGTAAAAGTACTTGCGTTGTAATAACATGCGTTGTAATAACATGCGTTGAAAAAACATTTACGTTGTAAAAGTTTCGTTGTAATTGTTGTGCGTTGTAAAAGTTGCGTTGTAAAGGTAAAATACCCAGCTGTGCCTACGAACGTGCTTGTGAACATGTAAAGTGTGGAGGTCTCCCGAACTGGGTACATGCTGCTCATGCTCGCAGAGTCCTGTGTTCCCTTGATGATATAACGGCACCTGTCCCTGAGGTGCTGATGATTACAGTGAGACAGAGGGAGTAGGATAGTCAAGCTGTTGGGGATCAGCAAGCTTCTGGGACAACACTTGTTTGGCTTGAGGAGGCTCCGAGAGAGCTAACTGTTGTTGGTACAGAAGCATCCAATCTAGTAGAGTTGACTGCATGAAGTTTAGATTCTGGTGAAGGGCCTAGTGCAATGGTAAAGTAAGTTGCACCTGAAAACCAAAGACCCAGATGATAGACAAGACCCTGTCCGACTGAAGTGCCCGCACCATCCCTGATAGCACTGCTGAATCCAGCCAAAGAGATAGTGATGGTGAAGGGCCAGCAGTGAGAAGGTTGAAAAGAACAATAGTACCCTGCCAGAGGTACTCTTCATCTGAATGGACTTACATGGCAGCCAATGATTGGGAGAGAGCGTTTTCACACCTTTTGCTATACCAATTTGCATCCACCTCAACTTCCTTGAATTGAACTTTGTGGCTGAACTGTGATTTTAAATTACATTGCAACTAGATAGACGACTCAACTTGTTCTGGAAGTGATCGTCAGTGAATTTGAATTAAGTATCTACTAAAGGTTAGCTCTTCTAAAGCTAACGGTCTTTCACTAGAGAACTCATGAAGCCTATTGCAAAGTCCCTCAGATGCAAACGCATGTGTGCAGGAGTGTTTGCTGTTGTGACTGTAGTAGTTATTTTGCTTATAATTTTGAGTCTGCCACATCATCCTCATTGAGGAAGATCTTAGATCCACCCATACACCCCAAAAGCCTAATAGTACAAGTAATAGTTTGCCCCATTAAATAAGAAACACTTACACACTTCTAGAGGAGATTATTCATTGAATGTGTACACAAAACTGTTGTATGAATACGTCAACACTATGGATGCTAGGAATTGCTACATCTGTATGCAATTGCCTGCAGCGTTTGCTGAGGGAATTTCCTATCACCATGTTCCTTTGGCATATCGAGTTACCGGTTGTTTAGTAACAAGTTTATTTTACGGGAAAGGTAATTTCCAGTATTATTACTCAAATCAAGATCTAGTTCTTTCTGAAATTCCGGTGCTAAAGCACTTGAATAGACACCAAGATGGCAAGAATGCTGAGATAATGGGACACTTCTTTAGACCCACCATGTCCCTAAACACTGATTATGCACACCAACACAAATTAACCTCTTCTATCATCAGTGTAGAAAAGAAATTAATTGATTCTGTAGAAGACAGATGGAAAGACCTTTTAGCAAAGGCTGCAAACCATTCTAAAGTTTGACCCTGGGCAAAAGAAGGAAATGAACACAGAATAGAGGGAAACATGGCTGCACTTGCACTAGATTGGTAACATAAAGGGAGATTGTGCTTTATTCTTAGAAAATTCACAACTGAGATACATTTTGTTGCGACAAGTCAATGTGATCACAGTTTTAAAGTTCAAGGAAAATTGGAGAGTATTTTTTGATGAAGGAGATCCTGTGCTCCCTGGAGTCTATTATGTTTATTGTAAGAGTGCATTTTACAGGTTACCCAACAGATCACATGGAACATGTTATTTAGGAATAGTTTTTCCAGACATTTATCATGTGGACCATATTGAGGATTCAGCAAGGGGAAAAAGAGTGAGAACCAAGAGGAGAGTGAAAGCCAGTGAGATAGTAGATGATACTTTTGGTGACCTGATTGCACTGGAAGAGTGCTTCTCGACTCACACAAGATTAGAAAGTTAGAAAGCTAAAATACTGCAGTTAACAAGCTAGCTACTAGTAAGGCTGGAGGATTCCTAATTGTAGATATAGAAATGGTTGCCAATAGATCCATGGCTTTAAAGAACAGACTTGCTTTAGCCATCCTTCTCGCAAAGGAAGGTGGTGTCTGCCAGATGTTAAAGGTTTAACAATGCTGTATTTACATCCCAGATATAAGTTAGTACCTGAAGAAATACTTTAACAACATTGCTGACTTGAAGAAAGATTTGAAAGGGATAACAGCTATAAATGCTTGGGAAGCAGTAGGGAATGGATTTTCTGCTATTGGCAGATGGTTTGGTAACTTAGAAAGTGGACTGGTTGGAAGTATCCTCAGGCCCTTAGTGATAATCTCTCTTTGTGGATTACTTTTTTTGTGATTCTGAAAGTATGAAGGCATGCACAAGTGCAGAAGGGAGTGAAAAGGAAGAGAGCAGACGTGGAATTAGAGGAGAAACAGAGTAAAGTTTATGATGGCATGAAACTTCTGGAGGATTCCAGAAGGAAAACGATGAAGACAACAAAGCTGTAATCTGAACATCTGATAAGAGGTTGATGTGATGGCTTGATTCGCCATCAGAGGTGGGATTGGTGCTGCATCATGTTGGCCACTCTTTACACATCACAAAACCCAAAAATGACTGATGCTTGACACACAAAATGAATTTTCACTTTGCACATGAAATCCTGTGTGTCTATGTGATTCTGATGTGCCATACTCGATGCTGCGAGTCTTCCCAAGTTTCAGATTTCACATATAATGTTTACTAATGTCGAGAGAAATGCACTTGGTGATTAGCGTAGAAATCTGGTTTTCTTAATAAAGATGTCTCTAAATAAAAAGAATTTGCAAATAAAGTTAATCCATTTACATATTTAATATTCGTAGGTCAGTCAAAATTCTTTATTCAGAGTGTGTTCTAATCCATAAAAGCACAGTAAAACATAAACAATTATATAATAGATCCACATACATACTTACAATAAAACAATTAAAAATCACATAATAGAATCACATACATATGGGTCAAGTAAACACATAGTGCAGTACAAAATATAAAAATAGTAGCAGCATAATCACAGACTTCCATATACACACACACACATATATATATATATATATATATATTTACAGAGTATTCAGGATTCTAAAAATGCAAATATGAATATGTTTCCCACACATAAAGCAACCCTTTAAAGTGCTCTCAAGAAACAAGACAAAGAGAAAATCTAGATAGGGCAGTGATTTACATCTTCTGGCCTTCTTTATGTAAGGTAAACCTACACTGCATATTTTAAAACGTGTCATATTTATTTAAAAGTTAAAGGCCTTTTGGTAATAAAGTAGGCCCTGGGTCAGAAAGAGAGGATGAAGTGTACCAAATCTAATGTCGTTATAATATTTACAAAATAACATGAAATGGATTGTTGTTTGTCTGGCCTTTGAGTCACATGGACAATTTGGGAGGTTCAGAGTCCATGAGTGATTTGGGGAATGACACAAGAAGGTAAAGCTGTTCTAGGTGTAAGCTTGTTAACACAAATCTATCCTGGGTGTTTGTCACTTATAACAAGCATCAATAGATCCCCCGTGTGGTTGAACCCATACAGTATATATACAAACATTGTGGTCTTTGCTCTTTCCTCACACTCCCTTTTGGCTTTTTTTCCCCATGTAAACTGTTCTTATTTCCTTTTTGGTAAACTGGAAAATGCTATGGGGATGTAAAATAGGCCATTGCCTAGATCTTGTAATAATATGTTTACATGCGGAAGCCATAATATCTTTCTGTGGTGATCAAGTCCAAGGCAATCTCGTATGATCTCCCTAGTGAACTTAGTGCCCTGTTTCATACAGATACTGTGCCACCTGGTTAGTGTATTGAGCTTGATGGTGTTTTCCATATACCCAATATCAAGTTATAGGCCGGGGTCGAACTTGGGACAGCCAAAAGCTTGCAAAAAAATATATTTTCCTGCATGCGTTACAGTTTTACCAGCCCCAGACTGAGAAACCATATAATGCATTTGGGAGGCATTTACTTTTATAAAGTTTTCTGATGTCTCTAAGGGGTTTGCTACCTATGTGTTTAGCAAAACTTTGCACTGCTCCAGTGGCTCTTATATATTTTAATTTGGCAGTTTTCCAAGTGTGGTGTCAATCTCCTTTCTGAGAAAACAATTTGCCAAGGTAATTCAAATGCTTTACTGCTTCTAGTTTTTGACCCTGAAGATAATGGTTCTTCCCTTTTTTTTAGTCATTTGACACATACCATACAGCAGGTTTTGGTTAGCTTAAGTTTTAGATCTCTACCCTCCATAAAGGATACAAAGTGGTTTATCAATTACTGGAGACCATTAGCTGTCTATGACAAAAGCACCACATCATCTGCATATAATAAAATCGTAGTGGCTGGGTACCCTACTCTAGGCAGATAGCCATCCACGTCGTTTATATATAGTGAGAACAAAAGTGGTGCAAGGACACAACATTGCTTAATGCCATGTATTACTCTGAACTTCGCTATGCATTAACCGTTTTCCCCAAAATGCATGCATGATGTTAAGGTTGAGTATATCTGGGAGAGATGACAAATTATGTATGTTGGGGCCATCATACCAATTATCATCTGCCATGGTTTTGTGTGGTTTGCAAAAAACAGAGTTGATGGACAGAATGTAGAACAATGTCATACATTCACCCCAGTACAAGGATCTGGGCCTAAATCCATCGTTTTTTTGCACTCCACACCACCCTGGGTTAGACACTGGCTATATGCAAATCAGCTCTGACCCTGTGCCTCATGGGAACAGTCCAGTCCGAACTACCAAGCCATGTCTTTCCCAGACCGGAATCAAGCATCCAAGGACCGGTTTCTGGCTATCAGCCTTCATCAGCCTGGATAGCTTGACTCCAGTGGTGTGGAGAGCCTGGGACTCACGTCTGAGCATACCCAGCCCACTCGGGGTGAAAATTGCAAAAAACAGAGTTGATGGACAGAATGTAGAACAATGTCATACATTCACCCCAGTACAAGGATCTGGGCCTAAATCCATCGTTTTTTTGCACTGCACACCACCCTGGGTTAGACACTGGCTATATGCAAATCAGCTCTGACCCTGTGCCTCATGGGAACAGTCCAGTCCGAACTACCAAGCCATGTCTTTCCCAGATCGGAATCAAGCATCCAAGGACCGGTTTCTGGCTATCAGCCTTCATCAGCCTGGATAGCTTGACTCCAGTGGTGTGGAGAGCCTGGGACTCACGTCTGAGCATACCCAGCCCACTCGGGTGAAAATTGCAAAAAACAGAGTTGATGGACAGAATGTAGAACAATGTCATACATTCACCCCAGTACAAGGATCTGGGCCTAAATCCATCGTTTTTTTGCACTCCACACCACCCTGGGTTAGACACTGGCTATATGCAAATCAGCTCTGACCCTGTACCTCATGGGAACAGTCCAGTCCGAACTACCAAGCCATGTCTTTCCCAGACCGGAATCAAGCATCCAAGGACCGGTTTCTGGCTATCAGCCTTCATCAGCCTGGATAGCTTGACTCCAGTGGTGTGGAGAGCCTGGGACTCACGTCTGAGCATACCAAGCCCACTCGGGGTGAAAATTGCAAAAAACAGAGTTGATGGACAGAATGTAGAACAATGTCATACATTCACCCCAGTACAAGGATCTGGGCCTAAATCCATCGTTTTTTGCACTCCACACCACCCTGGGTTAGACACTGGCTATATGCAAATCAGCTCTGACCCTGTGCCTCATGGGAACAGTCCAGTCCGAACTACCAAGCCATGTCTTTCCCAGACCGGAATCAAGCATCCAAGGACCGGTTTCTGGCTATCAGCCTTCATCAGCCTGGATAGCTTGACTCCAGTGGTGTGGAGAGCCTGGGACTCACGTCTGAGCATACCCAGCCCACTCGGGGTGAAAATTGCAAAAAACAGAGTTGATGGACAGAATGTAGAACAATGTCATACATTCACCCCAGTACAAGGATCTGGGCCTAAATCCATCGTTTTTTTGCACTCCACACCACCCTGGGTTAGACACTGGCTATATGCAAATCAGCTCTGACCCTGTGCCTCATGGGAACAGTCCAGTCCGAACTACCAAGCCATGTCTTTCCCAGACCGGAATCAAGCATCCAAGGACCGGTTTCTGGCTATCAGCCTTCATCAGCCTGGATAGCTTGACTCCAGTGGTGTGGAGAGCCTGGGACTCACGTCTGAGCATACCCAGCCCACTCGGGGTGAAAATTGCAAAAAACAGAGTTGATGGACAGAATGTAGAACAATGTCATACATTCACCCCAGTACAAGGATCTGGGCCTAAATCCATCGTTGTTTTGCACTCCACACCACCCTGGGTTAGACACTGGCTATATGCAAATCAGCTCTGACCCTGTGCCTCATGGGAACAGTCCAGTCCGAACTACCAAGCCATATCTTTCCCAGACCGGAATCAACCATCCAAGGACCGGTTTCTGGCTATCAGCCTTCATCAGCCTGGATAGCTTGACTCCAGTGGTGTGGAGAGCCTGGGACTCACGTCTGAGCATACCCAGCCCACTCGGGGTGAAAATTGCAAAAAACACAGTTGATGGACGGAATGTAGAACAATGTCATACATTCACCCCAGTACAATGATCTGGGCCTAAATCCATCGTTTTGTTGCACTCCACACCACCCTGGGTTAGACACTGGCTATATGCAAATCAGCTCTGACCCTGTGCCTCATGGGAACAGTCCAGTCCGAACTACCAAGCCATGTCTTTCCCAGACCGGAATCAAGCATCCAAGGACCGGTTTCTGGCTATCAGCCTTCATCAGCCTGGATAGCTTGACTCCAGTGGTGTGGAGAGCCTGGGACTCACGTCTGAGCATACCCAGCCCACTCGGGGTGAAAATTGCAAAAAACAGAGTTGATGGACAGAATGTAGAACAATGTCATACATTCACCCCAGTACAAGGATCTGGGCCTAAATCCATCGTTTTTTTGCACTCCACACCACCCTGGGTTAGACACTGGCTATATGCAAATCAGCTCTGACTCTGTGCCTCATAGGAACAGTCCAGTCCGAACTACCAAGCCATATCTTTCCCAGACCGGAATCAACCATCCAAGGACCGGTTTCTGGCTATCAGCCTTCATCAGCCTGGATAGCTTGACTCCAGTGGTGTGGAGAGCCTGGGACTCACGTCTGAGCATACCCAGCCCACTCGGGGTGAAAATTGCAAAAAACAGAGTTGATGGACGGAATGTAGAACAATGTCATACATTCACCCCAGTACAAGGATCTGGGCCTAAATCCATCGTTTTGTTGCACTCCACACCACCCTGGGTTAGACACTGGCTATATGCAAATCAGCTCTGACCCTGTGCCTCATGGGAACAGTCCAGTCCGAACTACCAAGCCATGTCTTTCCCAGACCGGAATCAAGCATCCAAGGACCGGTTTCTGGCTATCAGCCTTCATCAGCCTGGATAGCTTGACTCCAGTGGTGTGGAGAGCCTGGGACTCACGTCTGAACATACCCAGCCCACTCGGGGTGAAAATTGCAAAAAACAGAGTTGATGGACAGAATGTAGAACAATGTCATACATTCACCCCAGTACAAGGATCTGGGCCTAAATCCATCGTTTTTTTGCACTCCACACCACCCTGGGTTAGACACTGGCTATATGCAAATCAGCTCTGACCCTGTGCCTCATGGGAACAGTCCAGTCCGAACTACCAAGCCATGTCTTTCCCAGACCGGAATCAAGCATCCAAGGACCGGTTTCTGGGTATCAGCCTTCATCAGCCTGGATAGCTTGACTCCAGTGGTGTGGAGAGCCTGGAACTCACGTCTGAGCATACCCAGCCCACTCGGGGTGAAAATTGCAAAAAACAGAGTTGATGGACAGAATGTAGAACAATGTCATACATTCACCCCAGTACAAGGATCTGGGCCTAAATCCATCGGTTTTTTGCACTCCACACCACCCTGGGTTAGACACTGGCTATATGCAAATCAGCTCTGACCCTGTGCCTCATGGGAACAGTCCAGTCCGAACTACCAAGCCATGTCTTTCCCAGACCGGAATCAAGCATCCAAGGACCGGTTTCTGGCTATTAGCCTTCATCAGCCTGGATAGCTTGACTCCAGTGGTGTGGAGAGCCTGGGACTCACGTCTGAGCATACCCAGCCCACTCGGGGTGAAAATTGCAATTGTTTTGTGTGGTTCACAAGATCAAAAGCCCTGGTCAAATCTGCAAAGCATAGATGAATATTCCCTTGCGTGCCATTGTATATTTGCTAACAATAAGGTGCAAATTCATTCCCTGTCCACTGTGTCTATTTCTTTCCTGAACCTGTATTGTGACTCTGCCAGTATAGATTTCTCTTCAGCCCAGGCTTCTAGCTTCCCTAGGATCACCCTACCCATTGTTTTCAGGAGTCCAAAAGTCACATTGGGCAATAACATTTGGCATTTCTTCTGTCCCTGTTAGACCTGGCATCATTGGCATGAGTCTCTCCTCCATTTTTTCTGTTTGCCTCCTCTGTTTACGATGTTTTTGCTGGTAAATGCTTTGGGCACTGTGCCACTGCTGATCAGTGCCACAGTGCAAGTGCTCCCTATGTGAAATTGCTGTATTGATTGGATTCCATGTTTGCCTTATTTGGTTTACTGTCAGTCCCTAGTAGAGTGCACCAGGAGTGCCAGGGCTTGTAAATACAAATGCTGCTAGTGGGCTTGCAGCACGTGTTGTGCCACCCACAAGAGCGGCCTAGTAAAAGTATGTCTGAAGGTCTACCATTGCTAGACCACGTGCAGTCTGGTACTGTCACGCAGACTGCGCAAGTACACCTACTTGCCAGTCCCTAAACCTTCCCTTAACTTCATGTTAGTCACCCCTATGGTAGGCCCACGGGCAGGGTGCATTGTAAGCATAAGGTAGGACAAGCCTGACAAGGTTGGCATGTCCTAATAGTGAATTACAGCCATATTCGTTTTTCACTAGTGTAAGGTAACCTGCTCTCCATCAGTTAGAATGGGCTGCCAGGATTATTAATGTTATAATCCTAGCGGGCTCGGGGAGCATGGTGCAATGTCGAGTTTGGTATCCCTGAACTCAGGGTTTAATAACGCATCCGTTTGGGTGGATGGTTTTTGGACTCTGTGTTTGAAAATAGCACTTTTAGAAAGTAGCTATTTTCTTGTCTAACTGTCTACCGGTCTCTGCTGGTTCTGGTGTGCGTGTGACAGGAGCTGGGTGGCTCCAGAGGTCTGAATGAGTCAGTGTGGGATGAGTGGGGTATTTGCATTGAGAGTAGGGGAAGAGTAGCTCCTGATAGCCTGCCCTGCCTGATACAATGCTGGCTCCGCCCCCCTGCCGGGCGGCTGATGACTCTGTGCCTGCCTGGGACTTTCCTGGCCCACCTCCTGCCGGGCAACTGATGGCCCTGCCCCTGCCAGTGACAATACTGGCTCCGCTCCTGCTGGGCGGCTGAAGACTCTGCCCTGCACAGTGAATAGGCCAGGTGCTTCGGCCTGGCAACACCCACAACAAACCCAAGATGGGGGGAAATTCCCCTGCATGGACAAAGGGATCAAAGCCAAAAAGGGGTATAAGAGAAGGACCCCTGAACCAAGAATTTAGATCACTTCTGACAAGGAAACCTGAACCAAGGACAAGAAGCCTGCTGATCTAAGGACTGCCTACCCCTTCTGCCAGAGTGCTGTTTGTTGGGGGAATCCTGCATTGCTTCTTTATTTTTGCCAAGGAACGAGGAGAGAGGAACTGTGTGTGTACTCTCAATCTTTGCTAAGAAAATCTCCAAGGGCTGGAAGAGTGCCAGTCTCCTGTTGAAGTCACAGGGCTAAAGGACTTCATCTGCTTAAAGTGCTGTTTGCTGGAACTTGTGAATCCAGCACCTCTGAAAGAATCCAGCAATCTCGACGCCGACGGACGCCGCCGAATCCAGCTCGACATCGTGAGTAACGGCTCCAGTGTCCCGCTTCCTCGACGCCGGCCGCCGTGCCCGATTGACGCCAGCAACAACGCCAGTGAGTAGTGAGTTCGGCTCCAGCTCCAAGTGACCTCGTGTCTGCACCGCTGCTGATCGCATCGACTTCGAGCCCTCTCGACGCCGTGAGCGCTGCTCACTCTTGCAACATCGACATTGACGACGCCGTATCCTGCTTCATCTCGTGAGCGCTGCTCCCGCCTGACTTCGGTCGACGCCGCTGCAGATCGCCCCGACTCCGAGGCCCGATCGACGCCGAAAACGCGACGCCGGACATCTCGACGCCGCTGATCATCGAGTGCTTCACTTTTCCAAGGTACTGTGTTGTGGGGGTCTGTGCGACTCCGGGCTCGACGTAGCGCTCCTCGCGGTCGACGCCGAACCTTTGGACTAACTTTGCCTCGACGTCGTGTGACTCCCGTGTGGGTTACATTGTTGCCAAGAACTGTGTTTTAAAGAAGAAGAGTTGCTTTTGATACTAAAGACTTTGTGCTAAGAAGAAACCGTGCTTGAACTATTATTTTTCCTTCCAAGAGTATTTATTAAGATTGTGGTATATTTTTGTCGTTATTTGGTCTTGTGCTAAGCCTTATATAAAAATCCTTATTTTTATAATACTACTGTGTTGTGTCCATTTGTAGTGTATTCACTTTATTACTGTATGTGGTCATCAATGCTTAACGCACTGCCTCTGAGATAAGCCTGTCTGCTTTGCCAAGCTACCAAGGGGGTGAGCAGGGGTTATCTAAGTGTGTGATCCCCTTGCCCTGACTAGAAAAGGTGTGTCCCTATTTGTCAGAAGTGTATACCTCTGCCAACTAGAGACAACCGCTTCTAACAGTCCCCCTTTTTAAATCTAGGAAGGACCACACTTTCATGCCAGGATTTGGGGAAATGTCCTTTTGCTGCTGCATTGACGATTTGGGTTAGTATTGGAACCCATAAGAAAGTGTATCATTTAAAAGCGTCCACTGGCCCCATCAGGCCCTGATGCTTTCCCAAGGGCACTACCCTTTAAGGCTATACTGACTTCCTAATGGTTACTACTAAAAGGTATTTATATGTAATAACACGTATTGTACTGAATGATGAAACATTTGCAATGTGTAATTCACTTTAAATCATCCTTTCATTTAATTGCTGAAGCTTTTTCATAAATGTGTGCAGTTTTGTCTGTGTAACTTCCAGAAATGGCGTTCATGGCTCTAAATGATCCCTATATATGTAGAATGCCAATGTATGTTGAACAATAACATTTAATCAATGTATGCATTAATATTAACCGTATATACTCTTGAATGCAGTTCTCAAGCATATTTAATGTCATGTAGTTACATTGCTTTTCATATGATTTAAGTGGACTAAAGTACTAAAGAAATAATACATACATAGATGTTTAAGACGCACACGCATATAAAATGTGAAATGTAGAAGTCAATGTCTTAGGATAGCTGCAATATACTGTATTCACATTCGGCACTGACGGCTTCTACGGAGACGGGTGCATTGTTTCACCCTCTCCCGGCTGCGACCGGCTGACTTCTGCTGCTGGGTCCAGTGGCTTCACTTATCAATAAGCACTTCATGCTTTTTCAGCATCCTTGTAGAGGTTTTATCTGTAGGCTCATAGATGGCTGACAATGCCGTGTGCAACTATACAGGCTTTTGAAACAAATACAATGGAATACCATTGATGACGAACCAAAAATGGTGTTGACGGTGAACTTCAACGATTATAATTTATTGAATGCCTGGGACGGAAGGGCAGATGACTTCAGACTTCTTTCGAGACCGCATGCTGAACTACTTTGCTGAACTCTCTCTTCAGGTTTCATGCAGAGCCTTCCTTTGGACTCGCACCTGAACCATTTTCCCTATTTCCCTCCAAAAAACAAATCCCATGACTCCTTAAATGGACTCTTTGAGACATTTCCCTATGTTACGTTAATTTCCCTAAGTGTGGTTTAAACCGACACTTTTCGACACCTTAACCCCTTCGCTGCAGGGGTTATTCCCCCGCAGCGCTGGGGGGAGGGGGCGCGCACAGTGCCCGCACGCTCATGACGAGCTGAGCTCGTCATGAGGCACAGCGCTCCTGTGCTCATGACGAGCTCAGCACCTCACAGGTGCATTACCTGCCGTGGAACGCTCGCACAGCAGGGGAATTATCCCCGCATGCGAGCGTTCCACGGCTCATGACGAGCTGAGCTCGTCATGAGCACCGGAACGCCATGGCTCATGACGAGCTCAGCTCGTCATGAACATGGGAGGGGTTAAAGACTCCTGACCAAGCTTCTGCAATGCTGTTGCTAATACTCTTTGTACTCTTTTGCCTAATCTTATTGTCTTTTGTAGATTTCCACTATCAGCAGTTATGTTCCTTTTTTTGTGTCAAAGAGGATTAAATTGCTAACCGCCTAAGAAAGACCAAGCTAGATTGTATTGCGAGCATCAGATTTTAATGTTGTTGTTTTGCATCGCGGCCACAGAGCTACTCATTTGTTTGATTCTTGCTTGATTAAATTTCTTTAGGATGCTAGGCCTCTTTGTTGCTATGCTACATCTATACAGTTTGGGGCATATTTACAAATAAGGCCCTTTGATTTTAAGAGTGATCTACTTAAACCTGATTTTTTATTTGTAATGAACATCTTTGAATTGGTTACCAATTCCTGGTACTCATTTTATAGCCGAATTGGTTGCCTTGTTCATAAAAAGATCAAACAGAAAATAGTAACTCTCCCCTCCCTCAGTGTGACGTACGGTGACCAATTGGCATGGGTGCAAATTCAGGAGGGTAAGTGTAAACATTCAGGACAAAGGGTCAAAATTCAGGCCAAAAATTCAGGACAGAAGGTCAAAAATCGGGACAAAATTTCGGGACAAAAGGCAAGTTTTACAGACACATCAGAGGAAGGTGAGCAATAGTATTAAAGTAAGTAAATAGAGAACCACTTAAGTACAAGTAAAAATAAGTTTATATTAGGTTGAGACAATTGTGCACTTCGCTGTTTTTCGGTATGCGCACAGCTTTGAAAAACTGTGCAGGTCTTTTTGTGGTATTTCAAATGATAATTATCTATGTATATGGTTACTGGATTGGGTTGTCCAGTCTGATATTTTGTTTACAACTCATGGTCCTGAGCAGGCATGTTTGGTGAGAGAAGTGGTCAGGAAGATCTGCTCGGATAGACTTTGTTACTAGCATCCCATATCTGAGTGCCATTATGAGATGTAAAGCGGCACGCATTGGTGGTTTAAAGGGAGTATTGCTGGGATGAACTCACTATAGGGAGCACATTATGGGTGTTTCAGCAAGTGGAACTTAAAATATGGAATCTGACTTTCCTTATGGGGGCTTTGTAGAGAGTTGCACTAGCTGACGGGAGTCACAAAGGTGCTTTTCCCTGAGGCTTTCTTAAAGAAGGCACTGTCGATACACTATTACATTGTTTATTTTTGATGTCTTGCCTATTGCTTCAAACACAATATACATCTCAATGACAGCTCATGGCACTATGAGGCTCTTCCTAAAAGCTTACACCTAAAACAAAACATGCAAACATTTACAATTACTAGTGTAACATTCAAGTAGCAGTCGGGTGTCACTCAAAATGTCATATGCATGATGTATAGATCCCACACATAAGCACACAGCAAATACAGAATAGTAATACATAGGCAAGGGAGTAGCCAGAAAATGAAAATACCTCCCACTTTGAACTAAAGCTCTTATGGCACCAAGAAAGCAAAATAAGTCATCACAATCCTCCCCAGAAGAGCTCTCTTGTTCAAGAATCTAGCCATTCATCCTTCCATTAAACCCCTGATATCCACCATTTCAAATTTACATTATGACATCTATTAATTCTTTCCTCCATCATTCAGTCTTTCACCATTCATTCTGTCCTTCCATATGCGTGCCCATCCATATCCAAACCTTTTCAACTATTTGCAAACCTATCCATCATCTATCCTTCCATTCATCATTTCACTCACCCCTCCCTCCATCTACCATTTCACCCAATTCATTCTTTCACTCATCCATCCACTCTTCCACCCTTTCATCCATTCACTCATCCATCCAACCATTTACCCTTTCACCCAAGTCACCTTTCACTCATCCATTCACTCTTTCACCCATCCATCCATTCACTCATCCATCCAACCATTTACCCATTTCACCCATCCAGCCAACCTTTCACTTACTTATCCATCCACCCAGTCACTCATCTGTCCACCCATTCAACTTTTCACTCATCCATCCATCCATCCATCCATCCTTTCTTCCAGCTCTCCACTCTCCCTTTCACTTATGTATGCATTCTTTCATTAATCAATTTTGACATTCTTCTTTTCAATCATCCAGGTACCCACTTGCCATCCATTCTGCCAATCATTCATACATGCTTTCACTCATCCATCCACCCATTCATTCATCCTCCCTCCCTTTCTCTCTCCATTCTGCTTTCACTTAGCCACCCATCTTCCATCCACCCTTCACCCATCCACCCACTCATCCATTTACTCATCAACTCATGAATCCATACATTGACCCTATCACTCATCCATCCTTTCACTCATCCATCCATTCTTTCTTTCATCCACCCTTTCACTCATCTATCCATCCTTTTGTCCATTTACCCTCTGTTGGAACTGGCCCTTCTTGCAGGGTCATCCCCAAACTTTTTGCTTCTTCCTCCCTTATTTTTCCTGACTTGTGGCTGTTGGCAATAGGACTCTGTGCACCTTACCACTGCTGATCAGTGCTAAAGTGCATATACTCTCTGTGTAAATTGTATTGTAATTGGATATACATGATTGGCATATTTGTATCACCATGAAGTCCCTAGTAAAGTGCACTGGGTGTGCCAGGGCTGGTGATGCCAAATGCTACTAGTGGGCCTGCAGCACTGATTGTGCCACCCACATGAGTAGCCCTAAAATGGTGTCTTAGGCCTGCCACCGCAGTGCCTGTGTGCAGTCTGTGAACTGCCATGTCCTCCTGGTCAGTGTCCCCAATGACCAGGCCTAACCCTTCCCTTTTTGTGCACATTGGTCACCCCTATTGAAGGCCCAATGTACCCCCCTGGGCAGGGGGCAGTGTATGTGAAAGATAGAGCATGTACTGGTGCAGGTGACATGCTCTGATAGTGAATTACAGCCATTTTCGTTTTTCACTGCTGCAAGGCTATCTTGCTCCATAGGCTATCATGGGGGATACTGGCTACAGTGGCTACCAGCATTTCTTCCCATAGGAACAAGATAGGACATAAACGGCTGGTATCCCTGAACTCAGAATTTAATAACACATCTTTTAGGAAAGATGTTTTTTAACTCCTGTGTTTGAGAATAGTACTTTTATTTTAGAAAGTTGCTGTTCTCTTGTCTGACCTAACTGTGTGCCTTGGCCTGTTTGTGGATTGACTGTCTGGTTTGAGAGTGACAGGGGCTGGGGATTCCCCAGGAGGCTGGCTGAGTCAGCCCTAGGCTGAATGACAACATTTGCAACTTGAGTGGTGGGAGGAATTAGCACCTGGGGCTGAATAGGACTGTGCCCATCCCCTACAGTGCTGGCTCCACCCCCTGTGGTGCGTCTGATGTCTCTGCCCTGCACTGTGAAAGGAGAGAAGGAAGTATGTCAACAAAGTGCTCCAGGGCTGTGCTTTCCCCCCACAATGCTGGCTCCACCTCCTGTTGGGCGGCTGACGACCCTGCCCCTCTCTCTGAAAGGAAGGGAGAGGCCAGGAAAACAAAGTGCTCATGGAACACTCAGAACTGGTTCAGACCGGGCTCAGAGCCCTCCTGCACAAAGGGAACAAAGACTTTTAGGGGTATAAGTACAGGACCCCTGACTACAGAAAATTAGATCATCCTGGAATCAAGAAGGAACCTCTGCCAAGGAGAAAGCTGAAACTGAAGAAGGAAGACTGTCCTACTGTTCTTCTGCTGGACTGACCAGCTGTTGCTTTGCTGCCAAGAAGAGGGGAAAGACTTTGCTGTTGTGCTATGTCCCATGTCTTGAAGGAATCTCCAAGGGCCTCAGAAGAGCTGGCTCCCTGTTCTGAAGTCACAGGAACAAGAAGACTTCACCCCCAGTTCCCTGAACTCTGCTGAGAGAGTTCTGTCCTTCCTAGAGTGCTTGATCCAGTTGTGGGGCCTCTGGAAGTTGTACCTGTGCTGGGAAGCTTGAAACTAAGCTTGAGAGACTTTTGCAATTGAAAAGTTATCGATTCGCTCGCTGTGGAGCGCATCCCCGACAGTGCGAGGAAATTCCCGCCGCTACGAAGGCCGAGATCGTCGCAGCCACAGCCGTCGCATCCTTCGTTTGCGGGACACACCAGACCGGTGCGGTAAAGTCTAACATCGCTGCGAGTGTCGTCGCAGAGCCTGCCGTCGCTGGGTGAGATCGCCGCACCACTTGCTTGCGGACCGCATCACGTCGCTGCGAGTGTCGTCGCAGAAACCATCGCGTTGAGGAGCTGCGAGGGAGAAGATCACCGCTGGTCCGCGCATCGTCGCCCGGAGATCGTCGCAACTCCAAAGTTCGTCACATCGTGCCTTTTGCGAGAACAAACTTCCTACGGAACCTTCGCACCGGAATCCTTACAAGTGGCCTTCCTCCCCATACAGACCGGATTCGTCGCAACCCGCCCGCTGCTGCAGCGGGGCTGTCGCAAACGCCTCCCCAGGGTCTCAGGAGCAACGCATCGCTTGTTTTCCACCGCACCAGCTTCTGCTTAGGAGAGCAAAAATGCCCGTGCCCTGGCGGAATTGAAATTGACCTTGGCCCATGAAGTAAGAATGAGGAAGATTGAGTTGGAGCTCAAGAGGCGTGACGCCATGAGGGTCTCAGCTGAAGAAGAAACATGGGTAGCTCAAGAGGTGAGCTTTGCTGAGTTGGAGGTGGAGTCCAGCTCAGATGGTGGCAGCATGGTTATGATATCTAGTGCTGAGAGAAAGGTACAAACACCCAGAGATGTGGCGCCTGACTTGAGGGAGGGGGTCGACATAAACCAGGGGGTTCAGGTTTATGATGTAGTTCCAGTGGAGTGCAGGGTTCCTGAATTAAATTGGGGGACTGGCTCAGGGGACCATATTTCTAGTGGTGGGAGGGACACCCTAGTGGCTCTAGATGAGAGGTACAGGGAGATGGGTTCCCCCATGGTAGAAACCTTGGTGTGTGTGTGTGAAGACCAGCCAGAAGAGTATGGGTTGTGTGGCAGAGGCAGTCAGATACTGTCTTGCCAGTCTCAGGAGAGTGGTGTGGGGTACTTGTGTGAGGCACTGGAGGGTGAGGCAAAGGGTAGCTTGGTTAACAACTGTGGGGGGCTGTGTGATTAATTTGTTGGAGAGCATATTTTAAGTCCCTGTTTTCCAGAGCTATGCCAACACCCGGTGGAGTGCGAGTCCTCTGATTCCAGGGGGCTTGTGTTGGAGACAGACCTCTTGGTGGATTCCAGAGAGTCTGAAGAGGCATTGGGGAGTGATCCCAAAAGGAGTGGGTCAGATATCTTCCAGACCTGTGAGATGGAAGAGGTTCAGTGTAGCCGGGTTGGGTTCCAGTGTAGTGGGAGGGGTGTAGGGGCTCATGTCTGGTCTAGGTGGAGAAGGAGTGAGTGTGGGACGGTGTGTCTCACGGTGCCTGAAACCCAGTCTCAGGGCCTGGAGGGTTCCTTAAGGGAACACCAGGTTGGGGGCCTAGAAGGTGCTAGTAGGCCATTTGAGGAGGATCTCCTAGTGTCTGTTGAACAGGGAGTGCCTGTAAGCAGGCCTCCATCCGTTTTGGTGTCTGGCAGTGCCGCTCCAGTTGGGAGGGTGCAGAAGTCCAGACTGAGGGGTGAGAGGGGGAAGGAATCCCCAGTGAAAGAACCAGTGTTTAGGGGTAAGCCAGAAGGGCTGAGTTTCCCAGCAGTGACCATGGTGACACCACTTCTGTCCTGGGGGATCTTCATGCACTGTCAGGTGGACAGGGGTCGGGAGATCTGCGCCAGGCAGACTGTCACAGGATGCATGAGTTGTGTGTCACCCGCAAGGGGGTACTGTGTGAGTCCCCAGAAGTCCTGGCGTGCCAGGCAAGTGCACAACCACAGGTATTGGTCCCTGGGTTGGGAGACCAGGTTCAGGATCTGCCTGGCCTGGAAGGAAGGACATCTGTAACCAGTGTCCTGATCAGTTTGGCTTCCAGGGGTACCCCTCCAGTAGGGAGGGTACAGTGCTCTGGAAGGGGGTGCAGAGGGAGGGAGTCCTCGCCTCTGACCCCGGTGCAACCTA
Organism: Lissotriton helveticus; assembly: GCF_964261635.1. Classification (NCBI taxonomy): domain Eukaryota; kingdom Metazoa; phylum Chordata; class Amphibia; order Caudata; family Salamandridae; genus Lissotriton; species Lissotriton helveticus. The sequence continues at coordinate 935,475,070 of NC_136059.1, read as the reverse complement.
AGGGGTTAAACCCTAGGTTGGGAGACCAATTGCTGGGGCGAGATCCTGAACTGGTGGGTGAATGGTGCGGGACACCTGCCACAGGTGCCCTGGCTATTCTAGAAGGGGGTACCGCTTCAGGTGGGAGGGTACAGAGCCCCAAGGAAGAGGAGGACCTGGTGTGGGGAAACCCACCCCAGCCTCCTGTCCAGCCGCTGGATACAGGGCCAGGGCTGGTGGGTCAGTGCCAGGATGTTAGACCTGACCTGAAAAGCGAGGGAGTGGACCAAGGGTGCCAAACACCTCGGGCTACTGCCCCCCACCCGCTGATGCCACAGAGGTTTGAGGGCCCTGAGAGGCATAAGGCCTGGGTCTCATACCTGATCATCACTGTGGCTTGCTGTCTGTCTGTTGGGACACACCTGTGAGCAAGTTAAGTTTAGGTACTGCACGGGTGGTGTCCACAGGTGAGGAGAAGGGTTCCACATGGATTGGCATGGTGGACCCTGAGAGTATGGATAGGGTGATTGAACTGGGTTTAGGACGACATAGAACAGGACTGCCCTGCTGTGTGGGCCAGTTTCCATGTTCTATTGCCTTAAGCAGGGAATCCCATCGAGGTATCGTTTGGTCTACCCTGGCTTTAGGCTGGAAGGGGGTTGTGTTGGAACGGGCCCTTCTTGCAGGGTCATCCCCAAACTTTTTGCTTCTTCCTCCCTTATTTTTCCAGACCTGTGGCTGTTGGCAATAGGACTCTGCACACTTTGCCACTGCTGTTCAGTGCTAAAGTGCATATGCTCTCTGTGTGAATTGTATTGTAATTGGATATACATGATTGGCATATTTGTATCCCCATGAAGTCCCTAGTAAAGTGCACTGGGTGTGCCAGGGCTTGTGATGACAAATGTTACTTGTGGGCCTGCAGCACTGATTGTGCCACCCACATGAGTAGCCCTAAAATGGTATCTTAGGCCTGCCACCACAGTGCCTGTGTGCAGTCTGTGAACTGCCATGTCCTCCTGGTCAGTGTCCCCACTGACCAGGCCTAACCCTTCTCTTTTTGTGCACATTGGTCACCCCTATTGAAGGCCCAATGTACCCCCCTGGGCAGGGTGCAGTGTGTGTGAAAGATAGAGCATGTACTGGTGCAGGTGACAAGCGCTGGTAGTGAATTACAGCCATTTTTGTTTTTCACCGCTGCAAGGCTATCTTGCTCCATAGGCTATCATGGGGGATGCTGGCTACAGCGGCTACCAGCATTTCTTCCCATATGAACAAGATAGGACATAAACGTCTGTGGTGCGTCTGATGTCTCTGCCCTGCACTGTGAAAGGAGAGAAGGAATTATGTCAACAAAGTGCTCCAGGGCTGTGCTTTCCCTCCACAATGCTGGCTCCACCTCCTGTTGGGCGGCTGACGACCCGACCCTCTCTCTGAAAGGAAGGGAGAGGCCAGGAAAATAAAGTGCTCAAGGAACAACCAGAACTGGTTCAGACCGGGCTCAGAGCCCTCCTGCACAAAGGGAACAAAGACTTTTAGGGGTATAAGTACAGGACCCCTGACTACAGAAAATTAGATCATCCTGGAATCAAGAAGGAACCTCTGCCAAGGAGAAAGCTGAAACTGAAGAAGGCAGACTGTCCTGCTGTTGTTCTGCTGGACTGACCTGCTGTTGCTTTGCTGCCAAGGAGAGGGGAAGGACTTTGCTGTTGTGCTGTGTCGCCTGTCTTGAAGGAATCTCCAAGGACCTGAGAAGAGCTGGCTCCCTGTTCTGAAGTCCCAGGAACAAAAGGACTTCACCCCCAGCTTCCCTGAACTCTGCTGAGAGAGTTCTGCCCTTCGTAGAGTGCTTGATCCAGTTGTGGGGCCTCTGGAAGTTGTACCTGTGCTGGGAAGCTTGAAACTAAGCTTGAGAGACTTTTGCAATTGAAAAGTTATCGCATCGCTCGCTGCGGAGCGCATTCTCGACAGTGCGAGGAAATTCCCGCCACTACGAAGGCCGAGACCGTCGCATCCTTCGTTTGCGGGACGCACCAGACCGGTGCGGGAAAGTCTAACATCGCTGCGAGTGTCGTCGCAGAGCCTGTTGTCGCTGGGTGAGATGGCCACACCGCTTGCTTGCGGACCGCATCACGTCGCTGTAAGTGTCGTCGCAGAAACTATCGCGTCGAGGAGCTGCGAGAGAGAAGATGACCGCTGGTCTGCGCATCGTCGCCCCGGAGATCATCGCAACTCCAAAGATTGTCGCATCGTGCTTTTTGCGAGAACAAACTTCCTACGGAACCTTCGCACCGGAATCCTTACAAGTGGCCTTCCTCCCCATACAGACCGGATTCGTCGCAACACGCCCGCTGCTGCAGCGGGGCTGTCACAAACGCCTCCCCAGGGTCTCATGAGCAACGCATTGCTTGTTTTCCACCGCACCAGCTTCTGCTTTTGGAACTTTGTCGCAACTAAAAGGTACTGTGAGTAAACGTGACGCCACTGTGAACTTTTCACGCATCTGTGGATTATTTGATCGCAACCTGAAGAATTTTATCGCAAACCTTAAGAAGTCTTTTGAAACCATATTCTTGAACTGTGTATGTTGGATTTTTGTCATTTTGGTCTTGTGTAGTTTAGATTAAATACCTTTATTTTTCTAAACTGTTGTGGAGCCAGTTTGTGGTGTTTTCACTGTGTTACTGTGAGTGTTGATACAAATACTTTACACATTGCCTCTGGTTAGCCTAGACTGCTCGTGCCAAGCTACCTAGAGGGTGAGCAGGGGTTATCTCAGAGGGTTTCCTCCTTGCCCTGACTAGAAGCAAGGGTCCCTATTTTGACAGTGGTACCTACCTCTGCCAACTAGAGACCCCCAGTTCTAACACCCTTCCTTTCCAGTCCATCCTTTCATCCACCCTTTCACTCATCCATCCATTCATCCATTCATTCACGCTTCAATTCAACAATCCATCCATCCACCCATTCACCTTCCCATCATCCAACCTTTTACTCATCCATCCATCCTTTTAATGATCTATCCACCTGTTTACCCAACCATCAACCCTTTCATCCATCTACTTACCCTCATCCATCATTCCACTCATGCGTCCATCCATCCATTCTCTCATTATCCATCCATTCAACCTTTCACTCACCCATTCATCCTTTCACTAATCCAGCCAGCCATTTACGCATTCCTTCACTTATTCACTCACCCACCTTTTCACATTAATTATGAGCTGAGTCTTTGCCTACTGAGTGGCAGACAAAAGAGGCCCATAAAGGACTTCACCCTCGCTGTAGTTCCTAAAGCAATGGGTGGGGTGGAGTGGGGGAGGGTTCACTATGCCCCTGCACATAGGCAATCTGAAAACTTGGAAGGCATGCATGATACACAGTACCAGGACGTAAGGGGAGAGGTGACATGGTGTTGTTTCCAGGGCTTTAAGTAGGATGAAAAAACTAGGGGTCTCTCCAAGGGGCGCGTCTGATGTAATTAAGGGTGTGGCTCAAAACACCTAAGCTAAAAATATGTGCTGAGCACCCAACTGGTATTTTGCTATTTCTATCATTGCATCCAGAAACATTAAGCCTACAACATGCCTTGACTATTGGCTTTTTCAATGGATGTTAGTTGTATAAAATAAATTAAAAAAGCAGCAACCATGGCTTCGTTGTATATAATATTAAAAATGCTTCATCTCTGAAATGATGAGACTGTAAGAACTATAATTTCTTCTTTTTAACTTCTTTCGCCAGCTTCTTTTCATGAACTGGCACATAGCAGCATGTGCGTCTTTGTACATTTGTTTTGTACATTTCTTCCATCTAACCCTAACAGAATGTCATGCCCTAGACCAGTGGTTCCCAAACTTTTGACTTCTGAGGACCCCCACTGAATCATTACTGGAAGCCGGGGACCCCGAGCAATTTATACAATTTAAATTGAAAAAAATTAAAACAGTCATTTGCACAAAATATGCAAACAAGTACACACCAAATAAATGCTTGCATTACTAAAGGTTTTATTATTTTATATTGAATATTTTGCAAAAATCAAAACATTTTAATTGGAAGGATGGTGCTGCATCTCTGCACCTCATTATCAAGCAAGTGGTCTTTTAAAGACCTGTGATGTACTCTGGTGCGACTGTATGTCAGCCCGGGAAGCTGTCTCAGCCCGGGCTGCCACACACGACAGGGGAGGAGGGGGGCTGAAGCCCTTTGAGCCCAATGGGCGTTGCGTGCCTGGTGTGCACAGCAGAAGGTATGGCATGAGGCTGGAGCCCAGCGCCAGGAACTCACACTGTTGCAGTTTAAAGTAGGTAAGTACTTGTGATAACCTATGAATGCTTGAAGTGTAACTCATAGTATTTGAATGTCACTCAAAATTACACTGAAATTCGGCTGCGCTTGTTCGTCATTATCTTCTGTTCACCCTTTGTTCCTTTCTTCCCTCGTTTCCCTTCTCCCCAGACACTACTCGCCCACCTTTCTGTCTCTTGACAAAGTTGACCTTCTTTCATAATACCCACTTACCTCACACTTTCCTCCCCCCTCTTTCTTGCAGTCTTTCATGCCTTCTAGGTCTCACGTTTGCAAAGATTTTGGTTGTAGTAATACTTTGTTGGACGGTTGCGCCATTCACAAGTCAGTGTGCCAGTCCACTTTAGCTAATATCACTCAGTAATTTGCACATAGTACTTCTTTCCAGACTGTAATAAATGTGCATTTCTTGACACAAAAGCTTCCAACCAAAGATTATTTTAAATATTACCTTGTCCCCCGGTAGCCCCCTAACAAAGTTTTACAGATAACAAAATAAGCAATAACAAAGTCAAGACTCGCAGGCAGTACCGGGCCTACTGACTGACAATGCTTGGTTCTTCTAGCTTCCTCTTGATGACGTCTGGGGGCCCACTTTAAATGTTTTACGGTGCCTTTTCTTCGATGTCAGTGTCTATTAAGTGGTCCTGATAAGGGAGCATAGTCCACAACCGTTCAGGCACACACAAATAGGTGTTTTACACAGGGGAAGCTTGTAGCTCCCTGAAAACCCTAGCGACTGGTTCCTCCAGGTTCAGACCAGTGAACCTTCATACAGTTTTTTTTTTTTGGTGCATATTTACTATAGCGCGAACTTGACCCGAAGGTATTGGAGCGCTTTACAAGAGCATTTACATTACATATTCAGGCACGGGGAGATTCAGTGATTTGCCCAGTTGCAGCATAAAACATCTCACTACCTTTTGCAAGTTGTCCTCGTAGACTTAAACAGCTATTATTCCCTCTAGTTATTACCGTTACATAGACTAACTCCCTTGCATAAATTTAAATACATGCCGTCCCATGATGCTATTTGTAGTGGCTACAGCTCTGCTCATCTTCATGCTGTCGCTCGTCTTTTAAGTAACCAGATTGCCATCAGGCCGATTAGGAGGATGGAATACCTTGGTACAGAGAGCTGGGTGATTGAATTATAATGTGATCTGCTAGGCCACGCTGCAGCTGCCATTACTAAACTTGAAGACATCAGTATGTTATCAGAAGAGAAGAGGAAACGCACGCACTGATGTGAGATTGTGACCTCAATCACCCTTCAGCTTGCACTAAAGCGGAATGGTGGTTGGCCAGTGTGGTGTTGCTGCAATTGTATTGTAGTCTTGCCGTCCTGGCGCCAGCAACATTCACACCTCTTAGTGCTGTGAGGGAGCATGGGCGTTTCGTTTTTTTACAACAACAGAAGGCAATCAAGTCCTCCGGACCCCCTGGGAATGTGTCACGGACCCCTGGGGGTCCGCGGACCACAGTTTGGGAAACACTGCCCTAGACAAAGGCAGGAGGAGGCCACCACATGCTGAAACAGCTCAAACTGGCCCATTGTCATTCTGTATGCGACCCATACAGAATGGCAATTGGTGGGGTGGGACTGCTCTTGTGCTCAGAGAAGTGCAAGGCATCCCCATCAGGGAGCTGTGGCCCCTCTCAGGGGAACAGCTCTGCTCCCTGCAAGGCCCAAAATTATGGACAAAAGGTGTCCGTAAAAGGGATCATGGACAATGGACGTGAGACGGTTGGTCACCCTAGTGGAATGCAAAAAGGTCCTTTGGAGGACCAAGTTAGCAAGTAAGTAAAGCGTAGGTAAATGAGCCAGCCAGATGGGTGTAACCACAAATAAAAGGTCAGACCAGTATTGCAAGTTTGAGTCCGCTAGATCAAGGGTGTGGGGAGGGACTTAACTCTCTACTCAGAACTCTTCCCAAGCGGGAAGGGCATAATAAATAGTAGGGTCGGTGAAGGGCGGCTTCTCGATTGTCGTGGAAGAGCATCAGCCCCCCGCTGAAAGCCAGAAGAAGCAAAGGTAAAAAATAAAATGATAATAAAACATTTTCATTATCCTTTTTCTTTAGTCCTGCGCGCTGTGAGCCGAAGGAGGGGTGCGGCCATCCCTACTAATGCTACAGCTACAGCACCAGGGAGCAGGGGGGAGTGGTGGGCCCTGCCAAATGCACATGATGGATTGGCCAGCCCTCTTGGGCCTGCCATACCGTCATACACACTTAGCCTTTTTCCTTCTGGCTGTGTTGTACAGCTGGGTGGAAAAACCAACGTCCATTGTCCATGATCCCTTTTACGGACACCTTTTGTCCATAATTTTGGGCCTTGACCCCGCAAGAATCCCACGAGATTGCAAGATTTTTTTTAAAAAAGAGAAGAATTAACATTTTATTCATCACTGTACTTATGTCTTATACATCTCTTCTCAATAACAAGGGGCACAATATGCAATTCTCCCAGTAGAGTGTTTTCTAAAACAATTTTCATTTACTTTCATCAGATTACTTATACCTTAGAGACCTCCTATCAAAATCTTTTCGCAGTGAATAGTAATGGTGGCCATTTCATTTCTAAACCACCAACAGCCAGCCAGTCAGAGTGCTCACTACTGCGGGGCTCGCAGGAGTCTTTAGCTCCTGTGGGAGTGTGAAGGCTCTCTGTAACAAGCATTGGCATAGCCAATAGGTCTCGCCTTTGGGACCTTATAAGTGAAAAGCGAGACCTATTGGCTATGTCAATGCTTGTTTGTTCCAGTGGTTACTGAAATGAGCCTGACGTTCTATTCGTCTGCAGTTTGCCCTGAGCTGGCGTGGGGAGAAGTCACGCATGACCATGAAGCTTAATAAAGCCTTTTAATTACAAGCTTATTAGTCCCAGAGCTTCATATTACAACATAATTTTGGCGACGACTTGCCGGCTCATTGACAAAGTCGCAGCGTGAACTTCAAGATCCTGTGAAAGCAGTCAGGAAAACAAACCCATGAAGGAAGGTTGAGAGGAGCACTTGACACCCCCATGAGGATTGTAAAAGACAGTCTGTGGATTTGGTGTCAATGCGCAAGTGCAACAGAAAATGAATGTGGAGCGTCGCTGAAAGAAAGAGGAACTAGCGTGATATGCTGTAAAGTGAAAGAGACACCATGTTTAAGTGTAGCAGGAGGATTGTTTTTTAATAGCGGAAAAAAGCAAACTTGTGAAAGCGATTAGTTGAGGCGAGCGCAAGACATCCCATCTCTAAAAGTACATTTTTGATATAAAGACCACTGTCACATTGACGCAGTTCGATATTGTGTGTTGCAGCGGAGGCACAGCGCAAGGTAATCAGATACAGTGGGGGAGAGATAAAACAAGAGCAGCCGGGAAACTGAAAGTACGGCCAGCCAGCCATGAATAATTAGGGGAGGAGAAGCCGCAGAGCGCACGCTGGGCGAAGCCCTTTGATGTGCTGTGCGGCCGTGAGCTTTTTGAGCACTTGAATTCTCGCTCCGCTCAATGCGCTTGCGCGCATTGATAGGTCGCGAGACCTAAAAATGGGCCTCTTGAGAAAAACAGGCCTCTCAACCAATCACACAGCTCCATTTTTAATTTGTGCTCTCGAAGGACTCTCCTGAGACACTGGAGAACCCAACGTATGATTTACAATTATTTTTCCACCTAATTTCACAAAAACTACTTAACGGATTTACACCAAACCAAAAAAAGCACAATGTGCTTCCTGCAGAATTTGGTGTAATTCCATTCAGCAGTCTTTTCTTTAGCCCGTTTTAAAGAATTCTATGGAAAATGCATTGGGATTTTCCGTTTTGGGAACTCTTTTTTTCTTGGCCCTGCTTGACGGATCACACTAAATCTTTCCAAGCACAAATAAGTCACAAAGTAGCACCTTTTTGAAAGTTTTGTGGAGACTCATCAAAGGGCGCCAACATTATTAGCAGCACAAAAAACGCTTTTCCTATGGAACAGCTGACCTAAATATACCTATAACTGGTGAATTTCTGTGTTTTTTTTTTGTACAAAACGTTAATGCTATCACTGACTTATTCAACTAACTATAACTTTACTTTAACCTTTGTTTTTTTCGGGGAATATTTAAGGTTTTTAAAAAAACAAAAACAGATCTTTTTATCACACTTAACTCTAACGTTACTTTAACTTTTGTTTTTTCCGTGTATATACAAACTGAAAAAAATTAAGGTGGGAGTTGCACTCCACCTTCCCTCACCAGCTCCACTTTTGACCACCTAAACAGAAATATGAGGACCAGCGAAAAAAAGCAGGGGAAGAGGAACAGGCTAAGAGAGAACACTGAGAGGACTCACTGCTCTTTCACCTCACTTCTAATCATCAAGAATGTCTGCGTATAATTAAAAGGCAAAGAGAGATCTTAAGTAACTTGCCATAGAAGGCTTTATGCTTAGGTGTAATAGTGAATGGAAATACATTACCAATAGCTGTATGTAAGTAACCAACTCTCTGTATTTTGAGTGGAACGTTTAATTCCAGAAAACTAAGCATACGAAGAATGAGTACCTCAAATATATATTCAGTAACACCTCTCTCTGTGACTTGAAAATGTATCTCAAGCCTCGGTACCAAACATTCACTATGGAAGATGAATTATTGTTTCTGCTTAACTCTTGTAGAATTACAAGATAACCACCACTGTTAATATTCTGCTGTTCAGTAGCCTTAGTAATGTGTATGTACATACGATAACTCAAATACTTTATACCTTATCATTCATACAGAGCATGATCAGCACAGTCCATGTTAAGACTCCTTCCTCTTCCATTGCAGAATATACCTTCGTAAAATGTAGCAACCTCTAGTTCTTAGAAGAGTTTGTAAAATGTTAAAAAAATAAACCAAAGTTCATGTGCGTCCATACAAATGCATAGACAAATAAATGTGTCTTGTGAAAGGAAACCAAAGATCCATGGAGCAAGGTGCTGGCTGAGGTACCTTGTATCATGACTGCCTAGCAAAGACCTCGTGGCCCATGAGGGAAGTTATGCCAAGACATCCAAGATGGCTGGTGTCTCTATTGAATATGTGATGTGAGAGTTCATAGCCTGCTGTGAAATGTAGTTCATTGCCGAGATGCTGCCACTGAACACATTCTGTGCGCATGCAAAGCCTCAGTCCAGACAGTGCAATGACCAGCATTCATTCCTCCCTAAAGGAAACTCAGTGACTATGGGTTTGGAGTTTGCTCCCTCTCATTCGTCCAGTATTAAAAGTAAAACAAGGCCTCCAGCTCCACTTCCTAATGCTCAAGGATGGTTCATAGCTGATCATGACACAGAGGTTGTGTTGATCTCTACCCATAATAACATCAGAATGATTTTGAATCAGGTCGGTATCGCCTCCCTTGTCCTCCTAGATCTATTGGCACCTTTTGCCGTGACCTAGAAAGTCATCCTCTTCCAGAAGCGGAAAGAGGTTGCAGTGAGCACCATGCCCTGGGGATATTTATTCCTGCTTAACCAGCTGTGTTCAGGTTGTATCCATCCCTCTTTATGAATCTGAGCTTACTACTTCATCCTAAAGGGTTCTTCGTGGTTCGGTCATTAGTCAAATGCTTTTAATTTGTATCTGGTGACCCTGGGGATGCCATTCTAAACCTATTCTGATGACACTCAGCTCACAGCTATCGTTATGGGTGGCAGGCACTTCCTCTGATCATATTTCAAAGAGTGTGTGATTGCCAGTTTGTCACAGATGGATGCAAATTGCACTCTTCCTTAATTCTGGAAAGATGGAAATTCTGGTCTTTGGCTCCACATCTGATGCTTGGAACAAACATGGTCCCCGGAACCAACCCCTAATTTCAGCTACATTAGCTTAAGTTTTTGCATACTATTTGATACCTCTTTCAAAGAACACATTCTAAACTTACATGACCGGCTTCTGTCTTCTGAAATCTCTTTGAAAAATTCTTCCTCTATTTCTTCCCTTCTGTCATTATTTGTGGTACAATCTCTCTGATGTTGCAGAAGAACTTTGATTAAAAAAACAGGCCCAGGATTCAACTGTCTTTTCTTCAGTTCCATCCCAGCCACATCATATTTGGGGATGATAAGACGATTCTTAGATGCTGGTGCTTTGCATATAAGAATCGCCTCATCATCCCCAAATTTCAATAAACACGGCAAAGAGTATGGAATGATCTTCCTTTCAACATTCGTGATACCGAGAATCTGATGGTCTTATGTAGGCAAGTGAAGTCCTTATTGTTATTTTCTTCTTAAACAGCCTTGGAAGTTGAACAAGTGCCAGGACAAGGATTTCATGGCTAATAGCAGACTGTATAAGTTGAGTTCTTTGGTTCGCTCAGGGACAGAAAGAAGGGTATTCACTGAAAAGATCGGAAGCTCAAGAAAACAGGGATATCTGAAAGTATTTCTAACTTAAGGAGCATGGAAACATTGATAGATACAACTGACTGAAAATTATACATTGCGAAGCAGTGCTAAATGAAATAGGCTTGCAATCGGCCCAATATTTTACCAATAAACCTGGGACCTTATTTATGAAAGCCTGCGCCACTTTTACGTCACCATTCCATCACTTTTCGTGATGCTGCGGCAGCGTAAATAATGCACCACGTTACGCCCTATTTATGAAGTGAGGCATCTAGGCAGAAGAGTCAAATCATAAACCCCTGCGGTGCGCAATTACTGTGTCAGGTATAATGTATGCAGGGTGGGCGATCCCCCTCATCAAAGCCTCGTAGAAGTGGCGCATTGAAATCTGCAACGCCATTGTGTCGAAACCTTACGCCTGCATCGTGGTAGGCGTAAGGGTGACGCAGGCCCTTTCACATGGGGCTTGACCCACGTGAAAAGACACATTGCTGGAGTTGTGTCTGTTTTCAGACACACCCCAGCAAAGCGCCACATTTGCACCTACAGATATATCAGTATGCTGACGTATCTGTAACTCCTTGCGACATGATGCACTGTACTGTTAATACTCCGCATCCATGGTGTTGCAAGGAGGGGGCACTGAGAAGTGTAGCATTGCTGCTTTGTCGAAGCGATGCTACACTTCTCATAAGTAAGGCCCCTGGCTAAAACCACATGCTTACAGAGAAAAATAGGATCCTCCAAACCTCCTTGTCCCAACTGACGCGGCCGGCCCGATGTGGTTGTAGGCGGCATGCTTGGTTATCATCTCCTACCTTTAGCCACTGTTCGCATATCACATTGCAGTGCCGCCACGTTCAGGGATGTAGGCATTCTGCTGTGGACAACATCTTATACTTCTAATAAAGGTTTACAAAACGTTTTTTAAAAAGGCCCCTGGTTTTTATATGCCAAGCGCAGGTAAAAAAAATATGGACCCTCAGCTAAAGCTGGTAATCTTAAAACAGCACATGCAAGACAACGCAACTTCAGAAGTATTTTACAGTCACCTTAACTATTACTAAACGCCATTCAGGGTCAGCACACCTGAATGACATCAGTCATGGTTTAGGTTGCATTATATTGAAGAAAAGTGTGAGTAAAGAGAAGTAGGACCCAATGTACTTAAGAGGTTGGCAAACCCCGGATTTTCGTATAATCACAGGTTTGCTATTGCAAAAAGAGGATTTTGCAATGTAATAAACACTTTTAATTATCACATAGAAAAGGACGGTGCACCAAATAGGAAAATACAAGAAAGCTTCAAATGTGTCCAAAATTCCTTTATTCTTTTAAAACCACAGCCAACGCGTTTCGTTCACTTAGAACTTCGTCAGGGCTCAATAGTCACTTGTAGGTTCATGAGATAGTCCTAAAAGTAATGGTCCCAAATTGGCCTCGTTCTCTCCAAAACGCTTGTGGTGACGAGTTGTCAGGATGTAGTTCTCACCCAATCGTTGCTAATGTTCTAATAGACCGGTCCATCGTTACGAAGGTTTCTGAATGGCACAAAGGACGGGCGGCTGCTACACTGGTCGGTCGTGCTGTCATTACTCTCTATAACGCATTCATAATAAGGACGAACGGCTGTGAATCTTGTCTGTTTACCGTTATACTATTGTGAATGACCACTGGAGCCTGGCAGAAAAATAATAAGTTTATCAGATATTTGTTCCAAAACTTTGGTCTATTAGAACATTAGCAACGATTGGGTGAGAACTATATCCTGACTGAAAAAGAATAAAGGAATTTTGGACAAATTTGAAGCTTACTGGTATTTTCCTATTTGGTGCACCGTCCTTTTCTATATAAGCTTTGAAATCTGTTTCGCAGTGGAGCATTTGTGCGGTGAGCTCCGGACGGGTCTTGCACAACCTATGGACTTGAATTTTTACTTTGAAATTGAAGTGCTCAACCTTGGTCAGCCGCACAGTTTGTTTTGAATAACACTTTTAATGAGATAGGAAGGATTTTCTGATTTGCAAAAAATTAGAAGAGTGTATGAAGTGCCTCCCTTCTTATTGTGAGTCAGTCACAGTGAAATGCATCAAATGTTTCTGATGGTACTGGCGATCACGTACAATTAATCAGATATAGCCAACAAGCTGGGGGCTCCTTGAACAGTAGTGACTTCCATTGGTTGCATGATATATTTTAATTAAGAAGACTTATTTTGAACCTTTAAATAATGAATGTTCTAAGTCTTTAAATCAATAAAAAGTATTTTAAAAGTATCACAAGAAATTATACCATATAAATTAGCATAATCATTATTTGTGATATACCAGAGATATTGGGTGACTGTTCATCAAATAAACCCAACAACTATTTTTAAAAAACGTAATGAACCTAACAGGGATGCGAAATGATATGACAACATTTTATTATAAGAACCATAAAGGGCTGAGTCTAAAGGGGATAGGTTAGTAATCATGTTGACACCCTTGGGGTTGTTGTTTTCCTTGGTCAGGACTAAGATTAATTGAGCGACCATGTTAAGACGCATACAAGAAGAGATCATCCTTTACACTGGAATAATGTAAATGTTTATAAACAAGCATGCAAAAACACGGAAAACAGATGTAAGGAGAAAGAAATCAACACTTTAATTGTTCCTTAGATTTTGTAAATTACGCACTCGTCTTGTATCTCATAGAGGATCGACTAAACACAGAGGGAGGAAGGTTTTCAGGTCTTCCAATGCAGAATTAGTCAGCAGCCTATGGCAACAAATAAATTGATTCACACAGATCATACTGTGTGTACAAGCTGCATTTAAGTCCCCTATGAGCAGAGGTCTTCAAACTTTTGTAGGTTGAGCCCCCCCCAACTGAATTTTTTAAAATGTATGGCCCCCCACCACCTGACAGAATTTTCTGGGCTCTGGTACACCACATAATTAACCGCCACCTGCATATCCCGGGCCATATCCAGCAAATAATGTTCAACGCAATAGGAGTTTAGTGAACTGTAGGTTTGTGAGTGGGTGTGGTTAATGACAGAGGCTTACAAACAGGTTTGAAATATTGTAATATAGCTTCTCTGTGCAGATCCAGGGGCTGCTGCCCTAAAGGTATCTATGAAGACATCCCCCTGGGATGGTGGCGCGCCCCCCTTTATTGAAGAATTCTGACTTAAGTGTACCCTAACACCTCATTCCGCATTGTACATGTCATACCATTGCCCTCAAATCTTTTGGTATTTCTATGTGTAGGACTCTTAAAGTCAACGAGTCTCCTGAGAAGTGCAGAGCTGCCAAGGTTTCAGATTGCAATGTGTAGCATTTTCATAATGTTAGTGCCTTATGAGTAACATTTCAACGACTATGACACTTTCTCGCAAGCAAAATCAAGCAAAGAAGAAGAGGGAAACATAAATATCAGAAATAACACCCAGTTGGGCAAGGAGAAACTCTTAAGAAGTCACTGAACTAAAGTGTGCGACATACTCAATACTTCATGAATAGGTAAAGCACTTCATACATGTTTCATTGAGACTTAGATGTGGTCCTAAAATCTTACTGAATCAAACAATAAAAACACTTCAAATTTGTATTTGATTCTTGAACAGCCTGCACTTAATGAATTTCACAGATATGTGCGATTTCTCACCTTATATGTTTAAGAGCCCCTTTGTAAAGCATATGCTGCAAAAAGTACTTTATTTTCCCATAGACCCGTTTGGGTATCTGGCTTCATAAAGAACCAAAATCTTGAACAATCAGGGTTGAAGGCCACAGCATTGGCTTTCAAGAAGGACAACAACTTTTTGTTTTGAGTCTGGGAGAGGCAGAGAACTGTGACCGTACCCCTAATAAGACTGCACATGCTGCCCACTCTGCACTGATTTCAATAGCCACAGGGCTCTGATCATGAAGTCCAATTTGCTCTGATTTTCCTTTAGAATTATTACTGTCATCCTTCACTAAATATTACAGCTGTATTACACTGAATATGAAGGCTACTCTGCACGAATGAGGATTACCACTTTTCACAAATTCTCATGTTTATTCTGTCTCCAGTTAGCATTTCCACTGTGAGCCTGATATTAATTTACTATTAAAACGAAACTCTCAACCAGCTCTGATTTTTCAGCAAGCATTGGAGTTAGGGGATATAGTTTTAAGTTTTATCCCATACTTGCCATACTAAAATCGAAATTATGAGTCCAAGAATGTAGAATTGGACATTTTTCAAATAAAAAAAATAAAAAAATCAGTGACATGTTGAACACTCAGGTAAAAAAAATAGTGATTGTTTGCATAGATATGTGTAGTCCAGTCCCTCCTACTTAATTGGAAAAGACAAACCAAATTGTGAGAAGCACACAAGCACTGAACTCCCTCTGGACATGGGACTGATCTCAAAAGTTCTTCAGCCTTCTTACTTTTTACCTGGAATAAGACTAGGAGCCTTGTAAGCGCTACAATAGGCTGCTATAACATGCCAGAAGACTGCACTGTGGGATGATGACATATGTAAGTTTAGAAATAAGCAATGTGTGGGGTACCATTGCGGGAACCACGTTCTGGCTAGAAAGCTTCCATTCTGTAACATTCATTTGGTCTCCGCCTCAGAAGCTGATAATGAGTAGGCAAGAGACTTGTGCGAGCTGCGAGAGGATCTGAACCACTGTAAATGAAAACTGTGGAGCGCCGTGAGTCAAATATCAAATGAAATTGGAGCTAATTAGGCCCATGTGCAGGCACAGAATACAAATTTAAAGAAAGTGGGTTGAGAGAGAATATGGTTGAGCACTTTATCGGCGAGATAATCCAAACTCATGGTAAGCATTTCAGGAAATATATCAGTTAAGATATTTACACACTTACAAAATCTTACTACAAGCAATAACATGCTCACATTTTAAACCAAGCCTCAAACACTTCTCCATAAATTCCGCTACAGCTCCTCATGATTGTCAAATTTCTCTGTCATGCCGGCCGTCTCCTGCCTGACTGAACATCTTCCTGGGTCCAGTATAAACCAGTGCAGCCAATCAGCAGGACGAATGTTCAGACTCTGCCCTTGATGGGAACATGAGCCACAACACCACAACGTGCTAATTCAAGGCTGTGGTGAGCGTAAGGGGGAATCATTTGCAGCAGCGGGGGAAGTGTTAAGGTAGCAGGAACATAGTAAAATGGGCGCATAAATGGTAGCTATCGAGGTGATTTATATACGACTGAAAAAGTGCAGGCCAGCACTGAAACATTACAGCACAGAAGGGTTCGTGGGTGAATGATCACCACGTTGCAGGATGGCCCAGTAACACCCACAAAATAAGTGCCCCCCTCCTACCCCCTCCACCTCCACCTGCCCTGCGGAACTACGTCTTGAGACACTTACATTTTGAGGCTAGATTGCTTACAGACAGTGCAGCAATGCACATATAAAGCACTGTGCGCGAGGATGCTTTTAGGCGGCCAATGTAATCAAAACCTCCGTTATGGCCGAATATCAGCCCAACATTCCCCCCTCCTTCGAGAAAGCCCTCTGCAGATTTCAGCAGTCCTTCACAGCGAGGCGACAGGAAAACGTGGGTAAGCGTACATAGTAAGCCAGGGAGAAAAGGCAGCAAAAGTGAAATAAATGCAGGAGCTTTATGCCTGGAAATGTCGTGGCACTTCCTTGAATCTCAGCTGCTGCCCCCTCATTGGTGAAACATCACTGGTGACGTTCCTGCGTGCTGATTAATGAAAGCGGTAGCAGCAGCCAATCTAAAATCCCCATTTGAAATGGGTGCTAACTTGCAAGGCGAGACGGAGGAAAAACAAAACAGCAAAGGTGAGACTTTCGGGAGGAGTGCGCGCCCCCCCTGGGATGGTGGCGCGCCCCCCCCTGTAGGGCAAGCCCCACAGATTGAAGAACACTGCCTTAGAGCCTCAATATCTGTGTTGTCTATGTTGTGAGCGAAGGCATTATGTACCCCACAGTGAATGCAGTTGTAATCCTTCTTCTAGGTTTGTGAATTAGCCACGTTTTTAGTTTTTATGATCTAACCATCCTGGTAAATAAATAGCTGTTATTTATAGCTTATGAAGCAATATATTAAAAAGAAGTTATTAGGGTTGTGGGTGCGACAGCTGCAGGAAAGTGGGTGAAAAGGGAGACTGGTGTGTGAGCCGGTGTAAGACTCCCAGGGCGGGTATCACCCAGGGGCGTAGCTAAAAGTGACGCAGGCAGTTCAGAGGAGTAGGTGGCAAGCCTACCCTGCTGCAGATCTATCTATCTATCTATCTATCTATCTATCTATCTATCTATCTATCTATCTATCTATCTATCTATCTATCTATCTATCTATCTATCTATCTATCTATCTATCTATTCTATCCTCTCTACCGGCGCCTGTCTATTATGTATCAAGAGGAAGAGGGAAGCTCAGTGCAGGTGTGCAGTTGTTACTGTTGGGGTTTGGAAAGCTTGGTTATGGTGTCACTGTGAGTAGGGCAGCTCCTCACCTGCATCAATACTGAAACTGTAAGCTCGTTGCTGGTGGCTCGGTGTTTGTGTTACTGTTAGCGTTGACAAACTCATTTTTTTTCAGTTTAGAAAGCTTTATGGAATCAAGTAAAACATCATTGCAAAATCACAGGCAACGAGTAACAGCAAAATGAGATACATAACTGTATGGTAAAAACTTGCATAAATCCCAAAAAAGGGAATAATAAATAATTAAACTAAGAGAAAATGCATTTTTTAAAAGGTTTGTGAAGAGAGAGAGAGGGGGACAGAAAAGAGGAGAAGGAGGGAGAGAGGGAGGGAAGGAGTAGAAAAGAAAAGTGCAAATGTAAAAAAGTATGTATGAACAATATACGAAAAAAAACTAAGTTATACATCTGGAAAGAAATTCAGTTAAAGGTAACCATAACAAATCCCTTTTAATTAAAAGGGGAGTAGTAGTAGCATAGGCATGATCAAGTCTATGATGGTGACATAACAAATTCCACCAAGCATTGTAAGAAATCTGCAAAGTATCCTTCCAGTTCGTAATGATCGTCTTCAAAGAAATAGCTATAAACAAGTCTATAAATTTACGAACATTGCTTGAAACATTCCAAATAGGGGATGAACCACCAAGGAAAATATGAACTATATCAAAAGTGTGCTGAAAACCTAAAATATCATTCAAGTTGGACCAAATTTGTTGCCAAAGGGATTTGACTAAAGGACAGTGGAAAAACATGTGAAAAATATCGCTATCTGCGTGAGAACAGGACCAACATTGACTAGATTCCAGGGATTTGAATTTAAATATATCTGAAGGGGTAAGGAAAAGACGATTATAAAAAAAATATATAGTGTCTGAATAGTGCTAGCGCAGCGGGAGGCAGTATGAATTTTAGACCATATCGAATCCCAGACTGAGAGAGAGAATTCCTGCAACAGATCTTTTTCCCATGCAGGCAGAGGTTTGGATTTGGGACGTTCTGAGACAGAACGGGAAAGTATCTTGTAAATGGCAGCAGCTTTGAGAGGGGTAGAAAAGTCTGGTGGAGAGGAGTGTGACGGGTAGGAATCTGGTAGGGACTTTTGATGTGATATGAGGGTGGGAAGGGCAGATGTAAGAGCGGGGTAATGGGAGGAGTAAGTATTTGATAAGTTGAAAGACGTACGGAGAACAGAGAAGTGCAACAAAGAGGCGTCAACAAAAAGCTTATCCGCATAGATAATGCCTTTGTCAATTCATTCCTTCCAAAAGAGTGCTTTGTTAATGATCTTAAGAGAGTTATTATACCATAACGGGACGAAAGATTGAAAACGTAATGGAGAAAAGGAGGAACGAAATAAAGAGAGTGCGAGTGCCCTTGAATGTTTAAAGATAGGTGAAAGAAATCTTTTGGGAGGCTGAGACAAGCGAGTAGCAACGAAAAAAGAAAAAGGCGAAAGCTGTGCCTTTTCTAAAGCACTCCAGGCTGTGACAGGAAGAAAGGAGGAGTCTACCAAAAAGGGGCAAATTTGTTTTAAAGTAAAGGAGGAATGAAAACGGATAAGATTTGGAAAGTTAACCCCACCCAAATTTCTTGGTTGCTGAAGGCGAGAAAGAGAAATCCTAGACTTGCGATTATTCCATAGGAACCTGATAAGAATTCGATTAATGAGCGTGAAGAAGTAGGCGGGAAGGGAGATGAGAAGCATTGAGATATAGAAATTGACAATAGGGAGAAGCATCATTTTGATGGTTGCCAATCTTCCCCACCAGGATAAGAATTGTGGAGACCAGCGATCAATGAGGGCGGAAAGCTTAGAGAGAATATCCTTGTGATTAAGTTTGATGGTTTCTTCAATATTATTAGCGTAAAGGATACCCAAGCATTTAATGTGCTGAGAATTCCATTCAAAGCCAGAACCATGAAACATATGGGGGAGACAAAATTTATTGAGGGGCAATACTTCAGATTTATCAATATTCAGCTTATATCCTGAGACCGAAGAATATTCTTGTAATAAGGAGAAAAGAGCAGGAAGAGAAGTATCAGGTTTAGAGATGTAAAGTAAAATATCATCGGCATAAGCGGTGAATTTAATATCAATATTCTTGTGAACGAAGCCAGAATATGATATGGAGCAACATAGTTTTTCAAGAAAGGGTTCTAAAGCCAAAATAAAGAGGAGAGGGGACAAGGGACAGCCTTGTCTGGTGCCTCTATGAAGAGGAAAGTAAGAGGATTGAACACCATTAACCCAATTAGAGGTAGAAGGGGCTGAGTACAGTAAATAGATGAGTTTAATAATATGGGGACTAAAACCATGCCAGCGGAGAGCACCAAACATAAAATCCCAATTAACCCTATCAAATGCTTTTTCAGCATCAAGGGTTATAGCGGCAAGTGGAGAAGTCAATTTAGAGGCGAGGTGGATAATATTAAGAAGGGTTCTAGAATTATCTGTGATGGATCTGCCCTTGACAAAACCGGATTGATAAATGTTAACAAGATCAGGAATAAGAACATTTAATCGGGAGGCTAAAATTTTGGCACAAATTTTGCAATCAGTATTGATCAGGGAGATTGGCCGATAATTTTTACAAAGTGATGGATCTTTATCTTTCTTGGGGAGTAAACATAACATAGCTTGTGAAAAGGAACCCTGAGATCCCCCCAAGGAAAGGAAATTAGTGATCAAGGAAGAGAGATGTGGTATTAAGACATTCTTGAAATGAAAATAAAAACAGTGAAGCCATCAGGACCCGGAGATTTGTCTTTAGGTAAAAGAGTAATAGCCTGAAGAATCTCCTTTTCGGAGATGGGTGCATCAAGGGAAGAGAAATCAAGACCCGGGTTCAAGGATTTGGGGATAGACTGGAAAAATGAATCAATTTGAGCGGTAGAAGAGGTGGATTCAGGTGTATATAAGGAGAAGTAATACTGAACAAAACAGTCAAGAATCTTGTTATCTGAAGAGTGACGGTTCCCATGAACATCAGTAATGACGGCGATTTTGGATTTCTGTTTCTTAATTTTGAGATAATTAGCAAGAGATTTGCCGGCTTTATTGCGTCCGCCATACATCTTACAATTAAATTTAAGGAGGTTGTTACAAGCAGCATCCCAAGAATGTTTATTAAATTGAATTTTAGCTTTAACGAGGATCTGCAGAGTTGGAGGTATAAAAGCGATGCTCTAACTCCTTGATTTGTTTGAGGATAAAGGAGGATTTTGAAAGAGCTTGTTTCTTCTTACGAGAGACAAAATCGATAATATATCCTCTAGCCGCGACCTTGAAAGCATCCCAAATAAAATGAAATTGGGAGGCTGAATTGAGATTATTGTGGAAAAATTCCTCCATGAAAAAATTAAATTTTTCGGTGAATTGGGGGTCCAAAAGAAGGGAGTTATTGAAACGCCAACGGCGGGACCTGGGAGTGGGAGAGGGTAAGTCTATATCCAAAATAATAGTAGCGTGATCTGAAATAAGGATAGAGCCAATTTCTACATGAGTCATAAATTGTAAGTTGTGTTGGGTGAGAAAAATGTAATCTATGCGAGAGTGTGATGCATGTACGGGAGAAAAAAAGGAAAATTCCAAAGTGTCAGGATGGGACAACCGCCAAGAATCAATTAAGCCTCTAGAGGATATGGCTTTATAAAAAGACTTTTGCATCTTATTGGGAATAAATCTGGATTGGGACTTGCAATCCAGGAAAGGGTCCATCAGTTGATTATAGTCGCCACCTACAATTAAATCAGCAGTTGCATGTGATGAGAGGAGCATTGAGAAATCATTCCAGAAAGTTAAATCTACACCTGTAGGACCATAAACATTACAGAAGGATAAATCCGTAATATTAACTTGTACATCCAAGAATAACCATCTACCATTAGTATCTGAGTACTCATTTTTTAAATGAATAGATAATGATTTGTGAAACAAAATGATAACACCATTTTTGTTATTAACTGAAGGGGAACAGAAAATTTCACCCACCCATTGTTTGCGTAGAGAAGACAAATCTTTAAGGGAAATTTGGGTCTCTTGCAACAAAGCAACTTGACACTTCAATCTGACTAAGTGAGATAGGACTCGCTGTTTCTTAACCGGGTTGCGGGGTCCTTTAACATTCCAGGAAATGACACGAAGACTGCTCATCTCCCAAAATCACAAAAAAATAGTCCATAAAATAGAAAGGACGGAGTATAGCATATTAGGGATAGGCAAGAGAAAAAAGATAGAAAAGAACAAGGAAAGCATGTTGGATGGAAAATAGCAAATGAGATAGTAGATTCCGTAACCGTCATTGTGAAAAAAAAGGAGAGTGAATAATTTGTTAAGATGATGGAAGGACAAAAGAGGAGCAGAGTATGAGTAAATAAGAAAGAAAGGGTGGAGGAACAAGGTAAAATAGAGAGTGCCTCAAAATAAGGGAGGAACGAAGAGAGGGAAAATGAAAAGGGCGACCAGAAAGAAAAAAGGAAGAAAGAGAACAGGAAAAGAGAAAAGGTGAAATATGCGAGAGAGGAGAGAATGGGAGAATAAAATCCCCCAAGAAGAGAAGGCAAAGAAAAAAAGATGGCAAAAAGCCAAATGACTTTAGTCATAAAGGACACTTTACCAAAAACATTAGAATGGGAGAGGGGGCGGCGAGAGACCAGACAACCGCACGAGCAGGAGACACAAAAGAAAATAAGGTCACATGAACAATAATTATGAATGAACGAAAAAATAAGAAATCCAACTGTAACCAAATAAGACAAATGAAGGGAACTTACCAATTAAATGAGAAGGGAAGGCAGCTGGGTGGGTTGCACAATACAGACATCAGGAAAACACGATAAGAGATATGTACAACAAAAACAGCAGGAAGGGAACCTGTGAACAAAAAGAAAAGATCAGCAAACTTGGTATGACAACCAACAGAATGAGAGGGAAAACATTTTATCAATGCAAAACATCAGACAGGAAAACAAAAAAGAGAAACATTAAGGTTTGCTGAATTCCATGAGTTCTTCTTTATGAGTGTGAACGAACTTCCGAAGGTCAGCAGGATCATCAAAGCTGTAGGTTTGTTCTTTATAAGTTACTTTGAAGAAACAAGGATGTATCAGACCATAACGGGCATTCATCGATCGAAGTGCAGGCCTCAAGTCCAAAAATTCCTTCCGTCGAGCAGCAGTGGGTTTAGAAACTTCTTGAGTAAGAAATATTTTATGACCAGACCAGAGCATCTACTTATGCTGTTTGGCGGATTGAAGGATCAGCATGAGGTCCGAATAAAGGAGGAAATAGGCGATAATACCTCCTGGTTTAGAAGCAGAAGATGAGTTCTTTGGACCAATGCGATGGGCTCTTTGAATGTTGACATCCATTCTTGGAAAGACCAGTAATTGGAAGGACTTGGGTCTTCAAAAATTGAATAAAGTCTGACCCTTCAGAATTTTCCGGAATACCATAAATGCGCAGGTTATTGCGCCTATTGCGATTTGCCAAGTCCTCTGAGATTTTCTTGAGATGATCGACCTCCTTGGAAAGACTGGCAACCTTAGCAACAACATCACTAACTTTCTGCTCCACGTCTGTCAGTCTCATATCCATACTCGACCATTTGCCATCTAACCTCTAAAGAGTTATTGCAGTGTCAGTCATGAGTGGTCGAATGAAGCGCGATTCCTCCATAATATCTTCCAAAGTGCCAGGAAGCGGAGACTTAGACATTGACGGAGGGTCTTTTTTGAGACGTTTGCCAGTTGCGGGATCCTTACGAATGTTGGAGGAGGAGCCATGAGCCTTGGTATTATAAGAAGGATCCATTTTGAGTAGTACAACCAGAGAAGCAGGAGAAAAAGGCAATATAAAGACCAATGATGATCAGCGCCAAGCAATTATGACATGGAATGGATGTATGTGGAGCAGCAGATAACCAGACCAAATTCTGACATGAAGTTGAAGTGAAAGATGTCAGATGTGAAAGCCAAGCAGTTTAACCAAATAGTATGAACTCAGTGTAATAAAAAACCAAGCAGAAAAGTTAATTTGCCAAAATGTCATATATGGAACTTGAGCCTCTGCAACAAAAGCATGCCTGAGGTGAATTGCGACCGTCAAAGCAAAGGCGCAGCCGGCATTTGAGAACTTAGCAGAGCTGTTGAAAATTAGTACGTTTTGGTGAACATTATCTGCGCCATCTTGCCTCTTCCCCTGATGCCACACTTTTGTCGTGCGCGCCCGCCATTTTAAGATGCCCCGATCAGAACGAACCCTTTTGCATGCCGCTGGCCCCTGACATAGCCCTTCGCCTTCACTAAGCCTGCACGCTGGCCACCCCCTGCTTGCACCTGCCTTGAGTCATAAACCCCTCTTCGGCGCTGCTCTGCCCCAGGCCCTCATCCTGTTCCCAGCGCGACACCTCCCTGCTTTCCTTTCATGATCTCCGGCCCTTAGATGCAAACCCCCTTTTCCCCCGTGTGCCCGTTTTGTCCTCCCCGTTCCCAAGCCGACACCCAGCTCTGCCGATACCATCCTTGCCCCTCCCCGTACAATAGAAAGCTTCTCCCATCAAAGAATCCCCGGGTTGATCAAAGCCCCCACCCCATGAGATCCGATCAAACCCCCCACATTCCGTGAATCGGCGGATTATCCAGCTGCGCGATGCTCATCACCTGTTGTGACTAGGGTGGGGACTTCAACTGTAAATGTGTGTGGGAACGGGCCCAAAGGGGAGTTCCGAGAATGTCTTTTCCGTTCATCAAAGCTTTAACATGAATGTGTAATCTACAATAAAGTCATAAATGTGTGTATAAGAGGCCAGGCCTCAGGAATACAGTTAGAGCACCTCAGAACGATACCTTCTGTCCGTTTCGTTGTGTTCTCCTCCGGAGAGAATAAAAAACCTTGTTTCCTGCTTTCCAGTCTCCAGCGCCTGCCTCTTCATTTGATTAAATAACTAGAGGGTCACAGAGGCAATACCGCCGGGCAAATATCGATTGTCCCCGACCCGACTCAGGTTTTTACAATTGGCGTCCCAAGCGTGGGGCCCATCAGCGACTCGTGGATCCAGTGGGAGAGGTCCCGACGACAGAGTGAACGACTGCAACGATCGGGAGAGCTCTTGCCCAATAGACCCTCGTCTGGCAGCCGATCATCCGAACTTCACTAGTTCCGAACAGACCTCTCTCGAGTGATCTACGGTCCTGACTGGGAACCATCAGGAGTGCCGTGAGAAATACGAGAAAAAGAGGACGATCGGGCGCTGGATTCGGAAGACAAGAAACTGTCCACGTGGTCCGGGTAAGGTCGTGTAATCACGACAAGTTGCGAAATAATTGCTTGATTGTTTGATTGTTCAAAAATACTAGTATTGCTCTTTTTATTTTTTTTATTTTTATTTGGAGATTCACTGTCTGCAAACGGAGAAACAACAGGCTCTCTCTCTTTGCAAGCAGTGGAGGATAGGTAGGGTAGCAGCCGTGCTTGTTTTTTTTCTCCCCCACTCAATAATTGCTTGAAACTGAACTGTTGTTCGCAAAAATATTGTTTCCTGGAGATTCCCTGTCTGCAAACAGGGAAGTGACCACCCTTTTTGCAGATAGTGAAAAGGGTAGGTAACGCAGATCTTTGCGGACCTACTCATTCTCCCCATTGTTATTTATTGGTCTTTTGGTTTTGATCCATGAGGTATTCACTGCCTGCAAACAACGTTGAATAGAAATATTCTGTACGGTCTTTGCACCTAGTGATAAGATAGGCAGTGCTGACTTTTTAGTCCCTCGTTACGAGCCGTCATGTCTGTCTTCTCCCCACTGATTAATAGCCTGTTTAGCCCGGACCGTGTATTAGAGGTGGACCATATAGCTCCACTAGAAGGCACCCCTAATAAGGACATGTTCATAAACTATGGATTAGTCACCATAGCTTATAATAAATTATGGCACAGGTATACCGAAGAGAGTCAAGACAAACAGTGGCCACTGGCAGGATCCTTTGACCTTGATAAAATAGAAACGTTAGAAATAGCCCTTCGAAATAATAAGACAACGCCAATTATGCTCGACAGTCTCGGTATGTGGCGCAGAGAGGCTATGCAACGACAGAGAAAAGACGAGGACAAACAAAGTAGAGAAATATACCGACAGGACAACCCCAGGACACCGCTACCCACGACTTATCCCCCGACACTATGCAAAGGACGACCAGACTTAGGGTCAAACCAATGCGCTTTTTGTAGGTATGTCGGACACTGGAAAGCCCAATGCCCGACTCTACTGAGCGTGAGTAAAGGCAAAGGGCCGACAGGAACGACAGACCGGCAGTACGGGAAAAAGCGCGAGACAAAGAAGAACCCGACTTACATAGACAGACCAGACAGAACCACCACGTTTGATTATGCCCGATGGCACAGATTTCGCCAGGAAAATTTCAGCGGCATGCTCAAGTTCTCCTAGGTCGGGCAACGTCAAGACGGGAACCCAGCCTCGTTTCAAATTCGCAGACAGAAAGAGATAATTATGACCAATAACTGTTTTATATTTGTCTTGGGTCTTTGTATGTCGTACTTGTACTGTCCCCCGTCTGAGTTTGTGTGTATGTAATGTACAAATCTGCGTCATCCCTCTACACGTGTTTCCGTGTTACTCAACCTCTGTTAGCAGAAACTTAGCATAAAAGCAACCTTGAAAGAAAGAAATGGTAAAACAAAATCCGTAGACCATTAATGAACTTGAACTTTTAATTTAACACAACAAACAAGGAATAATAACGGTAAACTGTAGAAAATGAAAGTCAAACAGAACATTCGCCCCCCCCCATTCTGGAACCTTCCAAAGTTGGGCAGGGTTACGGCTACGCCCAACCAACGGCAACCCATATAAGGCGGGCCCGGCCGCCAACTCTTGGTCAGGAAATCTTAACGTATGGGGGAGCCGGAGGAGAGGCAGGAGCCAGCAGCCCGGGCTGTTGTAGGTAGTCCCGCCACATGTCCAGAGGAGAACGAGGCACCTTTTTTCCTTTTCTCTTCCGTAACAGCCGCAGCAGCTCTGGACGGCGGGATGTCCTGCACGTACCTCCACAACAATTTGTCCAAGTTGGGCTGGGAGGGAGAGGCGACGCGGACGAGCCTCTCCCACCTCCACCGGTAGGAGGTTTCCCAACCCCCGGCCCGACGCCGAACACCCCCAGTCAGGCGATGGTGCCCATACTTCCACAGCACCGAACACACCATGGTGGCACCCCAGTACTTGCGCAGCACCGAACGTGCAATGGTGGCCATACTCCCACAGCACCGAGCACAGGACTTGGGGAACACCGGATGTGGAGAAACCTTCATGCGGGGCGATGAAAAGGAGCGGCATGGAGTGCACCGGGAGAAGGAGACGATGCGAACCAGTCTCCCTCGCCCCCCCAGGTGGGGGCATCACAGCTGCACCCCAGCCGAACGTCCCGCTTTCACAAAACAGGGACCTCTTCCTTTCACTCCGAAGGGTCTCTTCCACTCTTGCAAACTCGACGAGAGTGGCCCCGGTAGGGCCTCAACATGGCGTCTGGGTCCGCTGGAAGACGGGCCCCGGCCACTAGAGTAACTTTGACCAGCCATATAACTCGAACATTTGCCCCCTGGAGCACGAACCCCCATCTCCGACAGCATCTCCGCAGCCTTGAAGATCCTACAAAGGTCCCCGACGGAACCTTCGGCCTTTGCAGGTTTCCGGTAAGGGACGGCTGCCTTGTTCGCCAACGAAACAAACATGACATTGCCACTCCTTCTGTTAGCATGAATTCTAGAACTGCCGAAAAGGACTCTGGTCCAAACTGCCAGTAAATGGGAAACATTTCCCCTGATGCTGCTTCCGGACTGAGCCGGCCCCGCCCAAAATGGCGCTGGTATCAATCGGAACTTACGAACACCTCGTGGTGTTCCTTCGCACTAATATAAACTTGATGTTCTGAGATTTTATATGATCCTTTGTACACTTGGCTAGAAAAGACAAGGAGAACTCACTCGACGAACAGTATGAAAGGATCCCCGTTACAAATGTTGATTACAAATGTACAATGTATTATATTTTTTATAACTGATGTAAACCTCATTTACGACGCTCACGTACGGTATGCATATAGGAAATCTGAGTACAACTATTATGATTATGCTTCTAAATTATGAAAATGAATGCCCCCGAACCCCCAGCCAATTAATAGATGTTTTAGTTTCTTACAAATGAATGAGTAAAACTTTCCGATGTTTTTATTGCTGCAAACGACACCCCCCACTGTACGCACTTTAGCCATTGCCACGACCGGCCAAATACGACCGCACCCTCATAATCCACATGCTGAAATGATTTTGCAAAATAAAATTTTTGAAACTATGAACGGGTATTGCATGCTTTATTTTAAAAATGTGGGATCGGTGGGAAAGTTCTTTTCTGTGCACCCTACTCTGCTCTCTCTTTAAGGTTAAAAGAAGATGGTTGCCCAGCCCTGGAGGACGGATCGGATCGACAACACGACACTCCGCCTTCAAAGTACGCGACTGACTCATGAACTCTCGCGTAGAGGAAGACCTTGGCTTCCAAGGATGGGTAAAACGAACGGTGTAAATGAGGGAATGTAAAAGGAGGGTGAAATGAAATAATATAAATGTTATAAAGTACCACGTTCCAAAGTATCAGGGACCCAAGAACCGAAGAACCTTAGAACGCCACAGCGTTGAAAGAGGTTTAAGGATCCCGATAGTGAGATACATCCTTTGACTAGATACCTTGCACTAGGCACCTCTGGTTTCCTTTTTACGTTTCCCCGCACACGACCTATATGAACACACTACCCCCCCCTCGACTCCAGAAACCATATCCCCGGGGACCCTGCCCCAAGGAGGAAAGACGAGTAAGAGGTAAGTAAAGGACTTATGAATCCATGTATTTGAATGCGCGCGAATGCTGTCTCCCCCACCCCCCTTTTTTTCCTCCCTCTGCAGGTTACATCAGAGATTACAGCCAAAGTGTGGCGAAGATCTGAAGCCTTGCCATGTCTAATACACGAAACGGACTAGCGCCGCAAGGTGGTGTCTAAGCACGCCTGCAAACTACTCACGTATCGAACAAACCCGAAAGAAATTAGCACAACCCGATAAAAAGTGACCACCCTTAAACCAGACTGGACGAATGAACCCATGTCACGTATGATGCGAAACTATGAGAGAATGTGTGTGTGACTGAGGCGTCGACCCAACTGGTCGAAGGACCAAGAATGCGAGAAGTGCGACAACATGGTACCTCCTTTCTTCTTTCCTTTTTCTCAAGGCATGTCCCCTCTACCCTGTTTAATGCTCAAACTGCATGATTACAAGATTCTAACCCAGACCCGTGAATGCCCTTTACTGTGTAATGCACTAAATAGCCTTTCTTGAATACACTGCCACCCTCTCTGTTGCACGTGTACTATTTAGCCTGCCGTTGCTCTCTCTCTCTCTCTCTCTCTCTCTCTCTCTCTCTCTCTCTCTCTCTCTCTCTCTCTCTCTCTCTCTCCCTCTATTTTTGCACCCCGAAATTGGCAAACTGCCACCCCTAGCACACCACCCAATTGGCTTCAAATACCGTCAGTATTTGCACAAAAACTTGTCTTTAATACAATCACCCTGAGGCCGCGTCGTTACCTCTCCTTTTCCGCTAGAAGTCAATGAACCCAGGTTGGGCCGTAAGGGAAAGGACAGGTAAGACGACAGAGGTTCCCTAATCTGACCCGAAATAAGGGAACTACATGTCAACGGCTCCTATGGTATAAAACAAGGACCTCAGAATACGCGACCCTCCCCTCCCCGAATTTTCGCAATACCCAAGCCGGAAAAATGATCACCCCCGTTACCTCCCCTGTATCAGCCGCCCAAAAACTGGGATTATGAAACTACCCCCCATTTCCGGTTGTGAGAGATGGGTCGATTTATGCCCTTACCACAAGTTTCCTATGTCCCTGGTTGTTTCCCATAAAACCCCTGTCCTTCCTAAATTAAGTAATCGGGCTGTAAAAGGTTACGTAGGATCCAGAATGATGTTTTACAAGGTTAACAGACTAGTCCAAGGTAAAGAAATCATCAAAATGAACCCCGCAGTAGTTGCAAAGCAGGATGCACCGATAGAAAGGAAATGTTTAGCCATGTTCGTCTCTCAGCAAAATACCTGTGTAGTACCATGTTGACGACTCACTGTACCCTTTTGTAAATATAAAACTCTAGAGAACGGCATATCTTTGCCAGATTTGTCTCACGAAGGTGGGTTACCATCAGATGAACTGTCATGCCTGTAATAAATAATTATGAAGGAAAGTCATAGTAAATCCAACAGGCCCGTCACCGGTCATTCATATGCCAGTTGTGAACACTAACATAACGGGCATTTTCATTCTTTGCCTGGAGCTGGGAGAGAAATAGACTTTTTGATTATCTTCATCTGCAAACTCTCTAAAGACTGTCTTTTCAAACTTGTTTAAGGGTACTGCTGTTGGAGGAGAGAAGGACCGGATGTGGGAGCACGAGGCCTGACTGCAGACTAAGGAACACCTGCGACATTAGCCAAGGCGAGACCACGACAGAAAAGAGCTGCAGGACGAGGCACTGTTTTCGACAACATGAGAAGAAAGGGTCGACCTGATGCCCCTGCTCGATGTCCAGTGTCTATCGACAAGTCCCCGCTCTCTGAATTCCGTCACACGCCCGCCTATCTGAAGTCTCTCGTTCCCCTAGTTTGTTCCTAATTTGGCCTTGCTCCATCCCCCTTTTCCTCTGACCTACCCTATGGACTGTTTTGAACGCTCTTCTTCCATCGGAACTTTCTGACAATCACCTCAAAGGACACAGGGCGAAAAGGACCTTTCCGACCAGAAACGCGAGGAAAGGGTCGTGCCCTGCAACGCAGAACTTAGAACAGAGCTGGACTCGTAGCTCCACCGCCGGTGCTCAACAGCGCCAACGAAAGGCAGCAAAGAACATTTGACATCCCCAATCGCCGCTTCTGCTATGCCTCATTTCTCTCCCAGCCGCCATTGTGTTGATCATGCTCCAATCCGAACCTGAGATATATGTAATAACCTGCCAGTATGAAATATGTACTTGCTGCTCTCGCTACAGAACCGTTTTTGTATCACATTCCTATGACTTTCCTGCTGAACAAGTTTATCAAAGTTTACCAAATAGGCCCACCTCCTGAAAACTAGAGATGTTAAAATGTATTGTTTACAACTCTTTTTATCTAGGATTCCTACCGTTTTCTTTCTCATGCCCACCACGATAGAACCGAGTAGAAAATGAACCAGCAAGATGTCTTGAATATGTTAAAGGGAGGACTGTTGAAAATTAGTACGTTTTGGTGAACATTATCTGCGCCATCTTGCCTCTTCCCCTGATGCCACACTTTTGTCGTGCGCGCCCGCCATTTTAAGATGCCCCGATCAGAACGAACCCTTTTGCATGCCGCTGGCCCCTGACATAGCCCTTCGCCTTCACTAAGCCTGCACGCTGGCCACCCCCTGCTTGCACCTGCCTTGAGTCATAAACCCCTCTTCGGCGCTGCTCTGCCCCAGGCCCTCATCCTGTTCCCAGCGCGACACCTCCCTGCTTTCCTTTCATGATCTCCGGCCCTTAGATGCAAACCCCCTTTTCCCCCGTGTGCCCGTTTTGTCCTCCCCGTTCCCAAGCCGACACCCAGCTCTGCCGATACCATCCTTGCCCCTCCCCGTACAATAGAAAGCTTCTCACATCAAAGAATCCCCGGGTTGATCAAAGCCCCCACCCCATGAGATCCGATCAAACCCCCCACATTCCGTGAATCGGCGGATTATCCAGCTGCGCGATGCTCATCACCTGTTGTGACTAGGGTGGGGACTTCAACTGTAAATGTGTGTGGGAACGGGCCCAAAGGGGAGTTCCGAGAATGTCTTTTCCGTTCATCAAAGCTTTAACATGAATATGTAATCTACAATAAAGTCATAAATGTGTGTATAAGAGGCGAGGCCTCAGGAATACAGTTAGAGCACCTCAGAACGATACCTTCTGTCCGTTTCGTTGTGTTCTCCTCCGGAGAGAATAAAAAACCTTGTTTCCTGCTTTCAAGTCTCCAGCGCCTGCCTCTTCATTTGATTAAATAACTAGAGGGTCACAGAGGCAATACCGCCGGGCAAATATCGATTGTCCCCGACCCGACTCAGGTTTTTACAGAGCATGACCAAAAAAAGAAATAGAACAGTTAATCCAGATACCAGCAAGGAAAACTGAGGCCATGAAGAGCAAAATTGACAGCAAGAAGAGAGGAGGAACAAAGAAACTGCTGCGTCGAAAGAAAAAAAAATGGCGGCCGTGATTTGAAGAGAGATATTGTAACTCATAACTCACTCAAAAAGCCATAATTTGGACCAGAAACAAGTCCAGGGGTGCTGGGAGGCATTTCGAAGATGAATTCCGCCGTTTGTCCCATGAAAATATTAGGCTTACCGTGACATACGCTGAAACGATTGTCACACCATCCTACTTGGCAAACTGCCCACTCTTGCTGAAATGACCGTGAAAACTTCTTGACATTTTAGTCCGATGTTCTAGCCTAATATGATTGAAGTGGACTTAAGGGCAGGTAGAAGTGAGGGTTGTTGCGATGACGAAATTGAGCGTCACAGATACAGGGCAGTGTATTATGAAGCAGGGTTTTGTTAAAGATGTGCAATGGCTATTGAGGGCATAAGAACAACGCCTAGGAAAGGTAACAGCTTGGGGTGGTGAGATGACGTAGGGTAGCGCCACATACACGGGGCAGCACATTCCAAAGTATGGTTTTTGTTTGACATGCGGGATGGCTATGGAAGGTTATAAATTTAACGCCGAGTGTAACTTGGTGACCATCATAAATTTAACGCCGAGTGCAACTTGGTGACCATCAAAATGTGGAGGGCTATTCTTTTTGCAGTACGTTTCATGGACATCTTTTGTTTGTGTGTAAAATAGATTAAGAACGTATATATTTTAAAGATATGTGTGTAAAGTACATTGTTGGTAGTGCACATGATTTTGATTGTTTTTTAGATGCCCCTGACGAAGGGAAATCTCCCAAAATGCATTGGTCTTTTTAATGACAATAAAAAAACGTGACATATGGCAACCACCTCTCCTGTGTTTTTGTGAACATTTCAGCTTGGAAGTAGAATGAATAAAATGGATTGAAGCAAATGAAAAATGGTTAAAAAGAAACAGCATAAAAAGGATTAAGCGAAGAAAAAAGAAGAAAGCATTAATTGACTGGATTCATTCATTCACGTGGCTGTGCAGCCTACATGGGATCATAAACTTGGTTCCTGTTCTGTGTTTTGTCATAATTGCAGCGCAATTGGACGGGGTGCTTTACAGGCTTGCACGCCACAGCGAGTACCCTGGTGTGCATCTTACAACTCTGTCAGTTTTTTTCACAAAATGCAGATATGTCCACTATTAAAAACAGCATATCATCAACAACCAAAGTGCAAAATGCCCATTTGTCCTGAAATTACTAAAGACTTTAATTGGTAGATATTTGACTTGTAACATACATTTCAGTGACAGGCATATGCCAGGGGTAAAAACACAGTTTCTGATGTGTTGTCTGTGCTAAGTTGACAGTATTCAGAGCGCTATGGCTGTAAGCATACGAGGCGATGACGACATTCCCACTGGAGTTGTGGAAGCTTGGTGCCCCATTGCCCCAGACCTGATCACAGCATTCATTGCCCCAGAAAATAAACGTGCATCTGAGACTGCATGGCAAACTTATGGCACCACGTTCAAATCAGGCGTTGAGGTAGAGCAGTTCAGCACATCCGGTGTTCCACAGTTCCTAGCTAAGTAGAGGGAGCTTGGTAAGTCGGTGGGGCTGGTAAGTAGGAAGTTATCAGCTATTACCTTGTTTACAGGCTTGAGGGGCATGCTGGACTCAACAAAGGACTTCAGGGTTAGGAGGGCTCTACAGGGATGGGAGCACTTTGCCTTGGTTGAGCAGGATGCCAGGAGACCGATTAATGTGTTCAGGCTGTCATATGCCATTGGAATGCTGCCAGGCGAATGCGCTTCACAGTATAAAACCTTGCTCTTTAGACTGACTTCTTCCCTAGCATTCTTTGGGTTCTTCAGGATATCTGAACTGTTCTCAGCATCCAAGTCAAATCAATGTGCGGGTGTTAGCATCTCAGACATAGTCATGTCAGGGGACTGTCTGAGAATTAATACTAAAAGAAAACCTGACCAGGCAAAGAGGTCTATGGGTGCAGCTATCTGCAGCCCCAAACACTTCCTATTGTCCAGTGGCCCTGATGAGGGAATATCTTCACAACAGACTTTAAAAGGGACACCACAATCTCTTAATGCATGAGGATAGCATGTGTAAGCGCACGCTGTCCTGTGTAGGGTTTGACACTGCTCAATTCACGTCCCACTACTTCCAAATCGGGGCCGCAACCAAAGCAGCTGCATTGGGATTGCCCCCGGAGGCCATTAAGGGGGTGGGCTGGTGGAAGTCTACATGTTTCAAGTGTTATGTCCATCCCTCACCTACTGTAGGGGAACAGATCCTGGTGTCCACAATGCTTTTCCGCTTCCATCACCTCTTCCTCCTGCTGGTGTTGATCTTAGTGTGAGGACAGATGGTCCGGTAATAGTTTTTATTCATAATTCTCTCCTTGAAGACTCTGTTCAAAAGCTAGTGAATGTCTGTTTGTGCAGCCATTCATTTATTCGTAGAGCAGGTGAGCAGTTTTGTGGACCTGGGATGGAGAGCACTCAGTAGTCTGCGGAGGTGAGACATCAGTGGGTGGCCATTTTTGAGCTGTGTTTGGAGCAACCCTTTGTCTAACTGCAGAAGGTGCTGGATTCTAGTGTAATTGATCCTCTAGATTTCTTGGTCATACATGTGGGAAGTGATGACATGTCCCCCTATTGGAGGTGGGTGATTCGAGAATTGCTTTTCGCCTCCCTCTCAAAAGTGATGAACAGACTCCTTATGGTGCTTTATGCAGTTCTCTGGTGCCAGGCCACAGGTACCCGAGTTGGGGCAGTGCGCTTTGCGGTGCCCTGGTGTTGTGTGTTCTGTTTCAAACTGTGTGCATTTTCCCTCTCTCGCCTACTCAGGCGTAACTGTGACTGCGTGTATAAATAGATGTTGACTACATTATTGGCCCCAGAACCTTGATGGAAATGTGAATTGTTGCCACCAGGTGTCTTCCCCTGCGGGAGATGTAAATAGAAAGCATTTTCTGGCTGCAATGCATTTGTAAGTGTTTATCATTGGACTAAGGAATAATGGCTGAAATTTATTTGGTTCATATATTTCAAGACACGTGCTGTACAATATGTTTGCACCTTCCTTAGTTGCTTGCTTTTCATGTCTAACTTCTAGGTAACTGCCTTTCATCCCTTGAAGGATTTGTGTTTGATTAAATGGCTATGTCCTGGTAGAACCAAACGATCGAATATGACTTTCATTTGCACAGGGCAGGTGTGTATGAGTGAAGTTCGGCGATTTGCATGTCGTAAGTTCACTATGCACTAGAGTCACTATGAAGAAATGGGAGGGAAGGTGTTGATGATGCCGCAAGTGGAAATATGTTACATGGGCCATGTGAGGAAACGCAGATATGTCTAATATTAAATTGTTCATAACACTCTATGGAGAGCGTAGATTTGCAGAGTTCTTCACTACAGGGAGCAGACATAGGCAGGCACATGAAATTCCAGACCTCTCAATTTTCCCTGATTGGTGTGTGACTAGCTGAGGCAGAAAAGTTTTTTTTGCTTTGTATTTTGGCACTTATAGCCCCAACTTTATAATGGTGGGCACAGGACTTCAAGTCTCAGAATGCAAAGCAAAAACCTGGGCTGGATGGGTCAAGCATGGTCATGAGAAAATTGAGAGCTCCGAAATAGCTTCTGCTTTAGCTGTATTGTTTGATGTACCGAACAGGTTTTTAATCCTGACACTTGTGAGTTTTCACTGCTGCAAATAAAGCCCCCAGAATCCCAGAAGTCTGTATTACTTTTAGATAATTCGGTGAGTAACTCTCGCTCCTCAAGTGGTGCTAAACAAATAATTTAACAGTTTGTGATTTGGCCCCCATACAAAATTCCAAAAATATTGAGTGCTCCACCATAAAGCAAGAGCATTTTTTCCTATGGTGGAATATGTGGGCTCCACTTACTTCAAAGCTCTTGGGGCAAACACAACTACTTCCTCACAACCATTCCTTCTTCTTTGCATTGTAACTGCACCTAGGCCTTGATTGTTAGTGCCAGCGCTTGGACGCCTCAGGGCAGCAATTCGCGCTTTACAAATCCACATCATATCATATATCATATATCATATCATATCATATCATAATGCTTATATCATTAGTATCACCAGCTTAATCAGTTAAGTGGCTGCAATATAATGGTTTATTAACTCAAAAACGTTATCACATTCACCATCCCACACATACTCTTCACTTTCCTTCAGAAGTTTGCGTACACACATAGTCTTGCTGGCAAATTTTGGTAGAAATTTAGCATAATTCTCTGTGAGACCGATAAAAGGACCTAAATTGATCATTATCCATGGGTCCCGATGCTGTTTCTATTGCTGGCAAGATTTTAATTTTAGGCTCAATGCATGTGTTAGAAATGTAATGTCCTAAATAATCCATCCCATGTTGGAGAAATGTGCATTTGTCTTTCATGAGAGTTAACCCACTAGCTTTGATGATTTCTAATACTTTCCTCACCCGTATATTATCTGCACAGTTTTCCATACCATATACCAAGATGTCATCTTGGAAATACGTGACGCCTGCCAGGTCTTTGAATAAGTTATTTGCAAGCCTCTGAAAAGCAGAAATGGACACTAACCTGAAAGCCATACCGATATAATAATAAGCCACTTCTGGTGTGACAAATGATTTGAGTTCTGACTGGTGGTAGGCAGCAGACATGTCTAGGGATGTAAATAACACTGCCCCCTTTAACGTGCTTAACATCTCATTGATGTTGTATAAAGGTTGGTAGTGTACCCAATTGTTGTTGTTTAAATCTTTTAAATCTACACACAATCTCAACGATTTATCACATTTGCGTGCTAGTGCTACTCGTGCGAGCCACTCTGAATCCTCAATTGGTTCAATTATTCCCAAAGTAAATAAACATTTAAGTTCAGATTTCAATTTTACTCTTAAACTCATTGGAACCTTAAGCACTTCTTTTAAGATTATGCGCTGTTAGGATCCTTTCAATTTCCCTAGACTATCTGTGAACAGTTGTGGAAACTCACCCACTCATCCAGACTCCCTGTCTGGACGGATGTGAGTATAGCATTAGCATCAGATTTTCATAATTATCGGAGAAATTGTCCTCAAGTGTGTTCACAGTTTAAACTCTGCATGTTTTTTCTCCTTTCGCCGATGTTCACAACCATGCAAAATATCCTTTATGGCCACATTTAAAAGAGACTAGGTTGAGGGCTGCAGATGACATGCCACTGCCTACTTGAGGCCTCCTGTCACAATGAAAACATGCTAATTCACTTCACAAAAATACTTGATGTTTGAAGCTTCACTTTTAAATCCTGCTTTTTCATTTTAAACTTTTAAAGAATATTTGTCACTTTTGTTTGGAAATTAACTTTACTTCACTTGATCTAGCCCTTACACTAATTTCTCTCATGCACAGTTCAGAGTGCTCGATACTCATTGCCAATGTTAATTCTATCTCTAAATCGGGGTTTCTGTTGATAATAATCACTCTTGGATTTGCTAGTTTTCTCAGTCAATTGGTCACACAGTATTTCTTCTTCAAATTTGTGATAATTGCAGGTGGAGGTATGAATTCTTAATGCTGTTACAAAATCATCTACAGGTTCTCCAGACAATTGCAAATGATGAAGAAACTTGTGTCGTTCCAGAGCAATGTTCTTAATGGGATTGAACATTTTGTACAGTGTTTTCACAATAGAAGCATTATGAACTAGAACTTCAGAAGCATCGCCATCACTACAAGCACTGGTGCGAATGTTAACAACTTCGAAAGGAAGAGTTTTTATTTAACTTCTTTCTTCCAGTTCCAGATTGTAGACTAACAACAGTTTTCCCCCTTGAGTTGAATGTGACACCATCAATAGCTTTCAGGTACAACCCAAAAACTGTATGCCATTATTCACAATTAAGTGGAGAAATTCCTGGCACTTATAAAAATGGAGGAGGTGTTGCAATTTTTTCCATGCTTTAGTAAGATATATTTTTTACTGTGGCTGCATGGGTGGTTGCTGCCAATGTCTACTCAGAATTAACTAAAACTGTTGATACATATAGTATTCGAAGCAGATACACTAACATCAAAAGGTGTTGGCACGTACAGTGACAATTGTTAATCTTTATTTATTTAAGGTGTGCCTATCATCAATAGCACAGGCAATCCGTCAAATTAAAGGAGAATACTATGTGTCAAATCAGTAATATTACTTTATAAGGTGTGTGCCCATCACTGATAGTATAGGCAAGTAGGCAAGATGGCACTGGATGCAACACATGTACTGAGAAAGTTGATGTTAATCCACCCAAAGTCTCAAAATTGCTGCTAAAAAATGCCACTTAGCATGGTAGAGTGTGGTTTTCAGCCAGCTCGGTAGGGCTTGTTACATTCGGTTGTGTGCCCTCCCCAATGTCCCAAAAGGACTGCCGAAAATGCCACGTGCGTTGCAGTGCCTGATTTTCCACAGGTGGTGGGGCTTGAAATGCACAGGAATTTTCTTTAAAGTCAGTTGGGGGGGCGTGGCCAAGATGGCGGAGTGAGCGGACGCGTCTCGTCTCAGCTCCTGCCACCGGCCCGAATTTTGCAACGGTTCCGGCGCCTCTCCCGACCGTAGTCGGTGCCCAGGGCTGCCGGAGCCGTCCTCGCACCAGAGCGGACCTTGCTGGGGGTGTTGGCGGCGCCGCGAACTTAGGCGGCAGAGCGTGGCGGACTGGGGGCGCCCATCCCCCCTCTGGCCTGGAAACGAGGCCGGCTGAGGCCGGAGACACAGCCGAGCGGAGAGACCCTGGCGCGGCGTCACCGCGGGGACAGAGACCCGAGGCCCCAGCGGAGGACGCCACAAGCCTGAATAGCGCCGAGATCCGGTCGGCCGGCCGGAGAGCGCCGCATGGGAGCCCCGTGAGGCGTTGAAGACGGCAGCAACCATCGGCGACAGGACGAGAGGTGAGAGCGGGCCCGGGGCACGGCAGGCTGCGCTTGACTGAACTTGGGCGGTGATAGGGTGATTCTGGCAGCGGGCCCCTCGGCGGGCGCATCGGCCCGAGGCCTGCAGCGCCCTGCGTGCCCGCCTCCCTTTCCTTGCCCGGGCCCGCGCTAGAGCCCCGGCGGAGGAGAGCCCCCTGCCTCCCGCGGCACGTGCATTAGCCGCTGGACGTGACCGGACCCTCCACCCTGCTTACCTGATCAGCGGCGCCCACGGAGAGACAGCGCCAGGGGGCCCGCATTAGCACATCGGGGATCTACCCGGTCCCGAGGATCTGACCGCG
Source organism: Lissotriton helveticus (assembly GCF_964261635.1). Classification (NCBI taxonomy): domain Eukaryota; kingdom Metazoa; phylum Chordata; class Amphibia; order Caudata; family Salamandridae; genus Lissotriton; species Lissotriton helveticus. Next base: position 935,436,387 of record NC_136059.1, on the reverse strand, counting down.
GCCGGCGTAGTGCTGCAGAGTGCTCTCTGGCGGCGCGCCCACCCTGGATTCGGCGGCCCTCACGCCTCCGGGGTGCGGTGGCAGCGGCCCTCGCCCCTCGCGGGCCTTCATCACTCCCCGAGGCCCCTGACTCCAGAAGACTGGACGCCGCGACAGGCGCTATGCGGCTAATTGTTTGAGGCGCAAGAGAGACGTCCCGCCATATTTGCCGGAATCCGCGGACGGCCCCCGCTGTGAGGGAGGCCTGGTGGGGCCACTCACACGTTGACGACCGCACGGCGACAGGAGTCCGGTTGTCCGCAAGGTGGTTGTGGGGACGGGGGCGCCCAGACCGCCAGGCAGAGGGATGTCCATGGGCAGGCCGCCCCGAGGCAAGACGGTGAAAGAAATGTTCGCCAAGACGCAATCCCCTCTACAGAAGGATGCCATGGCCCCTGCGCCGAAGCAGACGGACCGGGCCACGGAGGAGGGCGCGGAGCCCATAACGAAGGCCTTCTTGGAGTCCCTTTTTGCCTCCCTGCGGGATGATATCCAGACCTTCAAGACTGAATTCACTAGCGAAATCCGCGAGGTGAGGCGCGAAATGGATGGCATAGGTGAACGAGTGGCGGACTTGGAGGCCAAGGGCGATGAACGGGAGACGGAACTCTCTGCTCAACAACAGGAGATCATCCGCCTACATGATCATCAAGTGGATCTACAACTCCATCTGGAGGACTTGGAGAATCGTTCCAGGCGGCACAACATCCGCATTCGCAATGTTGCCACATCGGATGCCACACAGGATGTGTTTCGGTATGCCAAGGAGCTCTTCAACCATGTGCTAGGGAGACCGCTGGACTCGCCACTGCAGCTTGACAGGGCCCACAGGACGGGTCCGCCCCGCGCAGCTACTGCCCCCCCGCCCGACATCCTGGTGTGCGTTCAAGACTACCGGACCAAGGAGGAAATACTACAGAGGGCGCGCCAGACTCATCCGATAACGTTCCAGGGCACCTCGCCGCAACTATATCAGGACCTGGCGGCACTCACGCTACACAAGCGCCGGCTCTTCAAGCCGGTCACCTACTTCCTGCAGCAGAAGGGTATCCCGTACAGCTGGGGCCACCCCTTCCGTCTTGTCTTCAGACTGGAGAATAAGCAGTACCAGCTCCGATCGGTCACCGAGGCCTGCTCCTTGCTTGGTATAGAGATGCCGCAATGGACCCAACAGCGGCGGCGGAGGCGGGTCAAGAAGCCACAGGCGATGGAGATCGCAGCAGGGCAACGCGCCGCGGTAGATGCAGTGGCTGCGGACGGCGATGCCGGCCCCCCAGGATGAGAGCTTCATGACAGTGCCTGGTTTGATCGTCTGCTCTGGCCATCGGGCCGTTGGCGGGAAGAAGACTCCCGAATTGACTAGTAAGACTACCTTACTTTACCTCCTGTTCTCCTTTTCATCCTTGGATGAGAGACAATGGAACTCTTTGGGGTATGCATTGACTGTTGGCAGTTGTGGGGGAGGGGGGTGGGGAGTTGGGTAGGGGGGGAGTTCATGGGGGTTGAGGGATTGGGGGGGGGGTTCATGGTCCATGGTCGGCGGGTGTCGTACTGGGTTGGCTCCCCTGGGGGAGGTAGGGCGGCACCGCTGGGGAGTGGGTGATTCTACCAGTCGGAGCGCTGGGCACTGCCATAATGGCTATCTGGCAATCTTTCGCTTTCTAGATGGCGCGGGATGACATTGTTGTTCTCACTTTGAATGTGAGAGGCTTGAACAATCCAGTGAAACGCAAAGCAGTGCTCCTGTTCTTAGAACACTCCAAAGCAGACATCTGCCTATTGCAAGAGACACACCTTCTAGCTAAAGACTGCCACAGCCTTCACTCTCCCAGGTTCCCGCAGCAATTCTTCTCCTCCTGTACGGAGAAAAAAGCAGGGGTGGCAATACTGGTAGCGCGCACTTTCAAGGGCAAAGTCCTGGGTAAGGTGGCGGAAATTAAGGGGCGGCTACTGGTTTATAGGTTTACACTGGGAGACATACACTACACGATTGGCTCGTTATACGGGCCGAATGAGGGTCAAGAGAGGTTCCTACATTACGCACTTACGGAAGCGACTGCAACGCTAGATCGTCACATACTGTTAGGGGGGACTTGAATTTGGTTCTAGACAATTCACTCGACCGCTCCTGCCAGCGCGTTAGTCAGGTGGGTGCTCTGTCAGCGTCTGGTTTGGCTCGCTTGAACGACCTGGGGCTTGTAGATGTTTGGCGCGAGCTTCACCCGGGTGTGACAGAATACACTCACTTCTCAGCAGCGCGTAAAACATATGCACGCTTAGATTACCTGCTTGTCTCCACAGCGGCGCGCACTCTGGTCACCAGCGCTGAAATCGGTACGGCGTCCCTATCCGACCACGCCCCAGTCGTGGTCGCCCTGGCAGGGCCACGGGAACCGCGCCCGGGTAGAGTGTGGAGGCTTCGAGATTCTCTGCTTCACAAACAGGATGCGGTTGCCAGAATTCAGGGAACCATAAAAGATTACCTGTCCCATAATAGTAACGGGGACACCACGCTGGCTACTCAGTGGGCCGCGCTCAAGGCTGTGCTGAGGGGCGAATTCATTTCGATTTCCGCTGCGGAAAACGCGGAACGCCAGGCCAAGAGGGATGAGCTCACCCAAAAGACCAGGGAACTGGAGCACATTCACAGAAGGACGGGGGCCCCGAGGATTTGGCGTCAGTTACGAGCTGCTCGTCAACAGCTGGCGGCACTGGACATCGACAGGGCGGAGTACGCAGCGCTGAGGCTGAAACACGCCTACTACACCGGGGGGGACAGATGCGGGCATCTCTTGGCGCATAAACTGCGGACAGTTGCTCAAAAACGGGAGGTTAAAGAATTGAAACGAAGCGACGGTACCGGTGTCACCGGCGATCGAGCAATAGCGGGGGCCTTTAGCGCCTTCTATGCCACGCTATACGGAGCAGACCCGCCTGACCCGGAGGCGGAATCAGCCTTTCTCGACGGAATCCCTCTACCGGCCCTGACCCAGGAGCAAATGGAAACTCTGGAGAGAGACATCCGCCCAGAGGACGTCATTTCAGCGATCTCGCGGCTCAAACTCGGGAAGGCGCCGGGGCCGGATGGCTTCCCGGCGTGCTTCTACAAAACCTTCTGTGTTCAGCTTGCGCCGCTCCTTGCCAGACTCTTCACATCGTTTGCGGAAGACGGAGCAATCTCCCGGGAACTCTTGGAGGCCTCCATTGCGGTTATACCCAAGCCAGGCAAAGACCACACCGACTGTGGGGCATACAGGCCCATCTCCCTTTTAAACGTTGACCTTAAGCTCTATACGGGGATCCTCGCCTCCAGACTGGGCCCCTACATGGGAGGTCTAATTCAACCGGACCAGTCGGGCTTCATCCCGGAGCGTCAGACCTCTGACAACACCAAACGGGCCCTCCACCTCATTGAGAAGGCGGCCCGCACACCGGGCGAATACATGATGCTGGCCATTGATGCAGAGAAGGCCTTTGATAGGGTTCATTGGCCCTATCTGGAGAAAGTCCTGCAGAAGGCGGGTATGGGGCCCAAATTCCGGACAAGAGTACTGAACTGCTATAAATTCCCTTCGGCCTCTGTCAGGGTTAATGGCTTGTCCTCCCCGCGTTTCCAGATTGAGAGGGGCACCAGGCAGGGGTGCCCGCTGTCCCCTCTCCTGTTTGCCCTCTACATGGAACCGCTAGCACAGCTCATCCGAACTGACCCGGAGGTCAAAGGAATCAAATTTGGAGCAGACGTCCACGTCATCAGTCTCTATGCAGACGATATCTTGTTGTCACTCGCGGACCCTCGAAGTTCTCTCCCAGCCTGCATGGCCGACCTTGATAGGTTTGGCAGCGTGTCGGGCTTCAAAGTCAACCTGACGAAATCAGTGGCCCTTGACCTATCCCTCGCTGTGGACACGCGAGCCTCGCTGCAGTCCCAGTTCCCGCTGCAGTGGGCTACGGAAGCGGTCCCCTACCTGGGAATCAAACTGGCTGCCTCCCTTCAAACCACGGTGGACGTTAACTATGACCACCTCCGGCGGAGGGTACGACAGGAGCTGGGACAGTGGAAGCACTACCCGTTGTCCTGGTTAGGCAGGGTGGCGGCGATCAAGATGACGATTTTACCCCAGATTCTCTATATTTTTCGCACTATACCTCTCGCCCCCCCTAAGGGATGGATTAAAGTGATGCAGTCGGAACTTTCCCGATTTGTCTGGAATGGGAGGAAACCGCGTCTGAAAGCCCAGATCGCGATGCTCACGCCCGAACAGGGGGGGATCGGGATTCCGAATCTATCCGCCTACTTCCAGGCGGCGCAACTACGCTTTCTGGCGGAATGGGTCCAATGGGAATCCGGGAAGCACTGGTTATTCCAGGACCAAGCGGTGGCGGGGCGCACTCTGCAAGAGATCCCGTTCATACGCAAGGCACACAGGCCCCGTAACCTGTATGCGTCCCACATTACTCGAGTCCCCCTTGAGATCTGGGACCGGGTTGGACTGGAGCTCGGCCTTACCACCCCCATTTCACCTCTCACCCCCATCCTCGATAACCCTGACTTCCAGCCGGGGCTAGATGGGAAGGCCTTCGAACGATGGAAGTCGGACGGCTGTCGATCTCTTTGTCACATGTATGATTCCGAAGGGATAATCCCCTTTCCACAATTACGCCAAGACTTCGGCCTCCCGGAGACCGAGCGACTCCATTATTTCCAAGTCAGGTACTGGGCCCTTAACAAGTCAGTCAGAGCAGATGCGGATAGGCGACTAACGGATTTTGAGTACTGGTTGATCACCCGCAAATCAGACAAGCAGCTAATCTCGGACCTATACAAAATGCTCACACACAAACACGAATACACCTATAGCGCGAGTAGGGCTCGTTGGGAAAGGGAGATGGGGAGGTCCTTTACACATAAGGAATGGGAGGGTATATACTACAGAGCAAGGCACTCGGCGTATCATATGGGGCTCACTGACACTCTGACGAAAGTGGTGACCTACTGGTACTACACACCTGAACGACTATATGAAATGGACAGTAGCAAAGACCCCCTCTGCTGGCGGGGCTGTGGACAACTAGGCACCCTCACGCATACACTGTGGGAATGTAGTCTTTTGCAGGATTACTGGGGTCGAGTCCTGGACGACGTAGATAAACACTTTGACACCGAAATTCCACGCTTCCCCTCCTACGTCGTCCTGGGGCTCCCAAATGCACTGACCTACCCATTACGATCACGAAGGGGTCGCTTGATAGCTATAGCTCTAGGTTCGGCGCTACAAAACATCATAGCACATTGGCGCACGACCCACATACCCACATACCAAGGTTGGCTCCATCGCCTATGGATGGTCCTGGGTATGGAAAGGCTCTCCCTGTATAAGGCGGGGGGGGGAAGGGGCGAAGTATGCTGAGCTTTGGCAACCGTTCTTAGCCCTCCTGTCCTCGGAGTTCGTAGAAATCACCTGTCCGAGGTATCTCCGCTTGTTGAGGTTGACGGAGCCAGCCCCGAAAGTGGGAAACAACGAACCTGCCCCGAATTCGGAGAAGTGATGGTGTGTGAACAGCTGACATGAGACTGTGGACCATGGGGAGGGGGGGGGGGGGGAAGGGGTTTGGATTTGTTGGGGTGGGATGTTGGGGGGGGGGTGTTGGGCATGGGGTGGGGTTAGTTGATGCAAGAGAGGGTGGGTATGGGGGGAAGTTACTGAGGGTCCTGGCAACCTACAAATTCGATCTATGGGGGCCAGCCATATTCTACTTCAGCGAGGGAGGGGACGGACTGGCAGGAAAACTTGGAGCTGCCTTGAATAACATCGCACTGCTTGAAACGCGGCCGGCCCGAGATGGGTTGTAGGTGGCTTGCTGTGTATAATCACGATTTGCTATATACTGCGTACCTCCGACCCCTTTGATGCACTTGAGGCCCTGTGTGGGATGCCACGTATGACAAGAGCTCTTGATTGTTGATTCCTGTACTGTGTTAACTTACTTAATAAAAATATTTAATACTAAAGTCAGTTGGGCATAAAGACGGTGGGAAGCGATAAATCACAAAATGTCTGAAATACCACTCACTTCACCATATGAAGGCCCACCCTGCAATTCCAGCACCACAGGGCAGATGCACTCGAGGAAGAAGGCACAGAAAGGACTAGGAGCACATCAACACATTGCTCGAGAATATTAAAAGATGCCGAAATAGGCCAGCAGTGCCCCAGAGGTGTACAGCTCCCTCAAGAGGGGGGGAAACTTTTCGATACTGGAAGGAGGTCAATACTTTAACACATGGTAAGATTTCATGGTTTATTCCTTACAACTATCGGCTCCAAAGAGCAGCTGCCACTCCTGTAACGCTGGCCCTACAGTACGATACAGTAGAGCTCTCTTACAAAGTTCAGATGATATAACCCAACAGAGAGGTACTCTGGGGAATGACAAGATCAATTTAGACTGGAGAGGGGAGGGGAAGTGAAGAGAAAAAAGTGAAGTAGGGAAGAGTAAAAAGAGGAAGGCAGCGTGGGATGGAGGAAAGGCGAGACAGGAGAGATGGAGGCACATGTGTGGTAAAAATGTACATGGAAGTAGGACCGTGGATATTATTTGTGAGGGGGTGTGTGGGACCCAAGGCATCTCAAATATAGCTGTTTTTCTACCTCACTAGAGCAGTAAGTGGGCCGTTTTCTTTAGTTGAATTGGATCCCATGGCTACATTGCTATGCCACTGGTGTTACCTGACGAAGAGGGGGCCTATTTTGAGGAATGCATACACACATATACCTTAGGAAAGTTTTCAAACGCTTTTGTTCACCTCGTGTCTATCCACTCAAGAACACGTTTATGAATATTTGTTGATTGAATGTTCTTTGACAATATGAGGTAATTCAGTTTGCAGTAGGAGCTCTACAAATTAAGTTATCATCTTCTCAACCAAAAACATTGCATTCAGTCTGAAGGCTGCCAATCCTGTGCACCAAGGCTGCCTTTTGTCCTTCCAACCATCTTGCCAGACAGGATAGACTATATACCCTGCTGATAGGCAGGTATGAAAGTACAGTAACATTGCTGTGTCAAGGCTAGCTGGAATCGCCAGAGCTATTAAGGGGTCCACCGTAGCATGAGGAATACATTTAGATACTATTCACTTTAACAACTGTCACTGTTACAGTAGTGGAGGTAGAAAGCCTTGCATACTTTTGTCCATCTTTAAACTGATAAGTATTGTCATTTTCAAGTGTGTCTTTATAAACATATGTGTTACCATTCTAACTGCACTACTAGAATATTAGAGAGGAAAGTAATGATTTATCCAGAACAGGATGTCAGAAAAGCTTTCTACCCTACTACAAGATTAAGCGGTCATGTAAAAAAAAATCAGCCTCTCAGTATGAAGGCTACTGTAGCCCCTCTGGAGTAGAAGAGCCCCTGCACTTCAGCCTCCCCCACTCATTGTAATACTTATCTATATCTCTGGGTCTCGAGGTCGCCTCACCACATTTTGCAATAAGGGACAACATTTTGTTTTACAACACTGCCTCATGCCAAAATAATAGAAATATTGTTCTCATATCAACCAATGTATACTGTGCCATCACGTTTCACAGGTATCTGCACTTTTTTTAATTTCAACAAATTTTATTGGAGTTTTGAGCAGTGGCGGCTGATAAAGTTTGAAAATGGTGTGGAGTAAAATGAAGCCACCAATTTTCCATTAGTGAGCAAACATGAGTAGGCATAAGCTAAAGATGTTTGAAGGCTGTAGAATTTGCTGAAAGAGAGGCTAGGCCTTGAAGTGAGGCATGGTATTTTGTTGACTGGACAGGATAAGTCTGGTACCAATGGTGCAGACAAAAATCAACAGTTTTATTAAACAAAAGAGAAAAAGTCAAAGAAGCTTGGTGCAGGGTACTTTTAAGATACGTTTTATGGATGTACCAGCACATTACTCTTGACAGATCAACAAGACAAAAACGTGTGTATCATAGCTAGCCCTTTAAAATTATTCACAAAGGAACTTTATTTTGCACTTCATGTGTGTTGTTTAACCCAGTTCCACTCTTCACCTCTGCAAAGAGATGAGAATAAAGACTTACAAATAACATCATTAGAAAACATACACACACACAGCCATTCAACATTACAGCAAGGGCATTGCCAAAAAATCTTTTAAACTGCAAAGGAAAAGCTCTCCAAGACCTGCATATGTTGACTTTCAGCCAAGCACAAAGAGACAGTCAAAAGGTTTGTACGGCGTCCTGCAGTCAGTCGGACAATTACAACCCTTCTCTTATGGTTGGTGTTCAGATTCCTCGCTGCACCCCTGGCTCTTCTAATGCACCTCCTCAGATGGTTAATGGAACCAGCAGGCTGTGCTCACCACGCAGCAGCACTTCACCAGTGCATCTGTTTTTAAGTATTGAAACCCATTTTGCTGGCGAAATTGTATCCTGAGTGGAAATAAATGCTAGTGTACAGAAGCACCATGAAGTCAGAGAGGGAAAAACAGGCACTCTTGCTGGTGTGAGATAAAACACAGTATGGCTGTTGTGAAGTCAAGTTAAGTCAAGATAACTTTATCCGGTAAAAATGCATGAAATCAGTTTATAGTTACCATGGCCTATTTACAAACTACATGGGGAAAATGAATTCAGTTCAATTGTTAAAAAGAATAAAAACAAGATAACAAGATTAGAATCCTTAAGGTTCAGTCCTAAACAAGGCACTTGGGGCCAGAGGTAGGTAAATACTATTTACCTATTCTTAAATACCAAATCATACTGATTCGGTATTTAAGAATAGGTAAATAGTATCTAGTTAATTTTTCGGTAAATATTACCGAATCTGTAAAATTCGGTATTTACTGAATCGGTATTTATCGATTCGGTAATTGCCATTCATTCCTATGGGCCTGGAGGTCCATAGGAACGAATGTCAATTACCGAATCGGTAAATTCCGATTCGGTAAAAGGGGGAAACATTGAAGGGTGGCTTTGACACCCTGTTGCACCCCTCAATTGTGTATGGGTGCACATGTTGCAGACATACATGCCCTAAGGCATGTATGTCTGCAACATGGCACTGTTGGAAAAGCAAAAAAAAATGCTTTTTCAAAGGTTTTCATTATTTACCACCAACTTCTAGTTGGTGGTAAATAACGAATCCTTAACTGAGGAATGCACTAACTTGAGTGCTCCCTACATCCTGGATTCGGTCATTTACCGAATCGGTATGTTAAGAATTCGGTATTTTACCGAATGCTTAAATTACCGATTCGGTAGAATACCGAATCCTACAAAAATGCCACCTACATCTAAAAAGCCCAATACAGTTCGGTAACGGCCAAAATTCGGTAATTTCGGCCGTTACCGACCGGTATTGGGCGACCTACCTCTGGCCCTTGAGGAGGTACCGTAATAATTATAATTTATCTAGATCAGATACAGCTTGTAATACCTTTTTAAAATAGCAATTGCAACTTTAATAAAATTAGAAACCCCAGTATCGGAAGTTGCCAGATACCGTAAATGATTATAACTATCAATATAAAAATATGGCAATTTTTTTTTTAATCGGGACTACAAATTTTCTCCTAGGCTCTTTGTAAAGGGTGCAACAAAGCATAAAGTGCAATGTGCTTTGGGCTGCCAAGTTGTCACAAGGGCAAGGCCCCAAATTGTCCGTCCACCCAGTTTGTTTCGGAAATGCCACAAAAAAATGTAGGGTCAATAGACGGAATCTTGTTAGGTAAAAACGGGTCTGAGTATTTTTAGAGGACGTTAAATAAAATTGCTGTTGAGCAGGGAATAAGCAGAGAGGGCCTGCTACCTCCGGCTGAGAGCGGCACGTGTTTGCTCTAGCAGAATGCGCCTCTTTTATGAGTTTTTTCGCATTCTCACGGATGCTAGCTGGGCAATCAAAATAGTGTTCCAGGCCTAACTTGTGAAAGTTGTCCCTGACACATCAAAGCCATGAAATAGCTAATGCACCATCAAGGCTAAGGCAACCCTTAATAACCTCTCTAGTAAATGACAGCCTTTCTACTAACCAAATTTTGGCCCATAAAAGTAAGGGGGCAATATTTATACAATCTTCAACAAGGTCAGGCCCCACCTCACAATGGCAAATGGTTGTGGAGGAACCGTTTGGAACCAACAGTAATCTTTTAATGAACGCATTTTCCATGATTTGCAACTGGCTACAGTTATGGTACCCCCAAACACTTGCACCATATGTTGCCACCGGAACACATTTGGCTTTATAAAGTGTAACAAGGTCGGTCACCATTTTTTGCCCTAGTTTTGATGCAAAACAGAAAAGTCCCTCAACCACCCTACCTACGTTATGCACCCTTGTAGTCACAAGCAGATCCCATTTCAGCTTATTAATAAAAATGTTCCCTAAATAGTTAACATTTTTCATTTCATCAATCCTTTCTGGCTCAACCACATAGTTTCTGGTTTTAGTTGTTTGAGGTCCGCAGACCATAACATAAAATTTCCCAAAATTACCGTTTAAATCCAGTGATAACATAAAATCAGAAAATGCATCAAGATATTTTTGGAGGCCATTTGCTGTTAGGGCCTTTAGAACAGTGTTGTCCACGTAGGAGAGGAGCGGGACCCAGGAACTTCCAATACGTGGACAGTCAAGATCTTTCTCTGCCAGGAAAGCATCAAGGCCATTGGTGTAAATTATAAAAAGAAAAGGTGCTAGGATCCCTGCCGGACACCCTCTGTCAATGAAAATAGGTCTAGTTTTTTCACCATTCACACCATATCTGATACGGTGCACAGACATAATATCGACTCCACAATATCGAATGGACAAAATATCGAGTTAAAAATATCGAATATAATAAAATATCGATAACAAAAATATCGTTGTTAAAAATATCGATTACAATAATGATAATAAAATATCGAGTCCAAAAATATCGACTCAAAAATATCGACATGACAAAATATCGATTAATAGTCAAAGTAAAAAATATCGATATTATGTTGAAAAATGGTAAAAAATATAATTACATTTTAATAGTAATATAAATTGTAGTTAATGTTTAGGAGCGGGATGTTGGGTTAATAGGGGATAAGGGTGGGGAGTAATTTAAAATAAATAATTAATTAATATATGTTTGTAAATATTTGTATATTTTAATTAATTGGGAGATAATTAATAATAATTAGTTAATTAAATTATATAAATTTCTATAACATTTTAATTAGTAATTAATTGGTAATTAAATAATATTAATTAGTTAATTGGAAAATAAATCATATTAATTAGTTAATTAATTAATATAATTGGTAATAAAATTTTATGTAGTAATTAATTGGTAATTAATTATTATTAATTAGTTAATTGGAAATTGAATAATATTATTTAGTTAATTAATTAATATAATTGGTACTAAATGTTTATGTAGTAATTAATTGGTAATTAATTATTATTAATTAGTTAATTGGAAAATAAATAATATTAATTAGTTAATTAATTAATATAATTTGGTATACATTTTGTATTAGTAATTAATTGGTAAATAATTAATATTAATTAGTTAATTACATTATTTAGAGTAATTGTTATATATATAGTTTTTTGTTATAGTTCATTAAATAATTGGGGAAATATTTTTTAATAATTAAATGAAAAAAATACAGTTAATGTGCTAAAATATTGTCATATTTGTTATTGGTATAAATTGAAGTTAATGTTTAGGAGCGGGATGTTGGGTTAATAGGGGATAAGGGTGGGGAGTAATTAAAAATAAATAATTATTTATGATATGTTTCTTATAAATGTAAATTATCAATTAATTGGTAAAGAATAAATATTAATTTGTTAATTAATTCATATAATTTGGTACATATTTATCATTAGTAAATAATTAGTAATTAATTAATTTTAATTAGTTAATTTAATTATTAATAATGTTTTTGTTTTTTAATATTTTGTTATTATTAAATATTTGTTTGGGAATAAATATTATAATTAATTACATTCAATTAATTACAGCTATTTTGCTAATATATTAACTTATTAATTAAAGTTAATTAATCATAAAGGTGAGGCTTTTGATGGCGACAGGATAAAGCGCTGTTTGAGTGCAGTATTCGCGTGGTTTCTGAGGCACAGCCTGAAGTGCAACTCAGATAAGTCTGAGTTGCTTTTCTTCGGCTGTGCTCCTGATCCGGACTGGAAGTCCTGGTGGCCCCAGGACATGTTTCCCCCTGAGCAATCATCTTCCCAAGCAAAAAATCTGGGAGTGCTGCTTGATGATGCGCTCTCGTTTAGTCCCCATGTTATGGGGCTATCTGGGAAATGTTTTGGCATCCTCAAGATGTTGAGGAAGTTTCTTCCTCTGCTGTCCGTACAATATCGGAAGACAGTAGTGCAGGCGTTGGTGGGATCTAGATTAGATTACGCCAATGCACTCTTTGCAGGTCTGCCCAAGTATCTTCTGGCCAGACTGCAAGTTGTGCAAAATTCGGCGGCCAGAGCTATCTTCGGCCTGCCAAGGAGAACAAGCGCACAACTGCTTTTGAATAGGCTGCACTGGCTGCCTATTTCGAAAAGAATTAGATTTAAAATTCTGACGCTGGCCTTCAAAGCCCTTCATTCCATCGGTCCTAATTATATTAGGAAGCGGATTGCTTTCTATGTGCCTCGGAGGGTGTTACGATCTGCCGATCTGGCCAAATTGGAGGTGCCTCCGGCTAAGCGTGCTCGGATGGGAGAGCGAGCCTTTCAATTTGTGGCAGCCCGATGTTGGAATGAGCTCCCTCTCCCTCTACGCAAAGCTACGAACCTCCTGGCGTTTAGGAAAGAGTTGAAGACTCTCCTCTTTTCTGCGTAATTCTTTTGACAACTGTGCTGCTCCTCTATGTGTCTGTAGATCTCAGGCCTCTTTGCAAAAGCGCCGGGACGCCCCCTTGGGCAGCCGTGCGCTCAAAAAATAGGCCCTTAACATAACATAACATAACATTAATAGTTAATTAAATAATATTAATTAAATTTGGGTACAGGAGGAATTTTTGTGTTCAGGGTCAGTTTTCTCTCTTTAGGTAAAGGGGTATTTTTATGTTTCAGGGTCAGTTTTCAGTTTGTGGGTAAAGGGGTATATTTAAGGTTCAGGGTCAGTTTTCAGTTTTTGGGTAAAGGGGTATTTTTAGGCTTCAGGGTCAGTTTTCAGTTTGTGGGTAAAGGGGTATATTTAAGGTTCAGGGTCAGTTTTCAGTTTTTGGGGAAAGGGGTATAATTAATGTTCAGGGTCAGTTTTCAGTTTTTGGGTAAAGGGGTATTTTTAGGGTTCAGGGTCAGTTTTCAGTTTGTGGGTAAAGGGGTATATTTAAGCTTCTGGGTCGGTTTTCTGTTTTTGGGTAAAGGGGTATTTTTAGGGTTCAGGGTCAGTTTTTAGTTTGTGGGTAAAGGGGTATATTTAAGGTTCAGGGTCAGTTTTTAGTTTTTGGGTAAAGGGGTTTAGTTAATCTTCAGGGTTAGTTTTAAGTTTGTGGGTAAAGGGGTATATTTTTTGGTTCAGGGTCAGTTTTTAGTTTTTGGGTAAAGGGGTATATTTAATGGGTCAGGGTCAGTTTTCAGTTTTTGGGTAAAGGGGTATATTTAATGGGTCAGGGTCAGTTTTCAGTTTTTGGGTAAAGGGGTATATTTTTGGGTTCAGGGTCAGTTTTCAGTTTTTGGGTAAAGGGGTTTATTTTTGGATTCAGGGTCAGTTTTCAGTTTTTGGATAAAGGGGTCTTTTTTGGGTTCAGGGTCAGTTTTTAATTTTTGGATAAAGGGGAATTTTTAGGGTTCAGGGTCAGTTTTGGGTTTTTGGATAAAGGGGTATTTTTAGGGCTTCTGGGTCAGTTTTCAGTTTTTGGGTAAAGGATAATTTTTTGGGTTCAGGGTCAGTTTTCAGTTTTTGGGTAAAGGGGTATTTTTAGGGTTCAGGGTCAGTTTCCAGTTCTTGGGTAAAGGAGTATATTTTTGAGTTCATGGACACTTTTCAGTTTTAGGGTAAAGGGGTATTTTTAGGGTTCAGGGTCTGTTTTGTGTATATAAAGTGTGAGAATTTTTTTATAAATATTACAAATATTTGAAAAATGTTAGTGCAAAACATTTGCTATTTTTTATGCTAATAATAATTTTTTTAACTACTCAGCAAAAATAAAAATAAAAATATATGTTAATAATATTTATAAAATATATATAAATATTTGACAAACTTTACACAATAACATTATACTAAAGTAGCTATTCTAATGTATACATGGTCAGTCTTCAGCACCTTTCCAGATATTACTTTCACTTGAGTAGGAATAGCAATTATTAATTGGTCAGTGTCCAGCACATTTGCATATAATTTTACATTAGTCTGTTATTATATTACAAGACAATGCAAAATGGATGTTTTCACAAAACTTTATTACAATTTTCAAAAATTTTCATGTGTAATACAATACAATCACTATCAAATATAACATAAACATTTTTGGAAATGTTGTATTTGCAGAATAACACATTATCTTTTATGTACATGTTTTAATTTGTCACACAAAATTTTTTCACAACATTTCTTATGTCAAAACAAAATATTATTATCAATCACTTTCTGTAACAAGTATTTATATTGAAATAAATAAAATACCAGTTATTTTTCTGTTTCTTCCATTTATATCTAATAATGTTAATATTATATATTAATATTATTAAATATTTAATTTTAATATGGAATTTTTTATAAAGTAACATGACAATTATTATATTTGCTCAAGATATGGAAATACTAATTAATAAAAAAAAATCACATATTTCTGACAATGTTGTTTTTAAATTATACATATAAATATATTATGTTGTTAACTTTATAACTGTAAAGGGGAATAATATGTTTAATAATAATATCTGGTATTGGTAAAAGATTATGTATGCAATTATATACTTTTATAATACTTAGACATTATTATAAAAATGTTTTAATTAATTAATAAAAATAATAACAAATATATTTATTATTATTATTATTAATTAATAAACTTAAACATTTTTCTGTTCTTTTCAGAAATACATACATTCAGAGAAATAAAAATACATTATTTAAGGGCATTATTTATATAGTAAATGGTTATAATTTTTATATTAATAATAATAAATAAGTTATATTATTTATTATTATTAATTTTTTACAAAACAATTATTAATGTTTAGTTATAAACAAACACAAACTTATTCCTATAAATGTACACAAAAATAAATTTTTTACATATATTATTTCAAGTGTTACATACTTATTTAATATTATTAATATATATTAATTACTATATATTAATTAATATTAAATACATTTAAATTTTTTACACAGTTTAAATTATAATGAGTCTACTGTATTCATTTGTTACAATAACAATGTGTATGTATTATATTTTTATACTATAACATTGTATTTTCTATGATACCTTCTCTAAATTGGTTTAAGGGGACTACTTTTTTACCGCGTAAGGTTATTGCGCTTCATTCAGGACTGGAGAAGCTCGCGGTTGGGAGTTGCTTCGTGTGGAGAGAGGTAAGGTCAATTTTATATACCATTTATGACTGAGTGGTAATGTTTGAGGGTATATTCGAACTGTGTAGTGTTTTTGTGTGTATGTATGAATTGTTTATGTAGCGTTTAGGTGTAATGTCGTCGTTATAGATGCGTCGTGTATGTTTGAGTTCTAGTGCTATTTGAATTGTTAGGAAATGTCTTCTTACATGGTTAATGTTAATTGTGAGTGTATTTACAAATTTTATGGGATATTTGTGGGTGGGTTTCGTTATGTATATTTTTTTACAGGTTCCGGTTCCTCGCATGAAAACTACATGGAAGGAAGCGTGTTTTTTTTCGGAGATACTAATGTATGACTTATTATAGTTATATTTTTACGTGTATCTCCTATTTTTCGTGTTTGCCAGGAGCGGATTTTATTAATTTTAACCTTTTTTCGGGTTTTTTGAGGGTTTCGTATTGGATTGATACATTGGTATGCGTCACCGTTTTTTTTAAAGTTGTGTGTATATCACTTTAAATAATAAAGTGTCCACACTACTGTTTTCGGGATTTCCTGGAGTGTTTATTTTATTTTTACATCATTTTCGGGTTTTTGATGGTTTCCCATATTGGATTTCTCTTACTTTGTAATGGATTGTATGGATTTTATTTTGCTTCATTACGTCTCTTTCATCTACAAAAATTGTAAGTATTTTTATATTTCTATTTATTGGGTGGGAAATGTCGATCTTTATGTAATGTGTATGTGTGATGTAATTATAAATATTGCATATTTGTTCAGAAATAATGTCCAAAATTTTGATACGTTTGTAAAACAAATATGTCTTATTTATAATTGTTTAGAAATGTTTATGATTGTTATATGTACCATTATTGTAAGAAGATTTTAGTATATTTTGTATACATTTTTATAGTAGGGTTTTAGCTATTATTGACAGATATTCTAATCCTCTAGTTGTAGGGTATAGTGTGACTTGACTTTGCAGTAGTCGGAACATTTGTTTAGTTTGTTTACTTAGTTTTGGGTCAATTTGGGTCAGAGATTGTTCCATTCTTAGTTCTTGATAGCTTTGTTCTTTTATCAAAGCTTCTAGTAGGTTATGGAATGTGGGTCTGGTTCTGTTGGTTTTAGCCTCTTGGTTTAAAGTACTAAGATAGACATTCCACCAAGGGATTTGGAATTTGGGTTGGCGTCGATGTCCAGATCTGTGCAATCTTCCCACCCAAGTATCTTCGAAATAATCCAGTAATGGGGTTAGTTTATCTTCATTCCTCTTGTAATATGTGCTGTCAATTAATAAATTATAGTGTTCCGCTACATCGGTAACAGGAACGTAGGCCAGTGCTATCAATTTTTTAATTTGATAGGCAAAGGTGCTATCTGTTGAGTACAAAATACTTAAAGTTGATTTTTGGAGATGTCTCCATATGCTCTGATAGGAAATGATAGTAGCAACCCTGGATTGCTGTGTGGGGAAATATTTTCCAAATGCTATTAATCATAGCTAATTCGAAATCAATAATTATTTTTTCTGGAAAATAATTATTGATTTCATTTTTGAGAACATTTAATATTTCTGTGTAAGTGTTTTGCTGTTTGTTTGGTAGCAAACAGTAAATGAAAAGGATGTTATAGTTATGGTATAACCCGTGGATGGAATATAGTTGATAAAAAGGTTTTGGGCATGGTTTAAATGTTCCATCCATCATCCATTGGGGACACTGTTGGATTTTTCTTAAATTACTTGCAGTTGCAAACATTATGATTCTGTTTGTACTGCTTTCATTGTCAAAAAGGATACATTTGTCTTTATTGTGTGTGATGGACATTTCTGGTGAAATAATAATTTCCTCAAAAGTAGTAGGGTTGGGTGGGGTTGTGGAAGTGCGTCTTTTAGTGTATGCAATTGTGCGTTTTAGGGAGTCAATAGAGGGTAGTTGACCTGAAGCATGGGCTGGGACTTTTAACAGTTCCTCTTTAAGGATTTGTGTTGTTGGTCTATCACTTTGTGTGCTAGCAGTCTTTATACTTTCTAAAGCATCTCTAATTTCAATTTCTGTGACATTGGGGGGATGATTGTGTTCCCTGGTAAATAGCACATTAGTTTCCTCTGTAGTAGCCCTTCCATAACATTTGTTTGAGTAATATTTTGTACATTTCCAGAAAACTTTTCTACCACTTTGTCTTTCCTGACTATAAACATAACCCATATAACATAACAGTAATTTATTTTTCTGTGACATAACAAATTCTGCACCTTCTGTCATTTTGTTTTACTTGTTCTAGGAAAGAGTAGAAAGAAACAAAATCAAATAACATATATTTCACTTAGTGGTGCTAACATAATTAATGTTGTATTTATACTTACGTTTACTAAAAGTTGTAATCACAAATGCAGAACTGTATTTTTAGGGACTTTCTTGTATGTATTTCTTTATTTACTGTTGGTATGAAAATATAGAAATGCTAAGTTAATGTTTATACATAACAAACGTTTTTCCTAGGAAAAAGCAGTTTATTAATTTGCTTAGTACTACATTTGATGTGAACATTACATATACTTACTTGTTTAAATAGTTGAGTTGTAGTATTTGGTGGAGTACATCAAGGTAGTAAAGTTTAGATCTGTTGAGAAGATAGAATAAATACATGTCACATAATATAAAAATTATTTTGAACCGTTGGGAAATTGGAAATATGTAAAAGTATACTAACTTCTAAATATGTACTTTTCTTTGCTGTAGGTAGAATAGATGTATGATGTATTCACAATATCTGTAGAGGAAATATAAAATACATAACATGGTGTTAAGAACATAGTTCTTGTTATTTTCGGAAGTTTTAGACAAATTGAAGTATAATTACATTTTTTACAAGGGTAGTCTTGTCTTTTGGTATAGTTGATGTTGGATGTTTTTATTGGATCTGTAGGGAAGATGTAATATGCAAGATATGTTGTTTAGAAAATAGCATTTTAAATATTGGTTGTTTACTAACAAAAACATATATACTTACATGTTTAATTAGTGTAGTTCTATACATTTGTAGTGTAGAAATCGGAAAATCGCTGAATATCTGTGAATAAAATGTTTTAAATAAAGTATGAATCTTGTGAAATAGTGTTTAAAAACAGCTGTTGTATAACAGAGCATTAATATATACTTACTATCTTATTTTGCAGGGGAAGAAATAGGAGCATGTATTACAATTTTTTTGTAGTAGTTTCTATCAGAAAAGTAGGAGGAGATAAAAATTAAATAAGTGGAAGAGTTAGGAGATATAAGTAAAAGAGTAGACTACTAATTTTGAATTTTAAATAATGCAATGTAACGTACTTGAATAATTAGCTAGTGAGCTGGATCTTTAAAGATGTTTGTTCAGGAACAAAATCTTCAGAGTGTTGGCATCTTCTTTCTATAGAGTTAGCAGCAGCAAATGGTAGAATGCATTTATCCCTTTTATAGTATGTGTATTTTGTGTGCTTGGATTAGATTGGTTGTAGGATGAAAGGAAGGATTGTATAGGCTAGTTTGAATTTTTTTTATGTTAATTGGTGTGTTTGTTGATGTGAGAATGGTGGTATGTGGTGCTTTCCGCATTAAAGCAGGTTAGTTGTTAAATAAAATAGATGTGTAAGTGTAAAAATATTATGAAAATTTTAGTTACATGTAAAGATTCTTTTTGAAATGATAGAACGAATTTAATATAATGTATAGCAAATGATGATAAATAGTAATGGTATAAAAGTAACAGGTATTATATGTAAAATGTTTTTTGTATAGAGAAATGACTTTTATAGACGATTAATATGGTTTTTTAGACATGAAAGGGTACAAAAAATAACTCGATATTTGTTTAGAAACGATATTTTTGTACTCTATATTTTAGTAGTCGATATTTTTGTAGTGTTAGGTGTAATTTCATGAACAACGATATATTAGTAGTCGATATTTAATAAGACGATATTTATGTACTCGATATTCTAAATACTCGATATTTTTGTATTTTGTGTAATAAGTATACAAAGTCGATATTTTTGTAGTCGATAATTATTCAACGATATTATTGCTAGTCGATAATGTGACCGTCGATAATATTTCAGTGATCCATCTGATACTAACAGATGTCGAGGCGTAGAGCCTGCGGAGAAGAGAAAGTAAAGGTTCCTCAACTCCCATTTTCCCCATCAGTGCCCACAACTTGTCCCGGTTTACAGTATCAAAAGCACTGGACAAGTCCATAAAGGTTAGATGAATAGAGTCCCTTCTGTATTTGCCCATAATCAGGGACAAGTTGAGGTACTGTTCGATAGTGCCCATGCTCCTCTGAAGCCATACTGTGATCTTGCAATCACCCCTGTGTCTGATGCCCAGGTTTGTAGTATTGCTAGGACAACCCTACCCAACAATTTTTCTGTGGCATCAATAAGGGAGATTGGCCTATAGCAGGAGGGGTCACACCTGTTACCTTTTACAAATACAAGAACTACTATTGCCGCCTTCCAAGATGCCGGGATAGGGCCGATCACCACTGCTTTAAAAACATTAGTCAGTAATGGAGCCCATAGGTTAATGTTAGTTTTAAAGAGGTCCAGTGGCACTCCATACGGGACGGGGGCTTTCA
The DNA here is from genome assembly GCF_964261635.1 of Lissotriton helveticus. Taxonomy (NCBI): domain Eukaryota; kingdom Metazoa; phylum Chordata; class Amphibia; order Caudata; family Salamandridae; genus Lissotriton; species Lissotriton helveticus. Next base: position 935,416,183 of record NC_136059.1, on the reverse strand, counting down.
TGCTGATTCCTTTGGCCATAGCTTCGTAAACCTCAGCTACTGAGATTGACGCACTTAAGTGACAGGTTGAGGTTAAGTTTTGGGGAAGATCCTCACTGGGGACCTCATGCAGGCGGCCCTTTGGATTAAAAATGGCCGCATAGTGGGCTTCCCAGACATCACCCAAGATCAAGGACACCATCCTGCCCACCTCCTCATTAAATAATGGGCGGTTTATGACTTCCCAGAAACTTTTTGAGTCCTTAAGGGTGCTCGCTGTTTCCAGATCATCCCAGGCTAGGCGCTTCCGTTCTTCTTTCATCTGTTTCACCATATTTTTATAAACCTTCCTAGCAAGTTTGATCTGAGCCCTATCACAGGGGTGTGCATGCAGTGCCAATTTAAAAATGTTGTGCGCTCTTGTACATTCCGCATTTAACCACCTTATCTCCGGGTGGTCCACCGCTTTGATTGTTTTAGTCAAATATTTGGCTACATGCGAACAAACCAGTTGGAATTCCTGAATAATGTCAACAGGGGGCAGGTCATGGGCTAAACACTTCACAAAAGAATCATAATTTGATCGAACAATTTTAGCTTCAAACTCGGTAGGTTTTACTTTATTCCATCTAAGTGTTACTCCCTTATTAGGATTAAAAGAAACGTTGTGACCTACAGCATTCCCCGTGTGAGCTATTATACTAATTATCATTGTAAGTAGGTTATGGTCGCTCGCACTAATTGGAACCACCCTAAAGTCACCTATGAGTTGCAGGAACTTGTGTGATATAAACATGAAATCAATAATACTCTCCTACCACAACCCACATAGGTGGAACACTGTATTAAGGGATAGCTAACTAAGCCATTAATAAGGCCCAGATTGTTCTCCATAATAATAAAGTTAAGAGCTTCTGCCTGGGGGGGGGTATGACTAAAGTGCGCCAGGGCGTACCCCCCCATACTTAACTTCCCTCATGCAAAACCAGAGCTATATCGGCAAATTGAATAATTGAAATCTCCAACCCAGAGAATACACAAAGGTTGCCACTTCTATGAAATTATATTAAGTTCTGACTGTAAAGCCTCAATAACTTTGCAAGTGTTGTGATTAAAAATATTGTAATATCGGTTTATCACTAATAACTTATCTTTCAGCGAAATAGAAATCGCTACTAATTGAAACCAGGGGGATGTACCAACAACAGTGACTTTTATGGCTTCATATTTTACTGAAATAAGCATTACCAACCCTCCTTTAACTCTCCCAGAGGACGAAGGGGTAGCATTGACTATATAAGAACAATAAACATTCAGTGCAATATCCTTTGTGTACCATGTCTCCTGGAGACAGATGATATAAAATCCTGTTATGTTATGTTATATTATTTTTATATAGCGCAAATCACCAACCGGTCTCTAAGCGCTTCTAGAGAAAGTGAACAAGTTGCTAGAATATGGATAACTAGCGGCAGCGGATGCAGAGATTATGCAGATGTTAGTGCCTCTCTAAAATGGTAGGTCTTTAAGAGCTTCCTAAAGGTAAGCAAAACCGGTTCCTTTCGCAGGTACTCCGGTAGATCATTTCAGACCTGTGGGAGGAGGACTGAAAACGCTCTTCCCCCTTTGGTTGTAATGGCTATACCTGGACGAGACTAGCCGACAGGCCTGGGATGATCGTAAGACCTGGCCGGGGACGTGCTTAATCACATGATCTTTTATGTATTTAGGTGCCTCCCCGTATATTGACTTATGCCTAATCTAATATATGTTGCCCAAGACTCATCGAACAATTTAGAACCAATTCCTGCTATGTTCCAGGAAATGAATTTAAGGAAAGACTTTTGCTGACCATATTTTTCCAGCCTAAAGGCTTCATTATTCATGACTTGGTTAACTGTGGTAGTAGGGGGCCCAGGGGTCTTCCTAGCCAAAGTGTCACTTAGATATATATTGCCGGGATGGGGAGATTCTGAGAGTTATCCCAGTTCTTCACGTTAGTAGTAATTTTCAGGGCGGAAATTTCAGGGATACCAACAGTAACCCTATTGTTAAGTACATCTGTATGAACTCCATCCCCCTGAGCCATAAGGGATAATCCTGCTGTCACCAATGCCACAGGAAGATTAGAACGGTTAGTTAGTCAATCAATTTCTGTCAGCCCTGTTGTAAAGTCACTTTGGTAACACGTAATTAAATGCGCACAAGTGGGCACCCCAGACTAAAAGTAAGTGCCAGGAGTTGCTGATACAATTGTGCCACAGCATATTGTCTGCACTGACAACTTCAAGATATCGATCAAGCTCACTTGGAAAGCCTGATCGGTGCTGCAGAAGTTGCTGTACATTTAGAGAGATCGCGCTGATAACTCTCCAGTATTCACATTTAGTTATTTGTTGAAAATAAACAGTGCTGGTTGCTGGATTCCAGGGTTGAGCTTGCCGCCTCCATCCTCTAACCCCACCCACTGTCTCACAACTCGTCACGGGAAGGGGGTCAGTGAGGCTTGCTCCCACCCCATCCTGTGATGAGTCCCTGATGGACATGAAGCCCCTGGAGCTGCAGGGCTTCAGCCAGAAACACCCAGGGACAAACTTTCCACCCATGTTGTCAGGGGGTGGTGCTTAGCAGGAGGCAATGATTTTGACGAGCTGGAGACAGCACAGGCCTCAGGGCTTTGAGCTCAACCGCCCGACAAATGGTAATTTGATAAAAGCGCTACTGAGTTAGCTGGGCAGGTGCAGCAGAGGACTGCTCGAGGAGTTTTTGTCTTACAGCAAGTTATTTCCAATACTGCCCTAAAGAAAATCTTTTATTTTGGAATGGTGGCTTTGAGCATTTTTTCATGAAGAAAAAACTATTTTGGGGAAGGAAATAAAGGGGGCAGAGCCCCAGCCCCTGGTTTTGAGTAAAATATAAAGTTATTCAGTGCAAATCATATGAAAATAAACAGCAAATGATGAAAAAAACGTATATCAAGGACGGGAGTATACAAGCATAAAGGGGAGTGTAATAGTGATAATGACGTATAACGATAATCAGAACAAATTTCGTTACCAAGATGCACTGCTCTAAAATAAGGAAAGGAAAAGGAGAAAGGAGGGAAATGCAGAGTGCGAGCACAAGGAGTGGGGAAAGGTTGGGAGGGATGAGAGGAAAGGGTGATATCTAAAGAGGTTTTGTTGTGGGGATTCTGCTCATGCACAGAACTATGCACAGGAAACCAGGACCTCAGTGAATTGTGGTGTCCCAAAAAACTCACCTCAGTACCCAGAACCTCTATCTGACTAGCATTAGTGTCTCATTTGCTCTCCATCCTATAGCGAAGCTACCAATGATTAGACAACCCAGAACATGTGACTTAGGGTACTCTCAGGAATGGTGGGAATCAAGAACACTCTTTCATTTTTATTCTCATACCAGTCCACAGCGTGAGTAATCAGAGACACGGACAAGTTTCAAATGTTTATTTTTAACTACGTGCTCTAAGATGCAGTATTTTGGCTAACATAAGCAGGCATATGATTAGAAATAAAACAACCAGCATTGTTACAATTCCATGATACACAAAGGGAGAAATCATGTTACAACGGATAGTGGAAACAAGTCGTATAGCACCTTGTGAACCACCCTCCCCTGCTAGGAACTAGGCTTTATAATAATAGAAGGTTTCTTAGGCTTGAATGGGGATCCCCATACCTCCAAGATCAGAAGTGGTGAATCACATTTCAGGATCAGCAAAGCTCTCTGTCACTGGAAAGGTTTTTTATCCAAGTGCCCAAATCATGCATGACGCGCAATATTAAAAGCACTAGAATTTCAGTTGGTTGCAGCTGTGTGCGTGTTGTGTCTAGAGCGTGGGCTGACCAACCTGAATCACAGCATACATTGTTATTATGACCTTGAAGGCTTCTGCACGCAGAGTACAGATTAAGGTCGCGGTGTAAGTCTAGGGATGTGAAAAACAGACCGTTCTCATGCGAGGAAAATCAAGCAATTGAACTTACAACAATAGATACATGAAGTGTCGTGTGCAAAAGCTGCAAAGTGGCAAAATGGTGTTTAAACTTCTAATAAGCTTATGTTAACATAGCAATGTGTGCAAGCAGGACCCTGTCTTCACTACACCCTCCCCTGATCAGACCACGTACAAGAAGGGAAGCAACTTAGGAATGCAGAGTTCAAGTTTGAGTGAGAGAGAACCAAGTTCAAAATTTGCCTAAGTAGAAGTGATAAGTTTGAAGTAGTAAGAAAAAGTAAAAAGCCCGGAAAGGGAGGTCTACTGCCCATCAAGGGGAGAAAAACAAAAGTAAAAAAATGTTATTGAGTACTGTACGCTGAGATGATGGACGTGTGCAAATTTAATTCATCAGCGTATAGGCACAGTATGTTGCAACAGCCTCCATGAGGAAGTCATTGTTATCATCAGAAAATAATTCAGCCATCCAATTTATTAAATTGAAGGAACATGCATGTTCTTCGATAGCTGGAGCCTCTAGCACCATCAGAGGACAACTTGCGTGTTCTTCGATGTACCTTTGTGCCAGGAAGTCACGTGCAGCCACACATATATTCCAATTCCCTAGAACTCCATGCGATGCTGTGAAGGCCATATTCAGACACCAGAACAGTCCAACTCATGAGCCACTAAGGGACTCATCAGTCGATCATAATCCGGGGCAGGAGACACTGTATTGCTGAGACATAAATCCAGAGCTCACTCAACACAGCAATCCAGGCAATGGAAAACAGGTTGCACGCACGTAAAGTATGAGAACCAGAAGGATAATCCATAAGCTACACTCAAGGTGGCCAGAGGTAGCGTTCTATAATATTTAAGCATTCGGTTACGCAGCTGGAACAGCCAGGGCTGGCTGTCTTGTGACACAGACTGTGCAGCCATTTTTGAGCAAGCAATTCAACAGCAGCACACCGGCAGCCAAGGCGAGAATTAATGGTAATCCGACGAAGATGCTGGAAAAAATAGAATGAAAAAACGCCGGTATCACACCAAATATAGTTTGGAATGAAGTCACAAGACCGGAGCACACAATTTAAAAAAAATGCGCCAAGCCAGTTCTGGACGAGACACTGAATATAGTGTGAATCAAAGCTCTAAAATGAAGTGGGAGATCAGTATTTAAAAGCGCATGCACCTCAGTGCAGGTGTTTGCTACATGAAGGACAAATGTTACACAAGAAGAAGTAAGGGCGACTTCCTTCTGGGACAATGGAGCCCTTATTTTGCTCATCTTGCTGAACTCTGCTTTCAAAGTCAGAATGGAAGGCCAGGTGGATACATTGTGTCTCCCTTGCTTTACAGCAAACTATACGTTGGGAGACAATCACAACCTACGGAATCCCTGCAAGCATACCGCAGCAATCTTCATTATTTAAAAGTAAATAGCTACCATTAGCAAGCTAAATTTGGGTCTTGCGCATTGCATGATCCGTGCAATTGTATTTTCTTGATTCCCACCATTCCTGAGAGTACCCTAAGTTGCATGTTCTGCGTTGTTTTTCAGTCAAATGAAACAGTAAAAACAGAGATGAGGTATTCACGTAGTCCCAAGGCACTTTCCCAGACTTTAAAGTTTGTAAAGTCCACGCAAACTGCATTATAGATCGTAATTAAATCTGATCATGGTACAAAACAGACACTTCATCCTGTACAATATCCACAACAGATGATACAATATTGTCTAAGGTGTCAATTCTGGAAGACAGAGTATTAATGCTATTGTCGACAACAGCAAGCACCTTTTCTAAATTAGCTTGATCAATTGCTCTTAATCCAGAAGTAGCTCCAATTCGGGACACTTTCCACACTCTGTTGTAAATAGCATATACCCATCTTTTGGACCTGCCTCCTACAGGGCCTTTAACAAAGTCATTCAAATCAACATCGTCAGTCAATTGGGACAATTGAAGTTTAACCGACGCTAAGGTGGCATGTTCAAATAAGCTCTGACATAATTTGCCTACTGAATAGGTAGTAACAGAATTGGTGTTTTCAAAACGGGGGTCAACCCTAACCTGAGTATAGCCTGTGGCCAGGCGCAGAAAACGATGTTGGCATGAATCTGAACTTTTCTGCCATAATAACCAACCTTGAGGATCCAAGCTGGAAATATTAAAGGAGGAATTTGTTTTTAGCGACTGCAATTCATCAAGGGACCTGTCTGTGTGATTATACCATGTAGGATAAGCACCCAAAGTAAGAATGGAAGGGGCATTTCATTTTTTAGATGTAGCCAATCCAAAGCAAGTAGTTTGTGAAATCATAGAGTTCAGAAACAACATGTGGCTAGGGATGAGACATGCACAATGCAAAGCTTCAGTGCTTTGCAACTGCCAGCTTTTAGAACCCCAAAACTGATTTAAGATCAATTGTATCTCTCCCCTATAGCTAATTGATCGATAATGGACTTCAAATATAGTAATTTAGTATGGGTGAGTCTAACTTTTGAAGAGGACTTTGCAGTCATTTTAAAATAAAAGGCTACAGGATTGGATTGATTAAAATCAGTAAAATATATAATTTTTTTCAAGAGAGTATTCGAGCTGCCTTCAATGTTCCCATTGTGTATAATTAACCACATTTCTAAATGTGTTTGCTTTTTGCAGGAAATGATTGCCATAGTGCTGGTGACAGAATACATCTGCCTAATTTGCAGAGTCTAAGTACAAATCTTCGGCATCAAAAGCAGCATAATATTTAAATAAGAAAAAAGAGCCTCTACGGCTTGGACATTCCAATCATCAGAGAGTATGTTTTTTTTCACAACATCCCCCATAGTAACACAAAGTACATTGGGGACATTAATAACCTCTGTAGAGCCTTGAATTCGAAATTTTACAGCATCTCACACAATCCATCTAACACTGGCGAGGCAGTGATGTTGACAAAATTCTGGTCCCTCTTCATGATGTGAGACGAGGAGTGGGGTGCCAAAGTTCCATTAATTAACCTTATTGTAGATCTTTCTTTAACATAATGTCCATTCGCTAGACGAAAAAATACAACCACAAATCCAATTGACATGAATAAAAAAATTGAGGAAAGCTCCAGCCAAATGTAAGTCCAAGGGGGTGTAAAAAAATGTCTTTTAAACCAAACAGCAAAAATAGAAATGTTGGATGGAGAACTTAATATTGTAGAGTTAGTGTCAAATGAAAAACGGGACTGGTCAACTGCACTTGTTTGCACACCAGGCAACGACACATCTGTGGGATAGGTATACTCAGTATCTTCATTGGGATCACCAGCCGGTAAATTCAATAATGGATTAGTAACTGTATGCATCTCGATGGCTATGTCAGGCCTGATGGTGTTTGCTGAGAATTTCTCAGCATTGCTGGACAAGAGACCGCTGGAGTCATACTAAGAAGAATTGGCCACTCATTGGAATTTGACATTGTCAATGGAGATGTACCTGTTATCCTTGCAACCAGGAAGTGGAGGTAAAATGACTGTTCTTCTACCCTGCCCTTCAAGCACAGGAACTGGTGCACGATATGAGGGGCCGAACTCCTTCTTGTTCTCCACCTTTTTACAGACCAGGTCACCGACTCGAGGTAGCCAGCCAACTACCGGACTCTGAAGCGCAGCAACAGTTGTGGAGGGCAAGTGTTCCTTTGCAAGCCTGTCTCGAGTCTCTTGTAGGTTCTGTAATACAGCAGAATTATCATCTACGTCAAAGGTTGCGGTCGCCGCCGCCATGTCTAGACCCTCAAGGTCCGGGACAAACATCTTTATGCCAAAGAGCATTTCGTATGGGGTCCGCACACCCAGAGACCTTCTAGGGAGTTTATTAAGTGTATGTTGAACGCTATACAGACGGGCCAGTGAGTTTCTGCCAGTACCTAAAACCCTAACTGTCAAGGATTGCTTTAAGTCATGGTTCATCCGCTCCACAACTGAATTGCCCTCAGGCCTGTATGGAGAGGAAATTTTGACCTGCAGCCCCAAAGACCTCATGGCTTCCTTGTATGCATTAGAGGCGAACGCTGGACCCTGGTCAGAATGGAGGGTGCCATATGCAAAATTCCCACAAAGACACGCAAATCCCTGATGACAGTTTGAGCATCAGCACAACGTTGTGGCCAGAGCCATAGAAAGCGGGTGCACGAATCCACTACAACTAAGATGTACTTATACGCAGTATCAGAAGCGAAAGGTCCCCAGTGATCTAAATAAACACACCCAAGTGGTTTATTAGATATGTACAACTGTGTTTGAGGTGGACGCGCAGCAGTTAAAGGTTTAATCTGCTGGCAAATGTCACAAGCAATGACATATTCACAAGTCTGTTTGTACAATCCGCGCCACCAGTAACGTTGCTGCAAGATGGAGACAGACGCTGAAACGCCGGCATGAGCCGAGGCGTTGCCCTCGTGATCAGTTGTTATCAAGGAAAGCCTGAGGTCCGCATTGGAAATCAATCTGTCACCAACTTCGTTAATTCTCACATAGGGAACTTTATCAGGTCTTAAATGATAAGAGTATTTAGAAGGGAAACCTCTAGGGTAATCACTTCCCTTCTCTGTTGTAGCAATAACTGCCAAGATGTCATCATCAATCTTACTTTTGCATCCTGTAACTGCTGCTACTAAATATGTCGCCACTGCTGTCTTTGCTGCCTTGTCAGCAAGACTGTTTCCAACAGCGTGTACTCCTACGCGCTGGTGACCAAGAGTATAAATAACATTCACAAGAGACAGATGTTCTTTAAGCTCAGCAACTCGAACCCAAAGCATTTAATGTTTGATTGTGCTACCTTTGGAATCACAATACTCATTCTGAGTCCAAAAGAATAAATGATTATTGAAAGACTGAACACATTAGTAAGAGTCACTTACAATTAGAGTAGTCACACGGGGATCAGCAAACTCCAGTGCAAGCACCAGAGCACATAGCTCTGCCAACTGGGCGGTACACTCCCCTAATATCTGCGTGTGCATGACATCGAACTTGAATTCGCCATTCACCATGGTACCCACCACTATTGCGCAGGTCGCTGAATAAGCATGCATAGAATCAGTCGCCAGTTGCGCCAAACCGACAGTGTAAATGATACAATGGTAATCCTCAAGCAGGCGCAAGGACAAAGGAGCTGGATGAACAAATTCATACTGTAAGCACTTCTGAGTCTGCAATGAGGAATCAAAGATAAACGTGACATCCGGAGACGTCAAGGATGTGGCCCATTGTGTCCAACGTGGATGCAAAGCTTTAGAACTAGGTACACTGGCTTTTGTTACTGCCTCAAGGGCAGGGTACAGTGTAACAACCAACATGCATTTCCCCTGCGACAGCGCTCTCTCTTTCAGAATCGCCATCTGCACTGCAGTCAAAACTTTTTCGACAGAAGAAAAGCGCATCTCAGCCGAAGTGTACAAATGTGACTTGTAAGCAATGGGAATTGTGTCTCCTTCATTAAACGTCAAGTACGTGAAACCCACTGCGCCTGGCACAATTCTTATTACCAGGTTTGTGTAGTTGTCATTTGTCATTAAGTATTTAGATTTAAGAAGATCAGACTGGAAAGATTGCAGTATAGCTGAATGTTCTGGCAGCCAGCAGGATTTGGTAAAAGTTGGTTGTATCAAGGCATATAGCGGCTTGATACGCTGGGCATATTCGGGAATGTAAGTACGCCCGAAATTTTTTAAAAAACAGTAAAGATTGTAGTTTTTTCAGAGTTGTTGGAGCGCACAACTGTGCACACTTCTCCAGGAAGTGAGGTGCTAAACCTCAACCTTCGTTGTTGAGCTCATAGCCCAGGATCAACACTGTGTACTCAGCAATGTGTGATTTTGCAAAGTTAAATTTGTATCCGAAGTCCGCAAACATAACAATGATGCGGTCAACGCGACACAGATGCGTCCATAATTTTTCGTCTGTGAGATAATTGTCGTCAACATACGAGTACGCATCAGGGTCGATGCTCTCCAACAGAGAGACTACACATGCAGCAAAGATGCCCTGGCTGTTTTTATAGCCCATGGCCAATCTTTTGAATTGTCTTTGTTTGCCGCCAGAAGTGAAAGCTGTCCATTGACTACTAGGAGAGGACATGTTATGGCTAAAAATGCCATTGGATATGTCAAGTGTGGCCTTAAACCTCTTTCTCATGAGACTATCAACCAGGGCAGAACTGTGAGTATTCTGTACCACGCAGGTTCGTCAATGAGAGTTCAAATGCCGGTAATCCAAAACTAGGCGGTATGACCCATCAGGTTACAGTAAAAAGAGGATTATTCATGGGTGACACACATGTTTCAATCACACCTTGATATTCCAATTGATCAAGGATTTCTGCAACAGGAGCTTTCGCGTCTCGCCGCATTGTTTATTGAGGCTGTGGCATAGACCGCAATGGGATCTCATGTCTGGGCGAAAGCTTGTCCCACAAGACTTGAGTATGGTACAAAGCTGATGCAAACACCTTAGCCCACTCTTCTGCAAAATGTTGTGCCTGCTAGGGAGGATCACCTCTTCAGTTCTCGGAGCGGCCCAAACAAAAGGTGGGGGCCAGTCTGCCTCAACTAACAAAATGTCATATGTCGTGGTCAGATTTTCCCCCAAAATCCCTTTATTTTACGTTGTATGTTACCTTCAGTTTAAAGGACTATATCATATAATCTGTCAGGGGAGCCACTCTTGTGCCAGCTGTCTCTACGGTGATGAACGTTTCAGTTGCTGTCACCTTAAGATACAAACGCAGTGCTTCCTGCCCTACTGTAAGCTCCGCTGCGCTGTCGAGCACCGTAAGCGCCCATGTCAGGTTCTGAAGCTGTGTTCTCACTATCCGTGGCATACCTTCTGGTTAAAGCAGCAACTTTCTTTTTCTGAAACTGAGGGTGTTGAAAGTCATCCTGCTTGCCTTTACCCTCCATATGGCGGGGCTGCTCATGTCCTTGTGGGGTACCCCAGCCTCTGCTGCGCTCTCTTCCACCGGTTTGTGAGACTGATGTTTCCTGTAAAGAACGAGGAGAACGTTGATCAGGAACCTGAAATCTATCATATGTGTGCTCGCTAGATACAGGTATCGGCGATGCAGGACGCAACCCTTGTTTCTTTTGCTGCTTCCCCTGTTTTTTAGTTTTCCAATTTAGTTTAGGAAAAACTGGACGGTCGTCTTTATTAGACTTGGCCATCTGAGTTTGCGGTTGAGCTGCTGTTTTAGCCAAAGGCTTAACACCCAAACTATTGCGACCAATGGTCTTATAAGCCTCCGCAATAATTTCCGGCAACTGCCGGGGTTTATCGACGTCGGAGACATTGCACAAAGCATTAGACCCCTGGAAGTTAACCGCATCTCCCTTGACATTAGCAAGGATGACATTGGAAACTACGTCAAACACTCCGACAAGTCTCATTCCCAACTCAACAGCCGCCTCCGGACCTTGTTGATCCTGAACACGCTTGATCACGGAGGGACGGATAGTCATAGACGGCGTGCCGAAGCACTTTCCATAGATTGCCCCAAATACTTTACCCCTGGTTTCACAACCAGTCGCCTCAGGCACCAAGTCTTTCTGCACACTAATGGTCAGAATCCTGTGTTTTTCAACAGGAGTCGTATTAGGAAATACTGCTTCCAGTAGGTCAAATTTCTCGTCAAGCCAAAAAGGCATTTCGTCCTTATCATGGGGGCGCTTGCCCATTACAGACCTAACCATGACAGGACTAATTTTTATCCCGGCTGGTCCAACTGGTTGCACCGCGGCTCCAGGATGTTGCGTGAGACGTATTGCACTCAAGCCCTATGTACCCCGACAATGGAGGCAAAGAGTAATCGGAACTCAGCTATAGGGACTGCTTGTTAACGTGGGTGCGGTGTGAACCCGGCCAAGATTGGCCAAGTGGCCCCAGGAATAGACAAGGGACCTAACCTAACCGCAGACACAGTGTGGGGGAGGCCACCATTAAACCAAAGCTGATGCTGCCAAGCAGAAATCGGAATCTTCCGTGTCCTATGCGGTGCATAGGCTGCAGGCACCGCTGAGTAAGTGTAAGTATGGAATGTACCATCATACGCATTCGCAGCAGGAAATGTAACCCAAGAGTAAAAAAGCTCAAATGGGTGTGCTGCATTGGCACTTACCACAAAGAGCACCGCCATACCATCAGTAGGTATCCCATACTGCGTCATATCATTTGAGTGGTACGCGATTATGCTGAGCTATGTCAACATCACCCATAAGGACACAGTATAACTATATGTATTGTAGCACAAACGGGCAGTACTTCAAAAAAGGAACCTTTTTAAAATCTCAAGCTTGAATGAACCTATATTTATCCATATAGGTAGGTTAATCCGTCACTGCTGTCAACCGGACACAGGAGTGGGGGTGTTGTGGACTAAAATAAGCACTACTCAAGTGTCTCGAATAAAAGACGTAACGTTAGGTGCCCCATGTTGCGGAGATTCTGTTCATGCACAGAACTATGCACAGGAAACCAGGACCTCAGCGAATTGTAGTGTACCAAAAAACTCACCTCAGTACCCAGAACCCCTATCCGACTAGCATCAGTGTCTCATTTACTCTCCGTCCTATAGCGAAGCTACCAATGATTAGACAACCCAGAACATGCGACTTAGGGTACTCTCAGGAATGGTGGGAATCAAGAACACTCTTTCGTTTTTATTCTCATACCAGTCCACAAATGTATATTTTTAACTACGTGCTCTAAGATGCAGTATTTTGACTAACATAAGCAGGCATATGATTAGAAATAAAACAATCAGCATTGTTACAATTCCATAAAACACAAAGAAAGAAATCATATTACAATTATAGTGGAAACAAGTTGTAGAGCACCTTGTGAACCACCCTCCCCTGCTAGGAACAAGGTTTTATAATAAAAGAAGGTCTCTTAGGCTTGAATGGGGGACCCCATACCTCCAAGATCAGAAGAGGTGAATTGCATCTCAGGATCAGCAAAGCTCTCTGTCACTGGAAAGGTTTTTTCTCCAAGTGCCCAAATCATGCATGCAGCGCAATATTAAAAGCACTAGAATTTCAGTTGGTTGCAGCTGTGTGCGTGTTGTGTCTAGAGCAAGGGCCGATCAACCTGAATTACAGCATACATTGTTATTATGACTTTGAAGGCTTCTGTACGCAGTGTACAGACTAAGGTCGCGGTGTAAGTCTAGGGATGTAAAAAACAGACCGTTCTCATGCGAAGAAAATCAAGCAGTTTAACTTACAACAACAGTTACATGTAGTGTTGTGTGCAAAAGCAGCAAAGTGGCAAAATGGCGTTTAAACTTCTAATAAGCTTATGCTAACATAGCAATGTGTGCAAGCAGGGCCCTGTCTTCACTACAGTTTGATTGGATCAATGGCAAGATGGAGGGTGAAGGCTACACAAATCACGAGAGGCTTATCAATTTCTTTATAGGACCTGTATGAAGATACGTCCATTATGGTGGTTTGGATTTCTGTAAGTACTCATCAGAAGAATCCCATGGTCGCCATGCACTGGACTTGTTGGTCAGCTTTTTGTACCTTATGTTGTCAGCAATTCAGGAGGTAGCATAGCATATTCTACCACTTATTACATAGGGCATTGGATGTTGATTTCTTACTCTATTAAAATCATCTTTGCTCCTAGCGAGAGCATCCAGTTCAACAATAGTGTCGCAGGGTTTCTGTTCTCACACAGAACTGTGCACAGAGGAGTGGAACCTCGGCAAATTAGGGTGTCCCAAAACTTACCTTAGCAACCAACTCACCCCTTACCGAGCTAGCTACAGTGTCTCATTGGACATATCAAACTCCCAATGTTTAGACAAACCAGAACATGAACTTACAGTACCTCAGGGTACGTGGAACTCATGAACACTCTTTCGTTATATTATCATTACAAACCAGAACATGGAGTAAAGAAGACACATGTGCATTTGAAATGTTTATTTACTAATGCCGTCTTCTCAGGCGCAGTATCTTAGATAATACAAGTATACTTATTATCAGTAGCAAAATTATCAGCATAGTTACTAAGACATAAAAAGCGAATGGTGACAGCATGTTAACATGCTGTAATGAATAAGAGTTAACAACACTTATATCTCACCCTCCCTAACACATATAATATATTATTAGCTAAGAAGGTCTCTTTGGGTTGTTTTAGGGCGGGCCCATACCTTAGTGTCCTAGCATGAAGGAATCACATCAGCATACACCAGCTCTCTCTGCATGTGCACCGCATCAAGTGTGTTAACAGTTCTCGTGCAAAGCAATATCAATCCCGCCTCAAGCCCAAGTTGGCAAAGGCTGCACTTGTGTTATGACTATGAAGGCGTGGAGATCAGACCTCATAACAATTCCATATCGTGTTGCTCCTGAAACTTCAGCACTCTCCGTGCAGACATGGTTTATTAAACAAAGCTGATATCAGAGCAATAACATATTATTCTCACATACACCACGGCAAACCACTAGGTTGAAAGCTAAGTCAATAATTAAGGGTCGTGTGCAGAAGTTGCAAGAAAGGAAAAATGGCGTTTAAATCTCAAATGTACCTATGCTAACTTAACACGATATAAGGATATATAGGAGCAATATAACACCCCCCCATGATCCGAGAACGGACTAAATAAGATAACAGAAGTGCCATCACATGAGAGCAGAATCCAACAATAAACGAGCATGAATAAAAATTCAATTATAAAAACTAATGCTAAAAAATAGCCCAAAAGTATAACGTGGCCCAAGCCAATAGGCAAGAAAAAATAAAATGTCTTGACCAAAAGTCAATATCAAGGAAATGCTATTAATCAGCATGTCAAATCGAGGCAGTGTTTATGATAAGACTGTATATGAAAAGTAAGCTGCAACAGCCTCCAGGAGGAAGTCACTGTCCTCATCCGAAAACAGTTCAGCCATCCAATTCAAAAGATGAAAGGAACATACGTGATCTCCCAGCACCGGATCCTCTATAACCATCAGAGGACAGCTCGGTGGGTTTTCAAGAAAACTTCGTTCCAAGAAATTCCGCGCTGCCGACAATACATCCCAGGGACCCATTAGTCCAAGCGCCACCGCCAAGGCCATAATCCTCTCGTCAGAACAAACCAACTCGTGAGCAGTGATAGGACTCATCAGTTGATTAAAATCGACGTCAGAAGAAATCGGTCCGCAGAGACACAAATCAATGGCCCAAAGGAAATCACAGGTCCGGCAACGAAATACAGGCTGGACACAGGTGAAATAGGAGAACCGAAAAGATAATCCAAACGCCGTGCTTAGAGTCGCCAACGGCAGTGTGCCATAATAATCAAGCATGCGGTTGCGAAACCGCGTCAGCAGCTGTTGCGCGTGGTCTTGCACAGGAAGGGCATCCATATTTAAAAAGGCAGAAAACCACCAAAGCGCCAGCCGCTAAAGCAAGCAAAAACGGGAACCCTCCAAATAAGGATGAAAAAATAGAATGGAAGAAGGCAGGGATGACTCCAAAAATCTTCTCAAAGGAAGTCACGAGACCACTGCTAACAACTTTAAAAAAATGTGCTAGGCCCGTTGTGGAGGATGCGTTAAAGATAGAACGAACCATGGCTCCGAAATGCAAAGGCAAATCAGTATTTAAAAGAGCCTGGACCTCCGTACGGGTGTTAGCTATGTGAAGCACAAAAGTTTCACGGGCTGAGCTCAAGGCCACCTCTTTCTGGGACAAAAGAGCTCTTATTCTAGCCATGCCGCTGAATTCTGCTCCCAAGGTCGGTATCTGTGGCCAAATGGTAGACTCCCTATGTTCACGTGTGGGAGGATAAAGAACATTTCTGCAGCAAATAACTCGCTCACTTACTGTTACAATGAAAGGGATACCTTTAATTAACCCACAACAGTCTTCATTATTGAGCATTAAATAACTTCCATTCCCTAATAATTTAAACGTGGGGATGATAGCAGGAACAGGCGTGCCCTGTAAAACGCAAGCCATGTTCGGCCTGTCCTTGTTGCATGAACCGTGTAACTGAATGTGTCGACACATTAATGAATGATCTGGCGTCTCAGTACACTCCTCCCCATTCAGATAAACCTCCTGTTCATCCTTAAAACATCTGTACGTGTATGGGAGTGACCAGACTTCATGAAGGAAACCGCTACCCAAAGGTTCATAACGACCTATAGGCACATATTTCATACAATTTGAAAACTTATATAAAGCAAAAGGCAGTGTTATTAAACCGTGGATAAGCCACGTTGCAGCAGAGGCTTCTGCCACGGAAAAAGGCAAAGATTCCAACCTCTCAATATGTAACATAGAAAATGAAGCATCCCGCATTGAAAGCAAGCGTTGTCTGTCAGTCAAATTAAAAGGGGCAAATAAAGAAGAAACGTTCATGTAACCCCAGGGAACTTTACCCATTTTCAGAGTTTGAAGGGTCCACGCAAACTGCATGATTGATCGTAATTGATTCTGACCATGGTACAACACAGATATTTCATCATGCACAATATCGACAACTGACGACACAATATTATCCAATGTGTAAATTCTAGAGGAAAGCACATTAATGCTATTGTCAACAACTGCAAGCACTTTCTCAAGATTAGCCTGATCAATAGCCCTAAGGCGTGTAGCAGCCTCAATCTGTGATAGCTTCCAAATTTCATTGTAAACCCCATATAACCACCTTTTCGACCTGCCACTAGCCGGGCCTTTAATGAAATCATTCAAATCCACTTCTGCATTCAATTTGGAAAGGTGATTCTTAACCGCAGGTAAAGTTGAATGCTTCAGCCAATTTTGACACAACTTGCCTACGGAATACGAGGTGACAGTATGACCTAAGTCAAACCGAGGATCAGATCTAACAGTCTTAAAACCGTCAGTAAAATTTAAAAATCTACTTTGACAAGAATCTGCACTACGGTGCCAAAGCAGCCAACCCTTAGGATTCATACTGGAAATGTTAAAGGAGGAATTGAGAAGCAGAGTCTGTAATTCTCTAACTGATAATTGAGTAAAATTACCCCACCCATCATATTCCTCCAACTCCGGGATAGACGGAGTGTTTAACCGTTTAGAAGTAGCCAATCCAAAGCATGTGGTCTGGGAAATTGTTTCATTTAAAAACAACATATGATTCGGGATGAGACATGCACGGTGCAAAGCCTCAGTGCCTTGTACCTGCCAGGCCCTTGAACCCCAAACCGATTTAAGGTCAATTGTTTCCTTCCATAGCTCATAGCCTCCAGTAACTAATTGATCTAGAAAGGCCTTCGAATATAATAATTTAGTATCGGTAAGTCTAACCTTGGACTGCGGCTGTTTGTGGAATTTAAAATAAAAGGACTCGGGATTGGACTGATTAAAGTCAGTGAAATATGTATACTTTTTCAGAAATGTTTCTGAACTCCCTTGATTAGGCGCTGGGCAATGTTCCCACTGCGTGAAATTAACAGTTTCCCTTCGGGATGAAGTTTTATGTAAGAAGTGATTGCCATAATGTTGGTAACAGAACAATTCACCATAATTAGCAGATTCTAAATATAAATCCTCAGCATCAAAGGCAGCATAGTATTTTAAATCAGAAAACAAACTTTCCACAGCATTAACATCCCAATCATCAGAACGAATGTTTTGTTTCACCACATCCCCCATATTCACTCTTAGTACATTAGGAACATTAACGACTTCCGTTGGGCCATGAATCTGAAACCGAACTGCATCCCACACGATTCCATCAAGGACAGGCCATGCTGTGATGTTAACCAAAGTCAAGTCTCTTTTTAATCTGTGTGTAGAATGTGAAGAGGAGAGTGGGGCCAAAGTTCCATTTAAATGAGTAATGCATGTCCTTTCCTCGACATAGTGTCCATTCATAAGCCGAAAAAAATAAAACACAAAACCAATTGACATAAAAAGGTAAACTGAAAAAAGGACCAGCCAAATGTATGTCCAAGGAGGTATCAAAAAATGTTTTTTAAACAGGCTAGCATAAACTGCAATTTGAGAGGGTTTTTTCGAGGCAAGGGAAGCAGAGTCAAATGAAAATCTGGATTCCGTGGCTAAACGAGCTTGCAGGTCAGGCATGGACAAATCCGTGGGGTATGTATAGTCCAAATCATCAACGTTAGTTCCGGGTAAATTATTCAATAATGGACTGGAAACAGCAGGTAATTCGATGGCCACTTCAGGTTCAATAGTAGAAGCAGTGGGCATAATTGAATTTCTCACAATGGAAGGACAGGAAACAGCTGGTGTCATGCTAAGAAGAATCGGCCACTCTGTGTATCTTGACATTGTCAATAGAAATAAACCTGTTTTCTTTACGACCAGGAAGAGGTGGTAAAATGACTGTTCTTGTGCCCTTCACTCCAACGACGGGAACCGGAGCTCGATAGGAAGGACCAAATTCTTTCTTGTTATCGATCTTCTCCCGAACCAGTTCTCCAACTTGGGGTAGCCAGCCAACTACCGGGATCTGCAACGCATCATCCGACGTGGAGGGCAAATGTTCCTTTGCAAGACTGTCTCTGGTCTTTTGTAGATTCTGTAAAACATTGCAATGTTCATCTGCGTCAAAGGAAGTGGCGCGAACCACATAGTCTAGACCGTCAAGGTCAGGGACGTACATCTTGATTCCAAAGAGCATTTCGTATGGGGTCCGCCCACCCAGAGACCTTCTAGGGAGATTATTAAGAGCACGCTGCACGCCATAGAGGTGAGCCAGCCAGTTTCTGCCAGTGCCTATAACTCGGGCTGTCAAAGATTGCTTTAAATCACGGTTCATTCGTTCAACTACACTATTACCCTCAGGTCTGTAGGGTGACGAAAACTTGACTTGGACCCCCATCGAAGTCATGGCATCCTTATACGCCTTAGAGGCGAAAGCCGGACCCTGATCCGAATGGGCGTACCACAGGCAAAAATCCCTATAAAGACACGCAAATCTCTAATGACAGTCCGTGAATCAGCGCTGCGATGTGGCCAAACCCACACAAAGCGTGTGCATGAGTCAACTGCTACTAAGATGTACTTATACGCAGTATCAGATGAAAAAGGACCGCAGTGATCTAAATAAACACAACCTAGCGGTTTATTAGAAATGTACAACTGAGTCTGTGGCGGACGCGCAGCAGTCGAAGGTTTAATCTGCTGGCATATGTCACAAAGCAGGACATAATTACGCGTCTGTTTGTACAGTCCCCGCCACCAGAAACGTTGTTGTAATTGAGATACAGTGGCTGAGACGCCCGCATGCGCAGACGCCACACCTTCATGTGCCGCTGTAATCAAGTCTGCTCTGCGATCCGAGTTGGGGATCAGCCGTTCCCCAACATCAGGAATTGTCACAAAGGGAACCTTTTCGGGACTGAAGTGGTATTTGTACTTCGAAGGGAATCCCGCAGGATGTTTACTTCCCTTCTCAGAGGCAGCAATCGCCGCCAAGATGTCGCTATCAATCTTGGTTTTAGACCTAGTAACTGCTGCAACTAAGTATGTAGATACTGCTGATTTCGCTGCTTCATCAGCAAGCGAGTTGCCAACAGCGTGAACTCCTACGCGCTGATGACCGAGAGTATGAATAACAAAAACGAGTGGCAACTTAGCCTTAAGCTCTGCCACTCGAACCCAGATCATTTTATGTTTTATTGTGCTACCCTTTGAATCATGAAAATCATTTTGAATCCAAAAGAACAAGTTTTCATTGTAAGACTGGACACAGTAGTAAGAATCACTTACAATCAGAGTAGTAACACTTGGATGCGCGTACTCTAACGCTAGTAAGAGTGCACGAAGCTCTGCTAATTGCGCGGTGCAGTCACCCAGGGGCAACGTGTGCACTTCCCTGGAAATGAACTCATCATTCAACATAGCACCGACCACAATGGCACATGCGGAAACGTAGGCATGTTTAGAGCCATGCGCAACCTGCGCCGACCCATCAGTGTAAATGATGCAATGGAAGTCCTCCAAAGGTCGCATAGCCAGAGGAGCAGGATGAACGAATTCATACTGCAAGTACTCTTGCGACCGTAAGGAGGCGTCAAAAATAAACGTGACATCCGTGGATGTCAATGACGCAGCCCACTGAATCCACCGAGGGTGCAAAGCTTTTGAATTTGGTACACTGGCTTTCGTGACTGCCTCCAAATGAGGACAGGGTGTTACCACCAACATGCGTTTCCCCTGCGACAGTGCTTGTTCTTTAAGAATCGCCATCTGAACAGCTGTCAAAACTTTCTCCACAGTGGGAAACCGCAATTCAGCCGAAGTGTACAAGTGTGACTTGTAAGCAATAGGTACTGTGTCACCTTCATTAAAAGTCAGGTACGTGAAACCCACCGCCCCTGGAATTATCCTTATCACCAGGTTGGTGTGGTTATCACGAGTCAGTAAGTATTTAGAAGCGAGCAGATCAGCCTGCAAAGATTGCAAAATGGCAGAATGCTCAGGCAGCCAGCATGATTTTGAAAAAGTTGGTTGTATCAAAGCATACAAAGGCTTGATACGCTGGGCATATTCCGGAACATAAGTTCTGCCGAAATTCAAGAAGCCCAGTAAAGACTGTAATTTTTTCAGTGTTGTAGGAGCGCGCAACTGTGCGCATTTCTCCAAGAAGTGAGGAGCCAATCCTCGACCTTCATTGTTCAGCTCATAGCCGAGGAACAACACTGTGTGTTCTGCAATGTGCGATTTTGCAAAATTAAACTTGTAACCCATATCCGCAAAGTTACAAATTATTGAATTCACTCGACACAGATGCATCCAAATTTCGTCGTCTGTGAGATAAATGTCATCCACATAAGAACATGCATCTTGATCGATAGTCTCCAATAGAGTGACTATTCTTGAGGTGAAGACACCAGGACTATTTTTGTAGCCCATTGGAAGTCGCCGGAAGCATTTTTGCACACCAGCGGACGTAAAACTTGTCCATTGGGAGCTACAGCCATCCAGTCTGTGGGCATAAAAACCGTTGGATATGTCAAGCGTTGTCTTGAAACGCTTACGCACTAGACTATCCACTAGCGCAGAGCCGTGAGTATTCTGTACTGCACAGTTACGGCAATGCGAGTTCAAATGCCGGTAATCCAATACCAAACGATATGATCCGTCAGGTTTGGTCACAGTAAAAAGGGGATTATTCATTGGTGACACACACGTTTCAATAACTCCCTGATATTCCAATTGTTCAAGGATTTCTGCGACGGCTGATTTAGCTTCACGCCGTATGGGATATTGAGGCTGAGGCTGCGGCTCAGACCGCAAAGGAATTTCGTGGCAAGGGGACAATTTGTCCCAACCACATTTGTTGCGGTAGAGAGCCGGCGCAAGAGCCCGAGCCCACTCTTCTGCAAAATGCTGCGCATGCTCAGTCGAGACAGTGTGCGCGAAACTGGGAAGGATTACCTCCTCCCCTCGCGGCGCTGCGAGCACAAAAGGTGGGGGCCAGTCAGCCTCGGAAAGCAAAATGTCGTACGTAGACGAAAGGTTCTCCCAAAATACCCCTCTGACAGTACGCTGTATGTCACCTTCAATTAACAGGACAATTTCAAAAAGTCTTTCAGGGGGAGCTAATCTGGTATCGGCTGTTTCTATTACAACAAACACGTCAGTCGCTGTCACCCTCAGTAGTGGACGGAGCGCCTCTCTGACTATGGTAATCTCCGCCGCGCTGTCCAGCAAGGTCAGAGCCCACGTCAGATTCCGAAGCCGCGTTCTCACTATCTGTGGCATATCTATGCGCTGTTAAGGCTGCGACTTTCTTCTTCGCAAACTGCAGACGCTTAGGCGTAGAATCCTCCTGCTTCACTGCGCCGTCCGTCTGGCGGGACTGACCACGTCCTTGTTGGCCACCACGTCCACGTCCACCCCCTCCTCCACTGGTCTTCGGGGCCGATGTTTCCTGAAAGGAACGAGGAGAGCGTTGATCAGAACCCTGAAATCGATCAGGTGATTTAATCATCGCGCGATCGCGCAAATCATAAACTCTTTCTGTTGGCGCAGGTGCTTGCACTGCAGGAAGAGAATCCTGAGTCTGTTTATTCTGCTTCCCCTGTGTCTGTTTTTTAGGCCAATTTTGTTTTTTGGACTTGGGCTGGACATCTGTCGCTGCAGATTGTCCCTGTGGTTGTTTTTTCTCCTTTACTGGAAAATATTTCAGACCTCTACTTGTGCGGCCAATTGTCTTATAAGCGGCCACCACAATCTTTGCCAACTGTCGGGGTTTGTCGGCATCGGGCAGAGCAGCCAAAGCATT
This sequence comes from Lissotriton helveticus, assembly GCF_964261635.1. Taxonomy (NCBI): domain Eukaryota; kingdom Metazoa; phylum Chordata; class Amphibia; order Caudata; family Salamandridae; genus Lissotriton; species Lissotriton helveticus. Next base: position 935,393,975 of record NC_136059.1, on the reverse strand, counting down.
CGACACCTGAAAGTTAACTGCATCTCCTTTAACATTGGAGAGAATGAGATCACTTACAATCTCAAAAGAACCACACAGGCGCATACCCAATTCAACCGCTGCCTCTGGACCGTGATCATTCTGAACACGTCTAATGATTTCAGGCAGGGCAGTCATAGACGGGGTGCCGAAGCACCTTGTATAAACTGCCGCAAATGTTTTTCCCCAGCTTTCACAGTCAACAAGTTCAGGAGTTATATCCTTCGGTAGAGTAATCGTTAACATTCTATGTTTATCAGCAGGAGTAGAATTTGGAAAAACCGCCTCCAGTTGATCAAACTTCTCTGCTAGCCAGAATGGGAAGTCATCATTGTCAACTGGACGAGCACCAAAAACCGAATTAACCATCACTGGATTGAGACGCATTCCGCCTCGATCGATGGGAACGGCCGCACCCCCCTGGGGACCACCAGGAAGATGTCGACCGATGTATTGCACTAAAGCACGAATCACGGAAATGGAAACAACATGTAGCCTGCGAATTTCTGCTAGGGTACAAGCCCCGTGATTCGGGTGCGGGGTAAAGCCACCCAACGCAGGCCAATTCGTACCTGGAATTGAGAGTGGACCTAACCTTGCCGCGGACAAAGAGTGGGGGAGGGCGCCATCAAACCAAACTCGATGCTGCCAATGATCAATAGGTATTTCCAATGCCCTGTACGGCGTATATTCAGCCGGGACATCCGAGGCGGTGTAGGAGTGGAACAAACCAGAATTAGCGTCCACAGCCGGAAACGTAACCCAAGAGTAAAACAACTCGTAAGGAAACGCCGGATCTGCACATACCACGAAAATCACAGCCATCCCATCTACTGGGACCTGGTACGTCTGAAGATGGTTGCGTACCGCTACGCGACTATGCTGCGCAATAGCCACCGCCGCCATGACAACACTGGAAACAAGAAAACATAAAGAATACTTTGTAGCACAACTGGGTAGTAATTCAAAGAAACTGTTTAAGAAAGAATCAAGCTTGAATAAAGACCTATTTCAAAAAATAGGTAGGTTTCACCGACACCCCGTTTTCCGGAAACGGATGTGAAGGGGTTAAGGCATGAACGATAAACTACTCGAGTGTCATGATATAAGACCACCGAAAACGTTGGGCGCCATGTCGCAGGGTTTCTGTTCTCACACAGAACTGTGCACGGAGGAGTGGAACCTCGGCAAATTAGGGTGTCCCAAAACTTACCTTAGCAACCAACTCACCCCTTACCGAGCTAGCTACAGTGTCTCATTGGACATATCAAACTCCCAATGTTTAGACAAACCAGAACATGAACTTACAGTACCTCAGGGTACGTGGAACTCATGAACACTCTTTCGTTATATTATCATTACAAACCAGAACATGGAGTAAAGAAGACACATGTGCATTTGAAATGTTTATTTACTAATGCCGTCTTCTCAGGCGCAGTATCTTAGATAATACAAGTATACTTATTATCAGTAGCAAAATTATCAGCATAGTTACTAAGACATAAAAAGCGAATGGTGACAGCATGTTAACATGCTGTAATGAATAAGAGTTAACAACACTTATATCTCACCCTCCCTAACACATATATTATATTATTAGCTAAGAAGGTCTCTTTGGGTTGTTTTAGGGCGGGCCCATACCTTAGTGTCCTAGCATGAAGGAATCACATCAGCATACACCAGCTCTCTCTGCATGTGCACCGCATCAAGTGTGTTAACAATTCTCGTGCAAAGCAATATCAATCCCGCCTCAAGCCCAAGTTGGCAAAGGCTGCACTTGTGTTATGACTATGAAGGCGTGGAGATCAGACCTCATAACAATTCCATATCGTGTTGCTCCTGAAACTTCAGCACTCTCCGTGCAGACATGGTTTATTAAACAAAGCTGATATCAGAGCAATAACATATTATTCTCACATACACCACGGCAAACCACTAGGTTGAAAGCTAAGTCAATAATTAAGGGTCGTGTGCAGAAGTTGCAAGAAAGGAAAAATGGCGTTTAAATCTCAAATGTACCTATGCTAACTTAACACGATATAAGGATATATAGGAGCTATATAACAATAGCAGATCCTTTTCAGGAAGCGGTATGGGGAGAAATTTGATCGCGAGTCCCATGGTTATCATTAAGTCAATCATAATTGGTATCTTGAAGATGTCTTGAACCATATGTTGTAGTCTAGTCCAAAAGAGATGGGTTCATTTAAATGTGAGAAACATGAGCTCAAGAGATCCCATCCCTTCCCCACACCGCCAGCAAATGTCCGATGCAGTGAGACCTCGACTGTGAAGTCTGGATGGGGTCCAGTATGTCTTGTATATTGACCAGAATCTGGATTGGTCCAGCGCGGGGGATGATCTTTGCCATAAAGGCAGACAGCCAAACTCTACTCCACACTGGGTCTGTGAAGTGTAACGACTGTTAGGGTGGTGTGAGATGTTGCCAGTTCTTTATTATTCTTTTAATCAAGGGGTTCTTGTGAGGTTCTAATAGTTTATATAGGCATGATGCATAGTGTACAAGCTTCTTAAAGTTACCCAGAAAGCCGGGGATTTCAGGGTTATGAGGTTGAGGCAGTTTCCGGATGCACTCTTTGTTTTCAAGAAAGTGTAGAATTCTGTATCCGGAAGGTCATAGCTTGCACACAATGTAGAGAGTGGAATGGGGTTTAAAAATGTGCCCAGGCAACCTAATAGATTTATACCTTTGTAGACCCACAATTCCCAAAACACTGTTTTTCCTACTAATTTGATCTTGTGATTGTGCCATAAGGAGGCTAGCTCAGAGTCCGTAATACATTTGTTCATAAGCTTGTCTACTCGTAATAATGCAGTGATTGTGTCTAACAATATTGGTTGTGAATGGTCTGGGTTCAGTTGTTTGACAAATTGGATGGATAATACAGAGGTAAGGGAGAGGGTGAATTAGTCATGTTTCAATCTACAGCCAAGGGGGAGAGTGATTGTCTAGTTCCTTGAACCACCAGAAGCCCTGGGAGACCAGAAAGGCACATTGGTATCCCAGGAAGTCCGGGAGGTTAAGGCCTCCTCTTTTCTTATTCAATTTCAGAATGTTTCCAGAGATTCTGGCCCTCTTGCCTTCTCATAAAAATTCAGAGTTTAACTTTTCACCTTCTGTAAAGAAAGAGGCGGAGAGAGACATAGGGAGCATATTGGTAAGTAAGTTGATCAGTGGGCTATCATCATTTTGACCATTTCTGTGTGTCCCCACCAAGTAACATGTTTAGGGGACCAGGTATTTAGAAGATCTTTAATCTTAGACAATGATTTGTTTACACTGCTCGGTAGGGATGTGTGGAGGTCTTTAACGAACCATATGCCATGGTATCTGAGGGTTTTGGGTTGCCATTTCAGACCCATGTTGCCTAGTATTGAAGCAGTGCAATGGTCATTTAATGTAAATACCATAGTCTTTGTCCTGTTTAGTGAATAGCCAGAGACCTGAGAACATCTCTCTATCTCAAGCATTATGTGGAGGATGGCTACATCTGCTTATTCTGGGAATATTAGCACAACATCTGCATAGGCGGCAACCTGCTGTCTGCCAGATTGAAAGTGCACGCCCATAATGCTGCTGTTGCAATGAAGTGAGGATAGAAGTGGTTCTATAACTAGTAAAAATAGAACTGGAGAATGGGGACAGCTCTTCCGTGTACCCTGGGCTAATACGATGGGTCTACCTAAATGGTCGTTAACCCTGACCTGCGCCACCGGAATTGATTATAATGCCATCATCGTGCAAATGAAGTTCTCTCCTACTTGATATTTGTGTAGGGCTGCCTCTAGGCAGGCCCAAGAAACTATGTCAAAGGTTTTTTCACATTGAGAGCCAAAGCGGCAGTCAGGGACTCAATGCGATTCGCCTTGCCAAGGGCGTGGCAGATTAGTCTAATATTGTCAGCAGATAACTTGCCTTTCAGAAAGCAAGTTTGGGAGGGTGCAATGAACTTTAGTATAACCTTCTCCAGTCTTAACACAAGGATTTTTTTATATATGTCTTGCAGTCTATATTGATTAAAGAAATAGACCTATAATTCCTGACATCCAAATGATTCTTTACCGCTTTTGGGATGACTACTATTTTGGCTTCTGTTGCGGAGCCTGAGGTGCAGCCCAAGTTTGCATGGTGCTCAAAAGGGGCCCCTAGAGACTCAGCAATTGAGTCCATGAAGGTTTTACAAAATCTGGACATGCAGCATTCAGATGGACCATTCACAAGGCCGGGGCTTTCCTGGCCATGATGTAGTTAGGGGCTTTCAGAACCTCCTCTCTTTCAAACTGGGGTTAAGAAAGATCTGGTCCTTCTGAGACACCTGAGGAAGGCTGCATGAAGATAGATAATCTTGGCATGCATTGAGGTGGGCCAGGTTTTTCGGGTTCTATAAGTCACCGTAAAAGATTTTGAACTCATCCAGAATATCCTGAGAGTATATGACTAATTTCCCAGAAGTGTTTATTATAGCAGAAATGGTGCATTTGTTTTTAGTATATTTCAGGTAATTTGCAAGCCCTGTTTCTACTCGCCACCTTTTCGGCAGCAGAGGTCTCTACCTATTTCTGGGCTCTGTTGCTCAGGATTTTGTTGTATTCATATTGTAAATTGCGCAGTTTCGATAGATCAGAAGAGCCTGCAGAATGTCTGACGGATTCAGACAGCTGTTTTATTTCTGATTCTATGGTCACAGGTTCAACTCACGGTGGATCCACTCAGTCTTTTATCCTTCTGAGGTCAATAAAATTAGTACCATTGTGTTGGGTAACAATAACCATATGTTATTCATCGCCACTGTGTGCTTTACAAATACACATGTTATGTATGTCCGTCAATTGTTTGCGTATCGATTTATTCCTCATAGAGGCATAGTTTACCAGCGTACCTCTAAGAGAGGCCTTTAAAGCATCCCATCTAATAGTGGCAGAAGTATCCTTGAGGGCATTCTTACATTTGAAGTAGTCAATGGCGATGGCGATGTTTCCCTCAGTCTCGTCATACTCCAAGACATCATTGTTAAAGTGCCATAGTTTGGGAGTTGCAACCTTGATGATCACTTGTGTGAGATAGTACAGTGAGACCATATTTTTTAGAGAACAGAGAGGTAACTGCATTTTTCTTTTGTTTAGAGACACAGAGACTACCACTTCCACCACCCAGGAGAAGTAGAATTTGGCATCTCTGTTGAGTTCAATGTGTGTCTCTTGTAATATTATATCTCCTCACAATGTGTTACAATAATCCACAATCTTCCTACACTCCACCAGGTGATTCAGTCCTTTAGTGTTTAGTGAAAGTATTTTAAGTGGTGCCGACATCCTGTTGAGTGAAAACCGAGTTAGTGGTAGAGTAGTAGGACGAGTGAGCGGACTGGTCAGAGAGTGTGTGTATGGTGTATTAGTACATGCAATTAAGAGTGGGGGGTCAACGCCGTCTGGGTGCAGGAAGTTGGAATGGGAACATCACTCCTCCATGGGTCGTAGTGGTAGGGGACAGTAATAATAGGGTTGAAAAAATCATAGTAGGAGGAGGTCATACCATATCTGCACTCTTTATGTGGTCATTCAGTCAAGTGCCGATATCACACAGTGAGCTGGAATCCCCTACATAGAGTAGGGTTCCAGCTTGTATCTGGGGGCTCTCCGTGGTGGTACATACTTTTCCCGATCATGGAATATGCCTTGAGAAGCCTTTGATTGTGTTTTATTGAGGAAGGTTGGAGTGATGCTCAAGGCACTGCCGGGCTAAAGGTTCTGCCCCCCTTTTCATTGCCCCACCCCAAGAAAAGCTCTCCAAGGTGGCTCTGGCAGCAGTGGTGCCAAAGTGCGCACCCCTGTTCTATTCATAGGCGCACACAGTGACATTTTTTGATGGTTGTTAGGTCTCTAATGTGCCTTGTACCTGGTCCTGTTTGCTCTGATATGGCTGTTAGGAGTGAGAGGAGAGAGGGGAGCAGTTGAGCATGCATATGACATAATGAAATGTTTCTGTAAGAGAATCTTTACAACACTTTGTAGGAGGTGAAATTCAAAAATTGCATTTACAATCACAGCTTATTTCCGAATGTGGCCAGGAGCCTTCCCTTCAATTTCCAATGGAGCTCTCTGCTAGCCTTAATTGTCCCTCAGGATGGCGATGCCCACATGAGGAGGCGCCTTCCTTTCTCTCATTTCATTTGAGATGCAGCACGAGACGCCATTTCCATACCCTGTCCATTAAGCTCCTGCCATTAGCAGGCCATTAGCGGGTAATGGCCGACATTAGCATTAGAAGCAAAATACCTGTTTTGTTGTCCATTCCTTTTAATTTACACATCATTTGTTGTTTCATATTGGGATTAAACAAACAGCCAAATATGGTATTTAAGCCAGTCGGCTGCAAACACGGCACAACACATTTGTAACGAAACATTATAAAGAAATTGGTTTTCTTCTTCAAGCTGTGCCATATTTCTTCCATACATACATAAATGGGCACGGGTCAGTGTGTGCCGCTTTGTGACGTACTTTTAAGCAGCACATCCATCATGCCTCGGAGTGTCTCTCTCAGTCTTTCCTCTGCTGACTGACCCGACCGCTTGCTGACATTTGGATTTAATTATCATTTTATAATTCCACAACTGCACCAAAAATCCGAGAGTCGAAGCGGCTCATTTCATTTTGTGCATGAACATGTTTAAAAAAAAAACTATTTCATGCACAGCATCTTGTCCTGAGTGAATGGTGGTCCTGCCCGTCATAGACGATTCACTCCACATCTAACACTGCTATTGATTTTGCACATTAAAATGCAGTATGCATCATCTCACAAATTACTCTTACAAACTGTCTACTGCCTTCTCTTCCTTAGGCAAAGCATATATTTCTTCTTTCATATCAGTGCTCCATGCAGTGGTCGAGGTAGAAAAAGAAACAAAGGAACTGCGATGAATAGGGTGACCAACTGCCATGGGTGCAAATTCAGAATGGTAAGTGTAAAAATTCAGGACAAAGGGTCAAAATTCAGGACAGATGGTCAAAATTCAGGACAAAACTTCGGTCCCAAAGGTACGTTTTACAGACACATCAGAGGAAGTTGCACGATAGTATACAAGTATGTAAATAGACAACCACTCAAGTACAAGTCAAAATAAGTTACATTAGGTTGAGACAATCGTACACTTCACAGTTTTTCTGTATGCACACTGCTTTGAGCAACTGTGCAGGTCATTTTGTGGTACTTCTATTTACAGGGTTACTGCACTGGGTTGTCCAGTCTGATATTTTGTTTACAACTCATGGTCCTGAGCAGGCATGTTTGGAGAGAAGAAGTGGTCAGGAAGATCTGCTCGGATAGACTTTGTTAATAGCATTTCATATCTGAGTGCCATTGTGAGATGTAATCAAGTGCAAAATAGGGCAACCCAATAATCCCCTAGGGACTGGGTATGTGTAATCACAAAGTATATATGTCCATAGGGGAATCATTCAGAATCAGTTATAAATCCAGATATTGTCACACGCGTGAACATTAATATACTTATACAGGGAAACTCAAAAAGTTATTTATAACTATTGTTATTTAATTCCAATAGTTCTTTCATAAATCATGAAAAGCAACATACATACTACTGATATTTTACATTCATTTCACTGTAGTATCTTGAACACCTCTTGCTTATAAATAATAATCAAAACTAAACGCCATATAATCTGAAATCAAACAAAACATTGTATATAATTCATGTTCTGTGTAAACAATACAGTCATATAAACAAAACAGTGTTCTTTCGTCGACGTTTCGGTCCCACGTCGGTCTACAAGATCCACGAGACCATCATCAGGACGGTATCAGTTGCACATCCAAATCTACTATAATACAAAATACATATATATATATACTCAAATAACCCTGTATATACAAAGAGGTAACGGCTGCTCCACACTCATGACAACAATAGTGATCCATCTTACTCCTAATAACCCAGTGGATGAATTCTTCAATCATGCCACCTCTCACAAGTGTACCAAAGAAACACACCAAAAGAAACCACAAATGTTCACATGTAATCTAAAAACTCGCTTTTCAAACTACTCACTTAGTCACCATATTCCATATGGATATCCCAGTAGTAGTTAATATGGACTTCTCCAATCATGTCTAATGAGACATGAAGGGATCCAAACATTAATATCCCAACAAGCTCTAAGTAGCTTAAAATTCATCCATACCTATACATATCTACAAACCTAATACTTACATCTCTTTTACTCAATAAGACAATAAGAAGAATCTAAAAGAAGAGGCAAAACAGAGTGTCTCAATTAGTCCAATGTCCTATAGAAAATATACCATTACCATCACCACAACGTCCTATGTCTGACGTTTTACTCACAAATCATTAGTTGTATGCAGCGTATATCTCACCTAAGAAAGAATACAGGAGGCTGAACATTAGAACAACCTATCTCATATTAGGAGAGCCGCAAACTCGTATTTGAATTAGCCTTGCACAGTCGTTGGAACAAACTTACTTGAACGCGTAACCAGCATGCAGCCTGGTCCACAAACGCCTGACTCTATCGACCGAGTACGGAGCGTAACATGTGGTCCATAGAATAAACAACTTGCCGATGACGTCAGACGCTACCCTCTATGGCGGTCATCTTAGAGTGTCTGTAAAACCATAGACAGGTACGCTATGCTGTTCATGTGCCAAAAGATTAGCATGTATACTAATTTCACATTCCTGAATACTTAAAGATACATAGAGTCATACATAAAGGTATTCAGTCTGTTTTGTTCAAACCTACACGCCCAGTCACAATGTGCCATTCTTCATGAAGGGCGTCATGAGCTGCCCTGGGCGGTCGCCATCTTAAAGTGTCTACACATTCATGATAACCTTCCCAGTATTCAAAAAGAGGAACCAAAATACCTTGAATAACCAAAGCTGAATTAAGGCCCATATTCTAAATGTTCAGTGCCACTTAAAGACAGTCATCTAATCGCCACATATAATTATATGTATTGTTCAACCTTGCATCTGCAAACATAATTCTAATTGCAAACCATTCTACTCATCCAGATATTTAACTACAATCAAACAAATCTCCGGCTGAAAAATCCCACAGAACCAATGTACACAAACCAATCAAGATCCAAACTCATCAAGATGTCACATAGCCACATTTGTATTGGGCAAAGAACCTCTAGAGGGTTGCTAAACTATGCCACTCAATAAGGGACTTAAGACCCTTTTCTACTGTATTACAGGACCAAATCCACTTGTTCTCCTTCAGTGTGAGCAGCCGATCAACATTCTGTCGTCTCTTTGAGTTCTTTACTGTTTCCAATACAAACCAACTAATGTCAGGTGCATTATGTGCTGCCTTCTGATAGTGTTCCACTAATGGGGATGTAATAACACTACAACGTATGCGAGACTGGTGTTGCATAATACGCTTCTTAACTTCCTGAGTGGTCTTGCCAATATACGTTAGGAGGCACGGGCATTGTATGCAGTATATCACATTCTTAGTGAGACAATTTGAATGTTGTCGCAGTTTCCAATCTCTCCCGTTCAGATTGCAACTCTTCACTACACTTTAAAAAAAAAAATGTTTTATTAAGTTTTCAGTATAAATTGCCATACATAAAAACAAAGACGTTGCACATCCACATCTGCAACATATCATAAAACAGGTTACAAGTCACACATTAAGACACCTGAGTACAATCCGTCTAACCAAAAGATGATCCAAGGCTGTACCATGCAATCAAGGTATATCACCATTTTCATAATGAACACCGCAGATGTGGACCCAGACCTTAGGCAACAATTTTAAAAAAAACAAGCCCCCCAGTTAACATAAAAAAGAAAAGAGAAAAATAGAAAGCAACCCCCATTTCGATCCCAGCCTAATAACAGTAGACAGTTCAATCCCAGTACTGTTCAAGTGCCCGAACCTAATTCTAGAATTGCTCCAGTGGCTTTAAAAGAGTCACACCTCCAATATCTCTATCTGCGCTCCCCCCAGAGTGTGCAAGCAGATATAGGCGTAAAGGCTCCCAGATGTCTCTCGGTCTGGACCGAAGGGTCAGTTCCTCTGCATACACAGTCAGGCTGTCTCTGCAGTACACTAAGTCAGCCAGCCAGTCTTTCAAACCCAGGCGCCTACCCCTCCCCCATGCCATCGCCACCCTCCTTGCAGCCATAAGCAGCGCAAAACGTACCAACCTGCCGTTCACACCCTTGATGTGTGGGACACAACAAAGAAGGCATACCAACGGCGTAACGGGGATATCCACAGCAACCATGTCACACAGACTACTCACTACTGCCTTCCAAAAGTCAGCCACCGGTCGGCAGTGCCACGCCAGGTGCAGAAAATCCGCATCATCCTGACCACATCTCTCACATCTAGCCGAGTCTCGCAGACCATATTTATACAGACGTACTGGTGTATGATACACTTGATGTAAATACTTGAAATGAATAATTCTGAGGTTACCATTCACACTCAACGACCCAGTCAGCCCACAGACGTGCCGCCAGTTGTCCTCCGAGATGTCAGTGTCCAGACACGCATTCCACCAGCCCAACTTTTATCGTCTCCTGCCACTGATTCATCCTTAATTAGCTTATACAATTTTGATAACAGTCGTTTATTATTAGGTACTGTTAGAACAGCCTGCAGCGACTTCAGAACCGGAGGCTCCTCCGGGAAGGTGACATAGTGCTCCCGAGCCGCGCCTCTCAGCCGATGGATCGTAAAGCGAAACAAGAGTGATTGATTCTTCATGTGGCCACGGTCCCTCTGATCAAGGAAGACGCCACTCGGGTATACGTCTTAAAGGTGAGCGATTCCTGCCTCTTTGAGCTCCATCATAGACGGACCCTCGCCAGTGACCGACAGCCGCCCATGCCATTCCAATCGCAGGTCCGGCGCATACAGTGGCAACTTCAGCGCCAACCGCCCTATACGATATCCCGATGCCATGCCGATATCGTGGTATCGATAGAGTTAATCTCTGATTTAGGGGTACCTCGCGAAACATGGGTGACAATGCTGTGCAATGGTACCGGGGCTGCATCACCCTCCTCCACCGCGACAAAAGCATGCGGTCTATACCAGTAGTACAGGTACTGGGCCTGCGCGCTCAGATAATATACATAAAAATCCGGGGCCGCGAAACCCCCGCCCTCATACCCCCGGGTGAGTATAGACCACTGGACTCTCGCACTTTTGCCTCCCCACACCAGTCTAAGCAAATGTCCCCGAAGAGTCCAAAAAAAGGACAGATTTAACACTATAGGCACGATTACAAATAAGTACAAAAACCGGGGCAGTATCACCATTTTAATGAGGGCTTTGCGATCCGCTAACGATAGCGGCAACAACAGCCAACGCTCAATCGTATGCTCCAGGCTCGCACAGGCCCTGCCATAGTTCTCCCGGACAACAACCGCTGGATCACGGTGCACCCACACCCCAAATTATTTGACAGGGTCCTCCGACCAAACCAGAGGGTATTCTAGATCAGGGCAGCTGGTCCTTGCCGTGAGCGGAATCATGAACGACTTATCCCAATTGATCTGGAGTCCAGAGAGACGTCCAAATCGCACCAGCTCCAGTAGCAACTGCATCAGAAATCGTGACGGTTCGCGTACAAACAGCACCATATCGTCTGCATATAGGGAGATTGAGACCGGACGATTATTGAAATTCAGCGCCGTCTTCCTGTAACGCTGTCAAATCGCACACGCAAGCGGTTCCAGAACTATCGCGAAGAGCATGGGCAAGAGCGGGCAGCCCTGCCGAGTGGCCCGCCTTATACTCAACGGTTCAGACGTCAAGCCGCCAACCCTCACTCTAGCCGATGGAGCCGTGTACAACACAGTTATCCATTGAAGGAATAGAGGGGGGAATCCCATCCGATTAAGAACATAGTGCATGTATCGCCATTCCACAGAGTCGAATGCTTTGGCAGCGTCTAGCAACACTGCCGCGGCTTTCAATGAAGGTTCGAGCACATGGAACATGGAGAAGAGCGTGCGTAAATTATGCGAAGTGGATCGCTCAGGAACAAAGCCCGATTGGTCCAGCAAGACCAGGCCATGCATTAGGGGTTGCAGTTTAGTAGCGATGATTTTTGCCAGGATCTTTGCGTCGATGTTGATTAGTGACAACGAGCGATAGGAGTAACAACGCTCCGGGGGCTTATCTTTTTTAAGCAACGTGACGATGAGTGCTTCCCGAAGGGAAGGAGGGAGCATCCCGACCTCATGCGCCTCTGCATAGACCTCCAGAAGGTGCGGCGCAAGCAGATCAGCATATTTCTTATAAAACTCGACCGGGAGCCCATCAGGGCCCGGTGCCTTTCCATTAGCGAGCGCTGCGATCGCCAGCTTGACATCCTGCTCGTCGATAGGAAGACATAAGTACCTACGCTGCGCGTCCGACAACCAAACACACGCTATGCCATCAAGATACTCATCTAAGTCCTCAGTAGACGGCTCGCCGCGCGTGCCGTAAAGATCTGCATAAAAGCCACGGAATTGTTCAGTTATGGCCTCCGGGGTGTGATGTGCCCCGCCCTCTTCGTCCACTATCCTATCAATCCGATGCTGCTCTGATCTCGCCTTGATCTTGAACGCCAGCGTCCTACCCGGCCTGCCCGCCTCGCCATAACAACGAGCCACATGTCTTCGAGAGACATACTTAATCTCCGCCTCAGCTTGCTCATTGTACTCCGCAATTAGTCCCACAATTTTGGCCAATGTGGCTAGATCTGGCCGGTGAGCCTGGTCGCGCTCCAGAGCACGTATATCAGATTCCAAGGCCTGTAGCCACGTTCGTATATCACGAAGGATGCCAGCCGTCGTTCCAATACAGGTCCCCCTGATAGTGACCTTAAAGGCCTCCCATAGCGTTGATGCGTGGTCAACCGTACCCTTATTGAGCTCGAAGTAATGTATTATAGCATCATGCACAGTTTTATCATAAATGGGATCTAGAAGCGCTTCGGCTCGCAGCCGCCAAGTGAAGGGGCGACGCACTCCAGGCGGATTGCGTAAGAGCAGCCGCACCGAATTATGGTCCGACAATGTACGTGCCAACGGCACCACATCTCTCACCCACTCCAGCAGCTCCTCTCCCACTAACCAATAATCCAGTCTGGACCAGCTACCATGTATGGGAGCCGCATGCGTGCCCTCCCGTCTGTCTGGGTTCCTCAACCTCCACACATCCTGCAAACCGTACTCTTCCATGACTTGCAATATACTTGCAGCTACTTTGGGGGTGCGATGCGTATCTGGATTAGATTTGTCTAATTGCGCATTCAGGTAAGTGTTTAAGTCACCGCCCCATACTATGGGCGCTTCAGGCCACTTTCGCAGTTGGTCACACATATGGATCACACACGTCGAATCATCTACTATAGGGCCATACATGTTGACAAACACCAGAAGCGTGCCACAAAGCTTCCCACATACCATCACGCAGCGCCCCTCACTATCAGCATACGTGTGTAACATTTGAAAATCGGTCCCCCTTTTAAACAGAATTAGCACCCCCCGTGCGTAAGAGGAATAAGGAACAGCAAACTGAAAGCCCGCCCATCGGCCAAGCGCCCCACATATCGCACTAGAGGCAAGATGCGTCTCCTGCAAGAAAGCCACCCGTATGTCATGCCTATTCAAGTAAGCCGCCACCTGACGACCCTTTTTGGGGAGTTAAGACCACGCACGTTCCAAGTCAACAGGGCATAGTCAGCAGACATCGCAGTTGGGAAGTAACAGTATCAGCAGATAGTGACAATAGGGCCACAGGAGCACCCCCAATTGTGACTGGAGCAAAGTAGGCGACGCACGCCTCAGACACCATCCCAAGCACTGTGGATCGATCATTATATGGGAGAAACAATAAAAAATGAACAGGAACTTCAGCAACCCCTCCCACCACCACCCACCACCCACTGCAACCTCCCAAACAGGTCGAGACCATCCCCCCCGCCCCTCCCTGAGCAACAATCGTGTGGGTAATACCCATTGGGGGAAGAGGCACAGCTGCGCATACTCGCATCGAAGTGCGGTTGCCGGAATAGGTCCCATATCGACCCCCTTTAGGTTCCAGCATTAGTTACACAAAGAAAAAGGCTATACAGCCCCCACATGGAACCCAGGGAGAGCAACAAGTGTACATCAGCGCCACATCTCTCACTCACCATCGACAAGCGCAACAATCACCATTACAAACAGTGACCAAAACTAAAAAAAAAGGGGACATCCAATACACAAATGGGAGAGAAAGGCCCAGCACCGTATTTAACAATCATTCAATCGGCATCCTCCAGGCCCGACTCCTGTCTCTCAGGCGCTGTCTGCTGCTTGCGCGGTCTGCCCTTGCAGATATGCTTTGTGAACTTTAACGCCGACTTGGCATCCGTGAAGAAATTAGCCTGCTCCTCATGAGTCACCTTCAATTTCGCAGGGTACAGCATGGCGTATGGCACCGCCGCCTCTCTGAGCAGTTTTTTCAGAGGGACAAATTCACGCCGCGCAGACTGGACTGCTGGGGTATAATCAGGGAAGAAGGACAGAGTGTCACCTTTATATTGCACTGGCGCCCTCGCTCTGGCCTCCCGCAGGATTGAGTCACGGTCTGCATAGTTTAGAATCCTGGCAATGATCGGCCGCGGCGGCGTGCCGGGTTTCGGTCTAGGACCCAACGACCTATGAGCCCTCTCAACGATCATCACACTGGACAAGGCCGACCCAAACAGCTCACGCAACATGCCATCAATGAAAGTCTCCATCTTAGAGATCGGTGTGCTCTCCGAAAGGCCAAGAATACGCACGTTATTGCGCCTAGACCGCGCTTCTAAATCTTCATTTTTCGCACTGATCACCTCTAGGATCTTTTCCATTTGTAAGAGTTGCGTGCGTGCCTCTGCCTGGGAGTCAAGATCGTCCGACACTCTGTTTTCCAGGACGTCAAGCCGCTTCTCATGCTTGTCCACCTTCCGTTTCACGACGTCCAATCCGGTCTCAAGGGCATCAATTTTACCGTCAATGGTCTTCATTCCTGCACGCAATTCCAGAAGGATCGTGCGGGTATCGTCCTCAGATCCATCTGAGGAGGAGGTGCCAGCGGAGGAGTTGCCCCCGAGTCACTCTGCCCCTGCGTCTCTTCCGTCAGCCGTGTCTACCGTTTGGCTTCGAAGGCCAGCTTGGCCTGTCTGGGTTCCGTCTTACCCATATCCTGGTCAGCGCAAGCCAATCAAGATCAGCAATGTTCACCTCCCAGGGGTCTCGAGCAGCACAGTGTCCCCAGTAGTGGTGCGGTGGGCTTTCTACTGTAGCCACGTGGACCGGGGTGTCGCAGTTACGTGCGCCGTGGCCGCTGGGCTACACAAGCTTTCACTTCCCCGCTCCAGCAAGGCCTCAGTTCCTGAGTCAGCAGGCCTCAAAGCACTGCGCGGCTCTCTCCGTGCACTCCGACCCGTGGCGTACGCCGCACCTCCCCCAGCACCCCCGCCACCCTAGGCTCTACAGAGCACTCACCCCGGCCACCCGCTCGCCCCCGGGCAATCGTGGCCACAGGGGGCACCGCGTGGCAGCCAAATGGCAGCACTCCCCAGCAGCCCCAGGCAGCGCGGACACCAGTAAGGCACTGCGAGTGGCATTGCTCCTGCCCAGCCCCCCCAGGACACACCACACAGGCCCCACAGAGCACAGTCGGCACCCCGTGCGCCCCGCTAGACCGGCACAGCCTGCCCCAGCGAGTCCAGCCCCACACAGCGCCCCCACTCACCAGCAGTCCCCACGCTGTGCTACTCCACGCCAGCGACGACCCAGCCAGAGGGCCCCAATCGTCCTCCTCATCGGCAGACCACCACCATCTCCGCAGGCACTCAAGGGCAGAGAGTGTCAGAAAGCTCCCCGCAGCCGGGTCTGTCCACCGGAGGCCGTCTCTTCTCAGCGAGGGGCTCGCAGTCGATGCAGGGCAGGTTGATGGCACCGCCTCCGCACTCCGATGCCACCTTCCACTCGTGCAGGTTCACCACAGCCGTCGGCGTCATTCACCGCCTCTATCGCGAAGCCGCCATCTTGTCCCGCTGTCCTCGGCGATCGCCCTCAAGGATTTCAAGGTGAGAGCGCGGCGCCTGATTCCCCCTCTGCACCACAGCCGGTGACAGGACTCTCCGCGGTCCAGCAGGGGTGATTTCGAGCCGCAGTTAAGGGCTGGAAGGATGGTATTCGTCCGTTGTAGTGTTCCGGCGCGCGGAGCTCCCTTACGAGGCAGCCATTCCGCGTCGCGCCGTAGCCACGCCCCAACTCTTCACTACACTTGTGGTTGCACATGCTGCACAATTTCCACAAGGGTAATGCCCAACCACTGGCATTAAACCCCACATGTATTGTATTGTAGATGCCATTTGTTCGCTATAGGCTCGGACTAGATGATCACGTAAATTTCTAGCTCTCTTAAAAGCGAACCTCGGTGGTCTTTATTAAGGCTCTACTTTTCCGACAAGGTGCCAATTCTTTCTGATTATTTTTTTAATACAATTGGATTCTGTATTGAAGGTCATGACACATGTTATTGTTTGTACTGTGTTTTCATTTGAGAGCTGTAGTTCATCTTTATGGAGCAGTGCCTTGCGATCATAATACCAAGCTTGCTTCATTGCGTGTTTGACTAGTCTGTACGGATAGTTTGTCATAATCAGTTTACTTTGCAAAATTTTTGCTTCTTTGAAATAATCTTCCCTTTTGGTGCAGTTGAGTTTAATCCGTAAACACTGCCCGTTTTGTTTATATGACTGTATTGTTTACACAGAACATGAATTATATACAATGTTTTGTTTGATTTCAGATTATATGGTGTTTAGTTTTCCATATTATTTATAAGCAAGAGGTGTTCAAGATACTAGAGAGAAATTAATGTAAAATATCAGAAGTATGTATGTTGCTTTTCATGATTTATGAAAGAACTATTGGAATTAAATAACAATAGTTACAAATACATTTTTGAGTTTCCCCGTATAAGTATATTAATGATCACGTGTGTGACAATATCTGGATTTATAACTGATTCTGAATGACTCCCCTATGGACATATATACTTTGTGATTGTGAGATGTAAGGCGACATGCATAGGATAACTAAAGGGAGGATTGCTGTGATTAACCCACTATAGGGAACGCATTATGGGTTTTTCAGCAAGTGGAAATTAAAATATGGAATCTGACTTTGCTTATGGGGGCTTCGCAGAGAGTTGCACTAGCTGACAGAACTCACAAACGTGCTTTTCCCTTAGGCTTTCTTAAAGAAGGCACTGCTGATACACTATTACATAGTTTATTTTTGACGCATTGCCTATTGCTTCAAACACAATATACATCTAAAGCACAGCTCATAGCACTATGAGGCTCTACCTAAAACCTTACACCTAAAACAAAACGTGCAAACATTTACAATTACTAGTGTAACATTCAAGTAGGAGTTGGGTGTCACTCAACATGCCATATGCATGATGTATAGATCCCACACATAAGCACACAGCAAATACAGAATAGTAACACATAGGCAAAGTAGCCAGAAAATGTAAATACCTCCCACTTTGAACTAAAGCTATTATGGCACCAAGAAAGCAAAGTAAGTAATCACAACCCTCCCCAGAAGAGCTCTCTTGTCCAAGGATCTAGCCATTCATCCTTCCATCAAACCCCTGATATCCACCATTTCAAATTTACATTCTCTCATCTATTAATTGTTTCATACATCATTCAGTCTTTCAACATTCATTCTGGCCTTCCATCTATGTGCCCCTCTATATCCAAACTTTTTCAACCATTTGCAAACCTATAATCTATTCTTCATTCATCATTTCCCTCATCCATCCCTCCATCCACCCTTTCACTCATCCAACCATCATCCACCCTCCCTTTCACCAAATCCATCCTTTCACTCATCCATCCACTCTTCCACCCATCCATCCATTCATTCATCCATCCAACCATTTAACCTTTCACACAAGCCATCCTTTCACTCATCCATCCACTCTTCCACCAATCTATCCATTCACTCATCCATCCAACCATTTACCCTTTCACCCATCCAGCCATCCTTTCACTTACTCATCCATCCACCCAGTCATTCATCCATCCACCCATTCAACCTTTCACTCATCCATCCTTCCTTTTGTGGTAAATAAAATATTACCCTGGCTGAATTTCTAGGCATTAACAATTAGCATGCATCAAGTGAGAAGCAGAGTCCGTGGTATCTGAGTTAAAAATGGGCTTTATTCCAATAACTCGAGTCAAAGGGAGAATATGTTCCATCACCACAGAGGTTCAGGAAGAGTCTTCTAATCATTTAATAACAAAACATCATATATATACTTTTTACTCCTTGTACATAGGAGCAGGCGCAAGACAGAAAATGAGATAAGAACATGTGGGTGTACACTTGATGAGTCATAGGTGTGTGATAGGTAGGTGTCATAGGTGGGTGGTACACAGAGGAGGAGTTTGCATGACCAGCTCGAACTGTGCCCTAATTGTGCAACTTTGAACATGACGTGCAATTGACGTGTAACTGGGTGGAGGCTGACTTCCAACCTAGCAGAGAGATCTTTTATGTCAAGGCGACCAGCACATCTAGTACAACTGATATCTAGAGTCAGGGGATGTATTATCTGAAGAAAAGGTTGTTCGTCACTAAAAGACAGAGAGGGCATATTTATTCGTTCATTGCATGAGCTTTCTATGGGTGCAAGCACTGTGATTTACTTCAATGGAGACAGAATGGCTAGGCCTATCTCCCTCGGACGGGTTCTGTTTACTTTTCCTCACCGGGCAGGCAGATAACTGTTAAGCAAAATATACTGTCTTGGCAACCCTTACTGGGCTTCTTGCGGCTGAGCTAGAAGTATGCGAGGTCAGAGGGACGTAACTGCAGCTTCAGTGTGTCAGGAGTCATGAAAACATTAATTCAGAAAGTGGTTTCAGGCTCAACCAGTACGATATTTATTTAAAAGAGCACAATGCAAAATGCAAATACATGGGCCTTATGCTAACTTAACCTTTGGGAGACTTTGATGACTGGCATTTCTAATGCAGGACATGATTGCAGGGGCCTAGTGATTCAGGCCACTACGGGAAATATGCATAGGTGATATGCACATGACATGTAACATAGGGTGTATGTAGAGGACATATTTGGTCATATTTGGTCAGGCAAAATATCATTTTCCTCATTCCCTCCTTGTTCCCTACATAACCCTTTAGGATACATCTATATTCATGAGACCGTATAGTTGATCATACAGCATCATTTCTTCATCTTTTATCATTTGTTTACGTGGATGTGGAATACAGGCAGTAGCACACAGCCCGCAAATCGCCGGACCACACTGCAAACAGAGACAGCAACCAAATACCATAAGTAGGGCCATTCCTAGGAAGGACATAACTTTCCATCCCCATGCAGATATTACACCCCAGAACCAACTGGACCAAGTCCATGTGCCTGGATCTTGATGTATGGCATTAGCAATCTTGTGGAGTCTTGTTATTGCTTCGTACACAGATGGTGCATTATCTGGGATGAAAACGCAACAACTAGATCGGATGACTCTACAGGCTCCGCCCCTATCCGCCAAGATGACGTCTAGAACGAGGCGGTTTTGAAGAACGACAAGTCTAATAGCAGACTGTTCCTGGGTTAAGTTCGCCAGGGCAGATGCAGTTATATTTACAACTGTTTCAAGAGTCCTTGTTAACCTGCGTATCAGTTTACTGTTTTGGACGGGACCTATGAAGAAAAAGAATCCTCTGTTGAAATCTGTATATTGCTCCCATGCTGTTTCAGTCTGATCGATACCTGCAGAATCTGTCTCCCTCTTTTGTCTAACATGTTCTAGTCGTGAATCTCTATGATAATTTGATGGGGCTAGAAAAACGGGTGGCAATAAGAATGCTATATAACAAGTCCCACCCCAGTCTAAGGGCAGATGTACGTAGGCTGTCTGACCACAAATGAAATAGGTATGGCGTGATGTTTTGAAAGAAGATAGTCCGTTATCATCAAACTCTACTACAGTGTTACACTTGCTGTGTCCCATATGTACTGAGCCTTTCTTACTAACACATAAATCACCTTTTGCTGGCAGGACTGATATAAACGGTGGACCTGTGTTTTGCTTGGGCTGAACATTTAACATGTTAAAATTAACAGATGCATTTCCCTGTTTGTACTCTTCATTCTCTAAATCGGATCCCTTTCTTTGGGGGAATCCGTCTTTGTCTGGAAAGCATGCTTCATTCATTACTTTATTCAGGTTTCCATATATCCAGCCACCTGGATAAGCTATGTACCTTCTATCTATTGAGGTCATTAGAGCAAACCATGCTCCACACGAACCATTGTGTGAGAACGGTAAAGGGTAGAAGGGCAATACTCCCTTCGTCTCTTGATAAGGGGGCAGTTGGCCACATACCCAGCAATTAGTCGCATTGCTGGTCTGGTGAGAATGGTGTAACATTCGAATAAAGGTATTGTTACGTAGTGCAAGTCGATATGACAGTTCATGGGAGGCAGGTCACTAAATGTGTGCTCTGCGGTGCTGTTACTGGAAGAGTGCATATGTGAGGAAATGGGAAAGAAAACATGTAGCAATAAACTGACACCAATTATAACAATGCACAGAATAAAAAGGATGATTAAAGTAACTATACATCTACTGCGTAATCTCTTGCAGTATTTTTCCTTCTTATCTCTCTTCTTGCTATTCTCATATGTGATCTTATGCATGTCAGAATCGAGTCTAACCGATTCACCACCGGGTGGGCTTAAACAATTAAACTACGTCTGACTTGCTATCCTGCTAATCTAGACCTATACTCTTGCTGAGGGGTATTTTCTAGCAAAGGTCAGTGTTCTTTTTTTTTTTTTTTTTGTCAAAGTTCAAAGTTTCAAATAGTGATGAAGGTGAGTTCGGCCTTTACGTCCTTCCACCAACTTCGGCGTCTTCCAACGTGGCTCAAGGGGACTTGAACGATCAAAGATCCTGAGGAGTCCAAATTCTCCTGGTGCTATGGCATGTTCCTTGACCTGGGTGTCAGGTGTCAGGGAAGGCGGCAGCAACCTGTGAATGAAAAGAGAGTAGTGCAGAAATCAAGGAAGCCAGGTAATTTGTCAGCATGTTACTGTCAACATCAGTTAGTTTTCTTTCTAGGCATAGGCGTACCCCACATATAGTTCATAAGTTCATAAGGAGATAGGCCTGTTCTGGAATGAGCTACCATACGCATGTAAAAGAGGGCAACCGGCAAGGCAACCATCCAATCCACGCCTATTTCTGTACAGATCTCAGCAACTTTTGTCTTAATTGTCTGGTTTGTCTTTCTACAAGGCCTACTGCTTCTGGGTGTCTGACACAATGGAACTTCTTTCCTAACAGAAGTGACACTTGTTTCATTAATTCAGAGGAGAATGGCTGATCGTTATCTGAATAGATCACACGAGGTAGATCACATGAGGTGATTCATAGCTGGGGAAGTACTGCGCACTAATTGTCTGGCTGTTGTAACAGCAGTATAATCTGGAACTGGATATGCTTCTGTCCATCTGGACAGGGCACATACAACTACTAAGACATATTTGTAACCTCTACATCTGTCCATTTGGATATAATCCATCTGGAGAACCTCAAAAGGGTGGTCAGGAGGATGAAATCCGCCTTGTTCCACCGGAATGCCTTTACCTGGATTGAACTGGCAATAGATCATACATGTTCGTAGATCATACATGTTCGTACATGTTCGCACTGCTGCACGTAGGTGCTTGTTAAACCAAACATACTGTAAACAGTCTAGCATTGCCTTCTCTCCTAAGTGTGCGGGACTATGTGTTGGGCTTATGATTATTTGTACCATAGAATCCGAAAGAAACCATGTGCTTTTTCCCTTAGTCATCTAACCTTGGTTAGTCTGGATCCCTCCTTGTAAAGTCCATTTCTTTATCTCATCTGTGGTGGCATGTGTCTGTATGTCGAGTACATCTTGAGTGGGATCCCTGACTGTCATGCTTTATGACAGTAATGGTACCTCTGTCCTTGTCGTGTCTGGTGGTGTCTGTGCTGTCTGAGCCATTACCCTGGGTAATGGTGTCTGTAACTTTGGTATGAGCTTTATATTTCAGGATAGAAACGGCTGTAGGTAAATGTATGGCTTCTAACAGGGCCTGAATAAGCTGGCTATGCTGAATCTTGGCACCATGGGAGGTCAAGACTACGCCAAAGGCATATTCTGAATCCGTATAAATGTTTACTTTCAAGTGCTTTGCTCTTATGCAGGCTTGTGTCAGAGCAATGAGCTCTGCTGCTTGTGCAGACAGTGTGTCTATTTTCTGTGGTCACAGCATAGGCTGCTACTAAGTTTCCTGTACTTGTTCTCATGCATGATCCATCTACATAGAGTGTCAGGTCTGGGTTTTAGAAGTGCAATATCTGTCATGTCTTGTCTTGGTTTATTCATTACTTCCACACAGTCATGTGGTGATGCATTTACTGTACTTGAGGGCAAAAGCGTTGCAGGATTCAGAATGTTACACCGTCTGATCTCTATGTGTGGTTGAAATAATGTCAGTTCATATCCTGTCAGACTCGCTACAGTCAAATGTAAAAATAAATAAAAAATAAAAAAGCATAAAATGTTTACTGTGACATGGAGTCGCTTAAAACTGGCGCTTGACATAATGCTCTTTTTAATTCCTCAAATGCCAAGGTGTGTTCTTGTGTCCAAGGGAGAACAGTCAAAATGGCTGCCTCCTGTGTAGTTAACTGTATGAGTGGTTGGCTAGATATGCATACTGGGGAATCCATTGCCTGCAGTAAGAAGTGAGGCCAGTAAAGGCACGTACTTCCTTCTGTGTCCTGGGCTGTGAAAGGTTAGTAATGAGCTGTATGATTCTTGTGTTAGCTGTCTACCTGGTGACCCTCCTTGGAAAGCAAGTGTTGTACACCACTTGCTTTACACAGAAAGTGCAAGACTGTCAGAGATGCAATGTCACGGTCTGGTTCTGGTCCTGCTGTATTAGCGCTGTGTTGGTAGGCATGTCAATACTGTCTAGCTGTCTTTAGTGTCTGACTGCAAATGCTAGGGCTCACTGTCACCAATCTAGCAAAAATGAAATACATAAAAACAAATAAATAAATAAATAATTAAAATTAATTCTCAATTCAAAAGCACTATTTTATATTGGGGAACCTCTATCCAAAACCTCTGCAGTTTTACAATAAATCCTACTCTAGATCTTGGGAACAGTATGACCATACTACCTACAATATGTTCTCTAAATGTATCTGAATAAAACCACATTATTCGTGTTAGAAACAGAAGGCCTAGAAGCCTTGAAAAAAACTCACTCCTTTGAGAAGCAGCCCCTCCCTCTAGAATTATGTTCGCGCTCGGAGCTTTGAATCAATTCCAAGCCGGGCTACACTGAGATCTAAAATTGAATGACTGCCAGATGCTGAACTCATCGCAAGAGCAAGACTCTTGCCAATTATTCTGTTTACACTACTGAGGGAATAACTATCCATTTGCAAGCGTGACTTTATCTGAAGTCAATGAAGCTTTTAGTGTTGACTGCTTCAGAGGAGCAACTTGGCCCCCCCTTCACATAAACAAAGGGATCGCGGAAAGAATTGGGTTATGGCCAGCAAGACAGGCACTGCTAGCTCCAAGAGGGAGTAGCCCTCCCTTTTTATATAAACATTAATTACTGGGAACCAAGCCATCTCGGTCTCGGACGGACTGTCTCAAGGTTAAAAAAACACATTCCTTGTACGTCATAACATATCTCTTCCCAGGCCAGAGCTTTTCTAACTTTAACTGAAGCAAACTTTTAAAACGTGTTAAAAAGTAAATTAATAATGACATATATTTTTCTGTAACTGAGTGACATGCTAGCATTTTTAAAATAATTCTGTACTGCTACTAGCTGCAAGGGAAAAAATAAACAGAACAAAACAATCATGGCATGGAAACACACCATATTTTACTTTTTTGAAAATAACATGTCGAACTTCTTAATTCTGCATTGCATAACCAATATTTTCATAAGTAAGTGTGCAACCTTTTCTATTCTACCTATTAAGAGGGCCAGAATCATACTTTTTCAAAAGGCCATGTTTTCTAATTTTAGTGGGGACTGTTCTCTGCACATATTAATTGAAGCAGCCTGTCAAAGTACATAGGTGTATTGTAGCTATCAAAAAGGGCCACGTTCATTAATTTACAAAGAGCCATTTTCCTAAGTGAGTGGGCTAACATTCACACGCTATTCTAAAGGGCAGCTTGCATTGGGAAAAATATTCTGTAGAAACATTCCTATTTAAAAAACACACTGTTCTATTACACTAATTAAAAACGCATTCTAAGATGGGTCTGTTTCATATTTTCTTTCCAACCGTGAAAACATTAAAGCACTCTTTGTGCAAACCCTTATCTCAATTCGACTGGTCTATTTACAACTTTACCGACCTCTGAGCCAAACACATTAAATCAAGTATTCCAAAGCAAAACCCTTCACAAAAACACTCCTTTACTCTCCATGCAACATTTTACCATTCAATCTGCAAACTGAATACGCCCATTGGATAACATGGCAAATCGCACCCCCGCACAAAACATTCTTTTTTCACCACTTCCACAGCTCAGATCCTTTTCAAATTTGGCATCACAGTAGTCCAAGCTATTCCCTAAATCCTCACCAAAAAGCAACCAAATCCCTCCACTGGAACGGGTACGAATTTCCGCTCAAAAACACACCCCCCCCCCCGCAAACACAAAAAAAAATAAAACGCCAGAATCCCTCAACACCTTGTTAAAACAAATACTGCCTTCTCAATAAAAGATATTAACTCTTTGGCAGCCTAAGCACAATCATTCCCCAATGACTGCAGTACATGGGAAAGTCATGAACTCATCTCTCCACGTTATCACATAACACATACGCACATCTTCAAAACATTTTCTCTAAGCACTTGAAAGAGATCCAGCTCTCTCCTGCCTAACGTAATGGCTAGGGACCTGATGATAACATGCTCTGCACAAGCCATAACCACATGGCGCTATTTACAAGCCATATTTACAAGAAACTCAACAAGTCACAAAAATGACACGCTATTCACAAGGCATATTTACAAGGAGCTATACTTAAGAAAATTCAACAAACTACTCACAAGTCTTAATCACAAGTCGCTATTTACAAGGAACTACAAGCCACTCACAAAGCGTTACACACATGGATGTAACAAACTATTCACAAGTCTTAAGCACAAATTCACAAATAAACCAACTAGTTACTCACAAGGCACTTTCGCAGTCTAGAAGGGACTTGTCTAGATACAAGGAAATGAACTCTTCAGATGTTGTTGGCTTTAATTCTACATACTCTAAAGGGTACAGGTGGTGGCGTTCTCTACCTACTGGGTCTTTCTGAGGTGGTCACTTTAGCTAGTTTTTCTGACAGAACGGAATAAATACCAGTTAACAACGGCATTTCTTGGCTTGTTTAGTTCTCTCTGCTTTATTGAATTCATTCTTTGTTCTCCTATGTCACTCTTTGCGCCATAACTCAATGGCATCTTTCTGAGAGGGTCTTGACTTCTTTTTCCTTTTCCAAATGGCGTTTAGCCCATGCTTATTATACATAAAATGACCAGGTGTGTCTCTAGGCCGTATTTTAACTGTCTATTCTAGTATACCTTTTCTGGTCCCTATCTGACGTAATCTTGAAAACAGAAACCAATACAATGGAAACACAATACACAAGAATAGACTGAAACATTCAACAATCATTCATACAAGACACATTATAACACTAAAACAGACACAGTCTAACCTGATACATGGAATAAAACATGTACTTGAAAAACAGTTTTGTGCACTGAAAATACAGTACAACCATACCGGTCCCAAAAAATTGAGACACGTCTTTACCGGGCCCACCTTTTACCGTGGTGATTCAGAAAAGGGGGTGGTGATGAACAGAGTGCCTGAATTAAGCAGACCACTCTTACCCAGTCCAAAGATCAGGGCTTGATCCATCACCGTTTTTTAGCTCACTGCACCATCCCAGCTCAGAACTTGGCTATATGCAAATTAGTCTGTTCCTGTCCCAGTGCATGATGGGAACAGGGCAAACCAAACTACCAAGCCAATTCTTATACTGGGAAGGAAACAAGCTTCCGGGGACCGGTTTCTGCCATTTCAGGCGTCGTCGGCCCGGCTTGCTTGAATCCTGATGGTGCAATGAGCAAGGGACTCACATCTGAGTATACCCTTCCACGCTTATGGTGGACAAAATGATTCAGAAAAGGGGGTGGTGATGAACAGAGTGCCTGAATTAAGCAGACCACTCTTACCCAGTCCAAAGATCAGGGCTTGATCCATCACCGTTTTTTAGCTCACTGCACCATCCCAGCTCAGAACTTGGCTATATGCAAATTAGTCTGTTCCTGTCCCAGTGCATGATGGGAACAGGGCAAACCAAACTACCAAGCCAATTCTTATACTGGGAAGGAAACAAGCTTCCGGGGACCGGTTTCTGCCATTTCAGGCGTCGTCGGCCCGGCTTGCTTGAATCCTGATGGTGCAATGAGCAAGGGACTCACATCTGAGTATACCCTTCCACGCTTATGGTGGACAAAATGATTCAGAAAAGGGGGTGGTGATGAACAGAGTGCCTGAATTAAGCAGACCACTCTTACCCAGTCCAAAGATCAGGGCTTGATCCATCACCGTTTTTTAGCTCACTGCACCATCCCAGCTCAGAACTTGGCTATATGCAAATTAGTCTGTTCCTGTCCCAGTGCATGATGGGAACAGGGCAAACCAAACTACCAAGCCAATTCTTATACTGGGAAGGAAACAAGCTTCCGGGGACCGGTTTCTGCCATTTCAGGCGTCGTCGGCCCGGCTTGCTTGAATCCTGATGGTGCAATGAGCAAGGGACTCACATCTGAGTATACCCTTCCACGCTTATGGTGGACAAAATGATTCAGAAAAGGGGGTGGTGATGAACAGAGTGCCTGAATTAAGCAGACCACTCTTACCCAGTCCAAAGATCAGGGCTTGATCCATCACCGTTTTTTAGCTCACTGCACCATCCCAGCTCAGAACTTGGCTATATGCAAATTAGTCTGTTCCTGTCCCAGTGCATGATGGGAACAGGGCAAACCAAACTACCAAGCCAATTCTTATACTGGGAAGGAAACAAGCTTCCGGGGACCGGTTTCTGCCATTTCAGGCGTCGTCGGCCCGGCTTGCTTGAATCCTGATGGTGCAATGAGCAAGGGACTCACATCTGAGTATACCCTTCCACGCTTATGGGCACGTCTTTACCGGGCCCACCTTTTACCGTGGGCACGTCTTTACCGGGCCCACCTTTTACCGTGGGCCCGTCTTGAAACTAGATGCAATCCCCATAGTGGTACTCACCGGGAAAGCAGAACTTGAAACTTGAAGGCCTCGGAAACTTGACTTGACTACGCTTGCGCCTTGGAACAGGTGGACCTCTGGAGACCTCGGACCTTGCTCTCTCACGGGCTGGGCCTCTGGTTGAGACGACCCGCTTTCCTCACCGCCTCACATGGATGCCTGGTCGCAGTCCGTCCTCCTCCGTGGGCCTGAGGGAGTGGCAGGAAGACCTGCTGGTGCGCTTTGAAGTCCGTCACGGCTGTAGAAGGGGGCAAAGACTAGACCCACAACTCCGGCGAGTGGGGAAAGGGATATGTCCCGGTAAGGGCACCAAATTATGTGGTAAATAAAATATTACCCTGGCTGAATTTCTAGGCATTAACAATTAGCATGCATCAAGTGAGAAGCAGAGTCCGTGGTATCTGAGTTAAAAATGGGCTTTATTCCAATAACTCGAGTCAAAGGGAGAATATGTTCCATCACCACAGAGGTTCAGGAAGAGTCTTCTAATCATTTAATAACAAAACATCATATATATACTTTTTACTCCTTGTACATAGGAGCAGGCGCAAGACAGAAAATGAGATAAGAACATGTGGGTGTACACTTGATGAGTCATAGGTGTGTGATAGGTAGGTGTCATAGGTGGGTGGTACACAGAGGAGGAGTTTGCATGACCAGCTCGAACTGTGCCCTAATTGTGCAACTTTGAACATGACGTGCAATTGACGTGTAACTGGGTGGAGGCTGACTTCCAACCTAGCAGAGAGATCTTTTATGTCAAGGCGACCAGCACATCTAGTACAACTGATATCTAGGGTCAGGGGATGTATTATCTGAAGAAAAGGTTGTTCGTCACTAAAAGACAGAGAGGGCATATTTATTCGTTCATTGCATGAGCTTTCTATGGGTGCAAGCACTGTGATTTACTTCAATGGAGACAGAATGGCTAGGCCTATCTCCCTCGGACGGGTTCTGTTTACTTTTCCTCACCGGGCAGGCAGATAACTGTTAAGCAAAATATACTGTCTTGGCAACCCTTACTGGGCTTCTTGCGGCTGAGCTAGAAGTATGCGAGGTCAGAGGGACGTAACTGCAGCTTCAGTGTGTCAGGAGTCATGAAAACATTAATTCAGAAAGTGGTTTCAGGCTCAACCAGTACGATATTTATTTAAAAGAGCACAATGCAAAATGCAAATACATGGGCCTTATGCTAACTTAACCTTTGGGAGACTTTGATGACTGGCATTTCTAATGCAGGACATGATTGCAGGGGCCTAGTGATTCAGGCCACTACGGGAAATATGCATAGGTGATATGCACATGACATGTAACATAGGGTGTATGTAGAGGACATATTTGGTCATATTTGGTCAGGCAAAATATCATTTTCCTCACTTTCTTCCAGGTCTCCACCCTCCCTTTCACTCATCTATGCATTCTTTCACTCATTCATCTTTACATTCTTCCTTTCACTCATCCATGCACCCATTCGCTTATCCATTTGGCCAATCATTCATCCATTCTTTCACTCACCCATCCATCCATTCATCCTCCCTTTTTCTCTCCATTCCCTTTTCACTTAGCCACCCATCACCTATTCATCCATTTCCTCATCTACTCATGAATCCATCCATTGACCCAATCACTCATCCATCATTTTACTCATCTATCCTTTCTCTCATTCATCAACGCTTTCACTCATCTATCTGTCCTTTTTGACCATCTACCCTCTCTTTCACTCACTCGTCAATCCTTACATCCGCCCTTTCACTCATCCATCCATACATTCACCCTTTCACTTGTCAATTCATCAATCCGTCCATCATTTCTCGCATCCATCCACCCATTCAGTCGCCCATCGTCCACTCTTTTACTGATCCAGCCACCCTATTAAACATCCATCTCCCCTTCCACCCATACATCCATCTATTTACCCTCATCCATCCTCTCATTGTCCATTCATTCACCCTTTCACTCATCCATTCATCCTTTCACTAATCCATGCAGCCATTTTCCCATTCCATCACTTACTCACTCACCCACCATTTCACATTAATTATGAGCTGAGCCATTGTCTACCGAGTTGCAGACAGAAGAGGCCCATCAAGAACTTTATGCTTGCTGTAGTTCTAAAGCAATGGGTGGGGTGTGGAGGTTATCAGTGTTCAATAGGCCCCTGCACATAGGCAATCTAAAAACGTGGAAGTCATGAGTCATGCATGATGCACAGTGCCAGGACGTGAGGTGGCTGTGACATGGTGTGATTTCCAGGACTTTAAGTGGGATGAAAAAGCTGGGGTTCTATCCAAGGGCCATGCCTGATGTAAATAAGTTTTTAGACTGGGGGTGGTTCGGCCCTGTGGGAAAGAGGGTAGGTTGGGCCACTATATACTGCAAAAAACGGATTTTTTACCTATGCCTCTACTGTTTATTTCAAACAATTAATGCAATCTCAAGAATAAACACAACTTTGTTAGTTTATCCTGACATTTTATTTATGTCATTTTATTTTTAATTATTTGATACTCTTGATTTATAGTTTTGTCAGAGAAAGAACGTCATCAACTCAACGTCTTGCCATACTATAAGTTCCAAGATATAAATCATACAGAAAAACGCATAAAGTGAAATATGGATCAACAAAAGTGCAAAAACATGAATTGTAACAATTTATACAAACATTACTAAACAGTTACCAATGGACAATAAAAAGACAAACTGATATGTATTTCAATTCCTGAGGGATGAGAAGAACTTTTCACAAACACCCCACAAAGACCCGATCTAATGTCACATTTAATCTTTTATATTAGATCAGGGAACTAATCTTTATGGCACTCAAATGCCATTGACTTTATTGACGGATGAAATTGCCGTAGCCGACGCGTTTCGAGTCCAGCTGAATTATTCACAGGACTCTCATCAGGGCTGAGTACATCGTTTCCGTATGGAACTGTTTAAAATAAAAAGACGAGGACAATTTTTAACAATCAATCCTCCATCCATTATGAATTAGTCAAAACATGGGTTGCATCAACAGATGCTGCATACCTTCTATATAGCCACGGTTGCGCTGATCATTAGAATGTCGTCAATACTGTGGGTGTCACACTGCAACAGAGTGGAAAACATGGGTCAAAAGGGCAATTAAACCCAGTGTATATGGCGCCCAAATGGACTTAGGAGACCCAGGTTAGTTCTGTTACCTGAATATTATTTGGCTAGGCGACGTGTTTCTTTGGTCGTCATCAATTTCAATGGGCTCGGGATGCAGGTGTTAATTCACATCTCTGCAAAGAATTACAGAGCATGACATGAGAATCATGCGGGGGGCTGACAGCACTTCTATGCTGATATAATAAAAGAGGACTTATTCGTTTGTGGTCGGAGGGAGCGCGGGAATGAGTGCCGCTTTTTTCAAACAATCGTGCTACCTGTGAACAACAACAGGGAAATTACTCTACCGTTCGGTCAAGCCATGAGTAAAAAACGGCGGTGGGTGCCGTTCGCGAATCTCACCTTCACTTTGTCAAGCTCTCAGCCTTCACCATGTCATGTCGATCACGGGTATGTGTGCAAGCAGCCCGGCCCGTTAATGCAGGATGGAGTTCAACAGTGAGGTACTAGTCACGTGGTGTCACTCTAACCAATCGGAACACTATTGATAATTGCAGTGCATTATGGGGAATGTAGTGTCAGTTTAATATTTATGCCTCACTGAGTCCGGTAATCATAAAGAGATCATTAGAAATTGCCACTTATATTGACCACTCGAGTAATACTGGTCTAAGCCCTATTTATTTCGGTCATACAATTAAGTCCTTTATTTACACTGTCAAACTTCATAATTAGATATGCCTCTTTGCACAACAATGCGCTCTCAATGCATGGCGATTGGATTTTAGGATCAATCCATGTTAGTACTGTCCACTTAAAATCATTTTCGCCATGGTTCTTATTCAAAAAATGTTCAACCATCTGTGCAGACAGAACTTTTTTCTTTATTCTCGAGCGGTGCTGTGTAATCCTAACGTTAATAGATTGACAAGTTTTGCCAATGTATATACTCTGTTGCATGGGCACACCACAGCATCTTAGACCACGTTCTTGGTCTTACAATTTGTGAACATGTCATGTTTCCATTTGACTCCTTCATGGTCGAACACATTTCCTTCAAGTGTCGTAGAGCAGGACACACAATTGCCACTTTTATGGTGCCCACATACTGGTTTACGGTTCCACTGTGCTATCAGATCGCTCTTCTGCTTAGGGATGTAACTATCCGCCCTCACAAGTTGCTGCCCTATGCTTGTGTTTTTACGCATAGCGAAAATGGGTTTCTGTAGGGGGTGCTCCAGACTTTCCAGTAATTGCCAGTTTTTCAAAATAATGCGTTTGAATTGATTAGTGTGAACCAAACGTCGTTACACAAACCAATTTGTCTAGCTCGCCCTTCTCTTTTATCTGTAGAAGATTTTCTCTTGGAGTAAATCTAGCCCGTTTTTTGGAGTGTTTCAATAATTTTTTGGGGTAGCCCCTTTTATCCATTTCCGTGCAAAATGTTGAGGCATGGAACTCAAAGTCTGCCAAATCTGTGCAGTTGTGTCTTATACGCAATAATTGCCCATAAGGGAGATTCTCTTTTAAGCACTGTGGGTGGGAACTTCTGTAATGAAGAATAGTGTTTCTGTCTGTTTCTTTTTTGTATATAGTAGTTGTCAGCCTTTCTGCCCTGACGCCTACTGTGACGTCAAGGAAGGTCATTTTACTATTACTGGATTCCATGGAGAATTTAATGTCATTGTGCCGGGAGTTGAGCCATTGATAGAAATCTTCAAGGTCCGTCTGGCTCCCCTGCCACAGGAGCCAGACGTCATCAATATACCTGAGCCATTTGTTTATATTGCCGCAGTAAGGGTTGTTCTTGTATATGAATCTTTCTTCATATTGTGCCATGTACAGCACTGCCATCTCAGGCGCATAGGGACAACCCATGGCCGTACCCTTTATTTGGACGAAGAAATCATTTTCAAACTTGAAATAATTACTGCGTAATGTAATCTCTGCCAATGCTAGAATGAATGAAGTGGGTACTCTGTGTGGTCTGACCCGTTGGTCTAGGTACAATTCCATCACCTGTAGTGCCTCGTCCTGGGGGATTTGGGTATATAGCGAGGTGACATTGAGTGTCACCATCACCTGCATTTCTTCATTTAATGTTTGCCCCTCTATATTTGTGATGAAATCAGTAGTATCCCTGAGGTACGATTTGACCTCCAGTATGAATGGTTTTAAAAAGAAATCAATATATTTAGAGACTGGCTCTAGGACAGAGTCACAGCCCGAAACAATTGGTCTGCCTAGGGGTACCTGATCGTTTTTATGAATTTTTGGCAGGAAGTACAGAATGGGTGTTCTTGGCGATTTTTTGTTTAGGTATTCAAACTCCTTGGGACCTAGGAATCCTTCCTCCAATCCCCACTTCGTTATTTTAGCAATCTTGACAAGACTGTACTTCCTGCCAAAAATTCATAAAAACGATCAGGTACCCCCAGGCAGACCAATTGTTTCGGACTGTGTCCTAGATCAGGGATACTACTGATTTCCTCACAAATATAGAGGGGCAAACATTCAATGAAGAAATGCAGGTGATGGTGACACTCGATGTCACCTCGCTATATACCCAAATCCCCCAGGACGAGGCACTACAGATGATGGAATTGTACCTAGACCAACGGGTCAGACCACACAGAGTACCCACTTCATTCGTTCTAGCATTGGCAGAGATTACATTACGCAGTAATTATTTCAAGTTTGAAAATGATTTCTTCGTCCAAATAAAGGGTACGGCCATGGGTTGTCCCTATGCGCCTGTGATGGCAGTGCTGTACATGGCACAATATGAAGAAAGATTCATATACAAGAACAACCCTTACTGCGGCAATATAAACAAATGGCTCAGGTATATTGATGACGTCTGGCTCCTGTGGCAGGGGAGCCAGACGGACCTTGAAGATTTCTATCAATGGCTCAACTCCCGGCACAATGACATTAAATTCTCCATGGAATCCAGTAAAAGTAAAATGACCTTCCTTGACGTCACAGTAGGCGACAGCACAGAAAGGCTGACAACTACTATATACAAAAATGAAACAGACAGAAACACTATTCTTCATTACAGAAGTTCCCACCCACAGTGCTTAAAAGAGAATCTCCCTTATGGGCAATTATTGCGGATAAGACGCAACTGCACAGATTTGGCAGACTTTGAGTTCCATGCCTCAACATTTTGCACGGAAATGGCTAAAAGGGGCTACCCCAAAAAATTATTGAAACACTCCAACGAACGGGCTAGATTTACTCCAAGAGAAAATCTTCTACAGATAAAAGAGAAGGGCGAGCTAGACAAATTGGTTTGTGTAACGACGTTTGGTTCACACACTAATCAATTCAAACGCATTATTTTGAAAAACTGGCACTTACTGGAAAGTCTGGAGCACCCCCTACAGAAACCCATTTTCGCTATGCGTAAAAACACGAGCATAGGGCAGCAACTTGTGAAGGCGGATAGTTACATCCCTAAGCAGAAGAGCGATCTGATAGCACAGTGGAACCATAAACCAGTATGTGGGCACTATAAATGTGGCAATTGTGTGTCCTGCTCTACGACACTTGAAGGAAATGTGTTCGACCATGAAGGAGTCAAATGGAAACATGACATGTTCACAAATTGTAAGACCAAGAACGTGGTCTATGCTGTGGTGTGCCCATGCAACAGAGTATACATTGGCAAAACTTGTCAATCTATTAACGTTAGGATTACACAGCACCGCTCGAGAATAAAGAAAAAAGTTCTGTCTGCAACGATGGTTGAACATTTTTTGAATAAGAACCATGGCGAAAATGATTTTAAGTGGACAGTACTAACATGGATTGATCCTAAAATCCAATCGCCATGCATTGAGAGCGCATTGTTGCGCAAAGAGGCATATCTAATTATGAAGTTTGACAGTGTAAATAAAGGACTTAATTGTATGACCGAAATAAATAGGGCTTAGACCAGTATTACTCGAGTGGTCAATATAAGTGGCAATTTCTAATGATCTCTTTATGATTACCGGACTCAGTGAGGCATAAATATTAAACTGACACTACATTCCCCATAATGCACTGCAATTATCAATAGTGTTCGGATTGGTTAGAGTGACACCATGTGACTAGTACCTGACTGTTGAACTCCATCCTGCATTAACGGGCCTGGCTGCTTGCACACATACCCGTGATCGACATGACATGGTGGAGGCTGAGAGCTTGACAAAGTGAAGGTGAGACTCGCGAACGGTACTCGCCGCCGTTTTTTACTCATGGCTTGACCGAGCGGTAGAGTAATTTCCCTGTTGTTGTTCACAGGTAGCACGATTGTTTGAAAAAAAGCGGCACTCATTCCCGTGCTCCCTCCGACCACAAACGAATAAGTCCTCTTTTATTATATCAGCATAGAAGTGCTGTCAGCCCCCCGCATGATTCTCATGTCATGCTCTGTAATTCTTTGCAGAGATGTGAATTAAAACCTGCATCCCGAGCCCATTGAAATTGATGACGACCAAAGAAGCACGTCGCCTAGCCAAATAATATTCAGTTAACAGAACTAACCTGGGTCTCCTAGGTGCATTTGGGCGCCATATACACTGGGTTTAATTGCCCTTTTGACCCATGTTTTCCACTCTGTTGCAGTGTGACACCCACAGTATTGACGACATTCTAAAGATCAGCGCAACCTTGGCTATATAGAAGGTATGCAGCATCTGTTGATGCAACCCATGTTTTGTCTAATTCATAATGGATGGAGGAATGATTGTTAAAAATTGTCCTCGTCTTTTTATTTTAAACAGTTCCATACGGAAACGATTTACTCAGCCCTGATGAGAGTCCTGTGAATAATTCAGCTGGACTCGAAACGCGTCGGCTACGGCAATTTCATCCGTCAATAAAGTCAATGGCATTTGAGTGCCATAAAGATTAGTTCCCTGATCTAATATAAAAGATTAAATGTGACATTAGATCGGGTCTTTGTGGGGTGTTTGTAAAAAGTTCTTCTCATCACTCAGGAATTGAAATACATATCAGTTTGTCTTTTTTATTGTCCATTGGTAACTGTTTAGTAATGTTTTTATAAATTGTTACAATTCATGTTTTTGCACTTTTGTTGATCCATATTTCACTTTATGCGTTTTTCTGTATGATTTATGTCTTGGAACTTATAGTATGGCAAGAAGTTGAGTTGATGACGTTCTTTCTCGGACAAAACTATAAATCAAGAGTATCAAATAATTAAAAATAAAATGACATAAATAAAATGTCAGGATAAACTAACAAAGTTGTGTTTATTCTTGAGATTGCATTAATTGTTTGAAATAAACAGTAGAGGCATAGGTAAAAAATCAGTTTTTTGATGTAAATAAGGGCATGGCTTAAAAAACCTAAGATAAAAATATTACTGACCGTCTGGTATTTTGCTGTTTCTATCTTTACATCCAGTAACATTAGACCTACAACAAACCATGACTATTTGGCTTTGTTAATTAATGTTAGTTGCATAAAGTAAATAAAAGAGCAGCAACTACCTCTTCGTTGTATACAAAAATAGAGGTTTGTTGCAGCACACCCATTACCATGTAAACCAACCCAAATTTGCTTTTCGACAATTATTAATTACAAGTTAAGTCACAATTGTACTAGACATGTGAGGATAATACAATGCGACAAGTAATATGAAGAGCATTCAGATGGTCCACACGCGTCATTAGTAGATAATTCTTTTATTAATTTCCTAAGTGTTTCGTCTGTACTCAGACTTTTCCAAGGCAATATTGGGAATGATGAAACAACAAATTCCAATGTGAGTCTGTCCACGAGGCAAGTCCGGTAGCGTGTTCACCAGTCAAAGAAGGTTACGCTATGTACCCAGTGGTCAATAAAAGCAGAAGAATGCAATGTAGTGCATAATGTTCACGATTTCAAGTTTTAGATTATCAGCTGCGCACTGTAGGAACGTCGCCCACAAGTTATATGTATGCTGTGGATAGTGTTGTGGTAATATCTTGTTGAGCCTCTAAAAACATGGTCCTTAAAATCTACTGCAACTGTGTTGTAAGTTGCAAAAGAAACGGGGGGCGACCATAGTAAGTCAGCAACCTTGTGCGCGCGTACGACCACCGGCAGACGGACCTTTCCGATGGAGTCATATGCTCGCACAGGGTTGCTGACTTACTATGGTCGCGCCCCGTTTCTTTTGCAACTTACTACACAGATGCAGCAGATTTTAAGGACTATGTTTTTGGAGACTCAACAAGATATTACCACTACACTATCCACAGCATACATATAACTTGTGGGGCGACATTCCTACATTTGTTTTGTACATTTCTTTTATCTAACCCTAACACAATGTATTGCACTAGACTGTGACAGTAGGTCACCACACATGCTTTAACACCCCAAACGGCCCCCAAGTAATTTTGTACTTGGCTATCAGCCAGCATACAGAATGGCAATGGGAGGGGTGGGGCTGCTCGTGTGCTCCGAGGATGAGCGCGAGGTGGCCCCATAAAGGTGCTGAGGCCTTGGGCAGGGAAACAGCTCTGCTCCCTGCCAGGTCCAAAATTACGGACAAAAGGTGTCCGTAAAAGGGATTCTCATGGACAACAGATGTGTGGTCCAAATTACAGACGGTCCGTGAAATTTACTGGATGGTTGTTCACCCTAATGATCATGGGAACATTCATTCATTGGGGGGCTAGACTGAGACACCGAAGGATGTTAATTAGAATGAGGCCAGAGGCATGGCTACAAAAACACAATATATACATGTAAGTAGCATTTGCATAGTGCAAACCAAGCTGACAGACAGTGGAGAGCTGTACAGGGTCGTAGGCAGAGATACAATCAGAGAGTGAATCTAGGCCGGGAGTGATGCCCTCTGAAAGGAAAGGGAGACTATTTACTTTGTTGTGATGTAGTACTCTGTGAAGGTGTCTTCAGGTCTTTATGCTGAAGAAGGCTTTAAAAGTGGGTCCTTGTGGCCCTTCACTGACTGACAAAGGCATATAAAAATATTTGGTTAAACAACAAAGTAAACTGATGGGTACACATATTGATTTGATGTTTAATGCATGCATTATTGACATTAAATAAATGGATTGGTTTGGTACGCCTCAACGCATTTGAACCAGAGTTATTTGTGACTCCCACCATGGAAATAGTCATGTGCTGGTGTCAGGATAGAGGTGTTTTGGTAGAGGGGTTTGTGGGTCCCAATGTTTCAGTGTCAGAGAAAGCATTGTCAATATATGATAGCAGAGGAGGTGAGGTCTAAGTATGGTTGAAGAGTTGTATGTCAGAATATTGTCTACAGAAATACTGCCTGATAAGAACAGTGTGTCTTAAATATTATTTAAAGAAATATCTTACCATTGGATATATATTTTCTATAATTTAGTCCAATAGAGTGATCATTTGTAGATGGTATTTAGGCACAAATTTGATGTCAGAATATTCTGACTCCACAACGTTTGAAGAGCCGACATTGTTGGGATTCTTCTCTACATCTGTTAGCCCATTTCTGAATTACTCTTGTACAGTTGTGCATGACACTATTTTCAAGAGCCAGGCCCAAACTGTTCTCTATGATCAGCTTTTCCCATGCTTGAAAAATATAGGAAAGTTTGACCTCCTCATCCAGACATACAGGAAATGACGCTGTCAAGATCAAACTGCAAAAGGGGACATACTGCAAGAAAGAGAGATGAGGACCGTACCCCCACCTGCTATTGATATTAATATTATATTTATTATCATCATCATAGTTGTGATCATTATTAACCACTTCTTCAGTTGGAAACAAAATATCCACTTTAGAGAGGGCTAATCTTTGTACTCCATGCCCAATAAATCTTTGCTTTCCAGATGAGAAGTAGGAGCAAGGATATAAATTTGCTGAACTAACTGGACCCGGCAGCTCCCTGTGGTCTACCCAGTGATTTGCCTTGCTGTGATATGATTTAGAATTTATAAAGAATGCAGTTACCCAGGACAGGATCAGTGGAGACAGACATTAGCTCATGAACAGATGGGTTTTCAGCTAGTTCCGAAAGGTTGTAAATAAGGCTCCCAGTTTTCCAATTTTACGGATTTTTACAGACAGAAAACATTGTGTTTTTTGTCTGCATTTATTTTTTAAAGTGGATAAATACAGAAAAGTGTGCTCTTTTTAAGTAGCTCTCTGTGCTACCTTTGATGATTAATAGGCCAGCAGCTGAGAATATGGACAGCATGGGGAATTAAAAAACAGGATGAAATTTCTTTCAATAATGGCATACATCAACATATGTTTATGGTATAATGCTAGCATTTACCAGTGGATGTATTGGTATGTAATATTTGACAGCTTAAACAGCTAAAACACAACAAACGTCAAATTATGAGTGTGCGTCTATCAGTTAAATAAATATGGAAATGTACAGTTTTTCAACTTCATTTATATGCAAAACACAAAATAAATATGGATAAATACATGAAAATTGGCCATATAATAAATATGGATAAATACAGATGGAAATGTTGAAGAAATAAATACCATAAAACTGGGAGGCCTAGTTGTAAGGCAGCTAATGGATTGGAGATAAGAAGGTAGGAGGTGCCAAAGTGTGACGCCGTCAAGAGAGCAGGCCTGTCATCCTATGCAGGTTTTGCAACACTGAGAAGTAGACAGAAGATTACTACAGCCGGTAGGAAACTTCACATTAGACCAATAATGTCTGAAGAAAGAGGACATGTAGCTGTGAGTAGAAGAAAATAGGGCATTGCAACAAAGGCAGGGGGCATTAAAAATGCGTCCCTTGGGTATAGGCAGCCAATGAAGAGTTCTTCGAGCCCTTTCTCCGTAACTCCTTTCACTATTTTTTCTGCTGTGTTTTGTTTGGTCTTTAGTTTTACCCTCTTGTCTTCTGCCACTGGCCTTATGGAGACACCAGACTGGCACCTGGCTACCACTGTGCTACTTGACTGGAGCCTTTCCGCATCCTCCTCCCTTTTTTCTTATAAGGCTAAGCCTGGGAATAAATCTTCACATCTTGTAGTAGGACAATCCACATCTGCCTGTGGGCAAAGCTAGCAGTTTCATTGCAGGCCAGTCCTGGCCTGCCAGCAAATCCATTTCCTTGTGTGCTGGTCAGAGTTTTTCGTAGCTCCCTCGAAATGAGGAGCACTATGTGCTTGAGGCAGGATTGAAGTGTATTGGTAGAGTGGTGAGTGAGTCCCAATATTTTAATGCACAAGTTACAATAGGCCGTCACAAATGGTAGACATTTGAAGTCTGAGATGTCAATATACGATAGCGAAGGAGGCCAAGACTAGGTATATTGAAGGATTGCATGTCATACTATTGTATACAAAAATATCAACTGACATAACTATTGTACCCTAAATATCATTTATACAATGTCATCTCATACTAGGCCAGTCCATGTCTGTGGGGGAAATAGCCTCATAATGAATGAATGACTGGATTTGTCAAGCACACAGCTACTCAGACTGACCTTGCACTGGGAAACCAGATATCCTGCAGGACTAAGCCTTACAGTGAGATGAAGAGAAAAGTTTTTAGGGCTTGCCGAAAAAAGGAATTATTTTGAATACGCCGGCGCCCTACCGGAAGGAGTGTTCCAAGCCCAGGAGATTAAAACAGAAAAAAGGCCCACCTCTCCTAAAGCGTCGAAGTCAGGGGACCATGGTCAATAGAACCTCTGAGGAACAAAGTGCCTCCACGGACTACAAGATCTATTACTCTGTTAAAGATACTGTGAGCTTGGCTTGTAGAAAGCCTGATGGACCAGCACCAAAGAATTTAAACAAAATCCTCTTTTTAGTAGGGAGCTAGTGAAGTTCAGGCAGGTGAGTAAACATAGAAATACGTTTCTACATAGTCTTGCTGTTGCTT
Organism: Lissotriton helveticus; assembly: GCF_964261635.1. Lineage (NCBI taxonomy): Eukaryota > Metazoa > Chordata > Amphibia > Caudata > Salamandridae > Lissotriton > Lissotriton helveticus. The sequence continues at coordinate 935,353,458 of NC_136059.1, read as the reverse complement.
TCTTGTTATACCCCTTCTCTTAAAGGTGTTAGATGAACTGGCTAGCTGATCATTAAAAAAGCATTGGTTCCCGACACTCTTTACAACGCTCTCTGTTGATGTCTCCAGGAGGGCTAAAACGGAATGCCAGGAAGATGCCATGGACCAAACCTACCCTCCTACTACTCAATTTTACAACAGGATAATTTGCTTATAAAGAAGAGGGGACATGAAAATACCGTCTTGGAATGCATAGGACTAAATTCAGCTAATCTGGCACTTCGATGTCAGACCTTTAAGTGCTGCCCACTTTGATATCTGACATCATGTTAGTACTTGATTGCCTTTAAATAGTTTCCATGCAGTGAGATGGCCCATTCAGGTGCCAGTATAGTCCTCTACCTGACACTACCCTCTGTGCTATCAATGAATCAAAGTAAGCAGTGTAGACAGTGTAATCATCCTAGACTGGTTAATGTAGCTTATCTTCTGAGCTGGGTATTCAAAGTCCCCTCTATTTTGGTGTTCATGGAGAAATCATGTCATCTGTGGTTTACACATGATCAATCAATTATGGATGACTACAGTTTAATCTTGGTTTTGTTTTTGGATGCGCACATGGCCATGGCACTACCTTCCACAATTTCTGACAGAACAGTCATGAACCCTTAAAACTTAGATGCTGTTTTCTTACCTTCTTTTAGTTTGGCACTGGTTTCAGGGCTGGTGTAGGTGCCCACCAGAGACCTCCGGGAGAGCACACCCTTAGGTACTTTTAGGCTCGGGATCTCATGGACAGAGATCCTCCCAGGACTTCTGTGTTCATGGGATAGGCTTGTGAGAGTTGGCAGGATAGTTCTAAGGAAGAAACGTCCAGGTGACAGTCTAGCCAGATTCATGGTGAGATGCATTGTTACTGGTGGAAAAGGGGGAGGTTGTAGCTCAAAATGAGAGCAGAGGGGTCCCCAGAGGAACAGCTGGCTTAGGAGGGACCTCATAGACTTCTTGGGTGGACAGATAAGGAAAAGTAGCATAGGACAGGGATGGAAATCCATGCACAGCATGGTGGGCTGGAGGAGAGACTGGGTCTGAGGGATAGAAGTGATGGGGAGTCACGGACAATGAAGTGAGTCAATCCTTGATGGTAGTGTCATTTGCAGAGAAGTGCAAATGAATGGGAGATATGTATGTAGTGAATTTCAGGATGTAGCAATATGGGGGGCATGGGTTTCGATTCACATATGGTTAGGGAAGGCAGGTCTACTTTGCAAGTGTAGGCCAAATTGGAGAGTCCCACAAGGGTACCGGCCCTTGGCCCTCCTACGACTAAAGTTCATTGACAGCTGCCATTCACTGGTTTAGTCCTTTGCTGGAATGCATGAGAAGTACATACCTGAGTGGCATCAATGGCCATGAGACTACTTATCACTCCACCAATCTGACCTAATGTGCAAGTGGAATACCCGAAATGGGATTGTGAGACCTTAGGGAAAATATATGAGATAAAGATGAAAAACAGATGTGACTCGTTGTGCTCTCTCATTCTCAAGGTTATTTTCATTCCACACATTTAAACTCAGAGTAGTGATCTATTACTGTGCCTCTATGCGTTATTACTGATGCTGTTTTCTGGCAATAATCCTTGGAGCACACATGCACAATCAAAGGTTCAGTTATAAATATGTGAAGAAATCAGCAAAAAAGTCGGTTGGGCTCTTGTTGTTCTTTTTTTTAATTTCACCACATTCCAATCCCTTTATGCCAACGCGTTTCACTATGGTAGGGTTAACCTACGGCTTCATCAGGGCTGGAAATAATACAGATTGCACATATGTAATTACATACAGTAGCACTAGTATCAGTGCCAATAGAGCCCATATTACTTCAACCATGTGCAAAGGGACTATTCAAATGTACAGTGAGAGTGCTATTTTGCAGCAATCCTCTACTTTTGCCAAAAGAAACATACATTGTGAAACATAAATTAATATTCAAACTTTCAGATTTGTCCATTTTGATCTTTTCACATCTAGTTCAATGTGACAACGTGATCACTCAACTTAGAACCCTGGATCAACCATGGTGTTGTTATATTTATGTAACCCATGTGAAAAATAATTAATAAATAAAATTTGCATTAATTTGATGCCAGTACCTTTAGGTAGCAAGCGGCAAGATATAGTAATTCTAGAATATTAAGAATAAGGATAACCCGGCATTCCCCTTCTATTGTTACTTTTATTAGGGGACTGAGGCATATGCAATATACCTAGACTACAGAGAGTCTAGTTTCTGATACGGATTTATTTGGGCACTGAGACAAGCAGGAATTTTGGGATTATATGAATCCATAGTCTTTATTTTAAGGTAAAAGGAGACTTTAATGGAAAAATTGCCTTATTTGTGTAGTGTCTTGGATAATGGATCTTAGGCTATATCATGTCCTTTGTTTAGAGTGCAATTAGAGTTATTTCAGATTGTATTGCTATAACTTCATTTTAGACTCAACTCGTCGCCTGAATAGACTGGACTATATATATTTGGTTTGTGACAATTTGGGAATTGGATCTGGAATTTAACTGCATAAGTTAATTAACTTTGTGGACTGAGTTATCAACGTATGAAAAACTTCAGCGAGATAGGATAAGACATGTATACTCATGTTGCATAATGAGATAAGCATTTTACTGTTGAAGCCTTGCCTCGCATGGTCTGTTAATAATAAGAGATGCTCCTCTACCTTATCAGGATTACCACTTGAGAAAAGCTATGGGTACCGGCATCAAATTAATGCGAATCGTATTTATTAATTATTTTTCACATGGGTTACATAAATATAACAACACCATGGTTGATTCAGGGTTCTAAGTTGAGTGATCACGTTGTCACATTGAACTAGATGTAAAAAGAACAAAATGGACAAATCTGAAAGTTTGAATATTAATTCATGTTTTACAATGTATGTTTCTTTTAGCAAAAGTAGAGGATTGCTGCAAAATAGCACTCTCACTGTACATTTGAATAGTCCCTTTGCACATGGTTGAAGTAATGTGGGTTTTATTGGCACTGATTCTAGTGCTACTGTATGTAATTAAATATGTGCAATCTGTATTATTTTCAGCCCTGATCAAGCCATAGGTTAACCCTACCACGACGAAACGCGTTGGCACAAAGTGATTGGAATGTGGTGAATTTAAAGAAAAGAACAAGAGGCCGACCGACTTTTTTGCTGATTTCTTCACATTTTAATAACTGAACTGTTGATTGTGCATGTGTGCTCCAAGGATTATTGTTTACATTTTGTTCAATCCCATGATTGAGTTTAGGGAAGTAGGGTGTTCCCTTCCCATACTTTGAATGCACCAACTGATTATCTGTGAGGCAAAACGAAGTGGTAATTACCATTTAAGCACCCATTCATCCCATACACCCAAAAGTTTTTACGTTAGATGCTGTTTTCTGGCACCTGTTGTAATGAGGTCTTCAGGATTATCCCCCAAAACATATGCACCAGGGTGTCTACCCAACACGAGGTTAGTTTGTCAAAAACGGATCTCAGGCAGCCTATTCTATTGTGATTGTAACCTGTGAGCCAACCCCTTACTGCTCTCCCCAACTCATCCTTCTTCAATCTTTAAAGGGCCATTCACTAGCTTAGAGCCTTGATCAGCTCTTCTCAACGCAGAGGCTTTTCAGCATAAATCAAGGGGCGTATTTATCATAGGTTTTTGCCACTTTTGCATCATGCAACAGGGTGAAAATGCAACGCAACCCTTAAGTATATTTTACCAAGCCATGCAAGGCCACCTTGTGTGATGCTGAGTGGCTTGATAAATATGGAGTGAAACAACACAACACAAATTGCTGCATTGCTTTACTCTGCTCCAAGGAGACATTCCATGGATGGTGTGGGGTGTTCCAACGTAACACCCTTGGATTTTGGTGCATTCCCAGATTTACCATTACTGGTAGACCTAGGAATGTGCTAAAAGGTTACCCAGCCAAGGGAGGCATAATGAGGAGAAATATATTTATTTTTCCTTGTTTTTCCATTCTGCAGCATACATAGAAAGAAAAAAATGCCTCAGGGGATTGTTTTTGTTCAGGAAAGTGTCCCTTTCTGCATAAAGACGATACTGCTTACAATGCAGTCACCCTTGCACCATGGTGCAAGAGTACCAGCATTGGCACTAGGCAACACATTGTGGTGCAGCGCTGAGAAAAGACATGAATGAGCCATCTTATGTTAATTAAGGCACATTCCTGCCCTTTCCCTGTCACACAGAGCAGCAAGTGGTTTGCTGCACTGTGTGACTTGATAAATATGCCCCCAAGTATCTGCCTTTACTCTCTCACATAAAACTCACTTATTTGATGGAGGGCTTGCAGGCTGCCCTTTCAAGCAAAAAATCCTCACAATTACCCTCTGGCAACAATTTATAACTAAATCGGAGACTCTCAGGCACTTCCACAACACTATATGGAACACAAAAAGACAGCAGAATGCCATCTTGCCACTCTAAAATGAATATGCATGTATTCCGCGCTCAACATCTTCCCTTAACGACCAGTCCTTCCTTCCCCGTCCTGATAGAGCAGCTTGCTCAGAGCCTAAGCTGGCCTTTTAGAGAAAACAGAGTAACTCCTAAGGTCCTCTCCACTGCCCCAATAGGATGCTCAGAAGAGAGCCATGGAAACCTACTTGCCCCAAAATATACGTGTGTACCTGTGGGCTGTAGGGCGCATTTCCACACGAGGTCTAGGCCACCAGATTTATCCTGCACTGCTCCCATCAGGACTCTAGAGTTTCCCCTACAGTTCAACAATAAACGCAAAATAAAGCATTAAGCCCCCACTGCAGCACTGCGTATACAGCAGAGCACTATGCGCATAGATCTAAAGACATGCGATAAAAACCAAACACTAAAGCACCAAACAAACAATGCTGCACCAAACACACAGTAAAGAATTAAGAAACTGATACTGTGCTAAACACACATGCGAAAGTACCTGTGACTCACACAGCAGTACCAAAACATACAGTGCTGCACTACACACGCAGCAGAGCAAAAACACAATAAGGCACTTAAGACACTAGCTTCACCAAGCACATCTACACATCACCTAGCACACCAGCGGTACCGTTTCAAACACACAGCACAGAACCATATATAACACAGCACCACGCAGGATATCAATAAATACGGCACCAATCCCACGACACTGACGTAAAAACATCATGGTGTAAAGCCATACAATGCAACCCTAAACACACGCATGCAGTGAAGCACTAAACACACACTTTATGGTATTAGTGACAAAGAGCAGTAGAAAAAATATCTACACACCACCCATCACACACATTACAATGCAGTGTTCCAAACAGTGCAACACTAAATAAACAGCACAGAAATAAACACACCACTAAGCGAACAGCGCAATAGTAAGCACCATATTAACAATAACTGAACCATTGTGTTCAGACTGAAAGTATATGGAGGTAATTTAGTTTGCTGTGTTGAGATATACAATGCTTTTCTGATACTTGTTTTGTTGTTGCAGTTTTATACAGCTATGGGGTATATACCCCTAGACAGATTAATTCTCTATAACTATTAGTAGGCTGAGGGTCAAACTCACCCTTCAAGCCCAATACGCTACTTGTGGTCGCTTAATTCTACTATCGTTTGTCTAAAAACGTGTGTGTGTGTGTATGTCTCCAGTGGGTACTATCTGCTTCCTCCTCTATCCTACTGTGAAAAAAGGGGAAGGGGGGGTTGACAGTGCCTCACGGGAGCAACACCCAGGGGGGATATGATAGACTGGTACTCGCCTGAATCCCCACTTATCATCATCAGCATCTGTCAACCCAAAACCAAAGGGGATAAACGGTGTGCAAAGAAATCAAAAAACCATATGTGTGACAAAGTGTTGAATGACCCTCTGAATTAAAAAGAGCTGTGCTAAACTGGCAACTGTATCTTTATTCTGTGCTGTTTGCTCGCTCTATTAAAAAACCAAAAACCGACATGTTTCATCACCATCAATACTTTACCGGTGATTTCTTCAGGGTTTAGTTCGGGTCAGCGTGAAATTTGCACCTCTGGATTCTCCCTTTATTGTACCTGTATCGAAAACAGGAGAACAAACACACACACACACACAAAGTACTTGATGTGTCTCTTTATGTCAATTAAAATTCGAGCTAAAAGTATTTCAATTTACAAAAAACTAACTTTTTCATTGTTAAGTCATGGTGACTATGTTTATACTTTACCAGGTGGCCTCTCTTTTCCAGCCTACCGGCCCCCGTAGAAGAATCTATATCTGGGGGGTACCCTTGTAACGTTAGCGGGTGCCCTGTACTGCCATCAGGTCAGTCTCTATGGGGAAAAGAACACAGCCATGACCTGTGTACAAGTAATGTCCATATGCTTTGCCATTAATACTAGCGATATGGTTGCTTGTTAAGTCGGCGCTAGTGAAGGGTAGCTCTTCCAGCAATCCCTCTGAGAGAAAAGGATTATGAGAAACTAGAGGAGGCAAATAGATTCGAATAACATCCCAGCCGCTCTAAGATGGCGGCTACATAGACAGTGAACGGGGTCGCGTTCTATGTGCACGCCCCGGAGCGCGATAAGCACGTGACCACAATAATCACGTTAAGATCCGCCCTTTGACAACCTCGAGGAACACGAAGGGTGAGCGGAAGCCAGACCTCGGCGTACGCATGGTAAGGAGAAAAGCACGGAGGGAGGCTGAAGCACGTAGGGGTATCTGAGTGCATCCTATCGGTCTATAACTAGAGACGCGTGCCTCGTGACCGCTGCGCGAAACTCAGTACTCATGGCGTCCTTCTCAAATCTGAGGACTGGGTCACAGTTAACAGTAACAGGAAGGTTGGCACATGCTTAGGAAGAGAAGCGCGAGTGCGGGAGTACGCCAGAATCCCTTCACTAGCGCCGACTTAACAAGCGACCATATCGCTAGTATTAATGGCAAAGCATATGGACATTACTTGTACACAGGTCATGGCTGTGTTCTTTTCCCCATAGAGACTGACCTGATGGCGGTACAGGGCACCCGCTAACATTACAAGGGTACCCCCCAGATATAGATTCTTCTACGGGGGCCGGTAGGCTGAAAAAGAGAGGCCACCTGGTAAAGTATAAACATAGTCACCATGACTTAACAATGAAAAAGTTAGTTTTTTGTAAATTGAAATACTTTTAGCTCGAATTTTAATTGACATAAAGAGACACATCAAGTACTTTGTGTGTGTGTGTGTGTTTGTTCTCCTGTTTTCGATACAGGTACAATAAAGGGAGAATCCAGAGGTGCAAATTTGACGCTGACCCGAACTAAACCCTGAAGAAATCACCGGTAAAGTATTGATGGTGATGAAACATGTCGGTTTTTGGTTTTTTAATAGAGCGAGCAAACAGCACAGAATAAAGATACAGTTGCCAGTTTAGCACAGCTCTTTTTAATTCAGAGGGTCATTCAACACTTTGTCACACATATGGTTTTTTGATTTCTTTCCACACCGTTTATCCCCTTTCGTTTTGGGTTGACAGATGCTGATGATGATAAGTGGGGATTCAGGCGAGTACCAGTCTGTCATATCCCCCCTGGGTGTTGCTCCTGTGAGGCACTGTCAACCCCCCCTTCCCCTTTTTTCACAGTAGGATAGAGGAGGAAGCAGATAGTACCCACTGGAGACATACACACACACACACGTTTTTAGACAAACGATAGTAGAATTAAGCGACCACAAGTAGCGTATTGGGCTTGAAGGGTGAGTTTGACCCTCAGCCTACTAATAGTTATAGAGAATTAATCTGTCTAGGGGTATATACCCCATAGTATTATAGGGAAGGCCATTGTTGTTAGTAATGTTGTGAGTGGGGGGCGGCCTATCCCTTTCGCAATTTCCCTCTAAGGCTCCTGTGTTGAGTGAGCAGTTTTATACAGCGCAAACTCTATCCGAAGGTATAGGGGCGCTTTACATGAGCATCATTTACACATAGTAGATTTTTGGTAGGCACGGGAGATTAAGTGATTTGCCCAGAATCACAGGATGCTGAGCCGACGCAGAGACTCGAACCTGGTCCCCCAGTTCCTACGTCGGTAGATCTCTCTGTTCGTTAGGCCACATCCTCTCCCCGTGAACAATTGCGTTGGGGGAAAAAAAACACCTTGAGAGCATTTGAGGCAAAGTGCATCATGCACGCAGGAGCATAACGAACATGACCTGACTGTGGCATGAAACTGATATGTTATTACTGTGTGACAGACTTCCCACACACATCAGAATCAGTAGTTAGCTGACACTGACGGATAACGCCATTAGACGCACCTGCCAAACCAACGTCAGCATAGAGACATTAGCAGACATGGGCCACTGAACACATCCGTGTCTCCCTTTGCTTGCCTGTTGCGTCACGTTATACACCTCATTAACCTCCAGTTCAGTACTAGTTTGTGTTATGAGTGGGTGGTTCTTATCACCCTATACAGCCCGCCAATCTCACTGGTATCGTGAAAATACTGTGTCACATATCACAAACTTACAAGTCAATAATTTATTAGGATAATACGACAATATGTACAGAAAATTACACATATTTACAAGCCTGTCCTTCTCTCACACTGGGTAATGTGAGCAGCTCTTTGTGTAGGTAGACTCGATGTTTATAATACGGCTGCATCAAGTGCAGAAGATACTGTGGTGGCAAACACTATAGAAACAGCGTCCGAGAAGAAACACCCCACTGCCCTGTTCAGTCAGACAACAGGGACCAGCACACAGGACTCTGCACCTCCGAATCCAGACCGGCTCCTTCCACAGATAGGCTCCGGGGACGCGTGCTGCGCGAGGCTGCGCGAGGCCACGGGTAATAATGCGCGTTCATGATTTAATATTATTAAATCTGCTTTCAGTCCCGCCTTAGCGTCTCCCATACATACTCATCACGCGCGGAGGGCGCCTGACTGGCCCACGCATGAAACTCAGCGCCGAATCGTCTCTCAGTGTACTTGCAGACAAAGCAATAACCATATTAACGGAGCGGCCAGGAAGGGGATGGGCGCCCGTGGCCTTGGCCCATCAGAGCTGGAATGGAGGGCGTTTCCTGTCTCCACGGCACTACCTGGAACAAAAGAAAGGCAGAGTGAGCCAGCTGTTTAAATGGAAATGGGAATGACGCATTTGAATTGGCGAGGCCCTGGCTGCGAGCGGCTCTGGAGCACTTCCTTTCAGGCCCTCCCGCCCCCATGCTGCCGCCTCACCTGGGCCGCCACAGAGCACTGGGCCCAGATCTGAAAGAGCCGTTAACGCGTCCTACAGGGGGCACTTAATGAGGCCGGGAGTTAGTGGGGGCAGAGCCCGACGGCCATTCATATGGAGAGGAGACCGGGGGCTTCCCTGAGCAGCCACTGCTGACCATGAATGTGTCCATGGGGCCTGGTGCTGGGAGGCCCCCTTCCCGCCAAAGGCATGGAAATATTCAGCATGAAAGAACTCGAGCATAGAATATAAAACAGCCAGGGAGATGCCTGACTTTGCAAGCTTTCCAACATAATAGGCGATGGGGTGATCCTATTTGTTAGTATCAACAATGCCGAGTTCATTTAACATATTTTTATGACGCTAGAACGGTGATGATGAGAACCATATTGTAATGTATGTTTGGCCTGTTGGGTTTAAATGCATATATTTATTGATCAGCAAAACCTTTCCAATGAGCCCCAAACTTAATTAAATAATACAAACGAGTGCTGCAGCATTTCATGTGCTTCAGTCCACACGTGATTTCTATGGACGTTTAGAAGTTCACGGTCATTTTTCTTCGGGCATGGTCAACTTTTTAAATGCTGTTCATTGTTTGGCAATAAAATGCGCACCCCAGTTAAAGCCCACGTTTTAAGAATAATGCGGCATTTAACCTCAATAATATCATTTCGGGATTAAAACAAATCGTTAGTCAGACACGATTAATTAACAAAAAAAATTATGTTCGGCATACATCAGTTTAATTAAAGCCAACACTAAGGGCTGTGCTGGCTATCCTCTACTGCGCATGCGCCTTTGTAAAATGTCTGTTGTGTGACTTGAAGGCTTCTTACCGCAGTTCTCCTCGTGCGCTCGTTGGAAGCAGTGCAGGACTCCGTAGCCACACCGACACCAGGAGCATCCTTTCATGACCCACTGTCCGTGTGCGAGAACGCCACAGCTCCTGCGGGTGGACAACAAGGCCTTAGCGTTTCATACGTGTAATGATAATCTGCAGACACGGACGGTCCAATGAGCGCATCCTCGGACACTGACAACCCTCACCCCCTACAATATTGTTTCCAGTCACTAATGATGTGTAAACAAAGCATGCTCGGAAGCTCACACAGTCCTAACCAAACCATTATGAATCAGGGCCAAAATCTGAAATTAAGACACGTTATATGACCAAAAATTATGATTTTAGGAGTGTATGTGTGCTGAAATGTTTCTGCAGCACGTTCCTTTTGACTAAGGTGTTTCAAACACACTTAAATCTCAGCATTTGGCTGACTCAATGAAACAGTCTTAAGTACCTTACAGAGAGGTCCGGACATTCTCATAGTTTTATTGACTGACTGGGCCGTAATGCCATAAACTGCACCTTTCGAACCGAATGTAGCCGAATAATGATGTCATTTTAAGTTAACTACGAGTGCTTTTTTAAGAAACGATTCTCAACTTTTTGATTTTTGCTGATTAACACATAGAATTGTTAAAAATCAATGTATGTTTTGCCCAGTAATGTTTTCCATAGAAGTACCCTGTCCTTTTCTAGCCTAACACCCAGCTCGCCTGGCAACAATAGTACACGTTGGGTGCCTTCTGGAGCCCTCACATCTGTATTTACATCACTCATACTAACAAAGCTTTATAGGACACACCCTGTTGTTCAGTTTTATTTCCTTTGGAGTCTGTTCTGGTACTGTTTTCAGTCTTAGCCATTGCCCGCACAATCTTTTAAGGTCACAACCAAAGTTCAGAGCAGAATGTTTTTTCAAAGGGGGAGCATCTTGAAGCGAGCAGCTCCTTTAAGCGATGTGGTCGTCAAACAGCTTCAAGGCTGGTGGTGCACACTGCTGGTTCACACAACCACGAACAGTGTGGGTGCACTGCCTCGCTTTACAAGAATATTACCACTTGGAAGCACCATCAGTGTATTCCTCGTTTGCCGAATGCCAAGAGGAAAACTAGGACGAATCCTGAAATATGCGGACATTCCCAAAGAAAAGAAAGTTCACTATGTAAAGAACATTTTGACCAGTGGGGACAAGAAATCCCCAGACCCCGCGCCTCCCTCCCCACTCCAAGCCCCCGGTACTCACCTGGTGGCGCGTATGTCGTGCTCACAGTGCCTGCCACTGAAGTGCTTGGGGCAGATACAGAAGCTGCCGAGGAAGCAGGTCCCTCCGTTCTCGCAACATTTCATGTTAGGGGTGTTTCCTAAAAAAAGACAAGCACGGGCTTTTACCAAACAGTATTCTGAAAACCTTGAGCAGTAGGGATAGATTTCCGTGCCATCAATTAAAGTCATTCTGATAATATGCTAACCAAAAAAAGACGCCTGCTGGAGCTGCGGCCATCTTGGAATCCACGGTCACTAGCATTCGGGGGAGTCCATACTGCGGTGACTCCTTTCACACACACCTGCTGTACTAATTCTTAGAGGAGAGGTGGGTTTGGGACATCTCAGACTCTTCAAAAACCAACAGAAGGGAATCACCTCATAAGTAATCATAAATGGAAACCGCTTCGAGAGAGGGTACCATGGTGGTGCTGGCAGCCGTCCAAATTACGTAATCATCAAGTGCATTAAAAATACACAAGTAATCCTTCCAAATGCGGGATTCTCCAAGAGGCTATTCACTCCTATGTAACCATAATCTCCCCCCCCCCCCCAAAAAAAAAAGAATACATGTAATGCTAGGTAGATTTTCTGATATTGTGACCAATTTCCCCATATATTATTTTTCTAAACAGCATGTTAACTTCTCTATGGCAAGTAAGTCTTTGGCTTGTAAAAGGCTCAGTTAGAATTTGATAAAATGCAGTCCATGAAAGTGGTGGCTGGCCTGATCTCTTGGCGAAAGACTAAGGGATAGGTTTACTATTCTTTCATGCAATGCATGGCTGTAAAGGAACTTGCTGAGCTGCATGAAAGGGAGAGGAGAAATGTTCCATAGTTACAAAGGTATGGAGCATTTCTGCTCTTTCCTTGGGGTGTGGACTAGTGCCAATGCAGACACTATAGTGCAATGATTTTAATCATGTTTACGAATTTTGTAGTGCTTTTATTGCAATGGTTTTAATTAACTATGCTAATAAACTTGAAACTTGCAACAACAAAAAACTTGACACTATAGTGCAAGGGTGCTTGTGCTACAGGCAGTATGTTTTTTTGCAGAAAGGTGTCCCTTCCTGCACAAAAACAATCCTTTGAGGCATGTTCTTCTTTCTAAGTATGCTGCAGAATGCAACGTAGGCGGGAAAATGAGAAAAAATATATTTCTCCTTGTTACGCCTCTTTAACACCATTTTGGTGCAAACCCAGGTTTGCAAGTCTTTGTACATCTGGGTTTGCGTCTAAATACATGGGCGGATGCCTAGGAACGCCCATACTTCACCTAAGGAACACCTAGCTGATGCAATGTAATGCAAGGCAGCATTTTGCACTACCTTGCATTACTTTGTGTTTACTAAACTACTCAAAGTGACTTTGCGTGGCTTAGTAAATACCAGTTAAGTACCTTTAAAGCCTTAGGACGACCTGTGTCAAGCAAGGGCAGCGCATGTGCTTAGTAAATTTTCCTTAAGTCTGATTTTCATTAAGTTGTTCCATCTCTGTGATGGCAACGTTGGCAACAAAATGATTGACAGAAATGCGACCAAGTAGCCACCAGTGACTTAGATTAATACAAGCGTTCCAGCGGTCACTTCTCAGACGTACATACTGGAGTGAGGATGCATCATGGTGTGGGGATGAACAGGGGGGAAGAGTCAGCTCCTGGTGCATCTCCGGGGGCTTAAGAGATGCACCAGGAGCTGACTCTTACACCCAGCCTCAAGTCCACAGCTCAGTACTCAAGAAAGTTGACCATTTTTTATTGTACAAAGTTCCAGCTGAGGGTGTAAATATCTGACGAGCCAGTGGCTTGCAGTCAGAATTTACAAAAACAGATGTCCTTTTAGCGCTCCTACATTTAACTTAGTTGGGGAGATAAAGTTTGGGGTGAGAGTGACCCCTAATAATTCAATCAGTATACTTCCTTCAGGTGACAACATCGATTATGTCAGATTGTTCCTAATAGCAGAAGGAAGTGACTCATAAATATAGCCCAACATTCACAATGACAAAATGAACTCAAGTACATTCACTCTCGATAATGTATAGGCAATGTTAGCAGAAATACGGTGCCACGCCCCTCAGCGTCAGCTCAGGAGACCCCAGCAGGACCAGAGCATCTGAGATCACTGGAGAATATTAGTAACAGCTCCAGAGTAACTCAGCATCGCCACCATAAGAGCACCCCTCAAAACCAGAAAATTAGAGGGCCCGAGCATCATCCGATAACGTCATCTTTAGAAGAGCATCCCATCAGCGCACACAAGCCACACTAGCGCACCTAAATAGCAAAGGAGTAACCCTCTAGAAAACTACAGCATCTCAAGAGCACTCCAGCAGCAGCAGAGTACCACAGCACGGCCAGAGCAGAGCAGCCAAGCATCCTTACAGAACTTGAACTATTGAAGAGTACATCAGCATCAGTACAGCACGAGCACTTTCACATCAGCACAGTATCCTTCCAGAGAAGCAGGGCAACACAAAGGCTCAATAGCAGCCTAGGAACACCACAGCATCACCAAAGTACCACAGCATTGTCCGATATCTTCAACGCCACCAGAGCACCGTCTAAGCATCAGTACACCCCTGCAACACCAGAGCACCTTAATAGCACCGGAGTACCCCTCCAGAGAACTATAGCATAACAAGGGCACAGCAGCTCCGCCTTAAGCAGCCGCCTCTGAGTCGTCGACGCTGCCACAGCACCGTGGCTTCATAGTACATGTCCACAGCACCTGCGAAGCACCACAATGTCCCCACGGAGCCTGCGCATCAGCAGAGTATTCTAAAAGAACCAATGCACCCATTCGCAGCGTGTCCAGCACCAAGGTAGTGTCACCAGCCCGCTGTACAGCACCACACTACACCACCACACGCCGCTGCACAGAACTGTACTGATGTCCAGCCACAGTGGGGGTAACGAAACTCGAGGAGCCTCCCCCGCCCCACCCCATAAAGTATGTCCAGGTGGACCCCAACGCTCCGGACCCAGTCCGACCGAAGCTCTCTGGCCAGGTACTTGCCACTGCAGGAGGGGGCCCCATGAGCGCCGCCCTCTCCCGACCAATACCGTCAATGCTCAGAAAAACAGTAAATACATTCTCCCTCTGAACAAACGCCCCTCTCCCCGGAGCACGCGAATTTCCCCAGTTATAACACTAATGACTATGCGGCTGAATAGGTGGTTGGACTCGTTTATCAGCAAAGGCCCGCAGTTTGCAGACACTCTGTACCAAACAGGCCCTTCGTAATCAGTTATGGCCGCGCTGCCCCTGGGGGGGAGGGGGGGGGACGCCTCACTTACCGTAGCTGGGCCCCGTCGGCGCTATGTCTGCTCCAAGGCGGTGCTGCGCGCGCCCACGAGGATGGCCCATGGCGTCCAGGGTCCGCTTTAATTTCTCCGCAGACGAGTTGTGGGAGTCCGGATCCTCTTCTTTTATACAATTGTCCCCTTGACACCCTAAAAATGTAAACAATTGAACACCCGCAGTTTAATATAAAACAAGTACAAATAAATAAACAGCGAGAATTTGCTTCAGGTGAAAGAAACTGAAGTCTCACCTTGTCCAGGATGGATCGCTTCGCAGGAGAGGAGAAGGGCCAACAGCAGCCTGGAAAGACACAACAGGTACCAACCATCAGGCCCACTTAAAAACCAACGAGAAAGATAATTTTGTACCACGGGGAGGGGAACTTGTTAAAAGGAAAAAGTTCTAATATAAAGTCAGACACGTGTGTTATCAATACTGTAACACAGGAGCAGTTCACTAATATTACTGCAAATAATCTCGTTACCCCCTCCCATTTCTCATATATGAGGTCCGGTTTTGATCTAAAAGACTTAGGCACATCACTCACATTAAAAATAAATTAAAGAGAAACAGTATTTAAAAACACACTGTTTAATAATTATTCATGGTCATCAGGGCAAAACCCTCTGCAGAACAGAGCTGGCTCTACCAGGGGGACCCCTGAAAGGCAGGGGCCCTGGGCCACAGCCCACTTTACAAACCTTAAAACGTCCCTTGCTACATGAAACCGGCTTTATGGCAAATGAGTGCCGTGCACACACACGGGAGATAGACCGGAAACAGCTTAATTGTGCAAAGTAAACCGAGGCAGTGCCCTCGAAATGTACTGCGTAAAGCCAAATTCTCTATATTTAGGACAGTGTGACGCTCAGTTTTTTTGCGGCCTTATATTCCTCACTCTAATATCAAGTCAAATAGTCACTCTGCCAGCACAAACATCTCTTTTTTACTGTTCTAAGTCGGTAGTGTTGAGTGTGAGGGTGCACACTTACCTCACGCCGCGCATACTTCGTCTGTCCTGGCTCTGTGCACAGAAGCTGATACCGTGCCCAGGAGCAAGCGAGGCCTCGGGGCGCCGGTGCCTTGGCCTTGTATCTCTAGGGACCGGTTGTCGTCCAGAAAGTAGCGAGGCCCGGTGGCTCTCAATACCCGACTCGTGCTCAGTGCCGGTGCAGGCTCCAGGAATGGAGAAACCTCAGCACCAGTGCATTCCGCCCAGGGTTGTCACCAGAAACAGGCTCTTCTGTGTCCTTGGGTGAGAGAACTCCACTGGTCCTGGGATCAGACGCAAACTCCGTGTCCAAGAGAGAGGGAGGCCTCCGCCCAAGTGTGCAGATAGATGCAGGTGTTTGCCCAGGAGAGAGTCAAGCCAAATGACCCTATGTTACCGGGTCCAGGTTGGGGAAGTTGTGTCCAAGAAGGCGCGAGGCCTCAGTGGGAGCGCGTAGCAGGCCCCGTGCACAGACTCTGGTGCGGTGTCCAGAAGTGAGCCAGGCCCAGTGACTCACCCGGGCTCAACTCTCTCCAATGGCCTCAACTGTTTGACTTTCCGCTCTCACATATCCGCCCGCAGCTGGTTCCTCGGCCTAGGATTGGGCCCAGCCACTGCAAGGTCTTTAAAGTCAATTAGCGCCATCCTGCTCTGCCCGACCCCCCGCCCGGCTCATTAGCTGCACAAAAGGTGCGGAGGTCCGTGCATGAGATTAACATTAACCCATTCACACTGGTCTAGAAGCCCGTCTCTTGCTCGGTTTGTAGACACACCCAGAGCCAGTGTGGACCACAGCAAGGCTTTCTGCTACTTTAACAATATTCAACAGCGTCAGCATTGAATTAGCTGTAGATGGATACCTTTTGCGGGGTGCTGCAAATGTTTTGGAAGGGGTGCTTGCTGAAGTCATGACACTTTAGTAAACCAGTTTTGGGAGGGTGATACTGAAATTCAAAGCGTGGTAAGCATTTTTTGGCAAGGTGACGTGGTGCATGCTGTGTAAATTGTTTTGACGGTGACACACCTTTTATGTATTGGTGAACGATTTTTGATAATGCTGTTCTGCCATTTTTATATTACGCCAAGACAGAAATACCTGGTGCCTTTATTGAAGGACAAAGCATTTCACCAGGCAAAACCAGCCCTCCTATATCTTCAAATGTTGGATTCACCTCTAGTCATGTTTAGCGTGGCTAATTATCTTGTTGCTGCTGCTAGGATTAGGAGGAGGCGACTGTAACCATTTAGCAGGTGGTTCACTTTATAGGATGGAATATGTTTTTTTAACTGTTTTGTAAATTGTGTACATTATTGCTATAATTATTTTTAAATTGTATATATTTTTTTCTTCTTGCTATTACTCTATGCATTGTACTATGAATCTGAATTGCCCTTTTATATTGATTGTAGTATGCTTTTATGATTTTTAACTAAATCGAATAAAGTGGTTTTTGACTTGACTTGACTTGACTTGATAGGAAGGTGTACTTTGTTTTGGGAGGACACTTAGGGGCTCATTACGATGGCGGACGGACTGGCTCCGTCCGCCATGGCGGTGTAAATAGGGACCGTCTGCCATGCATGCGGCGGTCCCTCATACCCTATTATGACGGAACCGCCACTGCAGCGATCTTGTTCTGCACCCTCAACATTGAGGCAGTGGCTGCTGACAGCAGCACCGCTGCAATGTAAAAAAGAGCATGTTGTGCATTTCACTGCACTAAGTGCCAGGCACTACACTGTGCCTGCCACTTGGTGCAGTGAAACGTTGGGGGGTACCATGGGTACCACCCGAGAGCACCCTCACCTTCCCCCCCAAAACAAGGGGGGCCCACAACAGGCCCCCAAAACCAAACCCCGCCTGCCTTTCAACGGCGGTTGCACCTCTGCGGAAAGGCTGGCTGGAGACCTCATCATAATTTGCCGGACTGTACTTGCTACGCACAGCCACCATTTTATGGATGCAGACCGCTCCGCCGGGCAATCGTAATGATTACCTGTGGCGGTTCCCTGGCGGACGAGCTTTGACTCCGCTGCGGTCTCGGTCTAAATCCCACTGCCATTGTAATATGGCGGTGGGTGAATCACGGTCCGCAGGGCCGGTGGACCTCACCGCTGGCCCGGCGGTCCTTCCGCCATCATAATGAGCCCCTTAGTACTTTTGAGGCACGTTTTCTGGGACGGCGAACCAATTCTGGCGGCATAATGGTGATACGCTGGGAGTGTGTGCCTTTTTGGGGGGTTTTAATACTTTGAAGGAGCATTTTGCTGAGGCTGATAATCAAGTTGAAGTCCATGGAGGTGAATCTTTGGAGAGAGAATGACACCATAGAAGTAAGTGGGAGCACAAAGCTTACAAATGGAAGAACAAGCATTGGCACAGCCGATAGGTCTGGCCTATGCAAGAGCTATTGGCTTTGTCAATGTGTTATACCATGTTAGACACCAGTGTGACTGCTATTCAGCAAGGCTAAAATTTGTGGTGTACAGGAGAGTGTCATGGAATGGCATAGAGTGGTGAGAGTGGAGTGGCGTACAGTGTTGTGGAGTGGCATAGAGTGGAATGGCATAGAGTGATGTAGAGTGGAGTGTTGTGGATTAGGGTGGAGTGGAGTGGTGTAGAGTGTAGTGGTATAGAGTGGAGTGATGTATAGTGGTATAGAGTGGCGTAGAGTGGAATAGAGGGAAATAGAGTGTCAGGCCATAGAGTGGAGTAGAGTTGCAGAGTGTCGTAGAGTGCAGGGACATAAAGTGGAGGGGTTTAGAGTGGCAGAGTATGAATTGGAGCAAAGTGCCATATAATGGAGTAAAGTATCAAAGAGTGGAGTGGAGTAGAGTGGTGTAGAGTGTCATAGAGTTGAGTGGCGTAGAGTGTAGTATAATGGTGTAGAGTGGAGTGGCGTGGAGTGGAGTGCTGTAGAGTATTGTAGATTCAAATGGCGTAGAGTGGGATAGAGTGGAGCAGCTTAGAGTGGATAGCATAGAGTGGAGTGTTGTAGAGTATATTGTCATAAAGCGAATAGAGTGTCTTGATGGTCATAGAGTGTCATAGAGGGTCGTAGAGTGTTGTGGAGTGAAGTGGCATAGAACAGAGTAGAGTTGAAGAGTGTCGTAAAGTGCAGGGACATAGAGTGTAGGAGTTTAGAGTGGTATAGTATGAATTGGAGTAAAGTGCCATCGAGTGGAGTAAAGTATCATAGAGTGGAGTGGAGTAAATTGGCGTAGAGTGTCATAGAGTTGAGTGGCATAGAGTGGAGTACAATGTGCAGAGTGGAGTGGCGTGAAGTGGAGTGTTGTATAGTATTGTAGAGTGTTGTAGAGTGGAGTGGTGTAGATTGGGATAGAGTGGAACAGCTTAGAGTGGATGGCATAGAAGGGAGTGTTGTAGAGTATATTGTCATAGAGCGTAATAGAGTGTTGTTGAGGGTCATAGAGTGTTGTGGAGGGTCGTAGAGTTTTGTGGAGTGAAGTGGCATAGAATAGAGTAGAGTGGCTTAGAGTGGAGTGGTGCGAGTGGCTTAGAGTGGAGTGATTTAGAGTGTCATAGAATGGAGTGAAGTAGAGAGTTGTAGAGTGGAGTGGCGTAGAATGGAGTAGAGTAGAGTGACGTGTCGTTAAGTGGAGGGTTTAGAGCGGAGAGGCATAGAGCAAAAGGGCATAGAGTGGAGGGGCAAAGAGTGAAGGGGCATAGAGTGGAGGGGAGTAGAGTGAGGTAGAGTGAAGTAGCATGTTGTAGAGAGTCATAGAGTGAAGTGTCTTTGAGTGCAGCGGAGTGGCATAGAGTGGAGCAGAGTGGTGTAGGGTGGAGTGGTGTAGAGTGGATTAGAATTAAGTGACATAGAGTAGAGGTGTATAGAATGGCGTAGCAAAGTGGAGTAAAGTGTCATAGAGTGGAGTGAAGTGTTGTAGAGGGGAGTACTGTGGATTGACATATAGTGTAGTGCTGCGGAGAGGAAAAGAGTGGAGGGGCATAGTTAAAGTGTAATAGATTGAAGAAGAATAGAGTGGAATATAGTGCCATAGAGTGCCATAGAGTGGAGTGGCATAGAGAGTCATGGAGTATGCAGAGTAGACTGTCGTAGAATGGAGTAGAGTGTTGCAGAGTATCGTAGAGTGTTGAGGAAGGTCATAGAGTGTCGTAGGGTAGAATGGCATAGAGTGGAGTATTGGCCTAGGGTGAAGTGGCTTAAAGTGTCGTAGAGTAGAGTGATGTAGAGTGTCATAGATTGGAGTATTCTGGAGTGGAGTGTGGTAGAGTGGAGTGTTGTAGACTGGATTAGAGTGGCCTGGAGTGAAGTGGCATACAGTGGTACAGAGTGTCATAGAGTTGCGTTGCATAGAATGAAGCAGAGTGGAGTAGAGTGCCGTAGAGTGAAGTGGAGTGGAGCAGAGTGGAGCAGAGTGTCCTAGAGTGCAGTTGCTTAGAGTGCAGTGCAGTGTAGTAGAGGGTAGTAGAGTGGAATGGAGTAGAGTGTCATTAAGTGGAGCTTCATAGAGTATCCTAGAGTGAAGTTCTGTAGAGTGGATTGGAGTGGCTTGACTGAATTGGCTTAAAGTGGTTTAGAGTAGCATTCAGAGGAGCAGCATGAAGAGGAGTAGAGTATTATACGGTGGAGTGCAGTGGAGTAGAGTGTCATAGAGTGGAGTATTGTAGAGTGGAGTAGCATAGTGTCGAGTAGCATAGAGTGGGGTGGCGTAGAGTGGAGTGTTATAGAGTGTCTAGTCATAGAGTGTTGTGTCATAGAGTGAAGGGGTGTAGAATAGAGGGATGTAGAGTGGAAGGGCATAGAGGGGAGGGGTGTAGAGTGTCTTGGCATGGAGTAAATTGGTGTAGAGAGGAGTGGCATAGAGTGACGCCGAGTGGCATAGAGCTGAATGAAGTAGAGTGGAGTAGAGTCTAGTAGTGTAGAGTGGCGTAGAGTGTCGTGGAGTGTTATGGAGAGGCATTGAGTGGACTGGAATAGAGTGGAGTGGCGTAGCTTTGAGGGGAGTAGAGTGCCATAGTGTGTTGTGGAGTAGAGTGTTGTAGAATGGACAAGGATATAGTGTTATAGAATGGAGTTGCGTAGAGTGGAGTATGGTATGGTTGCGCACTGCCAATACAGGCAACACATTTTCAATTGAAATGACCGTTACATTTGCACATATACAGTTTTACTGAACAAACTAAACAGCTCACAAAAGATAATCTGTGGAAATGGCATCACTAAGTGGAATTATTTGTTTTGATCATATTAAAGTATTTGTTTTCTCCACACTTCAGAATTAAAAAAAATGTGCTTCAAGCTTTCCTAATTCTGATATATTTTGAAATTTTGTTGTGTGCTAGAAAAAAAACATCCTACAGCCTTTGCTCTCACATGGGTGCCAAGCAGGATTGTCACATAAATCCTCTCCCTCTGAAGTCAAAGAAAGAAAAGTAAACACCAAGCTCCCTCATAAGACAGAGCCTGACATTTGACCTCTATCTTTGAATGTACAGCAAATGTGCCAAGATGAGAACAACATTTATAGGCCTGCTTACAGAAAGCGAGCACTTGTGGAAGAATACAAGGAGAGATGGTTAACAGGATATGCTAGGGACAAAAACATGCTGGACAGCCTAAAACAAATAAAGCCAGGAAATAGAAAGGACATGCAGACAAAATATTGAGTTTTAAATGTCGACTTGCAGAAATATTGAGTCCTAAATATCGTGAGTGAGAAATATCGACAGCAAGAGTATCGTGGTCAAGAATATCGATTTAAGGTAAGAAATATAGTTTAAAGAAATATAGAAGTGTTTAATATCATTTTCAAAAATATAGTTGTTTAAAATATCGAATGTTTAATTAGTGTTATGTATTTTAGTATGTATTTTAAATGTATGTGATGTATTATTTTTCTACAAGAATGGTTTATATTTTTTAACATATGTGTTAAATTTTTAGTAGTTAGTAATTTTATTTTAATTGAATTTTAAGTTTTTTAGTTCTGTAACGGGTTGTGGGGTTATAGGGGAATAGGGTGGGAAGTATTTTAGTTATATTAAATTAATGATTATTTGTTAATATTTATTTAATTGAAATTTTATAGTGTTCATTCTGTAAAGTAATTTATTATTGATTAGCTAATAATTGGTTGCTAATTGATATTAGTTAATTAATAGGTAAATACAAATGGTAATTGTGTAATTAATTTTAGGTGCGCGTTTTAGGGTTTATAATGGTAAAGGGTGGGCAGTAATTTATTTTTAATAATTAATAATTTGTTGTTAATTGATATTAATTAATGTATTGAAAATTAATTATGGGAATTGTGTAATTAATTTTAGGTGTGGGTTGTGTGGTTTATAGGGGTAAAGGGTGGGAAGTAATTTATTTTTGATTAATTAATAATTAGTTGTTCATTGATATTAATTAATTTATTTAAAATTAAATATGGAAATTGTGTATTTACTTTTAGGCGTTTGTTGTGGGGTTTATAGTGGTAAAGAATGTAAAGTAATTTGTGTGTAAATAATTAATAATTAGTTGTTAATTAATATTGATTAATTATTTGATATTTATTTACGGTAATGTTTTATTTTTTTGTGTGGTTTTTACTTTTAAAGGGGTAAATGGTGGGTATTAAATACATTTTACTTGCTTTGTAATTAGTTGTTTAATAGTGACAGTTTTTTTAAAAAAAAGTTGTAATTATGTAATTCATTTTTTTACAGTTTAATTTTAGCTGTGTGTTGTGGGGATTATATGGTTAAAGCGTGGGAAGTTAATTAATTTTCATTCGTTTTTTAATTAATAATATTTCTTTAATTGGTAATTAATTATGTTAATTATGGAATTACAGTTTTTTAAATTTAGATGTGAGTTGTGATTTGTGTGGTGTTATAGGGTAGGAAATACAATAAATACATGTATGTAATAATTAATATTTTTGTTTGCAAATATTTTCTAGTTAAAAATATTTATTTGTTTGAAGTTTACATTTTATTTTATGTAATATAATATTTGTAGGTATTTGTCATATGTAATTAACATTATAATATTTTTTTTATTTTTAATATAACATTTATTTGTATTAAATGTTTTTAAACATATCTATATATTTATTTATTTTGTTTATTGACTTTTGATTTTTAAAATATTTTTTTGATTTTATTTTTGAACTGACTGGAGTGTGAATAGTAAATTTTATCCCTCTACTATTCAACACTTTCTCTACTGTTGCACTCGCTGGAGTGGGAATAGTGATTTTTAGCCCTCCTCTATTCAACACTTTCTCTACTGTTGCACTCACTAGAGTTGGAATAGTAAATTTAATCCCTCCGCTATCCAACACTTTCCCTACTGTTGTACTCACTGGAGTGGGAATAATAATTTTCACCCCTCCGCTTTCCATCACTTTCCCTACTGTTGCACTGACTGCATTGGGAAATTTAAGTTTAAATATTTTTCAATAGTTTAATGTTTTAATTTATAATAGAGATATATGTGTATATATATATATATATATATATATATATATATATATATATATATATATATATATATATATATAATTTATATATACATATATATTTGTACATTTTTATATCATCATAAATATATATATATATAAATTATTATGTTTGTGTGTTTATTTTTTTAAATACATTTTATTTGTTATGATTCGTTAAAATGTATATTACATTTAATTAATTTTGTTTGAAATAATTTCATTATTTTATATATTTAATATTCATTATTTTAATGTTTATATATATATATATATACATATATATATATATATATCGATATTTTGTACAACTATATTTTATACAGCGATATTTTTTGTCACTATTTGTGTACTTACCTGTTTAAGTATAGGGTGTCAATATTATTGTAGTGCTATCCATGTTGAGCTGTAAAATGACAAAAGCCTTTACCACTCCATGCACAGTATTACAGCTTTGCATTGGTAAAATACCAACGAAGCCAACCTGAAATGAATAAAAGCAACCCCTAACACGTGTTTCACTCTAATTAGAGCTCTTCAGAGAGGTACAGCTTTATCCAGACACAATGGAGCACCCAGTATAAGTCAAAACAATACCCTTTCAGGCTTAGAGTGATGCATAAATTATGCGAAAAAGAAGCAGAAAACTGAGTAGTTCTCAAGATTAGGTGGAAAGCAGCTCCTATATAGAGCACCCTCAACACCAGCGACACTCTAAGGGGTCGATTCCGATTCGGGAAAAAAAACGTCCGTATGATTTGTATCCGGAGCCCTCTCCGTACGAATCGTACCCGTCCGTCCGAGTCGCGAAGTACAATCCGTATTCCGTGAATCCGTCCGAATCGTCGTGATCTGTACGTATTGCAAGGCTGAAACTGTGAACCGTACGACTCGTACACATACCGTACGACTCGTACACATGCCGTACGACCCGACGAGTACGATCCGGACTGGGGTATGAGGACGCGATTCGTACGGTCCACGTCAGGTAAGGAGGACTCGTACAGAAAAGCACACAAACACATACACACCGTACGGTCCGTACCCCCCATGATCGCAGGGGTACGCACCGTACCCCTGGGATCATGGGGTGTACGAGCCGTACCCCCATTGTACGATCGGTGTAGGAGCCGTACCCCCATTGTACAATCGGTGTACGAGCCGTACCCCATGTACGATGGGTGTACGAGCCGTACCCCCATTGTACGATTGGTATACGAGCCGTACCCCCATAGTACGATTGTACAATGGGGGTACGGCTCGTACACCCCATGATCGCAGGGGTACGGTGCGTAACCCTGCGATCATGGGGGGTATGCACCGTACCCAGGGGGCCGTTCCGTACCTGTTTCGGCGCGAACTCTGCTTTTACGGCTGTTTTCAGCTCCTGTAGAAAAAGGGTCGTACGGTGCGTACCCGACAGGTATCGTACTTGCTGGGTCGTAAAAACCAGCCGCGAACCGTACAGATGTCGCGTACAGCGGGTACCGAGGGAGAATCCTACGGAGATTAGAGTCGTACGGTGTCTTGTACGACTCGTACGGAGTACGGCTCCTGGTACGAATCGTACTTCGTCGTACGTACAGGGGACGTTGCAGGTTACGATTTGTACGGGAAAAACGCTCTGAACGGCTATTCGGAGCAGTTTTTCCCGAATCGGAATCGACCCCTAAATGTGTTCACCTCAAATGTCTGCTTTTCTATCAAAGTCTTTAAGCACAGGATTAGCACAGTGCCATCCACGCTGAGATAGAAAGGGACAAAAAAATTTGCAATCTCTACAGCAAAGTTTTTAAGCATGGGACTAGCACAGTGCTATCCATTGATAGAAAAGCAGACATTTGAGGTGATGTTATATATCATTATTTTTTTCACTAAAAAAACAAAGGTTAAGGTAATAGTATAGTTGAGTGGGAATTCCAGTGCTAATGTAACATTTTAAACAATCAAAACCACTGGAATTCACCAATTCACCAGTTATAGTTAGCTCTGATAACTGTATCTTATGTCCTAAGGTTACTATGACTCACACACTTGCCTTGCCCAGTTTTCTTATTAATAATTGCATTGAAAATGTTGTAGTGATATTATCAATGCTGTCATATATATTGTCACGAGTGATGTAATATATGGGGTGATTTGTAGTGCATGGTGAGGGCGCGAATTATAGTTATCTTAGGGCACAAATCATAGTTACCAGAGCTAGTGAAATTTAGCCAACCCTACATCAAGCCCGCTGGGCTCGGCACCTAGCGAAGACAAAGGGGTCTATTAGGATGGCGGGCGGCGGCCATCTGCCCACAATCGAAACCCGGAAAACCGCCGGTCCGATTAGCATCCCGGTCGTGACCGTGGTGGTGTGATTTTCCGCCCGCCACTTTTCCGCAGATTGCCGTCCGCCCGCTTGCCTGGCGGGCGAAGCTGGACTGCTACAATTGTGGAAGATCAGGGCCAAGCACCGCCGGCACGAATATGATGCCGGCGGTAGCCAGCCTTTTTGCGGCAGTGGAACCGCCATGGAAAGGCATGCAGAGACATGTTCCGGGGGCCCATTGCAGGCCCCTAACGTGTTGGGGGGTGTGGGTGCACTTAGGGTACCCAAGGTACCCCCAACATTTCCCTGTGCCAGGTGGCAGGTACTATTCAGTGCCTGTCACGCAGTGCAGGGAGATGCAGGACATGCTCCTTTTAACATCGCGGCAGTGCTGCTGGCAGCAGCGACTGCCGCAATGTTAATGACCAGAGTCTGTCCGCCACGGTCGGATTTCGACTGCGGAGCATCCTAATTAGACCGGCGGTTATGCCGCGGTCCTTGCGGGCTGTCTTTTACCGCTACCATGGCGGTCGGGGAGGTCTCCCGCCCGCCATCCTAATAGACCCCAAAGTCCTTAATCATCATAGGTGGATTTAGACCTGTGGCTGAAGGACTTCCTTAGCCCTCCAATTCAGTTTACCTTCTTGCATCTTTATTGATGCCAAACTGTCCTTGGAGGAAAAGTGGCAAAAGTTGCTGTCTACGAATAAAAACCCTGAAAAGAATATTGCCATGTATCCAGCTCAATTTCCTTGTCATTTTACAATTCAGACTAGACTGTGGCTGCCTCACTTTGATCCCACAAACAGTCTAAATAAGATGCAACAGACGTGCAATGCCACCAAACCGTTACTTACTGTCCTTCATTGTTGGAGATTTATGCCAGGCAAATCCTTTGATTTCTTCACTGGCTTGCTGTACAACATAGAGTATTCTTCAAGGCCATGGTTATTACACATTCACTAGTCAATCAATCAACCAGGGGTTTCATGGCAGCAAAATTCAGCGGGCAAAACCCCTAACTCAAATTTAGATTCCACCTACCTTACTCATTTGGTTGTTCTTAAAACTAGAACAGCAGCTTTAGAGACACAGGCTTCTCTGTGGCTGTAGCCTAGGTATGAAATACACAGACTCCTGAGCCTGGCTTAATGATTTTTTTTGCAAGGGTTTAAAACCCTGGCTTTGAGTCAGTAATCTTGTGGTTCTGTTTTTTTTTTTTTGGCTCTGAAACGTCTCCCTTTTCTCTTTTTTGTTCTTAACTGGTCAGTTGGTTATGCTGGTTTATCCTGCATCTCCACGAGTCTCATGGCTATATGTGCTCCGTAAAAATGTTTAACATGACAACACTTAATACTGAATGTGAGTACTTCTGCAATAGGACAAGGCCCCCAGCATAAATGGTCCAGTGTGTATGGCCCATTCCAGCTAAACTGTGCTGCTAGATCATGGCACTTCATACTAAGATACAACTTTATTTTATGCAGTCTTCTGGACCTGGAGCACATAATATTCTGAACGTTTTTTTAGCCTCCACCATCTTGTGGATGAGAGCCCTTTTAGGCTCTTTTGATCAATCTGGCCAAACATGATTAGAGGTACAGTTCTTAGGGCATAGTTAGTTATTCGACCTGATGTAAACCAATCAACAATTCAAAGATAGTGGCTGCCTAGACCCTACAGGCTGCACCCCATATATGAGTTAAAACACTCGCTACCACAACGCTCGCGACCCATTTAATGGGCTTCTACCCACTGTCGGGGCTAGTGTTCATAAAGCCAGTGTTTAAAAAGAAAATTCTCTAAAAGCTGGCCCTCTATATAGGGCATTTTTCTAAAGACTCACCACACGCCGGGAGTGCAGCTCTACATCGCCAGCGCCGTGAGGGGAACGGCAGGTCTTTTCCAGGGCCCGCCACGGTGTAGTTCAACCAGGTGAACTACACCTCCCACAAGCCCCGGCGGTGACGCACAAACCTGACGCACTCCACGCACCCGGAGGCGCTTTAAGAACTCGGAGCGCTGGACGCTCCTGGGGGCATTTTTCTAAAGACTCACCACACGCCGGGAGTGCAGCTCTACATCGCCAGCGCCGTGAGGGGAACGGCAGGTCTTTTCCAGGGCCCGCCACGGTGTAGTTCAAACAGACGAACTACACCTCCCACAAGCCCCGGGGGTGACGCACAAGCCTGACGCTCTCCACGCGCCCGGAGGCGCTTTAAGAACTCGGAGCGCTGGACGCTCCTGGGGGCATTTTTCTAAAGACTCACCACACGCCGGGAGTGCAGCTCTACATCGCCAGCGCCGTGAGGGGAACGGCAGGTCTTTTCCAGGGCCCTCCACGGTGTAGTTCAACCAGAAAAACTACACCTCCCACAAGCCCCGGGGGTGACGCACAAACCTGACGCTCTCCATGCGCCCGGAGGCGCTTTAAGAACTCGGAACGCCTCCCACACCGCGGGACGCGCGCGGGCAGCGCCGGGTTAAGCCCGGGCAAGGGGCGGGCAGTCTGTGGCAATCCGGGGCTGTACGAGGCTGGGCTGGGCCACGGACCTTGGCAGTACAGACCTACCATCTACACAGTGAGACTTTTAACGTATTAAGTTTTAAGGACATTAAGTTGTCATATTTGTATCATCATGTTTAATGATTTATCTGTGTGATTCATGATAGCTTCGGTACTTTTATTTTATATTTGCTAAGCAGGTTACGTTTAAAGCTCTGACCATGTCTACAACTAAAACCATAAAAACCCCAGCAACTCTAGATAACTATCTAGTTAAAGTAGTCTATAAAATCAATAGCGAACAACGACGTTCTTTAAGTCGTGTCAGCCCCCCCGTTTCTCCCTCTCCCCTGCCAACCTCTTTAGGTACACCAGCTTTAGACAATAGCCATGATTTTGGCATAAAGGAGGTAATAAATAATGATATACCAGCGTTACCGGCCCCTGATCAGGTCGTGTTGGATGATTCATTTGATACCCCTGAACAACATTCCCCGGCCCGAAGAGTAGTCAGGGCGTGTCGGAAATGACCAATTAAGCGAGGGGGAATAGAAAGACTAAGAGATTGCCAACACCACCTAAAAGTCTAGTAGGAGAAGATGAGGTCTCAGAAAGGGATGGAACGGCTAAATTGAACTCTGAGCAATTTGACATGTTGGTTAGCATTATTGATGCTAAATTTGATAAAATGCTAATGTTTCTTTTGATCTCATTTGGGTTGGGGACTTTAATATCCCGTTGTGTAAATTGTCAACTGAAAAAGTATGTGGATTTATTAATGAGTCCGGAGTGGATGATCTGCACTTTGGCCATAACAACTATGGAGAAGCTCTAAACTATTTCATGGGTTGTTACGAGTTGGAAATCCTAGGTTTCCCTAAAGATGAAAACGGACATAACATCCCGACCTTTAAGAACCAGCATTCCAGCTCAGTTATCGATCATGTGATTGTTTCCTCTAGTATTATTTCTTGTTGTGCTCCCCCGAGGATCGAAGTAACTACCATTAGTGACCATAATTGTATTATTTTGGAAACTACTTTATGGGGTGAATGTCATGTTAGAGTGGGTAATACGGTTTCCAATGTGGAACCGCATAGACCAAATGGAGTTAGTCTAAGATGGGCAGGGGACAAAGCCAATGAACTAATCGGTTCTATTGTCAGGGATTGTCTAACAGACATTTCTTTTATCCTTGATAATAATACAGATTTAAAGCAGGTTTTAAATGCTTTTAATGACATTAATAAAACCATTAATGCCAGGTTCACTAAACTTATAGGTGGCCAGTGTATAACTGGACTGGGTTGGTTTGACCATTTGTGCACCAGTTTATTAACTAAACTAAAATCAGCCCTTGCTAATAAACCGAGGGACACCAACTCTGTAATTAAATTGAGGTTAGAATATAAGCTTGCTTTAAAGCGGAGGAAGAGTGAGCTACAGCAGTTGGCATGGGATTCTCTAAACCAAGCAGCCGAACTATCTAATAGTACTCTTTTTTGGGCTACTGTTAACTCTCCTTTTCTTAAGGATGAGAATATCCCAGTGCTAACTTCTAACGTCCCGAGTGACGGCTGGATTGCTCATTTCTCACATATATTTGACTCTAACAGTAGTATGGGTACCAACCCGAGTAGATGGCCTGTTTTACCTCTGGATATTACAGCTAGTGAGGTTAAATCTGGCATACACGCTAGCAAGGGGGGTAAAGCCCAGGGCCCGGTTGGGGTGCCTATAGACGTGTATAAAACAGCGCCCGAGATGTGGAGCCCTCTTTTAGCTATAGTTTTTAATGCTGCTATATGCACCGAGGCCCCTGATACATGGGGGGAATCCATTATTATCCCGATACATAAAAAGGGCAGCAGGTCCGATGTAAAAAACAATCGACCTATCTCTCTCCTCGACTCCTCAGTTAAGATCATGAGTAGAGTTATGTTAGCGAGGTTAGAGGAATGGGCAGAGCAAGAGGGTATCCTTGCCGATAGCCAGTATGGATTTAGAAAGGGCCGGGGCACACTCGATCAGTGTTTAAACTTAGATTTATTTATCGGGAAATACACTGCAGCCAAATCAGGCTCACTCTACCTCTGTTTTGCAGACCTAAGAAGTGCTTTTGATATGGTTGACCATTCAATTTTATGGCCAACCTTGCTACAGTTAGGAGCACCAGAGGGTATAATTTATTTTCTGGCTAGGCTGTACGGGAGATTAAAAACATGTGTGCGTTTTGGCACTAAAGGAGAATGCACCCCAAAATTTCATGTTAAAAGAGGGATCAGACAGGGCTGTGTACTGGCCCCCCTCCTTTTTATTCTATTTATTAACGGAATCGACGAGATTTTAAAAATTGTTAAAGCAGATGCCCCACAGGTCAAAGGTTCCCCTGCACCGGTGCTATTATATGCCGATGACGCTGTCCTGCTCTCTAGAACACCAATTGGATTTCAGCGCCTGATTGATAGATTTTCTACCTTTATTAAGGACAGGAAATTGATCATTAATAAGGGGAAAACCTATACTATGACATGTGGGTCCAAAAGTACATTTTTAAATTCCTTTTTTATTGATAAAGAAAAGGTGCATCAAGTAGATACTTTTTGCTACCTAGGCATTACATTCTCTAAAGATGGAAAGTGGCTTAACGAATTGAAAAATATCCGTATTAAAATGCCAAAAAACGCCCACGGTGTTTTTAGGTTTGCAGCGAAGGTTGGGGATCGACGTACCAGGGACATGCTTAAGATTTACCAAGCTAGGTGTGTTAGTATTGCACTATATGGGGCAGGTGTCTGGGGACACAATTGCGCACACACTCTGCAGCTGGAGGAAAATACCTTTTTAAAAAAGCTTTTGTTGTTACCATCCTCTGCTTCCACTGAGCTAATCCACCGAGAATTGGCCTTAATTTTCTGATCGATCAATTATCCCTGAGGCCACTTATGATCTGGCATTCAATTTGGCTTCAAGAAGAAAAATCTTTTACTAAATCGATCATCGAGGATTATTTCTCGCTGGACAAATTTCTAAATATTCCCTGGTTAAAATATGCGGGTTGCACCTCACCTGGAGGCCATATTTAAGGCGGTCTTTTGGGTCCTTCGCCTTGCTAGGAATCATTTGACCGATTTAGGTGGCTCAGCACTGTTGCTAGCGCTGCGTGGCTAGCGCGTTTCGTTTTTAAACTACATGTTTTGTATTTGTGTTTTCTTTGTTTTATTTCCCCTGCTTTTAGCTGGGACCTGTCACCTTACCTCCACAGTAATTGGTTCTCACCGCTGCTATAGCGGGTCCGGTTCTGGGGCTGGTGGGGCTCGGCAGCGCGTGGACTTTCGGCGCCATTTTGGGTTGGGCATTGACGCTTTCGGAGCGCCATTTTGAGCGTCCTGGTGGGGCGGGTTGCACCTCACCTGGAGGCCATATTTAAACCAGTCCTCCGAGCGCAGTGGGATCGCGCAGCGGGATAGCCTTCGCTTTGCCTGAGTCTTGCCAGAGTCCTGCCCGTCAGCATCCCAGAGGCGGCGGAGTGGCGGGTGGGTCTGGATTCATAGAGCTCTCTGTTGTGGGGAGGATGGTCTGTTATTCATCACGGGAACTTCGCTCTCTGCAAAAAGCACCCTGCGCCTGTCGAATTGTTTTCCCCGGTCGTTATAGGGGGAAAAGGCACTGCCCTGGATGTGGTTGGTCACCAGGTTAATCCCCCGCTGCTTCGCTGCAGAGGGGAGAGGATTGTGTGAAACATCTTTGTTTATTGCTCAATACTAGATCAGTATGCAGACATGCCCTGGAGATCTTTGATCTCCTTGTCAGGGAAAGCCCATTATGCCTGATGCTGACTGAAACCTGGCTGGGGGATCTGTCCAATCCCGACATCATGGCGGCTATTCCACCGGAATATAACATCTTTCGGCAAGATAGAGCGAAGGGAAGGGGAGGAGGGGTGGCTTTGGTGGTGAATAAGCTTGCTGCATGTTCTATTCTCCCTCTGGAAACCATTGCAGGCTCTGAATCCCTGGCTTTTTCTATTACTTTGGCCCCACATCAAGCTCTGAAAGGGTTGCTGGTCTATAGATCCCCTGGACCGGTGGGATCCTTTTTTGATGACCTTCAGACAGCTATTTCTGGATTAGCTTTGAGAGCTCAGCACTGTGTGCTGGCGGGAGATTTCAACTTCCACATGGATGTGGGGGAGGATCCGGATGCGAATAAATTATTCGATATTACGGCTCCCCTTGGTCTTGTCCCTTTTCTTTCGGGTCCGACACATGACAAGGGACATACCCTGGATCAGGTTTTTTCCACGGCCCCTTTAGCTGACACAGAGCTTGTTCTGGTGCTCTGGTCCGACGACAGGTTGGCCAGGTTTTCTGTATTGGGCAGGGAGAAACTGCCTAGTAATGCCCCTAGACAGTATGGATCTGCCTCGAGGGCATTTCACCGGGTAACTCCTGAGATGCTAGCTCAGGCCTCTCTTGACCATCCGTGTCCCCTTTCAGGCGACCTAGAGCAGGACGTAGAGTCTCTGCAGGTGTGGCTGACGAACAGGCTGAATGACTTAGCCCCTGCGATGGCCCCCCGGGCGACGGCAAAGCGGGTCTCTGCCCCGTGGTTCACTGAAGCATTGTCTGCCTCTCGTCGCCAATGTAAGGTGGCTGAGAGGGCCTGGCGCCTTCAATATGACCTGACGGCCAGACTTGCATATAGGACGGCGGTCAAAGCCTATCACCGTGATATCCTCCGTGAGAAAAAGGACTATCTAGCTAGGAGGATAGAGGCAGCTTCCAACTCATGTAAGGAGATCTTTACTGTTGTGAGGGAGTTCACGGCCCCTAGATCTAATCTGCCTCAAATCGCTCCCTCTGAGTCGTGGGTGTGTGATCTTGCAAAGTTTTTCACGGACAAGATTAAACTGATTCAGGACTCCTTTCCGGAGAGGATGGTTGAAACACATTCCAGCACTGTTGTTGGGTTAGTTCCTTCGTCTACTCTGGATTCCGCCTTGGCGGAGTTTCCACCCATCCCTATCTCTACGTCATTGGCACTTTTGGCCAACCTCAAATCGGGGTTGCCGTTAGACCCTTGTCCGGCTAAATTTCTGGCGAAGATGGCGGTGGTGGTTAACCCATTGGTTAACCCACTTTTGAACCTCTCTCTGAGGGAGGGGGTGGTCCCGCAGACTTGGAAGCGGGCAATGGTGATCCCCCTCCTTAAAAAGCCCGGCCTAGACCCTGAGGTGTTGGCCAATTTTAGGCCCATCTCTCTCCTTCCCGCGCTGGCTAAAATTACGGAGAAGCACGTGCACAGCGTGCTCTCGGGCTTCTTAGAATCCAATGACCTGCTGCACTCCACGCAATCAGGCTTCCGCCCTAATTTAAGTACGGAGACGGCACTCTTGGAGGTGTCAGAGGCCATTAAGGAGACCTTGGACTCAGGAGGCAAGGCCATGCTTGTCATGCTTGATCTGTCGGCGGCCTTTGACACCGTCCCCCATGAGGGGCTCCTCGCCAGACTTCATGACATCGGTCTGAGGGGGACGGTGTTCAGCTGGTTTACATCTTTTCTTGCTGGTCGTCGACAAACGGTCTGGGCCTCCCCGAGCTCCGCTGAGATGCCGCCATTGGGAGTCGGAGTTCTGCAGGGCTCTGTGTTGAGCCCGACTCTTTTTAACATCTTTATGACCCCTTTGGCGGCACTGGTGGAGTCCTTTGGGGCCCAGATCGTTTCCTATGCTGATGATACCCAGCTTCTTTTCACGTGTAGGAAAGATCAGGATTTTGACGGAGAGAGCATTCGGGACTGTCTCGGGCGGTCTTCAATTGGTTTCAGCAGAACAGCTTCAAATGTAATTCTAACAAGTCGGAGGTGCTGTTCTTTGGCTGCTCCTTAGATCCTGACTGGCAGGCATGGTGGCCGGTGGATATGTTCCCCCCTGCACAGGCGTCCCAGTTGGCAAAAAATCTGGGAGTCAAGATTGACAATGGTCTGACGCTGAGATCTCAGATCCTCGGTCTGACGGGCACATGCTTTGGCATTCTCAAGATGCTCCGGAAGTTCCTGCCTCTGCTCACAGAAGAGCACAGGAGGATTACGGTTCAAGCCTTAA
This sequence comes from Lissotriton helveticus, assembly GCF_964261635.1. Classification (NCBI taxonomy): domain Eukaryota; kingdom Metazoa; phylum Chordata; class Amphibia; order Caudata; family Salamandridae; genus Lissotriton; species Lissotriton helveticus. The sequence continues at coordinate 935,319,379 of NC_136059.1, read as the reverse complement.
TTGGCTCCAGATTGGACTATGCCAACGTCCTCTATCTGGGTCTTCCGGAATATCTTGTACAGCGGCTGCAGGTTGTGCAGAACTCTGCGGCACGCGCTATTTTTGGCCTTCACAGGCGAGCCAGAGTGTCCGGCCTTGTGCAGTCACTCCATTGGCTGCCTATCCGAAAGCGGATAATTTTCAAGGCATTGACTCTGGCCCATAAGGCGCTTTTTGGTTCAGGAGCTAAATATCTGCAGCGTAGGCTTGTCTTCTACCGCCCGGCCCGATCCTTGCGATCTGAATCTTCGTTTCTTGCGGCGGTTCCCCGAGTAAAGAGGGCCCGTATCGGGGGGCGTTCCTTCAGACTGAGGGCATCACAGCTTTGGAACACTCTGCCTTTGGCCTTACGCGGCACCTCCAATCTTCTGTCTTTTAGGAGGGGCCTTAAAACCTGGCTTTTTACCCTTTAGTGTGTTTCCGTTGTACTGTTTTTTTTTGCTGTTCATGAATGTTTTATATAGTGTTATGTTTCTTCTTTGAGCTGCCAAAATAAAGCGCCGGGACACTCTAATCGAGTAGCCGTGCGCTATAGAAATTAAATTTAACATAACAATTTAACATAACATGTCGTCAGATGTTTTTCCGAGATTTTTAACTTAAACATCATGGTTGACCCTAGCGCAGCATTGTTAATACCTAAACAAGAGATGAAAATTAATTTTTTGGCCTTTGCTGCAAGGAAACGGGCAATTGCCAGCGGATCTTTATCTACAGTTATGTTTTCCAATAATTATACCACTGCTGAAGATTTCCCCATCTATTTAGTTTGGGTGACTAGGCCACCTCATAAGTACGTGCTGACCAGACTGAGGCTTGGTATAGCTCATCACTTAGTGGCACTGCCAACTCTTAAGAAATACCCGCAGGGACCATGTATGTGTGATGGCGTATCTAAACAGAGCACTCTGCACTTTCTTTTAATCTGTAAATTGTACACAAATTTTCGTATTGCATATTTAAAACCTATGTTTGTCAAATATGGAGTACGTACAGTAAATCAGGCCATGAGTCTAGTTTTTAATCTACAATACGTCGATATCTGTTTTTTTACTGCTACGTTTTTAACCCAATCAATTAAGGCCAGGAAAAGTATGTGTTTTTAAATCATTATGTAAGTTATATTTTGGTCGTTTTCCCTTTGCCTGTAACCTGTTGTATTTGTTACATAATGTATGTATTTTTTGTGCTTTTATGGTCATTTTTATTTGTACCGAATAAAGCTTCATGAAATGAAATGAAATGAGTTAAAACACTCGCTAGCACAACGCTCGCGACCCATTTAATGGGCTTCTACCCACTGTCGGGGCTAGTGTTCATAAAGCCAGTGTTTAAAAAGAAAATTCTCTAAAAAGCTGGCCTTCTATATAGGATATCCTTATAGAGCATGGAGTTTAAGTTTGTAGATACAGGTTTTTAATGTGGAGAATTTTCAGCCGTCACTTACCTGTATGTAATGTGGCATTATGTTACAGACCCTGCACCATATCCTTCATCGGATATAAACAGTAAGCACACGCATGCAAAAGTTCAAGGGCATGTAATAGTAGAAGCGTAGTTAGATGGATGGTGCCCAAAATTCCACAATGAGTACTGGATACTGTGTAGTCTTTATTAATTTAAGTTATTTAAATGTAATATAATTGCTTCATGGCAAAATGAAATCAACTCAAGGCTACCCCAAAAGGTTTAGAACATTAAATTCATTCACTACTGAAATTCTTATGAAGGATCTTGTGAGATCCAACTGAAAACTCTCACCCAGTGAAGTAAATTTTAAAAAACCACACACCATACACATTGGAATATGAAATGCAAGGCTTTCTCTCATTTCTGACTCAGACACTGAACACCAGGACCCTCTGGCACTCCACACAGGCACACTGGATAAAACGACCCATGGCATTTTAAAGGGACACATTATGGGAAGCTGAGTGGTTGAAGACTAATGCGCGTGGGTGATTTCCAGTCACATTCTGGGTGTTTGTATTCACTTTGAAAGGTATAAAAACAAACTTTTTAGCCTAGGAATGATCTGCCTACACTGATATCACCCAGGGCCAATGGACAGCACACATCAGGTGCAATTACGTTTTAGTGCACCTATGGAATGTGTACTCCCTTTGGAAAAACCTTCTCTGCTAATGTAGGAAAGTGGCAAACTGAAGCTCCCCACTGACATAGTTCCAAGGCCGAATGCAGACGTGGGGCACAAAGAGCACTGGGCGAAATTGCTCAATCAACCACAGACCACTAAGTGGTGCACCTAAGGCTACTAAGATGTGTGCATAATATCTAACTTTATAAACATTGCTACTAAACATCGTCACTTCCCTACAAAATTATTAAACAAATGAATGCATGAAAAGTTCCAGCCCCGTCCTCTCTCCTAGGCTACTTTTTTGGGGTCTAACGACCTCCCCCGCAGTCTTCGCCTGCCCTTCCTTTTTCTGTCTAACATGTTCCTGTTCAGTTTCTTGAGCATAACTGCCCTCCTTCACATCTTTGCCTGCTGGTTTCCTTTCCTTTCCTGAACATACCAGTTCACCTTCTTCCTCCCTCCTGACTTACAGTTTGTCGGTCACTCCCAAAAAGGACATAAGGGGCCTCCTATTCTAGACCCACCAGTTCTCGAGAGTCTACTATAGCCGCAGATAGGTCCTCTTTACTACAAACAAGGTATCTACAGCCTCGGTTTGCTGGCCTCTCCCCCCCCCCCTCCGTTCCATTCAACCTCTCACACCAAATACCACCAACAATTCTCAATGCTAGCATTATACAATTTCACCACTAACTGACATGAAGGGCTAGCGTGAAGGTGGACATTCTGGTTGCCGGTCGTAAATGTGGCTTCTCATAGCGTCTCACACAAACCTCTTGAAAGCTGCCATTTTCTTAAAATGGGGAATTCACCTCACTTTATGGCATCTGATCACTGCATTTACCCAAATTCTCAACAGGGAAGACGAGGCTGCCTTTCTTTCCTGAGCCCTTTGGTGTGAAACGGGATCATCAACCACTGACACCTTGGCTGCATACAAACTACTTAAATGTGATAGAACCAAGCTCACAATCATTGTTACAACTGACGTGCTGCCTTACAAAAAACACCCTAACAGGGAAGACATTATATGAAAATCCCAAACCCAAGCCCTGCTCCTAGGAGCTTTTATACAACGTGTTACCTCTGCCTCCCTCGCTTCTTCGGATACTCATCCCCTCTCTCGTATTCCTAGGCTGACTGTGGAACTCTTACCACAGATGTGTACCATGGTTTGGAGTACATACCACCTGTTCATACTTTTCTCTTGAGAATCGCCCGCTAGTCCTTGCTAGATAAAGACATTGCCCCTATGCATTTTTCCTTTCCACCTTATCTACCACTACTTATTTATTTGCCCCCTTTTTTATAACTCGCAAAAGAAGTTCTCTCTAACACTAGCACCAGCTTTTTTACCCAGGCTAATTGTATCCTAGTAAGTACGAAGTGCCACGCTTTTATTTATATTTATTCTTAAATAACATCGTGGTGCATTCCTTTGCTCACCTGCCTCGAGAGTCATCACAAATTCATACACTTTGAAAAAACTTTAACCAGAACACTGTGCACTTTATCACTAATTTTCACTAACCACCCTCAATTCCTTTCAAAAGGCCAGCTCATTCTTCCAAAACTTTCACAATTCCCTAATTCCTCTGGTTCATCGGAAAGTGTGTTCATTTCTCTAAGCCTGATAACCATGGAGAATTCAATAAGCGCATGTTTCTCAGTTCTCATTGATCCAACATCTCCAAGAGCAGGTTCTCACATTCTGGAGTACCTTGACATCTTTCTTCCTTATCCAGAAGTTTGCTATGCTCAGCCTTAAGCACAAAAATAATTTGTTTCCTGGAGCATCGAAGCTCCCCCAGACAGCACACCATTCCATAATCGATTTTATTCAGAACCATGTTGAAAAACATCTATTGTTTACCAAGCATGTGCACAGGGCTGGCTTAAGTGTTGGTAGCACCCATTGTGACATTCTTAGTTGCTCCCCACAATGACCTCCATCTTCACAGATTCCCTCAGAACTACTCTCCGAGGGTGCCCCATATCTCTCCAGTGCCCCTTTCTTACATTAATTTTGTAGCACTACTCATTCTAATGTGGAGTGTCAGAGTGCTTTACTTCACAAACATATTATACACAGACTATGAGTCATACATGTGTGTAAATCAATGTATAGAAAATATTGCTATAGACAATGAGGATCTCAAGGTTTTTTGACTATCATGTCCTCCATATTGGTAGACATTCTGGGTGTAAGTATGATGCAGGTAGGACCGCACCCGACGGCTCAGCGGTTGCAGTCCGACTGCCAACTATTGCTGCAGTCTGACCGACGCATTATGATGCGTGCGGTCTGATGCAGCAGTCGAAGAGACAAACTGATGCTGTCCAACATCTCACAGTGCCCGTCGGTTAGTCGGTTGGAAAATCACCATAATCCATTAAAGAAGGGGTTTCCACCGTTGTGATTAGGATGTCGGTTTCCGACAGCCATTCCATGTCGAACTTTCTAACATGGAAAGGCTGTCAGAGAGTGACATTGGGCGCCTATGGTGGCCCCAATACCTGCACTATGATGTGCCTGTGACACGGTACAAGGATGTTCACAAACTTCCATTTTTCTATGGGAGCTTGTGCTGCGGGTAGTTTCCACCAACACCCAATCTCTCATAGAAAAATTGAAGTTTCTGACCACACTATGTGCGGTCGTATCGTAATTAGGTGTTCGGAACCACTGACCTATGGTCAGGCGGTTCCCTCACCGAAACAGTGTCGGTCGGAGGAAACTCTGACCGACATCGTAATGAGGGCCTAAATGTTAAGACTACTTGATCTGGAGAAATGAAGAGGCAGGTTTACTATGTTTTCATGCAATGTAGTAACCACAGTTGCTTTGTGCATTGGCAGAAAAGGAGAGTGCACAACAGCCCTATATTTATAAAGATATGGTGCGGTTGATCTGTCTTCTAGTGCTGGCGTACTTTAGGCTGCTTTGCACCAATACACACACCCTTGCCTCATAGTGCAAGGGAGTGTGCAATATTTCAAGCATAGTTCTTATACTGGAAGGGTACCCTTCAGGCATAAAATTCTAAGCTTTGACAAAGCTTAACAATGTACCTCTGTGTATGTGTGCTGTACAGTGCAACACACTTGCCAACGTGGAAAAATTTAAAGAAAATAAATCTTTTCCCCAACTTTATGCCTGCCTTGAGGAGGCATAATCTTTTGATGCAAATCTCTTTCTACCAAAGTTAGTAGATAGGAATTAGCGCCAAAATCCATGAATGAGTGCATTGCAACTTCTAGTTACCTCCCATGATGTTCCTCCATGATGTAAAGTAACACAGAGTGCTACTTTGTGTTACTACAGGGTTACTTTCCAACACAATTTAGGTTTTGCACTGGAAAATAACAAAAACAACACATTGCAGTAGGTTTGCGTCCCTTTTGTGATGCAAACCAGGCACAAAGTGTTAGTAAATCGACCCCATATAGTCAGGATTTCAAACGTAACACACATATTGGGGATTACTACCAAAAGGAACCCTCTTTAGCAATCTTAGAATAATGAAACATTGAGTGAAAACATAAGGTTCTTAAAATATGCCAGCACTTTGCATGCAGCACTTTGATTCCAGTTCATAGCTCAATGTGCCATTTTAGGATTGTAACTCATGAACTCCAAGTGACAAAGGGATCTCTGTGACAAAAGCAGTAACCCACTGAGCTAGCTCGATAAACTATAAACCTGTGATTTGAATGTTAACGTTGTGCAGCGGGAACATCAACCCTCTATGCTACTTTATCATGGGTCAAAACTATGACTAGATAAATCACAAATCTTTTCATAAAGTGCATTAGTCCCACCATTTATCTTAATTTACGACTTGACCAAAATGAAAGGAGGTCACCTAGAGGACCCTACTCATTCTCCAGTCCAGGAAGTCCCTCACTACCCAAGGAATAGTAACCTTACAGAAACTCTACCAACACCTCCCCAGTCATGATCCTGGAAAGACCTGGCTCTAAAACTCTTTTCTACCGCTTTATTAAGGAAGCATTTGAGTGCTCATCCACTACCCAACTGCCTTTCGCCAGAACTGCCCCTCACCTTTCTATCATAGGTCCAAATATCTGTTTCCTCATATTGGTTTCCCACATACCAAATATGGGATGCCTTATGTGGTTAAAGTATTAGAAAGGGGCAAACAACCTACCCCCATCATTGTTATTACATTTTAGATCCGCATTCATATTGCGGTAACCATGTTGCCGTGGGATTGTGCAAATGTAAAATGCAAACATTTTCACAAACTAAAGAGCCCAAAATATACCAGGTCATTTTTAAAGAACACACGTCTCCGGGTACTTTCAAAGGGCCCTAATTTAATATTATGTAAAAAAAGTTAATGTGTTTATTTGCAGTACTGTTTTTGTGGGCATGGAAGCCAACTGGAGCCATAGGTGAACATCAACAAACACTCAAACCCAGCCAGAAACTCTAGGGGATCATTCTTAAAATATATTGAACATATAGTACAGAGCCTTGCTTCAGTCCATTCATAACAGCTATCATGATCTTTAGTTCAAAACCCACACCAAGAGATAAATATGTGCTTCCATAGATGGGAATGAAATTCAGTCAACATTTCAGTAGAGCCTTTTTCCATTCCTCGGGCTGCACAACTATTGCACATAATGATTATCACTGCACACTCAAACGAAGTACTGCAGCTCTCCCTTTATATTCAGCGTTGTGTTCTTGGTCATCCAGAATACTTTCACACTCTTAGGCAGAATCACTAACTTTTCATGCAGCGCAGCAACCAAAGATTCTGTGCTGTGTTGCTTAAAACGGTGTGCTGGAGCGAGAACCAGGTTACATTAAACTATTTGCTTTCCAATTTATCCAGGCTAATTCTCGCTCTGTCAGGCTGATGGACCTTGGCTGTTGTAGTGAGAAGAGAAATAAAATCATCAACATGTCAACAATTTATCAGCAATAATCAATATAGGCACGAGTCAATGAAGAGCGTTAGGAAAGTTTAAAAGGTTTTATTAATTCAAATCTTTTAGTAGCTCATCTTTATTTGGCCATCGTTTATTCATCAATAATATTATAAATCTTGTTATTATCATATCAATGCACAAATCATTAAATGAATAAGCGTGCTCTATAAAGAAAAGAATCCCTATTCTAAGAATGAGAGAAATTAGTTAGTTACAAGAGCTCTATATCGAGAGTGAGAGCAAGCATTGAGTTTCAGTAAATTCAGTTCAATAAGTGAGAAATATCGAAGCAGAATGTCCCATGAAGATAAGTTCAAGAAACTCAGTAGAGTCTCAGAATAATATAGCACATGGTCTGGGGCAAATGGAGTTAAGATGCTCAGTCAGAGCTTTGCGGATAGAGAGTGTCCGCAAATGTGAGCCAGCGTGAGAGGTTAGACTCATTTAGGTACATGCACCTATATAAACAACATTTATGAAAGTCGGCAACAGTTACTTCTCTCGTCTTCTTCCATCCAATCAGCGTCTGATATTTTCCTGGGAAACTGATTACTCCTCATCATCTCATTGACAGAACAATAGTCTATCAAATGCATTAGTTAGATTTGTTGCAAAGTCTAACATGGTTCTGCCTAGCTTATGGCTTCATTTTCCCACATATACTAGTACCTTTCTATCTTATCGAAACTAGGGTCCACACAGTAGGCTCTGTAGAAGTTGAAACATGTATTAAATGAAAGATAAACATCTTTTCAATTACATATTCTGAAAAGGAAATACAAGTTAGTTGAAGAAAATCTAAATTGTGTGCTGACTCTACATATATGGTTGCACAGTTTCCCAATTAAAAGACTTTGGGCCTGATACGACTTTGTCGGCATTGGATTCACCGCCCGCCGACTAGGCAGTCCACCCACCGTATTATAATGTTGTTGGTTTGCATAGCGAAAGACCACCAAAGCATTTCCGACTCTGCCAGCCATGCGCAGACAACCCGGATGCCGGTAGGGGAAAACAGATGTAAGAGGGCAGTACAGAGAAGTTCACCACCATCCGAATGATGAATTGGCTTTGTAACGAGTCGACCTTGGCGTGAAGACTACCTCCTTTGAGTTGGTGGAAGAAAATTAGGTTCCTACTCACCTATTTCCTTTTCTTCCCTTCTGTCTCCCATGTGGATCCCTTCCTCCAGGTCCCCCCTTCACAGCTGCACCTTGCCCTCGAAAGAAAACAACCCTGTTGGTGCCGAAATCCAAGTAAGTCCGTTTTGTACTATTTACCCATTGACTGGACTGGGCACATATGGTCCGCACTCCAGAAATGGGAAAATACTGGTAGTAGATATTTTTTTATATGTCATGCATTTGTGTGCATTCAACCGCTGGGCAGTCAAAATATACACACATGTATCAACGCATATGAAAAAAATTCACCCCCTTCAGAAACACCGCCGCGGGACCAGCTTTAACATCGTAATATGGCAGGCGGGAGATGGCTGAGCCGGCGGTCCCAAGAAGACAGCGGTGTTAAAACCACCAAACCTGTAATCAGGCTCTAAATTCTAATCAATTGCAACATTAAGGTCAAGAGACATTCAGAAACATTCAGACATTCAGAAACATTCTGCAGAAAAGTATGTGAATCATTTTATAAAATGCTAATCTTATCAAAAAGCATCTTTTTGCGGAGGTCAAGAGTTAAACATTTTTGGAATATCTTCATTATACATGTTTTCATCTTTATTAAGAAAATATATATTTTTACGTGCTAAGCATATCTAAGTGAACAACTTTAGCTGTAATTGCGGCAGCTGTGTACATTTTTCATAATTCTAAAGGCACTTTTTCTTTTATTTAAGCTTGCACGCTAATACTGCATGTTTATTACAACCTATATTATTGCATTTATTTAAACGCTGTTCCAGGAGAGAGCAGAACATCACCATATCTGCTGAGATGTGGTACTGTTTTCCTCTTTTCCTGTGCTAGTGCACTTTAGTCTGCCATACATCAATGCCCACACCCCTGCACTTTGTGCATGGGTCTGGGTGTAATGGCAAACATGGGTTTTGTACCGAAAGGCTACCCTTCCAAAACCAAACAAGCATTGGCATAGCCAATAGGTCTCGACGTTTGGAGGTGTAAGTAGATGGACGATGTAGAGGAATTGTCCTTGCTGCACTTAAATAAGCCGGAACGATTGAGCTGTGAATTGCTGTCCCCAAGGTATTAAAATATTCATCAGCTCTATTTAATAAATGTTTGTAGCCACTCATGTTTACACTACAGCACTTGCAAAAGAGTGCTTCCTACAGGAAATATTGGAAAAAGAGGTGCTCCTTCCTGCACAGTGAATTGCCTTAAATTATACAGAGAGCGCAGTGGAGGAGACAAAGAGCTCTCCGAACTGACAACTGTATTCGATGGGCAGAGAACACAGGTTCTTGAAAGCTCTCTCTGTTGCAGATTTCTAAATATTAATCAGGTTGCATCTTATCAACTTTTAACCTTTCCAGCCAATTCCAAGCTACGTTTTTGCAGGATTTCCAGAGTACAAATCAGACAGCAACACACATCACACAAAATTCTCATAGTGTGCAAGGCCATGGATATATAATTAGATCATGATTTGCATTGAACTAACAATTAAAAGCTCAGTGTTACTGCAAAACAGGATTTTTAAGGATAGATATTCTGGTATTCAGTCCCTCTCAAAACAGTATCAAATAATAACGTTGTCTAGAGAATATGTGTAATAAAATGAGTTTTTTGCCATATTTAACTGGCTGTAAAAGCACCAATCAGGGAATTAATTAATTTGTGAGTTTATTTGTATGCTGCAGTACCACCTAGAGGTTTCTTGGTGCATGGAGGCTAAGTCGACACACTCTGTAGTTATTACAGTCTTTCTGAGTAGTCGATGACATGACGGCGTTCACACAGCTGAAGCTGCATGTGCTTAGACCTCAATGGACATACTGTCAATGAGTCTCTGCTGTTTTAGTTCATAAGGCACAGAGGCAGCGCCAGAGTATAAACGTGCCAAGATAGCCCCACATTTGTTTCTGAAAATGAAAACCATTGCGTTCGCGAAAGTGAAAGTGACCACGCTAGGTTAATTAGTAACCTGATCCAGGAATGCAGCTGGTACACTGCGCCCCGCTGCTCGCTCTGCTTCCTCCCTAGACCCATGGGCCATGGGAGTGAACGTTTACAAAAAAGGCGGGACATACCCCCGCCTTTGGCCTTTTGCGTGCTTTCATTTTTGAAAGCCACACGCAAAGGTCAATGGAATGTGTGGGAGGAGTCCGACCCATAGGGAGAAGTCTCTTGGAAGTCTGGAGGGATTCCAAGAAGGCCTCTCCTAGAGCAGCGCATGCTCGCTGTGCTAGGCTCGACATAAAAACTATCCGTAGATATCGTTTAAGAAATTCCCCACTTTTATGCATGCTGTAAAGTGCAACAATCTGAAAACCGATTCCCAGACTTGTGTGATATTTACAAAGTGCTGAGCACCTGTCTTCTCGGAGATCACAGAAATAGAATAACTCATGTGAAAAAGTGAAACCAGAATGACGGGCCATAGCCCGGAGTCATATTTCCAAACTGCCGAGCATCGATCTGACTCAGATTATCTAATAGAAAATAACTATTGTGGAAAAGTAAAGCCAGTATACAGATCCACAGTCTGGTGCGGTGTTAATGAAGGAATTACCAAAGCCAAAAGCTCAGTATTATCTGTTTTAAGCCTAAGAGAGGTAGCATTCATCCAATTGGACACTGAGCACAGGCATCTTTTAAATGGTCCAGAAGTTCATTCTCACCTTCCAGTCTTAGGATGATTTGAGTATCATCTGCATATGAACAGAACTGAAAACCATAGGATGAAATTTGGTCAGCAAGGGGATGCACTTAAAGATTAAAGAGCATAAAGCTCAAAGATGAGCCTATTGAACCATAGAGACATAGACATTCCTTGAGTTCAACCCCTCTGTAAAGACATAACCAGCCCAATACAGTACCCTGGTAAGCCAGATTCAGTAAGTCTGTTCATCATGATATTTTGAGAAACCATGTCAAAATCTTCCTATAAATCAAGGAGAATTCAGGCAACTGAGCCACCAGTATCCAACATCATTGTGATGTCATTGGTAGGGGCTATTAATAATGTTTCCATGCTCGGATTGGAATGAAAACCAGACTGATAGATGTTTAAATGAGAATTGTCTTCTATGTGTTTTGACAGTTGGAAGTGAACACATTTTCCCTTGATTTTAGCAATCAGAATTAGAGGCAATATCGGGCAGTAGTTGGACGATACAGTGGGGATCAAAAGGTTTTTTCAGGAGGATGATGATAAGAACTATTTTCAACAGATTTGGCACCAATCAAGAGGGCTGTGAGGCATTGCAAAAGGAGGTCCAGACTGGGGCAGTTCGAAGTAGTGACAGCCTTCACAATATGAGCTGGATATGAATCTAATGGACAATCTAGGACATTTGATTGAGCTTGAGTAGAATAACACCCTTGCTTAAGGGAGTAAAAGCTGACAGTGATGAACGGATGGAGTGGAAACTGGAAAACTCTGCACAGATTTAGTGTGTGACTGTCCACTGAGAATGATCTCAATAACTGCCCGATCTGGTGGTTAGGGACAGTAAAACAAAAAATATGACTTTTCTGCCATGGTGTTGGGGCCATTCGTGTCAGCGTCCATCACCAATGGCAGATGGGCACCAAACGTTCAAATGGCTTTGAATGAACCACTGTGATGGTGGTTCATAAAAACTGATAGAGTTAACTGCAGTGCAGGGAGTGTACTCTAAATTTGGTGGGTGGAGTAAAGGCAGGGTGGATAACATAATGTCCTCTGCCTACCTGACAGTCTTTAATCTCTCCCAAAAACTCTAAATCAGGCCTTGAGTTCCTACAAGGGCGGTATAGGGACCGATGCTTCTTTTGTTGAAAATAGCTGCTAAGCATTCATTTGACTGAATGATTTTTATTCTGCCCACAAGTTGCTCTGATCCTGGAGGATTACTCGGGATACCACTTCACATAAAATCTGGTTCTTGTTCAAGAGAGCAATGCTACGTGTCCTCGTGGCTCCTCTGTACAGCCTTCCTCCTAGAGAGCTTTCCTCATAGAGCTCAATTGGCTCAGTCATGGAGTGATCGACGAGGTCGCTGGATACTCATATTCCTTCCAACTGTAGCCAGTGCTGAATTTAAACTGGTGGTTGCAGGTGAGGCCCAGTGGCACTCTATTATGGGGCTCGGGACATATGTTTTAACAGATTTTGACCCCGAATAAAAGAGAGAAGGGTAGCAAATGGGGGAAAGAGAGGAAGGAGAAAGTCAGACAAAATGTGGTATTCGGCAGTCCCAACATTCAAGAGGAGTGCCGGCATTCTGCTGAGAAAATAATTTGTACCTGGCAATTGTTCTTTAGCAAATTAAGCAGCAGCAGTAACGCTCAAGTGTTTACAAGTAGGGCACCACAGCAGGGGCATTTTCTCTGGATGGTCACTTCTAGTTAGCTTCAGTGGGAACAGTGACTGAAAGTGTTGATCCTGGTGCATTGTCCTCCTCTCACTCAATGCTGCAGAACTTCACTTCCAAGTCAAAGGGAAAGCAATGTATTAACCCAGGAAGCCCAATACTTATGCTAAGAGAGGCATTTCCCCAAGCTTTCTGCACTGAAAGGAGGAGGGAGCAACACACGGTCAAAGAGATGTGAATTAGGAGTTCACTGGCAAGATGCTCCAAGTGGGACTCAGCTGTGACTATGCAAATCAAGATAGGGGAATGCCCAGACAACTCAGATGGTTTTACAAAGAACAATGCTCCAGGGACTAGTCCGTGCGGGGCTAAACATGCTTGCAGATTAAAAATCATATAAATGCAAAACTCTTTTGGAGTCTTCCACACAGCAGTGGCTCCTCCACTAAGGCAGAGGAGTGCCGCCCCACTGCTCTTTGATCAGCTGAAAAAGGAAAAATAAAATTATAATAACACTATGTTATTATCATTTTATTTTGCCGTAGTGAGGCAGGTTTATGGGGCCAGGCTAGGCTGTCGTCACAGCCAGCAGGGGAGGACTGGTGGGGGCACTTAAGTGTGCATGGCTCAGTCATGCACACTTTACACATTCTCCACCGGCTTTATTGTACTGCCTGGGTGAAGGACATAGACCCAGTTTGAGCGCCAAACCAAGGTACTCAGGTCAATCAGGACGCTGCTGTCATGGTCACGGCAGCCTCGTGATTGGCTTAGGGGAGCATGAGTGTTTATCCAGCTTCCGGCAGGAACAGAAGAGGACAGAGGCGAGGCGGCGACCGGCAGTAAGACAAGTCACTTTTGATGTATTTTTCTACCCATCCTGGCCCCACCGGTACTACTTGGTGGTAGCTACTACTACTCCCACACACACACACACCATGACTGTTTGAAATACAAAGAATAAGGAGTGTCCGTCACTCTGACAGCGGAAATCCCTTTCCTGTTTAGTATAAAATGTATCCTTGCAGACTGTCTCCACAATCCTGATAAGTGGGTAGTTGCTGCTTTGCACTATGGATAGCGTTTCACTTTGAGACCGCTGTACAACACCTAAGATTGTAGGTTTGCTGTGGAGTAAAAAAAAATATGGATCACCTCAGGTTAGTGTCACACGTCAAGCCACTGGGAAAAAACACAAGCTCGCTCACAAAAAGTCAAACAACTGCAGCTGTTCACACAGTGCCAAGATTTGTATCCCTAAGGATATAGACTTGAGGATTGGTCTATTGAATATCGAGATAGGAATTTCGTGATACACAAATTTTGTGGCTTGACTATCAAGGGACAAAATATCGAAAGGTAAGTTCATATATAGAAAGTATATATTTACTATTCTTAACTTCACGTCTATGCACCTTCTACTTATATGTGGACTTAAGTACAGAAAATCTATACTTACTTCCCTTTCAATATTTTGTCCCTTGATATTGTGTCCATCGTATGTGGTTCCATGGAGATTCCTACCCCAAACTCCGGGTGTGCAACAGATTTTAGTGTCTCTAGTCGGTATTATCATGGGTCTACCGTGAACTGCCTTCTTTAGACCCAAATCTCTAATCTCTGGCCTATAGCTTTGCTTCCTTTTCTCCTCAAGATAATGTAACATATTGTCTTCTTTGTTAAAATAGGTTGGTAGTAGAGGTTCCCAATTATTTAAGAAAGAACCGCACAATCAAGAAGTAGAAAACGTATCAAAGTATCCAGTAATATAGTGTAAATAAATTCTTATTACTCGTTGTAGTAAGTTTTGGGGTGCTTGCTTGGCTCACTTGCACCTACTACCAAGAGATGCTAATCACACAAAAGTAAACTAATGTGTATACAAACTTAAAAACATAGGACACAAAGGAGCACACCCGTTGGTATTATTGATCACCCAGAGTATTGGATAAAAGAATTTTTTACAGATATCCAATGTCAATTATACGTCTCTTAACACAAAAAAACAGTCGATAAATTTCAACAGCATTAGTTTTGTGTAAAATATACAGAGTCCACAACAGTCCAATTCTTCAACTTAGCGGTTTTATTCTTGCATTATATCCAGCATGAAATCTGCCAATGTGCCAACACGTGTTTCGTCTTCCCATAGAATTTTTCAAGGCGGTTAGCGTGAAAGACTTTTGTTGGGAATGTTCAGAATCTGGTTGCAGTTAACTTGCAGTCGTAACAAATGGGGATTCTCTCATGCAAGAGGACAATTCTCCCGCATAGCTGAAAGCCAATAAACAATGGGAGTGATAAAATATATTGGCTTTCCGAGATTGAAAGATTCAGATAGGATCACAGTCCAACAAACATCTTTTTCCTTTCACATATACCAGACAGGAAATTGATTAGCAAACTATTGAGAGCAGATGTGGAATATAAAAAATCATGATGTATTCAGTGGGAAAAAAAATAATCAAACCACCAACAGTGAATGTAAGTATAGAATAACTAAGAACTGCAATTTACCATGTGTGATAGCTCCCAACCATGGGAAATACAACTGGATTGATTCAAATAGAATGACTGATCTATAAAAGGATACCATATACAGTAGATTATAGAGACAGTGTAGTCTTGATGAGACCTGTACAGTTAATAAAGGATCGAAACATCAACACTGCATCTGTGGTCGAACAAGTTCACTTTGTGGAATTCTTAGTAACGTATGAGAAAACACTGAGCCCTTCTATCCAATCTTCTTTTCTGTTCGGTGAATCTAGTAGTTGCATGAGAGGTAAGAGGGATTTAGCATAAATTTCAAATCACATAAACAGGGTAATACATTTGTCACACAATAAGGCCAGCACTACTATATAAAGTTAAAATGTTTTATTACATGCTCAGAAACAAGCTGCTTCATATAAGTCTCAAGAGTATATGTTAAAAATCTAAAAGGACCAAAATAAATCAGAACCACCTAATAAAATTCAGTCTAAACAACAAGAAACATACAAGAAAATTGGCTGTTGTGATACAAAGGATGAGAAAAAAGATCTGATGATGACATTTCTGAATATGATCCTCCTGCCTTGTCACTAGTATTGCTAAAATAATCCTATTCTGTATTATGTTTGAGAAAAACCCTAATTATTCAAAGGAAAGCAAGGAACAGGTGTCAGCATAAAGGGGTCTTTTGTAAAAGTACTCCAAGTCTGAAGAGTATATAGCATGAAGCCATACAGTGAGAGGAATAGCAATGAGGTCTGTACCTCAAGAAATCCTAAGGGTCTCTGCTTTTTGACTAGCAATACAACACCAATTAACATATATAGTATTCTAGGTAATTAGCATCATCATCTCGAGTACATTTCCAGAATTCACAGTGGCAATTGGCTACTTTCCATGTTTCTCCCAAACTCCTAAGTGGGAACATTCGATCGACCTTGAGCTTCTCCTTCTCTGCCATCAGAACACGTCTCCAACGTCATTAGTGTGTCTTCTTCTTGCCAAAAGTCTCCTCCCATACCTTACTATTGCTACAATTCACAATGCCTTTTACACTAACTAATGAAGCCTTGGCCTGCGCATGCAGAGGAGAGAAATATGCAAACAAGCAATTCACATGTTAATGGTTAAACATTGAAATCCCAAGAGCTTAATGACTTTGGTCATGCTAAATTAGCATACCAGTTAAGGGTCAATTCCGATCCGGTAAAAAGCGCTCCGAATCATTGTACGGAGCGTTTTTTCCCTGTATGAATCGTACCCGTAAACGTCCCGTACGTACGACGAAGTACGATTCGTACCAGGAGCCGTACTCCGTACGAATCGTACAGAGACCGTACGAATCATATCCCAGTACGATTCGTCCTCGGAACCTGCTGTATGCGATGTCTGTACGGTTCGCCGCTACTTTTTCCGACCCGGCAAGTACGATTAGTGTTGGGTACGCTCCATACGACCCTTTTTCTACAGGGGCTGAAAACTCCCGTAGAAGCAGAGCTCGCCCCGAAACAGGTACGGAACGGCCCCCCCGGGTACGGTGCGTACCCCCCATGATCGTAGGGGTATGGCTCGTACCCCCCATGATCGTAGGGGTACGGCTCGTACACCCCATGATCGTAGGGGTACGGTGCGTACACCTGCGATCATGGGCTGTACGAGCCATACCCCTACGATCATGGGGTGTATGAGTCGTACCCCATGATTGTAGGTGTACGAGCCGAACCCCTACGATCATGGGGTGTACGAGCCGTACGGTGTGTATGGGAATGTGTGCTTTTCCGTACGAATCGCCCTTACCTGACGTGGCCCGTACGAATCGCGTCCTGATCACCCGGTCTGGATCGTACTCGCCGAGTCGTATGGTGTGTGTACGAGTCATACGGAAACGGCTCCGGATACGAATCGTACGGACGGTGATTTTACCGGATCGGAATCGACGCCATTATGTGCACTCAACAATGGGATATTTGTACATAGATGGTCACAAATCAATACAGCAATATGAATGCACTTCATATGAGTAGTCCTGGTTACACATGTAATAACGTTTGACTAAGTGTTACATCTTAAAACATTTGTGTATCTATGGGTGAGAACGACAAATTCATGATACATCTTAAATATTAGTGTGCACACGATATATGTTTCTATTCTTCTATCATGGAACAACTCAGAAATTCATTAGACACTCCGTCCTTTATTAATATTAGATCACATTGAGCATACAGAGCACTAACTGCACATTATCAATATAAGTCTGTGACGTATAAGGGTGGAGCCAAAATCTAGCCGATCACTTATGAAGATATTCCCTTTCTTTAAAACTGGAAATACAACTTTTGAGGTTATTGTGTTTTGTTTGCCTAGTCACAATCTATGTATTTTTGCCTTTCAAATGAATCCTACAGGGACAGTCTTTGTTTACTCTGTACTTACTAACCCTGGGCGAAGTACTACTCTACGCTCGCGTAGTTTGCGAAGTTTGTGCTCCTTCGCACTATGCGAATTGCACGTATCACAGTGCGAACACGCATAGCGTAACAGTCATTTTTTGCTTGCTCGCGTTCCTCTACGTCAAGTTGGCGACCCCGAGCGAGCAAAATGACATCCCGGCGAGACTTTTTCCTCGTTATCGATCAGCAACATCAAGTTGCTGATCGCGAGCGTGGAAAATAAAACTCCCGGTGAGATTCTCAACGCGGGGAGGTCAGGTTTCTCATTGCGAGTAGTCGCGTATGCTTGCGACCGCTGGCGATGAGAGACTACCAATCCGCGTTGAGAAAGCTGAATAGGCAGTGTCCTATTTCCCACACAAAGGGCCTCATTATGATGGAGGATTTTACGCCTCCTCCGGGCCGGCGGAAGCCACCTCCAGCCCGGAGGAGGCGGAAAATCCTCTGCGGAGTCACCAAAGACCCACCGCCGCATTACGATGGCTGGTGGGTCTTGGTTTCTGTCCGCTGCTTTTCCGCCGCGGTCGGCTTACAACCGCGGTGGAAAAGCTCTCATTTGGCTGGCAGTGTCTATCAGACACCGCCAGCCAAATTAGGAAGCATTTGTAAACATGCTTTTCCGCGGCGGTTTTTCCGCCGTGGAAAAGCATGTGTACTTTTGATTGTGGGGGCCCGTTGCGGGCCCCCAGGGTGTAGGCGGGTGGGGGGTGCACATGGGGGGTACCTATGGTACCCCCCAGTATTTACATGCACTAAGCGGCAGGCACCGCGCGGTGCCTGCCGCTTTGTGCATGTAAATGTTAAACATGCACTTTAAACATTGCGGCGGGTGCTGCTTGAAGCAGCACCCACCGCAATGTTAAATATCCAGGATGTGACCGCCAGGGTGGCGGTCACATCCTAATTTGCACGGAGGGACCGCCGCTGCCCCTGCGGACGGTCCCTCCACCTCTGGGGTGGCGGACGGACGCAAGTCCGTCCGCCATCCTAATTGGCCCCAAAGTGCAGAAAATTACCGCTTGCACTGTGCAAGGTGTGGTTTGCACTGATTGCACAGTGCAGATAGGCATCCGGCACTGTGCAATCAGTGCGTACAGCATTTTGCACAGTGCACTACACAGTTCCAGTAGCTACGCGTAGCTCGCGAAGTGCACTTCGCGTAGCTACGCGTAGCGTTACTACGCAAACTGTGCCCAGGGTTAGTATTTACCTTAGTCCTAGGTGGGGGAAAATAGTCTTGCCCAAGTTTATACGTGCACACTCTATGCATTACACTAACCTTTCCTGCTTCTGAAGGCTCGCACTGGCAGTTCAGAGTATTGTGCTTCTGAGCAAGACCAGTAAGAGGAGGTCATAGTGGCGGCCACAGATCTTGACAGAGGGACATTTGGTAACAGTTTCCGGTACCAAACCTTTTGAAACAATCTGCAAGCACTTGTGCCGACCACAGAGAGATAGCTAGTACCGGCTTGAGGTACTAATTATTTATTAAAGAATCTTCAAGGACACAAGAGGGTCATCTAGTAACATTTCATGTTGGCCAGCTATTAATGGAAAAGCCAATAGGTCTGCCTTAATGGGGTAAAACATCAAAATAAAACTGTATACAAATAAAATTCTGCAATTCTTCAAGGTCCTCTTGTGTTCCTCCCACAGGAAGAGCCCAGCTTCTGCTCACTAGTGTATATGTTTATTTCAGTTGTATCACATGTTCTTTATTCCTTTCAATTACATTGCAAAAAAGTATATGAATGTAGCCTCGAAAGTTATTGAATTTAGCATTAAGCTGCTCCAGTCAATCTGCACTTAGAATATTTTTAGGCTTGCTGGCTATTTTTGCATTAAGCATGTGTTAGCTTAAATGAGTTTTCCCCAGCATCTGTTTTCTTTTACATTAATATTTAGTGTAATGCATTTTTTATTGGAATGTTCCCTTTATTAGTGCAATGTGTTTAATTAAAGTTCTTTATAGTTGTTGAATATTCCTAGGTGTTTGTTAAGCTACACACTTGCCATTCATTTGTTTATGTCTGTTTGTGCTCAGGCTTGCCCCAATCCAGTGGGTTAATGCAAATGTTCTTGTCCTCAGCAGGGCAGAGATCAGCAGCTAGCGGGACAGCACAGCAAAGAAGAAAAGCAGTTCTTCAAGAGCTGCAGTCAAGCAGGGTGGCAATCCTTGTAGCACAGCAGTCTTTACTCCTGGCAGAGTTCTTCACTGGTCAAGTAGAGTTCTGTCTTGGTAGGTTCGGAGGCCCAGTTCTTATACCCAGTTGTGCCTTTGAAGTGGGGGTGACTTCAAAGCAAGCCCTTGAAGTACACAGGTCCCCCTTTCTTCCCTGACCTGGCTCCAGACTATCAGTAGGGGGTAATCAGCTCTTTGTGTGGGAAATAGGACACTGCCTATTCAGGTGTAATTGTCAATTCCCCCAGTCTCTTCCTGCCCAGAAAGACCTATCAGAATCCAGATGGATACGGGCGAGTTCTCTGTCACACGCACCCTTCCTGTGTTTGTGGCTGCCTAGAGGGAATGCACAAAATGTAGCTGTCATCCACCGAGACGTGTATTGGAGACAGGCTGCAAGGCACTCAGAGCGGTAAGAGCAGAAAAATGTCCACTTTCTAAAGTGGCATTTCTATAAAGACGATTTATCATTAGTAATTGCACAGATATGAAACATGATGCAGCTACTCCTTTCTAATCAGGAATTAAAGCTTAAAAAGGGTTTTAAGGGATCACCAATGCTAACCTACGAGAGGAGTAGGCCGCACATAGGTGAAAAATGCATTTAGGTATTTGTCACTACCAGGACATGCAAAACTTAACAGTACATGTCCTTACTTATACTTACATTGCACCCTGCCCTATGGTCTGCCTAGGGTCTACCTTAGGGGTGACATGTGTAATAAAAGGGTAGTTTAACGCTTGGCAAGTAGTTTGAATGCCATGTTAAAGTGGCAGGTTTGAAAGGCTGCTTGTGTGGGTGGCACAATCAGTGCTGCAGGGTCACTAGTAGCATTTGGGGTACAGGCCCGGGGATATGGTATGCAACTTTACAAGGAACTTACATGTAAACTGAATATGCCATTTGCGAATATACTAATGTTACCATGTTTAAGGGAGAAACACATGCACTTTAGCACTAGTCAGCACTGGTAAAGTGCCCGTAGTCCTAAGGGCAACTAAAAGAATTCAGCAAAAAAGAAGAGGAAGAAAGCAAAAGGTTTGGGCGACCCTTCAGAGAGAGACATTTTACAACAATCAGAGTAGAGCCTGGTGGGTTTTTATTTAGCTCAAACCTTGCCCAAGGATATAAGAGCACTTAACAACAGAGACAGGAGGGGATTCACAGGATTCTCAGCCGAAGCCGGGATTCAAATCTTGTTTCATGTTAAAGGGTCAGCAGAACATGGTTGGCAACTGTAGCCACATCGCTTTCTGTGAGCGCTTGGCTTGTTTTGGGCTCAAAGGTTCAAGAAGACCTCGAGATGTGCCAGAGCCAGGCATCTGGCTCGAGAATGGCTCAAGATTTCAGTGGTTTACCCCCTCCATGTATATGCACCACACCCTGTATCTGTGAGTCGAGAATAGGCAAACAGATGCCCGCAGTATTCGTCCTTGTGCCTCAGACTCCTGGGTATGTATCATGATGCTGTTTTCTGCACTATGTCAGCGCTGAAGGGATTTGGGTGCATAAAATCATGGTCATTTCTGGTGCAACGTAGAGCCGAGTGTCTGTTTTATGTGTCTACAGGGACAAAAGTGCTTTATTTTCAGATACCACAGTTTGTACACATTGAGCAAGGTGTGCCTCTTTCTATTTATGAGCTGTGCTGCAGTGGCGTAACCAAGACACCCGCACCCCCAACAGTGCGGGGAGGGCCCGAGCTCCAGGGCCTCCCTCAGCACAGTACCTGGGCCTAAGAGCTCCTGAGGGGGTCTGGAGCAGCTGATCCATGTACTTTGCAGGGAGCCCCCTCAAGTTTCGTCACAGCTCTGCTGTGCTGTCAGTAAATAAAGCATTAACTCAGAAAAATATTGGGTTAAATAAGTGCACGTACTACGATGCAGGGGCATAAAAATAAGGCTCGACTCTGTGCTGAACCAGCAAAGCCCATCGTGATACTTTTTTGCTTCTTCAATGATTATGTTAACAAAATATGTGAGTTAAACCATGTTTTTCTAATAGCAGAACTCCGACAGGGCTGTAATTGCCTCTATGTGTTTTGGAGCTCTTCTGTGACAAAAACATGAATTAACATTTCGAGTTAAGCACTGAAGACGCCAAAAAAAGCGCGCAGATCAAATGGCGACATAAGGCCCAGCCCTGCGCTATGATAATGCGGATCTTGCAGACTGTGTGAGTTTATTCTGACCCTGGGGGTCAAAACCAGCTGGGTGTTTCTAGTCACAGCAATTGTCTCACCTCTTACCGAAGCACAGACCGCTCGGAGCAATCTCGAAACGGAGATACTGTCTCAAAAAGTCACGCTCAGAAATAAGAACCTCCAGTTTCATATCCCTCCGCCACTTTGCAGTAAATGGGTTTGCTGGAGAGTGGTGCTTGGCCTGTAACCTGAGCAGAACAGTTGCGCGAGCGCAGGGCGTGCGGGGCTTCTCTGGGGCGTCTGATGTTCCCGTTTATCTATAATGACTTCACAGGCTATCATGAAAGAGGCGTCATCACATTGTCAAGGTAATGAGCTTGCGCTGGCCTCCTGGGCATTATCTAAGCTTCTTGGGAGATAATAAAAGACTTGTACACTCATATTTGTTTCTGCGAACAGCAGCAATGGCTATCTGTTGCAGGCTTGCGGGGGCTTCGGAAACCGAGCGCTGATATCAGGGTTTCGTATAAGCAGGGCTTTATGTGGGATGAAAAAACTGTGGGGGTCTCTCAACGGGGCGTGGCTAGTGTAATTAGGGGCGTGGCTTTAACAAACTTGCGCTAAAAATCTGTGATTAGCACAGTGTGCTGCCCGATTTGTATTTTGCTGTTTCTGTCATTGCATCCAGATATGTGAGACAACAAGTAACATTATACCTACAACAAGAAAGGACTATTGGCTTTGTCAATGGTTATTAGTTGCATAAGATAAATAAGCTGAAACTATGGCTTGTTACATATAATATTGAAAAAGCTACCAATTAAAGCCCTGGTGACCCTACCACAATGTTGCTGCTCTTGCGTTTCAGAAAGAGAAATCCAGAAAGAAAATTACTCTTTAAAGGATTTCCCTTCCCCCACAACACTCACCTGGCATTACGTCATGCCGTAACTTCTCCGCTAGTGAGAAGTGAGCAGTGTGGGCAGCGCACATCGATGTGCTTGCTGTCTCGAAATGGGTCTCTATCGGGCTGTTTTGCGCCCAGGCACTTTTTTCCAGACTGTCACTGCAGTCCGGAAAAGCAAGCATTTGCAATGCAATAGGTCTCGCATTAGGAAAGTTTGAGCTATTGGTCTTGTAAATGACAATTTTTTTATTTATGTGTTGGTTTTCAAAATAGCTAAATTAATAGCTTTGTCATTTACAATGCCAATAGTTATAACTTTTGCAAAAGTGACACCTATAGAATTTGTAATGCAACATGTTTTGTATTTACGTGACTTAGATGTATTGATATTACAAACAACAATGGCTTTTAATTTTTTTAAAAATAATTAGTACTTAAATAAAAGTGATTGTAATTTATAATGGCAATAGCTTTAACTTTTGTAAATAACTTTTGTGAAGATTATGTTCAGTGTATTTTATTGTGACGAAAATCCAAGAACAGAAGTGAAATATTAACTTTTTTTGTGACATTTGTAATAAAGCTTGAAACATTGAGAGAACATTTTTGAACCAGTTGTTGTTGAATGGTTGCACAGATTGATGCTGTGGTGGTGCTGAGTGATGTGGTGGTGCCCCTGAGTGTTGCTGTGGAGGCCCTGAGTGTTGCTGTGTGGTGTTGCTGAGTGATGCTGTGGTGGTGCTGAGTGATGCTGTATGCTATGCTATGTTTTGTTTTGCTTTCCTACGTTTTGTTTTGTTATGCTATGATATGTTTTGCTATCCTATGCTTTGATTTGTTTTGTTTTGTTTTGTTTTGATATGCTATGCTATGTTTTGCTATGCTATGCTTTGCTATGCTATGCTATGTTGTGTTGTGTTTTATTATGCAATGCTTTGTTTTGCTATGCTATGTTTTGTTATGTTATGCTATGCTCTTTTTTGTTGTGTCTTGTATGCTATGCTTTGCTATGCTATTATATGTTTTGTTTTGCTATGCTATGTTTTGTTGTGTTTTGCTATGTTTTGTTATGCTATGTTTTGTTATGCTATGCTATGTTTTGTTTTGCTATCCTATGCTTTGTTTTGTTATGCTATGCTATGTTAAGTTTTGCTATTCTTTGCTCTGTTTTGTTATGCTATGCTATGTTTTGTTATGCTATGCTATGTTTTGCTGTGCTTTGTTATGCTATGTTTTGTTCTGCTATGCTTTGTTGTGTTTTGCTATGCTATGTTTTGTTTTGTTATGGTATGTTTTGCTATCCTATGCTTTGCTTTGTTATGCTATGCTGTTTTGCTATCCTATGCTTATTTTTGT
Source organism: Lissotriton helveticus (assembly GCF_964261635.1). Taxonomy (NCBI): domain Eukaryota; kingdom Metazoa; phylum Chordata; class Amphibia; order Caudata; family Salamandridae; genus Lissotriton; species Lissotriton helveticus. Next base: position 935,295,236 of record NC_136059.1, on the reverse strand, counting down.
TATGCTATGATATGCTGTGTTTTGTTATGCTATGCTATGTTTTGTTATGCTATGCTGGTGAGGGTCGGTGAGGGTGTGAGGGTGAATGAGGGTGAGTGAGAGTGAGGGTGAGGGCGATGGGGTGAGGGTGACAGGGGTGAGGGTGAGGGTGTGTGGGGGTGAGGGGGGTGAGGGTATGTGAGGGTGTGTGAGGGTGAGGGTGGGTGAGGGTGAGGGTGGGTGAGGGTGAGGGTGTGGGGTTGTGAGGGTGAGGGGGTGTGAGTGTGAGGGTGAGGAGGGGTGAGGGGGAGGGGGTGTGAGGTGGAGGGTGGTGAGGGTGACAGGGGTGAGGGTGATGGGGTGTGAGGTTGTGAGGGTGAGGGTGTGTGAGGGGGAGGGGGTGTGAGGGTGAGGAGGTGTGAGGGTGAGGCAGTGTGAGGGTGTCTGAGGGTGTGTGAGGGTGGGGGTGGGTGAGGGTGTGTGAGGGTGAGGGTGTGAGAGTGAGTGAGGGTGAGAGGGTGGTGAGGGTGTGAGGGTGTGTGAGGGTTTGTGAGGCTGGGGGTGTGTGAGGGTGAGGAGGTATGAGGGTGAGAGGGTGTGAGGGTGTCTGAGGGTGTGTGAGGGTGGGGTTGGGTGAGGGTATGTGAGGGTGAGGATGGGTGAGAGTGTGTGAGGGTAAGAGTGTGAGAGTGAGTGAGGGTGAGAGGGTGGTGAGGGTGTGAGGGTGTGTGAGGATTTGTGAGGCTCGGGGTGTGTGAGGGTGATGGGGTGTGAGGGTGAGGAGGTATGAGGGTGAGAGGTGTGAGGGTGTCTGAGGGTGTGTGAGGGTGGGGGTGGGTGAGGGTGTGTAAGGGTGAGGGTGGGTGAGAGTGTGTGGAGGTGAGGGTGTGAGAGTGAGTGAGGGTGAGAGGGTGGTGAGGGTGTGAGGGTTTGTGAGGATGGGGGTGTGTGAGGGTGAGGGTGATAGGGTGTGAGGGTGAGTGAGGGTGTGTGAGGGTGAGGGTGTGAGGGTGAGTGAGGGTGAGTGAGGGTCCGAAGTAAATGGTGGCCGGGCAGACATCATAAGACAGAGATAAACACAAATGTTAAGATAACAGTGCTCAAAAGGGTTGTGGCCTTTAGTATATACATACAGGGCATTCCATGTTAGAAAAAACCTACAAGATACAGAAGCATGGTGAAAAAGAATCAGTGAAAAGGCCTCTGTGTTGCCTTGGACACCCATTAAAAGCAATTGCGCACCAAATAATGACTTTTGGAAAACAATGCTTCTCTCCCGAGGGCAACTTAAATTTGCGGAGGTGCCTAGGTAAAGATAGGCTGGTGGAAGGCCTGTGCGTGTGTTGAGGGCTGTCCCAGGAAGGCCCACACGATATAAATCAGCGGGTATCTGTGCTATAAACGCACTAATGTAAGGGTATTTTAGGGCCACGCCTCTGCACACCTGATCCTCACATTTACTACATTTTGCTTCTAGGAAACGGATGCTTAAAGTCAAGAAAAGTGAGATCACCTTTTCGAGTTATTCTCCAGTAACCTAGAAATGAGGGTTCCGGTGGGAGGCAAATTAAACCTATCTGCCGATTTAAATCACAGTTTCTGAGAGATGCAGACAACTAGCAAACTAAAGGCCTCCTTGAAAAATAACAGTTAAGAGTGCTGTGTGAGAATTAAAACACATGAGGATAAATATGAGAAAAAGTGAGAGTCCGACCTACAGTGCAAGATAAAATGCACCAAAACACATTTTGACTAGCATGCTGACCATAAAATCACAGGCAGGCAGATCACTGCAAGGAAGCAAAGTAAAATAGAACAAGGACTGGGCGAGAAGGGAGGGGGGAATGCCAGCAGGAAGCGAGGGGGTGACAAATGGTGAGCATTTCGCGGCCGCTCATAAATAATGCAAAGGGAAAGGACTGCAGCGGAGAGCGCGTGCTGCTTTAAATACAGTATGTATTATAGATTTGGAGGATGGAGAAGAGACGCGCAGGAAATTGAGTTAGGAATGCTGCCATATAAAATAAAAGTAACATGTGCATACTCTAGGGCGGGGGGTGGGGGGAGGCATGGGGAGATTAGGTGAAGTGGAAACTCTAAAAGTAGTAGTAGTAATACGAAGTGTATGGTCTGGAGCTGCTACTGGAGTGTGCCGACTGACACCGAGACAATGGACAAGTAATGTTGCAAGGTATAATTAGGAAAGTTAACAAGTTAAAGAAAAGGAGACACGGCCTGGCGGCCTTGAAACTGAAAGCACGGTCGGCCTGCCGTAAAAGCCTTTGATGCAGCAAGGGGCGGAGCGGGAAGAGCTGCTGGTGGCACCAAGCTTGGCAACAGAAAAGGAGACACGGCCTGGCGGCCGTGAAACTGAAAGCACGGCCGGCCGTGAAAGCCTTTGATGCAGAAGGGGGTGGAGCGGGAAGAGCTGCTGGCGGCACCAAGCTGGGCAACAGATGGCTGGCGATTTGATGCTGTGCACGCGCATTTTAACTCATTGCGCTTGCGCATTGAGCTAAAAGCGCACATGCACCTCATCAAATCGCCAGTCTAGTTAAACTCTGTTTAAGCCCCTATAGTCTCGCAAGCTCAATGCGCATGCGCATTGACAGGCGAGACCTAAAAACGGACCGCCTGTGCCAGGGCTCAAAACAGAGCCCAATAGAGATCCGTTTTGAGGTCCCCTTTTAAAAACTGCCGGTGCTCAGACCCCTTGAGCCCCGGACCACTTAAAGCCCTTCGTGTAAGCGAGCATTGCAGTGTGAACAGAGTTCATACCATGGTCCTTTCATGCCGCATGGGGCGGAGTGTCCGTCTGCCCCATTTGAAAGGATGTGGTGTGTTGCGACCAGACCCGCCGACATAGAACTTGGGAGCAATTGGTTCAAATCTTGGCGTCAGCTTCACATCTTGTACATCTGGCCAAATCAATCGTGCCTAAAAAATATAGTAACATAACTGGTGCTCATGTAAAGCGCTCGGTACCTTCGGGTCGAGGTTGCGCTAATTTTTTTAAAAAACTGTTCGCAGGGCTGGTGACAGACACAATTCAGCTACTCTGCATCGCCGACGACAGCAGACAGAACACAATTGCATTGAAAATAGGAACAGCTTAAGGGTTTTGGCGGCCCTGGTTGGCCCCTGATCGGAACAGTTTTTTATTCATGATCCAACTTCAGCTCTTTCATGCCCTCTTTGCCATGTCACTGACAGTGTACAAGCACACTCGTCCAAATTTTAATATTCAGGGAAAGTGACCTGTGTTTTCAATACTGTAACACAGGAGCAGCTCACTAATATTACTGCAAATAATATCTGCTGCACCGTCCCATTTCTCATATGTGAGGTCTTGTTTTGATCTAAAAGAAACTTTTTTAATGGATTTTGCATGGAAAATAAACACATTTTTTCTGAAAAATGGCTGTAATAAACTCTCAAATATCACCCACATTAAAATTAATTAACGGAAAACGGTATCTTAAGCAACAATGGGCCTGATTATGATGGGCGAAAAGCAATCCGAAAGCTCATGGCTGCCTTTCTGCCCGATATCATAGGTTTCTATCCGATTGCCGTATTACGATACTGGCAGTCAGCAGAAAATCCGCAGGGAAATCTGCTCCGCTTCTGAGCATTATTGGAAGGACAGATAATCCCCAAATGCCGACGGTACCTGCTCAAGCACAGTTGTCGTTATTATGATGTCCGTTTCCCACAGCCTTTCCATGTTGGCCTTTCCGACATGGAAAGGCTGTCAGAAAGTGACTTTGGGGGCCCCTAGCAGGGCACCCTCCCCCCCCCTCCTCTATGGAGTCTGGGGGGTGCCATAGCATGCCTGCACCACGTGGGCCACACAGTGCAGGTATGTTTTAAAAGTGTTTATTTTCTGTTGAGGCTGGTGCTGCAACCCACAGCACAAACCTCAATAGAAAATATACACTTTCCGATCGCCATGAAGGAAGTCGCATTACAATTGTAGAAGCGGGGCCGCGACTCCTTGCCTGCCGGTCTGTTTCCACTACGAAGTCGGTCAGACGCTTGGGAGTGATATCAGAAAATGCTGCATTGGCAAAAACTGTCTCTCTGTAAACAAATTAAAGGTCAACTCATGGCACCAATAAAAAGAATCAACTACCAACTAGAATCCCGTCAAGAACGCCAACATGGCACCAATAAAAAGAATCAACTACCAACTAGAATCCCGAAAAAGCAATTAGAGGCCTGTCTGTTCCCTTACACATGCAGATTACAAGATGTAATGGGATGAGTAAGCAGCCTGTGATGCTAGTTCTAGATTTACGTCCATTTAATTTAATTTACTGATATATTCCATGTGCCTCTGTTTTCTAACCTGAAACAAGTGAGAACTTTGAAGAATATTGAAACAGACATCATAGAAAATTTGCGCCAATGCCAAAACAAACTTTTGATTCACATATTATTATGATCTTAGCACTTTTTCATGGCTAAATACACATAGTTGACAGCTAGTAACCACCTGGTCTGTGACTGTAGCACACTATATAGTCTAAAGTACGGTGTTTGCTCTTACATTACAATTACATTAAACATGCGTAAAAATATCAAACTCCTAAAACACCCAAGTAGTGGAAAATGGATTTCAAAGATGTCTGGAAACTGGTAGTCATTTTTCATTTTTATCTTACACTAAAATGTATGCAACTTCTTAACTCAATGAGGTTAATATACCCTAGTGGGCTGTAGTAAATAACACGGGAAATGGTTCAGGGCCATTTATTGTAGTTATCCAAAGTTCTCATTATCAGCATCTCCAAATGTTAAACTATTTCTGACGCAGCTTTATGCAAAGAACCCTCTCTGCTTCACCTCCTCTCTCCAACTGCCCTGTAAAAAAATGTTGCCTTACAGGTACCTGTAAACAGTTCCTAATCACAGGATGGGTAGCTGAAAAACTATAGATTAGGTTTTTGCTCAGTTATGGGCGCCGTCAGCTGCAAAAAGTCCCCTAGCCTACTTGTAGAGCAGGCAGTATTATCAGGATATGTCATAACAAACGCCTTACTACATGCCCCCTCTATAGTGCTCCCTGTTCAATTTTGAACCAGATGGTATGAGCAAGACCTGTTTGCTCCCATCACACTCCATTTGATACCTATTGCCCCCTTGGATGCCTTTTTCCCAGCCATGCACTTGAGAGAGCGCAAACTGATATAAATATATGAGTACATCATACTTACCTATAGAGAGCATAATTCATGAAGAGAAATGCCATGAGTGCTAATAGTATCTGAAATTATATTCTAAATGTATAGCTAATATAGAGATTTAAGTAGAAGTGGAACTAATACAGAAATGTGTGACATTATATGATTTTATTAGACGTGATTATTTTGAATCTATGTCGTGTAGCTGTTAACATATAAGATGGTCTGTGGTAAAACGCAGAACGTGGTAGGCCTCAGGGCCAGAGCTGGAGCTAAAAGGGAAGGTGTTTCTTTTCACGACACAGATTGTTTAACGTTTTTGGTCATTGTATTAATGGGCCATGATTTAGAGTAATGTTTTCTAAATAATAGAATAAGAGTTTTAACATGCTTTAATTAAATGAAGAAATTGAATGCTATAATCATAATGTGAAATATTGTAGGCCTGAAATGTTTTAGCATTGATTTACACGTACATGTCTGGGCTGAGAAATGTTGCAAGCCTTTTTAGAAGTCTATGAGAGTTGGGTTCTTGGCGGCAGATATCTGTCTGCAACAGGAAAGGGGGGATCCAATTATAAGTGAATGAATAGAGGCCTGTTCAGTAGACGGCCCAGACATGGAGGAGGGTTCTGGAATGTTTAAGGGGTATCAGCGGGCCGGAGAAGAGACTGAGAAGCAAGGTCAACTCTAACGTCTGAGGCCCAATACAAAGCATCATGGAAAAAGCCTGAAGTTGCACCACGTGAGAGGCGTTTCGCAAGGGGCGTCTCAAATGTTGTTGACTGTTTTGTATTAGGGACAGCACCCCTGGGTGGAGTTAGAGCAGAGACCTGAGGACCCTTTAGAGAGCGGATGGGTAGGCAGTGAGGGGTCATGACTGGAGAACTTTAGGTTTTCACCAAGAGACTTAGAGTGGGTGACTTCCCTTGGGGGTCATTCATTGCTGACACCTTTGTTAGGTTGGGATTTGGTTAAGTAGGGATACCATCTAGAACAGGGTAGGGACGCCTAACCTGTGTTTGTTTTCCTCCAACCTAAATGAAGGAGAGATATGCGTCTATGCTGATAGCTTTGCTATTTTTAGAACTTGTGTTAGTGATTTCTGTTGCTCGTCTGAGGGCTTTTCGAGAGCACATGTATGTAATTGGACCTGTGTATCTCGTGAATCTCATTCTGAGATGCTTGTATTTGCAGCGCATTATATCTTTACAATAAACTTTTGAAACCTAGAAGTTGTCCGTGATCTTTAAGAGTAGAGTCCTTTATTGGGTGAACTAACTTGCAGATAGGTGTACTGTTTCCTTCCAAGACAGGCAATAAAGGTTCAGTCGACCAGATCGAGGTTTGGATCAATAGATATAAGGTATCGATCAAAATCTCGCCCTTTCAGTTGGTAGCTATAGAGGATGGTTGCCTTCTTGAGGACGGTGACCTAGGCCAGGTTAGCTTACCCCAAGGCCCCTAGAAATCGATGATCGGAAGAACAGCCCGCAGATGAAGATCCGGATGACGTGAGACAGAAAAAGCAGCAGTATCGGTCGAGAGTGAGTATAAAGGGTTATGCGTGTTAGATTGCGGTGTTTTTGTATTGTATCTATGTTGTAATGTCTGGCGGAGTTGAATGTCTGTAGAGTGACTGTGGAACAGGTTGTGAGCGCGCGCAACCGGTGGAAATCTTAAGTTCAAGGAGAGCTTAAGTGGTTCGGGTGTATCGGACACCCAGAGTAATTGTCAACTAGTGTGAAGGGGGTCATGAGGTACCATTGATCACCCGAGAGACCGAGATAGGGGGAACGTAAGAGTGAGTGCGTGAGTAACGGACGCTGGTCGGAAGTTACTGTGTGTGTAAGTAACCTATCAGAGAGACGATAGACATCTCGTCAGTTGTGTTGACAATTACAGATAGACTGTGGACGTACAGTCGAGAGAAGTGACCGCTTGGTCGGAAGTAGTCATTTTTCAGTGTATGAATGGGACGCATGCATAACCGGGAGACGAGTTGAGAAAGGAGGGGTGCTGCTGCGAAGCGGAGAAAAGAGGCGTCAGGTGGTGTCGCGCAGTGATTGGCTGACCGGAGAAAGACCGCGCTGTGATAGGCCAGCTAGCGAACACGTCATACAGGGTCGCGACGTGATTGGCCAACAGGAGAAAGACCGCGCTGTGATAGGCCAAGCTAGCAAAGCCGCGACAGGATTGGTGGAGTGTCATCAGGAAGTAAACAGAGTAGCGAGGCTGGATTTTGTGCGCATAATTATGAAGTGTTTTAAATGGATGAAAGCGCTGTTTAAGAAAGAGAGGCGAGGATCGTATGAAGGGGAAGAAGCCCCGCCGGAGGGTACGCCAGCTCGTTATATGGCAGTAAATGTTGGGTTGCATACGATCCTTTGGATATCAGAGTGGAGTAAGATTACTGAAGGAAACGAGGAACTGACGTTCCCGAAGTACGGGACGTTCAGATTAGAGGTGTTACATCGATTGAAATCAATCATGACCTCAAAGAGACCCTTGCCTAGACCAACCCAGTTTGAAGCCCTTGAAGCATGGCTTAGGGCAGCGCATGAAAGGAATATGAACAGACGACAAGAAAGGGTGAAACGCTCGGTAAGGGCAGTACAGGATGCCAGGTGGGATGCGGATGCTAAAAGATGGAGAGTGCATAATTTGGAAATAAATAAACTGTACCCAGTGTTAGAGGCGCCAGTAAATAAAAGCCCCCTAGAAGAAGATGATGAGAGCGAAACAGAGGACAGCCTGATAAACAGATTACTGACAGACAGGCCACCCCCGTATAATAGAGCAGGGGGAGAGGTCGAGAATACTGAAGGAGAAAAGGGGGGCAATGCAAGAGAGCATAGACCGCTTCCCAGTTCAGAGTGGGATCCTGACCCAAAGAAAGAGTTGCTCCAGCCTAGTCAGGTGCAACAGGTAGTCGGTAGGTTTGTGGTACAAAGAGCGCCGGAAACGGAAAGCGCCACATCCTACCCATTACCAGATGCACTACAGGTACCTGTTACCATAGGTCCTATAATATCGATATATGACCAAGAGAGAGCAAAAGGGGAAGAACGGAAACGGAAAGACAGAGAAAGAGCAGAGCAGGCAAGGAGGAACGATACCACTAATTCCCCAAGTCAGATGCCGATACCCAGAGAGTGGAGCACCCCGATGCACCCAGCAGGGGACCCAGGAGGAGATCCTGGGGGCCCTAGATGGCCAATGGATCTGAGGGGATCTGGACGAAAATCCTTTCAAGAGCTAAATGAGTACATGAAGCAGTGGGATGAGGCAGTGAAGGCTCAAAAGTGCATCAATGCTGCAGAAGCAGAAAGGGAAAGTCAGGACAGCAGAGCACGAACTCACTGCGGGGCTGGGGAGAGTAGCCCGGAGTGGGACTGTAGAGGGAGTAGGGGAGTCACCCATTGGGCCCGGAATGGAGGTAGAAAAAACCTGGAAAACGGGGGCCCCGGGAGTGGAGGGGTGGCGTGCCCAACACTCAGTGAAGGGGAGAGGAGAACGCAAGAGTACAGGAACAGCTTTGAGTGTCCACACTGTGTGCCTGGCACCAGAGAACAGAATGGGAGTTGTGAGAGGTCGCACCATAGTCCCTGTGATGACAGAAATGAGCGCAGCCCAGGGAATATGGGGAACCAGGAAGGATCGTATCGGATACTGAGCGATACGAGGCAAAGGGAGTGTAGCGACCAGAGGGAAAATAACAGAGAGATGAGCGGTGAGAGGAGAGAAGAAGACGAGAGTGGGCAGAGAGAGAGTAGGAATAACAGGCCCGTGTTCCATCACCTTCCAAGATCGGATGGCCGAGCATGGGACCTGGAGAGATGGGAGCAAGGGAGGCCACCCATTAATTCTCCTGAGCCCAAACGCAGAGCTCGAAGTTGGGATGGTAGGGAGACCAGTGAGCCCCCTTCGAAAGACATATTGCGAGCTGAGATAAAAGCCAAGAGACTTGATGTCTCCAGCTTAAGGTCAGACCTGGATGACATGGTAGATGGTACCCTGCCTTTAGAAAGAATGGAAATGTATGAACAGGATGAAATACTGTATATGGCAAAGGACATCACACGAAAGGCGAGAGCAGTCCATGAGAAGTTAGTCGAACTAGCAGGCAAATATATGGTGGACTTGTCAAGAACCAAAGCATTACAGGGTAACCACAGGCTACATTACTCAGATCGAGATCTAGATGAGAGGAGAACGATTGGGCTGAAAACACACATAAGGGAGCTGATTACTGGAATAAGGACATGGAGGGCACTAGATAAATGGGAAGAGAGGTGGTCCAAGAAAGGGACCGGCAGAAGAAGCATGATTGGTATAACACCAGGACAGCAGGGAATAGAAGCTTACCCTTTGCGTGAAGTTGCCAATGGGAGCTATGTACATGTCCCTTGGAGTAGGGGAGATTTAGCTGCTTTTACCACATCTTTCCCCAAGTTACGGGAGAGCCCCGTGGAGTGGTACAAGCAAGTCGAGAGGTTTGTAAAGATCTCAAAAGTCCTATGGATAGATCTGAACACGCTGTTTGACATTGTAGTACCAGGAGATCTGTGGACAGCATGCAAGGTTAGCGCTGAGTGGCCCACAACGGAGCCAGAGAGAGATGCTAGGACTAATGGGCCGTCCGAGATCGTGATGGCAAAATTCGAGAGAGTGATGACTTGGCTGAAAGAAAAAGTGCCAATGCAAGACATAGATTGGGTCAGAATAGACAGAACGAGACAGGAACCCAAAGAGACAGTTCACGAATATTACGAGAGATTGCTGAAAGCGTTTAAACAGTATAGCGGCTTGGATGTAATGGATCCAAAGGATATAGGGCAATTTGTGTCCAAGTTCGTCCTGGGACTGAGACCGGATATTAGTTTAATGATTCAGCAACACTCGATTTGTTGGCAAAGTAAACCCCTAGATGAAATACTGAGATATGCCAGGTACTGCTGTGATGAGGTAGACTCCAAGGCTAAGAAACTAAAAGAGAAGCTGATGGTGGTACAATTGCAGACAGCAGGGAAGGGGGGACCGCAACAACAGCAGCAAGGGACAGGTACAGGAGGTAAGAAGCAGTACAGTCAGAACAAGGGTAATGAGGAGAGTACTACCTTTAGACCCAGAGTAGACATAGCTACCTTGAAGAAAACGACTAGGTGCCACCAGTGCAACGAGTTGGGGCATTGGAAACGCGAGTGCCCTTACAATGTAGAGATCGGAGAGCAAGAGATAGAGGAGGAAGAGGTCCAGAGCGCACCTATGAGAGGGGCGACGCCATACCAAGGAAAGGTGCTCAAAGGGGGGGGGGCTCCTCCCCGAGCCCAGTTCCCGCAACCTCCTCGAGTAGGGAGTATGGGTAAGACCTATAGACAAATGCCCCTGTTTGTGGAAGGTGAGGAATGCTATTATGTGGACCCATTAACCGGACAGAGAGTGGAAAGAGAAGACTGCACCCTCGGGGCAGCCTTAGAGGTAGATCAGAGGGGACCCTATGTGGAAGCAGAAGTAGCAGGGTGCCCTACGACATTTCTGGTGGACACAGGAGCCACTAGATCCACGATCAGATCAGCTGCAGTTCCAGACCTGCCCATGTCTGGAGAGACCATACAGGTGGTAGGGGTCGCAAACAGGAGAATAACCAGCCAATTGACAGAACCGGTACAGGTGAAAATAGGGAAGTACAGCGATGAGCACCAATTTGTGGTTTGCGATTCAAGCCCTGTGTGTCTGCTAGGAAGAGACCTGTTGTGCAAATTGAATTGTACTATATATTGTACACCCCAGGGAGTGGAGGTATTGACTAATGATGATGATGCAGATTTCAAAGTTGCAAACTCAAGAATATGTGTGGAGCTGTACCCTACTTTGACAGTAGACGAGCTTCCCTGGGATTTGAGAGAGACAGTGGCATCAGAGGTATGGGATTTCACTGGGGAAGAGATTGGATTGGTCAAAGGGGTGGACCCAGTGAAAATTGTAGTGAAACCGCATGCTGAGTTCCCAAGAACACCCCAGTATAAATTGACTCCAGAAACGATTGCAGGCATAAAACCCGTGATCGAGTCCATGATTAAACAGGGAATACTGAAAGAAATCGTGGGTAGTCCATGTAACTCCCCGATTATGGGTCTGCAGAAACCAAATGGGAAATTTCGGATAGTGCAGGACCTTCGAAAGATTAATAACATAGTCGTTTCATGTTGTCCAGTGGTACCGAATCCATCAGTGATACTGTTTCAGATTCCATTCCAAGCTGAGTGGTTCACTGTGATAGATCTTTGTCAGGCTTTCTTTTCGATCCCTTTGGACGAAGATAGCCATTTTCTTTTCGCATTTAAGCTGGAAAATCGCGTCCTAACATGGTGTCGTATCCCTCAGGGGTATACAGAGAGTCCATCGATCTTTAACCAGCTTCTGAAGAAAAATCTTGAAAGTCTAGTGCTGCCCCAGAAGTCAGTTCTGGTCCAGTACATAGACGACCTCCTTGTGGCGTCAGACACAGAAGAAGCTTGCAGGGAAGACTCCATTGCTTTGTTAAATCACCTAGCTGCCAATGGGCATAAGGTATCCCCGGGAAAATTGCAGTACTGCCTGACAGAAGTGCAGTACTTGGGACACAGAATTGAGAAAGGCAAACGAAAAGTGTCACCAGATCGGATAGAGGCGATCATGAAAATGAATGCGCCTCAGACCCAGAGAGAGGTCAGGATGTTCCTAGGGATGGTGGGTTATTGCCGACAGTGGATCGTGAACTTTTCACTGAAAGCAAAACCTTTGCAAAAACTGACGCACAAGGAGGTGAGTGATCCGGTACCATGGGACAAAGACTGTTTGATGGCATTCTTACAGCTGAGAGAGGACCTGTGTCGTGCTCCGGCATTGGGAATGCCTGATTACAATAAACAATTCTTTCTTTACTGTTGTGAGAGAGAAGGTTGTGCGTTGTCTGTGTTGGTCCAAATCCATGGGAATGCCCGTAGACCAGTTGCTTATTTCTCAGCTACTTTAGACCCAGTAGCCGCAGCGTTGCCCGGATGTCTCAAATCCGTTGCTGCAACGGGTGTCAGCATTGAGAGATGTGAAAATATCGTCATGGGGCACCCGTTAGAGGTGTGCGTGCCACATTCTGTTGAACTGTTGATGACCAGGACCAAAACACAGCATCTGACCAATAGCAGGCTCACGCGCTATGAGCAAGTTATTCTTGCTGCAGAGAACGTGACCCTCAAGAGATGCTCTGTTTTGAACCCTGCTACCTTAATGCCACTTCCAAATGATATTGATGATGATGATGAATATACAGACCATGACTGTCTCGATGTGACTGAACTATGCACCAAACCCAGACCCGACATCGTAGATGAGCCACTGACCGACCCAGACGAAGTTTTCTTTGTCGATGGCTCATGTGTAAGAGACGAAGTTGGGCAGTTGAGAGCAGCTTATGCTGTTTGTACAATTGAAGGAGTTGTGGAAGCAGGGTGCCTGGAAGGAGTAAACTCCGCTCAGGTAGCCGAGATTATTGCCCTAACACGTGCTTGCTTAGCAGGCAATCAAATTCGAGTCACCATCTACACCGACAGCCAATACGGGTTTGGGGTAGTTCATGATTACGGGCAGTTATGGTCTCAAAGAGGGTTCATGACTTCTTCAGGCTCTCCCATTCGCAATGGAGAGTTTGTGCGCTTGTTGTTAGAAGCATTGCAATGTCCAGCAAGTATCGCAGTTGTAAAGTGCATCGCACATACCAAAAATGAGGACTTTGTTTCGAAAGGCAATAGATATGCTGATGAAGTTGCGCGGTATTGCGCAGAACAAGGTTACTCTTTCACAGAGGTGGATGTGGGTGGAATAAATGTAAGAACTGAATTAGCCATGATACTGGAAACTGTTGATACTTGGGATGAACTGTCAACCATGCAAGAAAATGCTCCTGATTCAGAAAAGGAAACATGGGTAAAGGCAGGATGTGTAATGGGTGAGACTCATTTTTGGGTCTCAGCAGACGGCAGAGCAGTGTTGCCCAATGAGATGGTGAGTCCAATGGCTAGACTCATACATGGTCCCGTACACTTAGGGAGAGATGCTATGCTGAGAGTGTTTAGACAGACTTGGTACAATCCTAAGTTTAGAATAGCAGCAGAAGCAGTGTGCCAGCGTTGTGTGACCTGCCAGCAGCTGAATGTAGGGAAAAGAACACCAGTTGCACTAAGTCACATAGGAAGGTCTGGAGGTCCATTCAACAGAATGCAGATAGATTTCATTGAAATGCCAAGATGCAACCGCCTCCGCTATGTCCTGGTGGTTGTTTGTGTGTTCTCCAGATGGGTTGAGGCATACCCTACACGTAGGTGCGACACCCTCACAGTGGCTAAGTTACTGCTTAGAGAACTTATCCCTCGTTTCGGGGTGCCGGCCTTTTTGGAATCAGATAGGGGAACACATTTTAACAGCGAGCTTGTGAAGATGATTTGTGTTGCACTAAATATAGACCAAAAGCTCCATTGCAGTTACCGACCAGAAGCCTCAGGAATTGTGGAACAAATTAATGGCACGATCAAGTCCAGAATAGCGAAAGTTTGCTCCTCAACGACCCTGAGTTGGCCTGATGCCCTGCCATTGGTACTCATGAGCCTTCGTAGTACCCCAGACAGAAGAACAGGGTTGTCACCACATGAGGTGTTAATGGGGAGAGCAATGAGACTGCCATCTATTCCAGCTACTGCACTGTTAAATATCACAGATGATATGATCCTGGACTATTGTAAGGGGCTGTCTGACGCCATGCGTTCTGTGTCCCTTCAGGTGCAGGCTGCAGAGGTTCCAGCGTGCCAGGGCCCTTGCCATGACCTGTATCCTGGGGACTGGGTCCTGGTGAAGAAACATGTGAGAAGAAGCTGCTTGGATATTCGTTGGCGTGGGCCCTACCAGGTCATCCTGATCACAAGTACAGCTGTAAAGGTGGGAGGCCTGCCCAACTGGATACACGCGTCGCATACGAAAAGGGTTCCAGCACCTCTGGAAACAGCTCCTCTCTCGGATGGACGTCCAGCTGAGGACCAAGAAGCCATAGAGGGGGCTAGCCAAGCTGTAGAGGTGCCAGTGGAAGCAGGGAACGAGTCTGACCAAGCTGAGGACGGTCAGTACAACAGCGAAACAGAAGACGCTACAGAAGGAGAAGACAGCTGGGAGTACGAGTCTGACCCTGACAGGTCTGAAAGAGAGCGAGAACAGACCAGAAGGAGAAGGAGTAGAAGGGCACGTGGAGAAGCAAATTGGCCGCAAAGAAGAAGTTCTAGCCTGAGGTCAACTCCAGAAGCAACCCTTCCTCCGATATCAGAAGACTCAGACCCAGAAGAAGGTGCTCAGGGCGCTGAAGCACCAGACCGAAGAAGGTCAAGAAGAGTGCGTGTGCCTAACAGAAGATACTCCACACCTGAGTGGACATATCTGGCGACAAATGTCTGTGAAACCGGAGACAGGGAGGATCCGAGCGGTGGTGGTGTCCAGTTCTGAGCCCATTATCACCGTGGAAATACAACTGTTGGTACCCGGTGTCGAACAAGAAGGGTCACTAACATTCGTGCTCCCCAGACCTCCCCGCCTCAGCAAGTTAAAACACATGTTTCTTACAGAATTGAAATTCCCCGACTTTGGTACCACGATAACAGCACATGAAGAGCATACTCTTCGCATGGAAATATTGAACTATGCTATTGAAGCTGCAACCACAAATCTAATAGTCGATTGTTAAAGGACTTTGTAAATAAAGCAAGCAGAAGAAAAGAAGATTACCTAGCGCCCAGGAAGCAGAGAATTTTAGGGAACCCCTTGAGTGGATGGAGAAGGGCTAGGGTTGTCTTTTTGAACTGTGAAAGGACTTTTTGCGAAAAAGGCTGTCAGCCTCCAGCTGTGTGGATTCTAAAGACAAAAAAGGATTGAAAGAGACTGTAAAGGAACGAGAGGAAAAGAACTTTTTTTGCAAAGAGAAAGGGAAAAGCTAGATTGTCTGACGAAATGGAGGCCGGCACCCCGAACCGCAGAGCTAAATGTATAATAGGTACACTAATAGTAGGAGTGATAATATTAATAGCTTTAGTGGTAACAATTTCTTATGTAAAGGGACATGAGGAAGAGGTAAAGGTAACTGATGCGAAATCTGTAGTAACACTTACACCCACTGTTGCAGGTGAGAAAAGGGAAAACACTCAAGAGAAAGCGTTATTGGCTGCAGAAGCCCGCAGGTTACATGTAGACGAGTCCCAAGGAGACTTTAGGTCAAATGCTTATGCTAAACTTTTGTATGAATACGTGGATGCCATGGAGGTTAAGGATTGCTACGTCTGCATGCAGTTGCCTGCGTCTGTAGATGAAGGAATTCGATATCATCACCTCCCTCTGACATATGGCATTACATGTAGCTTATTGCTTAGTATATTTTATGAGAGAGATAGTTTTGAATACTATTTCTCCAATTATGATTCTGTGTTGCCAGAAGTCCCGAATTATAAGCAGATGAATAAATGGGATTACTGGAAGAGTGAAGACAGATTGGCCAAGTTCTTCATTCCTTGGATTACCTTAGATACTTCACATGCCCGTAGAAATAATCTGACATGCAAGGTGTCAGAAGTCGAGAAAAAGTTCATAGGGCAGGTGGATGATCGTTACAGGAGACAAAAGATTTTGAAAAAATCAGGACAAGGGAAATTAGATTGGACCGAGGAAGAGAAGTCACACAAGAGAAAGGGTAGTAGTGGTCCAATAGCTTTAGATAAAGCGCAGAAAGGAAAGTTATGTCTTCACCGAGCCAAAACGTATTATGAAAATGTATACGTGGGTGAAGTTGACTGTGAACATGCTTTTAATTTAGAGTACTACACTAAGGATTTCCTGAAGGGAATGCAAGTGATTCCAAATGTGTATTTTGTATGTGGAAGAAATGCATACGTGAGACTACCTGACAACTGGTATGGATCATGTTACTTGGCAATTGTCTTCCCCAAAATATATCATGCACAAGACTTATTGATCATTGAGGGCCAGACATCATCGAGGGGAAGGAGAGATTTAGGCGATGCAGAAATGGTTGGAGATGTCTTTGGAGCTATGTTCCCTCTTTTGGGAATAATCCTTAATGATGTTAAAATTAGACGACTGGCAACAGTTGTCGACAGGTTGTCTGCCAGCACTGCTCAGTCCTTAATGCTGGTAGAAGGAGAGATGCAATCGATAAGGGCTATGGTTCTTCAAAATCGGCTTGCATTAGATGTCTTATTAGCAAAAGAGGGCGGAGTCTGTAAGGCTTTGAAGGTTCAGGAATGTTGCACTTACATTCCAGACCTTTCAAAACCCCTTGAGAAAGTTATTAAGAACATAACTAATATACACAAAGAGATCGAAGACTTGAGTAGAGAAAATGTCTGGGAAAAGGTGGGCCACGGAATGAGTACAGTTGGAGGGTGGTTTTCCACCTTAGGCAAAAGCTTTATTTGGTATATCCTAAAGCCTATCATCATAATATTGATCTGTGGGGTAATATTGTGGGGATTGGTGAGGGTATTCAAATGGTACAGAGCAAGAAGGTCAGAAAGGGCCCAAAGAGAACAGTTGCAGAGATTGGCTGCCATACAAGATAATCAGTACAGGAGCCTGAGAGCTCTGGAAGCGCAGAGAATGCCAGCAATAACTGCAGTTTAAATGTTAGTGATGACCCCGAGAGGTCATCAAAGGGGGGAACTGAGAGAGCGCAAACTGATATAAATATATGAGTACATCATACTTACCTATAGAGAGCATAATTCATGAAGAGAAATGCCATGAGTGCTAATAGTATCTGAAATTATATTCTAAATGTATAGCTAATA
Source organism: Lissotriton helveticus (assembly GCF_964261635.1). Classification (NCBI taxonomy): domain Eukaryota; kingdom Metazoa; phylum Chordata; class Amphibia; order Caudata; family Salamandridae; genus Lissotriton; species Lissotriton helveticus. The sequence goes on along the minus strand of NC_136059.1, from coordinate 935,278,195 downwards.
TAGAGATTTAAGTAGAAGTGGAACTAATACAGAAATGTGTGACATTATATGATTTTATTAGACGTGATTATTTTGAATCTATGTCGTGTAGCTGTTAACATATAAGATGGTCTGTGGTAAAACGCAGAACGTGGTAGGCCTCAGGGCCAGAGCTGGAGCTAAAAGGGAAGGTGTTTCTTTTCACGACACAGATTGTTTAACGTTTTTGGTCATTGTATTAATGGGCCATGATTTAGAGTAATGTTTTCTAAATAATAGAATAAGAGTTTTAACATGCTTTAATTAAATGAAGAAATTGAATGCTATAATCATAATGTGAAATATTGTAGGCCTGAAATGTTTTAGCATTGATTTACACGTACATGTCTGGGCTGAGAAATGTTGCAAGCCTTTTTAGAAGTCTATGAGAGTTGGGTTCTTGGCGGCAGATATCTGTCTGCAACAGGAAAGGGGGGATCCAATTATAAGTGAATGAATAGAGGCCTGTTCAGTAGACGGCCCAGACATGGAGGAGGGTTCTGGAATGTTTAAGGGGTATCAGCGGGCCGGAGAAGAGACTGAGAAGCAAGGTCAACTCTAACGTCTGAGGCCCAATACAAAGCATCATGGAAAAAGCCTGAAGTTGCACCACGTGAGAGGCGTTTCGCAAGGGGCGTCTCAAATGTTGTTGACTGTTTTGTATTAGGGACAGCACCCCTGGGTGGAGTTAGAGCAGAGACCTGAGGACCCTTTAGAGAGCGGATGGGTAGGCAGTGAGGGGTCATGACTGGAGAACTTTAGGTTTTCACCAAGAGACTTAGAGTGGGTGACTTCCCTTGGGGGTCATTCATTGCTGACACCTTTGTTAGGTTGGGATTTGGTTAAGTAGGGATACCATCTAGAACAGGGTAGGGACGCCTAACCTGTGTTTGTTTTCCTCCAACCTAAATGAAGGAGAGATATGCGTCTATGCTGATAGCTTTGCTATTTTTAGAACTTGTGTTAGTGATTTCTGTTGCTCGTCTGAGGGCTTTTCGAGAGCACATGTATGTAATTGGACCTGTGTATCTCGTGAATCTCATTCTGAGATGCTTGTATTTGCAGCTCATTATATCTTTACAATAAACTTTTGAAACCTAGAAGTTGTCCGTGATCTTTAAGAGTAGAGTCCTTTATTGGGTGAACTAACTTGCAGATAGGTGTACTGTTTCCTTCCAAGACAGGCAATAAAGGTTCAGTCGACCAGATCGAGGTTTGGATCAATAGATATAAGGTATCGATCAAAATCTCGCCCTTTCACACTTTGAAGGGATAGAGTTTGGTGCTGAAGCTCTTCTTAGATATTTAAATGCCGAGTACCAGCAAAGTCTTTCTCTAGCGTGCGGAGTTGCATATCGCTCCCCGAAAGACTCTTAGAGTGCGGGAAGCACAGAGTGCTTAAGAGCATATGTGCACCCCATAGGGAGCCTAAGTGGGTGGGTCTTCTTTCATAACATTTCTGGAAGTTTGTTCTTTCCTATAGTGAGATTCACCTCATAAGTAATGACCGGGACGAGGATCAGTAGCACTAGCATTAATAAAGAGTACTTTACTCAGTGATGGCCTTCCACACTGCCATTGGGCTGTGGCTCTAAAGGCATGGCTGCCAAGGAGCCCGCAAGCCTCCTTTACTACTTCATCTTCCAAAATGGCCTGGTCATAATCCCTGAGCTCGTATTTTTATAGACACCCTCAGGTATGGGATGGTACCTTAGGAGTGTGTATGTATCGCTTGCCCCTCCCTGACGAGACACTGCAGTGCTTTGCTGACAGATAGCACTCTACTCAGTGGAAGTTCAGTGTTAGTATTTTAGCCATGCATAAGGGTTAAAGTTTGTCCTGATGTTTTCATGCCATGTCATGCAAATGTATTATGCAATTCATTTTATATAGGTTTTATGTGAATAACCCTTTGTTTTGAATTATATGGGATGTTTCACACCATTAGAAATTTAGGCATTTTATATTATTTGGCAGTTATGTAGCACTTTCTATTCCTGACTAGGTACTGAAATATTTGCCACAAGTAGCACACTACTCGGTGGAATCGTTTCAACATTACAGATATTTTCCTACAAAATGTTTCATGCTGTTTATCACAAAGTTGCCAAGCAGTTTGTAAATTCTTGCCATGCAATCTATTATATAAAGACTTTACAAAATGTCACACAATATGACCTTAAGAGTTTACGCAAGCTGTCATATAGGTAGCCATTCAGATGTCTGTGCGTGCAGTCACTTAGTGATCAAGCAAGTCTATAGTTACTGTAGGAAGCTGGCTCTGTATATACTATACCAAAGTGAGGTATAGTGTGCACAGAGTCCAGTGGAACCCAAAAGATAGGCAGAAGTAAAAGTAGATAGTACCTTACTCTCTATTTCTGGTAGTGTGGTCGAGCTGTATTGCTGTATCAGAGGACAGTGTTAAGCATTTGTTGTATACACTCAGTCAGCAGATGATTTCACACACTCAAAGACTGAACTTTCGACAAATTGTTTTTGCATAAAAATATTCATTTAGTTGCTTTACTTTCTAGAACCAAGCAAGCCTGGCACAGGTAAGCAATAAGTACTTTACAGTAATAATGCAATTGTAACACAGTTTAGATTGCAATTGTATATGCACTTTGTTTTGATTACAGTACTGTTACTGACTAATGCAATCCTTTGGAAATACAGTACATATACTTGGAATGGGATTTTTAGTAAAATTACAGGTAAGTTACTTTTGAGATTGCTTTTCTTACACAGTGCAGTATACCTGGTTACTGTACTGGGATATTTCCTGTAAACAGGTAAGTAAAAGCGTTTTGGTTGTTTGGTTACAGTTTAAAAGCATTTAATAGATTTACCAACTCCACACTTAGAACTTTGGTATTTGGTTGTGGGAGTTGGAGTTCTGGGGGTAGATTCAGGGGTCCCCCAGGGTCAGGGATGCACTCTCATTACACCCTCAGCGGCACTAGGGCGGCCGGGTGCAGAGTGCTGAGGCCCAATGTTATCCAGTGGGGGATAGGGGGCCTTCGGTTGGTGGCTGCTGATGAGCAGGTCACTTGGTTTTGGGAGAAAAGACAAAAAGACTTGCATTGTCAATGATTCTTTTGATGCATGATGTAAATGAAAAAGCAACCCCTTACAAAATATATGAGAATAGTTTACTTGTGGTTGACAATAGCTGACAAATGGCTTAATGTCATGCATAACACCTTAGGCCAGCTCTGGAATTGTAGCAAACAGCACCTTGCATGCTGGGGTTTTGAGCTCCTAATGACAGCATTAAATTAAAACTATAATTCTTGCAATGCAACTCGCTGTTGGCTATAAAGCCACAAATGGAGGATGATATTATAATTAAAGCTACTGGATTTTTGCTGCAGAGGAGGACCAAATTATGTGGCATGATTATGCATCCAGGAAAGGCAGATTTTGCAGTATAATGCAACACACTCTGTAGCAGCATTATTTATTTATTTTGACATTTTACCAACTATTAGTTGTATCTGGGCAAATTTGCAACACATTAGTGCTAGCTTAACACCAGGAAACAGCAACCAGCAACTTAAATATGACTGGATAAACTTTGCCAAGGATATGCCATTGCTCAGAATTATGCATAGCGGTCTTTAGGGTGAGCCTCAGTAGCTCTCATGCACTGTCTGCAAGACATATTGTATCTCTTCTGTGGGCTATTGGCATGCCCATCATTGCCATTCGTTCTTTGTTGTGTCATTCAGAAATGCTGCCTTTTTATTGGTGCATTCATTGTAATTGTCCCTCTTTTGGGTGCTTGGTTCCCTCCCAGTTGCTTTCACTAGGTGGTCCATTTTTTGTTGCCCATCTCAACGCACAGCATGTGATTGCTCCTCCTCCTGTCTGTGCATTGCAGCCTTAGGGTTCCTTCTGGTTGTCCATCTGTTTGTTCTGGCTCATGTTCAGCTGTGGGTTGTATTCCAGTGCACGCCCCTCGAGAACCTCCCTCAGAGTGGCCCTCCTCCCCCTGTGAGCTTTTTACCTGGCTAAGGCAAGCAGCCTGGAGGTTCTTGTTGCTTCCATTTTATCTGGGGCCTTATGGTCTTCTTTAAAAGTTTATAATAAATGTAACTACTATATATGAAATGGAATATGTGGGCAGCATCCGATCACCGATGCAAAATTGCAGTGATGTGTGTGGTCATAATGAAGAGCGGTACTTTGGGTGTTTACCATAAACAATCAAACTCGGTTCCCAGCTTCAAAGTCATCCACTCTAGTCTTTACGCCACATCCTCTCTATATTTATATCAGTGAGTACAAAAAATAATGTTAATGCCTTAAGGCATTCTGAAGGTCACTTGTGTTTTTGTACAGCTAAAGAAATGCAACAATACAGTGTTTTTCTTCCAACATGAAACACCATAAGCGCAATATTGTCCTTCTTTTATGTCTCTAGTTTCATGCTCCGTATTTGATTCGTAAGGACTCATTGTTCTTCATATCTGTAGCCACGCCCATCGTCCCCTTCCATTCTGTCCTGGGATGTGGGAGCGCTGACGTAATTTGCGTCACGTTGGAAGTGGTGGTGTTGCAGCAATCGACGAATAAAGCATGCAGCTTTACCCCGGTAAAGTTGTGTTCATGTTCAAACAATTCCCGCAAAGTAATTGAATGAAATGCCTTGCGATTTTATTCTATCATTCTCTCCAGTGGGGGCTAGAGGGTCTATCTAGAACACGGGTACTCAAAGTACAGCCCGCGCAAGCCTTCCTTGGTGGCCTGCGGACCTTACAGACATCTTAAGTGTCAGCAAAAACCGCCGGTTCTGCTCTGGTGGGGCCGGGCGATTCCAGCCACAGTCAGAGTGGAGCTGCAGGGGGCTAAGAAGAGGAAGGGAGACAGACAGAGGGAGGGAGAGAGATAGAGGGAGGGAGACAGAGGGAGGGAGACAGAGGGAGGGGGAGGGAGTTGGAGGGAGCTAGTCAGTGAGAGACAGAGGGAGGGAGAGGGAGACAGAGGGAGGGAGGGATACTTATAGAGGGAGGGAGACAGATAGAGGGAGGAAGACAGGGAGGGAGATAGAGGGAGTGAGGGAGATAGAGGGAGGGAGGGAGATAGAAGAAGGAAGCTAGAGAGAGGGAGATAGAGCGAGGGAGAAAGACAGAGGGAGACAGACAGAGACAGACAGAGGGAGACAGACAGAGGGAGGGAGACAGACGGAGGGAGACAGACAGAGGGAGACAGACAGAGGGAGGGAGAAAGAGGGAGAGAGACAAAGGGAGGGAGACAGAGGGAGGGAGAGGGAGACAGACAGAGGGAGGGAGACAAACAGAGGGAGGGAGACAGATAGAGGGAGGGAGCCAGATAGAGGGAGGTAGACAGAGGGAGGGAAACAGACGGAGGGAGACAGACAGAGGGAGACAGACAGAGGGAGGGAGAGAGAGGGAGAGAGACGGAGGGAGGGAGGGAGACAGAGGGAGGGAGAGGGAGACAGACAGAGGGAGGGAGACAGACAGAGGGAGGGAGACAGACAGAGGGAGGGAGACAGATAGAGGGAGGGAGACAGATAGAGGGAGAGAGACAGATAGGGGGAGGGAGACAGGGAGATAGAGGGAGATAGGGGAGGGAGGGAGATGGAGAGAGGGAGATAGAGAGAGGTAGAAAGAGGGAGACAGACAGAGGGAGACAGACATAGGGAGGGAGAGAGAGGGAGAGAGACAGAGGGAGAGAGACGAGGGAGGGAGAGGGAGACAGACAGAAGGAGGGAGACAGACAGAGGGAGGGAGACAGATAGAGGGAGGGAGACAGATAGAGGGAGGGAGACAAAGGGAGGGAGACAGAGGTAGGGAAACAGATGGAGGGAGACAGACAGAGGGAGGGAGAGAGAGGGAGAGAGACAGATGGAGGGAGGGAGAGGGAGGGAGAGGGAGACAGACAGAGGGAGGGAGACAGATAGAGGGAGGGAGACAGATAGAGGGAGGGAGACAGATAGAGGGAGGGAGGGAGACAGATAGGGGGAGGGAGACAGGGAGATAGAGGGAGGGAGGGAGATAGAGGGAGGGAGGGAGATAGAGGAAGGGAGCTAGAGAGAGGGAGATAGAGAGAGGTAGAAAGACAGAGGGAGACAGACAGAGGGAGGGAGACAGATGGTAGGAGACAGACAGAGGGAGACAGACAGAGGGAGGGAGACAGACAGAGGGAGACAGACAGAGGGAGGGAGAGAGACAGAGGGAGGGAGACAGACAGAGGGAGAGAGACAGACAGAGGGAGGGAGACAGAGGGAGGGAGAGACAGAGAGAGACAGAGGGAGACAGAGGGAGGGAGACAGAGGGAGTGAGACAGACAGAGGGAGGGAGACAGACAGAGGGAGGGAAACAGACAGAGGGAGGGAAACAGATAGAGAGAGTGAGACAGACAGAGGGGGTGAGACAGACAGAGGGAGGGAGACAGAGGGAGGGAGACAGAGGGAAGGAGACAGATAGGGAAGGAAAGAGAGGGAGGGAGACAGAGAGAGAAGGAGAGGGAGACACAGTGAGTGAGAGAGGGAGAGGGAAGGAGGGAGCGAGAGAGAGAGAGGGAGACCGACAGAGAGAGGGAGGGAGAGAGGGAGAGAGGGAGGGAGAGAGGGAGAGAGAGAGAGGGAGAGGGAGAGGGAGAGGGAAAGGGAGAGTGAGAGATGTGTGTATGCTGGGTCTGTTGGCTCAGTGGATGAAGGCGTCCGCTGCAGGGGCCTGTGTTCAACCTCATGGTCACAGTTTTTTTTTTTTAGCCCCTCCCCCCTCCCCCACTGACCCCGCCTCCAGCGATGCAGCCCTCGGCCACAAACCACACTATAAATTTGGCCCCCGAGATAAAGTTTGTGAGTACCCATGATCTAGAACATGTTTTTCTGGTTTCCTATAGGAATGCTACAGACCCAGTCTGATCTGCGGATCAAGACATATTTAACTAGCGGCCTCTGTGCTTCGGCAATCGTTTTTCCAACATGTGACCTCTCCTTTTCTGATTTTTCCAATGTATAATTTGGTTTTCTGTTTCAATGATGCTAATGTTTTCATCTACAAAGAAAAGTAGTTTGGTTGATGTCCTTTGGTTCAGAACAAATGTGATAGCCCTGGGCAGCCCTGGGCAGCACTGGGTTATAGAATTGGCCAGTACCCAACTCACCAACGCACATTTTATCAACCTGGGAAGGATGAGGAGTTAAGGATGATCGCCAGCATATTGTGCATGCTACTCTCAAATCTCTGCTGCATGTGTGTACATGTAATAAGCTTCTTTTGGTGTGGCTTGCAGAAAGTCCTTTTGCTCACTGCCCACGTAGGTGTCCTGGTGACAAATGTGGGGGTGGTGAGTGGGTTGCATTCGGGGGCCAGGAAAGGAATGCCACAAGAATATAATGCACCCCATGTGTTTCTGAGGGCCACGTGGCTATTCTCTCATCTCCCCACATACTACTTCCAGTGGGGTTGCCAGTAGCCAAGACTCGCCGGACGCTGTGGACCCTTGCCTCACGCCTTTACCTGACGGGCCCCTTGTTTTGCTGCCTTTCCTGCCGGGGCTCTGTTCTTGCGCCACGCTGCCCTGCTTCCTTGTTGCCGTTTCCCCCCGCCGCAAGTGCCACAGGTCACCAGGCGCAGCCGCAGAGCGGGGGGAATGGAGCACTACCATCCCCAGGAGCCCTCAGCTGGCCACGCCTCTAAACGCGCCCGGAGGCGCTTGAAAAGGGCGTCGCACCTACTGGCGAGTGGGTTGCCAGTAGTCAAGACTCGCCGGACGCTGTGGACCCTTGCCTCACGCCTTTACCTGACGGGCCCCTTGTTTTGCTGTCTTTCCTGCCGGGGCTTTGTTCTTGCGCCACGCTGCCCTGCTTCCTTGTTGCCGTTCCCCCCGCCGCAAGCGCCGCAGGTCACCAGGCGCAGCCGCAGAGCGGGGGGAATGGAGCACTACCATCCCCAGGAGCCCTCAGCTGGCAACGCCTCTAAACGCGCCCGGAGGCGCTTGAAAAGGACGTCGCATCTCCCGCCTCGCGGGACGCGCGCGGGTGGTCGCCGGGCAGAGGGAGGGCCGGCCAAGGCTGGGCTGGGCCACCCCCCTTGACTCTCCAGCCTGTGGTTTGCAAATATTGCTTTATTTTAATTAATACATAGTTGTTCATCGTATTATCTTTATTCCTCTATTAATGCAATCAGTGTTATATATATTTATTTAGCGTGATAATATTGTGCATATTGTCTTTTGTGTTATTCTTTTAAATACACTAGAATTATTGTTAGCTAACATGGTGAAAAATACTCCCACTTACCCAAATGGGAAAAAAAAGCAGTTGTTAATCCCCCCTTACCCACCTTGACTGCAATAGATCGCATGTTGCAACAGACGATTGGGGTGGTCGCCTCTGCTATTGAAAGCCCAGAAAGACGTTTTTCTCCGCCATCTGGCTTCCTCCCCCCTTTAGCTAATACAAACATGACTATGCTAACTACTAACTCCCAGGACTCCTTATTAGCCCCTTCATTTGCAGCTTTGCCTAGAAGAAGCAGTGTAACCCCTATAATTGAGAGGTCTTGTAGGGATCCCACGAATGTAACCGAATCAATGCCCCTAACTGCAAGGTTATCGTGACTCCCTCTTTTAGTAATCAGATTAGCGATCCTACTCCCCCAAATGAGGATGCCTCAGGCAAAGAGGGACAAGATACTTTAGGGAGCCCTGTTTTAAATATTAGTGATAGCCCCTGCATGAGAACTAGAGGGCAGAAGGCTAGATTTAAACAAAAACATACTGCCAGAGAAAGGCAATCTAGCAAATCAAATAAAAATAGCAAAAAGAACACTAAATTTAAAGATAATAAAGTTACCGAAAACTTAAATGGGAGTATAGGGAGTGAGAAGAATGATCACTTAGAGACTGTCCCACTCCCAACTACTAATAGGGACCAAAATGATGATTCATTCTGGGAGAGAATGGAAACTCTCTTAATGACCTTACTCGAACCTATTACCTCAAAATTCAAAAACATAGAACTAAGGCTAACTAACATCGAGGGTAAGCTTGATAAGCAGTCGACCTCAATTGAGGTTAAGTCTTTACCTCACACTAGTGCAACATGCTCTAAAACTGGCTCTTTAGCTTCTGCTAAAGTGTCAGTTCCAGCTAAAGTGACAGCCTCAGTTAAAACACCAGCTCCAACCAAAGCACCAGCTAAATTCAAACATCTTAATTTGAAGCTCACTGATCGGCCTGATAAAATTGGCACAAGAGGAGACACTGTAACCCACTGTAACCCACGATAAGGGGTCCACCGACCCACCTATGGTAGCCCCGAATGTGTCCTCGTTTGTGCCACTTCAACAAAATAGAACATCAGAGCCTCAATTCGAGGAAGGAGAAACGCCAAACCTCTTTAATTTAAATCTTCCACCGGAAGCTACACCTTATACTGTGGTCTTAGTAAATGTACCTCCACTTCCTCCCAACACCACTGAAAATTGATCAACCCTGAGAAATAAATCTCTTTATTTCTTGTCATCTAGGGTAGGACTTAAAAACCATCTTTTTGCAGAGTTTAAAATGGTTAGACGAGCTAGATGTGTGGGTACGTCGACTAAAACGTTGAGGGGTGATTGTGTAGTTTTATCATTCCGGTCCCCTAAACTGGTTCGTACAGTGTTGGAAAGAGTGGCCATGGGGACTTATGATTCCCACCTTGTTAACATTCTTCCCCTTGGTTACTTCTATTCCCCTCCTCCACTATTTAGACGTTTACTCCCCGCCCGTTATCCAATCATGAACTCGGAAGAACCATGGGCTAAAAGATATGGAATTCCTACATTTAACTATTATGATACTCTTAGTGGTCTGGAAAACATCGACTGACTGCAGTCCATTACTACTATCCCCACTGCATCAGGGTTAAATGAAGTTGTTCATCTTGATTCCTGCACGAAGGAATACATAGACGAATCTGGGGAGAAAATTCCACCAGTGGTGTTAACCATGTGTAATGGTGTGGAGCTCGAGGGGGGTGTTTTGACAGCAGAAGTTGACACAGGGCGGGGGCGACCAGCTGGCCCCACTCCTACATACTAACACTATCTTGATGTCCCCTGCAGCTTTGTCTACCCCCCTGAAAAGTCTATTGGTGCTTAAAATTTCTTCCTGGGATATAGCTGGTATCAGGTCCAAAGTTGAAAATCCTATCTGGAGGGACTTTGTTCAATCCCAGGATTTGCTTTGTTTTCAAGAAACTTGGAGTCTTGAACCAGTGCACTTGAATGGTTACAGAACTTTTTGTACTCCAGCTGTAGCCATTCCTCATGGGACACCGAAGGGAGGTTTGAGTGTCTACTTATCAAACAAATTAGTGCTTGAGAAAATCACCGAACCTGTTAAAGATATCTATTTCCAAATTTTGGTTCTTCGCCAGGCTTGTGACATCCCAATTGTTATTGTCAATATATATAATAATATTCCTTCTGATGATGTTGCAAATGTTTTAAGGAAATTGACTAAAGCCTTGCTTGCACAGGGAAAACTTTCTAAGCACAAACTGATGGTGATCATGTTGGGGGATTTCAATTGTAACTTGTGCGACCTAACCAAGGATATTAGGTGCGGTGTAGCACGAGATGATGGTGTGGGACGTTTCCATTTTAAACATAATCTCTTAGGGGAACAATTTAACATCTTGCTAGCTAATTTCGATCTAGGATTTGCAAATGAAATGTGTATCTCTACCCCTACAGCAGCCCCAACATTTAACGGCAGAGGTTGCTCTACAACTATAGACTATATCATTATTTCTAATAACTGTGGGAACAGAATACATTCTTTTAATGTTCATGATATAGCTTTGAGCGACCACTTCCCGCTTTGTGTGTCTATCCTGCTGCCTACTGCATCATTATTGTTTAATGATGGGGTTAGTAACAGCTTAGACGCTGACTTAGCAATTGGTAAAATTAATGGTTACACTTTTAAATGGGCTATGATAAATGAGGCAGAGACAATTAAAACAGTGGTTAAAAAATGTTTTTCAGAAATAGTTACATGTCTAGAGATAGACTCACCACCTGAAACTTGTCTTGCATCCTTTTCTGTCATATCGAACGAAATTAAAAACTCCCTCACTAGGCAATTTAAGAACCAGAAGAAGGAGGGAGGCTGGTTTGACTCTAGATGCACTAGGCTTATGCAGTCCTAAAAAAGGCGCTGCACAATAAACCCAGATCTGTTGAGGAAATCCGCAGATCCAGAAAAGATTATAAAATGGCAATTAAAGATAGGAAAAATACCCTGAGGTCTGAAGCTTGGAAGGCTCTTCACTCGGCCTCAGAAACAAATGATAGTGCTAGTTTTTGGAAGATTGTGAGAACCCCCTTTCTTAGTGAGGAGACCGGGCCAAAAATAGATATAGCAATACCTGAATCAGACTGGGTCAGACACTTTTCGAAAGTATATGAGGGAGAAGAACATGAAGGTTTAGAACAAGTGGGATCTTTGATCCCCCCTCTTGACCATGCCTTGAGTAGTAATTTGTTTTTTACTCTCGAGGAGGTCGAAAAGGCCCTGAGTAGAAGCAAGGGCGCTAAGGCTCCTGGCCCAGACGGGGTTCCCATAGATATATTTAAAAGTATTCCATCTCTGTGGGCGCCCCTTCTGGTCCAGGTGCTGAATGCTAGCTGTGTTGCTGATTTTCTCTCCACCTGGGTGGAATCTGTCATTGTCCCGATCTACAAAAAGGGAAATAGACAGGGCCCAGCCTGTTATAGGCCGATTTCTCTATTGGACTCCTTCACTAAGATAGCGGGCAGAGTTATCCTGGACCGGCTTCTGAAATGGGCAGAGGAAAACTCTGTTCTGTCTGATCTTCAGTACGGCTTTCGTTCCGGTCTGGGGACAGTAGAACAGGGTTTGAACTTATTGTTGTTGGTCGGGAAATATACGAGGGCAAAACAGGGCAACTTGCTTTTGGCCTTCGTAGATCTCTCCTTTGATTGTGTGGTAAATTCTAAACTGTGGCTGATTTTAGAACAACTTGGGGTTGAATCAAACATTATTTATTATCTTAAACGCTTTTATAGTAACGCGTTGGCCCGCGTCCGCTATGGCCTTAATGGAGAGCGCACAGACAAAATACCAATTAGGAGTGGGGTCAGGCAGGGTTGTGTCCTGGCCCCCTTCCTTTTTAATCTGTATATAAATGGTTTGGAAGATGTCTTGTGCAAAGATAGCATGGATCCCCCATTTGTAGGTGGCCGCCCAATACCAGCACTTTTGTACGCTGACGACGCTGTACTTATGTCACGTACTCAAGTGGGCTTACAGCGGGTGGTTGACAGCTTTTCCCGCTTTATGAATGAGTTGGGCCTGAAAGTCAATACATCAAAGACTTTCACTATGTATTGTGGTAGGCAAATTAAATCTAAGAGGCCAATTTTTATAGCGGGACAGAAGCTCGAATTCGCTAAACATTTTTCTTATCTTGGGATACTTTTTGCCCAAAATGAGATGTGGTCTCAAGCTGTTTCTGCGAAAAAACTCGAGCTTCTTAGATCAACCGCTGCTCTCAAAATCTTTTCAAGCAAATTAGGGACTAGACACCCTGTAGAATTGATTCAAATATATAAAGCCAAATGTGTAGCTGGTGCTACCTACGGTAGTGGGGTTTGGGGATTTGTAAACCCCTCACCTATCCAGGTTGCTGAAAATTCCTTTTTAAAATATATTTTGGCACTCCCCAAAAGCTCCTCCAATTTTAATTGTCACTCTGAATTAGGCCTTTGTTATATCACAGACCTGATTAAAATAGAGCCAGTGCTGTTATGGCATAGGCTGTGGACTCAAGAAGCAACCCACTTAAACAGAGATGTCTTGACAGATATTCTGAAATTGGAGGGTGCTACTAAAATACCTTGGGTGAAGTATGTCTTTAATTTCTTAAAAGATATTGGGAGAGAAGAATATTTTCTGAATCCCATGGATATTTCAGAAATCTCACGAAAAGATTTGAAGAAGGAGTGTCTAGCCCTCTTGGATTTCCACCGGACTGCTGCGGAGGTCTTAAAACCTTCTGTTCAGCAGCACCAATTGGTTTTAGCAACTTTTAAGATTCAGCCCTATCTAATCTATGTAACTAATAACTACGAGCGTTTTCTACTTTTACGCTTTAGATTTGATATCTTCCACAGATTGGTTAGTTTCCCTACGATTAATAATTGGTCACACAATCTACCTCTTTGTCCTTGCGACAATGTCTCACCTCAGAGTACTATTCATGTATTCCTATTTTGTAAACTGTATGATGAAATGAGGAAAAATGTTTTATTGCCATTTTTAAGAGAATTAGGATTTTGTCATTGCCGTGCGGCGATGATTAGCATTCAAGCTCTAGATAATCATGTATCAGTAGCAACAACAATTTTGTACCTAAGAAATGTGATGATTATTAGGAAACGTATGATTATTTAACTGCACTTTAATACTGTAACTGTTTCCTCTATGAATCTAATGAATTATTGTATTTTTTATATGTATATCTTCTTTTTAATATTGTAATCATGCAATTTTTGATCTGTACTTTTATGATTGCACACAACAATCGAATAAAGATATTTTGAATTGAATACTTCCAGTGGTCAGGATAAGCTCCAGGTAATGAAGAGGCGCATTGTCTCAATTTGTAGGATTTACTGTGTGCAGCAGCGCAAGCCTCCTTCAAACACAAAATGGTACTGCTCATTCCATAGAATTGTACTCTTGTGAACATGCCAATTATAGAAACAACACATGCAACACGAGCGCAGGATCCAATCACACAGTGAACCGGTCCAGGACATGCAGTACCAAGGCACGCTTTATTCACCCTCACACTCAGAACAAGTCTAGCGCAAATTTCTTCCCACAAATCCATAGAACAGGTACAGAATATGCAGCACCAGTACAATATATCCCCTAAACACAGGTATACAACATGTAGCAGAAGTGCAGCCAGCCACTCCCACTCACAAAAGAGGCACAGATCATGTAGCACCAGTGTGGGCTTTGTTCACATACCCCCCGACACAGAAATGAACACCACCAGTGAAAGCATCCCCCAGACATAGACATGGTACAGCACATCTATGCCAATGCAAGATTCTCTCATGCACACATGCCACCATTACAGAACAGCCACTAACAGTGCAAACATGCCTCAGTCTGAATTGGTGCAGCCATGGATGGCAATAGTACATGCTTCCTCACTTACATCATGTGTACATATGGGCAGCAGTCAGTAAAGCTTCTGTTGCACAGATCATGTACCAAACATATAGCATATGCAGAAGCTCACACCTGCACATGCACATGCAAAAACCAACAGATACAGAACGTGTAGCATTACTGCAAGCTCACTCCATCATACAGGACAGGTGCAAACGTGTAGCACCAGTACAAGTTGTCCAAGCACAGAACATCTAGCACTAGTGCACGCTCTCCCCAGCAGGTATAGAACATGTAGAACCAGTGCAAATCACCCCCCTGGACGCGCATACACACACTACAGAAAATGTAGCATGAGTGCACGCTGTCACCTATAGGTACATAATTTATAGCACTGCCACCACAAGTATGGAACATGCTGCACCAGTGCAAGTTCCTTCCTCACACACATGCAACAGGTAGAGAACATGTAGCACCAGTGCAAACTACTTTCACAGACACTGCAAAACAAACACACAAGAGGTGCAGCCCCTATGTACGCTTCCTTCAGACTTAAAACAGGTACAGTATTTCAAGTACAATCTCGTGTTCTCTCAGACATGCACACCACCATTATTATACAGCCAACAGCAGTGTAAATGTTCCTCTCTCAAAAGTGGTCTAGCGTGCATAGAAGCTGTGCACGCTTTCCTGTATACAATACTCCACAAAGCCAATCCTTGCTCACGTTTATGTGTCTATTTCAGTTGCCTTGCTTCTATTTATTTCTTTACTCTCTTTCTATGTTTGACACTCCAACAGGTGCTTTTTGATTTCGTGCCACATAATTGTCACAAGAAAAGCATACAGCAGAAATGTGGAAGCCAGAACTTCCACCTTTCTAGACAATGAAAATACTATGAACAAGTGTTGGCGATGCCAATTGGTGTCACTTGTTTATAAGGGTAGATGAAACCAATTGGTATTGCCAGTGTATGTGTTTAATAACTTTTGATCTGTTAGAGCTAGAAACAAAATGTTTTTTTTTATTGAAATCTTTTACTTATGACGCAGATGGTGCATTATGTGGCAAAGGAGCAAAATCCATGATTATTCGGAAAACTTTGCTAATAAAGGAAAGTAGGGCTAAATGTACATTTGATGCTTGAAGAACATTTAAATAGTGTGTGGAGTGCAAACAAAATAATAACTTTCTACTGGTGTAAGTCTTTGAATGAGTACAAGAAGAATAAGGTATTTTACACAAAACATAGTGGCACTTGGAAATTTGGTAGCTACACAGCCCTGTCAAGTACCACGCACCAGGCATTAGACTAACACATTTTAGTGCAGTTGGCCGCATCACTACACTAACATGCATTAGTCATGCATATATGACCCACTGCAAGGATCATGAAGTGTTCCAAAAGCAGCCCCCGTGCACGACACTGTATGCACAGAGGCTGATGTTGTGTGCCACAGGTCTGCCTAACAGTTTAGATCCCCCCCGGCGCTTCGGAAACTGGTTGCTATGGTGACCAGGGGCCGTGAGCTACATTGTTTCAATTACCGTGCTTCACACCCGCCGCAAAAACACATTTTACAATCTCTCTGGCAACCCCGACTAGCTTCTAAAACACACATAAGACGCCTGCTGGGTTATCCATGCAGGTAGGATAGTTGGAAGTCTGGCCCAATTCTTTCACAGGCGGGCTGCAGCAGGCAACACCAGATCATTTTTCCGGCCACAGCGCCCGCCCAGACAGCTAGTAGGGGTGCCATGCAACAGGCCCAACCCCTGATAGCATCATGCAGGTGGCTGGCGTGCCTAATGCGTGCACACCCGTGCTTACCGGAGTTAATTACCACCAGTTGTGGGGTATCACATGATGATACTCCCAGCTTTCTATTACTGATCCCTAGCCAGCCCGTAGCGAAGTGCACTACAGCACAATCCAGCCAGTCACAGCTGGCTGAGCCGAAAAGAGCTTTGCACCTGCAGCGTACTAGGTGGTGTCTGGACGACCCCCATCCCAGCTGCGGAGAGTCTGGCCCCCGGATGCAGGTGGGATTGCGGACATGTTGACAGGGCAACTGCCCTGCGTATGGTGAGCTTTCTTCCCTTTTGGAGGATCTGGTAAGGGAAGGGGGAACCTGTTGAGGTGAGAGGCGGTAACATAGATTAGAGTACTTAAGACTTGAGGGCTCATAAGGGAAGGCCATAAGGGTTGTAGACTGGTGATGTCTGATTGAGCACTGCTGTGACTGCGTTTTATCCCAGCTGTACGAAATGCCTGTTGTCAGGGTGAATCTCTACTGAGTTTCCAGGCCCAAAATACAGCAGTGGCAGCTGTGCCTTTACCAGCCACTGAGTGTCGGCCTCAGCTGACAACTGCCTCCTGCTGCTATAGCCCTGGTGTGGCATTCTGAGCTTCTGTTGATAGCGCTTCAGAATGTGACGATGTCAATGGGACTGGGAAGGCAGTTGAAGATCAGTCTGTTTCCCAACTGGAGTGCACTGATGGATGGGATCCTTTTCGGTAAATAAACAACTTACACGTTTTATCTACTACATTGGTTTCTTTGTGAGTTCTTCACTTCGTTGCACTGGCGACAGAGGATGAATGGATGACCTAAAGAAATGATCTCAACATCAAACTTAAGTGTCTTATGTTGAGCTTAAGCGCCTTTATTCAACAGTTGCTTCATGTTTGTGAACAGCATCCAAAAAGAAACCCACTCAAGGTACTGATTTATTTGTTTCTTGTTTCCCTGAGACTCTGGGATCCTGTTACTATTTGGGTGTCTGTGTTTATTTTTAAATTACCTAGTGAAGACTCGCGAGCACAAGCATGGGCACTGAAACTCTGTGCTCTGCCTTGCTTGACTCGCGCTCACTGCAAGGACATTTATCCTGTAACTTGTGTGCCAGAACCTTCCCCCACGCACCGCTGTGTTTAAAGGCTAAACACTCTCAGTTTCAATTCCAACCAGTGACATTAACGTTGTCACGTCATGCTTACGTGGCAGCCATCTTGAGAGGAGTTTTATTTCATTGGAAATAGTGAGTTTGGCTGCTTCCTTGTGCTTTGCGTGTTGTTTCAGTGGCACGCACACTCTTACTTTACCACATACTTCGGTGTGAATTTATTAGCGACTGCGGCTTCTTCTCCGTTCTTTGCGTGCTGCTTCAGTGACACACACACATGCTTTACAAGGAATTTCAGTTGGAATATCCATCGACCTTGAGGTAGCAAGTTCTGATGTGTCATTCCTCTAAAGTGACATGCACACTGCACACATAATACTCATATCAAGCTGCCTTTTGTTTCCTTGGGTGCATCAGTGACATACACACTTTATCTCAAAATTTAGATTTTCCTAGTAATTTATGACGGAAAGTCTTATTTTTATTAAAGACATGGAGGCGGGTATTATGCTTTCTAGTCTTGCTTTTATTACAATAGCAGTCAAGATAAGCACTAAAAACTACAGTTCCCAGAAGGCCAAGCAAACTGCTGACCAATGGGAACACATGTAATCAACAACAGTAACCAATGAGTGAGCAATCCCTAGGTATAACGTAAGTTCTGACTGCAAACAGCCCTCTTTTCGTCGGCAAGCCGATTAGATAAGGTCCATAAACTGAGGAAATATAGAGCAAACAATACAAAAGGCAAAAGGCTAAAGTCCAAGCAAAAAGATCTTGACCACGATCCAACAGAGTCATCCTTGAGGCGGAAATGAGGATCGAGGAATCACTGATGGGCGAAGGAACATCCTGTAGTAGAGCAGAATTCTTATAAAGACCATGATCCCAATCAGGAAGAAGCGGGAAGCAGAGCTTGGGCCGCTGTAGGAAGGGAGAAAAAACACATATTAAAAGGTGTTGCAGTGGGATAATACTCGCCTCTGTGTCTTTAATAAAATTAAGACTTTCCGTCATAAATTACTAGGAAAATTACATTTTATGACAAGACCAGAGGCTCCTATTATGCCTGTTCAAAGCATATCAACAACCAAAGAAGCAACAGTTATAACAGGTTAACAATAAAACATTCGAAACACATTGTCATTGGACCAATCCGCTGATCTCAGAATGTCCTCCAATCTGGAGCCTGCCCAAAAAGCTTGGGAAGCCACGGCTCCCCCTGGAGGAATGGGCCCCAAAGACAGAAACCTCAATGCCAGCCAGGGACATAACCCAGCGAACCCAACGAGCCAAAGTAGCAGTGGAGACAGGATTGTGAGGTTTGCGGAAAGAGATGAGGAGTTGGGAATGAGAGGATGCTCTGAGATCTAAGGTTCGTTGTTCATACACCTTAAGGTATTGACCCACACACAATATAGGTTGAGAAGGAAAATAGGGATACAAAACAGAGTTCAAATTCGATTTTGTACACTTGTTAATGTGAAACATCACTCCAGCAGGAGTTAACTGGAGAGAGGATACATCCATCACTTTAACATCAGAAACACATTTGATAGAGACCAAGCACAACAACATAGCAGAAAGCATTTTTAACGAAATATCTGAATTATCTGACCAGTCAGAAAAGAGTTTGAGAACTAAATTCACATCTCATAGTTTGGAGCACTTTGCCAACGGAGGTTTTGAAAATTTGACGCCTCTTAGTAACTGACAAATAAGGGGGTGTACACCGGCATGTTTACCTTCGATTGGACAATGTTTAAAGGAGATCGCAGATCTATAAAGATTGACCGTTCTGTAGGACTTACCTACACTGGCTTCAGAAGCCAAAAAATTGACAATATAATTTAAAGGTGCTGAAAAGGGTTCAATATGTTTTCCCACACACCAGCTTGCCCACAGAGTCCAAGCCAACATGTAAGCTTTTGTGGTTCCTGGAGCCCAAGCCCTGCTGATAAAGAGAAAAGCTTCTTGCAAAATGAGGAGGTCAGGTTGGCTAGACCTGCAACTTTCCACGCAGACAGAACCAAAGAATTGTCCAGGTTGTGCGATGACCCAATGGATTTAGAAGAATGTCGTTGCGAGCAGGAAGGAGGACTGGAAAGTACACTGCCATCTCCGACAGGGATGGGAACCAAATCTGTGATTACCAAAAGGGAACCACTATCACTAGAGATGCAAGTTGACGTCTGCTCTGAGAGAGGACCCTGTTGATCATGACGAAAGGAGGAAAAGCATAGTTGATATGAAGAGACCAGTCTTGGATTAAAGCATCTGTTACCAGAGCTAAAGGATCTAGACGTCAACTGAAAAACTGAGGGAGTTGAGAGTTGAGGCGAGAGGCAAAGAGATCAATGTTGAAGGGCCCCATTTTTGACAGAGAGATAGAAAGACGGATGGAAGAAGCTTCCAGTCGCTGGAATCCTGAAGATAACGAGAGTGCCAGTCTGCTACGGAGTTGAGGTTGCCAGGAAGATACTCTGCTCTGAGAGAGATCTTGTTGAGAAGACAACATTCCCAAAGGCTCTTTGCTAACTCCGCGAGTGGTTTGGATTTTGTGCCACCTAGATGGTTTATGTAGCGGACCGCAGAAACATTGTCCATGCGAAGAAGGATAGAACAGCAAACTTTGTCCTTTACGAGGCTCTTAATTGCAAAGGAGCCTGCCAGCATCTCTAAACAGTTTATGTGCAATCTCGACTCCTCACGATACCATGTATCTCCAGTCTATATTGTACCACAGCGGGCGCCCTAACCTGATAGGCTTGTATCAGATTCTAACACAAGATCTGGGGCCAAAGCGAAGATTGTTTGCCCGTTCCACGTATTTAAATGGTCTATCCACCATTGAAGCTCTAGATAAGACTCATGATCCAAGGAAATGAGATCGAAATAAGCCAGGCCTTAACGCAGATGTCGAATCTTTAGGTGCTGGAGGGCACGATAATGAAGAGGCCCTGGAAAGATCGCCTGAATGGAAGCGGAAAGCAGACCTAAAATCCTTGCGAGAGATCTGAGTTAGACCAGAGAGCTCCGAAGCACATGGGAAATTTCTGACTTTATATTGGAGACTTTTGACTGAGGAAGATGAAGAGAAGCAGTGGAAGAATCCACGAGAAAACCCAAGAAATCAATGAGCGTGGATTTTTTGGGGTTTAGAAGGAATCCCAGATATAGAAGGAGAGATCGAGTGATGCTTAAATGTGAAAACAGAATTAACTTGTCCAGGTTCATAATCAAGATGTCGTCGAGATAGGAAATTAACCTGATCCCGAGGGACCTCAGGTCTGTCACCACTGGTTTCATGATCTTTGTAAAGCACTATGGTGCTGACGACCGGCCGAAGGGGAGGGAGCAAAACCAATAGGTTACTCCTAACCATTGGAATTGAAGACATTTTGTGTGAGCGGAATGAATAGGAATCGTAAGATATGCGTCATGTAAATCTATTCTGACCATCCAATCGTTTAAACGAAGAGCATCCCTGAGATGGATAATGGTTTCCATTTTGAAATGGCGGTAAACCACAAATTGGTAGAACCACTTTATATTTATGACAGGACGAATTTTCTTGTTCTTCTTGTGCACAAGGAAGATGGAACTGAGGAAGCCGGAAGGATCTAGAGGAGCAATTTGGATTGCCTGTTTGTGAAGAAGAGATTGAACCTCAATTGAAACTAGATGTGCCATGTCGGAAGAGAAGACAAGAGGTGGAGGGAAAACTGTTTGGGACGGTAGAGTGTAAAACTCTATAAGATAACCTTGGATAGAGTTTAGAACCCAAGGATCTGGGGTCAGAGTTCACAATTTTTTAACTAATAGTCTTAAACGACCCCTAACCGGGGAGGATCTTAGAGACTTATCTTGCTGGGAATTGTTGTGGAAGTTCTTCTGTCCCCGACCTCTGAAACCTCGACCTCTTTGGGGATAGAATTGGGGTTTGTAGTCTTGATAGTTGGAGTTGGAAGAACCTCTGGAGCCTTGATTCTGATAAGAACGGCCTGCAAAGCGGCTCCTGCCTCTGCCGGCGAGTCCAAAAACCAGAGGAGAAAAAACTTTCTTAATAGATTGTTGAGCTTTATCAAGCAAAGCAAAAGTGGTGACGAACTTGCTTAAGGCTTTTATCAAGAATCACTGAACAAAAGGCTGTCGGACTTAATGCCAGGGTCGAGGGTAGCCAAATTTGCCAACTTGTGGTCAAGTTTAATAAGGAGACCTTTGGGATGTTCGTGAATAATGGTGAAATTGGCATTTCCTAAGAGACAAAAGGCCCTTTGTACCCATAAGGAGATATTGTGAGGATCCAAATCTGTGCCATCCAAGCGAGCTAATTCCGCCAAGTCAAAAATGCGAGCAAGGGGCCCTACGTCGTCCAATAACTTGTCTTGACAAGTGGATCATGCCCTATCCGCCCCATTACGGGGATCTTTGCCAAACTTGGAAAAGAAAGTTAATAAAGGCTGATCAATAAATAGAGAGATAGTAATATTAGACGCCAGAGAAGGCTTAGGACATTCCGACTTCAGTTTGGACCTGGTAGATTTGTCCAAAGGGAGACGAAGTCTGGCAGAAATGTAATCACAAACATGGGAATACGGGAATCACTCCGTGGAATTAGGATGGTGAATAGAGGAGGGGTCAAACATCGGAATACCCTCAGAGTCGAAAACAGGTGTGGAGGAAAAATAATTAGATTTACATTTTTTATGAGGAGAGGAAAGAGGATCAGTGACATCAAATATTTCAAATAAATCATCAGCATCATTCATATCATCGTCTGCGTCTAAAATATGGGAAATTACAAGTTGTTTAGGTACCGCCACATTTTTTGACTTAACTTTACGTTTACCATCTGAAAAAGAATTCCCCTCCTTGGAAGGAGGCCTGGAAGGCACTGCATCCTAAACCTTGCATGAGGAAACCTTGCTAACCATGCGGATGCATCGGCAAGAATCATGTCTGGTATTGGAGGGTACCAATTTCCGCTTTTTTGTATCCCCCGCAGAATGGGCCTAAGCTTTGGACATCAGAGACAGCATAGAATTTTCCATATCCTTGGAAAAAGCATTTCAAAGAGGCCTCCACCACATGCTCTACAGAGTAATTAATAAAGACATTCAAATCATTTTTTAAGGCTTCCCCTTCATCATTCTGCATATCTGAGCTGGGGGAAGCTGTCAATCTCCATAATAAAGGAATGAGGTTAGAAAAAATGCTGGAACCAAAAGGGTTAACTAAGCCCAAGTTGTGAGCCACCAATGGATGTCAAAACAGTGAAAAGGGGGAGAGGAGAAACCACACCCTCTGGGGCAGAGAACAACCGGAAAGCAGAAGGATGGAGCTCCCGTGAGCTCCCGTGAGAACCACGATGAAAATGTGAGGTGCGGCAGCTCAGGAGATACCAGCTCACCAAGGCGAGGGAAATGCTAAGAAAACGGCAGAAACAGCCGCCGCGCGATGTGTTAGAGCAAGCATCAATGCGCGCGAGCGGCAATAGAGGGAGAGTGTAATTACCGGCACCCACGGGTGAGCGCGATATCGGTCATGAAATACAATGCTTTGAAGGGTAATGGTGCTTAAATAAACAGTTGAGATACCATGAAACAACAAATAAAACAAAACATGCGCACACAAAACAAATCCCAAATAAGTAAGAGAGGTACTTATCTGACTGTAAGCAGCAAGAAAAGAGGGCTGTTCGCAGTCAGAACTAACGTTATACCTCGGGACTGCTCACTCATTGGTTACTGTTGTTGATTACATGTGTTCCCATTGGACAGCAGTTTGCTTGGCCTTCTGGGATCTGTAGTTTTTAGTGCTTATCTTGGCTGCTATTGAAATAAAAGCAAGACTAGAAAGCATAATAGGACCCTCCAGTCTTGCCATAAAATTTGTTTTACAATTGCATTTGAATTAACCCTATCGCTGCTGCCGTCGGCCGTTGGACGTCGCGCGAGCTACCTCCCTTGTGCTGCGCACGTCCAACGGCCGACGCGGCCGCACCCGTTTCTTCGAACGTTCAGCACTGGCTCTGAACGTTCGAAGCAGTAAACGGGTTAATTCTCTATGCCTGTTACCTATTTCTCATAATTATTTATTTGTTTGTACTTGCCTTTTCAGTGGTTTTTTTTATGTTGTGAGACTGTATCCAATATGCAAAATGTTACTGCACCACTCTTCTTTTTGTAATCTCCTGGTGATTCACCTATTAGGTGGCAAAAGTGGCGTAAAGTTTTTGAAAGATATGCCAGGGTGTGTGGCTCTTCACTAAGTGCAGAAAGGAAAATGGCTCTACTGCTATATTGTCTAGGGTCAGAGGGACAAGAGGTTTTTGATCATCTGCCCAAAATTCATGATGGGGACCTCAACAAATATGAAATTTGTATTGCTAAATTGGACAAACACTATTTACTCAAAGTTAGTACCATACTTGAAAGATACCATTTTTGTCATAGGAGTCAGTTAGAGGATGAGATTATAGAAAACTATGTAACTAGTTTGAGGAAATTAGCTTCAACAAGCAAATTTGGTTCCACTCTTGATGAAAGGATTAAGGACCAATTTATGTTGGGGTGCAACATTGCACATGTAAAGGGTGAACTCTGGCAGAAGTCTGAACCTTCCCTTGAGGATGTTCTTCTTATTGCAAAAAGGATTGAACATTCCATCAGATGTGTGGAAGTCATAAGAAAATAAAGTGATAAGAAAGATTCTGTTCAAGTTGTCAAACAATCTCTAAAGGATCAAAAAGAACATGAGAAAAAGAAAAGTAATTTTGATAAAGTGGAAAAGTCTAGCACCTTTCAAGGTAGATGTTTTTGTTGCAGGAAAGTAGGTCATTTGGCCAATGATAAACAATGCCCAGCTAGTAAAGTCACTTGCAGTAATTGTAAGAGGAGAGGCCATTTTGCTGCTGTCTGTAAACTAAAATGCAAGACATTCAAAGGAAGGGTAAATGAAATTAATGATGATGTTGCTTGTTCAAATGCTGTCCTTTCTTGTGTAGAATGTGGGTAGATATTACTAGAAATTACTGAAAATGTTAATAGTAGAAGTAGCCCAATTGATTAAATTTTGATGGAAGGTGAAACAACCAATGTTCTTTTTGATTCAGGGGCTAAAATCACCATAGTTTCTAAGGAGTTTTACTTAAAGAAGGTCAAAGATGAAACTAAAGTACCTAAATTAATTGGTAACAGTCTCAAATGAGCGCTCAGCAAGTTTAGGTAAGTCACAAACACAGTCAATTCGGTTCTCCAGGAAAGAACAGAGCCGGTTACCACGACTCAACAGTTGAGCCAACTAGGTGGTTCAGTTTCACAATAAAGAAAAAGTCTTTTCCGAGCACTCTTGATATCAATAAACACAGTCCTCCAGTATTGGTTCCCACGCTTGTGTCGTTTTTGATTTATTATTTCTTCATACTTTTCCACTTCCTCACAGCGCAGCCAACACGTGTTTCGCCAAGTCTATATTAAGACATCAGACTTCCTCAGGGCTGCAATTAACAATAAACATATTCCAATTCATATTATCTCCACCTAACATTCTCATATTTAGCACACTTAAGAAGGGATACACCCTCACAACTCCCTAGCGTGATAGTGACTAGGGTACAGTTAAAAGAAAGAGAGTCCCGAACCAAGAACACTCAAGGTTCACCCACATGTGTCAGTAAAGTGTATATGTCACATAAAGCCGCGACATCAGATTCGCAAAGTTACATTGAAAGACAACATTCTCTTATACTTTAAAGATATGAGGCATAATCTACATACCCTCATAAATTCATCCTGGTTATGCAAATTTATTCCAATTATATCTCGTCCTTATCATATATCCGTTGCTCTTACTTCTAAATTATAAATATCATTACTTAATCATATACAATTACTAAATCATATATAATAATTACTATGCACCATGTCTATACTTCATTACACTCTCATCTCGCCAGTATTAATCCTACCTCATTCTATACATCCGCATTACTGTTAATACTTTAACTAAGGATAAATATCCCTTCAATCAAAAGACTCACCAATTCATATATCTCTTGTGGTCGATTATGTATATCAGGGCAGCACGCTAATACGGGCTTCAAGGTATCTATAAATCATAAACGATAATTCATACCGGTTACAAACTCTACTAATTGAATTCCTGTCTTTTGCCTACATAACCAGTACTCAGCTCACCTTGTCTTCAACCTTAATATTCCAAGCCCGACTCCGATCTTCTATTTATCTCCAAAATATCTCCAAATAAAACGCGTGTTCGCGTTCTGAAAAAACAACATAAACCTAGCTCAAGTTAGCCAATTACACCAAAGCGTCACCAGCATTAACCTCTATTTACCCAAAAGAGCCAAAGTTTCACTCTCACCTTAGTTTCCGACTTCGTTCTTTACAAATACGGCGTGCTGCACCAGCTCCATCTTGTAATGGCTTTAAATAACGATGCACTATGGGCGCCATCTTTAAGTGGTAGAATGCGATCTAGTTTTCTAAATGTTGATAACTAAACTAAACTAAACCCATAGTTGTTAATACATTTATACATGTATGTAAAGAAATCACGTACTCTGATTCATAACCTAAATTATTAACCAGCCCTTGTATATCGATATCTCGCAATTGATCATAACAGTATCTCGAAGTCCCCATTATAAAACGGTTATGGCCTGTAAGGGTCTATTCACGCCATCTTATGGTGATTAAATACGCCACATAAATTTAAAATTAAGTCGGACCTCCGAGTATGTGATTTTCGATCTAACCAGTAAATTAAAATATTGTTCTAATTATATTAATATTCTGCCCTTGCGAAGTAACGTAATCTTAAAACTGCCAACTAGTATAATAATTAGATTACTAGCACCATTGATCTTAAATCTGCCTATCATCAGATTAAACTTGGTGAGGACTCAAAGGATTGTACAGTGTTTGTGACTCCCTTTGGGACTTATCATTTTGTCAGACTTCCTTTTGGTTTGGTCTCAGCAGCTCAT
Organism: Lissotriton helveticus; assembly: GCF_964261635.1. NCBI lineage: Eukaryota > Metazoa > Chordata > Amphibia > Caudata > Salamandridae > Lissotriton > Lissotriton helveticus. The sequence goes on along the minus strand of NC_136059.1, from coordinate 935,252,078 downwards.
CAATCCACTCAGAGTCAATGGGGAAGCAAAAGGGGAGAGGCCGCCCCCCACTCACAACATTGTAAACAGCAAAGGCCTCACCCCAATTACACTAAATCCTCACGTAAATGACAATCCAAGGGTTTTCAATACTCCTCTCAATTCCCTTGAGTGTGATTCTTTACACTACTCTGATATGTCACAGTGTATTGCTAGCTACTTGTTTTTAAGTACAAGTATCTTGGTCTCAGCAGCCTCGGTTTTTCAGAAAGCTTTAGAAAATGTTTTGAAAGGACTAACTTGTGTGAGAATATATCAAGATGATATATTGATTTTTGGGAGAGACATTATGGAGCATGATGAGAGGGCCTTGAGTGTTCTGGGCAGACTCAATGATTTCATCTTCCAAGATTGAGAAATTTAAATTTAGGAGGGAGTCCATTGACTATATAGGACATTCTTTCTCAGCGGGTGGTGTGATGCCCAAAGAGGATATGGTTGATGCCATTCGCAAGTTGCATTCTCTCAATAACAAAGAGAGTTAATGAGTTTTCTAGGAGTGGCAGGATACTACAGTAAATGTGTGTCACGTTTCACCCTAGATTAGCCCTGCTTTCACACACATATAGCGTATGAAGTACGAATGGGGGACTACATGTCCCAGAATGCCAAGTGATCATGTGTCTCCTTTCTCCTGTCTATGCTCCACCTATTTATATACGTTTCAGTGCGCCGCTCAGTGCTTGTCACCTGAGTCTGGAATTGTACTTCTTGTGGAGAGAGCTCGTTTCTAACGCCTTGGATTGCTGTAAGAACGATAGAGAAACCCCGGAGCATATGGCGTGTTATCGCGGATTGCGAAACCGCATTTCTTCGAACTACCCGGGCAGGAAGCCGTTTTTTGGAATAAAAGAAATGCTCGCGCAAGGGCGCATTTGCATTTCAGTGTGAAGTCCTGGATTGTATTGACACGTGAACGTGGGAGAGCTCTCGCGTGTTTTTTGAGTATTCCGGAGACAGACTTTGATTCAGAGGAAAGGAAACGCTCACGCAGGAGTGAACGAAGGCTTTGGTGTTTATTCAGCTCTGGACATTGTGGTGAGCTGAGTAAAGGGAATCAACTCGTATTCATGGATTTTGGGATCCTGTCTCCCTTGTGAACTTCGTGGTTTTTTATGCTGATACTGTGCTGATGATTGGAGAAGCAGTATTTTTTCATCACTTAACTTTATTGAAATTGGATTCTGCAACAACAGATCTAACAGTCAGCTAAGTACTTATCTTCAATTGAATTTTACTTGACTTACTGATAAAGTAGACACTGATTCAAGTGATATTTCTAGTAAGAGAGGATTGAAGGACATCGTGAATATTATTTGTTTTTTCTTTATTTTTCTCTTTTTGGGCCTTTTTCTTGGAGTGTTTGTGGCAGCATACACTTATAAGGATCCCGGGGCGCGTTATAGGAGTAAGGACTACACTTCAGACGTATGCCATTGAGGGTTCTCTCTGCCACAACGTTTTGTTTATTTGTCCCTTTTTACCCCTTCCCCGGTTGTGGTAGAATCTGGGAGGTGCTATAGAAATACTCTCAGGTCCTGCCATAGTAGGGGAGGAGGTATTCAAGCATTGCTCCTGCTGTGTTTGGCTTTAAGGTTAGTGAACCTTCCTTCTGTACTGGTTTATGACAGAGTGACAAGCCTAAGTATTATTAACAGCCCGAGCGATGGACACCAATACTGTTCTTTCATCAGTGTTGGAATCCCTGACTGCCTTAAGAATGGAGGTAGATGCGTTCCGTGGGGAAAACGTGGAGTTGAGGAACGAAATGATTACCATGAGGAGGGAGGTAGCAGATCTTTCACGTAGTAGTCCTACTGGAGTAAGGGGGCCCTCTTACATACGGAATTGGACACTTCCTCCTCCATCCTCACAGGGCTCCACACAGGAAGGGAGTAGTGGAGCCAGTTCCTCCTCTGTTACGGTGATACAACCGCTTCAGCTCCCTTTAGCTCCCCCTGAGAGATTTTTTGGGGACCCTAAAAAATTCGGTATCTTTTTAGGGCAGTGTAGGTTGCACTTTATGTGCAAACCCACCGTTTTTCCAGATGACCAGTCTAAGACTGCTTTTATAATGTCATATTTGGGGGGTAACGCTGCTAATTGGTCTCTCCCTCTCATTGATAGAATTGACCCTGTATTATCCAACTTTTCAGATTTTTGCGAAGAAATGAAAAAACTCTTCAATAGGAAGGCTCATCTATTGTCCCTAGATAGGGAACTCATTACATTGAAACAGGGATCACAAAATCTGTTAACATATATAACTACCTTTAATAGGTTAGTAGTGGAGACTGATTGGCCTGCAGAAAAGAGAACATCGTTGTTCTATCAGGGGTTAAGAAGTGAATTGAAGGATGTGTTGGCACAGGTTGTTCAAATGCCGGCTACTTGTACTGAGTTAATTGAATTGACTGTACAGTTGGATTATCGTCTTCAAGAACGCAAGGGGGATAAACAACGTGGTGACACCAGACTCATGTTCCCCAGAACCAGAGCAATGGGTGAAGAGCGTACTTCATCTTCAGATGGAACAGAGCGATGCAAGTGGGGGGAATAAGAGGACCCCTCAGTATGGAGGAAAGAAGTAGAAGAAGGCAGCTGAAATTATGTATGTACTGTGGTAAGGCTGGACATTTTCTAAAGAACTGTACATCAAAAACAAAAACACCATATAGAGAGAAGAATGAGGTCTATCCTGCTTTGATTAATACTATACAAAACTCTGTCGCACATATCAATGTGTGTGTGACCTTGGAAATTCACGATGGAAATCCTGTAATGGTGCATGCCCTATTGGATAGTGGGGCTACTGGAAACTTTATCGATCAAACATATGCTCAGGAATTGAAGATCCCTCGCATCAAGAAACTGAAACCGGAACCAGTAAAGGCAGTAGATGGCATGGAGTTGACATCAGGACCGGTGTGCTATCGTACCCAACCAATGATCATGCAGATGGGAACAAATCATTTTGAAACAATACAGTTCGATCTCATCGTTGCTCTGAATTTTAAGTTAATCTTGGGAATGCCGTGGTTGACAATGCATGACCCTTATGTGCAGTGGGCAGCACGAACCATAAGAATGAATTCTTCGTTTTGTATGGAACACTGTACCAAAGACAGAAATCTTCAGTCACAAACCAAGGTGGAAAACCCTGCAGTGCTATTAGCATCAAGCTGCAATACTAGGAGTGTATGTCGTGTTTCAACATTACCTGACAGGTATTCTGATTATCGTGATGTATTCAATGAACAGGAAGCGAATAAGCTACCTCCCCATAGGGAGTACGATTGTGTGATCGACCTAGAGCCGGGAGCTAGTATTCCTTGCAGCCCAATTTAAGCTTTAACGGAAGCTGAGAATACATATCTGCAATCCTATCTGAGTAAGCTTTTGTCCTCTGGGTTCATACGTCCTTCTTCGTCTCCTGCCTCGTCGCCGTTATTTTTCATACCAAAACGTGAAGGCGGACTAAGGGCATGTATCGACTACAGAGCGCTGAACAGAGTGACTAAAAAGAACAGGTATCCTCTGCCTTTAATCCCAGTGCTGATGGATCAACTAAAAGGAGCTACCATCTTTACCAAGTTGGATCTTCGTGGTGCATACCATCTCGTCTGTGTGCGGCAAGGAGATGAATGGAAGACGGCGTTTCTTACTAAGTACGGTTTGTATGAATACCAGGTGATGCCATTCGGCCTGTGTAATGCCCCCGCCGCCTTCCAGTACTTTATGGACGAGGTACTGAGAGGATTGCTAGACGTTTCCTGTATTGTCTACATAGATGATATTTTAATATATTCGGGGACCGAAGAAGAACATGTATTACATGTAGCTGCAGTATTACAACGTTTACAGCAGCATTCTCTATTTGCCAAGTTGGAAAAATGTTTGTTTCACACATCTGAGGTTGAGTTATTGGGATATGTGATTGGCCCAGGAGGCATATGTATGGACAAGAAGAAAACGGATGCCATAATTCATTGGAAATCTCCCTCAAGCATGAAGAGCCTTCAAAGTTTTCTTGGTTTCTCTAATTTTTATAGGAGATTCATCAAAGGGTTTTCTAGCATTATACAGCCTATGACCTTGCTCTTTCGTAAAGGAATCCCTTTCCATTGGAACGATCTAGCGGAAGCCGCCTTTCAATCCTTGAAAAAGTGTTTCATCAGCGCTCCGATATTACGACATCCAGATCCTGAACAACCTTACATATTGGAGACAGATGCCTCCTATTATGCGTTGGGTGGAGTCCTTTCACAAAGACATCCGGATACAGGACAAATCCACCCTGTCGCGTATTTTTCAAAGAAACTGACTCCCTGTGTAATCAATTACAGTATAACAGACAAGGAATTACTGGCCATCAAAAGAGCATGTGAAGAGTGGAGACACTATTTAATGGGGGCTAAGCATACGGTGGAGATATATACGGACCATCGTAATCTATTGTTTTTGAAAAGCGCTAGAGCTTTGACTCCACGGCAACTTCGTTGGTCCTTATTTTTTGCAGATTATGATTTTATCATTAAATATCGACCAGGACCCCAGAACGGGAAGGCCGATGCCTTGTCCAGACCAGTACCCTGTATGGAAACCTTGTCATCTGATACAGAGGAGCCACCTATCATTCTACATAAGGCTTCTTTTCAACCTGTAATATCTGTAGTGATCTCTTCGGGAAACTTTCTGGATGAGGTTAAGGAGCAATATAAACTCCTCAATGAACAGACTTGGATGAATGAAGATCTTGTACAACAATGCAAGAAAGAGGAGTTGTGGTTCCATGACAACAAGTTATTTGTTCCTTCTGTTCCTTTGCAACAACAAGTGCTGTTATGGACCCATGACTCATCATTGGGGGGTCATTTGGGCTAACAGAAAACATTACATAACCTGTCATGGTAGTTTTGGTGGAAGTCTATGAGAAAGGATGCTTCGGATTATGTGACAAGATGTTCTATTTGTGCTCAAGCGAAGGCTAGCCATCAGCCATCTAGTGGGTTGCTAAGATCTATTCCTGTACCGCCGTTACCATGGCATACCGTTTCTATGGATTTTATAGTTGAGATGCCATCCAGTGAAGAGAACAATACAATTTTGGTCGTTATAGATCATTTGACTAAAATGGGACATTTTATTGCTTTGGGGAAACTACCTACATTCGGAGAATTAGCAAGAACCTTTTTACATCACGTGGTACGGTTGCATGGTGTTCCTTCTGTACTACTAACAGATAGAAGCTCCCAATTTACCTCCAGGTTCTGGAAGGCCCTCTGCACAAGCATGAAGATCGATGCCCGTCTGTCAACTAGCTATCATCCGCAGACAGACGGCAAAACGGAGAGGCTGAACCAGACTCTAGAACAATATCTCAGATGTTTCACACTTCAGTTCAGTGATGAATGGAGCACACTGTTATGGACAGCAGAATTTGTGTATAACAATGCCATCCACTCCTCATTGGGATGTTCGCCTTTTTACTGTCTCAATGGTTATCAACCCAATATGTTGCCGTTTGAACAACCTGTTGTGTCTTCCCATCCTACAATACAAGAACATCATGCACATCTGAGGGAGGTGATGCAGGAAGCTAGACAACACTTAACATCATCTAGAGAGAGAGACAAGCTTTATGCTGATAAAAGGAGGAGTGTTGAACCCGCTTATACTGTGGGTAATAAGGTTTGGCTCAGCACTAAGCATTTGAAGTTTAAAGGTAACACCAGATTGCAGCCTAAGTTTGTAGGGCCTTACGCTATTCAAAGCATTATCAATCCGGTTGCCATGAAGCTCACTCTTCCTTCTAAATGGCATATTCACCCGGTATTCCATGTTTCGCTTTTGAAACCTTGTACTCCTCAAGCCAGGTTGTCTGTTAAACCATGTGCCTTAGAGATAGAAGGGGACATGGAGTATGAGGTACAGAACATTTTAGATTCAAAGAGAAGTAGGGGAAGGGTGTTCTATCTCGTGGACTGGAAAGGGTTTGGTCCTGAAGACCAGTCGTGGGAACCTAAATCCAATCTGCACTGTCCTGCGCTTCTTAGGCGTTTCCACGTCAGGTTCCCTGGGAAGCCTGGTGGTCCGCCGGGACGACGGACGTTGAGAGGGGGTTCTGTCACGTTTCACCCTAGATTAGCCCTGCTTTCACACACATATAGCGTATGAAGTACGAATGGGGGACTACATGTCCCAGAATGCCGAGTGATCATGTGTCTCCTTTCTCCTGTCTATGCTCTACCTATTTATATACGTTTCAGTGCGCCGCTCGGTGCTTGTCACCTGAGTCTGGAATTGTACTTCTTGTGGAAAGAGCTCGTTTCTAACGCCTTGGATTGCTGTAAGAACGATAGAGAAACCCCGGAGCATATGGCGTGTTATCGCGGATTGCGAAACCGCATTTCTTTGAACTACCTGGGCAGGAAGCCGTTTTTTGGAATAAAAGAAATGCTCGCGCAAGGGCACATTTGCATTTCAGTGTGAAGTCCTGGATTGTATTGACACACGAATGCGGGAGAGCTCTCGCGTGTTTTATGAGTATTCCGGAGACAGACTTTGATTCAGAGGAAAGGAAACGCTCACGCAGGAGTGAACGAAGGCTTTGGTGTTTATTCAGCTCTGGACATTGTGGTGAGCTGAGTAAAGGGATTCGACTCGTATTCATGGATTTTGGGATGCTTTCTCCCTTGTGAACTTGATGGTTTTTTATGCTGATACTGTGCTGATGATTGGAGAAGCAGTATTTTTTCATCACTTAACTTTATTGAAATTGGATTCTGCAACAACAGATCTAACAGTCAGCTAAGCACTTATCTTCAATCGAATTTTACTTGACTTACTGATAAAGTAGACACTGATTCAAGTGACATTTCGAGTAAGAGAGGATTGAAGGACATCGTGAATATTATTTGTTTTTTCTTTATTTTTCTCTTTTTGGGCCTTTTTCTTGGAGTGTTTGTGGCAGCATACACTTATAAGAATCCAGGGGCGCGTTATAGGAGTAAGGACTACACTTCAGACATATGCCATTGAGGGTTCTCTCTGCCACAACGTTTTGTTTATTTGTCCCTTTTTACCCCTTCCCCGGTTGTGGTAGAATCTGGGAGGTGCTATAGAAATACTCTCAGGTCCTGCAATAGTAGGGGAGGAGGTATTCAAGCATCGCCCCTGCTGTGTTTGGCTTTAAGGTTAGTGAACCTTCATTCTGTACTGGTTTATGACAATGTGTCCAAGGTGTTGCCACCCTATGTGTTCACATGAGAATTCTGCTTTGTAAAGGATGTGAGTTTGTGTGGGACAAAGTGTGTGAAGAAGAGTTTTGCACTTTAAAGGAGAGATTGAGTTGTGCACCAAAGTTGAGTAGTTTTGTTCCTAAAAAGAAGTCTTTTCTGATAACCGATGCTAGAATGAAAGGACTGGCTGCTGTTTTATTACAAAGGAGTCAAGTGCACGATGACTAAATTTTGTTCCTTTCATGGAGTTTGAGGGGGCTGAAATGCGCTATTCTGTTTTGGACAGAAAAGCCCTTGCGGTTTATTGGTCTATAAAAACATTGACAAATCTCTTGTGGGCTGCATGTTTGAATTAAGGATGGACCAGAAACCCTTATGTGAGATTTTTCTTCTTTTAAAGGTATTGATGCAATTTCCAGTAGAATCACTAAATGGGTTGTGGCATTACAAGAGTATGACTTTGACATTAAATATTGGCCAGGTGTTGAGAACAAGGTAGCAGATGCTTTGTCCCGGTTGGTAGATGGTGATGACAAAAGTTTATCTGTTGAGAGTGAAGTGAAGTAGTGTGTGTTGATCTGAGAGTTAAACAAACATGTGGTGGTAGATCGGTATCCTTTACCTAACATAGCTGACATGTTGATGAAGTAGTCTGTTTCATAAAAGGGGGTAGCATTGCCAAAGAAAGGTGACATGAAGCCCTTGTTATGTTTTGGATTGGGTGAGGACATGTTGGAATGTCAAACCTAAAGGAGATGAAGAGGTGGAAAAATATTGGCATGTTAAGGATGAACTTTCAGAGCAAGAAGGCCTACTGGTCTTGGGGATGAAGCTGGTTCCTCCTGTATCCCTTAGGGAGGAACTCATCTCTTTAGCCCATGCAGGTCATCAAGGTATGTCTAAGACAAAGGAGAGACTCAGATTGTCTTACTAGTGGCCGGGTATGGATTTGCACATGGAACGTATTGTCAGAGATTGTGTTCAGTGTGCATTCAGTGAAAGAGTGGCAAAGTCTAAGAGCCAACCCATGGTAATAAGGGAGTGCCCTAATGGTCCATTGCTAGAAGTTGGCTTAGATATAGTTGGTCCCATCCGCTCCTCTGGCTGTGAGTAATATGTTCTAGTTCTTGTTGATTTATTTTCTAGATGGGCAGAAATAGCCTTTACACGTGGTGTAGAAACCAAGCATGTGAAGGCATTTTTAGAAGAACGTATGGCTAGAGAGGGAATACCTGATGTCATTCTTGCAGACAATGGGGTACAGCTAGTTTCAAGAGAAATGGAACAGTTTCTGTGTGCATGTGGCATTAAGCATGAAAAAATTTCATGATATCATCTAGTGACGAATGGAATGGTGGAGCGTTTTAATCGTGTGCTGTAAGAAACCATAGAGATGCAAAATGTGCAAGTTTGGATTGGTGGAAAGAAATATTCAAGAGGATGGAAGCATACAGGGTGTCCCCTCATGCTATTACCAAGAAAACTCCCTTTGAATTATTCAGGGGTAGCCATGTCAACACGCTAGTGGCACCTACTTGTGTTTGGAGGTCGGAAGAGGCTAAAAAGGATTGAAGCTCGTAAACAGCTTTATGACCTAAGGAAGAGTGTTAAGAGGACTGTTCTTAAAGTGGGTGACTGGGTTTTAGTTAGGAATCCTTGCAAGAAAAGTTCGGTTACAGGTTTTTTAAAACCTATGCAGGTCATCAAAGTCTTTATTAATGCGGTCAAGACCAGTAATTATCGCATTTTGAACTTAAACAGAGTTGTTGTGGTTAGAGATGATTTGATTCAGGATCATCTTTTGCATGGGAAAACCCGTTTGGGAACTGACCCTGTGGGCTCCTCCAAAAATACTGAGCCTATTCAAAGGTCTGTGAGGGTGTCTACGCTTCCAGCGTATTTGGCCGAATATGTGAGGTAATTAGCATGGTTCTTTACGAATGTTTGTCCACATCTTATTTCTGTCAATTTTCTTTTTTTAAGTTTAAACGAGGAAGTGTTTTTCTCCTTAGCTTTGTTGTATGTAATGTTTTTTTTTGTTTGTATTTTTTACAATTGATGTTTTCTCTCTGGGTTTAATTTGTAAAGAAAGGAGATATGTGGTATTCTGAGCTTCTGTTGCTAGGGCTTCAGAATGTGATGTCAATGGGACGGGGAAGGCAGTTGAAGCTGTCTCTTAACTGGAGTGTACTGATGGATGGAATCCTTTTCAGGAAATAAACAACTTATAAGTTTCATCTACCACATTGGTTTCTTTGTGAGTACTTCACTTTGTTACACCTGGTATCTTATTGCGTTGCCCCGTACCCACCGCCCCCGAAGACAGAGGTTCAAGAGGACTTTCAATAGATCGTTCTCAGGTCACAGACACACTCCCCAGTCGAAAGACTTATGTTTTACACAAGGAGTAAATTTACAATGGTAGGCAAGCCTATAATGAGCAACAAGTGGATCTCAAAGATTGACGGGGTGGGCAGTGTCAGTGTATATCAGTCTACGGAGCCTGGTTCTGCCTCAATTTAAAAGGTCTGGCTGAAAAGAAGCGTAGCATGTGTCTAACTAACTCAGCACACCAAATTTAACAGACAGACTGACAGAGTCTACCAACCACCACCCTTTCAACATCAACAATTCTTTCCTCCACAGCCTTTCAATATTATGATGCCCAACCAGCCATTTTTAGGGTTTGGCCCGGGCCGATCAAGAGGACGACGAAGAAACACAGGGGTGCATTGGAATGTACCCCTAGCAACAACGACAACTCGCGGTATGATGCCACCACCGGTACAACCAGGGAGCAGCCACGAACACAGCTCAAGAGACCAAAACTTCTATCTTACAAAAAGGATTAGGATTTATACCCACCTACAAAGGAAATGCCTTTCAAGTCTGTCTGGAATTGGCAGGTTTCTTCCGCAAAATTTGGCTAAACTCTTTCTTTAAAAACAAAGATTCTGCAGATATCGGAAAAAACATTGTAAACACAGGTTTGAGACCTCCATCAACCTTCAATCCTCCCCCACACTTAATTCCAGTAAGGGTGACTGCATTTGAGGAAGCAGTTCTACATGATATGAACAACAGATTGAAACAGGATGGGGTACAGTACCAAAATTTGACCATTGTTCAGAAACAGGCACTTGAAGGGCTGACACGGGATGAGACTATTACTGGTATACATTCTTTTAGAAAAACATTTGTTCTCTTATAAGGGGATGAATACTAGTGTGACTAATAAACTATACAGTGAATGTGAGTGGATTGAGGGTGTAGAAATATGTAAGAAATTGTGCCCAATGGGGATGTTTATTCATTTTGAATGTCTTGACAGATGGAAAAACATTGCAAATGTGGGTTCAATGGAACTTTTACCGTAACTGACTAATATGGTCTTTTAATAATACGGCTAGGTCTGATATAAAAACATGGCAGTTTTGTTAATTAAAAAAGTGTTTATTGCTGTGGGGATAACACATTTATGTGTATTTTTTATGTTTTTTAGATGGTATTTGACTTTTTAACATTGAAGAGAAAAAGAGGGACAACAAAGTTTTTTTTGTCTTGAAAAAGGTGGTGCAAAAACTAGCAACACACCGAAGCTCGTCAACACTTTTGTCATTGTTAAATCCAAGGAACTAATGTATTGTCATTTTCTAAAATGACCATGACAGGGTGTTTTAGATTCTAATGGAATAATGGGATTTGATGATATTGTATTGAATAACTTGAACTTGTCTCCTTTTTTTATAATTGATTTTAACTTTTTTAATGATCTTTGTGAAATGTATTGTTTATGACTGTGTTTTTATCTTCATTTCATTATACAATACATTTTTTATATTGCTTTTATAGTTTGGGATTCACATTTGCAATGGGTTTGTGTGTGTAATCAGAGGAGATTTCTCACTCTAAAATAATGTGGATGAAGTAGTGTGGAAGTCTGAATGATCTTTTGTGATAACAAGTCCAAGGGAACAATTATTTTACACTATTACAGTCAAACCCCCTGACATGGGGGGAACTGTCGTAGTGATGGGTACTGAGGCATATAGAACTGAGTCCTATGACAGCTGGATGACAGAAGATCTTACCAGTCCTTAAACTTGATCCAACAAAACGTCTATTGGATGAGATCAAGAGGATGATAGATGAAGGCAAAGCTAATCATTGGATTACAGAACATGAAGCTTATTATCTTTTTACACCTCTGCCTATCATCCCGTATTTTTATGTATTACCAAAAATACATAAGGAGCAACGACCACCTCCAGGAAGACCTATCGTTGCAGGGATTGGGTCATTATTAGAACCCCTTTCCACTTTTGTGGATTTTTTCTTAAGGCCGATGGTATCTAAGATGCCAACATTCTTGTTGGACACGAAAGATTTCCTTTGTGTTTTGACAGAGACTCCCTTTGATAGAAGCCAGATGTCTTGGTTTCATTCGATGTAGGGTCGCTGTATACAAGTATTCCTCAAGACGAGACATTAACTATCCAGACAATGCTTGAAGAATTCCCAATTGAAAGCATCACTCCAGTACAGTTCATCATGTCTTGCGCTAGAAAAGTGATGAAAGAAAATTTCTTTCAATTTGAGGATTGTTGTCTCTGCAAGTCTCAGGGACCTCAATGGGCACGGTCTGTGCACCAAGTTTGGCAAACTTGTATGTCCACCATTTTGAACAGTCCAAAATTCTCCTCAACAGCAACCCTTTTTTCAGACACATATGTGTCTGGAAAAGGTATATAGATTACATTTTTGTGGTCTGGAGGGGAGACATCTCGACTTTTCAAGCCTTCCATGTATGGATGAATGAGCAAAATGCCTTCTTGCGGTTCACTTTGGAACTTTCCCGAGAGAGCCTGGCTTTTCTTGACATCCGAATTTTTCCAGAGGAGGGCGGTTTGGCAACTGAGTTGTATAAAAAACCAATGGCCTGCAATTCCCTTTTACCTTTCGAAAGTTACCACCCGAAGTCTCTTCGCGAGAAACTGCCTTTCGGGCAGTTTCTAAGGATAAGGTGTAATTGCACGAGTAAAGAGAAATACCTTGAACATTCTAAAATACTGACGGCAGATTTGAAGACAAAAAACTACCCAGCATCTACGATACGAGACTCAAGAAAGGGAGCGGTGAACAACAATCGTGAAGCTCTAATAGAAGTCAAGACACCCAAGGAGAAGAGCCGAGAATGACTTTTGTCAATACTTTTTCTAGCTAATCAAATGACATCAAAAAAATCATTCACCGTCACTGGAAGATACTGAATTCCGGGAGTGAGAAGCTTCCATTACCAATTTTTAAAAAAATCTTTTTATTGTTTTGAAACACAAAAAGCACACAAAGGGACTCATATAAATATAGAGCATTCCACATTTCTTATCTATTGATTTTCGATACATATGCACCCAACCTTACAATATGGAGTCTCTCTTCATCTTGACATCTCGCCGTCTACTCCCGCAATCCTCAACAAACAGGCTATAGATCTGGCTCTGAATTCCAATCAAGCACCCTTCATGTCCCCTGCAATGAACCTCAACTCCCATCCCCCCACCCCTGCTGCTGGCGCTGCTACCGCAGGAAAAAAATTTGCGAACGTACTACTCTCGTGCCGTAGTTGTATGGGTCATCAGATTATCTACACTAAAAGACCTCATAACCTTCCATGTTGCAGAGATCCCCCCCCACGCCAACTCCTCTCAACCCTAGAAGTACTAGTTACACCTGCTCCTCCCCCACTGATGCTCCCGAATCCGACTCAGCATCCGCATCCACCATCCGGAGTTCCGCTATCAGGGCATCCCATTCCCTTGCCGCTTCTAATGCTCTATCACTATGGGATCTATGCACCTGTTGCATCCTGAGTGAGCTCTCGCTGCCCGCCCACAGAATCAGCGCAGCCTTCCACCTTACATAACTAGGGTCAGCCGTAGCCTTCCAATGGGACGTTATTTCCCTCTTGGCCAAACTGAGGCCTAAGTCCAGGAACTTGCTAGTTATCTTATTTTTACTAGTATGTGGGAACCAGTGTAAAAGGCACACCCCCTTGTCCATATCGATCCGCCGCTCTGTTATCCTGCAGAGTGCCCCGGTCACCTCCGTCCAGTATGCGCCAAGCAGTGGGCAAGTCCATAGCATGTGGACTAGGTCCGCTCCCTCAGTCCGGCATCGGGGGTAGGCCGCTGCAGCACCACAGAAATATTGATTAATTTTTGCCAGGGTAAGATATTCCCTATGTAACACGAAGAATGGATCAGCTGGAACCTGGCATTCCGAGTTCCCTTGCATGCCCTTCGAAGAATTTGGGACCAGGCTACATCCGGGATATCCTTCCCTAAGTACGCCATTCACTGTTCCCGCAATCTCTGCAGCGGGGCAAGTCCGTCCCCTGACATTCTTTTGCACAAGCATGTAATCGCCTGATGCGTGCCCACCGCCATCACCACATATTGACAGGTTTCGCTGACTGGGGGTTCAGAGAGACCAACCCCCCAATATTTCTGCAGGGCAGCACTCAAAGCCGCATGCAATAGGAAGTGGCCACGCGGAAGCCCAAATGATTCTTGTAGCGCATTATACGGCAGCAGTGCTCCGTCGGCATACAGGTCGCCCACCATCTGCAGACGCAGCTCCTCCCAGTCCGCCAGGCCAGACCAGTCGCCACCGTGCGGTGTCACTGTACACATACCCAGTGGTTTCTCGGGCGCATAGGGTTTCAGCACCCCAATCCTGCTATGGTACCCCTTCCAACAGTATCGCAGGGTACTCTCCGCCATGGACAAGTCGTCCATTCTCAGTTTCTGCTGCAATATTATAAAGGACAAGACGTGCCTCGGCACGTCCGGCATGGTCTCCCTCACCAGTCCCCGAAACTCCAGAGCCACCGCTTGGGTGAGGACCTGGAACTGCGCGGCCAAGTAGTATAATTCAAAATCTGGAGATGCAAGGCCCCCCTCTTCTCGCGACCTCATCAACGTTTCCAAGGCTACTCTACGCCTACCGGTCCCCATATTAAGCGACTCACTGCCGAGCGGAGTTGTCGCAAGAACGTGCCGGTATCCGTATCGGTAAAGTCCTGAAGAAATACAATAGGCGAGGAAGCTCCACCATTTTCAGGAGCGCGACCCGTCCCATCACCGACAAAGGCAGAGATCCCCAGAACCGCATGCTACCTCTCAGGCCCCTCATTGCTCTCTCAATATTACCCTCAAGGAGATCCTCCTGTGTATGATACACCCGCGTTCCTAAATAAGGAAGGCACCGTGGTTCCCACGCCAGGCCGGACGGTAATATCGGCGGGCTGCACATGTTAGACACTGGGAAAACACAGGTCTTGGCCCAGTTAACCCGCAGGCCCGAAATGTCCCCGAAACGATCAAGAAGCTACCGTGCCCTGCTCAGGGCGTCCCCGGCATCCTCCAAAAACATAAGGAGGTCATCCGCATAAAGCGAAATATGGTGGTCGCGGCCTCTGAGTCGAAGGCCCCGGTACGCATCCCCTAGTCTTGCGCGCGCAGCTAACGGCTCTATCGCAAGAGCGAATAACAACGGGGAGAGCGGGCAGCCCTGTCTAGTGCCCCGTCCCACTGGATAGGAGGAAGAAACAGCTCTCCCCACTCATACCCTAGCAGTAGCCGACGAATACAATATTTTAGTCCAACCAATATACCCGGCTCCCAGCCCAAACGCCGCCATCACTGAGAACTGGTAGGGCCATTCCAGGCTATCAAACGCCTTAGCAATGTCGACCGAGAAAACAAGTGCTCCACCGCTCCCCCCGCCCCCTCGTCAAGGATCCCAAGCAGCCTACAAACGCTACTGGCGGTATTGCGCGTCGGGATAAAGCCCGCCGGGTCTGCATGCACCAGCCGCGTCATCACGGAAGGAGCCTAGTGGCGAGCACCCAGCTCAATATTTTATAATCCGTAGTAAGAATGGAAAGAGGCCTATACGCAGCAGGGTCAGTTGGTGATTTCCCAGGCTTAAGAAGTGGTATAATGATGGCCTCCCTAGTCGACCCCGGTAATTTCCCCGTCTTCTGAGCCTCCCGGTATACCATCAATAGTCTTGGCGCTAATAGGTCCACGTACGCCGAATAGAATTCGATAGGTAAGCCGTCTGTTGGACCTGGCCCTTTTGGCAGGTTCACCCCGAAACTTTTTGCTTTTTCCTAGCCTGTTTCTGTGACCTGGTGTTAGTGATTTTAGGTCTTGGCGCACTTTTTCACTGTGGTACAGTGTAAAGTGCGTGAGCTCTCTGTGTATGTGTGGTGAGTGACCTGCCCTCCCATAGGAATGAATGGGGAATATGTATGCCATGGTAGTTCCTGATGTGTGGGGAGTGCAGGGTCAAGTTCGGTATGTGCGAACTCGTGAGATTGAATGCTGCGCAATGGTATATGCGGCATGATTGTGTCTAGTGGAGAAGTGCCACTTCTAGAAGTTACTGCAAAAACAACAATGATGGACAGAATGTGGATCAATGTCACACATTCACCCCAGTCAAAAGATCTGGGCCCAAATCCATCGTTTTTCCACTCCACACCACCCTGGGTTAGACAATGGCGATATGCAAATCAGCGCTGACCCTGTGCCCCATGGGAACAGTCCAGTCCGAACTACAAAAGCCATGTCCTTCCCAGAACGTAAACAAGCATCCGAGGACCGGCCCGGTTTCGAGGTAACACCTCTCATCAGCCCGGCTAGCTTGCTTCCAGTGGTGTGGAGTGCCTGGGACTCACGTCTGAGCATCCCCAGTACACTTAGAGCGGTTACTGCAAAAACAACAAAGATGGACAGAATGTGGATCAATGTCACACATTCACCCCAGTCAAAAGATCTGGGCCCAAAACCATCGTTTTTCCACTCCACACCACCCTGGGTTAGACAATGGCGATATGCAAATCAGCGCTGACCCTGTGCCCCATGGGAACAGTCCAGTCCGAACTACAAAAGCCATGTCCTTCCCAGAACGGAAACACGCATCCGAGGACCGGCCCGGTTTCGAGGTAACACCTCTCATCAGCCCGGCTAGCTTGCTTCCAGTGGTGTGGAGTGCCTGGGACTCACGTCTGAGCATCCCCAGTACACTTAGAGCGGTTACTGCAAAAACAACAATGATGGACAGAATGTGGATCAATGTCACACATTCACCCCAGTCAAAAGATCTGGGCCCAAATCCATCGTTTTTCCACTCCACACCACCCTGGGTTAGACAATGGCGATATGCAAATCAGCGCTGACCCTGTGCCCCATGGGAACAGTCCAGTCCGAACTACAAAAGCCATGTCCCTCCCAGAACGGAAACAAGCATCCGAGGACCGGCCCGGTTTCGAGGTAACACCTCTCATCAGCCCGGCTAGCTTGCTTCCAGTGGTGTGGAGTGCCTGGGACTCACGTCTGAGCATCCCCAGTACACTTAGAGCGGTTACTGCAAAAACAACAATGATGGACAGAATGTGGATCAATGTCACACATTCACCCCAATCAAAAGTTCTGGGCCCAAATTCATAGTTTTTCCACTCCACACCACCCTGGGTTAGACAATGGCGATATGCAAATCAGCGCTGACCCTGTGCCCCATGGGAACAGTCCAGTCCGAACTACAAAAGCCATGTCCTTCCCAGAACGGAAACAAGCATCCGAGGACCGGCCCGGTTTCGAGGTAACACCTCTCATCAGCCCGGCTAGCTTGCTTCTAGTGGTGTGGAGTGCCTGGGACTCACGTCTGAGCATCCCCAGTACACTTAGAGCGGTTACTGCAAAAACAACAATGATGGACAGAATGTGGATCAATGTCACACATTCACCCCAGTCAAAAGATCTGGGCCCAAATCCATCGTTTTTCCACTCCACACCACCCTGGGTTAGACAATGGCGATATGCAAATCAGCGCTGACCCTGTGCCCCACGGGAACAGTCCAGTCCGAACTACAAAAGCCATGTCCTTCCCAGAACGGAAACAAGCATCCGAGGACCGGCCCGGTTTCGAGGTAACACCTCTCATCAGCCCGGCTAGCTTGCTTCCAGTGGTGTGGAGTGCCTGGGACTCACGTCTGAGCATCCCCAGTACACTTAGAGCGGTTACTGTAAAAACGATGGATTTGGGCCCAGATCTTTTGACTGGGGTGAATGTGTGACATTGATCCACATTCTGTCCATCATTGTTGTGTTTGCAGTTACCGCTCTAAGTGTACTGGGGATGCTCAGACGTGAGTCCCAGACACTCCACACCACTGGAATCAAGCTAGCCGGGCTGATGAGAGGTGTTACCTCGAAACCGGGCCGGTCCTCGGATGCTTGTTTCCGTTCTGGGAAGGACATGGCTTTTGTAGTTCGGACTGGACTGTTCCCATGGGGCAACAGGGTCAGCGCTGATTTGCATATCGCCATTGTCTAACCCAGGGTGGTGTGGAGTGGAAAAACGATGGATTTGGGCCCAGAGCTTTTGACTGGGGTGAATGTGTGACATTGATCCACATTCTGTCCATCATTGTTGTGTTTGCAGTTACCGCTCTAAGTGTACTGGGGATGCTCAGACGTGAGTCCCAGACACTCCACACCACTGGAATCAAGCTAGCCGGGCTGATGAGAGGTGTTACCTCGAAACCGGGCCGGTCCTCGGATGCTTGTTTCCGTTCCGGGAAGGACATGGCTTTTGTAGTTCGGACTGGACTGTTCCCATGGGGCAACAGGGTTAGCGCTGATTTGCATATCGCCATTGTCTAACCCAGGGTGGTGTGGAGTGGAAAAACGATGGATTTGGGCCCAGATCTTTTGACTGGGGTGAATGTGTGACATTGATCCACATTCTGTCCATCATTGTTGTGTTTGCAGTTACTTCTAGAAGTTGGGATATTTGTGTAATTTGTGCCTGGCGTGTGATTGGCTGGTGAGCCTGGCCCAGGAGTGCCTGGGCCTGCTTGTGGATTGACTGTCTGGTTTGAGGGTGGCAGGGGCTGGGGAGCCCCAGGACGTTGTCTGAGTCAGCCCGTGGATGAAAGGCTGCATCTGCTGCCAGGGAAGTGGGAGGAGATGGCACCTAGGATTGAATAGGGCTGTGCCTGCCTGCCACAATGCTGGCTCCACATCCTGCTGGGCGACTATCGCCTATGCCCCTCACCCTGAAAGAAGTTCCCTATAACCAGTTCTAGCTGGTTCTCACACTGCCTGCACCCTGCTAGACAAAGGAATTTACAGTATAAAAAGGGGCTGTGTCCCCTTACAATTTGTTCTTGTTTTTGGACTTGAATCTGCCAGGGGCGTGCTGCTGCTTGGGCCCAGGGGAATCCCTGGGCCCTGCCCAGCCCCTGGATACCTGATTGACTGCTGGAGGACTTCTTCCTGGGGGCCCTTTTTGCCTGGCCTGAGGATGGCTGGGGGACTTCACTTGCCCTAGAAGCCTTGTCCTGTAATGCCCTGCAGCTGCTGGGACCCTCCTTGCTGTGGGGGTCCTTTCTGGGGCGTTTTGGTGATTTCTGGGCTCTCCAGCGCCTCGTTGGCGCTTTCTTATCCTGATTTCTGGCAGAGCGCTGTGGTTATCCCGTGGAGGAAGCGCTCCTGCCCTGTGTCTGCCCGAGTGCTTCGTGTGCAATCTTATCTTATTGGCGGGTGCCACCCCGACTATGGCGCCCTTTGCGAGTGCCCACCTCGCTTCTCTATTTTATTCTAAGCTCGAGGGTGCCCACCCCTCGGTTTGCCCCATGAGAATCACCGCCGCGGCCGGGCCACAAACAGGAAGTCAGGCGGCATCACGCCTGACTCTGGGCGGGACTTCCAGTTTGAAAAGGAAGTCCCGCCGGCCGCCGCGCACTGATTGGGTGCCGTCTGGAAGGAGGAGGAAGTGCGGGCTGTTGCGGGGCTCCCGTGTGCTGAGGGAGCCCCGGGAAGAGAAGAAGAGGAGTCCAGAGCCTGGAGGGCTCCACCTCCCAAGTCCCAGTCCCGAGATGGGGGACCGGGTGAAGCCGGGCATTTTTGCAAAGGCGGGGCTCTTGTGAGGAGAGAGCCCCGCGGTAGTGGCATGAGGAGAAGAGCGGAGGGGGCGCGAGGCACATTGCCGGTGCCTGCCCCCACCGCGAACACAGAAGGTGTCCTGCTGCCTGCCTGGAGGAGCCCCTTTAAAGAAGAAGCAGCCCGGTGAGTGAAAGGGCTGAGGGGGGCTCCGTAGGGGCGCGTGCTGGCACCAGGGCACTACCCGGTAGGAAGAGGTACATTAAGGGCGGCCCCGGTTGGCACTGGGTCGCCCCAACGGTATTTAGAGCCTCGAGGCTCCCACTCCACGATTGGGCATGATTGTTCACAAGCCCAGGAGAGGCTCTTAGTGGGGCATTGGTTGCGAGCCCTGAGAGGCTCAGGGCCCAGATGGTGTGTAGAGCCCCGAGGGCTCTGGGGGCCATTATCTCTTGAGTCTCCCGAGCGGGACTCCAACGTTTGGCCATATATAGTTTCAGAGCCTGTGTGGCTCCAACCTTTGGGGCTTGTGATATGCCCAGAGCCTGTGTGGCTCCAGCATTTGGCCGCAGTGTTTGGTGTCAGAGCCTGTGTGGCTCCAGCAGTGGGCTCAGTTTGCGCCTAAGGGTCAGGGAGGACCCTGTCGCACTTTTGATTCCCAGCTGCCCAGCAATTAGTGGGCAGCTGCACCGTTTAGGTCTTGGGATGTTCTCAGGTGCCCAGCAAGTAGTGGGCACCTGCAACGTTTAGTTTTTGCGCCAGTGGCGCACCCCTGACTGGCGCTGCATGGCAGCGCGCCCTGACATTCTGGACACAGGGCTCTTTAGTCCCTTTATTAAATGGGGGCTGGTATGTGATTTTATTTAGGCGCAATGTGATTATCTATGTGATGGTAATTGCCTAATGTGAGTTTTGCGCAATGTGATGTGGTGCTAGGAAATGTAATGCATTTAAAAATGATTACGCACCTTGATCTTACACCTCTGAATGTTTTTGGGCATCATGTGTTTTTGCGCTATTGAGTTATGTTCTGGCACCTCTGAATGTTTTTATGCATCATGTGTCTTCCTTGATTTTACACCTCTGAATGTGTTGGTTTATGCATCATGTGTCTTCCTTGATTTTACACCTCTGAATGTGTTGGTTTATGCATCAGGTGTTTTTCCTTCCCTGCACCTCTGAATGTGTTTATAATGCATCATGTGCCTTATTATTACACCGCTGAATGTGTTTTTATACATCATGTGTTTACCTTTTTCCCTACACCTCTGAATGTTTTAGGCATCATGTGTTTTCTTTTTCCCTACACCTCTGAATGTTTTGATGCATCATGTGTAATGTGTTTTTGCTGATACCCCTAAATGTACTTTATTCTTAGGTGGTTGTTCTTTCCTGTACAGGTGGTCCTAGTGAGGTCCTGCTCCCCTGCGTGACATTCTCCTAAGGTGGTTAGGGTTGCGTAGGTGTTAATTACCTGTTACCAGTAGTTACTGGTTGTGTGCAATTCTTACTAATTTGAGCTACAGTGATTTTATATCCTTTTATTCTAATTTCTGACAGTATTTCTATTTCCAAAAGTGTTGATTCTGACAGAGGCCCATGTGGCCCTGTCTTGTAAATAATCCCTTGTGAATATTGCCCGTGCCAGTTGGCACAATGTACATGTGTGATTTCTATCTGATGTGATTTTTGACAATACAGAAGTTATTTTCATATAACCTTGTGTGGAGTTCCTTTTGTGGTGTGCCTAGTATGTTGTTGCTGTTGTGTGCTGGCGCAAATGCTTTACACATTGCCTCCGAGTTTAGCCTTACTGCTTGTGCCAAGCTACCAAGGGGGTGAGCAGGGGTTATCTTGGCATGTGACTCCCTTGCCCTGACTAGAATGGTGGTTTCTGTCTGGCTTTGGCGTCAGCCTTAGCCTACCAGAAATAGCCAGTTCTAACACCGTCGCTCCCAGGTGTTTCATTGCGCGCCAATTGCTTAATTGCGCAGCGGATTTCAGCCAATGTAATTTCCTGCCCCAGATCCACAGCCTCTTCCTCCTCTATTTTAGGTAACTCCAAATCCTCCAAGAATGCCTGGGACCCCATCTCATCAGATCGTAGGTGGCTGGTGTAAAGGTCAGCATAGAAGGAGCGGAACAACTCATTGATCCGCTGCTGATCATACTCCAACCGACCAGCGGGGAAGGCCAGCGTCAGAATAGGCACACACCGAGTGGTGGGGTCCGCAAGCCAAGACAACAAGGTGCCCACCTTGTCCCGCTCCGCATACGCTCGGGCTACGAACGCCTTATAATCAAAGCATCGGAGCCGCTCCACTCCCCCTGCCACCACCTCCTGTCGAGCTAGTATGTCATCACGCGTCCCAGTGCCATCAGAGTGAGCCTTCTCAGCCTCACGCAAGGCCAGCTCAGCCTGTTCGATCTCCTGCAGGAGCAGCTTCCTAAACCCCACCCATTTGGCGATACAAACTCCGCGGGTCATCACCTTGAAGGCATCCCATTCCATGGCCGTCGTCGAGGCAGTGCCTGCGTTTTTGGCAAAGTAGTGTTCCATCCCCTCAATCAATCAATCAATCAAACACATTTATAGAGCGAGCTACTCACCCGCTTGCGCCTCAAGGCGCTGGGAGGAGAGGGGGGGGTGCTGCTACTGCTCGAAGAGCCAGGTCTTGAGTTGCTTCCTGAAGGAGAGATGGTCGTGGGTCAGCCGTAGGTGGGTGGGGAGGGATTTCCAAGTCTTTGCAGCCAGGTAGGAGAAAGATCTTCCTCCGGTCGTGATTCTGCGAATCTGTGGGATGGTGGCGAGGGCGAGGCTGGCGGATTGGAGCTGGCGGGTGGGTGTGTAGAATGTGAGGCGGTTGTTGAGGTATTTGGGGCCCATGTCGTGGAGAGCCTTTTGAGCGTGGGTGAGGAGTCTGAACATGATCCTCTTGCTGACGGGGAACCCAGTGCAGGTCTTTCAGATGGGCAGAGATGTGGCTGTGACGGGGGATGTCCAAGATGAGTCATACAGAAGCGTTCTGTATGCGCTGGAGTCTTTTCTGTAGTTTGGCTGTGGTTCCAGCATAGAGGGTGTTCCCATAGTCCAGTCGGCTGGTGACGAGGGCCTGGGTGACCGTCTTTCTGGTTTCGGTGGGGATCCACCGGAAGATCTTTCGGAGCATGCGCAGGGTGTTGAAACAAGATGATGAGACGGAGGGTGCGATCTATCTATGGTGACATCAGCAACAGAATTAAAGTCTCCCCCCATCAGGACCGGTACCGTGAGATAATCGGCGAGGGCGGAGGAAAATGTCTCCAAGAAGGATGCCTGCTCCAAGTTAGGAGCATAGACGCTACAAAGGGTCACCTCACGGCCATACAAGCGACCGCGTACTGCTACATACTGGCCTCCAGGGTCCGCTAAAAAGTCTATCATTTGGAACGGGACCCCGGCCCTGATCCAAATCAGCACTCCCCGCGCGAAGGCCGAATACGTGGTATTATACAGCTGCGTCACCACCTACGCTGCAGAGCTCGCCCCTCAGGTTTAGTAAGGTGTGTCTCCTGCAGGAAAGCGATCTGTACAGTGGCGGTTTCTGGTTAAGGGCGTCGGGGCTCCGCCCCCTTTATTTTCATCCCCCCAGCGTCGGCATTGCTAAAGTAATAAAACTCTTTAAGGGAAGTCTATTATAAAAAAATTTACACACGTTTGTTGGGGGCAAGGCAGTTGATGTGCTGACACACTGCCAGCTAGTCCGATACATTCCTAACCTTTCTGCCTCTGGGCGAGCCCTGGCGCCTGAGTGACTGAGTCTAATGTATTTGCCGGGCAGATGAGCTCACATCCCTGAGGTCTGTGAGGTCATCAGCTCGGCAAAGACATAGACTCGAGCTCCAGTCTCCACCCCCTGGTGACGTGTGGGTAAAGTTTGGCCCGGGCGCTTCAAGTTGAAGCCCTGAAGCACCGGGGATCCACGTCAGTCAGGGAGAGGAGATGATGGTTACCCCACCCTTTCCCGATTCGTCACAGGGGGTGGTACCTGCCCTATGACGAGTTGTGGAGGGGTGGGGTAGAGGCTGCAAGCAGGCGGGAAGCGCAAAAGTCGATTGTGCGCAGTTTGCCATAATGACTTCTGAAAAGACACTTTGCAGCCTCGAGGAGGTGTCGGTTTCCTGTGCTGCTAACTGCGAGACTTTATTGAGGCCGCCATTTGATCTCCAGCGCTTCAACTCTGGACTCGGAGACAGGTCTGAATGGATTATTTCGGGTCTGTACTCAGAGAGGAGACAGAAGCAATGCTAACAGGACAACTCCCCTGGAACCTAGCAGGGGTCACTCACACTGCTGGCATTCTAGAACAAGCCCTCAGGAAGGTAAGCGCCATGGGAAAGTTTGGCAGTGATTACATTTGATTTAATTTGAAATAGAAGTCTTTTTCTGTTTTTGTGCACGTCGTAATTGTATTTCAGAACACCTTTGTTGAAATGTTTTTAAGGGAATGGCATGCTACTGGGACACAACATCTTAATTTAGTTTTGCAGGATTTGTATAAGAGGTCAACTGTAAAGTTTAAAAAGGAAGATATGCTTTTTACAACAGAGGGAATAAAATACTGCCTAAATGGTCTCGATTTAAAAAAAACTGCATGCTTTTTTTCTTTTTTCTTTTTGCAGAGTTTTATATAGCGCGAACTAGACCCGAACCAAATCAGGTATCAGAGCGCTTTACATATTTTCCAGTTACGTTACATGAGGACACACTTTCATTTTAGGCACGGGGAGATTAAGGGCCATATGTATCAACATTCCGTTTTGCGATTCCTAAATAGCAATTTTTAAGGAATCGCTATTTAGAAATTGCAAAATGGTATGTATGTAGAAATTAGCTTCTTTTTAGCGATTTCTTAAAATTCCTTAATTGCGATTAGCAAATTGCTAATCGCAATTAAGGAATAATTTCCCATTCATTTCTATGGGCCAGGAGGTCCATAGGAATGAAGGGGAAATTTGCGATTCGCAATTTGCTAATCGCAAATTGTGAATATTTTCAAGGGTGCAGGGGTGTCCAAAGGACACCCTGTTGCACCCCTGAAATCGGCATGGGTGCACATGTGGCGCACATACATGCCCTAAGGGCATGTATGTGCGTCACATGGCACTTAGAAAATTGAAAAAATATGCATTTTGAAAGGAATTCGCAACTTACCACCAACTGGAAGTTGGTGGTAATTTGCGATTCCTTAAGGCCAATTTGCTAATTTTTTGGGCTCCTTACATTGCATTTAAGGAATCGCAAGATTTGCGATTCCTTAAATGCAATCGTAAGATAAGGAATCGCTATTTTGCGATTCCTTATTTTTCAAGCAGATTTGCTTGATGCATACCATTAGTCCAAATTGCATTCGCAAACGCCGAAATTCTGCGAATTTCGGCGTTTGCGAAGTCAATTTGGCTTGATACATATGGCTCTAAGTGATTTGCCCAGAATCACAGGAAGTTTTGGCATCGTTACCGAGACTCGAACCCAGATCCTCAGGTCCGAGGTCGAGCGCCCTAGCCGTTAGGCTTTATTGCCAAATGTAATGGTATTAGTTTACCCTCTTCCGGACGATGGAAATTGAAGTACTTCTTGCTGGTATTCGTGCCATGCATTGAATGCTGTTGGCAAAACCTGAAACTCTCGCATCAATCTTGTTTTTTCTAATACATATTTCCTCTATTCAGTACAGCTATTTTCAATTTATCATATAATTATATTTTGTTTGCACAGTAATTTGTGACCGCTGGGTCGGTGACTGGTTAATACTAGGGTATTTGTGCTGGCGAAGGGCCTGTGCACTGCAGCTGCCCTCACAGTCCAGCTGCTTCTGGAACCTGATGTTTGATAGACATAGATGAATACGAGGACAGGTCACAAACCTTATGTCGTATTGCATTTTTCTGTAATGATGACAGTACACTTTTTGGTGGTTGATTAATCAGTTTGACAGTACTTTCCATTTTTCACTGTCCTGTTTTGAGTCTGAGGCCTATTTAATTATTTTGTTTTTCAATCTGTATCTTTTCAAGTAGAGACAATTTGTCTGAACGGTTTCCTGGTTGATTCACACTATAAAGTGGCACCAGATACTAAAGTCACATGCAAAGATTGTTTTATGTTTAATATGTTTCATTTATTACATGCAAATATCAGGAAAATGCGCTTTGAATGGTGTCAATACTTCTAACTGGTTGGGCTATGACCAGCGGCGATGCGTCCATTGGAGGCGTTGGGGCGTTGCCCCACTAGCCATGTGGACGACTGTCATGCTGATGCTGCTCATACATGCTTATTTAATTTTTTTAATTATTTCTGAGAGCGCACTCTCTCGTGACTCGCCTGGAGAGAGCTCTGCCGGGACAAGCCCGACTGAACCGGGGACATCGCGCTGCGGAAGGACTGTGGGGGCGGGGCTGCGGCAGTGAGTGACAGCGCAGCAGAATAGAGATTTAGCCAGCAGCTGCAGCAGTGAGTGTGCGCATGTCAAAGAAAGGCCTAGTAAATTTTAGTACTGGCCCAAGCATGCGCACACGAAGTACTGCTTCTTTCCTCCCTAAATTGTAACTCGGACATTGGCAGGGACCCGGGCCCCCGGGTCTCATTATGGGCAGGAATAACGCTGCTCTTAGCCAATGCTGGCGCAGTATCGGTGCTAATGCTGCGCCAGGATTGGCTGGAGTCACCGTGCTGACTACAGATGGTGCCGCCGCGCGTGGGGTGGTGGTGGCTGCTCATGCCACACTGCATGGCCAATCACACCATGGCATATGCAAAGCCATGCAGTGGATTGGCCATTTTCTCTAGTGTTGTTGGTACGTCACCACGCCTGGCGCGCTAGTGTCTGTTGTGCCACGAGTCACGAGAGAGTGTCCAGTCCGTCGTCGTGTCCCTCACCTCGTGCTTGGCTCGCCGCTGTTTGTACTCACTAAGACAACAACAGTACAGTCAATGTAAGTTTTTTACACTGTGTGTGACAGGGCTGCGTTAAGGAGGCATGGGTAAGAGCATTACCTCCCTGTGATTGGTCTCTCCGTGTTCGCTATGATTGGGGCTGTGGGGGAGTGAAGCGTGACACTCTTGCCAATCTTCTTATGGGGCTGCGTTAATGAGATGGGGGTGAGTGCAGTGCTTTAAGTGGGATGAAAAAATCTGGGGGGTCTCTCAAAGGGGCGTGGCCAATGTAATAAAGGGCATGGCTTAAAAACACATAACCTAAATATTTGAGTTTAGCATAGTGTGCCGCCCGACTTGTATTTTGATGTTTCTGTCATTGCAACCGATATATGATACAGCAAGTAACATCATACAACCTACAACAAGTTAGAACTATTGTATTTGTCAATGGTTGTTAGTTGCATAAGATAAATAAGCAGCAATTATGGCTTGTTTTCTTCAGCGCACGGCTCGCCCAACTTATTACAGTGACACACGAGTGTCTGTGTGTACAGCAAGGGGGGCGTGTGCCTGGGGTGGGTGGCATGATCATCTGATTGTGTCGGGCCGGGGGCCGCAATTGTCTGGCGACTGGGCTGGCGTGTATTAAGCCTGCCTCAGGCCTCGGCTCGGAGTCGGAGGCAGTAAATATTAAGTGCGCATGCAGACCAAACAAAACCTGTGTGTCTAATCTATTTAGAATACGACAAATAGATTAGACATACAGAATTTGTTTTGTCTGCTCAGTGCACACTTAAGACTATTAAACGTTATTAAACCCGGCCTGAGAGGCGGCCTCCCCAGTAACTTCTGCGACCTGTCACCACCGACTGCTTGCCGGCCACTGGGCTGGGTGAGGGGCAGCTCGACTACTATGACGCCAGGCCAGGCCAAGGAGGGCTCGCGCTGCGCGCACACCTGTGGGCAGTGGCCCCCTCAGTGTCAGTCACTGCTGTAACTACTGCAGTGCAGTGCACCCAATATGTTACCGGATGGGTCTGCGCCTCACGGCCCCCCATGTCAGTCACCCCTGCCATCCCCTTAACTATAAACCCCTGGCGCCGACCCGGCGCAGTTATACATATCACGCACCCCTCTACACCTGGGCAGGCCCAACACTTGGTGCCAGGGGATAGCATTGCCCAAACCCAGCAGGTGATGAGCGGATGCTGGGAGTGAGACCGGCTCTGCCGTCATCAGCTCCGGCAGAGTCTGGCACTTGGAAAGAAACCCTACTCAGTGGTTATTAGTGCATTCTCTGGGAAGGTGTGGCAGTTGATCTTGTTGTCATGTATCCTAGCACTAGTGTGGCCTTATCATAGATGTGCATTCAGGAGCTGACCGAGTGTTGAGTTTTAACATGTTTGGACAAGGTGAATTAAGTGTGCAGTGGCATCCTTTCCGTTGTACTTAGTGTGAGGTTACATTACGATAAGACATTGGAAGATGCAGTTGCTGTCTTACAGGCAGCATGTGTCAGCACTGAGAGTGTGCAAGTTTAATTTATATTGACTGAATAGTGTATCAAACAGCATTTCTTCACTAAGATATGCGATTTACGAATAATAAAAATATACTCAATGATTGTTAGGGGCCACTACTAGGTGTCATTGAGCCGAGCGAAGGAACAGAAAAGGATCACAGGAATACTGTTTCATTTCGAGATGTTTACTTATGTTTCTTTATTTTCCCAGTAACAGCTTTTTTCAGACACAAAGAAAGAGACAGGAGAGGGGGAGTCAAAGTAAGGGAGGGGCGGATAAAGATGGGGAAAGAGCCAGTGTGACACCAAGACAGGCACTGAAAGAAAGAGGAAGACATAAGACAGGGACTCTGAGACAGCCAAACTGAGGCAGAAAATACAAAGGCACTCAGAACCTGGGTGAATCCCAGACAGGAACAGAGAGAGCAGTAGGACATGCAAAGAGAGGAAGAGAGAAAGTGGAATGGCAGATAGGTAGAGAGGCAGAGAAAGGGAGAGACAGAATAAATACAAAGATGCGGAGAGACATAATTCGGGATTAAATTGGGAAAGACACAGTTTGAC
This sequence comes from Lissotriton helveticus, assembly GCF_964261635.1. Taxonomy (NCBI): domain Eukaryota; kingdom Metazoa; phylum Chordata; class Amphibia; order Caudata; family Salamandridae; genus Lissotriton; species Lissotriton helveticus. The sequence continues at coordinate 935,223,836 of NC_136059.1, read as the reverse complement.
AGAGAGAAAGATTTAGTGACAGCAAGAAAAAAGAAAAAGCAGGAGAAAAGAAGGCGAGAAAGCCAGTGAACAGGAGAAATGAATGGGGAGTGTGAAAGAGACAGAAGAAAAGATGGAGAGAAAGAAGAGAAATATAAAATGAGGAGAGAATAGGGAAATAGGGAAAGAGAGAGACAGCACAAGACAAACAGACAGCTGAAAAAAGGGAGAGAGAAAAACAGAGGACGATGAAGCGACAGGGTGGGAGAGGCAGGGAAGGCAGGGAGGCTTCAAACAATGAGGGAAAAAGTGGAATAAGGAGCAAAAAAGGAAACTAAACACATTTCAGATTTGTAGAATGTGTGCCTTTCCACATATGCCTTAAGATTTGTTGCAGATGACAGTGAAGTTTTTTGATTCTTTGTCTCTGTAGCACTTGCTAGATTTGTTGGCATTGGCAGAACTGTTTTCTTCCCTGAGTTGGTGTGCCTTAACCCTAGATTTTGAGGCACTCCTTTACAAGCACTGCAGCACTGCCGCTCCAAGCCTTCTTCCAGGACTAGTATTGCGGCCAAAACCCACCTGTCTACATATATGGTCCTGGTCTGGCGGCCCCCTTCTGATACTATGGCCAACTGTGGACATTCACAAACGACTGCCCCTGCACACCCCAACTTACTGCACCCGCTGCCGCTGTTTCTTCTAGGCCTGCCTTTCCAGAATCAACACACAGTGCACTAATGGCTTATCTCTGGAGGCTAAATACAGCACTACTTGTAAGGCTGCGCCTCTTGTTTCACACCTTTACGTTGCACATTGTCCTTATTTTTATAGTATTGTTGTTGCTACCTGAGCACTGCTCAAACCCCCCACCTTTCCATTCCCCTTTGGGGAAGCCAGATGACAACAGAGGGCAGGTGGGACGGCATGGACGAGCAAACTGAAAACAGGGGGAAAGCAATCATGAGGTGTTGCCCAATAAGGAATGAAAAGATAAATTTTGCCTCAAATGTTTGCTCCTTGTTTTTTCAGCAGAAAAGCCTTAATGTAGGATTCCAAGTGAAGGCAGGGTGAAGAAGCAGTCGTAAGCATGAAGGATGCCTTAGAAGAGCCCCAGTCACCAGCTAAGGGCTTCAGGCACCTCGGGCTCCCACTGGTTAATTGCTGACAAGAAGAGCCAAGGCTAGGCAGCATAGATCACAGCCCATATCAAGTTCCTAGAGGTGTTGTTGCACCAAGGATGTTGTTAATGTTTTTCCTAGAGAGAGATCAGAGTTTTGTCTAATGGTAGTTTTGACTCATGGAAAGGTAGCACAGAAGGTTAATGTGCCTGCCGCAAAGAACATGTACCTGATGCATATCACAAAATGCACATGATGTAAATAGGTCAGTGAGTCACTGCTTTTGTCAGAGAGATCCTTTTGTTACTTGCAGTTTGTAAGTTAAAATCCTAACATACAACTGTGAGCTAATAACGGTCATCTAAGAGCTGCATGCAAACTGCAAGGATAACATTGGAGTGTTATGTATGAAGCTCTGTGGTTATACTGAATAAGCAGCTACCTATGTTATGACATCTATTAATGTAATAACTGCACTTTCACAATTGCTTTATTAACCTTCCTGCTTTCTCAAATTTGCTTGAAAATGCACCATTTGTCCATGCTTTTTTCAAAATTTTCTCAGGGGGAAATCCCCTGAACCCTCCTTAGGGGGTTCGGACTCGCACGCTGCGCTTGCTACGGTGCAGTGTGATTATCATTTTACGCCTCACCACTTTCAAAAGTCACCAGCCGCCACTGGATCTGTATCCCCCCTGCGAACCAAGTAGGATTGGATCTTATACCTACGCTGCATAGAGTGCAATCCACGAACATTCCAGGTTATACATTTCACGTCAGGAACCAGACCCATACCAACAGTGCAAAATCCCGCTCAAAGCAGCCCACCTCCCCCAGCCGCCAAGCAATGTCCTCCACAATCAAAAAGGCAACATTTGGTAGTACTGTTATATCAAGTAGGCGCAACAGCAGACAACAACCCCAAAACAGACAACCCCCAACCCCAAATCGTCTCCCTCCGCCCCTTGCACTGCCCACCCCCCCAAGAACAGGCACTAACATAGTGAAACTAAACAATACCATCCAGTGGGGGTTGGCTAGGGCCGAGGACGCAACCCGCAACAAGTCCAAATACACTATTCATGCCCCCCCCGAATCCCCCAAGTCACCCCACCCCCCAGGTGCCCCCGAGTCCCCCCACAACTCCCCGCTTCCACTGCAACCCCAGGCACTCACAAATCAGGCATCCAGCCCCCCCACACTCGTCCACGCTATTTCACGGCAGCCCGCCATCAAGCGAAACAGACATATAAGCACCACAGCCCAAAGCCGATATCCCATCCCCACAACCAGTCCCGCAACTACTCATCCAGCAGTCCATCAGCTGTCCCAGGGGTGGCCGGTGGCAGCCTCTGGTCATCAGAGATAGAAGATTCCCCCTCCGATTGTCCCTTTCCACTGCCCTGCTCGGACGCCTCTGACGTGGCCTGCAGCAGTTCACCAGAAATCGCCGCCACAGCATCCACACGCTGCGAACTGCGAGGTTGGCATTCCACTGTCAATTCACGCGCCTCGCCTCCCGTCCCTCCTTCCCCGCTCTGTAGGACTCCAGCCACTCCCAGGCCTCCTCCGGCGTATCGTGAAAATGGGACTTGCCATCCAGTACTATGCGTAGCTTTGCCGGGAAGAATAGGGAATACTGGATCCCCTCCGTGCGCAGTTCCTTCTTCATAGCTTGGAAGGACATGCGGCGCTGTGACGTTGCTATTGTCCACCTAGAAGGGACCATCGCTGCGGGCCTTTCACGGAAGTAAATCTCGATCCCGAAAGTGTAGCAACCGCGCCACCACCGGACGCGGAGGGCGGCCCTGCAGTGGCGGCCTAGCCGGGACCCGGTGAGCCCTCTCCAGGGTGTAGAAATTCGAAAGGCCCTCAGGGGCCACAACTGTTCGAAGCCAATGCTCCAAATACGCCACCATGTCCGATCCCTCAATTTTTTCCGGCAGCCCCACCACGCGGATGTTATTGCGGCTATTCCTGCCTTCCGCCTCTTCAGCTCGCCGTTCCAGCACTGTGACACGGTCCAAGATCCCAGCCAGGGAGGCGTACAGTGCATTCTGTGCGGGGCCTAACTCCTGAAGCATGGTTTCAGTCTGCTTTATGCTGTCCGCTATTTTCGAGTGGTCTGCTCTCAGTAGGCCTAGTCCTGTGGTGACTTGCGCAATGGCTTGCTGAAGTGCAGCGCGAGTGTCTGTGATGGCCGTCAGTATTTTATCCAACTGCAGCTGGAGTCCCGAGCTCAGTGGCAGCTCCTGCTCCATCTTGTGTCCTGGGGCGGGGACTCAGCATCCGATGGGGCCGGATCGCCCTCCCTCCGACCCCGAGGCTTGCCCATTGCCACAGCCAGCGATGCACTCCAGGCACACACCGCCGCTCCTTTACCCTCTCTGTTCAGCCCTGGCGGGCCTCACCTCTTATGCGTCGCAGTCAGGCGATCCAGTCCTAGGACTGCAGGGCGCCCTCTCCGCCGTCCGTCCGATTGTGCCCACGTCAGTGGCGCCCTCTCCACTGCTCCCCTGTCGCAAGCAACGAGCACAGCACTCAGTCCAGGTGTGCACCGAGCGCCCCCCCACCCCAGGGGTGGTGTATGCCAGTTCGCCACCACCAGGGAACCCCTCTTCCTCCAGGGAGCCCTACACCTCTCCTCAGGGTTGTCGCTGCTTCCTCCGCACTTATGCTCCGGTACAGCAGCCACCCAGCTCACACGTTATGACAAAGGCCAGCGTAGGGGCACCTCCAGCTCACCCCGCGCCTCACCGCCAGCACAGAGCCACTCGGCGCAAAGTTCACGTGGAGCGGGGGGTAGGACAGCAGCACCTCCAGTGTCCCTCATGTAGAAATCAAAAATTCACTTCTCAGGGGTTCCACTGATACTTAGTCCTTTTAAACTCACAAAGAAGAACTTGACACAGAAGCTGGAATATAAAAGTACATTTTTATTGACCTCAAATGAGTGAGACTACGTCACACAGAAGCCTTAGCAACTGAATGAGGCAGTCTGCTAGAATGGTCTTACTTCACGTATTATATACTCTTTATCCTGCCCCAGGCATGTAAGGGAGTTGTACCAATTACATTCCTAAACAAATGGAAAATCTAGAGGGTCAGCAGGTGAGTAGCCTTTGGGGTTTTAGCAGGATATGGCCAAAACATTATAATTACATAGTTCACAAAGGTTAATCTGATTTAGATGGCACTACAGGGCATGGCATGATTACATGTACAGTATCCCAACCCAAAAGTTAATCATTAAGAATGTCCCAAATTCAACCTCCAAAAGCCGGACAAACATATAATTGAAAGCATAACCCATGTAATGAAGAAACATAAAAAGAAACAGTAACAGATACTGAACAAGATAAGCACGTGCAAGGAAACTAAAAGTTAACGATGTCCTGAACATTGATTGGCAATCTCAGACAAAGATCGAACAGGGAAATTGGCTTTGCGAGGTCAGTTTCAGGTGAAGAGGTCAGTTTCTTACAGTTCATTTCAGAGTCAAAAAGAAACCTTAGTTAATGTATACATGAACTAAGAAGGCCAGGCCACTTTATTCGCCAGGCTACCTACACAGGCCTACGTGAGGGCAACACAAAATGGTGGCACAGAACAAAATGGAGTCCGACCCGAGAATTACAGAACCTCAGACCTCCTTTTGCCATTACGTAGGCAATAACCTAAACTGATGTTAATCTGAATCTAGGTCCATATCAATCTTCATTAGGTCATCTAAGTGTTGCTGTAGCATCGTCCTATTATTCTCTACTTCTCTCGGGACAGGTCTCCGAACACACATAGTAGCACAAAGACTCACTTCTGGTGGACCATTTTTGGATGCTAGAGGCGGAGCCACTTCTTCTTCCATGGCAATTCAGTCAAATGAGAACTTAATTAACATTTACTTTATACAATTGCACTGGAATCGCTTGTGAAACTGTGTCCAAAGTCCGTTTCAAGCCTCTCTAGCATGCTTCTATTTTCCATCAAATCTGCTCCCATTGTCTTTTTCCGCATTAGGCCTCTTAATTCAGGCCTTCCTTGAAAATAGTGCTTCTCAGTATCCGTTGGAGTGCCCTCCTGGCAAACACTCACAGCTCACTTAAAAGTCTCAATATCTCAAGGCAGTGCACCAATATCTCTCCTCTGCGGCAGGCACTACAGATAGTGTGCTCTTCATTGATCATGGGCACAGATCATCTCGTGCAGACTCAAGTACTAATAATTTGAAAAGAGCAAGAGACTTTCACGCTCAGCAGCACTTTCAGGCTCCAACACTCATTATTCAGTGTCAGAGGACGCTCAAGCTGCTCTTTCATGGACACCATAATGTAGTGCCGTAGATCCTCCGGTGCACTGCCCTTCCGTTGGAGCAAAGAAAACGAGGTGGTAGCCAAAAACTCAGGCCAAGGGGCTCAAGGGACCGCACACTGTCAGAGGTTACCAGCACATGACAGGTAGAAGACTCAAGCCTCAATTCTTTCGCTCTTTTGCACTGAAACTCTGGTTCTGTGGCAAAACCAGCTCCTCCTTCTTTTCTGATGTTCAACGCCTTCTGATGAAGCAAGCACAATACTTTGAAGATACCACTGATGGCACGCTGGTGATCGCTGTCCAGCCTTGTAGCTGTCACTGATGGGAATTAGGCTTATCAGCGTTCTGCAGGGCATGACTCGACCCCGCAGAACCTAGTGACGTAGGAAATGTGACACAGTTGTTAGTTTCCTTCAATTCAGTACAAAACAGTTCATTATTTTAACAAGGGGACTGCAAGCAAGTGGCCTGCAATCTTCAAAGGAGTGGCCATATGCCATGGGACTATTGTGATCTAAAATACACTGTCATTCTCATACAATACAAAGACAAAGGCAGTAGGCAAAACAGTGCCTCTAGCCTCTTCAATTGGGTTTCCATGTGAGAGCATATCCTCTACCATATAAGGGTAGATAGCTACATGGGAATTCTATCTGAATGGATGTCCTCGCACATAGTGGCATCGTCTAATGGGGTAAACACATTTTTATCTATAAATGATTATATATAGGTGTTCCTAAATTCCTTATCTAGAACACCTCAAAAGAGAAATCACATAATACAGATTATCAGGGACATGTAGATACCTCCCTTTAATAATTGTGCATCAGGTGGACTATGCAATACAAAAGCTAATGATCAAAAATGTGGAAACAAAACACAAGAACTAGAGAGTCCTAGTATTTCCATGATTAGAACACATCTGATCCACCAAAAATTAAAGCAGCAGAAAAAAGAAACTAAAAACCAAATTAGAATAGGCATTGAATCTGTCACATTAAAAAAAAACGTAAGCTGTCTCCTATTGAGGTGGAAAACGTGTCTTACTATAGTATTGAGTCAGTTAGCCAGTCTATCACTACCCTGACAGTCAGACTGGAAAACATCGAAGTAGGCCTAAAGAAAATTCTTGAAAACCAGTCTGGTCATACAAAAGGGAATTATACATAATATGGGGGTCCCTGGTACATCACTGCAGTCTGGAAGTATGAACCTGAACAATACACCAATAATAATAATAAATGGGCTGACTAGTGAAAGGAATATGGAAAAAGGGAAATGGGACTAGGACACAGCTAAAATCCCCAATAACTAGATACAATGCGACATCGATCAAGGGGAGAAGCGGCAAAATAAAAATCTATAGGAAGAACAAGAAATTACTCGGGTGATAGTCAAGTTTGGGACATAATACCAAGAGTATGGGTGATACACAAAAGTCAAAATAGTACACAAATTTTAACTCTACTGCATGCCCCTGCACCATATACGGAAATATCAGCTAATGTTCCAGTACCTTTTTCAGGGAATAAATGAAGCTTGGTAATTAGAAAGCAGAACATGATTAACTAATGCAATATAGAAATTAAGTCACCTTGTACAAGAGTCACAGATCTATAATTTCATCCTTAGGTCCAATCAAGGAAACATAAATCTAGGGCTGCTGGTTCCTTGAGGGAGGGGGCAGTAACGTGACTAACTGCAGGTGACACACTTTGATCCTGTATATCTCTTTTATTTTTCTTTATAACCATTATAGCCAAATAGACATGATGCACTGATGAAGTGTTGTCTGTCTTGTTCGCAGTATGAAAATATCATATCTGTGAAATTTAGTATCTGAGCAAGTTCAACCAACTGTTGCTCAAAGATGTACATCGTCATGACATCCCCTCACAACACAGGAAAACTTGTAATAGTATCAGAAGCAACAACATAAAACAAAACATACATAATATAAAAAAAACACACATGTCAAGCCATCAGATATACGTGCTGTATACCAAGCACAAAAAGCATAGACAAATTACAATAGCACATGTAAATGAGCGGTGACGCACGCACTTCATGCAGCCCAAAACCCAATATTCGGGCCTGCTTAATTTGTTAGGCTTAAAATTAAAAGTACACTTTTTTTTACTTTCCTCACCCTCCTTTTGACAACTGGTCACCAGTTAGTGGTGATCAGCTGCTAAATACAACTTACTTTGTCGCTTCTGACACACAGGACCAGCAGGAACAATTCATAGAAGGATAAAATGCAAAAACATGAAAAAACGCACGAACATTTCTTTTCAAAGAAGTCATAATAAAAAACACATCTGTTTTCAACATACTGCTGACACTGCACACAATACACAAAATATCAACTGAAACCAACCATCTTTTGTAAACATGCTAAACCACCTTAATTTTAACTTTCCAAAAGTAAAACTCATTCACAGACATTCTGCGTGTCCCGTGTGCCAACCCCCTTTGAGGCCCTGCCTTTTTTTTTTTTTTTGCAAGGCCGGTCAGGAATGCACTTCTCGGAGAAAAAGCCCTAATTTAATAGCCTGCAGATGTCGATGTGAAAGCCTCACACAATCCTCCAAGAGCTGAGAATAACACCTCAGCAGCCTCTGCCAGCATCCCTGGTCCTCACCACTTTTCAATATTCCTACAATGTGCAAGCATCAATGTCTGCTTGTCAGAGAAGCTTTTCCAAGCAGTTATTTCTCCATCTGTTTTCAGTTACTCCTAACCCCCACCTCACTGACCTTAAGGTCAAAATCTGCCTTGCGAGCTCCACGCTCCTCAACCCCCCTCTCTCTTCCTCACTCTAAAGTTGACAAAGACAAAAAGCCTTCCTAACTCTTTCCAAACAGCAATAATCAACCCTATTTAAAAACGCATGTTATATATGTTACTCCTTTTAGGGGCCACAATTTATTTATTCTTAGATTATTAAAACATTTACTGTGAAGAATTCGCAGAGCACAACAACACAACATACCAGCTTTAGAACAAATGCTTGTTATCACCCCATGCAATGGTACTCATTTCATCAACCTTAAATGGATGATTGTCCCAGTAGGTCCAGCTAGAGTTAGAACCTTGAACCCTGATATCAAACTCAAACCTCTGCACCGGGCACATTGGCTCACTGAGTCATTAAAAGCAACCCCAAATAAGAACAACCTGGAAACTTGTATTATACCTAAATGTATGCATTTACTGAAGCTTAAGGCACATTAAAAGCTACTCTAAATGACAAGAATACTGTTTAAATAGTCTATTTTATCCATTTTCAACTTTGGAATTTGGGGCACTTAAAAATTAATATCCTATGATTGTGTTACATATTAATCATCCTCAGAATGTTCTTTACACATTGCAGAGATTGGACATTGGACATCTCTCATGTAAATCCTTAGAAAAATGAGTTTTTTACGCCTGCGCCAAATGAAATTCCATGTGCAAATGTTCTCATTTTTGCTGTTCAACACAACTTAAATTAAATTGTAATGATAGGAGGTCATAGTATGAGTAGTAAGCTTCATGAATATTAAAAAACGATTTTAGAAGCACTTATAATTTTTCTTTTTTTTTTAAATATTGTTTTCATAATTAATAATAATTCCTTCTTCTTCAATAAAAGCAATCATTTTTGATAATTCCACATGAAAAGCAAGCTGCATCCCTTGCCTATCATTTTTAGACGCACTCATTCACAAGCCTAAGCACAGAAGCCTAATTTAAAACATGGCAAATGTTTGCGCCACTTTTTTTTTAAGAGGACAATTATTTTAACATTAACACCATCGATGCGGTGCATTTTCCCGCTGTGCGCTGGAAAATTTAAAACAACGCGGTTCATGACGAGCTCAGCTCATCATGAGTGTACAAGAGGTGTACTTCATGACGAGCTGAGCTCGTCATGAGCGTCGAAGGGGTTAAAACCGAGAATATGCTTACAGAAAATGCTTATAGAGAAGAAAACCGCACTTGAAATGTCTTCCGGTGATACAAAATAATGAACCTTATTTTTGTAAACATTTTCAAAACAGCATTCTGAATTGCAAAGGTTCACCCATGTTTAACTGGGAAAGTCCTTACTGAGTAAACATTCCTGTCTATTCGTAATTGCTTCATGTTGCTTACTTAGCGGCAGCAACAGCTGTTTCTTAGTGTTGAAAACGTGGGCACGGTGGCAGTCTTATTTAAAACAGCTACAAAACACACAATTTCCCTTTTGAGGCCTTTCATTCATATGAATGTGAATTCTAACTTATTTTTTTTTAAGCATTGAACAGTTTTGTACATGTGTGCAATTGCTACTCTATAAATGAAATAACAACATATAGCTATTGTAGCATATAATATGGTTCATTTCTGAATTTTATTTAATTTCTAATTAATATTAATTAACTAACATTTTGCATAACAGACTAAAGACAACAAGAAAGACCACAAACACATATTGAGCACATTATCAGAAATATACAGAAAGGGGTGAAAACACTCAGGACGCACAATACAGCGCACTTAACAACAACATTTCATAAATAGCGCCATCGCTATTCACGTACAGAAGTTGCACTAATGAGAAAATCACATAAACATTTAAACACACATTTAACCCACAGATCAACACTCAGAACGGAAACAAAGGACAGCCCATAGACTGTACTTAAACCAAACCATTTGTAAATACTAGTTGTAAGTCATATTTACAAGAAACGCTTCTCAATAGTGTTCCGAAAGACTGCAAAAACAGTCCAACAGACTGCTGTATGTCCAAGAAGCCAAAATACACTCAATTCACTAGCTTTGGCTGGCAGAACACCAAAAATCGCCCTGCATATCTCCATTCATAAAATTGCACAGAACAAAGGATCCTTGTTTGTATTATGTCCATATTTTAATTCCCTGGGGATACAAAATCACCGAGGAAGAAATATGTTTTTATACCTAAACCTATTTAGGTATTTCCTCTAAGTGAGCCGGCTAATTTAATTCACATCTCACTATGGTACCTTCCAAAAAAGCAACACATTCTTTGATGTGAGCTTGAAACAGGCATGCCAAAAATATTGCAGAATATACAATATTATACCCCAAGTAGTGCTTAAAGTACTCTTCGTACGTGCACTGTTCAAATTTTATACAAAGTAGAGAAAAGTCTCCTCATTACCTGCCTACACAAATTGCAATTCGCATATACAAACCTTTACATATCCAAAGTTGGCCAACACAAATTCCAAAAATTCCAAAGCTATACCAAACAAATGGTTGTCCAAATTCTAACTGCCAAGTTCTTTGCGGACTCAGCACTGCCGGTGGGGGTGGCTCTGGTTTTTACTACGCGGGACCGCCCTCCGGGTTGTAGGTCCAGATGCTGTGTTTAACTCTTGCTTGCTTGCGCCCTGCCGGCAAGTTGATGTAGGCAGCTGGGCTGTGTATAATGCTATCTGGCCGCATAATAAAATGTTTGATTCTAACTGCCAAGTTCTAAATGACCTAACGGTCTTTTTTTAAAATACTCACGCCAAAAAAGGTTCTCAATCAGGAGTGACATCATGTGGAGGATCAAAATCAGGAAGATCAGAAATATACTGGGCTGCAGAGACAAAGAATCCCTAGAACCTCCGTGCACAGAGTACCTCCTTAGTAGAGTCCTGTCCTGTCCTCCTCAGTAGATTTCTGTCTTCTGACAAGATCACTCCCTCAGATAGCCACTTCTCTGATGAGGCCCGCGTTGGCCGCGCCATTTGTAGAAATAAAAAATCCACTTCTATGGGGTTCCACTGATACTTAGTCCTTTTAAACTCACAAAGAAGAACTTGACACAGAAGCTGGAATATAAAAGTACATTTTTATTAACCTCAAATGAGTGAGACTACATCACACAGAAGCCTTAGCAACTGAATGAGGCAGTCTGCTAGAATGGTCTTACTTCACGTATTATATACTCTTTATCCTGCCCCAGACATGTAAGGGAGTTGTACCAATTACATTCCTAAACAAATGGAAAATCTGGAGGGTCAGCAGGTGAGTAGCCTTTGGGGTTTTAGCAGGATATGGGAAAAACATTATAATTACATAGTTCACAAAGGTTAATCTGATTTAGATGGCACTGCAGGGCATGGCATGATTACATGTACAGTATCCCAACCCAAAAGTTAATCATTAAGAATGTCCCAACTTCAACCTCCAAAAGCCGGACAAACCTATAATTGAAAGCATTACCCATGTAATGAAGAAACATAAAAAGAAACAGTAACAGATACTGAACAAGATAAGCACGTGCAAGGAAACTAAAAGTTAACGATGTCCTGAACATTGATTGGCAATCTCAGACAAAGATCGATCAGGGAAATTGGCTTTACGAGGTCAGTTTCAGGTGAAGAGGTCAGTTTCTTACAGTTCATTACAGAGTCAAAAAGAAACCTTAGTTAATGTATACATGAACTAAGAAGGCCAGGCCACTTTATTCGCCAGGCTACCTTCACAGGCCTACGTGAGGGCAACACAAAATGGTGGCACAGAACAAAATGGAGTCAGACTCGAGAATTACAGAACCTCACTCACTCGCTGCCCCACACCGCGTGATCACCGATTCGCTGGGGTCAGGGGGGTCCTCCGCCAGCACGCTCCCCGGCGCCCAGCCCGTCGTACCTGGCAAAGTCCGCAAGCCAGAACAGTCCAGCTGCCTCGCCCAAGTGTTGTGGGGCAGGGCGGGGGCCGCCGGCAGTCCGCGGCAGGCTCACAGCGCCCAGCTCGCTATGGCGCTCCACAGGGCAATCTCGGGACGTCCCCTCAAGTCCGAAGGGCGAGGCCAGGGGGCTCCAAGCAGCTTGCCTTCCGGCCAGGTCAACTCTCACTGGATCACCTCCAATGCCCACGCCGGGGTCCCTGCGCAGCACCAGCGGGACCCCCGCGGCACCTCCCAGCCGTATATGGGCCAAGCACGGGAAGAGCAGGGGGGTCTCTCCCAGTGCCCCTATCCACTCCCGACACTCCCCCCTGAGCCAGCCACACGCTATGGGTGCAACAGCTCGGCTGGCGGTCCGACTGCCGATCCGCGGCTCGCCACAGGGCCCCGCCTCCAATAGGCGGCGGCCCGCACCCCACAAGTCGGGGCTCTCCTAGTCCTGTTATTCGGGCAACACGGCCACCGCCCTGGCCGCCGCGGGCCCAGCGCTCTGTCTCTGGTCGCAGCCTCCTTCGGTGGGGCCCAGCCTTTAGGGTCTCGGGGTCGGCGCCATTTTAGTTCGCCAGTGTGCAGCGGCTCTGAATCTTCCGGCTGCCCGCTCAAGCAGCTCTCGCCCCTCTGTAGGCATGCCATGGCGCCCCCATGCTCTAGGACGCTTCCCGCTGCCGCTGGGTAGCTCAGGGGGCCCAGGAGACAACGAGAACAGGAAAAACACGGGGGATCGGGCGCGGAGCTCCGAGCTCACGCTGCCTGCCCCATCGGCTCTGTAGCCACGCCCCCCAAGCTTCCATTACCAATTGTGGCATACAAAAGTAGTACCAATATAAGAGACCGTTTGGTGCATACTCATCCACAAGAAACAAAAAAGAATGCAGTTCAAACCCCCTTATGGAATTTACCACCGGTGAAGGGTAATTTTCTGTGTGGTACCTGTGCAGTCTGTCCCCAGACTGAAAAGACTACAGAAATAGACATTGGCACTGGTAGACCGTGGACTCTTCAAAAACACACAAACTGCAATAGCAAAAGACTGATCTATTTGATCTGGTGCCCTTGTAAATTCCGATATGTCGGTATGACGACACGCAAGATTAAAACTAGAATATCAGAGCACAAGAGCACCATTAGATGTAAGCAGCGATCCACGAAGTTGGCCAATCACTTTCTTGACAAAAACCACTCTGAGAAAGAGCTTAGATGGGTGGTACTTGAACAGCCTTGGGTACCACCACACATTACAGACATCTCGAAGTATCTATTTAATCGTGAACAACGCTAGGTGTTTAAACTTAAATGCGACATTGAGGGTCTCAATAACTAGATTCCCTGGCTGTCCGTTCACTAAAACTAATGAGGACGTTAAGATATGTAGCAGGATTCTAGTTACACTACCCGTGTTTGCTAAGTCATCATTAGATTTACAGTAATAGCACTATGGCAAATATGATATTTATTGTTCTTGGCGTTAGACATGCCTGTTAATATCAGTTTCTGTTCCGTAGTGTTCAATTGATGGCTTTTCTTAATAGTGACAACACCTCATATACATTCTAGTACCTCATGGAAACTGATTTGATATATGGCTGGTCTTTGGTCTCCACGCTGTAACTGTTGACAATGTGACCAGCAACAGTTATAAATCACATACACTAGGTTACAGTATGAATAGTACCAGTTAGTAATTAGGATGAGTGAACATATACCTGAGTAGGTTTATCCAGGAGCAGACTCTTGTAGATGGCTTTAGCGCCTGTGTGGTAAACGGAGTATCAACACTTCTTTGATCTGCACAGTGCCTCTTATGGTAAAGAGCGTTAATCATTGGGTTAGTAACCTTAGGGCCCAATAGGCTCTTAATACAGCCGTGAACGCCAGCACTCGAGTGCCATTATTCATGAGAGCGGTATTCTGACACTGCGCAGGCGTGGCGTGAGGGACACTTTATTGAGCCTTTAGATGATTACATTCCTTTGGGATACATGCGCGCTAGGTCTTCATACTAAGTCTGACTGTCAGCGCATGTGCAGGAAATGTAGTTTCAACAATACGGGACATGCCGCGTCCAACACCTCATTCAGTTTTGAAGCGATGTTATGGACGATTGCACATGCGCGTCAGAGCGAATCAGTGGTTCTGATTTAGCGCATGTGTAAGAGATTGAGTACTAACCATTTTTGGGCATGCGTGGTATTAATTCCGGAAGTTAAGGTCCTTCAGGCGCCGAGAGCAGTCTACCTGACACTCGCACCTGTTTGAGATCCCTCAATTGAGTCGTCTATAAAAATGCACTCCGCCTGCATGGTCGGTACCTCCCTGAGCAGCTCTGCATAGAGTCGAGGTACCGACGGACAGGTAAGGAGGAGGGTTATGGTCAGAATATAGGTCCAGCATTAGGGACTTTTTGGTAAATACAGTAACATTTCATTTTTGTTTAGTCTCTGCTATGTATTCCTAGCTTACTCTTAGTTAACAGCTCCTTTTAGAAATGTAGTATATCATTGTAGGCTATTCTGTTATGTTCTTGAATCTCCTGAACCATCGTAAGATATTTCCTTGAATGTTGAGTATTACCAATCAACTCCAACTTACTTTTAAGGATGACATCATTGTAATTTAAGAGATATACTAACCTCCCCCTTGGAACAGCATTGTGAGGAAGTAGTGTATATAATTCAAAGACTATAACTTTTTTTTAAAACACAACCTTGCTGACCATTCGTTTGGATGGGATTTGTCGCCATCTGTCGCTCCATTTACACTAGTAGAGTTAATTTTAATTTAATATATATTCCACCGACAGTCAGTGACAAGGTGTGAATAAATGAACATTTTTTTTTCCCACAGAGCGGGGCCTCATTCCCTGAGCTGTTGCCAGGTGGAGGTGAGGCCACTTATCCTACAGTTGAGGGTAAGTGACTCCCCAGTTAAAGACTGGTGACATGACTTGTTGATAACTTATATCACACAATGTAAATTGTTTTTCAGCACTATCCATGTTAATAGAGTGTGTTATATGTATCTCTATTCCTTTTTAGGTAGAGGACCTAAAGGCTGCGCTTGCGCAGTCTCCGGTCGGAGATTTAATGTTTTTGAGTACGGGGCTTGAACACGCCTCTCTCCTCCATCTCTCCTCCATTGGCTGGCTTCCTAAATGGAGGCCAGCCATTGGAGGAGAGGGGCATCACTCCAATCAAGCCCCGTCTCTTTCGGATTCGGGGGCGTGTTTTTGGCGTTCTTTCCACCTGTGACGTCATCCGTTACTCAGAACGCCAAAACATGCCCCGAATCCGAAATTTCCGGAGTTGCGACCGCCATTTTGCGTTTTTCTTGCTGCTCACAGCAGCTTCAGCGGGGACCGTCCCGGACTCTCTCCCTGCTCCAAGACCGGGTTAAGGTGCAAAATGGTCCTACAAGCGGTGGGAAAGGTCTTGAGGTAAGCCGTTTTGTCTGCGGGAAGGCTTTTCTGTTCGACTGAACTAGTGATCTGTTAGGCAATGGTGTGTAGCGCCACAGAAAGGGCGCCAGGGCGCCAGACCGGTAAAGCTTCTCAAGCAGTCCAAAGACATGGATCACCGTTGAACTTGGTGTGTTAGTTGCGTTAGATTATTCTGTGATTTGGAGGCTTTCCCCGTCAATATTTGGAGACACACAGAAAGGCACCTTTTTGGAGTGTCTTGAGCCCATCTGTGGGGGGGGGGATGGTTGGGTTGGGTTGGCGGTAATTGGGGGTAATGTGCAATTTTTGCACCGTGAGATCTAATTCTCCATTGAAGTTTAGTTCACAATAGCAGTGTGCTAGGATGTTAGTCCCTCTCTTCTGGCTTTTCTGGGACTTCAGTCACAAACTTTATATCGCGTCTGAGTGTTTAGTTTCTGGTTCTAGGTCTGTGCAGAAACTTTAGTCACTCGGTAAGTGGTGGTCTCCTTTGGGAGTTTAAGTCATGGTCTTGTGTTTGGAGTTTAGTGACTTAAGACTGTTGTTTACTTCTTCACTGGCCTGTGTTTAGCCTCTTGTTGTATTGTCAGCTATGAAGATAGTCCCTCAGTGTGTGCCTCTGGGAGATGGTCCATTGTCCTCAGTATGTGTCCAAAGTTCAGTGCTTCAACTTGGTCTGTGTTGGGAGCTTAAATCCTCCCTTTCGGTGTCTGGTGTCGCTTCCACTACACACCGAAAGAGGAGTAAGTGCCTCAGTCTGGGGGGAGGGGGTGGGGGAGGTTTATTTCCTCGATTTCAGTCTCTGCTGGACAATTCTTTCTGCGATTTTATCTCTGCGGACTCCAGTCCCTCGTTGCAGGTCTCTGCTGAGAGAGTTGGTCCAAATGGTAGAACTCAGTTTACAAACGGCCCTCGCCGTTGTAGGGATTGCATAGTGGCCATTCACAACCAGCAACCCTTCCTCCGCGTGATTGACATACATAGGTCGATATTTCCAGGATTTTCCCAGCTGCAGCCCTGTCCAAGCCCTCTACCCCGACAACAGAGGATGCCAGTGCCACTTGTGTGAAGCCCTGGCCTTTCACCACCACCCTCTTATCCCCATCCACCCCCATATTCTAAAGCTGCTTGTGTGATCTTACCATGTTGTCCGATCTATTGTGCGTTAAACACAATAGATGGCTTTACTTTGCAAGATGAGACAAACGAGAACAGCACCTACAAACAGTTTAAAAAAATAAAGCTCACCCTAGTTGTATGTTAGAGCGCTGCTATTTTGATGGCCTGTCTAAGGAATGTTCCATCCCTCGAACCTTAGCTTGCCCACTGTGCAGTACGCCGGGGGCAGGGGGTGGATATCTCCTATGACAGTTGGCGGAGTTGCCCTTATTACAGGAATCCCCCCCCAAAGTATGGGCACCTTGTGCTATGAATAGATGCATATTCCTTAGAAATGCTGGGGTTGCATAATGATGCTTTATGCTATGTAAAATGAAAGTTGTGAAACCATTCAGTAGAAAATGTAAGCACTGTTAGCAATTGGTCAAGGGAAGCACTGGTGAAGAGATGTTCGTGGGGCATGCTTGATTGAGATGTAAGAGGCAAATGTATGAATGAGGCAATTCTCAGAGCATTGAATAGATCTTATTGAAAAATATTGCGAGCTAGAGGTGCTTTTGGCAATTAATGGAGTTCTAAAGATATGTTTTAATCCGAGGAATACTATGTCATATTTACCTTCTTAACGGGCCATGTTGGTCTGCTGGGGATATTAATGGAGCCCATTGTGGCGGGACGTTCATGAATGTGCTGGGTCTATGGGGCGATATTATGCATGTGAATCTGTGTATGTGTACATGCCTGTGTGTGGTTGCCTTTGTATGTGAATGCATGTCTGTGTGTGTGCGCGTGCCTGTGTGTGCGCATCTGTGTATGAGTGTGTGCCTGTGTGTATATTTGCGCATCTGTGTGGGTGCGTGCCTGGGTGCGTGTGCGTATCAGTGTGTGCATCTGTGTGTGTGTGTGTGCGTGCCTGGGCGTGTGTGCGCATCTCTGTGTGTGTGTACATCTGTGTGTGTGCATGCCTGGTTGTGTGTGTGCATCTCTGTGTGTGTGCGCGCGTGCCTGGGCGTGTGTGCGCATCTGTGTATGTGTGTTTGCCTCTGTGTGTGTGTTTGCCTGTGTATGTAAAAGCATTTGTGTGTGAGCGTGTGTGCCTGTGGGTGTGCGTGCGTGCGTGTCCAGGGCAATGCAATCCTTCACTTCTTTCAAGATTAACATAAAAATGAATGTTCTGTTTGTACCACATGTGCCGTTGTCAGAATGAAATGACTGCGGATGTGGCCAGGCCTCGCCTCCACATGGGGTTCTGATTAGATCTTTCCCACCAGCCTGAAGTGTTTTTACAGTTAGGCGGAGCTCACCTTCTTGCCGGGCCTGGTCTCGGCGGCGTTGAATATGTGCGGTGTTATCTAGGAGTCTCCCCTAATCCTGTAAAATGAGTAAAGTGGGGTGCAGTAGTGTTGGGGTGCAAATGAGAGTGGAGGACGAATAGAATAACTTTGAGTTAGAAGTTTTAGGTAATTCACAGAAATATTCACATAAATTTTCCCTTCTCTCCCCCTCCGACCTCCGATTCCCTGCCCCCTTGCTGTGCTTGCTTCCCTGCCCCCTCGCTGTGCTTGCTTCCCTGCCCCCTGGCTGTGCTGGCTTCCCTGCCCCCTGGCTGTGCTTGCTCCCCTGCCTGTGCTTGCTCCCCTGCCCCCTGGCTGTGCTTGCTCCCCTGCCCCCTGGCTGTGCTTGCTTCCCTGTCCCCTGGTTGTGCTTGCTTCCCTGCCCCCTGGCTGTGCTTGCTAACCTGCCCCCTGTCAGTGCTTGCTGCCCTGCCCCCTGGCTGTGCTTGCTCCCCTGGCTGTGCTTGCTCCCCTGCCCCCTGGCTGTGCTTGCTTCCCTGGCTGTGCTTGCTTCCCTGGCTGTGCTTGCTTCCCTGGCTGTGCTTGCTTCCCTGCCCCCTCGCTGTGCTTGCTCTCCTGTGTGTGTATGTGGCTCTGGGTGTATATGTGGCTCTGTTTGTGTGTGTGGCTCTGTGTGTGGGGGCTCTGTGTGTGTGGGGGGGGCTCTGTGTGTGTGTGGGGGGGGGGCTCTGTGTGTGTGTGGGGGGGGCTCTGTCGGTGTGTGGGGGGGGCTCTGTGTGTGTGTGGGGCTCTGTGTGTGTGTGGAGCTCTGTGTGTGTGGGGGGCTCTGTGTGTGTGTGTTTGTGGGGCTCTGTGGGTGGCTCTGTATGTGTGTGTGGGTGGCTTTGTGTGTGTGGCTCTGTGTGGGTGTAAATGCAATAGGTCATGCATTTGCGAGCGATTAACCTATTGGCATTGTAAATGAGAATGACATTTATTTAACGATTAAGCTATTGGCAATGTTAATGACAATGCCATTTATTTAAGATTTAAAAAAAAAATGTCATGAGCAATGCCAATAGCTCTACCTTTAATAATGCCGAGACCATTGCATTGTAAATGCTTGTTTTTCAGATTGTCCCAGTAAATTCAGATAGTGACAGAGGATTACTGGTGTTATATTTGCTTCATACTTATCACATATTTATTTGAGCACAAATTTATTGGCAGCAGCGAATATCATCAGACTTATGGTCCTGAAGAAAGCCCCCGAAACATGTGTATGATCATTGGGCTGAAACATGTCGACCAGATTTATTGAGCAGTTCTAAATCCATACTGCTCAATGCACTGCAATTTTTAATCCTGCCAGTAAGAGCAAATTAATAAAGATAGCATTTTTGCATCTCCATAGGTAGTTTTAGTTCACTTTTAGGTCTACCCTCTTTCATTGTTTGTTTTGCGCTGCGCCCTCACCATACTACACTTTCACATATGGGATTTTAGCATCCTCGTTACACTAGGGAACATCTTTAAAACATCCCTGAGCTCCTCCCTCACAGTGAGGGGGTTGTAGACCTCAGCAGGACCAGGTCTCCTGCTGGGAGGAGGAACCCATATGATGAAGCATGTCACCCTTGGGTGAGTGAGGGTTCTAGTCCCCAAGGAATTATCTCCCCTGTAGAGAATATACAAACGTCCCCCTTTTTTCTTTATGTATAACACACACTATCACTTGTGCTGAATAGACACAGGGGTGTATAGTGTTGTATTTGCGTTTTTGGGAAACTCTCCTCGCTGGTCTCTAAATCTTTTTCCCTAGGACCCTAATGTATCTGTTGTTTTTTGAGTGTCTGTTGTGCGTCATGTTTAGTTATGTCACAAAAGCTGTTTTCTGAGCCTCACCTTTACTTATGTGTTCTGTGTCTGAAGCCACAGGATATGTTGTGGAGTTCATCACAGGTTACACAGGGAATCATCTGTGAAACTGGCAAAATTGCAGAAAAGTAACTCTCCCCTTTCTTGGAATTTGGTACTGGAGAGCAAACACAGATATTTCTGTTTGATGGAAAGGTGCAGATCTGCTGTTCTTGGGGTTTTACTCAGCGCCATGTCATTTCTTCTTTTTTGACATCTCACCGGTTCCTCCTTTCAGTTCATTCTTTATGGTTCTGCTGTACTATAACTATTATTATGTGCGGCTCTCAGGTACAGCCAGTTTAGACTAGCAGGCAGGCAAGGTGAGTCACACACTCTTGCTGTTTCTTTGTGCACAGTTCACTCATCTGATGATCTCCATTTCGCTTAAAGGGATGTTTCTCGTAATTAATATTTTCGACTCACACAGAGCATGGCCTAGTCACCCCCATGCTCCTCCTAGCCTGATGAAGACACCCTAGTTATGAATGAGGTTAAATGGACTGGAATAGGCCTGTTCCGTCACATTCAGCAAATGCCCAGAAAAATCACATAGATTTAAAACCAACTGGTAATGGGGCTGAATTCCTTGTGTGTCCAGGAGTTTTCGTGCAACAATAAAAATGTCAAGATAACTCTGGAATAATGGAGTGCCGGAGCAAGATCAGCGTTTTGTCTAGTGATAGTTTTCACAGAAGAATATGAATCACGCAAACAAGCAAAACTGTATTTTATGAAGATTAGCTGTGAGTTCTGCTTTTTACTAGCCTAGTGCCCTTCCATTTACGGTGCTTTGCAGCAGTTTTAAAGATCTTAGAGTTTCTTTTTACACCAATGGGTGAAGTTTCTGATATGTTTCCCTCGTCTTCATTGCATGATTTTGCTCGCAATAAATTGTCACTCATAGTTGTTGAATGTCACTCATAATTACACTGAAATTATGAAAATGTCACACATAAGCAGTCTGAAACCTTGACAGCTATGGCTACAAATGATGGTCCTTTGCGAGCTTGCCGGCTTCATTAGATAGTCAGAAATATCAGGAAAGCTGGCATACATTACATATAATGCAAATTGAAACAGGATGCTATACGATTACATTTAATATTTTGAAAAGACTTAAGAGAATACATATAATTAAATGGGCGTATAAAATATAATGCAACGTGATTGTAAACGTATTAAAAACGCCTTCGGAGGTTATCAGAAAACACATCCATCTAATTAAAATGAAAAGGGGGCGGATCCGTTAGGTCCGCTTCCTCTTTCCCTTGATGGCTTCATGCATTCGCCTACTCCCAACATGGCCGGCTTGTCATTCTCTAGTCTAGCTCTTTGCCTAATATGAGCCAATTGGAAAGGCAGAGCAAGGCACGATGGGAAATTTCCATGCCGGAAAATGGCGGCTGCCAGCTAAGTGCAATAAGGAGAACCCATCGGTTATGGGCAAAGTTCTGCAGGGCGGTGAAGAGGGGGCGGCTAGGACCGATGCGCAGCCTGCTACTGCTCTGCCCCTGCGTGCTTGCCGTGGCCTTCCACCTTTGGCTACAGGGCCCGGAAGTAGCGCTCAGCTGGCCCGGGTTGGCTGCTTCTCTCCCGGGGTGGCCGAGGCATTATGAACTGGTGGTGGGTGTACTCTCTGCGCGCAGCAACCGTGAACAGCGACAGGCAATACGCCGTACTTGGCTGGAGAATCTCTCCCTGCATCCAGTGCTAGGCCCCCGCTCATTAGTGCGCTTTATTGTTGGCTCCCGCGGTTGTGCAGTGCCTGTCCAGGACCGCGAAGATCCCTATTCGTGCCGCCTGCTGAATATCAGTCGCCCAGTGCTTGGACGAGAGATAGAAGCTTTCGGCGTGCCCCACGGCGCTGGCCTTTTGTCCTCGCACCCAGTAGTGAACGTGCACTTTCAGATCTTTCATCCCGTGGTAATCACGCGCCTAGGGGTCTTGCACCAAGGGGAGGTGGGCGCGGCCTTCCAAAGAAATGTCACGGTGCGGCTTTTCCAGGCGGAGCATGAAGAGTCCCTCTTCACGGCTCGCTTTAGCCCGGCAAGCCCAGGTGTGCAGGTGAACGGACTGTGGTACAAACCAGTTGAACAGTTCATCCTTCCAGAGGGCTTCCAGGGCACAGTGACATGGGAGAGCCACGACCCTGCAGGTATTTTCGCCGAGACCGCCCGTGCGGTCACTGTCAACGATGGCGGTGGTGTGCTAAGACTGCTGACAGTGGATGAGGGGCTGCTGCCCTACGAGTTCACCGAGGGTGTGGAAGGAGTGGCAGGTGGCTTTGTTTACACTATCCACGAGGGTGATGCTTTGCTGCAGAACCTGCACACCCGCCCTGAAAGGTTGGCACAGCACCTGATTACAATGCAGGAGGAGGAAGCTTTGCTGCAGAAGGAGAGTGCGACGTATCAGGATATCGTTTTCGTAGACGTTGTTGATACGTACAGAAATGTTCCTTCGAAGCTCCTTCATTTCTATAGGTGGGTGGGGGAGACGATCAGCTTTGACTTGCTCTTAAAAACTGACGATGATTGCTACATCGATATGGAGAACGTTTTTGAAAGTATTGTGCGCAAAAAACTACACCAGCCTAATGTGTGGTGGGGAAACTTTAGACTCAATTGGGCTGTTGATAGAACGGGTAAGTGGCAAGAATTGGAGTATAGAAGTGTAGCTTATCCAGCCTTTGCTTGTGGGTCTGGATATGTTATGTCCAAAGATATCGTTGAGTGGCTCGCAAGTAATTCAGAAAGATTGAAGACCTACCAGGGAGAAGATGTCAGTATGGGTATTTGGATGGCAGCCATTGGCCCACTGAGATACCAGGACAGTCTCTGGTTGTGTGAACAAAAATGTGAAACGGGTATGCTGTCTTCCCCTCAGTACTCGCCAGAAGAACTAATACAACTTTGGAACCAAAAGGTACTGTGTGGAAACCCTTGTGCGTGCGAACAGTGACTACCAAAGATCGTGAATAGCCGGGGTTGGCAACTTAGAAAACAAACTATTTGTAAAACATTTTGTTGAAATACGAACATGTAAAGAAAAAGTTGTAACCGTTTCCTTGGAGGACTTCTCATCTGCAATATGCCCAATGTAATTTAACACATCATGCTGAAATATCTCAAATTGCTGGACTGTATTAGTATTTGGCGGTTTTAACTGGTACAACTGCTTTGGCTTCTTGTTCGAAAACGTTTGCAATGATGTTTGGCCACCGCAATGACTAGAAAAATAAAAGTAAACACCAATGTGGTGGCACCGCAAGATTACTGTTTAATTAATATGTCCACTTTTGTAATATCACCTGTTAGTGCAGAATAGTATGACTCTGGAAAGGTTGAGAAGACTTTAACATTCCAGTTTTCCGGAGTCACTCTACTTCCATGTTGTTCGTTACAGGCAAAGACAACTGAATTATTTTATGTCAGCAAGTGTTCGACAGGCAAGGTTGGTTATTGCTGCCGAAATTTCAGCTCATTTATGTGACGTTTGCCTGTTTTCAGTACACTATGACGTACACAACAAGGCATTCATGTTTTGTGTAACAAGCACATTGCACAATTTGCCCATTTGTCAGGTGTGATGTTCTTGAAACTGCCTTAAAACAACTTGTAGGCGTATGCACATGCAGTCATTGTTTTTGTGTTGAATCCCTAGCCTGGGTACAGAACAAGGTGAAACCCCGTTCTAGATCACTGGATAGCCCGGCGTGCAAGTTGCAAAAGGAGAGATCAGCACCTGCCATCCCCTCAAAATTGACTTGTATATGATCTGAACACTCTTTATAGTATCCTCATTTTACCCATATGCTTCAGCCCATGGTTGTTAACCCTTTGCCCTGCTCTCCAATACCCCCCCAACTTCCATTTACTGGGTAGGGTCCAAGTGACTGATAATGATTGCTAACTACAGAACATAAACTGCCCTCTATGCGCCTGGCTTACTCGCTGTTTCTTAGAGTGCTTTCATGTACATTGGGCTAGGAAGGACTTTTTGTCCAGGTATGATAATGTTGTAATGAAACGAGGATCCAGTTCCAGGGTAACTTAAGATGGTATTTATTCAGATAGTAGGTTCAAGATAAAAGGTCCAGAGAGTGCCACCAGGAGCAGCTTTCCTGCTGCTCAGCCCATCCTCCAACTGCAGTCTCACTCATCCAACATTCCACATCACCATCCACACCACACACACACTGGCTGAGCAGCATCTACAACACTTCTCCTCTCCTCATACTGAACAAAAACACAATGGAATGGTCATAGGGAAAATTGCACATTTGTAAAAATAACATACACTGAAATAAGTAGAGGATCCATTGCAAAGACCTGAAGATGGTTAAGGTCAAACCAGGAAGGATAAAAACGAGGAAACAACTGAACATGGGCTTGCAAGTAAACATCAGAATGCAGCAAAGCACGAGAGAACGTGACTAAATGCATGTATGTTACATTAAAGTAATGCTATAATGAAAAATAACAATACACACCCATGTACTCAAAATGAAGAAAACAACAAACCGGACAAGGAAAATCAATCTTTAAGCAGAAAGACAGACCCTACTCACCTCCACACAAAACAAAAAAACTACCACCTTACCACACAAAACCAAACAAACCTGCAAACTACTACACCTGCACAACCAACCAACCTCTTGTGCCACAAACATTCCAGCTGGCCAGGCCGAAAATGAATGTGAACACACAGGGAAACAAACCACAAAGGTACAGAAGATAACACACCACAGCAAAACAAATGCTTAAACTGGGACAAACCCCTGAGCCGTTAGAGAAGAAGGAAAGGGAGGACAAGCACATAGAAATGCTCAGCAAGAACGCCAAAGCTGAAGGTGAAGTGAAATTCAACTACCAACCACACAAAGGTGGTAGACATGAGTGACTCAAAAACAAGTAAACTCCAACACAACGCCCACAAGGGTGACAAACCTATGTCAACCCACAACCAGAAAAATAGTGGTAGCCCAGAGGCTCTACACCACAGAACCTTTTCACACAGACACCTCCCATTCTCGTTGCCAAAAAAATGTTGTAATGAAACGAGGATCCAGTTTCAGGGTAACTTAATATGGTATTTATTCAGATAGTAGGTTCAAGATAAAAGTTACAGAGAGCCCCACCGGAAACAGCCTTCCTACTGCTCAGCCCATCCTCCAACTGCAGTCTCACTCATCCAACATTCTACAGCAACATCCACACCACACACACACATTGGCTGAGCAGCAGGTGCAACAGACAGCAGCTAGGTCTGTTTGATATCCCTTGATTGGATCTTCCAACAGTTAAGGCCTATCTAATCATGGGCAGTAAAGATCCAGAGAAGTGCTATTTGTCCTCACTAGGCTGTCAAGCTCTTAAAGAGAATCTTAGTATTGTTTTCAATTATACAGTGCTGTCTGAACAGATCGATTACATTTATCAGCTGGGGAACGTGAATGTTAATGATTGTTAACGCTGTTTGGGTTTTTATATAGGGAAAATACTCTGGTTTCAACAGGATAGGGAACAGATACAGAGTGAGCCTTGGTACCACAGCTTCCCACAGTACATGCATGTACAACAGTTAGAGCATATGCACCAGTTAGAAAATTTCTAAATCTCCCCTCAACAGAATATAGTAAATAAAAAAAAAAAAACATCTGTTATCCCTCCAAGTACGAAAATGTACACTCAGCGATATTCTTTTATAGAAATGCAGCTAACCTGAAGCCTTACCACATTTAGGCTTGTCTAATCTCTCCATGAGACCCTGTCTCAGTCCTGGGCTTTCTGTTCATAGATTGTACTCGGGCGCATTAGTCCAATTAGTTAAGTGGAACATAACGAAGACTACACGTACAAAAATGCATTTGGTTGTGATCGGAAAGGATAGAAATGTAAACAGGGTGAACTGCTTCTATGAATCTCATCAAAGGATGTCACATTCACACCACTGAAGACATTGGAACAATAGAACTGATCTTTGAAAGGATCCCAATAGAAATATATGGGTATATCCAAAATTTCTACTCTGTGAAGTGATAATGTTATTCTTACTAAATAAGAACTCCCATCCAACAGTTTTTCCCTATGCCTAATTTTGTGGTGCTTTTATACTTGAAGATGCAGGGGTGAGTTGAAAACTGTTGAGGGAAGGTATGTGATGGATATATTTTCTTAGTGAATGTCTGTTTTGAACCACTTGTTATAGAGAATGCGGTCTACTATATATTATCAAAAAGGTAGTATGTTATATTGTTATAGATGATGTAACACTTCTCCAGGCAAAAATATATATTGTGTATCCATATAACTTCTTAATTGTTCTAACATGCTTTTGAGCAGTGGGGCATCAGCTTGGCGTCTCCCCTTGCATTATACTGCTAGCTGTGGAGATCAGCACTTGGAGAAATAAGAATGAATTCATTTGGCTTTTGGGCAGGCAAACCATTGCACAGACTGGTCTGTCAGAGTTTTATTTGTTGCTATCTATACATGCTAGTAACTTTGGTCATACATTCTGTACATAACCACCCTGATGGTGCTTTAGTCCAATTTAACACCTGTCATTGTATCCAACACACCGGCATATACAGCTGCAGCCTGTGACTTGTAATGAAAGGGCCTAAGGCTGAGCACCGAACCTGTCACTGCAGCCTGCTGCTACCGGCTCTGGCATTTGCTCTAATTCAGAGAGCAGAAGCAGGACTGAAAGGAGCCAGTCAAAGTCACTGATACATGTGCCCGTGCCTTAATCAAAGGCTGAGGAGCAGTTCTGCACATGCAGTGATCAATCTTCAGTTCCGAGTGTGGTTGGCATGCACAAGGGAAACTGATTGTAAGCAAGCTCATTCTGCCATCCTTTCAAAATGGTATTCAAAGTACCAGTCACGGCATGGCTACTGGGCCCCTCCCACTAGTCTGGATAGGTAGTTTGTAGCACGCGAGACAGTTAAAACAAATCTCTCTCCAAGAACTGGTGTACCTAATGGAGCAGGGCAGAGCCATCTACATATTGCAGGGACACTTTCTCTGTCATGAAAATTCATAACATGCGGTCACCTGAGAGTAGCTGATGTGTCTGACAAATCTCTGACCCTATGGTGATGCGGGAATATCCTTAAAGTACATTAAACTGACCCATGATGTGTGATCTTAGCAATGCTAGACAGGTAACATAGAAAAGTGCCCTGTCCAGGGTTAAGATGAATGCAAAAAGGACAATTGATGGACAGAATGCTGAACAATGTCATGCATTCACCCCAGTACAGAGATCTGGGCCTGAATCCTTTCTTTTTTTTTGCTCGCCATGCCATTGCAGTTTGGACCCAGCCATATGCAATTCAGTCTTGACCCTGCGCCCAATTGGAACAGTCCAGCCCGATCTGCCAGGCCAGGTCCTCCCTGAACTGGAAACCAGCATCCTAGGACCGGTTTCGAGCTTTCAGCCCTCATCAGCCAGGATAGCTTGACTCCAGTGGCATGGAGAGCACGGGACCCATGTCTGGGCATACTTGTCCCACTCGGGGTGACAAATGCAAAAAGAACAATTGATGGACAGAATGCAGAAAAATGTCATACATTCACCCCAGTACAGAGATCTGGGCCTAAATCCATAGTTTTTTTGGTCGCCATTCCAGTTTGGACCCAGCCATATGCAAATCAGTCTTGACCCTGCTCCCAATGGGAACAGTCCAGCCCGAACTGCCAAGATGGTCCTAGGATGCTTGTTTCCAGTCCAGGGAGGAACTGGCCTGGCAGTTCGGGCTGGACTGTTCCCATGAGGCACAGGGTCAAGACTGATTTGCATATGGCCTGGTCTAAACTGGGGTGGCATGGTGAGCAAAAGAATGATAGATTTAACCCAGATCTCTTGACTGGGGGTGAATGTTTTGATTTTTTCTGCATTCCATCCATCAATTGTGTGTCTTTTGTTTTCCCACCCTAAGTGTGCCAGGTATGCCAGACGTGGGTCCTGGGCTCACTGTGCCAGTGGAATCCAGCTATCCTGGCTGAGGAGGGGTGATACCCTGAAACCTTTCCTAGGATGCTTGTTTCCGGTCCAGGGAAGACCTGGCTTGGCAGTTCGGACTGGACTGTTCCCATGAGGTACAGGGTCAAGACTGATTTGCATATGGCCAGGTCTAAACTGGAGGTGCATGGTGAGCAAAAGAATGATGGATTTAAGCAAGATCACTTGACTAGGGGTGAATGTTTTGATTTGTTCTGCATTTTGTCCATCAATTGTGTGTCTTTTGCTTTCCCACCCTAAGTGTGCCAGGTATGCCCAGATATGGGTCCTGGGCTCACTGTGCCACTGGAATCAAGGTATCCTGGCTGAAGAGGGAAGAAACCCCGAAACCGGTCCTAGGATGCTTGTTTCCGGTCCAGGGAGGTCCTGGCTTGGCAGTTCGGGCTGGACTGCATTCCGTCCATCAATTGCGTGTCTTTTGCAGGATTAAGATGAAGCACATTTTGCAGCTTATGAAGGCGTTTAATTTACTTTCTGAGGTCTAGTGCCCCAAACTGCAAAACATTGGTTTTAAAAGGGCAAGGCTCCCTTTGGAAATAATGAATGCTGCACAAGTTAACAGGCTGAGTAGTATATGATGTACTTTTATTTTCTATCTTTAAAATGTCAGTATTAGACTATGGCCTTCTAGGACTGCCCATAGTAGCTTGTATAGTTGGACCTCCTGTCACCACATCAATTTTAGAGTTCTAAGGTTCTTACCTTCACCCAAAGAGATGCATCTCAAAATTTTTCTTTACTGCTCAATCTCTCTGCCCAACCCAAACATACATGCCGATGAGAATGATTTTTTCTCAGGGAAAGCTTTTGCACCTGCTGCTCAGCACCTGCCAAACCCGGGAAAACTCTGCACATTGTCGATATAGGTTGAAGCCTACATAAAGTGCAGCTGTGTGGTTTGTTGAAGACGCTGGTTTGTAACTCATATTTTCTGTCTTTCTTTTTTGTTAGCTTTCTTTTTTAGGCTGTCCAGCATGTCTAATCGTTCTTCCCGAGGAGCAAAGCTTTTTTACCATCATTCACTATATTCAACGAGCCCTAGTTTTCTGCAGATAGGATTTTAAACTTGCTATGTTGTCACATTGCTGTGCATTCAAATACAGTGGTCAAATATCAGGCTACGTCTTCTGAGGGACCTGGGTGTTTACTTTTCCTTCTTGGACTTCAAAGTGAGACGATTTATGAGACTATCTTGCTGGTGCTGGGAAAAAAGGCATTTTTCTAGCTCGCAACACTTGACATTTTTGTAAGTGAACTGTGCAAATATTTCAGACTCAGAAAAGCACAAATGAAGCACTGTTTTTGTAACTCAAAAGTATGGTGGATACAAATATTTTAATCTGATCAGAACAAATCAGTACTCCAGGGGATGCCCTTTCCACGCATTATCTTTTTTGTTCTGTATAGTTTTGTCAGTAAAACTGTATGTGCAAAAGCAACTGAAGCAGCCAACAAATCTAAAGTACTCTTTGGTCTTGTTAAAGATCTTGCGGGCTCTCACACCATAGCCAAGTTTCCACCCCTTAACAGTAATCAATGTGAAGAATTGGCACAGTTCTTTACAACAAAAATAGAAAACATTTATCAAGGAATATCTGATTTGAACTGTGGCAACTCCTCACTATCACTGGCCGCAAGCCTGAGTGATATTAATCATCTTCCCACCCCCACGCATGCTTCCTTACTTTCATGGCTTGACCTTCATCCAGAAACTCTCCGTGAGATTCTGTGTAAAGTAAAATCGGGTTCACCTACAGACCCTCTTCCCATCTCCATACTTAGATTATTGGACATTCCGCAGCTCTATATTATCTGCAAAACACTTAATCTTTCACTAAAAAATTCCATAGTTCCAGCTTGCTGGAAACATGCTATGGTAACTCCCCTGTTGAAAAAGCCCACCGCCGGCCCCAAAGTTCCCTCAAACATTCGCCCTATCTCTCTGCTGCCGGCCTTCTCCAAAGTTTTGGAGAGACATATTCACTTCCATCCAGCCCAGTTCTATGCTATCAATGACATTCTTCATTTTTCCCAATCTGGCTTTCGCCCTGGGTTTTCCACCAAAACTACGCTCCTTGGTGTCACTGAGAATCTTCGGCATCTGTTAGAGGGGACACAGCTGTACTGATTTTACTTGATCTCAGTGCAGCTTTTGATACCATCTCTCACCATATACTCCTCAGATCCCTTGCCTCTATGGGTGTAGGGGGCCAGGCCCTTGATTGGCTTACTTCCTTTCTGACCGATCGGACTTTTCAGATTTTTTTCCAATTCAGCCACCTCTAAAACCCACGCGTCTCCCTACGGAGTTCCTCAGGGCTCGATTCTCAGCCGTCTTCTTTTTAACCTTTATGTCATACCCTGGCCCATATTGCGGAACGTAAAGGGCTGACTCTGTTTACCTACGCCGACGACTCTCAGATTGTCTTCTCTCTATCACAATCCGACCAAGCTCCCACCTTCAGTCAGGTCTTAGGGAAATATCCATTTGGATGAGCCTAAACCTACTTAAACTGAATGGAGGGAAGACTGAAGTCTTGATCCTTGGTCAAAAACAAGACCTCTGGAGTTCAAAGCATTGGCCATCAGAGATGGACCCCCTTCCATCTCCATCTGAACACGTCCGCAATCTGGGAGTGACCATAGACAATGGTTTAACAATGCAATGCCAGGTTAACAAAGTGGCAGTTATCTGCTTCACTATTTTGCGCTGGCTGAGGAAATTTTTTTGGATGCTGCCGCCTGACACTCAGAGGTCCGTAATAAATGCTCTGATAACCTCCCGGTTGGACTACGGTAACATACTTTACCTAGGGGCAACTAAGGCAGTCACTAGACGCCTTCAATTAGTTCAAAACGCTGCTGCCCGCTTGCTCTGCGGTAGTCGCAAAACTGATCACATCACAGGGCGCCTCCGCGACCTCCACTGGCTTAAAGTGGAGAGCAGAGTCAAAGTCAAAGCCTTGAGTTACATGCACAAAATCAAGACAGGGAGCGCACCCAGTTCCCTGCAATCGCTTGTTAAAACTTATTCACCTGCGCGCTCTCTTCGTTCTTCATCTCGGGGCCTTTTCTGCGTGCCCAAATACAGATTTGCAAGAATGGGCGGCAGGTCTTTCTCCTTCCTAGGCCCAAAACTTTGGAATTCCCTTCCCCTTAACATCCGGTTAGAGACCTGCTACATTCGTTTCCGTAGAGCTATCAAAACCTGGTTGTTTAATCAATAATCTCATAGTTATTTTTGTCCTAGCGGCTCATCGTCTCTTTTAACGCCGGGAAACCCTTGGGTAGCTGTCGTGCTCTATAACCATAATTAATAAATAAATACATAATAAATGTTAACTTCAATAAAAAATGGGTGGTCTGTAATAACAGTGCACTACCACCCCATGCATACTCCACACTATTCCACTCTATGCCACTCCACGATACTCCACTAGGCCACTCTATTCTGTGCCACTCTACTCCACTTCATTCTACAACACTCAATGCAGCTCTGCCTTTCTACTCTGTGATACTCCACACCACTCTACGCTTCTCCACCCTTCATTCCTTAACGATGTGCCCCTCGTCTCTGATACTCTACAACACTCTATAACACTCCACTGTATGCCACTTCACTCTAGGTCACACAATTCACCTCCTCAGCATTCTACTCTATGCCACTCCACACCACCCCACGCCACTCTATGACCCTCCATTTTGCGACACTTTAGTCCACTCTACATACCTGCTTGACGGTCCAGTCCATGACACTCCACTCTACGAAACAGTCCTCAAAGACTCTAACTTTCAGGCATGCTGAACAGCAGCCACGCTGATGTACAACAGCGCTAAAACACATTGGCAAAGCCAATAGCTCTTGTTTAGGCACGACCCATTGGCTTTGCCTATGCTTGTTTTAAAATCTGTTCTTTATTGCTAGGTCCAACTGAGCCATTGTACTTTAAGGCAACCTCTCTATAATTCACAAAAGTTGTTTCTTTACCTTTGATCTTAGGAGCAAATATATTTAAAATGACTAGTGATTGTGGTCCTAAATTAAATAGTCCTTGACATTGCAGGTCCTTATTAATACATTTGTTTTCCAATCTGGACTTAAAACCCCAAAAAAGGTTAACGTTAAGCATTGGTTGAACCCATACACTTTTAATTCCAGAGTGTCGTTAGATGTTGTAGGTAGAAAGAAAAGCTGTAACCCAAATAATTTGCAGAGTGGTTAAGTTGGTTTCTTGCCTCAAGGTTTAGTCTTCCAAATTTGTGAAGCTATAACCAACAATAGATCATTGTACATCACATCACAGATTCTCTAAAACTCCTTATTGCAGCTAATCATGCTGACCTTTGTATAACTGATGGACGTTGTCCTTAACAAATACTACCTACCAAATCGGCACTCCTTTTTATCCTATACCAAGTCCCTGATGCATACAGTGATAGTCTAGAGAGAGAGGTCTTTTTCCACCCAAAGATTTCTCAGAGGAGAGGTACAGCAGCTCACTCATAATATTACACCAACATTTCATGAAATTATTGTTAGACTTGGCATCTCTTGGCGTGTTTCCCCTGAGTTTTTGCTTTCTGCCCTCAGCCAAGGAATTTGTCATGCAGACCAACGCTTCAGAGCATGGAGTGGGAGCGGTGCTCTCACAACTGAACGAAGAGGGCCTAGACCAGCCGGTGGCCTTCCTTAGCAGGAGACTACTCCCCAGGGAGCAAAGGTGGAGTGCCATAGAAAGGGAAGCTTTTGCAGTGGTCTGGGTGCTGAAGAAGCTGAGGCCCTACCTGTTTGGGACTCACTTCCGGGTCCAGACCGACCACAGGCGGTTAATGCATATGAGGGGGGAGAATCCAAAACTGCTGGGGTGGTCCATCTCCCTACAGGGAATTAACTTCATGGTGGAACACCGTCCTGGGACAGAACACGCCAACGCAGATGGCCTGTCCCGGTTCTTCCGCCTTAGTGAGGAAAACTCCCAGGAGTGTGGGTAGTTCCCCCTACTTTCAGCTGGTGGGGACATGTGTTAGACATGGCATCTTTCGGCGTGTTTCCCCATAGTTTTTGCTTTCTGCCCTCCTGGTTTTGACTCTGTTTTACTGGTATAATGTTTCTGCGTGCTTATCGCACTGCTGATCAGTGGTAAAGCGCAGGTGCTCCTGTGGTAAATTGTGTTATGATTGGATGTGCACCTCATTTGTCAGCCCCCAGTAATGTGCACTGTGAGTGCTGGGGCTTGTGAGTCCACTGCTGCTCGTGGGCCTGCAGCACGGATGGTGCCACCCACGTACGTAGCCCGAAAAAGGTATAAGTGAATGAAGTTTGGTATGCCTGAACTCAGCGTCTAAAGACGCAGCCTTTAGCAATGGTGCCATAATCATTCTGAGTTCATAAAGGCCACTTTTAGAAAGTGGGTATTATTTTGCTCGGTCATTCCGTGTGCCCGTGCTGGAATGTGGATTGCCTGTCCGGTTTTTGGGACGACAGATGGCTGGGGAGCGGGGTGGCTCCTGATAGTCTAGGTAGGTCAGGACAGGGCTCAACAGACCTGGGTTACGATGGGGAAAAGACAGGGAATCTCCTTGCACCTCAAAGGGCCTGGTCTGCCTCTGACAAAGCCATCTCCACCTCCTGCCAGGAATTCACATAAGAGACGGTCCAACTGGTTCTGGCCGGACACAGACACCCTCTGCCTGAACGATCAAAGGATTTTTGGATGCAAATGCTGGGTCCCAGACCCCTGAACTGTAGAACTCATATGGGACAAGAAGACTGCCAAGAAGAAGCGTCGGAGAAGCTGCAAAAGGAACAACTACTTTGCTGGGCTGACCTGCAGTGGCTACTTCTGTCTTGGGTAGTGAAAGACCTAGACTGGACTTTCTGCAACCGAAGTGGTCAAATTCTCCAAGGGCTTGAGGTAGAGCTTGCTCCCTGTTCACGAAGTCTCAGGAACTGCGAAGACTTCAGGTTCTTCGACCCTCAGCACTGGGGACTGTGTGTTTTGTGCTGCAACCCGAAGAACGCCCCTCGACGACGTCGACGATGACCCTGCTGAACGTGTCCCGAAGGAACCGCATAGGGCACCTCTGCAATGCCGCACCGTGACCCTGGTCTCACTGACGACACCTGTTGACGCCACCACCGAGCCGCTGCTCGCACCGTGACCTGTGGGCACCGCACTCTGCACCGCCTCGCTACACAACAATGCCGTGTCCTTCCTGACGCCGCCACTTCCAGCCAAAATCGACGCTGCTGCCTGCACCGTGGTTCGGGGGCACCGCTTGGGAGTTACACGACGCACCGCCCTCATCCCACACCGCAGCCTTGGCCTACCGACGCCGGCACCATCGACTCCCGCTCGTCAGCCGACGACAGCGCTTCAGCAGCGACAACGCCGCTGCTTGCACCCTGACCTGCAAGGCTCCGTGACGAGCACCGCCTCCATCTCGCAATGCGACCCTGGTCTTACCGACCACGCCAACTGATGCTGCCACCGAGCTGCTGCTCGCACCACGACCTGGGGGCACCGCACGCTGCACTGCTGCGCTTCACACCGCAGCACCCGACGCCTGTTGGTGCCAGCGCTCAGGATCCCATCAGAAAGGAGCTCGACCTGCAACGCAAGTGACTTCTAGGGCCCCATCGCCCTGCATCTCACACCGCAGCCATGGCCTGCCGGCGCCAATCACTCCCGCACGTCAGCCGACGACAGCGCTTCAGCAACGTCAATGCCGCTACTTGCACCATGACCTGCTAGCACCGTGACGAGCACCGCCTCCATCTCGCACCGCGACCCGGGTCTCACCGCCGCCGCCAACTGATGCCACCACCGAGCCGCTGCTTGCACCACGACCTGGGGGCACCACACGCCGCACCGCTGCGCTTCCCACCGCAGCACCCGACGCCTGTTGGTGCCAGCCCCCTGGATCCCTTTAGAAAGGAGCTCAACCTGCAACGAGAGTGACTTCAAGGGCCCCATTGCCCTGCATCTCTGAAAGGTACTGTTTGGGAGTCTTCCCGACACTGTAGTTGGCCTGCGACCCCGCAGTCCGCCAGAACTGTTTTTGGATTTGTTGTTCACAACACCGTGATATCCCCAGATGGAGCTATCGACATTAAGGAACTATTTTTAAAAGCATATTCTTGATCAGTGAATATTTTGAAGTCTAGTATTGTGGATTTGTATTGTATTTGGTCTTGTCTTAAGTATATAAAAATTGGATATTTTTCTAAACTGGTGTCCTTTTGTAGTGCGTTCACTATATTACTGTTGGTTGTGTGCAAATGCTTTACACACTGCCTCTAAGATAAGCCTGACTGCTCGTGCCAGGCTACCAAAGGGGTGAGCAGGGTTTATTTTAGAAGTGCAACTCCCTTATCCTGATTATAGTGGTGGTTTCTGCCTCGCTTTGGCCCAAGTCTCAGCTAGCCAGAAATCCCATTTCTAACAATGATGTATGAAAAAATCCCATGAAGTGGGTGTGGATTTGGTGTCCTGATGTGTGGTTAACTAAAGGATGTGAACACCCGCGACATGTGAGTAATCCCAAATTATGGTTTTCCCACTCTGCAAGTGTAGGGAAAAATCCCCATTCAGGTCTGGAAGATGAACAGAATACCTCCAAACTTTGTGTTGATGTCCGGGATGGGATTTCTCCACACCGAAAATGTATGCCACTGCTTAAAGGCAGTAGCATTTCAGCAGGTGTAATAGTACACTAGGCTCAATTAGGCTGTAAAAATTGCCATTGGAAAAGTGTATCCAGGGATTCCGGAATCACTTCCTGGAGTATTCCTGGAAAGCTGGCACATGCACAGCTTTCAAGGTTAAAATTTGCAAAGTTTTGTGAATACTATAGAGACATAAATCTGCATTTAATCGTCATCTGCCCGACCTGGCTATGTAATGATGTGGTATATTCTGTATGCATTTGGCTACTGCTTTACTGTGGACTGTTGGTTTCCTTTGACTATTCTTTTTGATTTAGTTCTGAGATGGATCCTGAAGTTTGTACCTGTTTGGCTACGATAGGATGGCTTCTGCCTCGTTGCTGCACTTTCCGCCTTGCCTAGACAGACTCGCCTGTAGATGATGGATTTGGCCAAAGGGAGTGTGCTTATAGCCTGCAGGATTGGCAAAGGAGACACATTTGACATATACAAGTAGTGAGTTCTTAGAGTTTGGGTAACATTTCAGAAATAACAGATATAGGCCTTTTTGACATGGTTACCCCCCACTTTTTGCCTGGTAACTGATGTGATTTCGACTGCACAGATGTTTCCCACCAATTAGCAAAACCTTTAGCACCCTCTGTAAGTCCCAAGTTAATGGTACTCCTGGCACTTAGGGCCTGAGGTTCTACAGGGGGTCCCTAAGGGCAGCAGCACGAATTGAGACACCCCAAGGGACCTCTCACCAAGCACATGCAAGACTGTCATTGGAGTCTGGTGTCTTGATGCAGGCAAAAACAAAAGCACGACATGTCACATCTCCCTGTGCCAAGTCCCCTACACTGCATTTAATTTTTGTAAGTCACCCCTACAGCAGGCCTGACAACCCTAAGGCAGGGTGGTGAATATTACATGTGAGGGCATACGTGCATGAGCAGACATGTCCTTGTGCTGGTCAGTCCTATTACTGCCAGTATAAGTAACCAGGGAAGCCATTTTAAAACATGTGCTGGACACTGGTGAAAATGAGTTCCCCAGCTACATGATGGCTTCCCTGAAGATAGGGATGTTGTATATCAAACATCTTGTATTGATAAACCCACACTGATTCCAGTGATGGATTTTCCAATACATGCACCTTAGAGGTGCCCCCTCAAAACCTACCAGCCTCTGCTGTGCTCTCTGACTTGTTTCTGCCAACCTGCCACCCAAGACACTTGTGACCTCCTAGGGTGAGCGCCCAGAACAAAAGCCTGTCCGGGAAGAGGGTGTCACACTCCCTCTCACAAGATGACCTGCTGATTAGCCATCCTAGGTCAGCAAGCTTCAAAGAGCTGCCGCCTTTAAAATGCAAATCTGGCTCCCCCCCCACAGGGGAGGAATCCGACCCTACCCCTTGCCCAGAGCCCCTTTTGCACCTGGACATGGGGAAGAATTACCTAGTCAGATAGGCGTGCCATCCCCAGGCTAGTACCACCACTAAGGTGGGCTAAACTGAGGTGGATATGATTTTTCAGAATATCCATCTTTGTGATAGCATACTTAGGACTTCTGTGATAGGGTTAGCCCACTTCCAAAAGGAAGTGGTCATATAGGGGGCTCAATGACCCCAAAGGTCAGTAGCCCATTGGTTACTACACAACACTCACCTAACACCCATAAATTCAGCATTTATGGGAATCTCTGCCACAAGAGAAGTAGATCCTGACGACCTGAAGGAAGAAGACAAATGAGAAGAGTCGTACAGCAAGAAAAGAAGACCCAGCAACTGCCTTGGCACCAACCCTGCTGGCCTGCCTGCTGACTCCGCCCATTGCACCAAAGTTGACTTGTCCTGCTGCTGCTGAGTCTCCAAAACCCGGGAGACCTGCCAGCCTTCGCCTAGGAACCAAGACCTTGAGGGACAGCAGAACTGTCCCCTGCGTCCTGCAGACAGCAAAAGAAGAACCCAGAGGACACCAGCACTGCCAAAACTGCTGCCTCCAAGCACCACTGCACCTGAGCCCCCCAGCCCATGTTGAAGTGGGTAAACCGTGTCAGCGTGGTCCCCAAGCCCTCAAGGTACATAGTGCACTGTGGACTGACTCCTTGTAAACTCCCCGATGTCACTTGCAGCCTCTGTTGGTAGTCCCCCTCAACTGCGTTTGTTTGATGGACATAGAAACCTGCCATCCCAAGGACCCTCTGCACCCAACACCCTGTCCCGTGGAGAAGAGGACCAAAGGTTTCCCCAATATTGCAAGAACCGGAGCCTTTTGTTGATTTCACCGGGCTGGTCTCTCAGTTCCCTCCTGCTGCATCTCTCTACCGCAACCGTTCTCCATGGAATAACATCGGGCACCTGCCGCTGTTTTGCACCTTTGCACCCGCCCGCCCTTGTGCCGCTGGAGGTGTTCTGCTGGTGCTGCATTGGACCTTGTTACTTAGCTCCTAAAGAAGGGTTACATAAGTTGCTGTACCATACCTGAATGCTGCATTGACCTTTCCTCCCATTGGTTAACATTGCAGCCTCTATAAATTGCACTGTCAACTTTCTGCACTTAAAAGAATTCATTTTTAAAAAGGTAATTACCTGAATATTTTCTTCTGATGCCTAAAGATATATAAAGATACCTGTAATATTTATATGTTGGCGTGGATCTCCTTCTTGGGTCACATGTCTAATTTAATGTGTGCATTTTCAGATGTCTTGCACTCTTCTGTGAGAAGCCAAGGCTGCTCGACCACAATACCCCCTAACAGAGCACCTTGGGATTGCCATAGCAAGCTCACTGTCCACTCGTAAGGGAACCCCTGGACTTTTTACACAATATATCTCATTTTGATATATATTCTACACAGAGACAGATTCCTACAGACGCTTCAGCATGGACTTCTCCAATGTTGAAACATTGAGACTTGGGAGGGTTTTTTCTAATTTCTCAAGTGGCACTGGACATTTTGAGTTTATCTTACAGGTACTTTGGGGGAGTTAGTGTTCATTCTTTTTGGTGATATATGCAGTCTTGTAAATAACAGGTGTTGCTATTACCCAATTTAATGGTACTCAATTCACCTACTACAACTGAAGGGTGAGGCAGCTTTGTAAGGATTTAAACATGTGACCTGCAAACCACTGTTTATATCTGCAGTGGTCATTTAACTCAGAGCCAGCTTTGTTTTGTATGAATCCAAACATGCAGAGATGTAGAGGGTAATCACTGAACACAGTCTAAGTGTCTTCGCCGCCGAAGTATTGGACCAACTCAAAAATTGGGCATTTTCTCAGGACCTAATTCCCCTATATCAGGCCGGCTTCAGACCAAAGCACTCGGTTGTCGATAACATTGGGATATTACAAACAATCCTCGACAAATACGTTGTAGGAAAATCCCAGCCGGTATATGCAGCATTCATTGATTTTTCAACTGCATTCGACCGAGTTGACAGACCATCTCTCTGGAAAAAACTGAGGAAGCTAAAAATCCCAGAACAATTATTACAAATCATAATCACACTACATTCGCGCACGTGGTGTCAAGTGCAAATGGGGTGTGAAAAGGGCCTGACCAACATAATTCCAACAGCAAATGGACTCAAGCATGGGTGTCTCCTAGCCCCCTTGTTATTCTCACTATATCTTAGTGATTTGCCTCAGCACCTGCAACAAGTGCCAAGTCTGCCTCCAAAGATCGCAGCCCAAAACGTTCACGCCCTCTTATACGCAGACGACATCGTAGTGCTAGATCTCACGCCCTTCGGTCTGCAAAGACTTCTAGATACTCTGAACAAATATACCCAGGAAAACGTCTTAATCCCGAATCTCACTAAGACAAAAATAGTTTCCTTCTCAGGAAGAAAAAGAAGCACCAAATTTTGCTGGAGACTCGGCTGTGGAAAAATAGAAGAGACTGAGGAATACACCTACTTGGGCAGGATTTTCACTAAGACCTTAAAAAACAATTCACAGGTTAATAACCTGACCAGGAAATCCGAGGTGCACGCCGGAGCCCTTCAAAGACTATATGCGGCCTCAGGTAACCGACATTTCTCATCCCTTCTTAAAGTATATAGCACAAAGATACCTCCAGTTTTATCATTTGCTTTGGAATATATTCCAATAAAACAGTGGTCATTCCTGGACCAAAAAGAAGGGAAGATACTGAGGAAAATGTTGAAGGTATCACAATCCACCCCGGTGCAAGCTCTTCGCTTCGAATTCTCAATCACGAGTTCCTATTCAAGAGCCATCGCAAATGTCATCAGGTGGGCATATAACCTGCTGCACGCAAAGGATGGAACTCTCCGTTCTCTACTTAAAGCCGAGACCTTCGACTGTGATGACTCGAAACAAGTATTCTTCAGTAACATGTCCACTGCATTTAAACTGGCTGAGATAAATGCAAACTTGTTGCTTACGTGGACCCCATCACAACTGAAACTCTTTTTAAAATGTTTTACTTCCAGACTCAGTTATGATCTTGATTTTTCACACTGCGCCAAGTTGACTCTGTATAAAAGCTTTGCGGAAACAATTGCACCTAAGCAAGTACAACAATACATAGCCTTTAATCTCTCGCATGGCGCTAAGAGATCAATTACCCTGTTACGGCTCGGCATTTTACCAGTGCTATCTTTAACATCAAGTTGGTACTCAAACGGAACTTCATTATGTAACCTCTGTTATGGAGGGGAGCAGGATGTAGAACATCTTTTATTCACATGCCCTAATCAAAAAGTAGTGGCAGCTAGGACAAAACATCTGTATCCTATATACATTAATTGCCGTATCACTACCGTAAAGGACTTGATCACTGTATGCAAATTTCCCCCCAACGAATTAGTTTGTTATAACTTTTATAAATTTATAAAACCTTTTTTAGCTTTGTACTAATATGAAATATTTTAAAAGTACTTGTAACTGAATTTAATCGTATAATATTTGTGGTCCTCAGTAGAGTACCAAAACAAATAAAAATAAAAAAATAAAAAACTAGCACCAGTTACGTTACATGAGGACACATTCTTTTTTTTTTTTTTTCATTTTAGGCACGGGGAGATTAAGTGATTTGCCCAGAATCACAGGGGTTTTTTGGCGTCGTTACCGAGACTCGAACCCAGATCCCCAGGTCCGAGGTCGAGCGCCTTAGCCGTTAGGCCAACCCCTCTCCCCTTCTGCCCCTCTATTTTTATCTTCCTTATAGGACCAATTTTCTGCAGATTTGCATTACATTTCTAGACATCATGTAAAGTTTCTGTATCCTCTTATGGATTGTCAGGTAAAAGAGAAGCCACCTCCCTCAAATCACTCCACCTGTTTGACTGTTTGCACCCTAGACATAAAGATATCTTCCCTGCAGTCTTTCTCCCAAGTCTTGTTTCCACAGTTTATTAGATGGCCCATGGGTCTGCATCCAGTGTGTGATTATACATTTTCTTTCAGTTATGGTCCAGTAATGTGCTGTTGAGTTCAGTCAAACACATTTTTCACAGCCACAAAAATCCATTTATTGCAAATCTGCATTGGACACCCGATACTCAAGAGCCTCTTATTTTATGCTTACCACCAATCCCACAACTAGATGGTCAGTTCATAGGGTGCCCTGTAACACGGAGAGCGATCTTCTGTTGTCAGAGAAGTCATGGCAGTCAATGTATTAATCAGTTGGTCACCTGGGTAACCTGTCTCATGGGATCTGAGCAGCCCTTGAAAGTCTTGCATAAACCAGGAATTGCCCAGATTGTTCCCCATGCTGACTTTTATCTTGGTCAAATGTCAAGGTGTTTCTTGAACAGATCGCCCAATTTTTGGCACTCCCTTGTATACGGTTATTGACACAGGCCTCACTGAAGTACCGAAATTATATTATCACCTCCCAACAATTATTATTACATTACCAAAACCCCCCTTACCAATACCAATAAGCAGTCGGTCGGCAGTGTAGAAGGTTCAAGCGTTTATTAGACAAACACAAACTCTGCCAGAGGAGCTCCTTGCGACCTAACCCGTGAGGTCTGCCAAGAAGACTGCTGGCACATTGTCAGCACATCACATATATATAGTTGCGTTGGCATCATCATAGCCTAACATGGAAAAATACAAATTGGTACAAGCTAGTACAGTAATAGGAAAACCCATATAAGGCACACAAAGAGCTCCTTGCTTCGCTCAGGCAGCAAGGTCAGACGGGTGACTCCCTTCTGTCTTCTCAGAGACAGTCCACCCTGCACCCCTCCCGGAATGTGCTTATCGGCCCTTCCTCAGCTAACTACGACCTTGCCGAGTCTAACGAGCTGAAACAGCAGTTTCTGCAACAGTTGGTTTCATTCCCAGTAGCAGGGTTTTAAGAGGAAAATAAGAATAGGGCCTGTGCATGTACAAT
This sequence comes from Lissotriton helveticus, assembly GCF_964261635.1. Lineage (NCBI taxonomy): Eukaryota > Metazoa > Chordata > Amphibia > Caudata > Salamandridae > Lissotriton > Lissotriton helveticus. The sequence continues at coordinate 935,181,917 of NC_136059.1, read as the reverse complement.
ATAGAAAAACTCCAAAATATGGTAGTCATGTAGCGTAACCTGGTGTGGAGCAAGTAAATGTAAATATCACAAATACTAATGTTGTGTGTCCACGATGTGCGTTTAGGGACACCATGCTAATCCTGACATATCGATTATCAATATTAAGTGATCAAGAATCGATTCTGGTACCTCAAACCCTCCTTTTAGCGTGGTGGAGCTAAATAATGACAAACAACTACTCCTCGAATATTTCTTCATCGATGGTCATCATGTCATGTACCTCTTTCTGCAGCATTTGGGCTTTAACAGAGATAGGGGTTGGAACACACAGTGTGGTGATACGGGAAGCACAGTAAGAACAGCAGGCAGGACCGCACTGCATCAAGACGCAGCACGTAAAGATGATGGCAGCTGCACCACCTAAGATCAACATTAACTTCCATCCCCACGTGGATAGAAGTCCCCACAACCAACCTGATAATGTCCAGGACCCATTTTCAGTATGCATTTCAGAGGCAATGCGGTGCAGTTTTTGGATGGCTAGATGGACCGAGGGGGCGGAGTCAGGAATATACACGCAGCAAGAACTGCCGATGACGCGGCATGCCCCACCCCGATCTACTAAGATAACATCTAGAACCATACGATTTTGAAGCGCTACAAGCCTAGTAGCCTGAAGTTCCACCGTTAAGTTTGTTAAAATATCAGTGGTGATATTAATGACATTCTCAACTATTCTAGACAATCTCCTAATTTCCCTACTATTGAAAATAGGCCCCCAGAAGGGTAGCAGACCCTTACTAAAATCCGTAAATTGCTGCAAGGAGGTATCTGTTTGATCAACTTCCGTCATATCGAACTGCCTACGTGATCTGTGTAAGAGTGCAATCTTGGAATGGCTAGAGGTCACCTCGGCAAAGCTTGCTACTGGTGTACTTGTCACGGGGGTGGCTATATTCCCATGATGGGATCGCATCGGGTATAACTGATGTGTTTTGTGATAGTTGGAGGGAGCCATATAAACAGGAGGAAAAAGAAAGGATAGATAGCAACGTCCCCCCCAATTTCGTGGTAGCCAAGTGTATGCATGCTCCCCACACACAAAATACACATTGTGGGGAGTAATCAAAGGGGGGCTAATACGTTTCCGCAGTCGATAGGTATAATTGCAGATGCTATTCCCCATTTGTACCCTCCCCATCCCTTGCACACAAAATCCTGCAGAAACATTCAAAATCGGAATAGGTACAGTGCGATCTCTGGTAACATTTCGTTCAATGAAAATCTGGAAGTATTGAGTGGCATTAAAGTCCTTAAAGTCATACAGTTCATCTTGCAACCAAGTTCTGTTCATTCCCGCTAAATACAGCTGTATGCAACCTTGTGGGTCAATGGTCACCTGATTCCCATGCCCTGTGCTATTATAAGCATAGTGTGCTCGAACATAATCAAGAATAATGTTATGCTCATTGACATCGAGATCCCTGTGATGTTCACCCCCGTGCCGGTATATTGCCAGAAACAGTTTGTACCAAGCTTCACAACTACCTAGATAAGACAGAGGGCGGGAGAGAAACAGATCATGATTGCGTACTACAGATGGCAGGAGCCCACAAACCCAACAATCCGTAGTGTTAGTAACATTGTGTGTTTGGTGTAACATTTCTATGAATACATTTTTAGCATATTTCTGGCGATGTCTTTCTTTGTGAGGTGCTAGGGTGAATAGGAAATGTTCGGGGGGTGCAACAGTAGTTGGCAAAAACTTCTGTAATGGGTATTTATGTTCTAAATATACGAATAGACTCATGAACACAGCTACTATAACAGTTATAGTCACAACAAATGCTACTTTGACCTTCGTGGTCCATGTGGAAAACATCGGTTCATAAAAAGGTATGTGTCGGGGTGCAATAGGAAACTCTTCTTCTACAATAACACGACCAAAAGGGTACATTGCTAGCTAAAAGTCCAAAAGTAGGCCTAGCAGTCCGACCTGCCAGAGGGTTCTTCTTTCTTGCGTCCGTCAGAGTCTCACAAGCAGACTCATCTCCAGAATCTTCTTTCTGAACAGAGCACAATGATCAAAAGTTCCAGCTCTCAACGGGTTCAGTCCAGTGTCCCGCTCAGCACCCAGACCTGTAGTCTAGCAAGCCCTATCTTATGCAATGAAGTCCTTCCCTATCTCCTGACAATGGGGTCTGAGGCGCCGCGTGCCGGCTTCCTGAGCCGGAAATTGTATCGCTCGCGACCCAGCACTTCAGGGTCGGAAAAGAGCACACCCGGGGCTTCCCGTACTTGTGAGATTTCGTCGGCTGGGGTACTTGTGACAGGATTTAAAGCTGTTGCACGTTCACTTGCAACTTCAGTGGAGACCAAGTCATCTGATCTCGCCGATCCCTCCTGTGGCCTACGCTCAATTTCGCAGGCATCAGAAAAGGGCACGAATGCATCAGCTCTTTCAGTTTCCTGCGTCAGAATTTCCCCTGGACGTGACCGCTCACCAGGGAGTGGAAGTGGTAGTCGTTTAAGATGTGAAACATGGATCCAGTGTTTACGACCATCCACTTTAACCGCCGTCCGGGTGGCCAACAAAATCTGTCGTGGCTCAGACCATCTGGGAGCCAAGCTGGTGTCCCGCTCGAACTTTTTTACCAGGACCCACTGGCCGGGCTGCAAGCGATGACCGGGGCCCTCTGGCAGTGGCTGCAGTACAGAAGCTACCTGCTGATGAACAGAACGAAGGTCTTTAGTCAAAGCATAAAGATAATCAATCAACATAGGATATTCAATATCTGCAAAAGAACGGGGTCTAGGCACCCCCCACACGTTAGCAGGCCTCCCAAACAGTATCTCATAGGGAGAGAGACCCGATCGGGAGTGCGGGGTGACACGTAAAGACATAAGGGCTAGGGGTAAAGTGTCAGGCCATTTCAACCCCGTGCTCTCCTTGATTTTTGCCATTTTCAGTTTTAAAATGCCATTGTATTTTTCCACAAGCCCTGCTGATTGGGGGTGTCGGGCAGCATGGAACTTTTGTTGTATGTGTAGGCCCTCACAGATATGCTGAACAAGGGCTCCATTGAAATGTCCCCCGTTGTCTGACCAGATCAAGCGAGGCAATCCAAAGCGAGGCACAAACTCCTTCAGGAGTGCTTTTGCAGTCGCCAATGCTGTGTTCTCCTTGGTAGGGTATGCCTCAACCCATTTACTAAATGCACAGACCACAACCAGTACATACTTCAAATTATTGACGCGTTCCATATGAATATAATCCATCTGGAGCACTTCAAAGGGCAATGTAGGTGGTGCAAACTTCCCGCTCAAAACATTTTCTCCCTTTCCTGGATTATGCTGCAAACAAACCATGCAATATTGGACCAAACGGACAGCCGTCCGTTGGATATTTGGGTTATTCCAGACTGGATCTAAAAGCCCACAGATACCTTTTGCTCCTATATGTGCTGGTCCGTGTGCCATTGTTACCACGGCCTGTACCAATGCATTGGGCAGTAGCCACCTTTGTTTGTCGGTCAAGTCAATCCAACAATTATTTTCATCCAATTTCCCTACCTCACGTTCCCATCTCTCTAATTCTGCGGAGGTGGCTTCCTTCTGTATTATTCTCACACTTTCCATAGTATTATCAAATAGGCCAGAGTCCCCCCCCACCCATCTGGCAGAGGAATGGACATACATGGGTGACATCAGTGACTGCGCTGTCTGCTTGGCCACCTGGTCTGCAAAAGCATTGCCTTCCCCCACCTCATCCACAATTGCTTTGTGAGCACTACATTTTATGACAGCCACTTTCTTGGGTAGGGTGAGAGCATCTAACAACCTCAAAACTAGCTGTCCGTTCTGTATTCTCTGACCATGTGAAGTAAGGAAACCCCTTTCCTTCCACAGCCGCCCAAAACTATGGGCTACACCAAAGGCGTACTGGCTGTCTGTGTAGATATTGACCTCGAGTCCCTCACTCAGCTCACAGGCTCGCAACAAGGCCATAAGTTCAGCAGCTTGAGCTGATCGGTGGGGTACTCGGAGTGTTTCAACAACCGTTTTTAAGGTCGTGATCGCATATGCAGCTGTTGTTGTGCCATCTGTTAATTTGAAACAGGAACCATCCACATATAGCTCTCCCTGGGGGTGGTCTAAGGGTGTGTCCGTGAGGTCAATCCTACCCTTTGTCTCGTCTTCTGTGCGATATATGCAATCATGTAAATCAATGTCCTGTCCACTCGTAGGGAGCGGTAATAATGTGGCTGGGTTCAGTGTTGCGCATCGAGTAATTGTAATATGTGGTGCAAATAAGGTCAGCTCATACCCAGTAAGACGTGCACTCGTAAGATGCTGCGTTTTTGTTTTATTTAGTAAGGTGTCTACTGCATGCGGCACCATTATAGTCAAATTGGAATTCAAAACGAGTCCTTCTGACTGCCGGATTGCCACTGCCACTGCAGCCGTAGCCCTCAGACAGCTAGGAAGTGCTCTTGCGACATTATCCAATGTCGCTGACAAATAGGCGCACGGTCTTTGCTTACCTCCAAAGGCCTGCGTTAAAACAGACAATGAACAACCGTCGACCTCGTGTACATATAGTACAAAAGGTTTACGATAGTCTGGAGTGCCCAGAACAGGAGCGGAGCATAAAGCAGTTTTTAAAGAGTCAAAAGAGAGTTGACATTCATCCGTCCAGGGTAGGGGTTCATGCACATCTTTAGTAGTCAAATGCAACAAGGGTTTAGCCAGAAGTGAAAAATTAGGTATCCATTGGCGACAGTAAGATGTGATGCCAAGAAAAGCGCGGACTTCACGTTGCGTGCAAGGTACAGACATGCTAGAAATGGTGGTAATTCGTTCAGGTGTTAGTCGTCTACCCTCCTTCGATAAGAGATGACCTAAGTAGGTCACCTCCTTTCGACAGTATTGAAATTTAGATAATGATACCTTGTTCCCTTTAACAGCCAAATGGTTCAACAACTTAATCGTAGCTTCTTTACATCCTTCTTCCGTGTCAGACGCAACGAGTAAGTCATCCACATATTGCAAGAGGACGTTGCCTTCCGGCAAGTCCAGGTCATCCAACAGAGCCTTGAGGGCCTGGCTATATATGCTCGGACTTTCAGTATAGCCTTGAGGAGCGCGACAGAAGCGGAAGCTGCGACCAGATATTGAAAATCCGAAGATCTGTCTACTATCAGGATGGATAGGAATGCTAAAGAAAGCATTTTTCAGGTCAATGACCGAAAAATACTGAGCAGTCGGAGGGATCATGGTGAGAATGGTAGTGATATCGGTCACCACAGGATACTGTGGTACCACAATCTTGTTAACGGCTCGTAAATCTATTACGAAACGATAAGCAGCACCCGTCTCCCCTCCATCATGGCTCCTTTTCAAAATCGGGAGGATCGGGCTATTACAAACATTGGCATTCGTTTCTTCTACAACCCCTTTGTCAATCAGGTCCTGAATGATGTGCAATAAAGCCCGTTCCCCCGCCGGCGCAATTTTGTACTGCGGGATGCGTGGTAATTTCGCACCTTGTTTCAACGTGATGTGAACTGGGGGGATGTCCAGTTTACCCACATCTGCGTCTCCTACCGCCCAAAGGGAAGTCGGAATGTCATCGAACTCCGGTGGGAGTTGTTCGTTTTACGCAAAACATTGTTTAACAGGCGTTACAGAGGGGCGTATAGTTAAATAGACCCCATCCGCAGAACAATGTATAGTTGCATTCAATTTCTTCAACATATCCAATCCTAACAGATTCTCCCCACAATTCGAAGTCAATAAGAAAGGAGTGTCAATGGTGGCTGGACCGATCGTAAAAGGGAGAGGTTTGGAGATGGGGCTTACGACAGGGACTCCGGAGAAACCCACCGAAACATTATTTCGCCCAGACAGAGCTGCCCCTGGAACCAATGATCGAGCAACGGAACTGTTCATTGCTCCTGTGTCAATTAGAAAATCCTCGGAGGTCCCCAGTACTTCCCCTTTGACATAAGGTCCCCTTTGATTGACCGGTATCGACACTTGGCCCCCGCTCTGTCCCTGGCTGTCCTATGCTGGGGCGTATTCATCGTCATTCCCTTCGGCATAGTCGCCATGGTAGTACTGTCTGTGTTGGGGATTATCGAAATGATTCTTTTCCAACTTGCCTGTCTGATCGTCTCTGTGCATATCACTTCGGTCGGGGCCCCCTCGTCCTCTACCACGTCCCCGAATCGTTCCGTTCTGGGCGGCCAAGTACGGACACTGTGCCTTCCAGTGTCCCTCCTCTCTACAATAGGAACACTGGTTGATGCCGATCGGCGGGGCTCCTCCTGAACCCCTTCCTGTCCCCGCCCCTCTTGTCATTGGGCCCCGACTACCTCTACCTCCTCCTTGCCCTCGAACCACTTGCTGTAACAGTACCCGAGTCTTCAGATCCTTAACCTTTTTATCCACCTTATCTTTATTTTCATTTTCTCTATGCTCGTAGTACTGGGCCATGCTTAGAATTACAGACGGGGAAGAGGTAGTCCAGGTACTCTCTGCCGCCTCCAGCCGTGCTGAAATTTCCGGGGCCAGGTTCGTAACAAACCTGTTAACGAACAATCTCGTGCCCCCTTCCGTTGCCAAATCCTGCCCGCTAAAATCAATAAAAACCTCTTCGAACCTGGTAAAGAAGTCGGACACACTTTCGTCCTTCTTTTGTCTACAGGCGGACAGTTTGTCCCAGTCGACTTTTCGGGGTGGGATTAGAGTATGCATAAAAGTTATTATTTTTGCTGGAAGAGAAGTTATTTCCGCTCTTGGTTTGTCCCCTGGTTTGCGATCCTGGTCCCAGCCCCTTAGCTCCTGCCATGTGCCACCGAACTCAACATGATTAGAATCGTGCACCTGTCGCCATATATCAACCGGTACTAGTAGTCCGAAGAACAGTTCAACATCGGCTAAAGTCATTACAGCGGAGGCGGCTGCCTTAGTCAATTCTTTGTAATATGCAGTAGGATTCTTTCGGGGATCTGGCAGTTGGGATTTCAACGCCAGTACTTCACTTCTCTTCCATGGTGTATAAACCCACTGTTCCTGGAACCTAGCCGCCACCCCTTCCCGTATTATTGTCTGATTACCATCTCGTTGTTCGGGGATCTCGGGATGATAGACGGGATGCACCTCTCGCATAGGGTGCTGCGTAGTCCACTGCGGACTCTTCACGAATAATCTGCTTCGATATTGCACCAAAGTGTCTATATTCTTGAATACTTCCTCCGGTGTTAGGCTAAATTTATGAGCCCAATCTCTGATAGTATACAGGATCTGAGGGGCCGTCCCATCCCTGAAGCTTGTTTCCCAAGACCAAATAAGTGAATTGGACATCTGGTACAGCACATGTTGCTGCATGACCGGTTCTAAGTCTTTCACCGTACTCCATATATCAGTCATAGTGTACACGTCATTCCGTATCCATTTAATCGCCTGGTCTTCTAATGCTTCCTTTTCGCCATATTCCACAGACGATCTAGTGAACAATCGCTTGCTATCTAAACCCCCTACAGCTCCCCTCGGGGTCTGTTCAGACCCGCCAGGTGCGATGCATACCTGAGGGGAAAGTATCTTCGGCGTAGGGGAACTCAATTGCGGCTGAGGGGATGTGATTATTGGCGCAGACTCGGGGATAAGCGTAATCAAAGCCCCCCCATGAGGAGAGGAAACGCCGTCATTCCGCTCTCGAGTAACGGAGTCCTGTTCCTCTGGTGCGGATGCCCGTGGCCTAGCTTCCGGTTGGACGGGTATTGCGGGATATATACGCTCCGGGGCATATGGCGGGGGAGGCCTTGCGTTTAACAATTCTTCTATCTCATCTTCCGGGCCCTCTCTGGCTACATAACATTGGTCTACTTGAAGTTTAAATTGTCTATCTGCAATCTCGATGTTTCGTTCTACCTTTCTTTTGTCATATGCGATAGCCTTCTGAGTGATAGTCTGTCCCTGCTCTATCTTCATTAATTTTTCAGATCGAATGCGTCTTCTTTTTGCTTCTTTCTGCCATTTGTTAAGGGTGTCAAACATCGACTGTCGGCTACGTTTAATAAAAAGGCGTTCTTGTAAATACGCAATCTTCTTTTCATCGAAAGACCCAGTTTTCGGCCATTGTAATTCTATATTGTCCTTAGTGTATTTATGCCACAAAGAATTAAAAATAAGGGGGCCAATACCATGCTTACAATACATATCGTGACTAGGCGTCCCCTCCGGTGGGGTCGGCTGACTCTCGTCTAACCTCCCCTCATCACTACGTACACAACCAAAGCACAACTTGCTAAGGCACGGCATATTGGATTACTTCGTTTCGGGCTGAAAAGGAATTTTCCGTTATTACAAATTCAATAAAATTACGTAGCACGTCATCATTATACTTTCATTCTCATGGCCATGACATCAATCATTCCCTCATCCGTCATTCATTATTCATCTGACAAGAATATGAACGTAAAACGTAACACATAAATTCCAACAGTTGCAATCAAAAAGGTGGAGCCCGTCGGCTCCCACTGGTGGAGAACTCTTCTGCTACTATTCACAAGGCTGCAAAGAACACTTCCAACAACAGTCTCATCCTCAGACTGCCTAAAGATAGTCACACAGGTTTTAAACCACAGACCGGTCTACAGGCCATCCGACAGCATTCATGGTTCACTTCCCGAACTATTCTGGGTAAGCCCGCGTTTAAGCGCCGCTCCAGATTTGTCCGGGTGCTACCCAATCTCAACCATCGGCCTTCCCGAGAACAGTCCGGCCGAGCAGAAACCGCAGTTCCCCTAGGCGTGTAATCCTTATCTTTAGTATACCTAGAGCGTCCGCACGTGCAGCCTCACACTGCCCCCGTCGGACCTCTGTCCAAATTCTCTCTGTGGTAACTAATGCAAATTCCGAGTTCCTCCGTGACCATAGGCCACCAAATGCTTAGGTTCCGTTATCCAAATCTGTATATGCAATCCAACATACAATGGAACACAACACTCACCTGGTGCACGCAGGTCTGCCGGAACGTTCTCCACTGCCGACGTTTTGTTAGCACCAACGTTGCAGGTTCTCGGGTTACACCCGAAGGACTCCGGCGTGGGGTTACTAGCAGCTGAAGCCCTCCGGACCGGGAGGGCAGAGCAAAACCCCGAATTCTTACGTATCCGGTCTGCAGACCCCCCAATCAAGAGAACCCCTTTCAACGTCACCTGTGATTACACAGGGACGACCCCAACGCGGAGTCCCGGCGGAGTCGCCAACTGAAGTACCGAAATTATATTATCACCTCCCAACAATTATTATTACATTACCAAAACCCCCCTTACCAATACCAATAAGCAGTCGGTCGGCAGTGTAGAAGGTTCAAGCGTTTATTAGACAAACACAAACTCTGCCAGAGGAGCTCCTTGCGACCTAACCCGCGAGGTCTGCCAAGAAGACTGCTGGCACATTGTCAGCACATCACATATATACAGTTGCGTTGGCATCATCATAGCCTAACATGGAAAAATACAAATTGGTACAAGCTAGTACAGTAATATGAAAACCCATATAAGGCACACAAAGAGCTCCTTGCTTCGCTCAGGCAGCAAGGTCAGACGGGTGACTCCCTTCTGTCTTCTCAGAGACAGTCCACCCTGCACCCCTCCCGGAATGTGCTTATCGGCCCTTCCTCAGCTAACTACGACCTTGCCGAGTCTAACGAGCTGAAACAGCAGTTTCTGCAACAGTTGGTTTCATTCCCAGTAGCAGGGTTTTAAGAGGAAAATAAGAATAGGGCCTGTGCATGTACGATATAGAAAAACTCCAAAATATGGTAGTCATGTAGCGTAACGTGGTGTGGAGCAAGTAAATGTAAATATCACAAATACTAATGTTGTGTGTCCACGATGTGCGTTTAGGGACACCATGCTAATCCTGACATATCGATTATCAATATTAAGTGATCAAGAATCGATTCTGGTACCTCATCATGTCTCAGCCAATAAAAGTTCAGTAGACCTCATAATCCGGGCCCCAATTGAGAAGGGAGGTTTTTTTTAATCACTCTTCTTACTGCCCGGTACAGCGCCAAGAAAATCAGTGTACGTGAGTAAATCCTGGGTCCTTCTGAAACTGAGCCATTTGAGAGTATCTTAGAGGACTTCTCTATGTCATTCTACCAACATGACACATTCCCTATTAGGAATGTATCCAGCCACTTACTTAAGAGCTGGAACTGGGACACTAAATACTACCGCTCAAAGTGTGGAAGAGCGAGAACTCCCTGACTTCGCAGCAGTTTCGGTTTACTTAATTTTATTTTATAACAAAAAACCATCCACATCAGGGCAATCAGCATACAGATTAGCTCTCGAAATGGTGACCTGGCGAGAAGGCACACCACTCCCTACAGTGCATGCAAGTATCTGGGGAATGCTCCTATTTTAAACGAGGCCATTGGGCCCATCCTTGGTGGGACTGCACACAGTATCGAACTCCACAATCCACGCAGCACTCAGTTCAGTTCAGTTCATACGCTTTTATTCGGGTGTATTATACAACCATATAAGCAGTACATATAATCTTCAAAAGAACAATAAAACATAATAAAGTACAAATGGGACAACATATATCTACAGTTAAAAGACAATAAAAATACATAAGTCGTCAGACAAGATTATATATTCATAATTTTGTTAAAAAAAACAGTGGAGAATGTGCATAGTGCAGTTCAGGTTTTCAGATTTCCTTTGTTTAAACAATACTATACATACTAAGTATTAAAAGAATAAAGTGCAACGTGCCATTTATTTTAGTGGTACCATAGCATTGTCCATATTAACAATAAGTAATTTAGGAGTAGTTAGCTATACCCTCTTAGTTGTCAACTACAATAGATTTCCTAATGGCAATAGAATGTAGAATGTAATAAATAGGATGCTACATGAAAACATAATCCTGGGTTGTCCAAAAAAATCAACAAATTCATTGCAGTTGTTGTCAATCTTACATTATACGTTAAAAAGATAGGTTTTAAGTAAAATTTCCTTATATAAAGAAAAAATTTACAAAATAATTAAAAATGGCAGCAACTTTGTCGTGATATATTATCACAAGGGCAGACAGCAGAAGAACGCTTTTTCATGACTGGGAATGCCACAAGATGATGGACAATACCCAGCCGAAAACGTTTCAAAACAAAGTGATGGGATGGTTTGGAGACACAAGTTAAGTAATCCTGAAAACCATCAATAAGGCACAATTGCTGATAAAACATGAAAGTTGACTGGTCACCAATAGCTCTACAACGGTTCTTTATTTTATAATTAAGAAAAGAGGTTTTTATCTCCGATTTGGCAATTAAAGGTGCATAATCTTATTCTGTCTGGGCATCATAATTAAAAAGGAGGCCGTACTAATGGTGGATGTAATTTAGCCAAGGGATTTTAAGGCAATTATCTAATCTCATACAGTCTTTAATTATTGATTGGGTAAAAGCGGTCTCGTTCTTATCCCAGATGGATCTCCAAAGGAGGAGTGGTCGAAGGGCAGCGAGATCTGTAATATAGTTAATACCCACTTCGCGGTGTATGAATTCCGTCGAGGCTGATTGTGGAACACATAAAAGACATTTAAGAAAAGTATTTTCATCCTGCTGTAAAGAATCAAAATGGCTATGGCACCATACCCCTGCACCATAAAGGGCAGCGGTAACACATCTTACATTATAGATGGTTACCATACGGCGGTCACCCAGGTTTGTAGGAAACCTAAAGATCCCGTTGGTGTTCCTAGTCAGCTTAGAGCGTATATTTTCCTGTACGCACACCCATCTCCCCTTACCTGCAAAAGTAATGCCTAAGTAACAGAAATACTTTACTACTTGAATTTTTGAGTTTTTTTATATAGAAGGAGCTATTTGCTTTAGGCTTCGTGCCACAAGCCATAACAAATGCCTTAGTCTTATTAATTCAAAGTTTCCTCTTTTCGATAAATAAAACAAACTCATTAATCAGATGCTGCAGTCCAATAGGTGTACGCGACATTAATACAGCATCGTCTGCATATAGTAAAATGGGTGTAGCACTTCCCTCGACCATTGGGGCATCCGCAGGTATCAATCTTAAGGCTGCGTCCACATGATTAATAAATAAAGAAAATAATGAAGGCGCCAGGACGCAACCCTGACGGATTCCCCTTCTGACTTTAAAGGATGGCGTACATTCTCCCTTGAACCCGTATCGTACTTTACTAGAGAGCGTCGCATAAAGTCTTGCTAAAAAGTGAATAATTTCCTTGGGGGCTCCAAGTTCTAGCAGTATTGGCCATAGTATAGAATGGTCGACCAGGTCGAAAGCACTGCTGAGGTCAGCAAAGCAAAGATACAGATTTCCTCCTTTGGCCATGGTATATTTTCCTAACAATAAATCAAGATTGACACATTGTTCAAGGGTTCCTAGGCCCTTTCTAAACCCGTATTGTACCGGGGACAGGATCTTATTGTCACACACCCAGGTTTCCAATCTCTTTAATAACACCCTACTCATAACCTTAACTGAACAACTCAATTTCTATTGCAGCCTGTCACTTTCCCTGCTATACATAGGTACAATACTTCGATATTTCCCTTCTCTGGGTTGCTACGTCAGCTCCAAATGTTGGGAGTTCACTCTTTCAACTGCACGCAGCCTTCTGCAGCAGGAACTGTCTTGATAACGATCAATTTTGTATGGTGACCCTGGAAGCCCCTAAGCGATTTCAATACTTGTAGCATACTTGTAGTTGCATTAACATGGTCCCTTACATAAACAAGAGTGTTTCAGTGTATTGCTGACCTCAATTCTTCACTCCAGCATCCCTATTCTTGGGAAGCAGGCAAGAGTTTCCATGACCAAATACAAAAGGCGTGGTAACAGCAGACATCCTTGTCTCTTCCCTCAGTTCAACTCCCACCTGTCTGATACATTCCTATGGGAAGCCGTTCACGTCAAAATTACAGATCGCCATATACCACACCTTCTGAAATGCATATAGTGATACAAAATGATTATGACACACACCAGAATAAATATAATATCTATCATGGTAAATATGATACCTGGCAGAGTGAATCTGACTTGAACCAAAACAAATTTGATACCTGGCAAAGTGAATATACTACTTAGTGATTAATATGAATAACACACACTCTGAATTGAATAAGAGATAAATTGAAATATTCATCAATGATACTGTAATGCAAATGGCCCTCACTATAAACAATATAACAATCAGTGAAACAAATACAACATGCATCAAAAAGAATGGGACAATCCTTGAACTGACTGACATATGCCAATAGGAATATGACATACATTAAAATGAATATGGCAGATTGAAATAAATATAAGTTACTGAAATAAATATATTATATTCTGAAAAGAATATAATGCATAATGAAATTGTAATAGCATACACTAAAATGAAAATAACAAATGTTGCAATGAATATAAATTGAGTTGAAATAAATATTACCTAGATTGCAATGAATATGAGATATATAGAAATGAATAGGAGATGATTTCAAATGAATTTGGCTTGTGTTGAAATAAATATAAGCCACATTGAACTGAATTTGACATACCTTAAAATGAGTATGAACAAAGCTGAAATTCTCATGAAAGTTGTCTAAATTAATATGGCATGCATTGAAATTAATACGATACATATTCATATGAATATGATATATGTTCAAATGAATAAGTTACATCTCAAAATGAATATGACAAGTGTTACTATGAATATGACATCTATTGAAATAAATATAACATTGATTGAAAACAATCTAACACTTGTTAAAATGAATATGAAATTAGATGAAATTAATATGAGGTCTATTGAAATAATTTTGACATGTTTTAAAATGTATACGAGTAACATCAAAATGAACATGACATTTATCAAAATGAATACAGCTTGCTTTAAAAGTTATTTGATACACATTGACATGATTATGATACGTGTTGAAATGGATATGATTCATGTTAAATTTGATATATGCTAAGGTGAATAAGACTATGTTTGAAATGAATATGAGCCCCATTGAAATTGATTCAAATTAGCTTAAAATGGCTGAACATAAAACGAAGCTTGTCAAAATGAATACGTTATGCTTTGAAATTAATATGATATACATCAAAATGAATATTTCATGTATTGAAATGAATATGACCCATGTTGAAATGGATGTGATCCCTGTTAAAATTGATATGACAGGTGTTAAGCTGAATCTGACATTCATTGAAATGAATATGACATTTATTGAAAGGCATATGACACATGTTAAGATGAATATGAACCACTTTTAAATGAATATGACACCTGTTGAAATAAAGATTGCCACATCAAAATGAGCAAGGCCTTTATTAAAATGAATATGGATTTTTTTTAAATGAATATGAAACTATTTGAGATAAACGTAGCGTGCTTTGAAATTAATAAGCCATATCAAAATGAACCAAGCCATGTTTAAATGAATATGACCCCTGTTCAAATGAATATGGCTTCCAATGAACTTATGTTGATCCATTTCGAGGATCCTCTTTACGCAGGAGCAGCCGACCTAATCGGCGAACTAGCGGCCTTTGGTCTGCTCCTTGCCAACTCTGGCCCAACACACACGAAAGGGCATCTTCTCGACCCGGTGTTTTCCAACATCCCCTCCCTCCTTTTTATTAATTCTCAACCTCTCCCGTGGACGGACCATTTTCTGGTCACGACCCACCTCCCTGGAGCATTCAAGAAGCCTCAAAATCCCCCTACTTTCACCAGAGACCGAGCGTGGGCCAGACTCTCGGTGGAGGACTGGTCCATAGCCCTGGACGCTTCGACCCCTATCCTCACGGAGGACTCCTCCACTGCCGACTCACAAGTCAGAGATTGGATTTCTTCCTCTCTCGACAGTATCATCCCAATAACAAATCGGGAGATTAAAAACAGGATAAAGGGCCAGGCCCCCTGGTACACCTCTGACCTCCGTGACCTCCGCAAAAATTGCAAAAAGGCTGAGAGACAGTGGAGAAAGGACTGGCTCCACAGTAACAAAGATATTTACAACAGTACGGTAAGACGCTGTAAATCGGCTCTCAAACTAGCCAAGGCAGGATACTATGACAAAAGAATACAAAATGCCACTAATTCGGCGAAAGAATCCTACTTGATTGTCAAGGAACTCCTCAATATTCCCTCGGCACCCGCTGATTCCCACGCCCCTCCGGACTGAAGCAACGACCTTGCCTCCTTTTTCGACTCAAAAATTTCGCGGATACTGGACTCTCTCCCCACCATCACCTCCCATAATTATGATGATACAGAGGTCTGCACTCACAGCCCACGGCTGTCCTCCTTTAGAGCAGTCTCCCTCAGTGAGGTCATCTCCACGTTAGCCAAAATGAAAAGTGGCTCACCTCTTGATCCGGCCCCGACCAGACTTTTAAAATCTGTGTCTCCCAGCATATCCCCTACCATCAGGGATCTCATTAACATCTCCCTCCTCCAAGGCGCAGTGCCTCCCAACTGGAAAAACGCGGTCGTCAAGGCCTTGCTTAAAAAGCCCCACTTGAACCCGGGCGACATGACCAACTACAGACCTATATCACTCCTTCCCTGTATCAGCAAGTTGGCTGAGAAACTTGTTAATTCGCAACTCTCCCAATTCCTTGAGACCAACAAAATCCTGCGTCCATCCCAAACAGGCTTTCGGCCTGGCCAGGGCACGGATACAGCCCTCCTCTCCGTCATCGAGGAGTCAAGGTGCATTCTGGATTCAGGAGGATCAGTGGCAGTGATCCTCCTGGACCTCAGTGCCGCCTTTGATACGGTTGATCACCGCGTCCTTTTACATCGCCTGGCCAGGGCAGGAATTGTGGGAACTGCACATGCTTGGATTGACTCCTTTCTATCTGGCCGTTCATTTCAGGTGTGGGACGGCAACTCTCGCTCAGACCCCCTACCACTCATTTGTGGAGTTCCCCAGGGGTCTTCGCTTAGTCCCACCCTGTTTAATGTCTATATGGCCCCCCTGGAAGATGTCGTGACCCCCTACGGGATAAAAACAGTAAACTACGCTGACGACACCCAACTTGTCGTCTCTCTCTCCCAGCTAGATAAACACCCAGATAACCTGCTGAACTGTCTCCAGGACATTTACACCTGGATGTGCGAATCCTCCCTGAAGCTAAACGGTGCAAAAACCGAGGTTATGCTTCTGGGCAACAAATGGTCCTCCATCCCTCCTTCGGTTTGGCCGGACGCCTTTGGTGAGATACCCACACCAAAGACAGAAATCAAAACGCTAGGTGTCTGGCTGGAACCGACCCTCACCATGAAAACCCAGGCTACCAAGACCGCTGGAACATGTTTTGGCCTTCTGCGGTCAATCCGCAAAATTCTCCCCCTCCTTCCCCCCCCCTCCAGGAAACTCCTGGTTCAAGGGCTTATCTTAGCCCGGATTGACTACAGCAACGCCGTCTACCTCGGCGCCCCGGATTTCACCCTGGCCAAACTCCAACGTGCACAAAATGCTGCGGCAAGGCTCATCATGAACCTTCCTCCCAGAGCCTCTGCCAAACCGGCCCTCAAGGCTCTGCACTGGCTTCCGGTTCGCCAGCGAGTGGAGTTTAAAGCCATGTGCACCAGCCATAAACTCATCAATGGTGCCGGCCCAGCCGCCCTGAAAGACCTAGTCGCCCCATACAAAGCCCCAAGAACACTGCGTTCTGACGGTGAACATCTGGCCATCGTCCCAAAATTTAAGAAAGCTCGGACCGGTGGACGTCGCTTCTCGGTCAAAGCCTCTGCAGGCTGGAACGCACTCCCCCGCAATCTGCGTCTGGAACCCTGTCACGCCCTATTCCGGAAAAAACTAAAAACCTTTTTATTCCCCAAATAGTTCTCCGGCCCTTCCTCCTCCTGGTTCTTACAACTCTATAGCGCGGGGATGCCTACGGGTCACCAGGCGCTTTATAAATTTATAAATAATAATAATAATAATTTGTTTTTAAATTAATATTACATATTGAGATGAATATTACATATTCAGAAAGGATATGAGAAGGACTACATTGAATTAACTAAAATTAATATAACAGAATATAAAACAAGGAACCAGCATTTACCATGCATCCGTGACATACATCCATTTGCAACGCAAGTAAATATTTCTACATTTGTCACACTGTAACACATAGGTAAGTATTTTTGCAAATAACATAATTTTTTATGTGTGCGTAGAGATAAAGGGAGATAAGGAAAATCTTTGGGTTTAAAGGAAGGTAATAATAATTTTAGATTTTAGGATGGGTAAAGGTAAAGGGAGGTAATGGTGATTATAGGGTTTAGGAAGAGGATAGAGGATAGAGGCAAAGGGAGGTAAGGAATAACAAAAGGGTACTCACGTACAAAATAAAAAAACACACACATATAAATCCATATACATGGGTGTGCACAGGATTAGAGTGTTGTCTAAATTATGCAAAAGAGGAAGCAGGAAACTATGGGTAGTTCCCAAGTTTACAAGGAGTGCAGCTCCTTTCTAGGGGCACTCTACAACACACTGAATCTTTTAACATCAAATGTCCATTATTCTAGCAAAGTTTTGAAGCATAGGATTTGTACAGTTCCAGCCACTCCAAGCGAGAAGGTGACTAAGGGCCTGATTACGAGTTTTGCGGTCTTGGAGCGGGCTGCCACGCCAGCCCATGCTCCAAGACTGCCATACCAGTAGTCTGGCCGCCTGCCATATTCCGATTGGAATACAGGTCGAGCAGTCCTGCAGCGGGCCCATGGCGGTGCCTATCAAAGACTCATATGTGAGCCTTAGAAAGGCAGCGCCATGCAACCATCACAGGGCATTTCAGCACAGCATGGATTGTGAAGTCCATGCCGTGCTGGAACAGGGGGTGCATACTGACACGGGTGCAAACCATGTTCCTCCCAGCATGTATCCCCTGGCCTGGAGGCAACAGGGGGCTGTGTAGGCCCCCTTAGTGTACTCACCACCACACTTTTCATGGAGGGCTTACCACCATGAAAACTGTAGCGGTGAGGAAACTCATAATTTGCTTGCCGGTACCGCAGCGGCACCACCAGTATATTGGGGGCCACAGGGAACATCCTTTACAACGCGGATGTTACACAGCAGTTCCCTTACGACGCAACTTTTACAACGCAAGTTGTAACAACGAATTGCGCTGGGGGGCGCTCCAGGATAGTAAATAGTTTAATTTACTATCCAACTCCTTCCCTACTATCCACGGGGACTGGAGTTGGAATAGTAAATTAAACTATTCACTATCCAGCCCCCAACAACGCAAGTCGTGGTACCGACTTGCGTTGTAAAGGATGCGTCGTAAAGTACTGCGATGGATCCATGTGATAACAGCGGTCCTATGCCTGTCTGACCATCAAATTTGTAATATGGCAGTCGGACCGCCGGTAGCCGCACCGCCCCTGTGGGTTTGGTAGTCCATCAGACTGCTAAATTCGTAATCAGGCCCTAAGTCTTTTGTCATTTCTACAGCAAAGTCTTTTAAACATAGGATTAGCTAGTGTCATCCATGCCGAAATATAAAATAACCAACATGTTTTATCACTCCAGGCACTGTATCACAGCTTTGAATTGAATAAAAGCGACCCTTGACACATGAGTTTATCAGTCAATCATGTGACTTGTAAAGTGCGACTACTCACCCATAAGGGTCTCAAGGCGCTGCTGGGGGGGACTGCTGATTCGTCGAAGGCACTGTGGTTCCGTCGAAGAGCCAGGTCTTGAGGTCCTTTCTGAATTCCAGGTATTTGCTGCGAGGTAGGAGAAGGATCTTCCTCTGGCTGTGGTCTTGTGCATAAGTGGCTAGCGCCAGTTGGGCAGAGCGGAGGACTCAAGTGGGTGAGTGGAGTGCGAGGCGGTGGTTGAGGTGTGCAGGTCCCACATCGTATAGGGCTTTGTAGGCTTGTGTGAGGAGCTCGAAGGTGATTCTTTGGTTGACTGGGAGCCTTTGGAAGTCTCTTAGGTAACCGGTGATGTGGCTGTGGTGGGGGATATTGAGGATTAGTCTGGCAGAGGCGTTCTGAATGTATTGCCGTTTCTTGAGGAGTTTCTGATTGATGCCGGCATAGAGTGTGTTGCCATAGTCAAGTCTGCTGCTGATGAGTGTGTGGGCGACCATCTTTCTGAACTCAGTGGGGATCCACTTGAAGATCTTTCAGAGCAGATGTAGCATATGGAAGCAGGATGATGAGACTGCGTTGATCTGGTGGTTCATGGTGAGCGAGGAGTCCAGATTGATGCTGAGGTTTCGTGCATGATTTGGGAGTGTGGAGAGATCCAAGATCTGTGGGTCACCAGGAGTCGTCCCAGGGGGAGTGGGTGGAGCCCAGGATGGGGATTTCAGTCTTCTCTGGATGAGCTTGAAGCAGCTATACTTCATCGAGGTGGCCACAGCCTTCATCCTGTCATGGAAGTTGTTCTTGGCGACTGTGGGTTCGTGGGTGAGGGAGAGGATCAGCTGTGTGTCATTGGCGTAGGTGAAGATGTTGAGTTTGTGGTTCCTGACAATGGCTGCAAGCAGGTCCATTTAGATGTTGAAGAGAGTGGGGCTCAGGGAGGAGCCCTGAGGTACTCTGCAGCTGATATCTGTGGGTTCAGAGTGCAATGGTGGTAGTCTCACTCTCTGTGTTTTGCCAGTGAGGAAGGAGCGGATCTATTGCAGGGCTTTGTCATGGATGCCGGCTTTGTGGTGTCTTGTACATAGGGTGCGGTGGGAGATGGTGTCGAACGCAACCAAAAGGTCCAGGAGGATGAGGGCTGCAGTTTCACCTCAGTCGAGGAGGGTGCAGACATCATCTGTGGCTGTGGGGAGGGTGGTCTAAGAGCTGTGGTTGCTTCGGAAGCCGTATTGGGAGAAGTCCAGGATATGATTCTCTTCAATGAACTCAGAAAGGTGGGCGTTGATTGACTTCTGGATGACCTTGACTGGGAAAGGGAGCAGAGAGATGTGCCTGATGTTCTTGAGGTCCTTCGGGTCGGCAGAGGGTTTCTTCAGCAGTCGGTTGATCTCTACCTGTTTTCAGTCTTTCAGGATGGTGGGGGGGTTGATGGAGTAGCTGATGGTGCAGCAGAGTTCGGGGCAATGGAGGTGGTGGCTCTGTTGAAGATGTGGTTTGGGCAGGGGCCCGAGGGGGCTCCAGAAAGTATGTTCTTCATGATCTTGAGGGTATTGTCAGCAGTGAGGGGAGTCCAACTGAGCAGGGTCTGCTGGGGTCCGTTGTTTTGGGTGTGGTGGTAACAGGTAGGGTGAGAGGGTTTTGGGTATTGAGGCTGTTGAAGCTGTCGTAGATCTCCTTAATCTTGCAGTGAAAGAAGGTGCTGAGGCTGTTGCAGAGGCCTTGGGAGGGTGGGATGCCTGCTGTCTCTGTGCTGGGTTTGGTGAATTCTTTGACCATGGCGAAAAGGTCTTTGCTATTGAGTGCGTTGGTGGTGATCCTTTCTTGTAGGGCCGCTTTCTTTGTTCTAATGAGGTGGTGGTGTGCAGTGACAGCGGTTTTAAAGGCAGAGTTGTCCTCTGGGTTCTTGCTGCTCCTCCATCTCTTCTCAAGTCATCTACAGGTGCGCCTGGACTCATGAAGGGTGGGAGAGAACCAGCTGGATTTTTTGGAATGTTGCTTGCCTGAGTTTTCTTTGAGAGGAGTCATTGTGTTGGCTCAGTTGGAGAGCCACATGTGATTGCGTGCTGAGGTATTAGTGTCTGCGGATGTTGGAGGTGGGGTTTTGCTGAGGGAGGTGGTGAGGTGTTCTGTGACTTTTTTTCAACTTCTGTAAGGGGAGCAATGGACGCCGTGGTGTACGGTGGGTTTGGACGCAGTGGTGGTCGGTGCAAATGAGATCGGAGGTGTGGCTGAAGGTGATGTTGCTGCTGGTGGAGATGATGGGGTTGAGACGGTGTGTTGCTGAGTGGGTTGAGGAGGTGAACCGTTGTTTGAGTCTGACCGTGGTGATGTTCTCCAGCAGGGACGATGTGTTCTTGTCATTGGGGTTGTCCAGGTGAAAGTTGAAGTCGCCGAGGAGGATGTAGTCTGTGGAGGCCAGAGCTTGTGGTACAATGAAGTCAATTATGGAGCCGCTGATGGGTGGACGGGGTCCTTGGGGTCTCCAGGTGAGGGTGCCGCAGAGGATGGTGTTCGGGTTGGCCTGGACCTGGAAGTGGAGGTGCTCCATGTAGGTCAAGTTGTTGTCCGAGTGGTGAGGCAGAGGGTACGTTTGTGTATGATGGGGGATTCCTCCACTCGGTTTGTTGATGCAGTCCTTATGAATGATCTTGTAGCCATCCGGGATGGTGGTGGCAATGTCCGGGGCAGAGGTGGAGTTCATCCAGGTTTCCATGTGGTCAATGGAGTAGAGTAGGTCCCAGATCTTCACTGCGTTTTTGTAGAGGGCGCGTGTGTTGGACAGGATACAGCTGAGATGGTTGGGTCCGGTACTTGTCAGTTGTGCAGTAAGTGGGGATGGTGTGCGTGGCAGGCAAAGGTACAGCTGCAGTTTCTGTAGGAAAAAGGGCCCTGAGTGTCATTTGGCGATGCCCGAAGGCAAGCAGTGTGGCGTCTGATGTTGAGGGCATGGAGGGTGTTGGTGTCATAAAGGTGGCTGGTCCGAGGACCAGGGTCCGTGGAGCTGGCGTGGTCCAGGTGCCTTCGGCGGGCAGCAGTTCGGCCACGCAGCGGCCGCCATTAAGTAGCATGAGGAAGATAGCTAAACAGCTGGAAGGCGGGAAAATCAGGTAAGCAGTGCTGGAGGGAGGTGGGGCCAGGGGGGACGAGCAGAGGCAGGGACATAGCGAGGAAAAGGCACAAAAGTGACGAGGAAAAAGGTTGAAAAGCGGAAAATGCAAAAAGTGAAAGAAAGTGTCAGAAAAGCATAAAAAAATGCATAAAGCAAAAGAAAATATGAAAGGAGTAAAAAAGAGATTGTGGCATTCCCAATCAGCGCGTCCCAGTAGCTTGTGTCAAGAGTCATTCATGGGCAGTCTCTGGGTGGATTTTCAGGCTCTGCATGGTCCAGCAAGATGGGGCCACAGTGGCATACCGGGGCCACAAGATATCAGCCAGGTTGGGTGTGAATGAATTCCAGGGCCGCCACAGGCCCCCTCACAGCGAGAAGCGCTGGCCAGCCTTGGTAACCCCACACCCAAGAAGGTGGCTGCATCCGAGGCCAGCACTAGGCACAGAATCCTGACCTGCAGAGCCACACGGGTGAGGCATGGCTAGCACATCACACCCGGGACACCCCCAGCAGGTAGCCTCTCACTGCCCAGGCTTCCCACCATATCAATCAAGGCAGTGTGTGGCCACAGCAAATCCAGGAGAGAGGTAGGAAAAAATGGGGGGAAGGATGCCCCAGGGAAGTCCGGATAAGCAAAGGAACAGCTAATCTGGCCGGCTCAACAAATGTTTAGCTCCTATTAGAGCTCTCCGGACAGATATAGCTCTGTCCAGACACAAGACAGCATCCAGTATAGGTGTCTCACACACACTTCTGAAACACATCTATTTGTGTACTTATATAAATATATACATATAGTACATATAGGAGTGTGCGCGCACACATATGTATAGATCTTATACATATATATATACACACACACACATTTATATACATATATATACAAAAAAAGAAGCAGAGAACTCTGGGTAGTTCTCAAGTTTAGGTGGAAAGCAGCTTCTGTACAGAGCACCCTCAACACCAGCAACACTCTATGTGTGCTCACCTCAAATGTCTGCTTTTCGATCAAAGTCTTTAAGGTTAGGATTAGCAGAGTGCCATCCACGCCGAGATAGAAAGCGACAAAGTAAAGTGCCATTTCGACAGCAATGTTTTAAAGCATAAGACTAGCATGGTGCTATCCAAGCCAAGCTGTAAAATAGTAAAAGCCTTTTACCACTCCAGGCACAGTATTATAGCTTTGAATTGCTAAAATACCAACCAAGCCAACCTGAAATGAATAAAAGCAACCCCTGACACTTGTTTTGCTCTCATTAGAGCTCTTCAGAGAGGTATAGCATTGTCCAGACACAAGGGAGCACCCAGTATAAGTCAAAACAATACAGTATCAGGCTTAGAGTGGCACATAAATTATACAAAAAAGAAGCAGAGATACTGGGTAGTTTGCCTGTTGAGGTGGAGAGCAGCTCCCGTACCAAGAACCTTAAACACCAGTGACACTCTAAATGTGCTCACCTCAAATGTCTGCTTTTCTATCAAAGACTTTGATAGAAAAGCAGACATTTGACACAGTAAATACAACATCCAGAGTAAGAACACATGTAAGAGGGGCAGTCCTTGTGGGAGGCTACAACAGGAGGAAAGGAGGTACAAAAGAGGGACTTAGAAACAAATTAATCAATGAACAAAAACAATTCAAAAAGACACTCAAAGGAGCCAATTAAGTACATAGCCAGTAAATGGGCAGGGCAAGCCCATATTCTGAATACAGCATGTCTCAAAGATATCGCTCAAGCGCTGCCTAAGCGAGACCTAGAAATGTTAAAAGGAATACAACACTCAATAATTCATCACAGAACCTATATGCACAATGTGGGGATGAAATGTTAGGGAAGAGTTGTGAAAGATAAATCAGGGATGATAGAGATCAGAAATTAAGGGGTGATGGATGGGGATAAGGACTGAGACTAAGGCATGAAGAGTAAGTATTGTGAGATGAGGGCTACTGCATGATGTATGAGGAGCGAGAGATGAGTAGTGAAAAATTGGAAGTGAGTGAAGGCTGAGAAATTAAGACTGAAGAGAAAGATTACAAAACCCAGGATAAAGGGTGAGGGATGAGGAGTAAGGGATGACAGTTAAAGAGGGAGAAATTGTGAGTGAGAGATTAAGACAGAGATGTGAATGATTATTGAGGGACAAGGGGTAATGAGTGAGGAGTAAAGGATGAAGAGTAAGAGAGGAGAAGTGTAGAATAAGCAATTAGAGAAGAGAGGTAAAGAATGAGGTGCGAAGGCTGAGAGGTGAGAGGTGAAGGATGAGGACTGAGGGTTGAGGCCCGAGCAGTGAAAAATGTGAAGAGTGTGGGACAAGAAATCTGGCACAAGAAGTAAGGAGTAACGCGTAAGAGTTGAGGTATGAGGAAGAAAAGAAGAGAAGTGAAGGTCTCATGATGAAGAAAGAGAAGTGAGAAATGAGAAATGAGGGGTTAGGGACAGGAAGAGGCACAGCACAGAGGCATGTGGTGTGAGGTATTAGATTGCCTTAAAATAGACCGGGTGTTTAATATTTTAGGACATCATCATTTATTAATTGCACTTATCAAGCAAAGCGACAAGAAAAGATGAAATCCAAGAGATATACAATGAGCGATTAGGGGTAAAAGGTGAGGAAGAATGAAGGGAGCACGAGGGAAGAAGGATGAGGTTCCAGAGCTTCTGGAGCCTTGGATTGTTGTTAAGGACACACCGAACCCACAAAAGGATCTTCTTGGAAAAAGATTCAGAGGTTTGAGATCATTTGGAGCATTTTTGTCAAAAACCTCCATAACTTGACCGACATGTCGTCGAGAGCCAAGCCGGTGACGTCAATCCGTGACTCGCCCTCGTCATCGTATTGTGCCCTATCACCTTGGAAAGTTCTCCTGCCCTTCCCTAATCAGGAGCATAATCAGGCAAAACCATTCCTGTCAGGGGCTAGTCAATCCATCCCATCCATGGCATCAAAACGATTTGAGGTGGGACCTGTAAAACCAACAGGCCTCATCACTTGCTAAATGGGAGTCCTTACAGGGCCAATGCGAAGACATGACCTTTTTGGGGGGCAAAATGATCACATTCCCTAACACAAGATAGTTTATAAAAATACCCAAGCTGGAATACCCCAATAATAGGCTCTCTTCTGAGTCAGGGAAGCAGGCCAAATAACCTCTGCACTACCTGGGGGTATCTGAAGTTTATAACTATACAATCACTACAATGATCCTTGGATCCTGACCCCAACCGCACCACTCTCCATGTGAGCAAAATCTCAGTAGCCATGTAATAGGGGAACTTCCTCTGTTGGGCTAGCCAATTTAAACATGTATTAGTCAACTCGTCCTGACCCTCCTTCTGATTCATTGATTCACATTCAACTCAGGAACTCCTACCAAAACAAGTACATACGGGCAAGATGCTGTGGTGAGATCGGTCACTGGTTGCCTCAGTATAGATACTGGGGTATTTAGCATAGGTAGCTGTATCCCCGCAGCTCCAGTGTTTTTTTTCCAGATTTATATAGCGCAAACTTGACCCAAAGGTATTGGAGCATTTTACATGAGCGCCAGTTACATACACAAGGACACATTTATGTTTTGGTAGGCATGGTGAGATTAAGAGATTATTAAGTGATTTGCCCAGAATCACAGGATATGGAGTCGACCCCGAGGCTCGAACCTTGGTTTCCCAGCTCCAAGTTTGTCAGTCTAGCCGTGAGACCACACCCTCTCCCCTAAAGGACAACGAGGCCTTATTAACTCCTAACGCTTTTGATGTGTGCAAAGTACCCACAACCTCAGTTCCTTTACCATGGCTAATTACAGCATCTCTAGGTAAAGCGGCTGTGTGGCTGGTGCTAGAGTCCTTAACCAATTTGAGTTGGCAGTTGGAGGTCATAACCTGGCCACCATTCTCTGCTACTGGTATTGAACATACAACTTAATTTTGTTGGGAGAAAACGCAATTGAGGCCCCTTTCGATGGCATCCAACCGCACTGACAATGAGGAAAGTTCTTTATGCAGATATTCTTTAATTTTTCCAAAACAGGACTCCATGAGGTCCACAGCCCAAGGAGGTGTAAGCATGGTCCCCTCTAGGATGGAATTATAAGGGTCAATAATGTTCGAGTCAGCATATGGGCTAGCAGGGGCTAGAGGGAACTGAGATGTGTGCTGCTGTTTAGGTCGATTGGTGGCTCAAGAAGGTTGAGATGTAACTTTCAGGTGTGCCCCTGTTGGATTAGGAGCCGAATTTGCCTCTTCATCACTGGCTTGGTTGTTAGCCAACCCCAAATGGTCCACTGCACTATTCGTACCAGTTGGGCTGTGTGATAAGGAGCCGTCCAAGCTTGAATCATTTGGGATTCCCAGAGACAAGGTCCTTTCAGTCAGGGCTATTTCTGTGGAAATTATCCCCCTAGCCCTCTGCAACATTTTATCGATGCTGGTATTCTTAGAGGGAGAAGGTGCTTTTGCATCAACCTCCTGGGGTTTGCGTTTGCCCATTGTAATTTGGCGTTATCAAAACCTCAAGATCACCAGAGGCAGTATCCAAAGAATAGCAACCAGGGTAGAGCTATACCCAAACATGTTAACAGATCCAAACTATTCAGCTCTCCATTACAATATTAGAGAGCATTGAACCCCGGATCACGATGTCAGAGGGTGGTCACAGCCTCCTCCGGGCTCTGAGTAGGCATAGGACATGCCCGTCCCCGGCCTGCACTGCGGGAGTTTGGGATTGCTTTAATCGCTAGATAGGCTCCCACCCCAAGCCGCAGATGCAGGTGTGCGCCTCTTGGAGCGATGGCAGCTAGGATGTGGAGTCCCCAAAGAGTAAAATTGGGGAGGGATGGAGGCATTATGGGAATGTGTACACACACTGATTCCAAGACAAAAGCTCCAAATGCAATAGTATCTGAAGTGCCATCTCAGCCCCATTCCAGCTTTAATAAATGCCATTATGATTTGGAGGTGCCATCCTGATGTGGAAAAAAAAATCTGAGTAAAGAGGGATACTGCTGGACTGTTAATCTATTAAAATATATGCTGCCCCATGTGTTAAGGTTCTGTCATTTACTGTAGGGAAGTGTACTGTTTTGTATAGACTTGATATAACGCAAAAGCTCATTTAAAAATAAGTAAAAAAATTAACATTACAGAATGGTTTAAATATAAGAACTCTTGAAATTGATATAAATAACAGTGAGGCAAATAACACTGCTCTTGAAATGAATATGAGCATCACTGAAATCGGATATGAATCACATTGTGTTGCATAGAATGCTTAATGAACTGGATAAAGATGTGAATGAATTGGATATGGTGAATTGTGTGTATAACACATACTGAAAAGCACGTGACACTGACAGCCAATCACAGTGGTCTCCTCTGACGCCGCTTTTCGGCGCAGGGAAGGTACTGTTCCTGCCGCCGTCGGACGTGGCGTGAGGCTGATCCTGCTGAAGGCCTTGGGCACTGTGACCCATGCTCACCACATATCACAAGCTCCGTACGCATTTATGAACTGCAGGGAAAGGCAGGAGGCCTAGGGTGTCCGTGCCCGTTATCGCCACTCGGTGCGGAGCCTTGATGACTCTTGCCATCAGCAGCTGGAGGAGTGAGACGGGCCTGGACCGGGCTTGATCCGTGTTTGAAGCCTCTTTGGGCCTGTCATCCTGGTGGTGTGCCTCTCACTGCCTTTGACACGGCGCATGTCACAAGAACTGCGCTTCCCATGGCTGTGAAGCACCGCGTCCGCAGCAGGGGTTGCGGGGCTCTCAGGTGCTCATCAGCCCCCCCCTCCCCTCCCGGAGATCTAGCTGTGCGTCGCTGCTGCCTCGTAGCGAAAGCCACAGCGGCCACCCAATCATATGTTTTTAGGAGTAGGCTGGTGACGGCGTCTGGGGCTCAATAGAAACGAGGGAAAGAATTTCTTTAAAAAAATGCTCACTAGTTCAGCTTATCAGCCCTTGAGCGATGAGCTGGACAAATGTAGACAACACGTGGGCTAAAAAACAGAAAGCACGCTAGTGTTTAGAGGCTAGCAGAGGCCTGCAGTGTGTACCTATTCAAATAAATCAGTAATTTGGAAGCCGTTTTTAAGACCCTCTGCAGAAAATAAAAGAAGATGCTTTGGCACCAAAGCTAAGAAAACTTATATTGACATGATGCTGGAGAACTAACTATATTTGCTGTCTGGTAGTGGAATCATGACTTGCACTTTAGTAATGGTCCGCGGAGTAAAAAAACGTTCAATGTGATCCTAATCACTAATCAGCTGTTGTTCTTATTTCAGTTGTGTACGGCAGCTCTGTGATCAGAAAAGAGGTATTTTTAAACCACACTGCTTACGTTTTTTAATGCTATAAACAAAGGACATTGAAACGGATCCCTTCCAGCCAAATCATCATTAATTCATTTCTGAATAATGAATGTAAAAGGGTAAAGGTAGCCATGTTGTTTACATTTCACATGCTTTACTTAATCTTGCATTCCATGTGTGTGCTTTTTCCAGGATGGTGGTACTTTTCTTTTCAGGCAGCCTATTACTCTTGTCTAGTGCATAATTTGAATTGAGAGGCATCCAGGTGTTTATAGTGGTGGGTTGTAGCTGAAGGCAGTGCGAGTTTCTCTGTGGAGCAGTATGGTGGTCAGTGGGGGAGAGGATGTGTAACTATGGCCAGAGCTGCCAAATTTAGAACTGAGGAACCTGGTTCAGCCTTCATAGCCAGTCCATCCGACCACTGTCCTGAGGGAACACATTCCCGTGCTAGACTTTAGAAGGCCCGCTAGACCATAGAAGCCCTGGTGTCTTAGCACCAGCAGGGTTAACCTAGTGGTGGCAAGTGTGGGTTGTCCACCACAACCCACTCTGAAGTTAAGCCTCCGGCCTTGCGGGCAGGCCGAAGCAGTAAACACTAGAGCAAAAGTGACTCTGTCACTGAGGTCACAGGACCCTTGAGGCCAGTCCGCCTCACACATTGGTACTTCCATTGGCCTTGTTTTATCAGTATTAGTGCAACTCACCAGGGATCGGCAATGCCGGATTTGCACGCACACCAAATAGGGGGCATATGTTCAAGCACCTATCGCCACCACAGTGTTGCTTTCACTGATGCTCTGATGGCGATAGTGGCCTCGCCTTATTTACAAGGCAGCATTAAGCCATTTAAGTTGGCTTAACGCTGTGTCGTAAATAAGGCACCCTTTTACGCTGTATTTAGCTTGAAAGGGAAGGGCAATGGGTGTTACAGTGGGCGTTCCACTGCAACACCCATTGATTTTGATGCTGCCCCCTATTTACAAGGGTTGCATAAATTGGAGGTAGCGCCAAAATGAAGACCAGGTAAAACCTGGTCTTAAACAGGCGAAACAAGACCAAATGCTTTATTTCTTCCAGTTTTTGCTGTTTCCATGAATGCTACCTTGTGCAGCACACATAGGACCAGCAAATTGCCTATGATTGTTCCCTTCCTGTACATAAACTTTCATTAAAAAAAAAAGAAATTTTATAACTTCAATGTGTGCCGCATTAAGTAGCACACATAGAAATTACAAAACGGCCCTCAAAGATTGTTTATGTGCAGGAAGGGGGACCTGCACATAAACAATCTTCCCCAAAACACAGGCACCCTTGCACTATGGTGTAAGGGAGCCTGCGTTGGTGCTAGGCAGCTAAGGTAGGCGTCAGCGCAAGGGGAAACACAGGGTGGCACCATATTCTACTAAATATGGTGCAGCCCTGTGTTTAAAAGTGATTAAGCGCGTTGTTATCCATCTTGGCTTAACGATACGCTTTGCCATATTATTGAAAATATGCCCCTACATGCACAAACCTCATGGTCTCTCTGCTTCATGTACAATGTGAAGTGCCAAACAAATACTAGAAATTGGGATATTTTGCTCTTTCTGGCCGCACCTCTTACTCCGCCCACTGACCCAGTCCTCAAGTTATTTCCTCCCTCTGATTCTCCACAGTTCTACTTTTTCCCCTCACTTTGACCACTGCATAAACCCAGAACTCAGTGGCAGTTCCTCCCTGGCAGAAGTAGTGGACTGAGAGTGGGGTATAAAAAAGAAATCACTTATCTGCCGGCTGCCACCTCTCCTCCCTCCTCTTCCTTCTTTGTGAATCGCAAGCAGGAAGCACCCAGGTTTCCCTATGCCAATCACAATGCTACTGTCACCATGACAGCAGCGTCAAGGTTGGTCTGAGCACCATGGTTTCGTGCTCAGGCAGGGACGGGAGCCCAAGCTTGTTCCCCACTCAAGCTGTAGAATACACCTAGTGGAGAACATGTAAAGTGTGCATGACTGTTTGGCCGGCCCAAGATGGTCAGCCACACAGTCATGCACACTTGGAGAGGGCCACCACTCCCCCCTGCTTTGCCCCCCCCAAAACTGCCTCAGCACAGAAAAATAAAATGATAATAGCTGCACTATTATAATTTTATTTGTCCTTTTTTGCAGTACTGAAATGCAGTGGGGCGACCTCCTCTGCCTGAGCAGAGGAGAGGAACTTCCATAGGCCTGGGATTTTGAAAGAAATGGCCAAAAGTGATGGTGCTTTTCGTGTCTGTTGGAAACACAATCGCTGTTCTAAGTAAGGGCATTTGAGTCTGTTCATAATGCATCTTCGATTAGACAGTCAGGTGATCAGTGCACACCTACCCTGAAAAAGAAAAGGATGTAGATAGATCACAGCCATCCTCCTGCATCTGCAAACAAACGTTCTGATGCCGATTTGTCCAGTGTATTAGTACATGAATCGGAACTTGCAGGATCACCCTGTTCTGGCATCAGTAAATTAACTGCTTCCAGGTATTAAAGGCTCTTCAGCTTCTTTTTCGGAGAAGGAAAAAAATGAGGAAACTCAACAAAGCTCTCCTGTTGAACACTCAGTGGCAACACCTCCATGGGAAGCACAACAGTCACATTTAGGACGTTTCACTCTCCCCATTAGATAAAGATGAATCCTCTGCCCTGAAAGCTCAGCCAACAGCTGATAATTAACATATTCTTGCTGATGCTGATGCTGCGCATCTAGATGCTCCGCGGCATCTACTGTATTAAACAAGTTAACAATCTATATTCCAACGAGAGCAAGTGGGAAAGAGCCCAGAGGCACTCCCATTTCATGAGGGGAGAAAACTATACGAGAGACTACAGACCTAAGAATTAAAGCTGTGAAAAATATACAATCATTCAGAAACGTAGTGCGCAAACATGCCTGAGGTCCCTATATTATGCACTGTATACAAAAGCTGTTAGCACTGTGAAACACCCGGAAATATAAAAAGCGGTACGCTAGCATACCTCAAATGAGCAAAGAATATCAAGATCCTTCAAATCCCATGCGCTTTTTTCGAAAATGCACAATAAGTATCATTGCAGACTATTATCCAAAGGTGACTCTGGGCCAGGATCATATATAAAGGAAACATACCAACAATGATACATCATTCCTAGACCATGTGCCTGGCCTTGGACAAACTTCCCTTCTCTCGACAGACCCCAGGATTGGAGGAGGTTCAAGGGAACAAGAAATGGCGGGAGGGAGGTGCAGGAAACAGGGAAAGTGCAACAAAGGGAAAAGCAGTGACGGGGTTGGAGGAGGGGGTGATCAGTAACCGGGCATTAGGGCGGGTGGGAGGAGACTGAGCTTTAAAGCATGAGCTCTATGTAGAGTGCTGAAAAAGAATTGAAAAAATTAGGTCCAAAAGTGCGTGTAAAAGTGGGAGTAGTGGTTGTTTTTAAGTACTTGGTCCAGGAACTGGGTGGAGGGTTGAACACTAAAAGAGGCATTACCATGAATGCCAGGGACACATGGTGACAATGAATATGAGATAGACAATGGAGTGAGCAAATGGGAAGCATGTGGGTGGGCTGAGGCCCATATATTCAGTACAGCAGTCTCTTCAAGACAGTACGTGCATTGTCTAGCCAAGACCTCAAAAAAACCTGGTGAGTGAGCCTCAGTTGCACCAGCGATCCCTGGCTTGTCCGGAGCAGAAATTAATATACTATACCTGTTGCAGTTCCTGCAACGGGTGAGTGCTGCTCACATCAGAGGAAGGACTTGTCTGTGCTGGCTCCCGAGACTGATGAGATGCACATAAGAAATATCCTCCAAATAATAGAAGAGATGAGGGTTTACTACTCTAGAATAGTCCTTCTAATACTTGGTGAGTGTTTGCCAACCTTGCAGTACTTCTGACAAATGGGGATAGTAAACGGCATGTTACATACATGCAAACATTTTAGAACAGCAAAGAGGGAGATTTTGAAAACAAAAATCGAGCAAAAGTTTTCCCCATTGACTTCTGATGAAGCAGAGGAAATTTCAAGATGGAGACACCCCAAATAATGCCTTTTGTGTATTCAGAATCGGGAGTCTCCAAGTCTGTTGGCATGTATGTGTCAGTGCGGATTAGGAGCTTGAACGAAAATGGGCCCACAACCCTGGACATGTGGGCCTCTGTTTGTCCCTATCTATAACCATTTTGGTCTTGGGCACAGAGGAAATGTCAACTGTACTCGAGCGAGCGATAAAGTACCATAATGCCCCCTCTGCCTTGTATCTAAATTTTTAAAAACCTGCCAAGTAGTCTTATGCCATGTGCTACTCCTTCAGCCAACCCTGACTGTTTATTACACTATACATTGTGAGCATTGTAGTTTTATTTTTAGAATTAAAGAATGGCCTTAGCTATTACAGCATGCTTAGCGTGGATGCCCAAAAAGCCAGGACTTAGGGATTCTGTCGACAGGGACTGCTCTTGTGTGTCAGACAACATGTTTCTCATGTTCTCTCTCCCTTTCACAGCGCTTTCTCTGTGCTCCTGACAGGTACAGAAAAAAAAGTATATTTACATTTCTGATATCTGATCCTGCAGCAGCACACTTGCAAGTCCCACACATGACAATAGACCCGATTCAGGCCTCATTGGAAGTAAATGGGAGAAAAACATTCTCCCTATTATTTTTTTTAAAATCTCCCACTTTCCTCTTCTAAATTATTGCCATATATGTGAGTACTTTGATAGTATGTACTCCTCGTCGGACTCTCAGCGCGGGATTCTGTCTGTGCGGCCACCATGACTCCTACCTCATGATAGGGGTTAAATGCTTTTCCCTCTTGACCGAAGGGCTGAGACATACCTGCTGCCTACACTCTCCCTGTAAAGCTGTTACTAGCCCTCTCTAACCTCGCTATAATTTCCTGGCCTCCGAGCATCAGGTGTTTATTTTTACGAGGCACACTGGGTGTATGAGTACCTCTCAGACTGTGCCTGGCACCACTGGAGTGTCACAGGCCTTACATCCTCTTACCATCGCCAGTGGAGGCATTGGTTCTACTAAGTTGCTCCTGTTGAAAGATATCACTGGAGGACCCTTGATGAGTGTACTCTACTTTCCACAGTGCTCTTTATTAATTATATGCACCCAGCGGCTGGTCCATTTAGGGCTCCAGGGATATGCTCCCACTTGTAATACCAATAGTGAATAATATTTTATTCACTTTGGTATAAAAAGAAAATGCAGTCTAGCTGCAACATAAGGCATCTCTGTTAGAGACTGTTGGAAACCGAGGCAGTATCTGTGAGGCCTACACAAATAACATGTCTACATTTGTCCTTCACTGGGAACCAAACACCCCATTGTATCGCTTGACTCTCAGAGGATAGCATTGCAGAGCAGTGTAAGTCTAACTCAAGGGAGGTGACGTGGGCTAGTAATCGCCATTTACCAGTATGCAGAACTAACCCTCAATAATTGATTGTCCAGTCTGTACTATATTTATAAAAGGAAGAGTACATTCATTAAACACACACACTAATCAATATCATGCAACAATTTACAAATATACATAAGCTGTTGGAATTACTCTGTGACATTGCATAACATTTCCCCCTTCTGCATGGGGGGTGGGGTCCAGTACCACCACTCTGATGTATGCACATCATCTTGCCCCCAAATGCATTAGGTTGACCATAAACTAGAGTAAGGACCCTGCCCACTTGCACCATACCAGTGGCGACCTACCCAATTATCTCAACAAGCATATTTAATGGAAACACCTGCCATAGTGACACATAACCCTGACTGAGCATCTAATACTGACCATACAGTATACACCCCTGAATCATAGTGGCTAACAATCTGGGTGGTTCATCCCTTAATGCAGTAGCAAGAATACATGTGTAGGCATCACTTAGAATGACAGTAGTTATCATGTCTGGTCACACTGATAATACAATGAAATTAAAGTCCCTAAAAGGCATCCAGTTATAATCATAGGATTATGCATGTACAACCAGGCACCCTAGCAGGAATACCTAGCAATCAAACCCACTTTGTTTATGTTTTCACATTACACATGTGACTTCCAGTCCCCAAAAGAAATGCTATTCGGGAATGCACCACCTGTGCAAGTATAACTTCCCTCTTCTAAGGTGATCACCTCAGTGACAATCCATGTTTGACTCTGCACACTTCAGTGCAACCCTAAGCGTCAGCTCCTGAGTGTAGAACAAAAGTTCCATCATGAGATGGGTTTTAAAACACAGATGAACCCTTGAAAGGTAGTCTCCTTTGAGTCCCCCTGAGACTGAGGGTGGAAACGTTCCATTTTTGTGCTGGGGAGTCTGCGTTGCTCCTGCAGCTACCTGCACCTTTGCATGCATTTTGCGATGACCCCATCTTCCTGGGGCCACCGCACGCCACCAACAAGCCGGTTTTCTCTGCAGGCCTTCCTGGGCCCTGGAGGGCATTTTGGGGTATTTTCCTCATGCACAGTGAATAACAGAGCAGCGGCTCCCCCGCTGCTCGGGGAGAGCTGTGCTACCATCGTTGGCGGCCTCACGCCGCTTCTGCACCTCATTGCAGGCCTGGTCCCTCCTGGGCCCCTTTCTTTACAGGTGAGGTGATTGCAGCTCGGGGAGCCCACCCGGCTGCTGGCTCCCGTTTTGCCCGCACCCTTGTTTGCAGCCGCGGGAGCCAGTGCGACCATCTGGTCTGCCCGCTCCTGCGGGAAGACACAGAGGCTGCTGATGGTCCGGCGGGACCTTGGGGGAGTTGCCTTCCTCCTACCACGGGTGGAGTGCAGCAGCACTCCCCCTTCCAGCATCACTGAGGCCCGAAATTGGGGGTCCCAAGCCCCTAGGAGGTTTTCACGGGGAGCGCGACGCCGCTCCCCAACTTTACCTTTGGCGGGGCCCAGAGTTGGGGGCCACGGGCCCCTGGGGATCACTTCACATGGAGCGAGACAGCGCTTCTTGGCTTCTGCTTCTTCGGGGCCAGGGTAGGCTCCTGGCACCCTCTGGGCACGTTCACTGGGAGAGCGTCAGTGCTCCCTGTCTTCTTCATCGGGGGAGGGGCAGGCTCCTGGCCCCCTCCTGGGTACCTTCACGGGGAGCGCAATGGCGTTCCCTGACTTTCTCTTCTTCTGGGGGCAGCCCCCGGGACCTTACCCACCCAGGGGGCACATCTAAGACCGGCGGCGGAGCCCCACATGCTCCGTCGTCGGTCAGCTCAGGAGCCAAAGGTCACCAACTTTCTGGGGGGCATATCTTCAGGGGACCAATTTCTACCATTTTGGCCTCTTCGTGCTTCTGGTGGCCTGCCCTAGCTACTTTGGGCACTCTTCACCACATTCCTGATCTTCACTGGCTCCCTGTGCCAGCCTTTCACCTGGCTCTCCTCCTGGGCCTCTCTTCTTGCGCAGAGGCCCAGAATTCTTGTCACTGGCCCTGGACTCCCTCAAAGGCGCAGTCCAGGGTCCTGGGACAGTCAGGAGGTTCCTTCTTCCAACTACCCATGGCGCCAGGCTCCATCACAAGTCTTCCTCAGCACAGAGAGAGCTCCTCTTCCTGTGCAAAACCTTTTAAGAGAATTGTGAGGGGGCTGGCAGGAAGGCCCTTCTGCCCTATTCTGCAGCGACACATCACCTGTCGGCCCCTGCTCCCTCCTTTCTGCACAGGCCTTTGGGATACTTCAAAATGGCATCCAGGGGTCTCATGCCACATGGTCTCTGAAAAGCCCCCTTCCCCACTTGCTGCCTTCATGGGCAGGGCCCAGAGCAGCCCTGGTGCCTTGAACCGGGTGACAGCTGCTGATAGATAACCCGCAGCTCCACCCCCTTCTCTTCCTCCTGGAGAGGATGCCTTTCCCATTTGGAATGCTTCCAGTGAAAGGCTAGGCCTCTGATGCTGCAGCTTGTGGAGGAAGGTCATTAATCCAGCCTGGCAGGGTCACACCCAGCCAGGCTCCAATTATTTATTTATTTAAAGAGTTTTATATAGCGCTGGAAAAGACCTGGAGGTATCAGAGCGCTTTACATGAGGTTTCACAAAATTACACGATTACATCAGTTTCGATATACAACAGTTGCTAGACAAACAATTACAGGAGCAGATCTGAGTCAGAGGAATCTGACATTTCTGGATGACCTATAAGCAGTACAGATATGGCTTTGGACTCAGCAGAATACTTCTTTTCACACATCTTACAGTGTACTTTGGGGCGTGTCTGTAATTTGTAGGCCCTAGGGAAGTGAAACTACCCCATGTGGTCCACATCTTCATAGGAGAGTAATGGAGTATTCTAACAGTGAAAACAGTAAAGCACATTGACTTTCCCTACCATGTGTCTTCCCACATTATAAAGCATATTCCATGTCACCACCCATCTCTGCATCATTCCTGCCACACCATTCTATTTGTACCTGCTCCTGGGTTGCGCACAACAGGAATCTTCCCCCGCGCAGCCCCTAAACGTGTGTACACGCATGTACACACGTGTCTATATGTAACCAGTCCGGTGCCCCTTACTCCGGCTGCAGTGCAGCGGCCTTCTCTCACAAGGGGGACACCGGTAAAATCCACATGCATTCTCCTTCATCATGAGTTAAAAATGAGTTGGGAAAGGGTGGAGTGAATGAGCAGAGACTGAAAACTCGAATCTGCGACTGCGCAGGTTTGAGTTTTGAGTTTCAATTTTCCGAAGCTGAAAGGTTCAGCAGCAAACAGGACGTGCGTAGACAGCAAAGTAAGTAAAAATGCTTTTAAATAATGTGTAGTATATGTGAGAGTGTGTGTCCGCGATAGTGTGTAAATGTGAGCATGTATGTGTGAGTAAAAGAGAGTGTCAATGAAGGAGTGAGTCAAAGTGAGGACTGTGAGTGATAAGAAGGGTGAGAATGAATAAGTGAGGGAGACAGACAGGGAGTGTAACTGAATGTTACTGTTTGTGAGACTGAGTGAGTCAAGTCTGAGTGAGTCTTAGTGAGTCAGAATGAGTTGGGCAGTGAGTCAGTGTGAAAGAGAGAGTGAGACTGAATGAGTCAGAGTGAGCAAGAATTATTGTGTCTGAGTTAGGTTGAGTCAGAATAGCTGGAAGACCTTTGGGGTTTGTAGAGGTCTCTCTGCGGCAGGATGAGACAGTCTTTGCTGATTGTCAAATTTGACAGTGGCGGGTAAGGTTTCGCGCCCAAACGTCCACAGCAGGTTCTCTGTTCTTGGGGTCAACAGCTCTTATTTGCCCTTCTCTTACCTCCATCAAATCTGAAGTTCAGGGCTTTGGGATGCTGCTTGAATACTAAATTTAAGGGCATTAAATGTAGTGCCAGGTAATGGCTATTGGGCCATCTACCTTAGGTTGACTTCAGCCTCTATATGACCCCTCCCACAGGGCAATGGGCATAAGCCCAACATGACGGTTTCCCTCCAAATCAGGATGGAGGGGATTGAAAATGTATTTCACCTCACCTGCTACAACTTAGGGGAGGTGCTAGCTGAAGGTGGGCACGCCTCCTATTCTTTCTAGTTTTCCCAACTGTCCTCCCACCAAGAGTGAGGTCATGACAGGAGGGTTGGCATCCTACACTAGTTGGAGCTGCCTGGGTTACATTTCAAAGATGGCATGGCCTTTGACGCTTCCCACCTTGGAAGGCTGTTCCTACCCAGGGAGAGGTTTGAAACACCTCCACCCAGAGTCTTTGTTCCCGGCCTCTGAGAGCGCAGGCTCTCATCCCATGAGGTCAGGTAAACATCTAGTGGTGGCGGCTGGCTGAGAAAGATTAGTAACCACACAAATAGTCAGTAGATTTTCAGGGGGCACCTGATGTTTTGTACCAAACATCTGTGGGTACAGTGAAGCCATCATGGAACTAGGAAACTCGTAATGACGTTGATCCTGCATTAGGGCTGGTAAGGTCTGCTGTGAGGATGGCTTACCTATATCACAGGCAGTGTCTGTAAGTATGGCAGACTGAGGAGTGTGCAATGTTGTCTCTTTTAGTTTTGCTTGCATCAAGGCATGCAGCCTGCAGTGGTAGTTTGCATAGCCTTGGGTAGTAGCCCCTAGGATGGCACAATTGGTGCTGCAGCTCCAGTGGCCCTCTTCAGTTTCTATGCCCTAGGTACCAGACGTACCCTTGACTAGGGACTTGTAAAGTGGTCTGAAGCTGTGCCAGTTGCGTTACAGTTTAAGGGAAAGAGCTCTGGCCCTGGGGCCCTGGTTGGCAGGCACCCAGTATATTTACAGTCAAAACCACAATCCCCTTAGGTTTGGCCTACCCAACGCAAATCAAAATAGAGACAAAAACTGGATGAATTAAAAAGAAAAAGCCAGACCCACCCCTTTTCCCAACTTCCCCAAGTAGAAAATGCACCGAAAAATATGCACCAACTACCTGCCCTTCATAGTCACAATGAGCATCAGCGTAAACAGCTGAGCATCAGAGATAGTGGACTTCCCATATTCAAGGCCTAGCAGTCCAAAAGGAGTTCGGAAAGAGTAAAACAGAATTTGCTACTTGAACAAAATAGAATAAAACTTCCCACCCCTGTTCTTGGTCAGCTAGCTGACAAGTGTGTTTCCTGCTTGCCTCATTTGCTATGATGGTGTGTAGGGTGGCTGAGGTTTTGGACCTTCAATGGCAGCCAAGACGAATGTCTTGACAGAGGTGCTTCAGTCGTGAATCACCCCATCTGAATCCAGCTTTTAATGAAGCCCTTACTCGGGCCTGGTCTGAGCCCTCCACAGTGCCTGCTGTGCATAATACAATTGCCTGCCACCGTTGTTCTGCTCCTGGGGACCCCAGTTTCCTTACCCAGCATTCCACCCTGGAGAACTTCATGGCCTAGGCCGCCAACTCTGGAGTTAATCCTGATGTATTCCATACCACTCCACCGGATTGGAGATACAAGAGGTTGGATACCTTTGGGAAGACGGGTTGCATGGAGGAACCCCACATGCATTTATCACACATGCCTTTAAAAGCAGTCACTACCCGACTGACGTTACCACACGTTAGTTTACCATGCA
Source organism: Lissotriton helveticus (assembly GCF_964261635.1). NCBI lineage: Eukaryota > Metazoa > Chordata > Amphibia > Caudata > Salamandridae > Lissotriton > Lissotriton helveticus. The sequence continues at coordinate 935,142,815 of NC_136059.1, read as the reverse complement.
AGTCATTACGATGACTTGATTTAGGTGGCGCTGGTCTTTGTAATAGTATGAATTACTATTCCAACTCCAACTTATGCATCAATAGGGAAGTTATTTGACTTAAAATTCAACACCAGTCCAACAACGCGTCCCCTACAGTAAGTCATTGTAAAACTTTGTGGGTTAAAGTAACATGCCGTAAAGTCACAGTCGGAGTTGTGTTGTATAAGCGGGTCTTTGTTGAAACTGCAGGGTAAAGGATATTTCCTCAAAGAGGATGTCCTCTTCTGCCAGCCTTGCACTGTGGTCGGTGAACAACGCATGCCTCTTGGGCCGATACTCCCATATGATCTGGGACTTGCAGGAGGCCAAGCCATATTTTACGAAGTCATTACTGAGGGAGAGATGCCGCAAAATTCAACATACTGTGTGGACTGAACACAACAGACTTGCTGGGTAGAGTGATCTCATTGTCCGAGGCCCTTCGGCGCCATGCCTGGCTGAGAAACACCTGCTTTTCAGGGGATACCTGAGCCTCACTAATGGACATGCCCTTTGAGGACTCTCGTCTCTTTTGAGAGAAAGCGGGCTCAGTGAGGCCGCACTTTAAAGATAGCAGATCTATGGCCAGCTTCTCCATGGCCCCTCAACAACCTCAGTCAACCTTCCGCCACAGAAGGGGTTTTTAACCGCATTCATACCTTCCTAGCCTTTTCATAGCCTTGGACACAGGTCCCACAGACCTTGTGGGAGAGGAAGCCAAAGTGCACTGCCCGAGCAGCTGCAGCCTCCAAACCCCTTTAGTTTGCCCTAAGGCATCTAGTGGGGGGCAGGATAGGCCATCACCTGCACCACCGGAGTTTAGAAACATCAAATTGTAAAAAGGGGTTATTCCATCCCCTTTATGACAACTCCAACACCCATGTCACTCTCTTACAAACAGCTGATGGAGGACCACCTCTCCTTGTTCCATCTGAAAGTGTTGACTCTCTTGGCCAAAGGAGCAATCGAGAGGGTGCCGGCATCAGAAGTAGGTCACAGTTTCTATATCGCTACTTTCTGGTGCCCAAAAAGGACAGAGGCCTCCGTACTTACGTAGACCTGCGCCTACACAATTTATTTCTGATAAAGGAGAAATTCAAAATACTCATGCTCCCTCAAGTCCTGTGTGCCCTGCACCCGGGATACTGGTAGCGTTTGACTTGCAGGACACAAATTTCCACATCTCCGTCTTGCATGTCCACAGATATTACCTGCCATTCACAGTGAGCCAAGAGCACTTTTTAGTTTGCAGTACTCCCCTTCAGTTTTACAAGCCCCCATTGAATGTTATCCAAAGTGATGACGGTGGTTCCAGCACATCTAGGGAGGTCAGGGATAACAGTTTTCCCTTACCTCGGGAATAGATGTTAAAGTGTTAAAAATAGCAATATGTATGTACATAAGCGGCGTTCATTTGTGTTCTCAGTGCCCCTTGGTGTAAACAGAATGAATATCGCTAAAACTCTGACTATGTTGTCTCCCTAGCATAGACCCATGCACACACATACGCGACAGCCATTTTAGGCACCATGGTCTCCCTGTTCACGATCGCTCATCAGCGCCCTTCCCTGACCCTGCGAGCACCTCCCGAAGACACTATGCGAGTGTCCCAAAGGACAGGCTCTCCTCATGAGTAATAAACTCTGTTCTTGTTTTCCTACTTCCAGTGCCCGTCTCTTTATTTGGTAACTATTCAAGATGGAAACGAAGAGTCGCCCTGCGCCAGCAGCCTGGGCATCCGGGGGGTTATGGGCTGACTTTTCCACAATAGGTGGGCTCACAATAGCCAGTTGTCTCCCACCTCAAGACTATGTTGAACCTCCTGCAATTGGTGATGTTCACTATCAATGTGCCAAAGTCATACCTGACTCCCTATAATGCGCTTCCTTTCATCAGAGCTGTTTTGGACAAAGTGCAGTTTTGGTGAGTCTAGGATATTCAGGCTTTCATACAAATGTTTCAGCCCCTATCCTGGATTTCATTATGAATGACACTGAGGCTGTTGGACCTCATGGCATCCTGTATCCTGCTTGTAACATATGCCCATTGACATACGCAGACTCCGCAGTGGGACCTGAAGTTCCAGTGGGCACAGCATCAGGTGAATCTCTCCAACATGGTCTACTTCTTGGTGGGAATTGTGAAAAACGTGCAGTGGTGTGTGACGAACCACGATTGGGTCAGGGGCAGATCTCTCTACCTTCCTCAACCAGAGCTGACCATCGTGACAGATGTGCCACTACTTGGCTGGGACAGACAACTGGGAGTGATGGAGATCAGAGGCCTCTGGTCTTCACATCAGTATGTTAGGGCTTCGGATAATCCACTTGGCATTGAAAGCCTTTCTTCCTTCCAACAAGAGAAGAGTAGTATCTGTGTTCGTGGACAATACAATTGCCATCTGGTACTGCAACAAACAGGGATGAGTAGGGTCGTGGATCCTTTGTCAAGAGGCACCTACGTCACTGGACATGGTTGGAGCCCCAGGGTGTTTCCCTGGTGACTCAACACTTAGCTGGATTTCTGACGGTCAGGGTGGACAAACTCAGTAGACGATGCCTAGTGGATCAATAATGGCATCTCCATCCAGAGGTGATGCAATGTCTCTTTCAAGACTGGGGAGAGCCTTAGCTAGATCTGTTTGCCATCGCCAAGAACTTGCAATGTCTGCAATTTTGTGCGCTGGAGTTTCCAACGCGTCTTTTGGTCTGAGACGCTTTTAGTCTTGAGTGGAGCTCCGGCCTCCTGTATGTCTTTTTATCAGTACCACTTCTGTCCAGAGTTCTCAAGAAGATCAGGAATGTCTGGGTCCAAATCATTCTTGTGGTTTCGGGTTGGGCATGGAAAGTCTGGTATTCCGAGCTGTTGAGCGTGAGCATCAGTCCCCCGATCAGTCTGCCTCATCAAGAGGATCTTCTGTTGTAACAACAGGGGAGGGTCATGCACTCAAACCTGCACACCTTTCACCTTTATGAGTGGAAATTGAGTGGTGACAGTTGACAGCTTTCAGACTTACTCATAAAGTCTGTGATGTTATTCTAGCACCAAGTCGGTATACACCAGCCAGTGGGATACATTTGTGGCATGGTGTTCATATAGGAAGATCAGTCCTCTATCTGCACCCCTTTCTCTGGTTCTTCTGTGTGGTCTATCCTTGGCCCAGCAGGGTCTTGCTCTCAGCACAGCTACCTCCAATTCACCATTTCTGTCTTTTTGTGGTTGCCAGACCAATCTTCTTTGTTGAAGTTACCTGTTGTGGTTAGGTCACTCAAAGGTTTGCAACATATATTTCCTTGCAGGCCTTTTATGTTGCCACAAAAGGACCTAATGGGCACATCATGTGAGCCACTGCACAATTGCTCTCTGTTATAAATGGGGGTCTCTAGTTGGCAGAGGTAGGTACCTTTGTCCAAGTACGGACCCTTGCTTCTAGTCAGGTTAAGGGAGTTTCATCCTTAGACAATCCCTGCTAACCCCCTTGGTAATTTGGCACGAGCATGACAGGCTTATCTCAGAGGCAGTGTATAAAGCATTTGTGCACATATACATTAATACAGTGAAGACACTACAAATGGACACCACATCAGTTTAGAAAAATAAGTAATCTTTATCTAAACCAAACAGGACCAAAATGACAAAAATCCAACATATAGTTATCAAGATTTGACTTCTAAAAGGTAAAAACAGTTTTGTCTATAGCACACTATAGATGGAACACTTTCAACACAAAGTACCTAGGATGTGTCAAAATCATAATCAAAAATAGCCGCAGGGAAGGTGATGCATCGGTTCCTTATGCACAGGGAAGGTGATGCGCTGGTTTCTTTCTCCAGGGGAGGTGATGGGTCGGTTCCTTCCAATGCAGCCCCGGCATTGCTGTAGACTTGGCTCTCCGATGCGATCCGTTGGTTCTCGATGGGGCCGCAGCCGTGCTGCATTGATCTATTCAGCCGCGGTCCCACGATGCGTTGGTTCTTGCAGTCGCACAGCAGGGCTTGTATCAGAGTTGGTGCTGTGATATCGGACTTCAGGGATCGATGCACGAGACTCGGCGTGCTGCAATTTCTCCTGCCGCGGGCAGGTGCTGTGACGGTTTCTTCAGCAGCACGATGGCAATGCGTGGACATTCTTCCCGCACTACGGTGTTGCATTGGAAATGGGTGCTTCACGCTTCCGTAGTTGCTTCTCTTTTCCCAGCTCCAGGCAGCAAGAACAACCCCCAGAGGCCCAACCCAGGAACAGGCACCTCTTGACAGGTCAGAACTCCCAGCAAGGAACTTCAGGAGAGCTGGTGGTGAAGTCTTTGTGTCCCTGAAACTTCAAATCAGGAGACAAGCTCCACTTCAAGCACTTGGAGATATTTTTCAAGCAGATACACAGCACACAGCAAAGTCTTTGTCCTCTCCTTGGCAGAAACAGCCACTGCAGGCCAACCCCAGACAGCAGACAGCAAACGGTCAGTACTTCTCCTTCAGCGTTCCCAGTTCTTCTCCATGGCAGATGCTCCTTTTGAGTCAATAAGTAATCTATAGTCCTGGGGTCTGGGCCCTAATATTTATTTTCATTTTCTCTTTGTTCTCTTGTGGCAGAGGGACTCTGTGCTTAGTCAAAACCAGTTCGGTCCTCTCTGGCCCAGCTTCCCGGCAGGAGGTGGAGACAGCATTGGCCAGACCTTTTCAGGTGCAGTGAAATCTCTTCCCACTACTCTAAATGCAACCCAGGTCTATTCACCCCATCTCTGACTCATCCGGGAAAGGCAGGACACACCTACCCCCCCAGTGGCTGTCTGAAAAGAATGCACATCCGCAGCCTCTGTAAATCCAAAAACTGAAAGTCAATTCACAAACCAGCAGAGGCACACAGAATGGCTAAGCAAGAAAATACCCACTTGCTGAAAGTTGTATTTTCAAACACACAATAGAAAAATCATCTTTACCAAAAGATGCACTTTTATATTCTGAGTTCAGAGATACCAAACACCTTTCTACCTTGTCCCAATGGAAAGTTATACTTATAAGGTATTATAATTAAACTCCAATTCTATCCTATGGGACAGATAGCCTTTCAATTGTGAAAGACGAAAGTCACTGCATTTCACTATCAGGACATATCACACATATTAGTACATGTCCTACCTTTCACCTACACTGCACCCTGCCCATAGGGGTAACTTGGGTCTACCTTAGCGGTGACTCACATGTACTAGAAGGGAAGGTTAGGGATTGGCAAATGGGTGCACTTGCCTGGCCGACAAGGCAGTAGAGACTGCATGCAGACGCTGCAGTGGCAGGTCTGAGACAACTTTTGAAAGGCTGCTTGAGTGGGTGACACAATCAGTACTGCAGGTCCACTAGCAGCAATTGACTTATAGGCCCTGGGTACCCACAATGAGTGCATTGAGTGCATGAGTACTAGGGACTTAGTAGTAAGTAAAAAAAACAATCAGGCAAACACCAATCCATATGCACAATTTACATAGGGAGCCCTTGAACTTTGGCACTGATCAGCAAGGCAAAGTGCCCAAAGCATCTAGACCAGCAAAAACGAAATCCAGTACACAGCAAAAATACAGGCAGCAGAGGCAAAAAGACAGGGGAAAACCATGCCAAGGATGCCAGGTCTAACATTTAATCCATTTATTAACTATGAAGACTGCTTTTCTAATGCCTATTACAAATCGGCCAGAAGGGTCAGCGAATTGCAGGCACTCTCTGTACACCCTCCTTAGAACATCTTCAATCCGGATAACCTGGTACTCTGGACACATGATTCCTTCTTCCTGTAGGTTGTGATACCTTTCCCTGTAGGCCAGAATATCACACTGCCTAACGTTTTTCTCCATCTCATACTTCAAAGGAGGAGAGACTCCACCGTTTGGACCCAAAGAGAGAGGAGTAGCTCCACCTTGATCGCACAAGAGAGTTCCAGGCAGACAATCGACTCTTTGTGGGGTGCCTAGGGGCTAAGAAAGAGAAGGCTGTACTGAAATGGACTATCTCAAGAGGGATAGTGCTCTGCATAAATATCTGTTATGCATTAACCAAGTAGCAACCCCCTGAGGGCTTACGTACTCATTCTGCCAGAGCTAGATAGATATGGAGGTCAGGACTCATTGGGACCAGGTGTTAAAAATTACATTATCGTGAAAAACGAAGGTAGGAAGCATGAGAGTGTCTAGGAGTCCAGTCACAAAAGCACAGCAAAGTAAGGACAAAGCATGAAAGGATATAGGGAGAGAACGGTACAAGCAAAGAATAGAGAAGGAAAGGAAAAAAACAGACTGCATGGGATACACCCAGTGTGTGCAGGAGAGTGAAAGAAAAAAATTGCACAATATTAACGGGTGGCCAGGAAGAGGAGTCTACTAGGGTTCATAACCTGTTGAGGTGGGTTGAAGCAACAATGTCAGGATGGGGTACACATAGGAAGGAAGAGGTCTAAATGCGGGATATGGATCCAGGTAGGAATGGGGTCCAAGGAGAACTGGTAAATGCAAGTGTACAAGAATGCGGGGAAATGGACAAGTCAAAGTGGTCAAGGCTCTGTAGGGCAGAGGACTGAATGGAAGAGGTAGCCCCAGCATACAGAAAAGTAACCACTACACCCGGGAAGCTGGTAGAAAAAAAACAACATGTTAAATTCAGTGCCGGAGGCTGAAGGAACAGGATACTCCCATAGGCTCCCCTCAAAATTGTCTGCAAACCTATTAACTGAATTGTCTTTAGCAAAGCTGTGGGCTGTTTGTCCTTGCAAGTAGATTGAAAACAAAAATGTCATATGACCCGACATGGATCCAGGTAGTAGGAGGCACCTTCCAGTCATCATCCTACCCCACAATCCATGGTTAAAAAGGGGAAGAGACAACTGTGCCACAAGATCAGCAGGCTCAGGACTAGGGGCTGATTTACTAACAATTTATGTAACACACTGCAGCAAGGCAAGTTTCTATGCTGTGTTTTGTGAATGGGAGAGAGCCAAGAAGGGCCATATTTAAACTATATGGCACTCTTCTGCTCTCAAGGGCTTGCACACTTGTTGCTGCTTAGCAACAACGCAGGCACCCTTGCATTATGCTAGAAGGGGGGCTGTGTTATGGGCAGGAATGTTTACGTGCAGGATCCTGCAAAAAAAACGAATCAAAGAGGCATTGTCTTCTTTCTATATGTGAAAATGTGGGAAGAATTTGGTCTCATTTCTGTTTCTGTTCTCATTGAAGCATGAGAAAAGGACATCTTCCCTTGTCCTTTACCCTCTTTTAGCTTAATCACCTGTGGAAGAAAAGCATGGCCCGTTTACGATGCCAGCATCAGTGCAAACCATGCCCTTACAAAAATTACACTTCCCCTAGCTAGCTACATACTCACTGCATAAGTAATGCAGGGCATTGGAAGAAATATGTGACTGCGTTGATGTCTATAAGCAAAAAGAAAAGATTTAGAACTATGATTACTAAAGAAGTCTTTACTGTCCCTCTCTTACCTAAAGTACATATCAGTAGACCCAGAGAGAGCAAGAGACTAGCCAACTATTGACAAACAGAGGCCTTGACAGGAGGGCACTGCATTAAAAATGAGGGGCATTTCATCAGATAAAGTGTTGTACATTTTAATATCAGGGCTGACTCGCCAAGCTGGATACACCAAGTGGCTTGGCCCCGTTCAGGCCTGGAAGTAGGGAAGTCTGAAAAAATTTCCAAGTCCAAAGTATTTTGCTTTCTGAGGAATTTTAATCTCACACTGTGGAACTGCCAATCCAATACATTTTGCTGTTGGTCCCCTTGAAGCTTTGGAGCAAAGTTCCCAAACTTCTTTGGTGCCTGAACTACTACAGGAGGACAATTATAAGGTCCATAGGACCCCATGTGGAGTACTTTTAGGTTCTCAGGGGCAGATTTATCAATGGGTTGCATTGCCTTTGCACCGCCTTTGCACCATGCAAGGGGGCGCAAGGGCGGCACAACCACTAAATCAGATTTATCAAGCCATGCAAGGTGTGGCTTGATAACTCTAGACTAACAAAATGCAGCACAATTTGCTATGTTGCATTACTCTGCCCCAGGGATGTGGATCATGGCTGGAGCATGGACTTTCCCACCCAAGGATATTGGGACATACCCAGCTTTACCATTCCTGGTAGACCTGAGAATGGGGCAGAATGATATGCCTTCCCAGGTCAAGCGTAACGTGGATAAAAATCTTTATTTTTCCTTTTTTGTTCCTACATAGAAAGAGGAAAGACCTCAGAGGATTGTTTTTGCGCAGGAAGGTGTCTGTTCTTGCACAAAACAATCCTGTCTGCAAAGCAGGCACCCATGCACCACAGCGCAAATATGCCTGCATTGAAGTTTGCCAGTACATTGTGCACCAGGGCAAGCAAGTATAGGAATGTTCTATATTATGTTAAATATGGTGCAATCCTGCCCTTTCTCTTTCACCTAGCAGGTGGCTTGCTGCACTGCTCTGCGTGAAATAATGATGAATCTGCCCCTCAGGGTGACTGGCAGATGGAAACAACAAAGTCCAGTCCAGTCCAGTTGCCACTGGTCAACTGGCATTCTTCACAGGAATGTCCTCTTCAGGTTTTTTAGGTTCCTGGAGCAACCCAGAGGATCAGCTTCATGATCCTTGGGGACCTTTCTAAACTATTGTTTCAAAAGGAAGGGGGGTCCAAACTACTCGGTTCCTTCTTGCCAGTCTCAAAAGCCAAGTGCAGCAGATTCAGTCTGCCTGGCATCCTTTTGCAAATTCAGCATTTTTCTAAGCAATGACTAATGATGAGGTTCCAGACTTGACCAATTCATCAGCCTGAGGGGGGACACCCTATGACACTCCTAGTTCCTCTATGACCAATGGAGTAAAGGATCCCAGGTCGTGACAAATCTATTTTTGCTGTAGTTCCTGTTTGCGTTACTCTAATAAGGCCAAAAATGCATTGTGTCAGGACACATCCCCTATGGCAAAGGTCTTTGGCCACGCAAAACTTGGGCTCTGAGGCTGTGGGTGTGAGTGGGGAGTGTACCATGGTAAGCATAGTGCGTCCCACATCTAACACTAATTGCAATTTGAAGCACTCTCTGTACCCACAACAAACCCAGAGACTGAGGCCTGATAGGTCACAACAAAGCAAAGTCTTTCAGTGAAAGGCATTAAATACACAAGAATTGTCTTGGCATCTTGTTCTCTCTCTGTCAAGTGTTAGATGTGGCTCAACAGACCTGTTACGCAGGATTGGACATTACAGTGTCAACAGGATGCCCACAGCCTCCCTTGTGAATATTCTGTGGAATTCCGAGGGGTCATCTCTGCCCATTCAGGTCAGCCTATTGTTTGCTCCTGGGATGCAGTTCACACATTTTGCACACCTATTACCAGGCTTGAGAACAGGTCGGGAGTTGGCAAAAGTGAATGCTGTTTAGCCTTGTGACAGCTTAGGCAGATTAATGGTAACTTTCTATTTATTATTTCTATTTAATAAAAATGCAAAATCACTATGGTTTTATATAGAGGACAGCAAGACCTGCCAAACCAAAAATAGCTTTTAGGGATTTATTGCTTTAGAGACGTTGTCATGTTTATTTTTAACATGTGACACATTTAAATTCCATCCGCCGAGCCTTGTTGGCTGCAACGCCAACATAGGAGTGACTAATATTTAACAGGGAGGTTTTTACCCATTAAAAAGGGTTAGTTTAACCATTTGCTCGGCAAGCTTTACACTGCAGCAGTCAGGCTACAATGCTAGCCCTGATGTCATGTTTCCTTGTCGTACTGAGTGGAGTGTACAATAAGTTCTGCAGATCTCAGGGGACTTTTCCATTTCCATGCCTTGGGTGCAGTTTCTACATCATACACAATGGCCTTAACATGCCAATCAATGATTAGTCAATGACTAAACGTTTTAGGGTTCATAGCATATACACTGTGCGCTGACAGTAGTGCCATGGTGAGCCATGCCATCTTAGTCAACAGGCTTTCAGAGATAGGAATCAGAGGCACGGCCTTCAATCGGTAGAGGCTGGAACCTTTCCCTCAGAGCAATTCATGCTCCTGTGTGTGGTACCACACAGGAACTTTATGTTCTGGACTCAATGACATTGCCAAATGGATGCACAACAACAAACTCAAACTTAATGGGGGAAAACCGAACTCCTTATTTTTGGAAATAACACCACACTGTGGGGCCCCCAACATTGGCCTCCTCAGATGGGTCCTCTACCCGTTCCCTCCAAATCTGCTCGCAATCTCGGCATCATTTTTGACGACCTCCTGACTATGAAGCAACAGGCTGTCCGAGTTGCCTCTACCTGTTTTGTCATCCTCAAGTGGCTCAGAAAGATTATATGGATGCGTCCTCTGGACACTCAAAAAACCGTAGGCCAAGCACTAATAACATCTAGACTGGACTACGGTAACGTTTTGCACTTAGGTTCCAGTAAGGAAGTCATTCGCAAACTTCAGACAGTACAAAATGCCGCGGTCAGATTACTCTGCAAACTTCCCAACAAATCCCCTAATTCAACCTCCTTAAGAAACCTCCATTGGCTCAAAATTAAAAATCGCACTAAGTTCAAAGCCATGTGCTATATGCACAAACTCAATTCTGGCACCGCTCCTCTTTATCTAAAATCCCTAGTTCACCACTACTGTCCCCCTCGCGCCTTCGTTCTTCCAATCAGCACAAGTTCCAGATACCCAGGATAAAAAGAGCCAGAATGGGGGGCTGCTCCTTCTCGTACCTGGCTCCAGCACTCTGGAATTCCCTTCCTTTTCACCTCCGTACTGAACCCAGCTACCCTAAATTTCGCAAAGATCTTAAGAGCTGGTTGTTTAACCAATAAGCTTCCTAATTACTTGGCCCTGTGTCCCTTTTCCTGCATTGTCCTTCAATCGTCCTGTCTCTAGCGCCGGGAAACCTCAGGGTAGCTATGCGCTCTATAAATTTAAATATAATAATAATAATAATACCACAGGGTTCGGCTTTAAGCCCTATGCTGTTCAATCTATATGTTCCCCTCAGGCTAAAATCATCAGGAAGTTCAGCTTCTCAGTGGTCTCATATTCTGAAGATACACAGCTAGTCATATCAATTTCCAGCAACATTGAAGAGTCAGCAGATCGTTTCAACCACTGTATGACACAGGTCCCTCAGTGGATGAGTCATAACTGTCTGAAATTGAATGGGGAAAATAGAGGTTCTCCTTTTTGGCTCGGACACCTCAATTTGGACAGATGGTGGCCGTCCTTTCTGGGAGACCTTCCTGTCCCGGTGCAAAAGGAAAAAATCTAGGCTTTATTTTTGACGATAAATTGTCCTTTAAAACCCAGATCAGCTCCCTCATCTCTTCAATCTTCTTCATCTTAAAGATGATTAGGAAAACTCACTCCTTCATTCCTCTGGAATCCTTAAAAACCCTGGTGACGGCACTAGCCTTGTCCAGACTGAACTACGGAAAGGCGCTGCACGTAGGGATCCAAACGCAGCACCTTCAAAAGCTACAGCGTCTTCAGACTGCGGCTGCCAGACTGCTGCTGGATAAACCAAACTTTCAGCCAGTCTCGCACAAATTGAGAACTTTGCACTGGCTCCCAGTGGCCAAGAGGATTACTTTAAAATCCCAATGCCTAATGTTTAAGGCACTCCGTGGGTCTGGTTCTCACTATCTGAAGGTCGACTGAACTGGTACTTACCTCCTAGAAATCTGGGCCACCATAAACCGCTACTAACACCCAGGATCAAGAGAGCTCGCTGGGGTGGAAGAAGTTTCATGGTCGGGACTGTTAAAACCTCGAACATGCCCCCAGACAGGATAAAACCCAGCCCTACACTTCTGGCCTTTAGAAAAGCACTAAAAACATGGCTCTTCGTCAACTAACTCTCACACACCTAGTCACAGTGGCAGCCATGCTGTATTTCAGGGTATTAGCACCTAGTCGCCTCCAGGCAGTTGTGCACTCTATAAATGCTCTAAACAAATAGTGTTCGGAGTCTAAAACAGCAATACATTCAGGAAACAAAAAGGTTGAGCAGTAAAAATGAGCAATTCCTCATGCCCACTTCATCATTTTAAACAAGAGCTTGTCTTGCAGCCAAATCAGGTTTTCATCATGTTTCAGATTAAGTTCAAAAGATGCCATATTCATTACAATGGAAGTACATTCAGTTCAAAGCTTCTCATATTACTTAAACGTTGACCATATTTGTTTTGAGGCATAACAAAATCATTTCAACTGCGGTCACATTCATATCAACATACATCAGATTCAGTTCAGTGTAGGTCATTATCATTTTAACACTAGTTTGATTACTTTCAGTGCATGCCATACTCATTCAATTGGGTATCACATCCATTTAATATAGGGCAAATTAATTTTAACAATTGTTATAATCATTGCTATGCCTTTCCTATCCATTATGACATGAGTAATGTTTATTTCAACAGATGAAGACTTATTATGGCAGTTGTCATATTCCTTTGAAAGTGTGTACTTTCAAATTCAATGAACATGTTACTTGTGTCAACATATGTCATGTATGTTTCAACATGTGTCAGAATTATTTCAAGATGTGCAATATTCATTTCAATGGATGTTGTACTTAATTCAAAGCTTCTCATATTCATTTGAGAGTGGGCCATATTCCTTTTAAGGCATGCCAAATTAATTTCAACTGTAATCATCTTCATATGAACGTATGTCATATTTAGTACAGTGTTAGTCATGTTCATTTTGACACTAGTCATATTTATTTCAACCTATCTTATATTTGTTTGAACATGTGCAATATTCATTAGACCATGGCTTGTATTCATTGCTGATTGTCTGACATTCAGTTCATGTGTGTCACAGTCATTTTAAAGAGTGTTGCATTCAATTTAACATGTATCATATTCATTCCAATGGATGTTGATTCCGTTCAAAGCGTCTCATATTCAATTAAGTGTGGGCTACATTCATTTTAATTTACATAAAATTAATTTCAACTGCAATCATATTCAAATGAACATGTTTCATATTCAGTTCAGTGTTAATCATATTCATTTTGAAACCAGTCATATTTATTTCAACTTATCTTATATTCATTTGGACATGTGTGATATTCATTTGAACATGGCTTGTATTCATTGATGTATGTCTGACATTCATTTCATGAGTGGCACAGTCATTTTAAAGAGTGTCAGATTTGATGTAATGTTTGACATATCCGTTCCAATGTGTGTCATATTCATTTCAGCACCAGCCTTTATCATTTCAATAAGGGGTATATTCACTGCAGTTTTTGCTCTATTCTTTTCAGCAACAACATATTCCTTTCAACATAGTTACTATACATCTCAGTATATATTTTATCCAGTTCAGAGTGTGTGTTATTTCAATTGTCTACTAGATAGTATATTCATTCTGCCATGTTGCATATTTGCTTTGACACATGTTACATTCATTTTGGTGTGTGTCAAATACATTTTGCTGCACCCCATGCATTTCAGGAGATGTCTTATAGGGGGATCTGTAATTTTGACATGAACGGCTTCCCATACATTCCTTCCTGTTTGTATCTTTGTCCCAGTTTGTGCAGTAATTACATCTATGGCTCCCAAACATCAGTTTATTACTTTCAAGTAATCTTATGTACTACTGCCAAAAATGGATATATTATGACCTGAATGTCCATGCCCCACCAACTCATATCATTGATGTCCACCATGTGCTAAGAATTCCCACCATGGTGCTAGTGCAAACATTATGCTAAATCTGGAAGGCATGATGTCACGATAACCACATGGCAAGAATTAATTTTATGAGCAGGGTGGGTGGCATTTTAGGAACGTTTTCCCTTCTACCTGCTCTCCCTCAATTGTCTTTGCTTTTATTAGACTGTATTTGCTGACCAGTTTGGAATGTTATATTTACAACAAGGGGTGGTGAGGGACAGAGTCTCTGAATTAAGCAGAATACTCTCACCCAGTCAAGAGATCAGGGCTAGATCCAACACCGTTTTTTAGCTCAATGCACCATCCCAGTTTCAAAACCTGGCTGTATGCAAATTAGCCTGTTCCTGTCCCAGTGCATGATGGGAACAGGGCAAACCAAACTACAAAAGCCAATTCTTACACTGGGAACGAAACAAGCTTTCGGGGACCGGTTTCTGGCATTACAGCCGTCTTCGGCCCGGCTTGCTTGAATCCTGATGGTGCAATGAGCAAGGGACTCATGTCTGAGTATACCCTTCCACGCTTAGGGTGGACAAAAATATTTACAACAAGGGGTTTGGAATGTTGGCACTGGTAGACTGCTAGAGAGCTCTGGGTGAAGGTGATTTAACCATGGTAACAGACCCAATATTCAAATTAGCATATCTGACCCATTATTAAGGCCAGGGTAAAATGTAAACAGAAAGTGCACCAGTGTCATAAGAGTCAGATGCTACGTTGGTCCTGCATTGTGATCATACAATCACTCGAGTGTATGACTTTAAAAGCATTGTGTAAGGACTGCCATTACGGGCCTGATTGGTGCAGACAAAACTGCACCCAGTACATGTAAAACTGTTCTTGACACACAGAGAATTGTAATTTTTAGGTCTCGCCTAAAAGACAGCACAAGCTGTCTAGTTTCGAAAGATCTACTGTGAACTTACAGTGTCAACTTATAGTAGACTTTTAGCCTCCTGTTCCTGAAGACCTATTGTGTAAAGTACTAATGAGTGGGTTTTGAGTCCATCCATTGCTGACCATTGATTGGCTTTATTATCGCTCTTATTTGCTCACTCCTTATTCCATGGCTTGCCTTTCTCTTGTGTTTGTACCTTCCCTGGAGCATATATTCTTTGCGATACTTTGGATCGCTGATGTACCTTTCCACAGCTCACATATAGTGAACTACTTATTTATTTCATTCTGCACTCCACGAGAGTGTGTTTTGTAGCTCTCCCCCTCTCACCCCTAAATACCCACCCCAGTGCTGTTGCCCACACCTGTCTCAGCTGCTCTGTAAAAGCACAGCAACGCGTATTTTATCTGGGGTATGAAGGTAAGGGTTGTATTTTGTTTTATTTCTTAAATTCCACACATTATATGAAAGCACATATTTTGACACACAATTGTTTTTAAGGCACTAGAGGAAGGCTTAACTGCTACATATGTGAATCCGCGCGGTGTCCGTCACTGCGCTACGAAGCACCTGACCGTGAGTGAAGGGGAGAGCAAGACAAATTGAGCGCGATATATATATATATATATATATGTATCTTATCATCAGTAGGTCGTTATAGTTAGGACCTAGTTTCCATAAGAAAAGCTTTTTTTGTTTTGCAAATATCTTTGGTGCAGTTTGACGAATCTTAACAAAACTTTCAACATGAATATGACTCTCTCTTCAGCTGCTGTCTTGAAAGTTTCTGGGTGATCCGTCATGCGGGTACTGAGAAAAAGAGTGGATCCCAAAACACGTTTTCCTCATGTTAATTCCCATAGGAAAATTGAACAGCGATAACACAAAAACTGCTGAACAGATTTACACCAAATTTGTCAGAAAGCTAACTGTTCATCTAAAATGGTGCCATTTTGTGATTTTGTGTAAATCCGTTCAGCAGCTTTAGAGATATTAACCAAAATACACATTTGGATATTTAGTGGTGCAGACTATTCGCTGATCCACCGACGGATGGTCTGAGGGTCCATAAACCACAGCAGGGCCCTGATCGGCTGGCTGCAGCCTGAGAGAACAGTTGCGGCTGCCATTTGATACCTCGGGGAAATGGTCCTTGGGGCTGAAATGTTGCTTGAATACTGATTGAAGGGGAGAGGTTTCATGAACCCATGTACATGTTTAACATTAAAGGCAAGCATGTGTACTGTAGGGGAAAATACTTAAAAACAAAAATGTTTTCCCCCACCCGTGAGATTTGCGGACCCATTGTGGGGCTCAGCAAGACCCCCCGTGTAGCTCGGCGAGGGATCTGTGGAATTGGCGTGTCCCCCAAAAATATATATAACTACTTTTACACCCACTCCTATTCTCATAGAGACACTCTCATACCCTCTGAAATACTCATACAGACACTCTCACACTTACACGTATAGAAACAGTCTCACATCCACTCACAGACCCACTCAGACACTCATGCACCAAGTCACAGATGCACTCAGAGACTTACACACACACTCAGAGACTCACACACCCACTTACACACCCACTCAGGCAGTTACACACTCACTCACAGACCCACTCAAAGTCTCACACATCTACTCACAGAGCCACTCAGGCACTTACCCCTCACAAAGCCACTTAGAGACTCACACACCCACTCACAGATCCAGTCAGACACTCATGTACCCACTCAAAGGCTCATGCACCCACTCATAGACCCACTCAATCACCAACTGACACACACTCATGGAGGCACTCGCAGACCCACTCAGACACTCACACCCACTGAGACACTCACTCAGACACACATGCACCCACTCATATACTCAGTCATGCACACACTCACAGACCCACTCAAACACTTATGCTCACACTCACACACCCTGTGAGACACCTATGCAGCCACTCCCAACCCACAGAGATACTCACACAGCCACTCATCCACCCATTGAGACAGTCACCCACTCACCCACCCACTGAGACACTCATGTACTCACTCACACACTCACTCTCAAATGTTCCAGATTACCATTAGGGAATCATTTTTTTTTTTAAACCTAGAAATTCACTTAAAAAAACAAAAGGTTACAGGGATGTTATATTTGGGAAACAACATTTTAAAAAACTTAGAAATTTGCTAAAAATACAAAAGTTACAGAGATGTTATAGTTAGGAAATAGAATTAAAAAAACCTTAGAATTTCACTGGGAAAAAAAACACAAAGGTTACAGGGACGTTATAGTTAGACTCAGATTTCACTCGTACAATATCAGTGAAATTCAGCAGTTATAGTTAGCTGAGCTAACTATAACTTGTGGTCCAGGAATGCACTGCTTAGACCTCACATATTACATCACTCACGACATGGTCAGTGACATCACTGATGACATCTCAAATGATCTGTATTTGCCATTAAATAAAGCGACATTTTTTTTAAATGCAGCCTATTTTCCTTAAGGAAAAACAGAAGGCGTTTCAAAATCAAAAAGAATATGCAGTGATCTGTGGGATCACTGCCTGCTCTAAAAAAACATTTCGCATACATTCACAAAGGGAAAGGGGGTACCTTGGGAACGCCTTCCCATTTGCTAATGAGTTACCGGCAACTTAAAATTGGTGGTAAAATGTGAATGTTTTGCGACCGCATTCCAGTCGCAAAACATTCATACGTAGCCTTGCAAGTCGCTTTTAGGAAGGGACGCCCTTAACACGCTGCTTTCTATTTTCTAATACTGAATAGGTTAACCCATTTTCCGATATGGTAATAGGCTTCCGAATGGCAAAGTAGATTTTGGTACCTGTGAAAGGCTGTTTTGCGGTCGCAAACAGTCAGGTTCTGTGAATCCAGCCATTTGCGACAGGCAAAAAGCATAGTACATGTGGCCCATAGTGTTTTAAAATTAAACTGTTCCTCTGCCACGTGGGCCATGATAGATTGTTCTCTGTATATGCTGGACTCAGAAATTGGGACAAGGCACATTTTGCCTAGGTGAAAGCAACATAAACAACGAAGACAAGGACATAGACATTGCACAGTTGAAAACGGCCCAGGCGATTAGGAAACCCACTGGAGAGACAGGAAGACACATCTTGAAGACAAAAGTCTACAGTCAGTAGTGATTTGGACAAAGACAGGAGGACAAGGAACACATTCATGCACGAGGTCAGGGGGGTACACCATAACTAAGAGAAGATGATGTTTTCATGAATACAAGTATACACGGACACCAGTGAAACAAACACGAGAGACATGCGGGCTAGGGCTCTGAGGCAGTGGAACACAGATTTTGGAAAGAAGAACATGGACAGAGGGCTGTGGTTAGACATTGAGGGGGAGAGAGAAACAGGAATAGGGATCGAGACATGGAAAACAGGGAATTTGATTGGGAACAGTAGTTACAGAGCATACAGATACTAGTGTAGAGGGGAAATAAACAAGAGGGTGGAATAGTGGGAAACAGACATAGGAGATCAGTGGACACATACCTAAAGACTTATGGCACAGAAAACCTGAGACAGAGCATATGCATTAATCCAGAGGCGATGGTGCATTGACATGGAGGCAGGATGGCAAAGATTAGGAGCAACAATACATGTAACAGGTGATGTCCTAATGGGAGGTTACAAAATGGGGAAAAAGGGTACTCAGGAGTGACTACTAAGCCTATTGACTAATAAAAAAAACACAGTTTACAATGGGCAATGGCACAAGCCAATGAAAAAACTGGGAGTGGGGAGAGCATGGCCTGCCCTGGCTCGACCTAAAAAACCAAAGACGTTCAAATTAATTGTATGCATTCCTTCATTGAACATTTCTCATAAAAACCGCCTTCATTCCCTGGCTGAGGGACTTAACTGAGCTGCCTTCCGCTTCTCTCTCTACATTGAAAAACATCAAGAAGCAGGATTGTGCTGGCGCCTCATCTAAATGTCAATGTCCACTTTTAGGCTTGGCTTTCTGAATGCCGCTGGTAGCATTCACACACCAAATCCTTCTGGACATAATAACGTGACCGCACAAAGTACAGCTCCTCGATTACTTTGAGATTTGTTAAGCCAGAGGAGAATGTGAGCATGATACATTGAGAATAGAGTTCTTTAGCAAACCTTGGTTGTTTTTAAAATTGCACTTCTGAAGAGAAGGTCAAGCCCATATTTACCAAGGCTTTGCACCACCATATAGTAATGCAAAGTGACTTATAGGCATTTATTGTCCAGCAAAAAACTGTATTTTACACTGGAAAAGTGCATATTTTCTGTTTGCAAACAGTGCTTTATGTTGTTTTGCATCACTTTGTGTCAAGGTAATCTTACTCGGGCAACATTTGGTGAGTCAGAGAAAGCACTCTTAGGTTTTGATGCAAAGCAAGATCTACTAGGAGAGCAAGCCTGGGCTTGGCATAAAAAATATAAGAACTCTCTCAAGCAGGCATTAACTAAGGGGAAATGTGCTCCTTTCTGAAAACAAAAACCCACATTGTTTTGAGTTTGGGGACTCATAGAAATGTGTATTGGAAGGGTATGCATCCAGCACAAAACCTATGCGAAACAGTGCATGCTAACCCTTTCACCACATGCAAGGCCGGGCGCCGCACAAGGCACCATTTTAGAGCAGCATCACGGGAGATGGCGCAGCAGCAGGCCAGGGTTACTAGATATTTCCCCCTTGCCTAACGTAGCGCAGTAAATGTGGTTGTTGCATTGCTTTGTGTGAAAAAATAGAAATTCTGATCTTCATCCTTCATTCCTGAAACAAGCTTCCTAGGACCGGTTTCGGGGTTTCACCCCTCATCAGCCAGGATAGCTTGAATACAGTGGCACAGTGAGCCCAGGACCCACGTCCGGACATACCCAGTGCACTTAGGACAAGAAAGAGAAAGACACACAATTGATGCTTGTTGCCAGTCCAGGGAGGACCTGGCCTGGCAGTTTGGGCTGGACTGTTCCGATGGGGCACAGGGACAAGACTGATTTGCATATGGCTGGGTTCAAACTGGAATGGCACGGGGAGCAAATAAACGAAAGATTTAGGCCCAGCTCTCTGTACTGTAGTAAATGTATGACTTTGTTCTGCATTCTGTCCATCAATTGTTCTTTTTGCATTTGTCACCCCGAGTGGGAAGGGTATGCCCAGACGCGGGTCCCGTGCTCTCCATGCCATTGGAGTCAAGCTGTCCTGACTGATGAGGGGTGAAACCCCGAAACTGGTTTTAGGATGCCTGTTTCCAGTCCAGGGAGGATCTGGCCTGGCAGTTTGAGATGGACAGTTCCCATAGGGCACGGGGTCAAGACTGATTCGCATATGGTTGTGTTCAAACTGCAATGGCATGGGGAGCAGAAAAACGATGGATGTAGGCCCAGATCTCTGTACTGGGGAGAATGTATGACATTGTTCTGCATTCTGTCCATAAATAATTTTTCTATTTGCAGTTCCTCAAAGGACGTCAGATTGCCATTTTGAAAAAGGTCTCCCACTCTTGCCACACCTCGTCCCAACCAATCGGCTATCCCTCTCACTGCCCCCGCTTCATTTAGCACTGCTAGGCACTAATGACAGGTCTGGTGTGTAAGACTGGGGGACTGGGTGTGTCTTAAGCAGCGCTTCCTCAAGTGTCTCATCACCTTTAATTCTCTTGTGTTCCCCACCATTGGACCCCCACGGGTCAACAGAATTTGATATAATACATGAAGCTACGGTGCTGGCCCTGGTCAGCCTTGTACGGGGTGCAGTTGGTCACTAAGCATTGCTTGAACCACTGCAGCTGGGCAGCGATATAATATTTCTCAATGTCTGGTGCCGCCAATACCCTGTCAGATGTAGGACGCTGTAGTTTAGCTAAATCCACTTTGTGCCAACCTTTTACCCATTAGAGTTCGATTACAAGTAAATTGACTTCCAAAAACATATTTTGGGGAATACTAAGGGACAGTGTTGAGAAGTAATATAGTAAGCAGGGTAGTGCCACCATTTTTGTGATGGCCACTCTTCCAGGCCGCTTTAATGTTACCATCAAGGACATCACTCACCTCATGAAATATCTAGACTCCCAGGTATTTCATGCATTAGCCCTCCCTGGTCAACCCACCCAGGTCAGAAGGAACCAGCATTGTTTTAGTAAGAGGGAATACTGATGATTTTTGCCAGTTGATACAGAGCCCCAAATTGGTTCCAAACTGCCCTAATAGTGATAACGCCCCTGTCAAGTTCTCCCCAATATTATGGAGAAAGAGGAACATATTGTCTGCAAAAAGCACAACCTTATGTGAGATCCTATGGCGCTCTATGCCCGATAATCATCTCCTCCTCTTGGTTCCACCCCAGTGGCAAACAATAATGAAACAATAATGGGGAGAGCGTCCAGCCTTGCCTAGTACCCCTCTCCACTTCATCGGAGTGGGAAATCACGGCCGCGTCCGGATCCGCGCTGTTGGATTAGTATTTAAAATTCTTGTCCATTGAGTAAAGCCTCCCCCCAGTCCCATGCCATCTAGTGCACCATAGAGGGAGTCCCAACTGAGGATATCAAATACTTTTTCTATGTCAAAAGAAATTAACTGCTGCGTTATCCTTTCCCAGTTCAGATGCCTCCATTATGGACAAAAGTCGTTGAATATTGAAAGCTGTGTTTTGCCCAGTATAAACCCACTCTGGTCTCTGTGGATGAGAGTGGGCATGTGGGGGAAGAGGTGTGTTGCTAGTATACAACTCAGTATTTATAATCCATATTTAACATTGATAATGAACGATAGGAGCGCATATCTGTGTTTGTGGTTTCAGCAGTGGATCACCAGTGCCTCCTTAGTTGTGGATGGAAGGCTACCAGCTTCTCTTGCATTCTCTTATAGCTCCAACTTGTTTTGGTGCCAGTTCTTCCATGTAGGCGGCATTAAACTCTACTGGAAATCCGTCGGTTACAGGTACTTGGCCCTTGCAATGGACTTACTTGCTGCTTGGACTGCTTGCAGTGGCACAGGGTCCCCCTAAGTCGTCCGCATTCTCTATCCCTAGTCACAACAGTTCTATGGGACCCAGAAATCCCGAAAGGGCACCAGGTAATGGTGCAGACGTATAGATTTGTATAGTCATTTTAAAATCTAATGTTAATGTTTTGTGCCCGTGTACCATGTCCCAATTTTTTATTTCTAGTTCCAGTATCTGCGAGCTTCTGGGCACAAGGTTGGTTAACCAAGCTAACAGGGCCCCTGCCTTGTCATGCGCCTGAATAATATATTCACAATGGTGGAAACAGTGGAGCTTTTCAGTGCCTGCTGCATGCAGTTCTCATGCATCTAGGAGCTTACATTGTTAGACTGGCCGTCTGTCAGGAGTGCGCCGCCTCCGCTACATGCTGCAGCAGGGGCAGAGCGTGTGGTCATAAAGCGGTGCTGAAGGAACAAAAGAGCGGTTCGCGTTCTAGTGATCGCGGGCAGCTCTTCTGCGTCCGGGTCACTTAACTTGTTCCTTCTGGGTCGTTGTGTTCACCCTGCTGTTGGCGTTCATCATTGGGCTGTGGTGCGGCGTCTCTCTTTGGCTCATGCTTGTGTCCTCCTTGCCCGCGCTTCGGTACCATCATGGAATTTGCCTGAAAACACAAAGAAAGAAAGAAGAAAACCTTTAAAGTATCCAATAGCTTCAGAAGTGTGGTAAACGCACTCTGCGCTGACAAGATATACATATATATGTGATACTTATCTAATTAATGTGCCACGGCTTTGGTGATCCCGTTTTATGTCTGTGTATGCTGATTAAGCTGTAAAATAGAAACAACTCATTAGTGTCTCCTGCAGTTAAGGAGGCAGGGGCATATCACATAACCTGCATATTTTTGCGTATTTTTCTTTTTATTATTTTCAAGGGAATATTCATATTCCTTGCAAGTTCTTTTATGAGTACATAGAATATTGCGTCATACTTAACTCACTGCTACATCTTAATAGTAGGTGGGTGTTTTATAGTCCCATCCATTTATACACTCCTGGTTGCTCTACCATGCTGTGATTACATAGTCTGTCTCTGATCTCCTCGCTTATAAATTGCAGCAATGTTCCGGTATATACTTTGATTGATTTATGTGGAAAAGGGAAGTTGAGCAGGTAGCGAAAGCCTTTACAAAACATGCACACTTAAATAGAAGTGTAAATTACTATTATAAACTAGCACATACACTAACCATCCTTTACACACAGGGAACAAATGTGACTGCATTGAACCGTACCTTCTTCACTGAGTACGCCATGGGGCATTTTTTTATTTTTCTTCCCTTCTTCTCCCACTACACCAGTTTTGCTTTGACTGTGTTGGGCATGCTTGGTGAGTAAGGGAAGTTGGGACCTTTTTTTCTGAACTTGCATATCGCCCCTGTGGAAACAACAGGTGAGAGTTAACACCAACCAGGGCGCTCTCTTTCTAAGTCTCGCACCTCGCCCTTTTGGGCTTGTTCATCTGCCAACAGTGTATGTCGAACTTCCACCAACTCCGAGAGGCATCCCCCCTTAATGACTGCCTTGAAGGCTTCCCATTTGGTCAGGATAGACGCTGGTGCGTGGACATTATCTTTAAAAAAAAATTGTGAATAGCATCCCCTATTGTCTTTCTGAATACTGGATCATCTAGTGCCTCGACTTAAAGACGCCATTCGGGAATCACTGGTCTTTCCCTGTGCCAATCAGATAATCAAAACTAGTTTATGATCGGATTTAGTGCGAAACAGATATTCCGAATTACATATTCATCCGCGCTATAAAAACTCGCCTGACCGAGCATAGATCTGCAATCAAAACACACAAGCATACAGCTCCCCTGGTAAGTCATTTCCTGGACTATAAACATTCCCCCACAGATATCAGATGGCGTATTTTGGAAAAAATACATACACCTAATGAAAACGGTGGAGACAGAATCAGAAAGAAAAAAGAGGTATACTGGATATTCACTCTTGGTACCTTCTCCCATGGGTTGAATAATGAATTGCCTTGGGAGAATGCGATAATATAAAGTCTTCTCTCTCTTCCTAATCGTCCATGAGCAGTCTGTCTCTTTTCTCCTCTCCTCCCCCCACATGATTGCGTGTGCCCAGCAATATCACTCAGAAACTCTGTTTGATCTTTTGTTATTATTAGTTACATACATAGAATAGTTGGCTAATATTTGACAATGCACATTGTCCGTGATTCCAACTGATAGAGGTGTCAGGTAGAACACAAATATCCGATGGTTGAATAAACATCTTTCCCTTTAAGAGAGGGAGTGCCCTATTTTCACATCCATTCTACAAACTGCATATATAAGCAAATCAGAATTGCCCTTTCTAAATCTTTCGTGATAGCCGAGCAACCAGACACCATTCCCGCCATTTTCAGGAACTTTCAAACAGGTACGTGAATGATGGCTAGATTATGTGCCCGTTTCCATTAAGGGAACCTACTACATCAGTTTCTAACTGTATATCCTTAACTTGCCCCCTCTGTTTAGAATATCATACAAAGTTGGAATGGTATATCGGTCTCGGTGTCTGGAGATATACTACACAGACAAAAACAAGTTATACGCCGGTTACGTATCCTGCTTGATACATTTCCAGGTAAATTCTCGTAATTATAAACACACAATGTTTATACGTCATTGCCTTCATTTTGGGCGGCAAGACTCGGTTACTATCGTGTTCCTTAGAAAGTCAAGAGCATTCACGTTGCCTTTAAGGTTATTGCCCCACCACGGAAGCAAACGATAAATCGGTACTGATAATGCTTTCTGTTTTTGCTCTTTTAGGGAAAGCTTTACGACATTATGAAAATGAGTGCTTTGTGACTATCATTCGCATATTAATAATCATCCCCTTATGACTATCTTTTTCAGACAATTGGGAATACGGATTCGTTTTTAAATCTAGAGTTACGCCTTATAGACAAACTACAGCCACATGCGGGACGTTTCTTTTGTCTGTGCTGATTCAGGTAAATCCCGTGACATTATACAAATGTTGCATATATCCACTCTCCGGCGGGCACTATTTATTTATGGAAGCTCTCCATTTTCATTTTAGAAAACCTTGACGAAAAGCGGAACGATCTTAAAGGCTTTTCAGGCAGTTTTCTTTTAATCTGAAAGGCGTTCTGAGAAAAATAATCGTAATCGAGTAGGTATCATTGAGTTTCGTCTTCAGACACATTCTAAAACCTTACTTAGCGTGTTTCAGAAATTCTGTTTATAAAAAACCATAGGATGTCTTAATTGTCAGTTTCTTTGTGAATAGGACTACAGTCTATCCTCTGAAAGCCCGTGACGGGGTCGTTTGTCCCCCAGCGCGAGACCTTTCTATCGCCTAATATGAGGTAACTTTGATAATGATAAACAATGAAGCTCCATTCTAGAAGGCTATATATTGAGGAATGAGGGTCTGTATTATATACTAATGACTATATCAGACTACCAACCTATAGCTAGCAATTTGAAGACAAACATAAACATATCCTTAATTATGAACAATTCTGGTTACCTTATTTAGTCCATGGATAATAATAGGAACTTCTTTTACTTCCTGTCCGGTTTAACAGCCTCACACTCCCTTGCATAGTCAGAGTTAAGCCATAGCATTATAGGTAATGGACTAACTTGGGATACGTTTGTCTTTTTACACCATAATATTGCCTAGGTAGGTAATAAATTCATGAAACAAATTTCTATTCTAGGCACTGACATACAATACAGGAATTCCTTGATTCATAGTATCTAAATAGGCCATAACAAAAACATTGGTTACAACATAAGTATATCATAATTTAGGAATTTAAGAAATAAAGCACCAGGACTACCTGAATTCATTATTATTTCTTTTTTATTGATTCTGTTGTGTCACTTCTTCCTTTTTATATATGCATTGGTATCTGCACTTCTAAATGTATTATGTCAATATTATGTCCTGAAGAACTGTCGGTTAACTAGATAATATGTTGAACTATGGCGGTGTATCATGTTATGTTTACCAAATGTCTAGCGAAAGAGTTTAATACAAGTATGAAATATTAAACACATTGTACTATGTAACACAAGGATGGCATTTAAAAAAAAATATTATCTGTTCATTTTTAGAAAAATATTGGTATCTTCCTGATGAAGACACAAAGCACGTGTCGAAACGCGTAGACGAAAAACATCTCTCCGTGACATCTCTAAGAATAATTGATGTTCCAATATATTTTTTGAATTTCATGTATCAATCAGAAAGAAAAACTATTTTTAAACATTTATTTTAACATTTTAAGAAAAAATGTGTTAATGAATATGTTCATGCCACCTTTTAATGACTCAAATTAAATCAAACATGCTATCGTAGTACTTTGTGGTTTTTCTCTTTAATGTATTTGTGCTAGACATTATATTTTGCCTGGGTTTTTATTTTCATTTTAAATTGCTTTACCCTGTCCCAGGAATTGTATCCTTCTCAGGGGGTCCTTGTTTATTTTCAGAATATTCATCCTTGTACTTCAGGGGAGCAAGGGAAAGTGTCCAACCAGATATTTTGTTCATGCATTCCTGAGAAAAAGAAGTAGTCTCTATCTCCCGGGTGCATATGGCGCCATGCTTCAATCAGGCCCCATCGCTGCTGCCAGACCGGGGAAACGTGCACTGTTCTAATCACTGGGAAGTCCCATAAGGGAGGATGTGATTGATCTACTGTGGGATCTACTGCGCTGTTGTAATCTCTGCCTCAAATAATAGGATTTATGAAGTGAGGTGCCATTTTCCAAGAGAGGTCTGCCAGAAATCCCCCCAGCGCTGAGGTATGGGCGTATAGTCCCACTAGAAACAGATCACGCCCGCCAATCTGCCCGATACTAGGACATACCTCCCATTTGGGTCTAATAATTCACTAGTCTTTTGAAACGAGACATGCGGATAGACCCATATTAGGACACCCCAGGAAAATTCTA
The DNA here is from genome assembly GCF_964261635.1 of Lissotriton helveticus. Classification (NCBI taxonomy): domain Eukaryota; kingdom Metazoa; phylum Chordata; class Amphibia; order Caudata; family Salamandridae; genus Lissotriton; species Lissotriton helveticus. Next base: position 935,116,218 of record NC_136059.1, on the reverse strand, counting down.
AATATGTAGTTGCAAACAACTGTCCTCTACATCTCCTATGCAGGACATCGCTTTTGGGCACTGTGAGATGTGTTTCTTGGAGGAGGGCAATATATACTCCGCTCCGCTTACATTAGGCATGTATTTTGTAGCTTTGGACATATTGTTCAGGCCTCTGACGTTCCAGCTTATTATTGTGTAAGTTAGGGGGAATGCCATAGTAGTAGATTATATGTGATGATGCAAACTATACACCTGTCGGTGAACATGAGGTTTGCGGGCTGTTATCATAAATCATTGTCTAGTTAATTGCGCATAAGAAGTAGGGAAAGCACAGTACAACCACCCCCCAAAAAAAACTAATCATAACTTCCCAACTCCCAATGCCCAGGAGAAGAAATGAAATCTGCCCCATCCAAACTAGTAAAAACTCGGCAACAGTCGTACATAAGTCATTCTCACAAGCGCAGTGAAGTGGGGGGTCTTCAATCCAATGCCTCTCAGCTTCGTTGTACATCATCCAGCATGTCCATATCGCTTCCCAACCCTGTAGGTATCTGCATGAGCCCCCACTCCCCTCTGCGGGCAGGGTAACCTGAACACAATAGTTGGATCTCACCAAGTTTGTTGTTTTCAAATCATTTCATCTGCAGTGCCTGATGTAACATGTTGGAGCAAAGTGGTCAGTCATATTGGAGGGAATCAAGTCATGATCAGAGTCTTTGTCCACCTGGTCCCCCTCATCTTGTTTAGATGGAGGATTGGATCCTAGGCCGCTCATGTCTGCAACTGCTGGTGCTGCCTTTTTCCGCTCTAGTAGCGCCTGGGCCTGAGAGGGTTCTGCCTCCACGTTATGTTTCATCTCCTTCATAGGTGGGTCCAGGTGTCGAGTTGGTCTCTCTGCGTCTGCTGTCATTGCCTGCTGGGGTAGTTGGTCAGAGCAAACAACCTGAGTCATGCTGGGAACAGCATCGTGTAGGTAATGCCAAGTTTTCTCAGTCGTGTTTTAGCTTTAGTGAAGGACGCTCTTTGGCACTGTGCTTCTCTCATAAAATCAGGCAAATCATTACTTTTTCATTTCCACGTGAATTTCCCCCTTAAGGCGTGCCTGGACAAGAATATGGTCTTGGTCTTTATAGTGGAGTACTTTAGCAACAACAGGGTGAGGGCCAGCGCCCGGTGGTGGGGGTCAGGCAGGCACTTGGCAGGCTCTTTCCATCGCAAAAAATGGTGAGAGACCCTCAGGGGCGGTTTGCTTATGGAGGGAAGTCAAATCTGTTGTCGGTCCTTCAACGCCCTCAGGGAGCCCTTTGATACGTATGTTACTTCCCAGGACCCTGTTTTATCTGTCTTCTGCCCTTATTTATAGCGTTAGCACTCTGCGTGCCAACGTAGTCATTTTCTTTTTCATTGTTGAGAGGTCTGGTACCATGGTTTTCTAGTGTGCACTCCGATGTTGTGACTCGCTTTGCCAACTTCTTATGGTCATCTCTGAGTAGGCTATGGTCTGTTTCCAACTTGTCGTACCTAAGTTCCAGTGCCTCCCTAGAGGCCTCAATAGCTTGCAAGATGGCGTCCAGCGTGGCGCACATGGGCTCATTTTGTGGGGTTTGCTTTGTGGCTGTCTCCGCACTGGACTCAGGGAGGTTTGTGTCCTCAGCTATGCCAGGTTCACTGGTGTCTCTTTTCCTAGTATATATGCCCATTATTAATAGCATACATGTCTAGCTGTTCTCTGTTCAAACCCACCACAGCGTCTACAAGTGTATGGCCCCCGAAGGTCCAATAATGGTGGGGGGTGGAGACAACACTTGCACACCAACACTCCCCTCTACTGGTTGTGGAAGGCCCAATTCTGGGGTCTTGCTTCTGCCCCGGGCTATTGTCTTTGGTGGGGGGTAAGGGAGAGCTATGGAGGTCCCAGGCCCCTGTAATCCCAGGCAAGCATTGATGGGACTGTGCACAATCCTTTGTGGCCAAGCCCACTGTTCGAGCAATCTTTAGCAGACAGGACGTACACGAAGGTGGGGAGACACTTGGCCTTGACTTTTCTGATGCAGCCTGGTCTATTTATCCCAGCAAGTGTAGGGGGGTAATGGTTAACCGAACCTGTTTCCTTGATGCGATTCCAGGTGCATAGGCACTTCCAGTGATATGGCCCCCACCTCCTTTCGAATATGAAAGATGTGCTGGGTTTCAAGGCCCTGCAGATAGGCAGGTCACTGTGTACTACACATCACTTCTGAAGCCTAAGTTAGCGCAATTGTAGATGTCCGTCAGTCACTGCACTTGCCGTGGTTTCTGTGGATGCGCACTTGTTGTGAGTGCAAGAGTCAAAGGGGCTGCCCCTCCTGCCATGGTTCGAGATGCATCAGGCCTCCTCAATCTCCGCTCGCTCACCCACCCAGGGATCCCAACAACAACGCGCTGTGGCACTGCAGGCTGACTGCTCTGCAGGTCCGGAGCTGTGCCGTTTCTGTTGGTCTAGTCCAGGTATTTTTGTAGTAATCTCAAAGAGGACTGAAGACAGGTTAAGTTGATAATGTAGGTTTATTGAAGATATAGATCTCTACACAGCTTCATCTGCCAGTCCAGTTCTCTCAGTCCTTCTGTGCAGTTAACCCTTCAGCATTGAATCATAACATTCCACATCATGACCTCACAGACACAGTGGCTGCACAAGCAGATTGGCCACACATAGATGTAGCATGCTGCTAGTACTAATACATAGAATATAACATACCTCCTTTTCTTCACAAAAAAATAAACAATACTTACACTAGAACAATAAACTTTTGAAGATAGACTAAAAAGAAATAAACAAAGAGTATTGGTCACCAGTCACACTAGGGAGATTAACTTTTGAAAAAAACTAAAAATAGCCATAAAATAACTTAATCACGAAATCTGCGAGGAATAATAGAAACCCTAGAACTTTTCCGTCTCTCCACAGTATGTAAAGAAACGTTGGGAGAAGTAGAAGATTCAGTGAAATGAATAGGTTTAGTTTTAACTATTTTAGAAACATTCCACCAGAACCCGCCTTCTACCTGAACAGAATTATTTCCAATCCTGATAACTTTAACTGGATCACTAAACCTTCCTTTACCTTTCTTGGTGTACACAGAATTTTTGATTCTTACAAAGTCTCCAACACACACATGAACCATTTTAACACCTTTCTTCCTGTCAAACCACTCTTTCTCTTTACTCTGCATAAGATCAACATTAGACCTAACCCTATCCATAACAGACTCCATATCTACCAAAGAGTCAAACCATTTGTTCATCCAACCTGGCCGAACACTGGTATTGGCTTTTCTCCCTCTCAATACCTCAAAGGGACAGTACATAGTGGTGGAATGCGGTGTAGTTCTGTAAAACCACAACATACTCTCTAACGCACCTAGCACCTCCTGCTTTTCCTTAACAGCCCATTTGACACATTCTCCAACAACTCTATTCATTCTCTCCACCAGGCCGTTGGCCTGTGGGTAGTATAAAGAGCTCTTGAGATGTTTTATACCACTTGAACTAAGGAAGCTCTCAAACTCATGGTTTACAAACTGGGGGCCATTGTCTGAAACCAAAAATTGAGGAAAACCTTCTCTCACAAACACATTTTTCAGAAACATGATAATATTAGCAGAATCAGCCTCTTTAACCACCTTCACCTCCGGCCATTTGGAAGCATAATCTATTAACACTATAATAAATTTCATATTTGCAGGCAATATATCATAAGGACCCATAACATCAACACCCACTTTAATCCACGGTCCTGAAGGGCATTCAATGGGAGATAAAGGTGGAGTATTCACTTTTAAGGATTTTTCTGACGAAGAACATAATAAACAATTCTCCACAGCTGTCCTAATTTCAATGTCCATTCTAGGCCACCAAAAATTTTCACGGACCCGTCGTACAGTAAAAGATATCCCTAGGTGTCCTTTGTGAGATTCTTTGATAATAGTGGCCCTAATAGAATGTGGCGGAACCAACTTATCACACCTCATTAATAAACCATCTTCCATAGATAACTCAGATTCAATTTTCCAATACGGTTGAAGTTCACAAGAAAGAGACTTTTCCTTAGGCCAACCATTAGTAACATACATGCAAACTTCTTGAAGAATTTTATCGTCTGAAAGATCCAGCCTCCAATCTTCCTCTGATCCAACAGCTAAAACAGGAATGTCTACGGATGCTACAAAGAAATCTTCATCATCCTCCTCACTCAATTCATTGAAACCCGTGCCTTCACTAATGCCGGCACTTTGAGGAAAATGTGACAAAAAATCAGCCCTAACATTTATCCCTCCAGAAATATGCGTAATGGAAAACTGATATTGTAGCAATTTGCTAACCATCCTGATAATTCTAGGTGTGCAACATTTGCTAGGACCGGAAGAAAAATTGGACACAAGAGGCTTGTGATCCGTTATAAGATTAAAGCGCCTTCCCCAAACATATGCTCGAAATTTTTCAATGGCCCACAAGCAGGCCAACAATTTCTTTTCGATTACAGAATACTGTAGCTCAGCACTCCTAAAGACTCTTGAGGCAAATGCAACTGTAAATTCTTGTTCAGCAGACTTCTGCGTAAGAATAGCACCTAAACCAGCCTTACTAGCATCAACATTAATGAAACAAGGTAATTCTGGGTCGAAAGGTGTGAGTGCATCCCTTTTCTTTAAATCCTCTTTAACTTCCCTAAAGGCATTTTCACAATCAGGCAACCATAAAAATTTCGTGGAACTTTTCAAAAGATTACTAATGGGCCTGACTTTAGAAGCATAATTATGAACAAAACGAGAGTAGTATTCAAGCAACCCTAATAGCGACTTGACACCAGACTTGTCTTTGGGAATGGGTGCATTCATGATAGCATCGATAAGGCCTTCCCTCGGTTTGATTCCCTCAGGAGATAAAAGATGACCAAGATATTCAATCTCACTGCACGAGAATTTGCATTTTTCATTTTTAAGCACCACACCGTTTCTCTTGAAGATTTCTAGAACATTTCCGATAATATGGTCATGAGAAACATTATCTTTGGCATAGTTTAGCACTTCATCTTGAAATACTAGCACACCCTCCACACTCCTCAACATGTTCTGCATAACCCTCTGGAACACAGATGCCGCCGAGGCCAACCCAAAAGGCATCCTCTTATAACGGAAAGTTCCAAGGGGTGATACAAAAGCAGTCAAAGAGCTTGAATCGGGATGTAGTTCTATCAGGTGATAGGCACTGGCCAAATCTAGTTTTGAAAATACCCTGGCACCTTTGTTAGTAGAAAATAGATCAGATATTTTAGGTAAGGCATGAGAGTCGACCCAGATCTCCTTGTTAAGTGACCTAAGGTCTACACATACTCTCAACTTCCCATCACGTTTTCGTGCGACAACCAAAGGCGACAACCAGAGGGAAGAGTCTGTTGGTTCGATGATACCCTTCTCACATAAAGAAGTGAGCTCTTTATTAATATCTTCCCTAACACTAAACGGGACACCTCTTAGTTTATGTTTGATAGGAGTAGCTCCCTTTTTAACAATATGTTATGTTATATTAATTAGGGTTTTGTAAAGCGCTCAGCTACTCAGACAGAGTGTCCCGACGCTGACAGACCCGACAAAAGGCACCAAACGAAAGACGCAGATGGAATTATTGGCAGAACAGCCAGGTCTTGAGCTCTTTTCTGAATGACAATAGGTTGTCGATCTTCCTTAGTGACATTGGCAAAGCATTCCAGGCCTTGGGCGCCAGATACTTAAAGGAGCGACCTCCGGTGCGAGCATGTCTAATGACCGGGGTCATGGCCAGCGCAAATGAGGCTGAGCGTAAGGCTCTGGCCGGGTTGTGGAATCCAATCCTGTTCCTCAAGTATCTGGCGCCCTTACCATGCAAAGCTTTGAACGCGATGGTAAGGGTTTTAAAAACAATACGTTTTCGTATGGGCAACCAGTGGAGAGATTTCAGGAGCCCCGCGGCGTGGGATCTCCGGCCAAGACCGAAAACTGCCCGCGCCGCAGAGTTCTGCACCACCTGTAAGCGAGACAGAAGATAGTCAGGGAGGCCAAGATAGAGCACATTCGCATAATCCAGCCTGGATCCTATCAAAGCTTAGACAATCCTCCTCCTATGAGAAATAGACAGGAGTGGAAGAAATTTCTTCAGCATTTTGAGCAGGCCAAAACAATGCCTGACCAGGCCCAGAATCTGCGGTTTGGACGTAAGACCATTGTCCATCTTCACTCCAAGATTCTTCGTAACTGAAGTGTCCGTGGCCGGCGGAAACATGTCTACCGGCCACCAAGATTTCCAGCCGGGGTCCGGAGCACAGCCAAAAAAAAGGACCTCCGATTTATCGGAGTTACACTTCAATTGGTTTAGTTGGAACCAAGCATAAACGGTATCCAGGCAGTTCTTAATCTGCTCTCCATTGAAATCCATGTTCTTACCACAGGTGAAGAGAAGCTGTGTGTCATCGGCATAGGAGACAATCCGGGCACCACAAGACTCAGCCAGCGCCGCCAGAGGGGACATATAGATATTAAAGAGAGTGGGGCTCAGAATGGAACCCTGAGGAACTCCCACCCCCAGAGGCGGCACTCTGGCTGAGTACGGAGGGGCCCAGACTGTCTGTTGGCGGTCCGAAAGAAAGGACTCGAACCATCTGAACACCGTCCTCTCAACCCCAATGCCTCCGAGAGGTCTAGCATCACCAACAGAGCCTTTCCCCCACTGTCAAGAACCTCCTTAATGGACTCCAATACCTCCAACAGTGCCATTTTAGTGCTCATATTAGCCCTGAATCCAGACTGAGTCTGATGCAGGGCACCATGAGTCTCAACAAAGTTCCAGAGAGTCGCCTGTACGTGTTTTTCCACGATCTTAGCCAAGACTGGGATCAGGGAAATGGGCCGATAGTTAGCGTGGCTCTTAGGGTCAAGGGTCGGCTTCTTCAGTAGAAGTAGATCCAGTGCATGTTTCCATGCCTGCGGCACCACCCCCGACTCAAGTGAGCGATTTAAGATAGGATTAATGATGGGGTTAATGGCCTGCGCGATTTTGGCTAAAAACTTAGCGGGACAGGGGTCCAACGGGGAGCTAGATTTCATTTTGGATAGGAGATCCAGCGAAGTCTTAGGACCGAAAGGCGGAAACTCAGACAGCGTGGGTCTGTCCCATCCCGTAGGTAAAGAAAGGGGAGCGACATTACCGGTCATCCCTGGAGCAGCCGTCCCAAACGAGAGCTGAATGTTACGGATTGTATTAGCAAAAAGGCCGGCTAATTCCAAGACCCATGGCTCTGAGAAAGAGCACTTGGTTGTCATCGAGGCCGGAGATGTAAATTCCTTCACGATCGTGAATATTTTTTTACTAGTGTTAATTGCCTCATCAATCCTCCTGGCGAAGTAAGCCTTTTTTTCCAGGTAGATTTCTTTGTGATAGGCTTCAACACACTGTCTATAAGCTCTTTTAAGTGGTTCTTCATAATTCGATCGCCATGCTCTTTCAGCCTTCTTGCACTGCCTCCTGCTGATGTTAAGTGCCGGCGTGAACCATAGTGCCGAGGCCCGCGACGAGTTCTTATGCATCGACTGAGAAGGTGTTAATTCATCGAGATATTGCACAAACCATGTTTGAAAACGCTCTAAATCATTCTCAAGACAGCCCATGAGCTCGCATGGATGTGTCGTTAGGTGTTGCTTCACCATATCAGCCGATATCCGACCAAGAGCCCGCGGGGGCTGAGATTGGCGGCCAGGACTCCTAATTGTGGGCCTGGATTTACCCCAGATGTCAAAACTCACCAGCATGTGGTCAGACCACAACACTGGTTTAGGCACGGCTGCTACCATCGGAACAGTAGAGAATATTTGATCCAGAGTGGGTCCCTTGTTGTGAGTAGGGGGCACAATATAGGGCGATAAGCCTAATGGTTTAGTGGTATCAAATAATTTCATGGTGTTAGCTGCATCTGCATGATCCATATGAATGTTGAAGGCAACCAACAATATGCAATGTTTAAATTTCACACTCAGAGATGATATCACAGTATACAGCTCCTCATAAAAAGCCCCAGTCGGACCTGGAGGTCTATAGACTAGCAGTCCCGCACAGGATTGGTAAGGTGAAAGAGTCAGGCAGAAGCCCAAAGCCTCTGCCCCATAAATATCATCCGTCGGGACAGTAGAGCATTTATAGCGACTATCTATCACCAAGGCCACTCCTCCGCCTCTGCCAACTCCCCGATCTTTCCTGATCATGAAATAATTCGGGGGAAGAGCGTTGGCAATGTCCGGGCCGGAGAGCTCGCCCAGCCAAGTCTCCATCAAAAAAAGGCATGCGGGTTTGCATTCTGATAGAAGATTAAATAGATCCAGAGCATGTTTGCTCACAGACCGAGTGTTCAGCAGCGCACAAGTAAAGTTGCTGTCAGTAGGTCCCCTATCACTCTTCATAGTACACTGGAGGTCCCGCTCCAAGGGGGCTCTTTTCATTAAGCCCTTATTTAAAGCCCACCCACATCTAGGGCAGTGAAAGTTACTCTTGGGGCAGTGGTACCTGCCTAAACACCCGCCATTAATGTTTCCTTTTAAACTTAAGAGGTGAGCAGAGGAGTACCTGATTAAGTTCCCCAAGGAAAGCCCCGGGGGTGCGCCAGCCCGTCCGCCACCGTCCGCCTCCGAGATGCTGACGGGCGCAGACGGGCTTTCCTTAGGCGCTCCTTTGGCGCAGGGTAGGCGCGTCCACTGCTCACATCCGCTGCGCAGAAGCATCCCCATCTGAATTTATAGTGTCAGCGGACTAGGCTTGCAGGACAGGAAGCAGCAAGCCTAGTCCGCTGACTAGCAAGCCTGCCTCTCCAAGATGGCCGCCAGACTAGTGCACTGCCTCCCAGTCCCACAATGCCCCTCAGCTCCTAATCGGCAGAGAGGGGCAGCGAGGGCAAATGCGGCTATAGGGTGGCAGGAACAAGCTGCACAGCTATCAGGTAGGTGGTAGAAAGATGGTCAAATACCCCAGGTAAAAAGTTACACAATCCTGATAGCAGTTTTTAAAATTAGCGCAGAGCAAAATCTCCCGGCTTTCCGCCTCAGGAGAGAAGTGGGAGAAAAGCAGAGAGCGGTGCAAGATTAGAGAAAGGAACGAAGGCAGAGGAACAATGCGGTTAAAAGCAAGGAAGCACAAGTAAAAATACAATGTCAAATTTACAAAAGCTCCGTTCGTGCAGCTCGCTCCTCCCGGCTTCCGCCTCAGGAGTTGCGAAGTAATAGCAGGTCACAACAATCTTGTGCTTAAACCCAGCTATTTTTCCCAGGTTATTACCAAAAACAGAAGGAAATTCACAAATCCACTTTGATCCACCCTCTTCACTCATGACAAGCATGACTTGTTCTTTTGTCCCCGGTCTTAATTGCATTCCAAATAAACCTTGGTGAAACCAACCTAAAATGTTTAGTCCCTTGACAGCTACATAGACTTTGCCTCTGATTCTCCTCCCCTTGAAAGAAAGAAAATCTTCAATGAACCCAAGCAATTCTATTCTACGCCCTTCGTAGGATACTGGTGATCGATCTGGAGGAAAGAGTGTTCTTTCACCCCACGTCTCATGGAAACGTTCCTGTGTAATCATGGTAATCCTGGCACCGGAGTCAACAAGCAACATCAAATTCTTATCCCCAACAGTGATTTCAACAATAGGATCAATGCTAGATGAAGGATCCCCAGTTAATGGTATGCCAGAATTACCAAAAACAGATAGATATTGTACTACAGAAACAATTTCTTCATCTGAATCATTTTCATCAGATTCCAAAACACAAGCTACAGATTTCTTTTGAAACTTCTTTTTAAAGCACACAGTAGCATAGTGCCCAACCTTTTTACAATAACTGCAAGTTGAATTTAATGCTGGACATTTAGATCTCTTCCCATGAAAAGAACTTCCACAACCTAGACACATATTTAGACATGGGCGGATTTTGCGGATCCACGATCCGCGGATCGTGGATCCGCAAAATCGGCAGATTTTGTGGATTTGCGGATCCGCGGATTTGGGGCGGGGCTTCCATGCGAGTGCACATGCCTCTTGTGTGTTTAAAAGGTACACATGATGAAGAGACAGACCCTCCTGGTCACAGGAACAGCAAAGGGATTGCGCTCCTGAAAGTCAAGGATGCAAAGGCCTCTGTCCAGCATCACAGCTGATTTTCGACGGTAGATTTGGGAAGAAGGCACACCTGCCCAGCCTCGATGACGAGCACGATTGTTTTTTGGGCTGATGAATGAGTCACTGCATTTGAGCTTCAACTAGTTCCAGCGACCATGTGTGTGTTACTATGCAATCGCCCCGAAGGGCGCAGGGGTCCCTTAGGTGAGCTGTCCATCATAGTGGGTCAATGGCGGGAAGACGGTGCCCACCGCGAGTGTGTGGGCGGGGCTTCCATGCGAGTGCACATGCCTCTTGTGTGGGTAAAAGGTCTGAGACCGATCAGAGCAGTAGATGAAGAGACAGACCCTCCTGGTCACAGGAACAGCAAAGGGATTGCGCTCCTGAAAGTCAAGGATGCAAAGGCCTCTGTCCAGCATCACAGCTGATTTTCGACGGTAGATTGGGGAAGAAGGCACACCTGCCAGCCTCGATGACGAGCACGATTGTTTTTTGGGCTGATGAATGAGTCACTGCATTTGAGCTTCAACTAGTTCCAGCGACCATGTGTGTGTTACTATGCAATCGCCCCGAAGGGCGCAGGGGTCCCTTAGGTGAGCTGTCCATCATAGTGGGTCAATGGCGGGAAGACGGTGCACACCGCGAGTGTGTGGGCGGGGTTTCCATGCGAGTGCACATGCCTCTTGTGTGGGTAAAAGGTCTGAGATCGATCAGAGCAGTAGATGAAGAGACAGACCCTCCTGGTCAAAGGAGCAGCAAAGGGATTGCGCTCCTGAAAGTCAAGGATGCAAAGGCCTCTGTCCAGCATCACAGCTGATTTTCGACGGTAGATTTGGGAAGAAGGCACACCTGCCTGGCCTGTTGTAACTATTTTACGATGGCGCCGGCAAGCTGCCAGCGCCATCCTAAAATAGTTACTAAATTAGCTTCAACAGGAAGCTCTAATAGATAAAATCGAGCACCTGCTTTATTTTATCTATTAGAGCCTCCTGTTGAAGCTAACTTAGTAACTATTTTAGGATGGCACCGGCAGCTTGCCGGCGCCATCGTAAAATAGTTACAACAGGCCAGGCTTCAACTTTTGCCCCGGGCCCGGATCCGCCGCTCGCGGATTTGCGAATTCTCGGTAAATTCGCGGGAGTTCGCGGATCGCGAATTTACCGAAAATTCGCAAAATCCCCGAGCGGAACGGATTTTGCGCCCATCCTTACACATATTACTAGGAATAGAATTTTCCACTTTCGTTTTAGAAACAAAACTATTCCCTTTCTTAGTGAATTTGTTCTTTGCTTTTTTGACTGAACCAACAACATTGACAGTATCTAATTGTGGCTTATCTTCTAATTCTTTAAGAGATGTGTGGGAAGTTTCTATGCTTTTTGCAACCTTAATAGTTTCATCAAGAGGTGGATTATCCATTGATAACAGTTTTTGTCTATTTGCTTATCTTTACAATTGCCTACAAACTGGTCCCGGATAAGTTGATCGGTAAAGTTCTCAAAAAGACACACAGAAGCTAATTTCCTGAGAACAGATAGATATGTATCAACATCTTCATGTTCTGATTGTTTTCTCTTAAAAAACTTGGGTCTCAAAACAATAACATTGGGTTGTTTATCAAAATGAACTTTAAGTTTGTTCACAGTAGATTGATATTCATCTAAAGGTTCTGCATTGTTAGGTAAATCTGGTAAAAATTTGAAAATAGATCTTCCCTCAAAACCTAAAGAATATAATAATAAACATTTTTTCCTTTCAGGGCGGTATCTCAAAGCACCAATTGCACCTAAATAGGTTTCGAAAGCATCAAACCACACATCCCACTTGACCGGAGGATCTCCAGGAGTCTCCAGGAAAGAAGGAGGAGCATTGACAGACTGCAAAGAAGACATTATGTTATTGATTAGTCAGGAAAATTCACAGGGAGAATAAAGACTAAAATACAGTTACAAAGACCAAATGTAAAGCAATTCCAAAAATAGAATATAATGATAAACTGTATAGATTGGATGAGTGAAAGGATTCCTTTTCAAAATGTGAAACACTGGAGAACAGGTGTTGTAGTCAGCATGACAAACACACTTGAATAGTGTAAATGTCACTGAAGGTAAATATTAAGGAGAACCTTTGAAGCTCCTTGCAATGTCGAGTTGAATCTGCAAATAAGTGTGCGAATCACTGTGCACAAATGGAGAACTTTTGAAGCCCCTTGTAATGTTGAGTTGAATCCGCAAACAAGTGTGCGAATCACTGTGCACAAATAGAGAACTTTTGAAACCCCTTGTAATGTTGACTTGAATCCGCAAATAAGTGTGCGAATCACTGTGCACAAATAGAGAACCTATGAAGCTCCTTGAATAGGTAATTAATATTGATAGGGTTTGCAAAGAAAGATTTGATGTTTATGACCTCACAAACATCCATTGAGCATTGAAAAAAAAATCGAAGAAATAATGTCCACAGCACAAGAACAACTGTGACATCACAATACCAGCCAGCCTACTTCAGAAAAGTTCGAAAACCATTGAGTACGCTAAACGTGACTACCAACGTTCGCACTCATTGTTAAGAAAAGCTGCGGCCATGGAATGGTTGGCAAAGTTTTGCCGTGGTTGCCAACGTGCAGGTGTGGTAGGCAGCGTCAGCGTTGAGGAATCACAGACTTCTGGGCATGCGCGTTAGTCTTGCCGTGGTTGGCAACGTGCAGGCGTGGTTGGCAGCGTCAGCGTTGGAGAATCACAGACTTCTGGGCATGCGCGTAACTTCTCTACTAAATCTCGCGATGTATGCGTCATCAAAGAAGATCCGTGAAGGAACAGCGCGAGGTACCCAACACTTGGAACTTCATCAAGTGAGTTAAATATATTTGAAAAACAACTAGTGGAATGTAATGTTCATATGAAAAACAAAATTCGGAGAGGCAAATGTCCACGGAGGCAAAAACAGATGAACTCAATGAAGTTTAAGCAAACAGATTACCATTCCCCTCGGGAGAAAATTTGATGAGAAAGTCTCAACCGTCAAATAGGCAAAAGGTACAATGCACTTCAAAACACCTGTGAGAGGCCCAATCCAGTGTCCGAAAACACTCATGAAAGGCTTGGTCAGACTTAAACCAACACAACGATTGAAATATAAGGCTCGATCCTGTTTTAAAGCCAATAACTAAAACAAAGTCACAGAGTAAACACGCACATGTTGTAAATAGTGCCTTGCTAGAAAGAGCAGTAATAAATAAAGGAAAATAAAGCAACAGTCACTTATCTGTGGTAGTCTGTGTCGAGAAAGAAAAATAAGAAAATTCGTCGAAGATTCCCTTGAAAGATAGTCCTCTGTCCTCTTGTTAGATTTTGAAAGCAGATGAAAGTACAAAATGTAGAAAGTTGATTGCGTGGATTCTGCTGTGTAGAGTCCTCGTCGCCAATTTTTTGTAGGAATCTCAAAGAGGACTGAAGACAGGTTAAGTTGATAATGTAGGTTTATTGAAGATATAGATCTCTACACAGCTTCATCTGCCAGTCCAGTTCTCTCAGTCCTTCTGTGCAGTTAACCCTTCAGCATTGAATCATAACATTCCACATCATGACCTCACAGACACAGTGGCTGCACAAGCAGATTGGCCACACATAGATGTAGCATGCTGCTAGTACTAATACATAGAATATAACAGTCTAGTCCAGGTATGTGCCCCAGGCTCATCGCCCCACAGCACCCTGCTCTTCTCCCAGGCCGGTTCTGTAGCGTGGGGCACTGACGCCAGCCAGACGCTTCGCTATGGGGTTGCGCTATCTCTCGTCATGCCCTCAGCGCTCCTTATTAACCCCCACAAGTCGATCACTGTTCTTGGGCCATATTTGTCGCTACACAAATAGGTCTCTCTGTCTGAGCTGTACCCCCAGTGCCCAGCACTGCATTGGATAAAGCTGTTATCGTCTTTATTGCCCCTTGGGAGAAAGGGTGGGTGGGGATGGGGGGCAGCCACCAGATCTCTGTGTTATTGTTTTACTCACCTCTGAGCTATATTATGCCATCGCTGGATAGTCTGCCGGCTCCAGACACCATGCCCTCGCGTGGTGTCTGTCTTGCCTCAGGGTACGTCACCAGTGGCTTCTTACTTGTTCCCTATAATTGCACCCTGCGTGTCACCAGAGCCATATGGACGTCTGTGCCAGGAGTTCACCCTTACTGGTCAGCTCCTGGTGATGTTTCTGGCACTCCGGCACCCTCCTTCTCTGACAGTGCTATTCAGCCCCCACCCCTCGTTCTGGGCCTCAGTGTACCGCCATTTTGTGCTTCGTTCTCGCTGCTCGTTACAGGCCTCACGTTTCTTAGGCAGTCGAATCTGTGGCAGTTATCCTCCTTTTATAAGGTCTGTGGGCACAACAACTCACATGCAACCACAAACAGAACGCTAGAGCTTGCTAGGGGGGGGAACTAGAAGCTATGGGTGTTCAGGGTGAGCTGGCCTCCAAACTAGTATTCACAGACAAAATAAGCCAGCCTTAATAGATCTCAGATTCTATACACAAAAGCAAGCACTCTACACTTGATTCAATGGGGGGTGCTAGGCATCTAAAAAATGTGAAGGACAGTCTAGGTGTCATGCTTCATCATAGGCAGTCTTCGCTCTCTAGAAACTGCGTTTGGTAGCGAGTGGGCCTACACCTGGAGACAGGGAGGCACTTCTAAAAGCTAAGTGGGGGCCTGTGATAAAGTGAAAGGTTAAAAACCAACGTTAACACCGAAATACATTTATTTAATAGGTGCTTACTTGATATTAAAAATCAAGAGTGGGGATTTGGGGAGCTAGTACCCCATCACCACAAGTGTCATCAACATGTTTCTGCCATATTGGCCCGGAGGGTCCTTGGCGTTCATCAAGATGAAAAAGCTAGGGCTCCTATCTAACCTCTCCTGATTAAGATACTACCTTCCTTGTACGGTGACCTATGTCAACCTCTACCTACAGTTGGGATTTTTTGAAACCCCAAATCAGGAACTACGTTGCCCCATGGGAAGGGGGACTGAGGGACTCCTGTAATCACACTTGCCTCAAGGTACGTCCCCCGCTGTTCTCCTAAAAGCGTCCTCTTCTCTTCCCCAGTTTCATGAATGATTGGCTGCGGAGGCTAGTGGCCCGGACATCCCTGTCCTCCTGCTTTGTAGTTGAAAGCTTATAATACCTGAATATTTTAAGACAGAAATGAATCAGCTTGAATTCATGCAAACACACAGGCATGCCCTTTGTCTCTTGAGGTGATACAGAGGGAGAAATGAAAAAGGAGTGAGTTGTTTAAGAGCAAGATTACATGGCCTCCTCTGATATGGACTTCAAGACAATGACTTAGAGTTGGTTGGTAATGGAAGCTCCTTCATTTTCTGGAGGTAGCACCAAATCCACAGAGAACTCAGTGATGCGATGTGAGGTTCTGTGATTTGTTGTTCAGCCCCCTGCTGTTGTTCAGCCACCCGTTGCTTCACAGATAGTTCTCCCTCCTACGGTGCAACCCCCTCCAGGGTCGCCAACTTTGCAATCAGCTTTGCCTCAAGCTCTTGTACCTCACATTCCTGTATCTCCGACTCCTGCTACTTCTGTCCCTATGCTTTCGTCACCTCAAAACACTCTTTCTCCTGTCCTTATGGTAACTTCTTCTCCTTCTGTTCGACAAAGAATGACTGAGACTGTTGCTGGTCTTTTGTCTCCACTTTTTGGGTCATTGAATATGACCCCTGTTTTGGAACGTAAGCAGAGTCGTAGTCAGTTTCCTGGTCCTGAAGAACGGGCAGTGTTGGATCTTTTGGCTCGTAGATGGATTTTAAATGCTTCCAGGTATAATTTACAAGCGGTTATGGATGTTTTCTTACAGTGGGAGCCGCCTAAGCAAAGGTATGTTTTTGATGTAATGTGTACTTTTCTCCGTCAGGAATGGGAAGATAATGAGTTGGGTCCGCTTCCGCAGGAAGTGCTTGATGTTCAGTCCGAATTTGCTAAAGGGACGATAGTGGAGTCTGATGTTGAGGAAGCCGTAGAGACGATACTCGTTTTTAGGTCTAGATTACAGCCTCAGACATTGTACGAACCTGATTCTTCTGTTAGGAGGAAAGTGAAGCAGTATCCTATGAGAGAGGTTCCCCCTGTATGGAGAGAGGCAGTTGTTGCTAATGTTAATCAGGGTATTCAGGCTGAGCCTGCTCATTTTCAGCGAGTATGGGTACATGTCTTCGTTTCCTGAGTGTCTGAACTTCAGCTTCGTCTTTGAGCACCAAGAGCGGGAATCATGTCTTCAGATGACGGAAAGATCTTCGTAGGAGGCCTGAGCTTCGACACCAACGAGCAGGACCTGGAGCAGCACTTCTGCAAGTACGGCAACATCTCCGAAGTGGTGGTGATCAAGGACCGCGAGACGCAGCGCTCCCGGGGCTTCGGCTTCGTCACCTTCGAGAACCAGGAAGATGCGAAGGACGCGCTGAAGGGCATGGACGGCAAGACACTCGACGGACGACCGATCCGAGTGGACCAGACCGGCAAGTCTGACAGGAGCCGGGGCGGCAATAGAGGAGGCTATGGAGGCAGCGGCGGGGGACGGGGCTACTCCCGCGGCGGCCGAGGGTGAGGCGGAGACAGCTACGGCGGCAGCAGCCGCTTCGAGTCCAGGAACAGCGGCGGGTACGGAGGCGGTGGATACAGCGGCAGCGGCTGTTTCTATTCGACAGTCTGCTGGTTTGGTATTGGATAATACGTTGATTGTGATGGTCCCACATGCAGTGGATACTCTATTGAATAGGACTAAGACACAGCACCTTACTAGTGCACGTCTGTCAGGATATGAGTTTATGCTTTCGGCTTGCCATGTGCACATGAAAAGGTGCAATGTGTTGAATCCAGCTACGTTGTTACCGATTTCTGTAGAGACAGATGTTCAGGAACAGCATGATTGTGTTCTCCGGACAGAGGAGGAAACAAAGGCTAGAGTTGATTTAAAAGATACTCCTCTTTCGAATGTTGATGGTACCCTATGGGTAGATGGTTCATGTTTTAAGCTTTCGAATGGAGA
The DNA here is from genome assembly GCF_964261635.1 of Lissotriton helveticus. Lineage (NCBI taxonomy): Eukaryota > Metazoa > Chordata > Amphibia > Caudata > Salamandridae > Lissotriton > Lissotriton helveticus. The sequence goes on along the minus strand of NC_136059.1, from coordinate 935,099,001 downwards.
GTCGACTGCAGCATATGCCGTCACAACTTTACATACAGTTGTTGAAACAGCACGTATAGCACAGAATTCAGCGCAAGCGGCTGAGTTAATAGCGTTGACTAGAGCGTGTGTATTGTCAGAAGGAACGCGAGTGAATGTTTATACTGATAGCCAGTATGCGTTTGGTGTGGCCCATAGTTTCGGCCGTTTGTGGAGAGAGAGAGGATTTCTTACTTCTCATGGTACGAAAATTCAGCATGGACAATTGGTGAATGAACTTCTTGAATCACTAACTCTGCCAAAGCAGATTGCAATTGTGAAGTGTAGTGCACATAGAAAGGTTACAGATGATGTGGGTCGAGAGTATGCGTTTGCGGATGAAGTTGCGAAAGAAACAGCGAAGGATGTGACGAGCCGAATGTATGTTGCTGGTCCTGCAAGATGGGTTGTGGAAAGAGGAATGTGTGAAGACACAATAGAAAGTGTGAAGTTGATTCAGGCTGAAGCTACGGAAAAAGAAGTGAGTGTGTGGAGAGAAACTGGTATGTTCGATTCGCCAGGTTGTTGGGTTGAGTTGTCGGAGCACCAGCGATGGGTGTTGCCTGATGCGTATGTGCTCCCAGTGGTTACTATGGCTCATGGAATGGCTCACATTAGCTCGAAAGGGATATGCAAGTTGTTGGCTCCAATATGGCAGAATGCTGGAATTCCTAAATGTGCTGAGAATTTGGTGAAGCATTGTATGATTTGCTTGATGCATAATCCTGGCAAGGGAACCCCAACTCCAGCTGGTCATTTTGCTCCCCCAACGTATCTGTTTGAAGTGATACAGCTAGATTACATTCACATGGAGAGATGCAATAACTTAAAGTATGTCCTTGTGGTCGTTTGTGCATTTTCTAGATGGATAGAGGCCTACCCCCTAAAGGATAATACTGCCTTGTCTACAGCCAAAGTTATGCTCAAAGAGTACTTCCCTAGGTATGGTTTGCCGAGAATTGTATGGAGTGACAATGGGAGTGAATTAGTGGGCCAGATCATGAAGAAAGTGTGTGCGGGTTTGGGTATTAATCAGAAATTCCATGCTGCGAATCACCCCCAGTCAGCAGGCCTGGTCGAGTGCTATAACGGCACGTTGAAACTGAAGTTAGCTAAGATACAAGCGAGCACTGGTCTTACATGGCCAGATGCCTTGCCATTGGCCCTTTTCTCAACAAGGACGACAGTACATTCTCGTGTGGGACTTAGCCCATATGAAATTGTTTTCGGTCGTCCGGCCAATGTTTGGGGTGTGCCAAGGCCTAAAAAGTATAGCGACATTGAGTACCCTATGTTGGTGGATTACTTACATGACTTGACTGCTAAATTACGTGTTCTCCACCAACAGGTCTATGACAGCTTACCGACAGCGACTGCGGATCCAGGCCACACAATTCAACCTGGTGACTTTATCCTTACGAAGAATTTCCAACGAACTAAGAACTTGGAGCCAAGGTGGACTGGACCGCAGTTAGTCTTGCTAGTGACTCGGACTGCAGTTAGGGTAGCTGGTAAAAAGAACTGGGTGCATGCCACCCATTGTAAGAAAGTTCCGTTGCCCTTACAGTATGACAAGTGGGTAAGGGTGAAGAACCGGGTCTTTTTCAGAACCGGCGGTGCTAGGCACACACCCCATGTCTTCGAGTTCCACTTGTCTTAGACTACAGAGACACGGAATACTTCTGGTTGGCGTCAGAGATCAATTTATTAGCTGCAGCTAGTAACAGTGAACCAAGCAATACAACACGGTGTACAACTCAAGAACCTGTTCAATTTGTGTAGAGCAAGACATGGTCTTTTATGCACAGTTTCAACCCATTACAAATGCACACCCATTGCGGCAAATTCTGACCAATAGAAACACATTTTTATACATTATCACATTCCAAAAAGCTCACTTTACATTGTACCAACCCCACAAGTTAATTATTAGGACTGTCCCAAATTCGATTACCAAAAGCCGGACAAAGCAATAATTTGAAGCACTACCCATGTAATGAAAAGACATAAAGGAAAGAGCAATGTAGAGCAGATGTAGAGTAGGATAAGATATGTGCAAGAAACTAACGGCTAACGATATCCTGAACAATGATTGGATTTCTAGATTACTATCAGCTAACAAAACTAGTTTCATAGAAGGGTCAATTTCAGGTGAAGGGGTCAGCGTCTTGCAGTTCACTCGCAAGTCGAAAAGGCCCACTTTAAATTGTACATGAACAACGAGGCCCATGCAACTTCGTTCGTTCGTTTACCACTACGGCCTACGTGAGGGCAACACAAAATGGCGTCTCGAACAACGCAAAACAAAATGGAGTCCAGTCCCAAAAACCACGGAATCTCAGACCCTCCTTTTGCCATTACGTAGGCAATGACCCAAACTCATGTCAATCTGAATCCAGGTCTATATCTATTCTCATCAGATCATCAAGGTGTTGCTATAACATCATCTTATTCTCTTTCACTTCTCTCGAAACGGGTCCTCTCACACAGATCGTAGCACAAAGGCCACAAATGGCGGGACCACACTGGATGCATAAGCAACACGAGAAAAGCATTGCTAAAGCCATACCAAGAAACATCAGAATCTTCCATCCCCATTTGGACAGCAGTTCCCGAAACCATCCCATCAACGACCAATTACTTTCGTCTACATGTATAGACTCAGCAAACTTATGCAACTTCTGGATGGCTTGGTACACCGTCGGGGCATTATCTGGTATGACAAAGCAGCAACTAGATCCGATCAATTTGCATACTCCACCTCTATCTGCCAGTATAATATCTAGAGCAAAGTGGTTCTGTAACGTCATAAGGCGATCCGCTTGAAGCTCAGCCGTAATATTACTAAGGGCACCTGCAGTCTCATTTATAGTGGCCTCAACCACTCTCGTAAGCTGACGAATATTCCTACCATTAGCCATAGGACCCCAAAAGGGCAGGAAACCCTTAAAGAAGTCTCCAACTTCTTGTGCAGCAGTATCTTCCACATCAATAATACCTCTACCAAATCTTGTCTTGTGGTAGTCGAAAGCAGCTGTATATGTAGGGGGAAGCAAAAACGCTACTAAACATGTGCCCGAAAAATCAGACGGCAACCATGTATACGCTCTGTCATAACAAACAAAATACGTGCCTTTAGCTGGCACGAACGGAGGAGATTTCTGGGACGTATAAACGTATGTGTGAACACACACACTCTTACCAAACTGAGCTCTCGGATTCTGACCATTACCTTGTAAACAAAGATGACCACGGTGGGTTACAATCCAAATAGGAGGAGATCTTCTCTGTCTCTCTTTCTCCATCAAACTAACACCGTATGTCGTCTTATTCCAACCGACATATGCTCGTACCTCATCTTTGGGAATAGCATTATACGTGTCGATATCTCTAATCATATAGACTATTCCCCGTACCAAAGCATTCTTACTCACATTATCCTTAACAGAACGCACTGGAGAGACTTCATTCGCATAGATAAACATCGATTGGAGTGCCCAAACTGACCCATTAGGTGAAAAAGGCAAAACCAAATATGGCATTCCCTTATCTGTCGTATGTGGCATAAGATCACACACCCAACAATTCCTGGTATTTACAACTAGCTGATGCTGATGTAACATCTGTATAAACCAATTGTTCACAAATTCTGATCTACGTGTCTGTTCATGTTCAGGTAACGTATGGAACTCATGTGGAGAAACAGTAGAAAAAGAAAGAACAGGTTGGGAGGTAGATGTAAGCGGCTGTTGTGTGGCATAGAAAATCAAACCCACACAAGCTAACGTAACATTCAAAAGCATTAGAAAACACATTATTAAAAAACATTTGCTACGAACCAATATACACATTCGGACTTTAGAATCCACTTTCCTAACACTCTGGTCAGACTCAACAAACTCCATCCTCTAACGTGCTGCTCACGGTCGTTACCTTCTTCACTTAAGTGTGTGCCAAGATCGCACTAACAACCCTGGACCACAGACCTTGCGTCAATACGTGGTTCACCCCTTAAGAACTTCCTACCGTGACCCTGCAGCAGAGTCCGGATGGTGACTCGAAAAAGGAAAAAGCAAAAAAGTTTCTTGATCTGAAAAGGTGTAAATTCACTATTTAAAAAAATTCCAGTTTCACATTTTATTTGCCCATATGTACAAGCTTTCTTGGTCTGAAATCGTAGCGTTATTTATCGGGCACAGTCTGATCCTTGAATAGAAGTTCTGGATTGGTGGTATCAATCTTCAGATGTGGAGGCACAGCAGCTTGCAGAACATCATCATCCTCGCGTTCTGACCGAGTCCATGTCAAATGAGCATCGCTGAAAGGAATGAATCTAGGGACTCGCTCACATTCCGAAACAGCTATACCATCCCTTACCCACTGATCATACGGTAAAGGCAAAGGAACTTTTTTACAATGGGTGGCATGCACCCAGTTCTTTTTGCCAGCTACTCTAACAGCAGTTCTAGTAACTAAAAGCACTAAATAAGGACCCATCCATCTCGGTTGCAAATTCTTGGTGTGCTGGAAGTTTTTCACCAAAATATAGTGACCAGGTACGATGGAGGTTCCAGGATCTGTAGTAGCTGTTGGCAGACTGTCATAGACCTGTTGGTGGAGAACACGTGATTTAGCAGTCAAGTCATGTAAGTAATCCACCAACATAGGGTACTCAATACTGCTGTATTCTTTCGGACGAGGCACACTCCAAACATTCGCTGGACGACCAAACACTATTTCATACGGACTAAGTCCCACTCGAGAATGCACAGTCGTCCTTGTTGACAAGAGAGCCAACGGCAAAGCATCCGGCCATGTAAGACCAGTGCTCGCTTGTACCTTAGCTAATTTCAGCTTAAGCGTACCATTGTAGCATTCAACAAGTCCAGCAGACTGGGGGTGATTCGCTGCATGGAACTTCTGCCTTATCCCTATTCCAGCACACACTTTCTTCATAATCTGACCCACAAATTTACTCCCATTGTCCGACCATACAATTCTCGGCAAACCATATCTAGGGAAATACTCTCTCAGCAAAACCTTGGTTGTAGACAAGGCAGTATTATCCCTTACGGGATAGGCCTCTATCCATCTGGAAAAAGCGCAAACAACCACAAGAACGTACTTCAGATTCTTGCACCTCTCCATGTGAATATAGTCTAGCTGTATCACCTCAAACGGATACGTCGGAGGAGCAAAATGACCAGCTGGAGTTGGAGTTCCCTTACCAGGATTATACTTCAGAAAAATCATACAATGTTTCACCACATTCTCAGCACATTTTGGAATTCCAGAATTCTGCCAAACCGGAGCCAACAACTTGCATATCCCTTTTACACTGATATGAGCCATTCCACGAGCCATCATGACCACTGGGAGCACATACGCGTCTGGTAACAACCATCGCTGGTGTTCTGACAACTCAATCCAACAACCCGTAGAATCCAACATACCCGTACTTTCTCTCCACGAACTCACTTCCTTCTCTGTAGCTTCAGCCTGAATCATCTTCCCACTTTCTATTGTGTCTTCACACATTCCACCAGCCATAACCCATCTTGCAGGGCCTGCAACATACATACGGCTCATCATGTCTCTCGCCGTTTCCTTCGCAACTTCATCCACAAACGCATTCCCTCGACCAACATCGTCCACAACTCTCTTATGTGCACTACACTTAACACTTGCAATCTGCTTTGGGAGAGTAAGTGATTCCAAAAGTTCATTCACTAACTGCCCATGCTGAATTTTCGTACCATGGGAAGTAAGGAATCCTCGTTCTCTCCACAGACGCTTTCCTTTTGACAATACACACATGCTCGTGTCATTGCAATTAGCTCTACTGCTTGAGCTGAATTCTGTGGTATGGGTGCTGTCTCAACAACTGTATGTAAAGTTGTGATAGCATATGCTGCAGTCGTCTCACCATTCGGAAGCTTGAAACACGAACCATCTACCCACAAGGTACCATCAACATTCTCAAGAGGAGTATCCTTAAGGTCAACCCTAGCTTTCGTTTCTTCCTCTGTCCGAAGAAAACAATCATGCTGTTCTTGAGCATCCGACTCTGTAGAGAGCGGCAACAGCGTAGCTGGATTCAACACATTACATCTGTTAATATAACCATGGCTAGCCAACAGTGTCAACTCGTAACCTGAGAGATGTGCACTAGTAAGGTGCTGTGTCTTGGTGCTGTTTAATAAAGTATCCACTGCATGCGGAACCATCACAATCAACGTGTTATCCAGTACCAAACCAGCAGACTGTCGGATAGAAACAGCAGCTGCCGCTGTAGCTCTCAGACAACTCGGCAACGCTTTAGATACCGGATCTAACGTCGCTGAAAAATACGCACATGGACGCTGCTTGTCTCCAAAAGGTTGTGTCAACACTGACAACGCACAACCTTCTCTCTCGTGTACGTACAACGTGAAAGGCTTGCTGTAGTCTGGAGTACCCAACACAGGAGCCGAACACAATGCATCACGCAATTCAGAAAAACTTTTCTGACATTCGTCAGACCAAGGAAGAGGATACGGAGTATCTTTCGTAGTCAATGCCAACAGAGGTTTCGCAAGAAGAGAAAAATTTGGAATCCATTGTCTACAATACGAAGTAATACCCAAAAAAGCACAAACTTCTCTCTGTGTGGATGGCACATTCATTTGCGCAATCGCTTGAATTCGTTCTGGGGTCAATCGCCTTCCCTCCTTCGACAAGAGATGACCTAAGTAGGTTACTTTTTGGCGACAATATTGCAACTTTGAAGGTGACACTTTATGATAAAGGTCAGACAAATACCGCAGCAATGAAAGAGTAGCCTCCTTACAGATCTTTTCGTCATCAGCAGTAATCAACAAATCATCAACGTACTGAATAAGAGTAGCACCAACAGGTAACACAAAACCATCAAGCTAAGTTTTCAACGCCTGACTATAGATTGAGGGACTTTCACAATAACCTTGGGGAGCTCTCTTAAACCGGAAGCTTTGTCCTCCTAAAGAGAAGCCGAAAATATCCCTACTCTCCTCAGCAATCGGAATGCTAAAGAAAGCATTCTTTAGATCGATCACAGAAAACCAAGCTGCCGAAGCAGGAATCAGAGTCAACAAAGCAGTGATATCAGGGACCACAGGAATCTGTGGCACCACAATCTTATTTACCTCTCGAAGTCGATCACAAACCTATGCACAGGTGGCTTAGAAGCATCAGTACGCTTAAGAACAGGCAAAACAGGACAGTTACACACATTTCCTCTCGTTTCTTCAACTACACCCTCCTCAACCAGATCATGGACAATCGCCAAAAGCGCTCTCTCACCATCGCTCGATATTTTATATTGTGGAATACGAGGTAGCGTACCATTCGATTTGAGCGTAACAACATACGGTGGAATTTGCAAAAGGCCCACATCATTTGGACCAGTAGCCCAAAGCGTATCAGGAAGCGAACGCAATTCCAGTGGCAAACAATCCTTAGACAACTACATTGGAGAAATCACTTTCTTACCAAGAGTAAGTTGTACTCCTGAAGGAGAACAATGCAATGTCGCATACAATCTTTTCAGCAAGTCCAAACCCAACATTCTCATTACAACCAGTCGTTAGAATAAGGGGAGCTTCCAATTCACAAGGGCCAATGGAAAGGGACAAAGGACTAGAAACCGGGTTATGAACTGGGGCGCCTGATAATCCTACGGAAACATTGGTCAAGCCAGACAAAGGTGCGCCAGGGAGTTTAGAATGCATAATAGAACTCTTTGTTGCACCAGTATCCAAAAGAAAAGGTTCTACCATACCTGATGTAATCACTTCAACATAAGGTCCACTCTGATCTACTGGAACTGACACTACTCCCTCTCTCTGCCCATGGCTGTCCTAGCTATCATTATAACCAGAACTCTCACCTTCGACATAGTAATCCTCAACATAATACTGAGCAGACTGACCACTTGGAGCATTCTGTCTGTCAAAATAATTCGCAGAATTCTGAAGGGAAGGAGAACGCTCATTCTGGGGAATCATACCACGTCCTCTACCTCTAGGGGTTTGCTGGAAACCACCACGACCTCTCTGACCAGGTGCACCATTCGCACGTAGCAACAAAGCCGGACAACTATTCTTGAAATGACCTTCCTCTCTACAATAAGCACACTGATTAGGGCTAGGAAAGAATCGCTGAACATAAGGCTCAGGCTTCTGTAACAATCTCTGAAATTGTGGAGGTTGCTGAAACTGAGGCTGATTCTGACAAGGATGATAAGCTTGCTGCAAAAGAACTTTCGTCTTTAAATCTTTCGTTTTCTTCTCCGCTTTATCCTTCTCATCTTTATCCCTATTCTCGTAGTATTGTGCAGTAGCCAATAACTGGGCCGACGAAGAAACAGCCCACGAACTCTCAGAGTCCTTCAGCTTATTAGAAAGTTCGGGAAGCAAATTAAACACAAATTTATCCACAAACAACCTTTGACCACCTTCCGTACTCATATCCTGACCACTATGATCGATAAACGTCTCTTCAAACCTAGTAAAGAAATCAGACATGCTCCCGTCTTTCTTCTGCTTGCATGCTGCTAACTTATCCCAATTCACTCGTAACGCAGGCATCATCGTTTTCATCAAATTAATAATTCTACCTGGCAATTCTGAGACTAAAGGTTCAGGTTTAGCACCTCCCTCTTGTCTAGCATCTGCAACAACAATATTCGCCCAAGTATCTCCTAACTCTTGCGCATGATTCTCATGACGAATCTTCACCCACAAAGGTTGCAGAACTACATTACCCATCAACATGTCATCTAAATTCATAATACACGCATCTACTGTCTGGGACAATTCTTTATAGTAACCAGCAGGATTCTTACCACATTCTCAGCACATTTTGGAATTCCACAATTCTGCCAAACTGGAGCCAACAACTTGCATATCCCTTTTACACTGATATGAGCTATTCCACGAGCCATCATGACCACTGGGAGCACACACGCGTCTGGTAACAACCATCGCTGGTGTTCTGACAACTCAATCCAACATACCCGTACTTTCTCTCCACGTACTCACTTCCTTCTCTGTAGCTTCAGCCTGAATCATCTTCCCACTTTCTATTGTGTCTTCACACATTCCACCAGCCATAACCCATCTTGCAGGGCCTGCAACATACATACGGCTCATCATGTCTCTCGCCGTTTCCTTCGCAACTTCATCCACAAACGCATTCCCTCGACCAACATCGTCCACAACTCTCTTATGTGCACTACACTTCACAATTGCAATCTGCTTTGGGAGAGTAAGTGATTCCAAAAGTTCATTCACTAACTGCCCATGCTGAATTTTTGTGCCATGGGAAGTAAGGAATCCTCGTTCTCTCCACAAACGCTTTCCTTTTGACAATACACACATGCTCGTGTCATTGCAATTAGCTCTGCTGCTTGAGCTGAATTCTGTGGTATGCGTGCTGTTATAACAACAGTATGTAAAGTTGTGATAGCATATGCTGCAGTCGTCTCACCATTCGGAAGCTTGAAACATGAACCATCTACCCACAAGGTACCATCAACATTCTCAAGAGGAGTATCCTTAAGGTCAACCCTAGCTTTCGTTTCTTCCTCTGTCCGAAGAAAACAATCATGCTGTTCTTGAGCATCTGACTCTGTAGAGATCGGCAACAGCGTAGCTGGATTCAACCCATTACATCTGTTAATATAACCATGGCTAGCCAACAGTGTCAAATCGTAACCTGAGAGACGTGCACTAGTAAGGTGCTGAGTCTTGGTGCTGTTTAATAAAGTATCCACTGCATGCGGAACCATCACAATCAACGTGTTATCCAGTACCATCCAGCAGACTGTCGGATAGAAACAGCAGCTGCCGCTGTAGCTCTCAGACAACTCGGCAACGCTTTAGCAACCCGGATCTAACGTCGCTGAAAAATACGCACATGGACGCTGCTTGTCTCCAAAAGGTTGTGTCAACACTGACAACGCACAACCTTCTCTCTCGTGTACGTACAACGTGAAAGGCTTGCTGTAGTCTGGAGTACCCAACACAGGAGCCGAACACAATGCATAACGCAATTCAGAAAAACTTTTCTGACATTCGTCAGACCAAGGAAGAGGATACGGAGTATCTTTCGTAGTCAATGCCAACAGAGGTTTCGCAAGAAGAGAAAAATTTGGAATCCATTGTCTACAATACGAAGTAATACCCAAAAAAGCACAAACTTCTCACTGTGTGGATGGCACATTCATTTGCGCAATCACTTAAATTCGTTCTGGGGTCAATCGCCTTCCCTCCTTCGACAAGAGATGACCTAAGTAGGTTACTTTTTGGCGACAATATTGCAACTTTGAAAATGACACTTTATGATAAAGGTCAGACAAATACCGCAGCAATGAAAGAGTAGCCTCCGTACAGATCTTTTCGTCATCAGCAGTAATCAACAAATCATCAACGTACTGAATAAGAGTAGCACCAACAGGTAACACATAACCATCAAGCTAAGTTTTCAACGCCTGACTATAGATTGAGGGACTTTCACAATAACCTTGGGGAGCTCTCTTAAACCGGAAGCTTCGTCCTCCTAAAGAGAAGCCGAAAATATCCCTACTCTCCTCAGCAATCGGAATGCTAAAGAAAGCATTCTTTAGATCGATCACAGAAAACCAAGCTGCCGAAGCAGGAATCAGAGTCAACAAAGCAGTGATATCAGGGACCACAGGAAACTGTGGCACCACCATCTTATTTACCTCTCGAGGTCGATCACAAACCTATGCACAGGTGGCTTAGAAGCATCAGTACGCTTAAGAACAGGCAAAACAGGACAGTTACACACATTTCCTCTCGTTTCTTCAACTACACCCTCCTCAACCAGATCATGGACAATCGCCAAAAGCGCTCTCTCACCATCGCTCGATATTTTATATTGTGGAATACGAGGTAGCTTAGCATTCGATTTGAGCGTAACAACATACGGTAGAATTTGCAAAAGGCCCACATCATTTGGACCAGTAGCCCAAAGCGTATCAGGAAGCGAACGCAATTCCAGTGGCAAACAATCCTTAGACAAATACATTGGAGAAATCACTTTCTTACCAAGAGTAAGTTGTACTCCTGAAGGAGAACAATGCAATGTCGCATACAATCTTTTCAGCAAGTCCAAACCCAACATTCTCTTTACAACCAGTTGTTAGAATAAATGGAGCTTCCAATTCACAAGGGCCAATGGAAAGGGACAAAGGACTAGAAACCGGATTATGAACTGGGGCGCCTGAAAATCCTACGGAAACATTGGTCAAGCCAGACAAAGGTGCGCCAGGGAGTTTAGAATGCATAATAGAACTCTTTGTCGCACCAGTATTCAAAAGAAAAGGTTCTACCACACCTGATGTAATCACTTCAACATAAGGTCCACTCTGATCTACTGGAGCTGACACTACTCCCTCTCTCTGCCCATGGCTGTCCTAGCTATCATTTTAACCAGAACTCTCACCTTCAACATAGTAATCCTCAACATAATACTGAGCAGACTGACCACTTGGAGCATTCTGTCTGTCAAAATAATTCGCAGAATTCTGAAGGGAAGGAGAACGCTAATTCTGGGGAATCATACCACGTCCTCTACCTCTAGGGGTTTGCTGGAAACCACCACGACCTCTCTGACCAGGTGCACCATTCGCACGTAGCAACAAAGCCGGACAACTATTCTTGAAATGACCTTCCTCTCTACAATAAGCACACTGATTAGGGCTAGGAAAGAATCGCTGAACATAAGGCTCAGGCTTCTGTAACAATCTCTGAAATTGTGGAGGTTGCTGAAACTGAGGCTGATTCTGACGAGGCTGATAAGCTTGCTGCAAAAGAACTTTCGTCTTTAAATCTTTCGTTTTCTTCTCCGCTTTATCCTTCTCATTTTTATACCTATTCTCGTAGTATTGTGCAGTAGCCAATAACTGTGCCGACGAAGAAACAGCCCACGAACTCTCAGAGTCCTTCAGCTTATTAGAAAGTTCGGGAAGCAAATTAAACAAAAATTTATCCACAAACAACCTTTGACCACCTTCCGTACTCATATCCTGACCACTATGATAGATAAACGTCTCTTCAAACCTAGTAAAGAAATCAGACACGCTCCCGTCTTTCTTCTGCTTGCATGCTGCTAACTTATCCCAATTTACTTGTTTATTTTATTTATTTATTTTGCGTGTTTATAGAGCGCTAGAATAAACTCCCAAGGGAGTATCTCCGCGCTATATGACTGCAGAACCTGCAGGAGACCGAATTACATGGCTGCAATCTAGTTCTTAAACTGAATGGTTAGACCTGGAACAAGAACGTCTTCAGCTTTTTCCTGAAGGCCAGATGATTTTCAAGCTGCCTAAGCTGGAGAGGGAGACCATTCCATATCTTCGGTCCCCTCACAGACAGAGCCTTACCCCCTTGCCTTACCCGCTTGATCCTAGGAATCGTGAGAAGCAGTTGATCACTGGACCGTAGAGCACGGGAAGGGACATACGGCACAAACTTGTCTGCCAGATAGGAGGGACCCAAACCATGAAGTCCTTTGTGGACCGTACAACAGATCTTAAAAACAACTCTCTGACGGATGGAAAGCCAGTGCAGCCTGGCAAGAAGAGGTTTTGACGATGTTCTGGGAGGGGCATTTAGAACCAGCCTGGCTGCAGTGTTCTGCACGACCTGTAACCTATCCAGATCGTCCTCATTAGCTGACAGCAAGAGACCATTACAATAGTCGAGACGACTGATAACCAACGCCTGGACCAGGGTTTTTCTGATGGTGTCTGGAAGCAATGGAAAAACTCTGCGCAGCAATCCTATGGTCCGAAAGCAAGATCCAACAAGGTTGGTAACATGCTGCTTCAGGCTGAGTTCTTGTTCCAGACAGACCCCTAGGTTCTTGACTGTCTGCTTAGGCTCAGGGACTGGGCCTAGATCTAAAGGCCACCAGTCAGGAGCCCAGCAGATCTTAGCCTCACCGAAGAGCATAACCTCTGTCTTTGAAACATTGCACTGCAACATATTCAAAGACATCCACTGGGAAACTGCTCTCATCCCCTCAGAGAAAGAATGTAATACCTCTGGAGTTAGATGGTCAAAGGGAAAGAGCAGCTGGGTATCGTCAGCATATGACACTGGGCAGAAACCAAAGGCTCTCAGGATATTAGCCAGGGGGGCCACGTAGATGTTGAATAATGTAGGGCTCAAACAGGAGCCCTGTGGCACCCCCTTAGTGATCCTGGTCTCCTCGGATCGGAAATCTCCCATGGTGATACATTGGGTCCGATCCGAAAGAAAGCTCTTTAGCGAAGCCAGTGCCATGCCCCCTAGTCCACTCCCAGTCAGACGCTCGACCAAAATCTCATGTGAGATGGTATCAAAAGCTGCCGATAAATCTAGCAGCACCAGGACAGCTGATGTTCCTTTGTCCTGGAGCATGCGTAGATCATCGGTAATCGACAGCAATGCTGTTTCCGTGCTGTATTTTGGTCTAAAGCCCGACTGAGAAGGGTCTAGTGCACCAGTGTGTTCCAGGTGATTAGACAAGTGCTTATTGACGTGCTTTTCTATGAGCTTTCCCATGAATGGTAAAAGGGAAATGGGTCTCAAATTGGTCATGTCAGCCCACGCAGTGGCGGTGTTCTTGCGGATGGGTCGCACTTGGGCTCTCTTCCATTCTAATGGGACACGGCCTGTGTCCAAAGAGAGGTTGACCAAACTTTGGATTTCTGGTGCTAATATGCTTCTCACTGAAACCATCACTCTCGGTGGAAGCTGATCCATAGGACTCCCACTCTTTATAGTTGTAATGAGTCCCTCCACTTCAGCCAAGGTGATGGTAGAAAAATTAGTCAAAGTGGAGACGATTATCTTTTTACTCGCTGGGACCACAGTGGGGAGAGTAACTTGTCCAATGGAAGCAATGGAGGCATGAATCTTCTCATAGATGGTTTCAATCTTGTTCGTAAAGAAGCAAGAAATATCATTACAAAGTTGTTGAGATGAGGTGTCAACACTCTCGCATGCTGCCGGCTTCAGGAAGGAGTTCAGTATTTGGTAAAGCATCCTCGGCGCATTTCCTACCGCCTCTAACTGTGAGGTAATGTGATGTTTACGAGCTGTTCGAATGGCTTTGTGGTAGGATTTTAACGCCCTCTGATACTCCAATTTATCTGACTCCAGATGGGATGTACGCCAGGTTTTCTCTAATTTTCTAGTTCTACGCTTCATGGACCTCAGGTCCTCTGAAAACCACACCTCCTGATTTTTCGTCGGGCGGGTCTTAAAGGTTTTCATTGGAGCTATATGCTCAATGGCAATGGTTACTGCCTTTTCATATTTCTCTAGCGCCACATCAATATCGCTGATTGTGGCGTGATCTTGGATAGAGAAGGCATCCCTAAAAGATTCATTAGTTATCTTGTGCCATTGTCTCCGTTTCATAGGGATCTGAGTAGATCTCTTAGGAGTTGGTCCTATCTCAGGGATATAAAATTCTATCGTAAAATGGTCCGTCCATAGATTTGCAATAGGGGCAGAACACTCAGTTCCAGGAAACCTGGACAAAATGAGGTCCAAAGTATGTCCGGCCCTATGGGTGGGTCCTTTATTGCGGAGCAAGAATCACAATGAAAAAAGATCATTTAGGAAATCCTGGGTCTCTTTTTCCTCCTTTAGCTCTGCGTGTATATTAAAATCACCCAATAATAAAAAGTCTTTCTCACCATTAACATGGGGGGCCAATAATTCCATTAGCGTGTTGGAAAAATTGTTCATAGGTCCAGGAGGCCGATAGACCAAAGCACCGTTCATAAAACATTTCGGCGAGGTACTGATTTTAAAAACCAACATCTCCATCTCTGCTGAGCAATATTGCTCAAGAGTGGAGACCATGATATTATCTTTATGCACGATGGCAAGGCAACCTCCCTTTTTTATGGGTCTGTCCTGACAGATAATTTTGTATCCCGGCGGTATTCCCAATGTAATAGTAGGTGCAGTGTGGGGTTTTAACCAAGTTTCAGTAAAGAAACATAGGTCAGGTTCTGCCTCTGAGATAAGATCCCAGATCTGCATGTAATGTTTAGGCAGTGATCTAACGTTACATAGCAGGCATTTATTACGGGAACCGGTGTTAATAGGGGCCGAGGAAACGGGCATAGCTAATAACTCCAGCCGGAGCGGTGCATTCATACTCTGAAAGCGGCAGTTTTTACATGAGAAGGGTCCTTCCAAAAATAAAACTTGGTTGCACACACAGTCTCCATGACAGAATGTGTGTACATGGCGTAGTGCGGCAGCAGTGTATGTAATCTTATGCTTACAGTTGTCACTTACAGGTGCAGGGATCACCATCCTGAGCCTAGGCCCCCAGCGCCGTCCTGTCACGGACTGGCACAAACTGGCTTCTCTTTGGCGCCTCTTCGGCGCGTCAGAGGCGCTCCCGCTGCGCGTCTCCGCTGCGCTACAAACCAGGGTCTTTGTAGGTTAGGAGGGTTGGGAGACTAGACCGACACCCTGACAAAATGGCCGCCCGTCGTGGAACGACCAGGAAGTGCCAGCGCTATTCCTCCCTCCACATCAATCAGCAATGAAAGCTGCGGTGGACCGGGGAGTCAGCGCGCCTCAAAGGTAAGTGCAAAGTGCAAAGCTAACCGTTTTAAAACAACGTGCTTGAAAGTGCAAATGCATACAGTGAAATAAAAACAACGTTTTTTTAAAATGCGAGTACTGAGCAAACCGGTTCTAAACCAGCATTACAATTCAACAATTTACAAATTTACACATTTAAGAGCAGAGCTGCACACAACACGCTCCCACCACAATGTTAGCAATCATCGTTTTCATCAAATTAATAATTCTACCTGGCAATTCTGAGACTAAAGGTTCAGGTTTAGCACCTCCCTCTTGTCCAGCATCTGCAGCAACAATATTCGCCCAAGTATCTCCTAACTCTTGCGCATGATTCTCATGACGAATCTTCACCCACAAAGGTTGCAGAACTACATTACCCATCAACATGTCAATGTCTTCCAAGGGACATGTACCCATACTCACTGAAAGTGAGCCGGAGCGGCAACAATACCCTGATTCGCATTAGCCTGAACTGCTTCCTTCCATACAGGAGGAACTTCTCTCATGGGATACTGTCTCGCTTTTCTTCTAACAGAGGAATCAGGTTCGTACAATGTCTGAGGCGGAAGTCTAGACCTAAAAGCCAGTATCGTTTCTACGGCGTTTGTAATATCAGATTCCACTATCATCCCTTTAGCAAAATCCGACTGAACATCAAGTAGTTTCTGCGGAATCAAACCCAAATCATTATCTTCCAGTTCCTGACGCAGAAACATACACATCACATCGAAAACATACCTTTGTTTAGGCGGTTCCCACTGAAAGAAAACATCCATAACCGCTGGCAAACTATACTTTGAGGCATTTATAATCCATTTACGAGCCAACAAATCCAACACAGCCCGTTCCTCGGAACTGGGAAGCTGACTACGACTCTGCTTACGTTCCAAAACAGGGGTCATATTCAGTGACCCAAACAATGGAGACAACAGATTAGAAACAGTCTCTGCCATTCGCTTTCGAACAGAAGGAGAAGAAGCAGACATAAGAACAGGAGAATAAGTATTTTGAGGCAAAGAAGGTGTAGGAATAAGAACAGTAGGAGTCTCAGATGCAAAAGTGGAAGGCAAAGGAGTCTGAGGCAAAGCTGGTAGTAAAGCTGGCGACCCAAGAGTGGGTTGCGCAGGAGGAGGTTAAACCATCTGTGGAGTACCAGGTGGCTGAACAACAGCAGGAGGTTGAACAACAAAGGGTGGAACAACCGGGGGTAATAGAGGTGCAGTAGCACCCTGCACATAAGGGGGTGGCAATCTCAGTAAGTGAGAGATCAAAGGATCTTTTTCAAGATCTTCAATCGCTTTCGGGGGAGGAGATGGCAAGGCCAGGTAACATTTATCTATGGCCATACAACGCTGCCTATCCAAAACTTCACTCGCTCGCTCCTCTCCATCATCCCTATACTGCCTAGCAGCTTGTAGTACTGACATATTCTTATCTTTCCTATCTCTCTTAGCTTGTTTAATTTCATTCTGTTTGGCTTCCTTTCGCCAAAGGCGGAAAGAGTCAAACATTGCCGGCCGGGCTTTCTTCTTGAATAACGCAACTTCCAGATTATCTAAAATATTTGTTTCAAAACTACCATGTTGGTGCCATCGTAAGACACCATCTTTCCTTGTATAGTGGACCCATACTTCATTATAAGTAATAGGACCCACTCAGTGTTTTGAATAGAGCTCATAAGTTGGAGTTCCAAGCGGAGGTATCGGACACGAATCCTCCAATCGGGAATCCTTGTTGCAACCATAACTAAACCATTTTCTAAGTTTGCTAAGACCAGGCATCTTATAGCTCACTAATCTAGCTTCAAACTTCAAGGGGTTATCGACTATCGATACTCTCGCAAATATACGAGCCCCTCGGCTTCGATCACTGCAGTTACCGAATCAACCCAATACCAAGAACCAAACAAAGATCGTGGGAGCGACCCACTTATACTTAACCAAAATATCTGTCACGCCACCAGAAGACCGTCTATCGTCTCGCTCTATAAAGGATCTATCGAGGGTCCAAGACAGGGCGACAGTCAGGGCAGCAGTCTTTCGTAGCCGTTGGAAAGCGGGAAGCCTCCCAGCAAACACCTTCGGTCCACGTCGACATGCAGGGGTCGATGAAGTGTCGGCCTTCCTCCAGAATTTCCTCACGTGGCTCCTCACGATCCTCGGGCTAGGACTGGTACCGCTGAAGTCGCCCCACGTTGGGCGCCAACTGAAGAACCGGTTCTTTTTCAGAACCGGCGGTGCCAGGCAGGGCCGGTCCTAGAACTTCTGGGGCCCCGGGCGAAAGGGAAGATGTGAGGCCCCTCTAATTTGCATGTAAAATCCAGTCGCGGCTAGCACAATTCACGGGTGGGAGGTCTCGCAGGGGTTATTTAAAAAATAAAATAAACTTACCTTCCCAGGTCTCGCGTCATCTCTGCTCCTGACCTGCTCTCTTTCTTTCCTGCCTCTGGCAGGAAAAGGAAGCAGGCAGCCTTCCTCCCCAAAGGCAGCATTGTGATTGGTTGGGACGCCGACCAGCCAGGCGCCTATGGGGAGGCCGTTTTCTCCATGTAGGCTGCATTGGTGCCTACATGGACAAAGGCCAGAGTGTGCATGACTGGTTAGGCCGGTCCCGGAGGGCCGACCAAACAGTCAGGGCCCTTAGCAAGGCACTCCTCCCCTGCCATAAAGCAGACACGCCTGCCCCCAACCAAACACTTCTGCTTTCTCGCAGTGTGAGTAGCAGAAACATAAAATGGTCGTTTTTGCATTTTATATTTCTGCTTCTCGCTCTGCGAGAAAGCAGTGGGGTGACGCTCCTCCGCCCTAGTGGGGGAGCCGCCCTTAGTAACATCACAAGAAGTGGCATAACAGAAAGTTATACCGCAGGACTGTTGATCTTTTTTGGCATCTCTGAAGAGACCTAACATGGATAGCAGTAACATTGACAAAAAAATAAATATGCAAATTAAATAAGTCCATATATTTTAAAACTGTATTACATGGATTAAATGTGTCACATTGGATAGAAAAGCTAGGTGCAGGTCTCACAAAGATGTATATTATTTACTCTTCGTTAACTGATTGTTTCCAGATGAGTGCATGATACAATTTCCAGTTCTGCCTCCTAAAGGGGGGCAATCCTGTGAGGTAATGAGGGGCGGTATCATTCAAAATATAAAATGACACAAGAGAAAACCTCACTCATCATGGATATAATTGCACATTTCAAAAGGCTCCCTTATCTTTATGTGCCATTATTGTGCTACCTTAGGATTACATTAATACCTCGTAATTTGTTTTAACATTAATCCTCTCTCTCACCAGTATCCCACACGCACATGCTAAGAGACGTAGGACAATCTTTTTTCTGTGTAGGCTCTTTACTCGCCAGAATTATGTTAAGTGTAAAACACAACACATATAGTAAAAAACATAAGGCCCAAGGGAGAGAACGACATTTGGACATCGCAGAACAGGATCATGGCTGCAAGGTGTAGGAGAGCAGGCCAGCCATCGTGCAAGCAAGGCAAATTATGACTCCCCACTACCCTCTGGTCACTGACTGAGCAGTAAAATACAGCCATAATTTGGGTGCATTGGACACATAACCCCACAAGACCATGGGTGGGGCGGGGGAGAGGCAGGGTGGGGGGTAGTGGAGTCCAACATATGACGGACAGGAGTTAGGTAAGTACTTAAATAAATAAATCAATGTACCTTACGCGCGCTGCATTGCCAACTATGCAAGAAATGGAGTCATCACATCAACATGTGAAGTCCACGGCTCCAGTTCGTTGTAATTCCTATCCTCTTACAGCATTTTCTCCCTGTGAAGGGGGAGGCTGTGGTATTATATCATTTCAGAGATCTGTGTTTTTTTCGACAGGAAATTATCTTATCCCTTAACTAACTTTTTTTCAGTAAAGAAACTGTGATTGTTAAGGGTTTCCAATAAAAAAGTTTGCTTTCTTTGTAACCCTCATCAAACAGTTTGTTTTTTATTTAGCACCCTCAAAATCAGTTTTGTTAATGTTTTATAATATATTTTTCCTTATTCTGAATTGGATTCCTTGTAAGATGCTGAGGAAAATATGTTGTAATTGTCATCATGAACCAAGTACTCTTGAAAAGACATACACTGAGCTAGAGGCTTCGTACTCGGATAATATGTGTTAATTTAACCCCTTAGATTGTTTAAACCTCCTTCAAGGTATGCTAAGGAGGAAAGGTCATTTTGCAGGCTCCAGCGTTTTCTTTCTCAGGTGCAAGACTCAGTGTCATCATTTTAACAATTTGAAGTCTTGAACGGGTCAAAGGTAAAGCAAATGCAGTGTTTAAGTACACAGGGGGATAATTATGATGTTGCTGTAAAATATACCTTCCAACACAAATTCAAGCAGCTGTTTGTATCAAAAGCTTCAGAAACTGTATGGAAAATTGTATCTTTCTGTAGTTTGTATATAGGTCTCACAACGTGACATTGTTACCATGTGACTGAGACATTCGCACCCCGGATGCACAAATAGTATGTATGAGTTTCAGCGACTAAGATTTAATGGTATGTTGCAGAGTTCCGCTCCGGATGGCAATAGAACACTAGGAGGTGAGATATGATGTTCTTGTTCTGGTGTTTGGAGGTAACTCTCAAGGCTGATGCTACACAGGGAATAGTGCACTGTCTAACAAAACGTTATCAATGTACAAGGAAGAGGTTGTTACACGTACAATGCATACACATCTGTTTGCCATGTGTGAAAACTGAACCATCAAGTACATTTCCATTGCTAGATGAGGGCATAACTACCTGTGCTTAAAATGTGTGACGCCCCTGCATACTCCCACCTTCCCCCACCCACCATTGCCTGGCAGGGGAGCGGTCTGGGGCAAGACTCTTCTTTGCGGCACCAATGGGGGGCTGAGGGGAGAATTACACAACACTTAATGCAACACCTGGCCACAATTAAGGCAGATTGCCACACTTAACACCGTCGCCCCGCACACCATAGCCAGAAGTGTGATGGCCTGGGAGGCAGGAATGAAGCTGAGGCCCTTTAACAACCGGCCCACATGTCACACCTTTCAGCACTGCTTGCCTTCGCAACCCGACGCTGTCCCCAATTAAAGGTCAAAGCTACAAATGCAGATGGGCCTCGCACTACATGTGGGCTGCACTGCCCTGGGGAAAAGGGCCCCCCTCCCTGGGGGTTAACAGCCATTAACCAGTGCTGCGAGGCACAGGGGAGGGGGGCCTCCTCTCCCATTCTTACACATGCTTGAGAAGCCCAGAGGAGAGGCAGCCCTTCCCTGGGCCACGCAGTGCTCACCACAGGTGCGAGGCTGGTGGGGAAACACTTTTGCGAGGCCCCCTGTTGATGGGCTGAGCTCGGGGCCCTGGGCAACCGCCCATGCTGCCCATGCCTAGCACCGGCCCTGGTGCCAGGGACACACCTGATGTCTTCGAGTTCCACCTGTCTTAGACTACAGAGACCCGGAATGCTTCTGGTTGGCGTCAGAGATCAATTTATTAGCTGCAGCTAGTAACAGTGAACCAAACAATACAACACGGTGTACAACTCAAGAACTTGTTCAATTTGTGTAGAGCAAGACATGGTCTTTTATGCACAGTTTCAACTCATTACAAATGCACACCCATTGCGGCAAATTCTGACCAATAGA
Source organism: Lissotriton helveticus (assembly GCF_964261635.1). NCBI lineage: Eukaryota > Metazoa > Chordata > Amphibia > Caudata > Salamandridae > Lissotriton > Lissotriton helveticus. The sequence continues at coordinate 935,077,679 of NC_136059.1, read as the reverse complement.
AACACATTTTTATACATTATCACATTCCAAAAAGCTCACTTTACATTGTACCAACCCCACAAGTTAATTATTAGGACTGTCCCAAATTTGATTACCAAAAGCCGGACAAACCCATAATTGAAAGTACTACCCATGTAATGAAAAGACATAAAGGAAAGAGCAATTCAGATGTAGAGTAGGATAAGATATGTGCAAGAAACTAACGGCTAACGATATCCTGAACAATGATTGGATTTCTAGATTACTATCAGCTAACGAAACTAGTTTCATAGAAGGGTAAATTTCAGGTGAAGGGGTCAGCGTCTTGCAGTTCACTCGCAAGTCGAAAAGGCCCACGTTAAATTGTACATGAACAACGAGGCCCATGCAACTTCGTTTGTTCGTTTACCACTACGGCCTACGTGAGGGCAACACAAAATGGCGTCTCGAACAACGCAAAACAAAATGGAGTCCGGTCCCGAAAACCACGGAACCTCAAGGGGAGGTATAGCAGATTGTGAATGTGAAAGAATTCCTAGATTCGTACCTTTTAGTGATGCTCATTTGGAATAGACTCAGTCAGAACGTGCGGATGACGATATTCTGCAAGCTGCTTTGCCTCCACATCTAAGACTTGATACAACGGATCCGGAAACACTTTTTTAAGAGCAAACTGTGCCTGGTAGAGAGCGCTACAACCTAAGGCCGAGAAAGGACAAATAAATGGACAAATAAAATTTGAATTTTTTTTTTGTTGAGAGTTACATCTTTTTCAGACAAAAGACTATTTTTCTTTTTCTTTTTCGAGTCACCATCCAGACTCAGCTGCAGGGTCGCGGTACAGCCTTAAGGGGTGAGCCGCGAATTGACGAAAGGTCTGTGGTTCTTGGTAGTTAGTACGATCTTGACGCACACTTAAGTGAAGAAGGTAATAGCCGCGAGCAGCACGTTAGAGGATGGAGTCTTTTGTATCTGAGAAAAGTGTTAAGAGAATAGATTTTAAAATGAAAATGTGTACATTGGTTCGTAGCAAATGTTTTTTAATATTGTGTTTCTTGATGCTTTTGAATATTACATTGGCTTGTGTGGGTTAGATTGTCTATGTTGCACAACAGACGCTTGTACCTACGTCCCAACCTACTCTTTCTTTTCCTACTGTTCCTTCGTATGAGTTTCACACTTTGCCTGAACATGAGCAGACACGAAGATCAGAATTTGTTAACAATTAATTTATGCAGTTGTTGCATCAGCATCAGCTAGTAGTAAATACAACGAACTGCTGGGTACGTGGTCTTATGCCTCATACGACAGATAAGGGAATGCCATATTTGGTTTTGCCTTTTTCGCCTAATGGGTCAGTATGGGCACTCCAAGCAATGTTTATTTATGCGAATGAAGCATCTCCTTTACGTTCCGTCAAAGATAATGCGAGTAATAATGCCTTGATACAGGGAATAGTAGATTTGATCAGAGATATCGATGCGTATAATGCTATCCCTAAGGATGAAGTATGAGCATATACTGGTGGGAACAAGACTGGATATAGCATTAGCCCGACAGAGAACCAGAGACGAAAAAGGTCTCCCCCTATTTGGATTGTACCCCACCAAGGTCACCTTTGTCTGCAAGGTAATGGTCAGAATCCGAGAGCTCAGCTTGGTAAGAGTGTGTGTGTTCACACCTATGTCTATGCATCCCAGAGTTCTCCACCGTTCGTGCCAGCTAAAGGCACATATTTTGTTTGTCACGATAGAGCCTATACATGGTTGCCACCTGATTTTTCAGGTACATGTTATGTGGCATTTCTGCTTCCCCCTACATACACTGCTGTTTTCAATTACCATAAGACAAGATATGGTAGAGGTGTTATCGATGCGAAAGATACTGTCGCACAAGAAGCTGGAGACTTCTTCAAGGGTTTTGTGCCCTTTTGGGGTCCTATGGCCAATAGTAGAAATATTCGACAGCTTACGAGAGTGGTTGAGGCCACTATAAATGAAACTGCAGGTGCTCTTAGCAATATTACAGCTGTGCTTCAGGCGGATCGTCTTATGACGTTACAAAACCGTATGGTTTTAGATATCATATTAGCAGATAGAGGTGGGGTATGTAAATTGATCGGGTCTAGTTGCTTTGTTTTCATACCAGATAATGCCCCGACAGTGTACCAAGCCATCATGAAGTTATATAAGTCCGCTGAGTCTATACATGTAGACGAAGGGAACTGGTCATTGACTGGATGGATTTGGGGACTGTTGTCTAAATGGGGATGGAAGATTCTGATGTTCCTTGGTATGGCTTTAGCTATCCTTTTCTCGTGTTGTTTGTGCATCCAGTGTGGTCCCGCCATTTGTAGTCTTTGTGCTACAATCTGTGTGAGAAGACCTGTCCCGGGAGAAGTGAAGGATAATAAGATGATGCTACAGCAACACCTTGATGACCTGATGAGAATAGATATAGACCTGGATTCAGATTGACATGAGTTTAGGTTATTGCCTACGTAATGGCAAAAGGAGGGTCTGTGATTCTCGAACCGGACTCCATTTTGTTTGAGTTGTTCGTAGCGCCATTTTGTGTTGCCCTCACGTAGGCCTATGAAGGTAACCGAACGAACAAGTTGCATGGGCTTTGTTGTTCATGTGCATATTAACTAGGCCTTTTCTGACTTGTGAGTGAACTGCAGGACGCTGACCCCGTCACCTGAAACTGACCCTTTGCGAAGCCAATTTCCCTGGCTGATCGTTGTCTGAAATTGCCAATCAATGTTCAGGACATCGTTAGCTTTAGTGCCCTTGTACATATCTTATCCTATTCAGCATCTGAACTATTTCCTTTTCTTATGACTTTTCATTACATGGATAGTGCTTTCAATTATGGGTTTTGTCCGGCTTGTGAAAATCGAATTTGGGACATTCCTAATAATTAACTTGTGGGTTGGTACAATGTAAAGTGAGCTTTTTATGATGTGATAATGTGTGGGAAAATGTATTTCATTATTCAGTATTTGTCGCAGTGGGTGTGCATTTGTAATGAGCAAAATATGGATAAAAAGAGGTGTCTTGCTCTATGAAAATTGAGCAGTTTCCTGAGTTGTACACAGTGTTGTATTGCTGGGATTACTGTTACTAGCTGCAGCTAATAAATTTGATCTTTGACGCCATCCAGAAGTATTCCATGTCTCTGTATACCAAGCCAGGAGAACCCGAAGACTTTGGGCGTGCCCCTGGCGCCGCTGGGTTCTAAAACCCGGTTCTTCAGGTGCCCTACATCATGCTACCTCCACAGTGGAGGATATTCTACCTGCAGGCTCTCCTCCACCAATTGGGAAAAAAATTGGGCCGCTCAACTCTATGTGCAAACACAATCAGCTTTCACAGAAGGGTTAGCATATGAACTTATATTAGAATCTAATTGAAAGGAAATGTTTGACTGGTGCTTGATGCAGTACAAGGGGCAGGATGCACATAAACGCTGCAATGTTAGAAGAAGAGAGATGTTTTGTGTTTCACTAAAGACGTATGCCTATGCCGCCAAGTAGTGAGTCACGGGAATTCACAGATGCCATTCAAGAATCGCTGTTTAGCCAATTGCAGAAATCTCCATTTTGCTTTTAAATGACCCACCTCATTAACGTGAACCTGACACACAATGAACTCCTTATTCTGGAGCCAATAAAGGGAGCAGGCAAACACGTTCACTTTATCTTTTTCGACTATCTCTTTAATTTTGCGTCAAAGCAAACATATTTGTACATAGTGAGCAATAAGGGGAAACTATTTGCTGAATAAAGTGATTGCCTATTGAAAGCAGTATCTGATGCAGTTGTAACTGGAGCTACATGCCCCTGAGCCCACACAACTGAACCACCACCCAGCTCGTGCCTAGCCGAGCAGTTCACCAGTTCACGTGGACTCGAGCCTCTCCTCCCTGAACTGGCATGTCAAAAAAGATGGGACAGCAATGTTCCCAACTATTTCAGCTTGAAAATGTTCCATTCCCAAAGGGACCACAGAGGCTATGGGTTTTTTGCAATGCTGTCATCTCACGTCTGCAGAATGCAGCTTTTCGAATGGTCCTAAAGGTAGAATTCGATATCAGCGGTAATACATCCCTGTGCGAGCCCTATATGGAAATTCACGTCAAATTTAACACCATCTCTCTGATCCACAAAGGACTGTACAAAAGAAATGTCTCTGTTATGTTAAGTATGTAAAAATAGGAACCCAAACAAATATAAAATCATCTGACTTTAATGGCTAATCTTTAAAAAAGTACACGTCACAAAGAAAATATAGGAGCACTGCAACTGGCAAGCAGATAGGTGCACCATGTAGCGCTATGCCACTGCCCCTAATATTAGACGGATGCCATCGAGTATACCAAGCCTTTCAAATCTCTCCTAGTTATTCATTTCTGTTTAAATATACATTGTGCAGTGATATGTTCATATCAGGGCCTAGAGTTGGATTGCTTTATAGAAAGCGCTGTACAATGACCCACAAACAGGGGCATGTTGTGATCGGGCCACATGGTGAGCAGGCAGCTGTCCGTTGACAACAATGGTTGCAAAGTATTTGTGCATTCCATTGCAAATTACAAGAGGAAGGAGAGCTCCTTGTCCTTGCAATTTACAAGTACAGTCCTTGCCCTGCGATGTGCAACGTGCTTGTGAAATTCAGTGCACTTTCCTACATCGTTAATTCAGTCTTTGACTTCGCAAATTCAGTCACCTTTTGCTGAAAGTCTGCCCTCTTTTCCATTTATAGGGTTGTTAACTCTGAACACAAAGAATTTTGATAGATCAGTGTTATTGACTGTGAGTCTTTTGAACGATGATGCTTTAGATTAATGCCATTATTTGTGACTCCATTCATGAATCTCTTTAGAGCTGTGAAGATAATTAATGGAGTGACTCCTTAGGAACCACTGTTGCTGTTACTCTCTAGGAATATAGGTTGGGCCCACTTTGTACTTTACTTTTCTACCATATGGTCCTGAGATTATACCCGTGGCCCATGTGTTGGTCTCCTCTCAGGTCTTTGCAAGCTTGTTTCATGGGCCATACTGGCAAGATCATGGGTACCTGCTTCATGCACGGAACAGAGGGGTAGATTCAAGACAGGAGGATGTGAGTATGGGGTTGAAGGATTACAGACTTAGACTGTCAGTCCTATTTTATGGATCTGTGGGAGAATGAGGGTGTGTGTGGACTGGGTCTTGCTTGGTTTTGATGTGATCTTTGAGTGTGCCCCAATACCACCTCCTTCATCTCCTAGGGTGAGAGAGTGTCACATTTTTTACCCTTTTTTCATGCTAACCTGTCAAGCCTTGGTTTCTGACCCATTGTGCAGTTCTCCCAACTGACCACTGGATTGGACCCTGGGTGATGGCTTCTCTGGGTCTCTTCGGCTTTGCCTTATAGATGCTGCCATCTGTGACTTCCATAGCCTCGGTTAGTCGGACTCAGTTGGTTCTTCATCACTGTCCCTGCTCATGTGTGCCTCTGCCTGTCCTCTACCATGTCATTTTGGCAAAACATTAAGTACCATCTTTCAGGTAGATAGCTGTTGAGCCCATTGGTAGTGATAGAGAACACCTGGCCATTGAGTTAGAATGATCAGATTTTCAAATACTGTGACATATCAGTATCTGGATTAAGATCAATGATTGTGTGACTAAAAACACCCTCTAGATGAAGGCCACCTGTTTGAAGCTGAATACCCATAAGACCAAAAATGTGATCTCTGGGACGAGCACTGCTGTGTGGGATTCCACCTGGTGGCCAAAAGAGCCAAGACCAACACCCCCACACACCACCCTTGCCAAGAACCTCAGGATCGCCATTGACAGCAAATATGACATGACTGCCCAAGTCAACGCCATCACCATCTCATGCTTCCATACCCTGAAGATGCTGAGGAAGATGGCTCCCAATCAGCACCTAGAAAACTGTCACACACACACCCTTGTCATGTGCATGCTGGACTACATGAACATCCTCTATGTTGGCATCAACAAGAAACTCACCTGAAGGCTGCAGGCCATTCAGAAGTTGGTGGCCAAGATCACATACAAAAATTCAAGCTGAACTCACATCACACCACACCTGAAGGAGTTCCAATGACTCTCCATACACAAACAACCAAAATTCAAACTCCTCACCCACACTTTCATGGCACTATATAACACTGGACAGTATACCTCAACAACCACTTCCGCTTTCATAAGCCTTCCAGACATCTCCACGTGTCTGGACTCCTATTTACACAAATTCCATGAATTCAGAAAAACAGATCGATCTGACAGTCACACGTTCTACTACATTGCTCCTACACCATGGAGCAACCTTCCTCCACACATAGGAGCCTCCTCCTCACTTCTTGAATTCTGCAAAAAGTTGAAGACATGGCTTTTTTTTTTTATTCAAATCTATTTTTATTTTAAACACAGCGTTAAGCCTACAACCTCGTGTCGAGGCCGGCCGCGTATAGGGTAGCTCTTGTGGTTCTGCGCCCGCTTGGGCGAAAGAGGATCTTTAACACAGCGCCTTGCCTACAACCCTCCAAGGAGGGCCGTCCGCGTGGCTTAGGGACGTGTTTCGCGGGGGCTTGTCGCAAGCGAGCGCATATCCGCTTTGCAATGAGGGTATCTGGCGGGCAACCAGCCCAACTGTCTCAAACAGCCTAACAGGGCACAACTATCTCATAGAGAGACGGAGGCCAGAGTGGCAAGTAGGAAAAAAGAAAGAAGATGAGTCAAGGGGGCCTGAGAGTAGGCAAAGAAAGGGAGAGAGGGTGGTGGGTACGCGCGGCATGCCAGGGTGTGGGGCATGGGGGGGCGCGCGTGGCAGCAGCAGCAACTATAGTGTGTATGACATTCAAGGGTCTAGCCTGGCAGGGTCCGCAGGGACGAGTGCGTCCTTGAAGAGGTGTAGAACGCGGAGTCTAGGAGGCATGTGGCGCGCATATTCTGTGGAGCAGTGGTGCCGCACTAAGGGTTCCCAAACCGCTTTGAAGCGTGTGTCCCGCGCCTGTAACCGTGCCGTGAGCAGTTCCATTGCTAGGACCTGCCAAAGGCGCACAAACCAGGAAGCTATGGGTGGCGCCTCCGTTCGCTTCCAGTATAGGGCGATGAGTTGTTTAGCTGTACCCAGCATCTGGAGCGCAAGGATCCAGTTGCTGCGGGTGAGTGCCTTGAGTGTGGTAGGTCGAATGCCGAGTAGAACCGTGCTCACAGCCCCGGGCAGGGGAAAACCCAGTACCCCTTTGATGTGGCTAAGCACCTCCTTCCAGAAAACAGCCAGGGTCGGACACGTCCACCATATATGCACAAAGTCACCAGTCGCAGAACCACATCTCCAGCACATCGGCGAGGCATTAGGGAACATCTTGCTAAGGCGTAATGGGGTATAGTACCATTGAGTGAGCAGTTTGTAGGCGTTTTCCCTCTGCGGGAAACTGCGGTATATCTTGGGTATATCTCGCCATAATCCGTTCCATTGGGAGATGTCGATGTCTGTGGCTGCCGCTAGTTGCCATTGCCTCTGGTAGGGGTGAGCGGGCGTCGATGCAGGGTGCCGCAGTATGTAGTATATTTGCGAGATCAGCCTCTTCAGCCCCCCAAGGGAGCGCGCCAACTTCTCAAAGGGCGTGTAGGCCCGAGTGGCCGCTTGGTACATGTCGTCCCCCGTGGTCCAGTGGCGTAGCTGAGCGTGCTGTAAGCCAGCCGTCAGCGGTACCCTAAATTCCTCCCTGCAGTCCTTCCAAGTTTTGGGAGAGCCCCGAGGAAAAGATCCCCAACGACTCTGCAGTCCCCTTGCGTCCAATTTTCGAACGCCCGAGACCGGTAGGCCGGGGGGAACTGTGGGTTCCCCGCTATCGGGGTGTGCGGGGATGGGAAGGTAGTGAGACCCCTAGACACTGCTACACTATCCCAGATATCCAAGACCGTTGTTGTGGGGACCGCCATGTACGCACTTCTGGAGCGTGCTGTCCGTGGAAGCCAGGGCAGGTCCCATATGGTATGTCCTGTGACCGCCCGATCCATATGGAACCAATGTTTGTCGCTTTTGCGTGCGCCCCACTCCACCACGGAGCGGAGATGCGCTGCCCAGTAGTAGTGCACCAAATTGGGGCATGCCAGGCCGCCTCTATCTCGTGGCTCCATAAGAACCCTCTGCGAGAACCGGGGGCGCTTCCCGCCCCAGATGAAGGACGTGATTTCGCGCTGAAGGCTTTGAATGCAGTGGAGCGGAATAGGGGTGGGCAGACATTGGAATACGTATAGAATTCTAGGGAGGATCGACATTTTAACCGCGTTGAGGCGCCCCAGCCAAGAGAGCATCAGAGGCTTCCACTTCCGAAGGTCCTCTAGCACTGCTTTGCGGCACTCCGTCCAGTTTACCGAGGACCAAGAGTCCAAGTGGGATGTTAGGGTAAGGCCCAAGTACTTGATGTGATTCTCTGTCCATTGGTAGGGCACAGCCTTCCTCAGGGTTGGGATTTCCTCCGCAGGGATGGTGAGGTTGAGCGCCCAAGATTTAGTGTGATTTATTTTAAGACCCGACGCCTGTTCATATAGACAGAGCGCCTCGTGGACCGCTGGTATGGACTCACTAGGGCGCGTGAGGGTGAGGATCAGGTCGTCAGCAAATAGGGCCACCTTGTTGTCTCTCCCCCCGTGGCCATGCCATGTATTCTAGGGTCGCGCCTGATCATTGCCGCAAGTGGTTCCACCGCGAGGGCGAACAGGAGCGGCGAGAGTGGGCACCCCTGCCTCGTGCCTCTGTGTATCGTTAGCGGTGGCGTTAGTTGGCCATTTACTCTGATTCTGGCTTGTGGCCCTAGGTATGGGGCCATGATACTCGCTATCATTTTGGGACCTAGACCGAGCTTCTGGAGTACCTCTTTCAGGAAGGCCCAGTCCACCCGATCAAAGGCCTTCTCCGCGTCAAGTGAGAGAAGGCAAGCCGGGATGCCCCAATGCCTCACCTTGCCTACTAGATGCGCCAGTCTGCGTATATTGTCCGCCCCCTGCCGGTCCCGGATGAACCCCACCTGGTCCGGGTTCACCAACCCTGGCATGTATGGGTCGAGTCGTTTAGCCAGTATCTTGGTATAGATCTTTAGGTCGGTGTTCAGGAGGGCGATAGGGCGGTAGGAGGCACATAGCGCAGGGTCCTTCCCTGGCTTCGGTATCAGTGCAATCTCCACCATTACCATATCTGGGGACGGGCTAGATGCGTCCGAAAAAGAGTTGTATAGCCTCAATAGGTAGGGACGAAGTTGAGTCTGAAAGAGTCTGTAAAAGGTCAGTGGCAAGCCATCTGGCCCAGGCGTTTTCCCCGTGGGAAGATCTTTAATAGCCGCTGAGACCTCATCTTCCAGTATGGGCTCTTCCAGCTCTGTCGCGCATGCCGGCGGTAGCGGAACCCCCTCATAGTCAGCGAGTACGGCCACTCGTGCTTCCACTGATGTGGGTTCCCCCGCGTATAGGGAGGTGTAGTAGGTCACAAAGGCGTCCTGTTTGGCTCTTTCCGTGACGGCTCTAGAGCCGTCCTGACATTGTATATTGGCAATATGGGCTCTGGCTGCTCTCGCCCTCAGTCTTCCTGCCAGCAGGCGCCCCACCTTCTCTCCTCCCTCATAATATTTTTGTTTTAATGCTAGTAGGGAGTGTTCCGCCTTGTTGGTGCGCAGGAGTCGAAGCTGCCCCCTAAGGTTAGCTAACATTCTCCTGGACGCCAAGGAAGGCCGGTCTCTGTCCTGCGCCTCCGCCTGTTTGATCTCACCCGCTAGGTCAGTTTCCAGCTTATAGGCTGCCCGTCTCCCCGCTATACCAAGGGAGGTGATGTGGCCCCGTATGGTGGCCTTAAAGGCATCCCACACTACCGGGAACGACGTTTCCAAGTTGTCGTTAATGGCGAAGTACGAGTCTATGGCTTCCCAGGTGCTGTTGCAATGTAAGAACGTTCCTGCAATGGCCTTATACCTTAATTATGCAAATCCATCTATAAATCTTCTAGTAGGGTGGTGAGTACAAACAACATACTAAATTAATTCAAAACATTACAAAGTTTATTTTTTCATTTTTTTCAGTTCATATAAATACTGTTTTTCATCCAAAAAATCACAGAAGAAATAATTTCAATTCATATCAAAAAATCTAGACAAAAACAGTTGAATTATAAATAAGTGCAACACAGATAATATATAAAATTAATTACCCCTTGGTGACAAACATATCTCTCAACATACTCACGTGCTAACAATCATACCACACTCAACCTCATACTCAAATGGAGAAAGGAACTGAATAGACAGTAAGCAGAATAACAAATGCTAGAATATTGGCCACCAGATGTACTATTTGGCCATCGCTTCCCAGGTGCTGTTAACATCCTCCGGGTCCCGAAGAACGTTCGGTGGGAGGGTCCATCGTCGCTCCCGTGGGGTGTGCGCTAATGGATCCTGTAGTGATAATTCCACATGTGCATGGTCCGAGAGCGAGATATCCGAGATGGCAGCCTTCAGCATGTCTCGGGTCAGGTCTAGAGAGGTAAAGATGTGATCGATACGCGAGTAGGTGCGGTGTGAGTGCGAGTAAAAAGTATAGTCACAGACTCCTGGATTATGGTAACGCCACGCATCGACGAGTCCCAGGTCTGTAATTTGCGCCCGTAGCGTGGATGACATTGCGCCCGCGCCGCTAAACGCAGCCTCCCCGCGGTCTATTTCTGGGTCCCACACTAGGTTGAAATCCCCGCCCGGGATTGTACGCGGTTCGCCTGCCTGGAATTGCTCCCGCAGGAGCGACTGGAGATATTTATCTTGCGACTGGTTGGGTGCATATATATTGCCTAAAGTGAACTGTACCCCTCCCACCTGCACCGCAGCTCGAAGGAAGCGTCCATCACCACTCTTGTAGGGTTTGGTGGATCCCCGCCTAATGCCAGCTCTACACAGGATTGCCACCCCCGCCGTTTTAGTGTCAGCCGATGCCCAGAATTGTGTGGGGTATCTGGGGTGTGCCATGCGTCTAGTGTCCCCCAGCAAAAGGTGTGTCTCCTGAAGGAAGATGATGTCAGGGGAGTGATGGAGAAGGTAGCGCCATACCTGATTCCGCTTATTAGGGGAGTTAAGCCCTTTGACATTGAGCGTCAGGACTTTTAGGGGTTTGGGAACGTTTACCGCCATGTCGCTAAGGGGGTAGGAGCCGCCTCTTCGCCTATCACCCTCCACCCTGCGGATTGAAGGGATTTAGCCACCCCCACCTGCCGCTGTCGCGCAGATACCTGCAGTAGTCTCCAGACCACCATACTTCACAGAGGGAGAAGGGCCCAAGTACAGGGGAAGCTCAGGGGAGAAGTAGAAAAAGCAGAGCGAGCAGGAAAATAGAAAGTACATAGAAGATATACAACCATAACAGGCCAACAGGGCCATGGCATAATGTCCCAGGTTCCGGGCATCCTCTACCCGAGGGTTCGGATGATCTCAGGAATGTCACTTCCTATGGGACAAAGTGGGGGGTGTTCTACTGAGGATATGGGTCTCGATTGTCCCGAGGCCCGTCTGCCCCGCTGTCCATGGCGGATTCGGGGGTAGTTAACTCAAGTACATCGCAAAGGCAGGTGTGCCGTACCAGTCGGCCCAGAAGCGTCGGGCCCCCGCAATGAGGAGTCAGTTCCCAAACGGAGAGGCCGCAGGCTCACAACCGCTTTCAAGGGAATAAGCGTACTCTATAGTGTCGTGCCTGACCTGGAGCGCAGGGCAGGCGGCAACCGGAGAGGCACAGAGTCAACGCTCTCCGCCAAGGCGTATGGCCCCCCAGAGGCCGCAGGCAATCAGGAGTCCTTGTCCGCTACGTCACTGGGTATAGACCCGCTAGGTTGCCTTCCACGGTCGTCTGTAGGGGAGCGAGGTCATTCCATGGCGTCCATCTCGGTCGCGGATGTAGAGGACTTCAATCAGGGAGTGCGGCGGTGTTCTCCTCACAGGTCGCTGACCACCCAGGGCCGGGAGCCATTCTGCTGCACGTCACGGAGTGGGAGGCTTCGAGGTGCGACCCTCGCGGTCGCCTTCGAGGGAGCGGATGTGCTCTATGATGTCCTGCTTGGCCTGAGATGTGGAGCAGTCATCCACTGGGGGGGTTCGGCAACGCCGATTGACCGTGGTCCAGTCCGGTCGAGCCGGAAGTCTCTCCTGACGCTTGGGACGGGAGGGGCTGTGCTCCGGGGATTCCGAGAGTCGAAGCAATGTTGCCGCCTCGCGATAGGAGCGGATGACTCTGCGCTTGTCTTCCCAGCGAAAGATGAGGGCAAAGGGATGTCCCCATTGGTAGGGAATGTCGAGGGCCCGCAGCTTCTCCGTCACCGGGCGGAAGACCTTCCGTCTGTGCAGGGTGTTAGGGGCCAGGTCTTGGAAGATTTGAATCTTGTGCCCTCTGTAGCGTAGGTCCGGCTTGTCCCTCGCCGCTTTCAATATGGCCTCTTTCTCCGTGAAGTAGTGCACTCGGGTTATAATGTCCGGGAGGAGACCCGACCTGCCTCCCGCCCGAACACTCGATGAGCACGGTCCAAGAGCGGAGGGGGGGCTTCTTCGTTGCCCCACACCTCGTGTAGGAGTTGGGCCACATAGGCAATGGCGTCTGTCTCTTCCTCCCCGAGTGGCACACCCCGTATACGGAGGTTGTTGCGGCGCCCCCTATTTTCAAGGTCCTCCTGCTTGACCTGGAGCTCGATGTTTTGTTCCTCCAGGTTCACCACTCGTTGCCATAGTTGCTCCAGATCTTCTGTGCGTGTATCGACAGTCTTCTCAAGTCCATCAACCCTGTCTCCCAGCTCTGTCACCTCCTTACGCAGCTCTTTGGCGCACGAGTGCACTTCCGATCTCAGGGACCCGATCTCCGATTTCAGGTCTGCCATGAAAGAGGACATGAAGGCCTGGGTCACTGGAGGGGAGTCCACAGCAGGCGGTGGCACTTCTTCAGTTGACGCTGACGCTCCAGCTTTGCCCCACATGGCAACTACCGATGTGCCCTTAGGCGCCGCCGCCGGGTCCGTCCTGCCCCCCCTGCCGCGGGTCATCGTCGATCCGGAACGCAAAGTCCAGCCACCCGGTGTGTCCCAAGTCGCCGTGGGCGTGAGTCCTCTGTGTCGCTGTAGCAGTGTGGGGGGATAGTCAGTACTCCACCGAAGGCCCTCTCCCCTCTCAGGCACCTCCTCGCCTGTAGATCTGCTCTGTCCGGCAAGTGAAATTCAGGCCTGAGTCTTCAGGAGTCCTTAAGGAGCCACCAGTGCGTGAGGGGTCTGTCGCGGTGGTCAGCCCTCTTCTTAGAGCCAAGGCCACTGTGCCGCAGCTGAGGCGCGCCCCCGCCCCCTCACCACTATTGTTGAAGGGGTACTCACTCAACTCTGGTAGTCTCTCCCCCCTGCTCCGGAGCAGCCAGCCAGGCTGTGGGGTGCAGACACCAGAAAGCTCAGCGGTTCTCCCAGTCCGCCGACTATGCTGCACCCCCCAAGTAGTCGGGCTACACACCGCCTGCAGCACTGTCGAGTAGCCAGGCCCAGTCCGACCCACCGGTGGGGGGAAAAGTGTTCAGGCCGCCCCGCAGCCTCCCGGGCAGTGCCGTCCGCTCCAGAGTCCGTTCTGAGGCGGGGGGGAGTGTTGCAGGTCCAACGTGGGTCCGCTGGCTAGGACAGCAGGGTTGGGTCGCGGTGGAGGGCCCAGGCCAGTGTGCACCTCGCCAGACAGGGCCCCGTCTCTCCCCGCCAGGTCAACAGCGGCACCCGGGGTGGAGGCACCCAGCGAGGAAGGCAAGATGGCGGACAAGGCCCAGGTCTCTCCGCAGGCAACCGCCTCCTCAGACCCCCGGGCAGCGCCCCCGCCCGAAAGCAGTAGCACGGTGGCCTCAGGCCCAAGGCAGTCCGATGGTGGGACAGGGACCCGCTGTGGCACTTGAGTCGGGGCCCTGTCCACCCAACCCCAGTGGCAGCGTGATTTGGAGGGGCCTACTCCCAGCGCCCGACCCCGCTTCAGGCTCAAGAGTCCAGGGCACATCCGTCGGCAGGCTGGTGGCGGGCACTTCGGAGACAGCTCTCCAGGTCGTCCCTGCAACCGCTCGTGGTCCCGCAGCAGGGCTCCGCAGCAGCAGGCCAGCCGATGGTCTCTCCACGCCAGTTGCGGCCTTACGCCTCCGCCAAAGCCGGGGTCTCACGCAATGTCTGCAGCCGGGCGCCTGCAACGCCCCTGCCAGGGGGTCGCCTCTACGTCGGCTGCCTCTTCCTCTCCGGTCTCTGGGCCCCTGGCGCGCAGTCGGCAGCCGGGGATTCCGTCGCAGGAGACTGCCTGCTCATCCGGTCTCCGTTTCGGCTCAAGGAGTTGTCCGCTAGGGAATCGCAGTCTGGGTGCCAGCCGCCGGGCTCCTTAGCAAAATGGCGGGAGCGCCCCGGCAGGCAAGCGTTCAGGTCTGTAGCTGGCCCCAGCTGGGTCTCCCGCACCGGAGCGATTTCTCCGGAGGTCACCTCGCGTCCAGGGTATAGTTAGCAGGCGGGGTTCCCCAGAAAGCCCCCCGAATTCCGCTTATGATGGCTAATTAAGGCAGCGGGGTGACGGAGCTCGCTGGAGATGCGCCCGTTCACATCGCCGCCTTGTCCACGCCCCCCCAGACATGGCTTTTTGAGGAGGCATTCCTGCCTGGGGTGCACCGAGCAGACTGTCGGTTTGGCCAGTAGGGTACCTGCTTCATCCGCCAGCCGTGTGGTGCCGCACCGGGCCGCTGCTCGGGTCACAGGACCTCATGGCACTAGAGCAGCTAGAGGGCGTCATCCCACCATTCGCAGGGGTGGCGCACTGCCTGAGGGGTCTGCCGGTAAGACCCGAGGAAGGTTCCTGTGGTGGCTCCTTGCTCCCATCCCCGCATTATGCACTATTGGGCCTGTTGTGGTGCGCCGGCTTCCTTTACGGAGTCCTTGAGTTCTTGCCTCTGGGTGATTTCTCGTGCGGGCGGGGACGGGGTTTGTAAACTTTTGTGGCCTGGATGCCGAGGTTGCAGGGTTGTGGTCACCAAGCTGCACATGACCCGGTAGCGCTGGGGTCGTGCCCCTCTCATGCGACACATTTCTGAGATTTAGCCGCTTGCCAGGGGACTAGCGCCACGGTCCTGGTTGGGGACCCAGCCGGGGCTCCAGTTGGGAACCCGCGGGCCTGCTGGCACCCCCACTGGTGGCCTAGTGGGTTAATTGGACCCTGTAGAACCAGGAGACAGGGTTTCGACTCTAACCTCCCAATTGTAACAAAACATGCTATGGGAGCTGTCTCCTGGTGAGCTTACTTGTCTGCCCACATTCTCCTGAGAGCCCTTGCCATGTCGCTCGGGGGAACGCCTTTTGCGTGCCCCCCCCCCGGGTGGCCTGCTGTGTTGCCTGTTCTAATGGGCGCCACGTAGGTGACAGTGCACCACCTCCCAGGTCCCCTACTATACATGCTGCCTCCAGCTCAGGCCTCAGCCAATCACAGCCTCAAGTAGGGACGTGTCATTGGTGCATGGTCAGATGGTGTGTGTGCGGCGAGCTGGTGGCTGTACGATGTGTCTCCGCATAGACTGGTGTGTTATTGTCTGAACTAACAGCACAGCCCTCCTCCTTCCTTCCCTTGATTGCATCCGGGGTAACATTTTCAGGCCGAGCTGGTGGCTGCGGCCACCGCATGTTGGTCTGCTTTGTCTGATAGTGGGGCCAAGGGGAGCGGCGCATGCGGAGGGCCTGTGGCCTGGCGCGCCCGGGCCCAGACGAGAGTGGTAAGATCGATTTTGGGAGTGTTCAATGTTATGGACTCGACTCTCCATGTAGTGCACTTTTGCTTGCCCTGATACCCTGGAAGGCAGCTTTCCCTGGGGTTTTCCTCTACCTCCACTGGCTCTATTGTTTTGAGCCCAGGCTACCTCATATTCTCTGCTGGGCTGCTCTTTCCTCAACGGCGCACACAAGATTTTCTTTGCCCTTTGCTGCCAGTCTATTCGCTTTGGCACAGACCTCATACTTGTTTGGGGAGAGGATTGTTTTCACGAGGGACATGTGTGCGCTGTCTCTTGCACATCCTCTACATGTATCTGGGCCCAGATTCTCACGCAGGCTGCAGCGCGTTCAGGAGGGTGCGAAGTTGCTGCTCGGCGATTCAGTGCTAAACACCCTGAGCTTAGAAGGTACAGTAGGGAGTTCTAAAGCTGAATACACTTTGTGGCTTAGTTCGTTATAGCTCCTGTCTGACAAACAGGAGATCCTGAGTTCGGATCTCAGCAATGCCTTGTGTTTGGAGCTTAATAGTGCTTCCCAAGTCCTAACCATTAGCTCCTGCCCCCTGAGCACCTGTGTAGGAGTGCTGGCATCTCGGTGACCGCCGGGCATGGTCAGATGCAGCCAGGCTCAGCTGTTGTCTCTGACAGGCCAGGGGCCTATCTCCCATGAAGTCATGAAGAAGATTGTTTTAGTGTGTGTTTATACACACACCAAGTGATAGAGGCCTCCCACCTCGTTAAGCGGGGCTCTGAAAGTGCCGGATGTAGGCCGTGTGGAGGGGTGTGCCAGGTGTGTGTCGCAACTGGCCTGCTGCTGGCTCCAGCCATGCTGTGCTCATTGTGGATCCCGCTGCGGGCATTCACGGGCGCCTCTGTGTGGGCCTGATTGGGGAAAGCCATGCAGGGCTCCACCGCCGAGTGTTGGATCCGTCAATGTGAGTGGGATCACAGGCAGCTGGGTTGTGTGCGCATTCTTATTGGGCTGGCAGTGCCGGGGGTTCTCACGCACGTTCTTCCCTGTGTACCCCAGGCATATCCTGCAGCAAGCTTTACCTTGCACCCCCGGTGGGCCCAATGCCTGGCAATGCAGGTGTCCACGAGTGAGTACATCCTCACTAGGAGAGCACAGCACTCTGCAGCACTAATTAATGTCTGCCACTTCACTGACATATGCTTAATGTGTAGCAGGTAACCACCATGTTGGAGAGGCTGGCTGAAGCTGGCGACGTGTTAGGGCAAAGGCACATACCATCGGGCTAGGTCCCACTGTTTGAGGCAAATCTTTCACAAGGGGTGAATATTGCTGGCTTGGAACAGAATTTGTATTGCGGTGGTACCATAGGGTGTTGGTGCAACTTGGTGGCACTGTTGCTTGCTTGACTGAACATGGATAATTGGGGCTTGTTCACTTTATCGATCGGGTGGGTCGCTGTCCCATGCAACTAGGGCTGGGGTGGTCTGTTAGTGGATTTGTTGAGCTAATTCTCAGTGGTTCTGCCAAATAACTATTTCACTGGGATTTTGGAGTGGATGTTGGAGTTGGAGGATCATGGCACAAGCATGGGCAGTGGCCTGTATGGCCTGGCCGCCCATGGGGTGCACGGGACTCGAGTAGGGGGACTGGCATATGGCATCTAGCAGGGTTATCCCCATCTCTCACCTTTCATCAGTGATGCCCATGGACATGGGAGGCTACAGTTTGCGTCGGTGTGGTGTTTTTGTGGAACTTATATGCCTTGGGAAATGATTGAGGGATGAAGAACCGGGTTATTTAAGACCCGGCGGCACCAGGGGCACGCCCAAAGTCTTCGGGTTCACCTGTCTTAGAATACAGAGACACGGGATTCTTCGTGGTGACGTCAAAGATCGAATCTATTGACTGCAGCCAGTAACAGAAGTCCTAGAAATCATCACGGTATGAGTCCTCAGGAGACTGCTCAATTTTACAAAGCAAGTCATCCCTTTTTATGCAAAAAATCACATTTCAGACAAATACCTAATATTTACAAACTGTCCAATCACATGTGTCCACACCAAAGGTATCACATGACAGTAAAACCCACTTTTCAGTTGCCCAGCCCATGATCAATCATCGGTCAAACCCAACATTCTTCTTTAGACGGACCAAACAGACCCATAACAAGACGGCCACGACCCATATCATAAATAGACCATAAAGAGAGAAACAGAAAACAGGTGGAAGTAGGATAAGGCATATTTGTGTGCAATAAAACTTTACGATGTCCTGTGCTCTGATCCTTAATCTTGATCAGCTACCGGGCGAGGAAACTAGTTCATCAAGGTCAGCTTCAGGCAACGAGGTCAGTTCACTTGGTTCATCCATAAGTCAGCGCGAACCTCAGCTAAAGGGCATAGGTCTTAAAAGAAAACTCATTCAGTCGCAGCCATCGGCCTATGTGAGGGCAACCACAAAATGGCTGCCTTACACGGAATGAGAACTATAGTTCACAATGGAATCTTTAAATACACAGTGAATCCTTGTGTGCAACATGACGGAAACACTCGTACTTGCTGAACTCATTAGTTACGGTTCACTGCTACCAAAATCGTAACGGAACCAGAACATCAAACACGGGTTCAGAATTCACGGAACCTCAGATCCTCCTTTTGCCCTCACATAGGCAATTACTCAGTCTAGATCGGAGTCGATGTCAATTCTCATCAGATCACCAAGGTGCTGTTGAAGCATTATCTTGTTTCTCTGTGCATCTCTCGAGACAGGCGGTCCCCTGAAGCACATAGTAGCACAAAGGCCACATATGGCCGGACCGCACCGTACACAGAGACAACATGAGAAAAGAACCGCAAGAGCCGCACCAATGATTATCAGAAGCTTCCATCCCCAAACGGATAACAGTCCCCAAATCCATCCAGTTAACGACCAATCTCCTTCGTTCACATGTATAGACTAGGAGATCTTATGTAACTTGGAAATAGCCTTGTATACCGTCGGAGCATTATCTGGGATAAAAACGCAGCAACTGGATTGGATCACTTTACATACTCCACCTCAATCTGCGAGTATGACGTCTAAAACCATACGATTCTGTAACGTCATAAGGCGATCCGCTTGAAGCTCAGCTGTCAGATTACTAAGGGCACCGGCAGTTTCGTTTATGGTGGATTCAACCATTCTCGTCAATTGCCGTAAGCCCCTACTGTTAGCCATAGGTCCCCAAAACGGTAGGAAACCCTTAAAGAAGTCTCCCACATCCTGTCCAGCGGTATCTTCCCGATCGAAGACACCTCTAACAACTCTTGTCTTGTGGAAATCTGCAGCGGCAGTATACGTAGGAGGCAACAAGTATCCAACATAACACGTTCCTGAAAAATCAGGGGGCAACCATGTATATGCTCTGTTGTAACAAACAAAATACGTGCCCTTAGCTGCCAAAAACGGTAGGGAAGATTGAGACGTAAAAACATACGTCTGGGTACAAACACTCTTCCCCAGCTGAGCTTTTGGATTTTTGCCATTACCTTGCAGACAAAATTGACCTCGGTGGGGTACGATCCAAATCGGGGGTGACCTCTTTCGTTTCTGCTTTTCACTCAGACTAACACTGTATCCGGTCGTGTTCCATCCAACATAAGCCGATAACTCTTCCTTGGGAATAGTCCTATACGTAACTCCCTTCACCAAGGCTTGATTACTCAAGTTATCTCTCATGCAATGCAGAGGATAGACTTCCAGGGCATAAATGAACATCGTCTGAAAAGCCCATAACGACCCATACGGTAAGATCAGATAGGGAACAACTCTATCTGTAGTATGTGGCATAAGACCACACACCCAACAATTAGTAATGTTCACTGCCAACTGATGTTGATGCAGTAGCTGTACGAATGTGTTATGTACAAATTCCGACCTTCTAATCTGCTCGTGTTCGGGTAAGATATGAAAAGAATGCAAAGAAGTAGTAGTAGGAAAGGTCGTAGGTTGGGAAATGGGTGCAGAAGTCAATTGAGTAGAAAAGACAATCCAACCCACCAAAGTTAACGTCATGCTAAAAAACATCAGGATACATGTAATCAGAAAATATTTGCTATGCATTATTCTACACAGTCTCATCTTAAAGTTCATTTTCTCAGCAGCTCTCTCAAACTCAAAAAACTCCATCCTCTAACTGGGCTGTTCGCGGCGGTTGGTTTTCTTCTGCTAAGGAGTGCGTCTGTCAGTCCAGGGAACGCCCTAGGACCAACGAGAACCGTCGACCTTGTGTCTACACGGCTGCACTCCCAAGTCTTTACACCGCGACCCTACAGCTGGACCCGGATGGCGGTTGCCAAAAAAAAAAGAAAAAGGAAGATCAAAACAGTTTTTCGGCTGAGAGAGTGCGGTTCCGAAATCAAAAAGGAATTATTTATTCATTATTTCTAGGTCGTAGATTATAATGGTTTTTCCCAGGCTCTGTCTGGTTTTTAAATAACAGTTCAGGCTCGGTGGTGTCCAATCTCAAAGATGAAGGCACACTGCTTGTAAGACATCATCATCTTCCTTCTCAGACCCTCACCATACCAACTCAGCGTCGCTAAACGGTGTGAACTTCGGCAAGCTTTCAGTCTTAGAATCTGCAATACCATCACGGATCCACTGGTCGTACGGCAGAGGCAAAGGTGCCTTCTTACAATGTACGCCGTGGATCCAATTTTTCTTCCCAAAGACTTTCACAGAGGTTCTCGTAGCCAACAGTACTTGGTGAGGGACTGTCCAGCGGGGCTGGTCATTTTTGGTCCGTTGAAAATTTTTCATGAGGACCCAGTCACCGGGATTGATGGTGTGACCTGGGTCCACAGAGGCTGGTGGTAAGTTATCGTGAACCTGTTGATGCAAGACACGCAATTTAGCCGTTAGGTGATACAGATAGTCCACCAACACAGGATAGTCAATATCACTAAATTTCGTTGGTCTCGGCACTCCCCACACATTTGCCGGTCGACCAAAGACTATTTCATACGGACTAAGTCCGATTCGGGAATGCACTGTAGTTCTAGTTGACAAAAGTGCCAACGGCAAAGCATCGGGCCATTGGAGACCAGAACTTGCCTGAATTTTGGCTAACTTTAGCTTCAAAGTGCCATTGTAGCATTCCACTAAACCGGCTGATTGGGGATGATTTGCAGCATGAAATTTCTGTTTGATGCCCAAACCCTCACACACTCTCTTCATAATCTTCCCCACAAACTCACTTCCAATATCACTCCACACCATCCTTGGCAATCCAAACCTAGGGAAATATTCTTTGAGCAAGACTTTAGCTGTGGACGAGGCAGTATTATCTTTTAGGGGGTATGCCTCTACCCATCTAGAAAAGGTACAAACAACTACAAGGACGTATTTCAAGTTGTTGCATCTTTCCATGTGGATAAAATCCAATTCCAGAACCTCGAACGGATACGTCGGAGGCGCAAAGTGACCTGCTGGAGTTGGAGTTCCCTTACCTGGATTATACATCAAACACACCATACAATTCTTGACCACGTTCTCAGCACATTTAGGAATTACAGCATTCTGCCATACTGGAGCCAACAACTTACAAATTCCTTTCGCACTAATGTGAGACAACCCATGTGCCATCGTAACCACCGCAAGCACATACGCATCTGGCAACATCCATCTTTGGTGTTCTGATAACTCAACCCAACAACCAGTCGAATCCAATCTTCCCGTAGTTTCTCTCCACACACTTTTTTCATTTTCAGTGGCTTCAGCCTGGATTGATTTCACACTCTCGGTTGTATCTTCACACATTCCAGCTGCACCAATCCATCTCGCAGGGCCTGCAACATACATTCGACTCATCACATTTCTCGCTGTTTCTTTCACGACTTCATCCGCAAACGCGTTACCACGACCAACATCATCCGTAACTTTCCGATGAGCACTACACTTCACGATCGCGACTTGCTTCGGCAAAGTAAGTGACTCAAGAAGCTCATTCACCAACTGCCCATGTTGGATCTCAGTCCCATGGGATGTGAGAAATCCCCTTTCTTTCCACAAACGTCCAAAACTGTGGCACGACAATTTTATTAACCTCTCGAAGGTCGATCACAAACCTATAGACAGGTGGCTGAGAAGAGTCAGTGCGCTTCAGGACAGGCAAAACGGGGCTGTTACACACATTACCTCTCGTTTCTTCAATCACACCTTTCTCAATCAAATCATAAATGATTGCTAAAAGCGCTCTTTCACCATCGCTAGAAATCTTGTATTGGGGAATACGTGGTAATTCAACATTCGCTTTGAGTGTTACAACATAAGGTGGAATCTCCAAAAGACCCATATCATTAGGACCAGTAGCCCAAAGAGTATCAGGGAGAGAACGCAATTCCAGTGGAAGCCGATCTTTAGACAAATACATTGGAGAGATCACTTTCTTACCCAATGTAAGTTGTACTCCCGAAGGAGAACAATGCAATGTTGCACTCAACCTTTTCAACAAATCCAAACCCAACAAATCCTCACCACAACCTGTCGTTAAAATGAGAGGTGCTTCCAACTCACAAGGCCCTATAGAAAGAGACAAGGGACTAGAAACTGGATTACGAACTGGGGCTCCAGAGAATCCTACCGAAACATTCGTTAAGCCAGACAAAGGTGTACCAGGGAGTTTAGAGTGCATAATAGACTCTTTGCTGCACCAGTATCCAAAAGAAAAGGCTCTACCACACCCGATGTGGCTACTGCAACATAAGGCCCACTCTGATCTACTGGAACCAACACTACTCCCTCTCTTTGTCCATGGCTGTCCTAGCAATCATTATAGTCAGCATTCTCACTCTCAACATAGTAGTCATCAGCATAGTACTGAGTTGACTGGCCAGATGCAATTTTCTGTTGATCAAAATAATTCATAGAATTTTGTGAGGGAAAGGAACGTTCGTTCTGAGGAAACGCACCACGTCCTCTACCCCTTGACACTTGCTGGAAACCACCACGACCCCTCGGGCCGGTATACCATTCGCGCGCTGAAGTAGAACAGGACACTCATTTTTATAATGACCCTCCTCCTTACAATACGCACACTGATTCAGGCCCAAAGGTGGCCTTGGAGGGAAATACCCAGCTTTCTGTTGCGGTCTCTGAAACGATGGAGGTTGCTGAAACTGTGGGCTTTGCTGTAACTCTTGTTGATTTGAGCGAGGCGGATACGCCTGCTGCAAAAGAACCTTTGTCTTTAAGTCTTTTGTCTTTTTCTCTACTCTTTCTTTCTCGTCCTTATCCCTATTCTCATAGTACTGTGCAGTCGCCAATATCTGGCCCGACGAGGAAACAGCCCAAGAACTCTCAGAATCTTTTAACTTATTACGCAGTTCAGGAAGTAAGTTAAAGACAAACTTATCTACGAACAATCTTTGGCCACCTTCCGTACTCATATCCTGACCACTGTGATCTATAAATGTCTCTTCAAACCTAGTGAAGAAATCAGATACACTTTCGTCCTTCTTCTGCTTACATGCTGCTAACTTGTCCCAATGTACTCATAACGCTGGCATCATCGTTTTCATAAGATCTATAATTCTACCAGGTAGATCTGCCACTAGAGGCCCAGGCTTAGCTCCACCAACCTGTCTACCATCCGCAGCAGCGATATTCACCCATGTATCACCTAACTCAATCGCATGATCCTCATGACGAATTTTCGCCCATAGAGGTTGAGGTACTACATTACCCAACAGCATATCTATGTCGGCCAAGTTCATGATGCATGCGTCAACTATCTGGGACAATTCTTTGTAATAGCCAGCTGGATTCTTACGGGGATCAGGTAAAGACTGTTTAAGGGCCAAAACTTCTACTCTCTTCCATGACACATGTACCCATACTCTCTGAAAATGAGGCAGAACAGGCGGATTAGCGTTTGCGTCCCCTTCTCTCCAAACTGGGGGAACCTCTCTCATTGGATATTGTCGTACTCTTCTCCTAACAGAAGAATCAGACTCAAACAGTCGCTGAGAAGGGAAATCGCTGCTAAACGCAAGCACCATGGCAACCGCATCCTCAATTCCGGGACCCACTATCGTCCCTTTCGCAAACTCAGACTGGACATTTAGTAATTCTACCAGGACTGAACCCAAATCACTATCTGCCCATTCCTCACGGAGGAGAGTACACATTACATCAAACACATATCTCTGCTTGGGTGCTTTCCATTGCAGGAAGACATGCATAACTGACTCTAAATTATACCTTGAAACATTTGAAATCCACCTGCGAGCCAAAAGGTCTAACACGGCCCATTCTTCGGGACCAGGAAGCTGGCTATGTAATTGTTTACGTGCAAAAACAGGGGTCATACTCGACGACCCAAAGAAAGGAGACAAAAGACCAGTAACAGTATCAGTCATTCTTTGTCGAGCAGAAGGAGAAGCTGTCATAAGGACAGGAGACAAAGTATTTTGAGGTGATAGAAACGTAGCAGTAGTAGGGAGAGTAATCGAAGGTACAGGAGAGTTAGATGAAGAAGTTTGAGGCAGAACTGATAGCAAAGTCGGCGGCCCCAGAGGAGGCTGCGCTGTAGGAGGAGGAACGAACTGGGGAGGAGCTGGCTGTGGAGCTGGACCAGGAGGTGGAACAACTAGAGGTGGAGGGGGTGCCGTAGCACTCTGTGCATAAGGGGGTGGTAATCTCAATAGATGCGACATTAAAGGGTCCTTTTCAGGGTCCTTTGTCGCCTTCTCAAGGAGAGGTGGCAACGCTGGATAACATTTATCAATAGCCATATTATGTTGCCTAGCTGACACTTCAATTGCTTTATCTTCTTCATCCTCTTTAAACTGCTTGGCAGCTTGCATTATCGACAATCCCTTTTCTCTCTTATCTCTTTTAGCTTGTTTGATTTCTCGTTGTCTGGCTTCTTTACGCCAAAGGCGAAAGGAGTCAAACATTTCCGGCCGGGCTTTCTTTCTAAACAATTTTGTTTCTAAATTATCTAAAATCTCAGTTTCAAAACTACCATATTGGGGCCATCGTAAAACCCCATCTTTTCTAGTATAACGGATCCATACTTTATTAAACGTAATGGGGCCCATGCCGTGTTTAGAATAGAGATCATAAGTCGGTGTTCCAACTGGAGGTATCGGACATGAATCCTCCAATCGGGAATCCTTGTTATAACCACAACAAAATATTCTCCTAATTTTGCTAAGACCAGGGGCTAGATGTAGGTAAATGATATTTACCGATTCATAAATACCGAATTTTACTGATTCGGTATTTATGAATCGGTAAATATGAAGGGGGGAGATGTAGGTATTTCCAGATGTGGAAATACCGAATCGTTAAAATTCGGTATTTACCGATTCGGTAAATACCGAATCGGTATTTCCTATTGATTCCTATGGGCTGTGAAGCCCATAGGAATCAATGGGAAATACCGATTCGGTAATTACCGAATCGGTAAATACCGATTCCAGCAAGGGTGCAGGGGGTGTCACTTTGACACCCTCTGGCACCCCAAAAATAGGCATGTGCGCCATGTGGCACACAGACATGCCCTAAGGGCATGTCTGTCTGTCACATGGCTAGGTGTGCATGCACACATGTGCATGCACACCTGGATTCGGTATTTTAACACCCAATTGGATTGGGTGGTAAAATACCGAATTTGTAGGGCCTTTGGGACTCAGAAGAGTCCCACCTACATCTGGGATTTACCGAATCGGTAAAAATACCGATTCGGTATTTTACAGAATCGGTAAATTTACCGAATCGGTAAATTTACCGATTCTGTAAAATTATGCCCCTACATGCCGATTCTTAAATACCGGTCGGTAACGGCCGAAATCGGCCGTTACCGACCGGTATTTAGGCTCCTACATCTGGCCCTAGGCATCTTTGCTCACTAATCTAGCTTCAAACTTCAAGGGATTATCTGCAACGATAGTCTCGTAAATTTACGAATCCCTCGGCTTTGGAAATTGCAATACCCAAATCAAAGACCCAAAAACTAAGTATTCAAAGAACCAAAAACAAAGAACAACAAAGACCTGGGGGCGACCCACGTATACTTATCTAAGGTATCAGTCACGTCACCAGAAGGCCCGTCTATCGTCTCACCTTACAAAGCTGCACAAAGGGGGGTCCCAGACAGGGCGGCAGTCAGGGCAGCGGTCCTTCGTAGCCGTCTAGAAAGCGGGAAACCTCGCAGCAAAGACCTTCAGTCCACGTTCGACATACCGGGGTCGATGAAGTGGGGGCCCTCTTCCGGAATTTCCTCACGAAGCTCCTCACAATCTTCAGGCTTGGACCGGTACCGCTTGATGTCACCCCGCGTTGGGCACCAACTGAAGAACCGGGTTATTTAAGACCCGGCGGCGCCAGGGGCACGCCCAAAGTCTTCGGGTTCACCTGTCTTAGAATACAGAGACACAGGATTCTTCGTGGTGATGTTAAAGATCGAATTTATTGACTGCAGCCAGTAACAGAAGTCCTATAAATCATCACGGTATGAGTTCTCAGGAGACTGCTCAATTTTACAAAGCAAGTCATCCCTTTTTATGCAAAAAATCACATTCCAGACAAATACCTAATATTTACAAACTGTCCAATCATATGTGTCCACACCAAAGGTCTTGCATGACAGTAAAACCCACTTTTCAGTTGCCCAGCCCATGATCAATCATCGGTCAAACCCAACATTCTTCTTTAGACGGGCCAAACGAACTCATAACAAGAAGGCCACGACCCATATCATAAATAGACCATAAAGAGAGAAACAGAAAACAGGTGGAAGTAGGATAAGGCATATTTGTGTGCAATAAAACTTTACGATGTCCTGTGCTCTAATCCTTAATCTTGATCAGCTACCGGGCGAGGAAACTAGTTCATCAAGGTCAGCTTCAGACAATGAGGTCAGTTCACTTGGTTCATCCATAAGTCAGCGCGAGCCTCAGCTAAAGGGCATAGGTCTTAAAAGAAAACTCATTCAGTCGCAGTCATCGGCCTATGTGAGGGCAACCACAAAATGGCTGCCTTACACGGAATGAGAACTATGGTTCACAATGGAATCTTCAAATACACAGTGAATCCTTGTGTGCAACATGGCGGAAACACTCGTACTTGCTGAACTCATTAGTTACGGTTCACTGCTACCAAAATCGTAACAGAACCAGAACATCAAACACGGGTTCAGAATTCACGGAACCTATGGGGTGTATTCATGACCCTTACTTAGATACGGCATTCACAGTGAATTGTTGGTCATTTTGCCCTGCGGCACAGGCGTATCCAGACACCTCTGTACTTAACAAAGCAGTGGGCAGGAGGATTGGAAAATGCACTGGCTTCCTGGTTATGCTCCATCGAAACGTTACTGTGTACTTGCTGGAGGAACATGGGAATGGTGTGTGTTAACCATTCTTTGTCTACGCTGTCTCAGTGATGAGGGGACAATGGCGAATAGTTGATACACTTTGCAGGAGTGTCTTGGTTTGGTGTGTGTTAAAAATGCATCTTTCAGAGGGAAGGGATGAGTTGCCTTATATCTGATACGCCCCTCTTAGTACACTTGGAGTTTTATACTCGTTCATGCCCAGCTTGTGCCAGGTAGGTGGGACAATTTTCTTTATTCCCAGCAAGTGAGTTGGGATCGTCAGGGCAGAAAGGTTTGTCTCTTCCCTTGTTGCGGGTTGATTCAGGGCTGCATGCACGTAAAGGTCGGCTTCTATTGTTCACAAGGGTGCCACTGGGAGTTCGAGGTCGTGGGGCCCTGGGGTTCGGTGTCTGCAGTTTGAGAAGGGGGTTGCATTTGTGGCCTTAGGGGGCGAATGGATCCCAGAGCCATATGGAGTTCGGGCGATGCCTTTGTATTTAGCGCATGGCTTCCCTGCCTCTCCCGCTGCCCTCCCCACCCCACAGCAGACGGTTTACAGCAGTATGTATATGGTAATGGTGCTTACAGCTAACCGCAATTTCAATTTAATTTAATATTATGATATAGAATGTCATATTAGGATTGGCCCAGTGCGGTCTTGCCAATGACTTTATTCTGCAACTGGAAATTGGGTCATGTCCAGTTTAAGCGGGGTGGGGTGAGTGCCTAACAGCCATATGTAGCATGTAAGTTTGGATGGCGGGGCGAGCGAGGGATGCTTGGTCTGCGCGCAGGGGCAGGCGATCTCTTTGTGGGCTTAGCTTTACATGCTACCCTGTGCCTGGTTTAACGGACTAGGGTATTCAGCATATTTTGTGGCAGGCATGCGCCAAGAGATGGGGCTTCTGATACATTCATACCAGGTTTAGTATCCAGGCTTAGGAGTGGCTGCATAACACTCTGGCGCTGGAGGTGGTCACCCGGTTGGCATGCCTTTCTAGATGTTGGTTGCGGGCTCGGTCCTGTATAAGCGAGGGCCCAAGTCAGGCTTGAAATACAATTTCACATGTCTGTGGAGCGGCAGCTGGATGTTCTTTAGGGGGCTTCATAACCGGTTGGATCACGTTGGCCTGGTCTACAAAAGCCCCTATGGGCATGGCAGTGGCACATGGGTCCTCCATTTTCTACTCTTCCAGGTCCTGGTATAGGCACCATATGGCCACAGGCTTTATACCTGGAGGTTTCTTAGGCTATGTCACAAGTTTATGCTTAATTTGGTTAGAGTCAGAGATCAGAAGGGCCACTTTCGGCAGCATATGTCCCACAAAATAGGTTAAAATAATACGTCTAGCTCTTCAAGGCAGGTAGTAAGTTCACCCTCCCACCTCAGGATCACACAGACTCTGGATAATGGAATACATTTACTTTCAACAAATGTAATGCAGTTTATCACAGCTTCAGACAGATGTTATCTTTGAAAGTTTCAGAGGCTGAGGGGTTGTACCTGCATGTGATATGTTCCTTGTCCAGGAGCAAGGGGGAGCAGATTTTGGAGCAGGGTAGCATACCACAAAGGTGGTTTTCATGTATGTGCATCTCTGGTCTTATGGCAGTGTAGACCTTCTCCCAGTTGGCTCACTGTGTTCTGCGGCCGCCCCACCTACGGGATTTTGGGGGGGTATGTCTACGGTAAAATGTTGTGCCTATTATGGTTCTCTGGACCAAGGCGTTTGCATCTTTTCAAGGGGAAAGGATATAAGGCCTGAATGAACATATGTGTAGCTAGTTTGTTAAAACTAAGGGTTCATCACAGCGTGGGAAACTCGGGTTTAGGAAAGCCTAGATGGAGCATGGGACATTTCCAGTGTTAGAAGGTCAGCAACTCTGTACCAGTACAAACTACAGCACTGGTATTCATTTGACTTATTTTCAGTCAGAAGAGATCGAGTTTTATAATTTAGTTTAAGATATGGGTCAACAATCTCAAGATGTACTGCAGTTACCTAGTGACCTAGCCCGGTTACTTTAAGAAGCATGCTTACCGTTGGGTTGATACGGTTACACCCTAAGGGGTACTAGGAGGTGTGTGAAACTGGTGCTTAGGGAACCCTGACAGAGCTTGGGTTAATGTGTGAGTAGGTCCACAGCCTCCACTAGTTCGCCCCATCAGTGGTAATATATTTTACACACCCTGACTAGGATTCATCAGTGCAATTTCATACACATAGGTATGATGCACACACAGGATATCCTGACGACATGTATGTCAAGGTGCCCTTATGTCATAAAACAGGACAAACAACTCAAGAAGGGATCTAGTAGCTAGCGGACTAGTGCGCCCCGATAGGGGTTCTTGCTTGTCACCTTGGGTTGCAGGCCTGCCCAGTGGGTCCACCCAGCTAATTTAAGCACCGCCTATGTACATGTTTCAGGTTGCTGCAGTTATGCTAATTTCACCGCCCCATGCCATAGCAGCCAGGCTGCAGTTCAATAAGTTGGGGAACACTGGTTTAGAGCACATAGAGGCTACAAAGTATTATAGAACATTTGGCATTCCCAGAACTCAAGAAAGGGCAGGTAGTTGTACATTTCTTTCCTCCTGTTCCCACTGACTTGTCTGCTCCCTGTTTTTTAACTAGCAGAAGCTTGGGAGTGCAAGACTTCACCTAGGGTGGTGACTGTCTTAAATTTGATATCTAGTCCAAAATGTTCACATTTACTGAACATGTGAAAGTTTCAACTGCCAATGCATAGTTTATTTATATACACAGTATCATATGCATTTAAAATATTCACTGTATTGACTAGTGTGACCAGCGGACGCTCACGCTACAAGGCAGTGGTGAGTGTTGCTATGCTGTAAGGATATATAGGTTAAATATTACTGCCAGGTCCCTCAGGGTGTCAGCCATGAATTACTAAATTACAACTGTGCAGTGGGCCTGACTTGCTGACCTTGCAGTATTACTGTGGTCTTCATGGCCCATTAGTCAGACACCAGTAGCAGGAGTGTGACTTGCCCTCAGTGCAGTTGTTAGGAGAATTACAATACCATTTACAGGTTATACTGAACTTGCTACGAGCAGGTCTCGGGTGTGAGCGGGTTAACTGCTTTAAAAAAGGCAAAAAATGAGTAGGGCATAACTCATAGGCTACTAGGAATTAAATCAGGGACCAGCTACCCTTATACATGGATTTCGGTGGAGGGCAATTATTTCCGGTGTAACCAAGTGTACCAGGTCTAGTGCTTATGCAGCTTGCGTCACAGCTGGTTTGAACGCAGTGTGTATCTAGGATCGGACCAGGCACAGTCTGCAGTGAAAAATGCAAAATAGCTGCACATTGCCATTGAACTGAGTGGTGACACGAGCATGCATTCAGAGCGTGCAGCACTTAATTGCGTAATTTGCGAGGCTTGTAGCGGTATCTTTTAATATTCCCGTTTTGCCATTTATTTTATTGTTTGTTTTGGCCTTCCCCCTGGTTTTAATATTTGGCCCACTTGCCTGCACTTTAATCGGAAACTCACTGCATTTTTGGCGGACCCCCTTGCCGAGCATCTCCATTTCGGCGGACATCTTGAGGGAGGGAAGGACGCCTGGCGGCGCCATTTCTGCTGACGGTCTAGTCGTCAGAAGGACGCTAGACCTGCATTTAAGTTGAGTGTTTTGAGTCGATCAGTCTCTAGAACTGAGTGGTGACAGGAAGATGCATTCAGAGCGTGCAGCGCTTAATTGCGTAATGTGCAAGGCTTGTAGCGGTATCTTTTAATATTCCCGTTTTGCCATTTATTTTATTGTTTGTTTTGGCCTTCCCCTCTGGTTTTAATATTTGGCCCACTTGCCTGCACTTTAATCGGAAACTCACCGCATTTTTGGCGGGCCCCCTTGCCGAGCATCTCCATTTCGGCGGACATCTTGAGGGAGGGAAGGACGCCTGGCGGCGCCATTTCTGCTGATGGTCTAGTCGTCAGAAGGATGCTAGACCTGCAATTAATACGGTCATGTCAACGCGCAGCGGGCTTGCCGGACTCTCGCCGAGTCACGCCAGAGTCCAGCCCGTCTGTGCCCGTCTGTGCCCGTTCGGGCCCAGACGG
This sequence comes from Lissotriton helveticus, assembly GCF_964261635.1. Classification (NCBI taxonomy): domain Eukaryota; kingdom Metazoa; phylum Chordata; class Amphibia; order Caudata; family Salamandridae; genus Lissotriton; species Lissotriton helveticus. The sequence goes on along the minus strand of NC_136059.1, from coordinate 935,046,473 downwards.
GCTTAGGGCCGGACCCCATGTTAAATTATTCAGGGTCGAGTATTACTTATACCCGTGATGACCTTTTACTACTACGGCCCCCAAAAAGATCTACCTGCACTTATATGTACAGAGGTGCAAAACCTTTTTCACACTGCGGTTTTTGCTGTCCGTCCCGACAACGTACGGTAAAGAATTCCCTGCGAATGGCTTCGTTTATTTGTAGATCGCTTCTGAAGCATTCATTAGAGATTCATTTTCTCATACAAGACCATAATTTAGACATCTTGTTTTTAACGGAAACGTGGCTTACATCAGGCTCAGGGGTGGATATTGTAAGAGCCCTCCCCCCTGGCTTCTTAATTTATTCTCAGAATAGGCCAGTAGGTCGGGGAGGTGGGATTGCCATACTTTACAGGGATTCCTTGGTGTGTAGGGCACAGAACAGTGGGGTGTTGGATTGTGAAAGCTGTAAGTTCTCTTTCCAGATTTCATCTACGGTAGCAGTGTCTGGGTTACTGGTGTATCGTCCTCCAGGATGCATCGGAAATTTTGTTAGCTCCCTGATGGAAACCGTCACGGTCTTGGCTTCCTCGACCACTAATTTTATGATGTTGGGAGATTTTAATCTTCATTTTAATGACCCGGCGGCCGACCTTCAATGCGATCTTAAGGTTTACGAGGTAGACCGCATTAATTCGGGGGCAACTCATAACAAGGGCCATTTGCTCGACCCGATCTTTGCGAATGTGACCGCTGTGAACGTTTTGCCTCCCTGTCCACTCCCGTGGTCGGACCACTTTTTGATTCCTTTCACTTGGCAAATGGAGGCCATTACTACATCTCTTCCCAGTGTCTGTATCTCCGAAAGACCTTAGTCTAGGCTGTCGGTTGAAAATTGGACTCTTAAACTTGAAGGTTCCCGTCCCTCCCCTGCTCTGGACCCAGCACTGGCAGACGCGAATCTCAGTAGCTGGTTGACTAGCTCACTCGACTCTATCCTCCCAAAAAGAACTGTTGTAAAAAGAGAGAAGAGAATGGGCTCTGCTCCTTGGTATACGCCTGAGCTAAGAACCCTTAGAAAGGGCTGCAAGAAGCTTGAACGTGCCTGGAGGAAGGACTGGGAGGAAACCAGAAGGGTTGAATATCGCTCGGCGATAAGGGCGTATAAACTTGCTCTTTGGGGCACTAAAGCTCAATTCTTTGAGGAGAGAATCAAAAACGCTTCGAACTCCTCTAGAGAAACCTTTTTAGTGGTTAAGGAGCTACTGAGGGTGCCCGAGCCGTTGCTAGCCCACGACAATCTAGAAGAAAAATGCAAGGACCTAGCAAACTATTTTCACACTAAAATAGTGAACATCCTAAGTGCCCTGCCTCAGATGAACCAGAGAGCAGAGGCCAATAGTGAACTAGTTGGATCCCCTGTTGGTTTGGAAGCTTTTGGACCAGTATCTGTGGATGAGGTCCTCAAGGTACTGGCCACTATTAAGAGCGGCTCCCCCAGCGATCCAGTCCCCATGAGGATTTTGAAACAGACAGGATCCACTATCGCTAACCCTGTGACCGAGTTGATCAATGCCTCTCTGGCGTCTGGTTTAGTTCCTACGAATTGGAAGCGAGCAGTTGTAAAAGCTCTTTTGAAAAAGCCCAATTTAGACCCTCTTGATATGGCGAATTACAGGCCTATTCCTCTGCTTCCTGGACTTAGTAAAATCACGGAAAGGTTGGTGAACTTCCATCTATCACACTTCCTTGAGTCCAATGGCCTGTTGAGAAATTCGCAAACAGGCTTCCGGCCGGGACAGGGCACTGACACCGCCCTACTGGCAGTCGTTGAAGAAGCCAGAAGCATTTTGGATTCGGGAGGATCAGTGGCAGTGATCCTCCTGGACCTCAGTGCAGCTTTTGACACTGTCAATCATCAAGTGTTAGTTCAACGGCTGTCAGATGTAGGGGTGACTGGGACGGCATTGAAATGGCTTCAGTCATTTCTTAGCGACCGTACCTACCAGGTATGGGAAGGTAGCGCACGATCGGCATCAATCCCCCTCCATTGTGGTGTGCCACAAGGCTCCTCCTTGAGCCCCACATTGTTCAATGTGTATATGGCCCCCTTGGAGGACGCAGTTGCCCCATTTAACATCAAAATCGTGAGCTACGCCGATGATACTCAGTTGGTGATCGCTCTATCCCAGTCTGCCGAAAGCCCAGACATGCTACACTCTTGCATGTCCAAAGTTTACACCTGGATGTGTGAGTCAGCACTTAAGCTGAACGGTTCGAAGACCGAAATAATGCTTTTGGGGCATAAAGGTTCTTCACTTCCCTCGACTATGTGGCCCAGTTGTCTGGGCGCTCCCCCGAACCCTAAGGAGGAGATTAAGAGTCTCGGGGTATGGATGGAGCAAGATCTCTCCTTCAGGACTCAGGCGAAAAAAACTGCAGGAGTCTGTTCCGGTCTTCTCCGGTCCGCGCGGAAAGTTCTGCCCCTTCTCCCACCGTTATCTAGGAAGCTGTTTATTCAGGGGCTGATTGTATCAAGATTGGACTATAGCAACGCTATCTTTCTTGGTGCCCCTGAAGCAACGTTCAACAAATTACAGCTAATTCAAAACGCTGCAGCACGGCTACTTAAGAACATTCCAATATCACGGTCGACTAAACCTGCTTTGAGGGCACTGCACTGGTTGCCGGTGCGTGAAAGGGTCAAATTTAAGTCCCTCTGTCTGGCGCACAAAATTCTGCAGGATAAAAGTCCTCCGATCCTGAAGAATCTAGTGATACCCTATAAGGCAAATAGAACCTTGCGCTCAGACCAGAAACATTTGCCCAAGACTCCCAAAGTTAAAAAGGCACATACTGGGGGAAGAAGATTCTCAGTGAATATCGCTACTCTATGGAACTCACTCCCTTTGAGTTTGCGTTCTGAGACTTGTCTTCTCCGTTTCTGCAAACTCCTTAAAACACATCTTTTTGCGAACTGATGACTCTGAGTACGTTTGACTGCCACCTTTCTGTTTCTGGAACAAGCGCTGGGAGGCTCCAGGGTAACTATGCGCTATATAAAACTCGAAATAAAATAAATACATTTGGAGTGGGACAGAAGCAACAATTCTATCCCAGCCAGAGCACACCAAGGTACTTACCGTCAGATGTGCAACATACAATCGTTCATTCCAGCCTCAGTCAAGGGGATGCTCTAACAGAAGTATAGAACGGGACGTCTTGCTTCAGGGTGTGGACATTCAACGGGCAACACAGCACATAGAATGCTGTCAGACGAGGGTGCTTGCAGGCTAGGAGGCCATGTATGTAGCAGAACCTAACGCTAAGGATGCCTCCCCACCCCCAACTGGACTGCCCGAGAATGTGAGGGCAGTGGGATTTGCAATGTTACAGGTGTTTTACTCGCCCATACAGGGGCAGAAGGGTACATTGCAGGAATTGGCATAAATAGAGTGGGGGCAGGACCTATAGAAGATGTGCATCGGTAACCACGAGAGCATGGTGATAAGATCAAAATCTCTCAGCGGCAAATCAGCCAGGTAGGTTGCGTCAGTTGGTTATGCCAGAATGTGTGCAGTGGTTCCAATAGGTCTAGAAATATAGGTTTGGAGCACCATTGCTTACAATTCCAGAGCGCACACTGCCCATTCAGTACGGGTTGCTTCAGTTATGCATAAAATTCCCCAACCTGATAGCCATATTAGATAGGCTGGTTGTGCAAGTGGTCAGCTAACAAGTATTCTGCTGTTCCATAAATTGGGGAAACATGTGTTAGGCACATTAAGTGCTCGAAGGATTGCAACTACAGTTTGCAGGAGGTTGGAGCCTACATTAGCTTTGAGGGTAACATAGCTGTGGTTATGAGTAGAGCTCCCTCCTGCCAGGATTCCAAGTGTGGGTGATCGGCCACTAGTTTGTCGCCAGGTTGGCACAGTGGGCTGCACGCAGGAATTGGATGCGGGGATTTTCACAGACTCAGTTTGTCTGGATGGGTTTCTCCGGAATGAGATGGGGCAGCCTCCTGAACAGATTGGAGCAGAGACTGGCTGAGGGGGAGGTCTCCACAACATCTTAGTAATCCACTTAGGAGGCAACAAGCTCACTGCCATGGGTAGGGGGCATTGTTGCAAGCAATGAAACCTGACTTAGGTGAGCTCAGCAAATACATGGGGCAATGTGACCTTTGGTGGTTTGAAATTTTTCCTCACAGAGTTTGGCACGGGGCGAAGTCATGTGAGGCGGTGGACCATTCCCACAGGAGGGTGAATAGTGCAATGCGCAAGTTCACAGATCAAAGGGGCTTTGGTTTCATCAGACACAAGTTGATCCAGACGAATGTCATGGGCTACTTTGATAAAGATGAGGTTCACTTGTCACAGGTGGGAATGACCTGTTCCTCTTGGATATGCAGGAGGCCTGCAGATTGCAGGTTGCAGGTGAGAATACAGCTGTGTTGGTGGGGGGGGGCTCTGGAGGCGATGGGGGCCACCTCCAGAGCTGTGGCAGAGTTACAGGGCGATCAGGAAGCATATGGGTACAGAAGGGTACCTCTGCAGGAGCCCAATAGGGGTGCCAGAGCTAAATCCCAGGAGTCCTCATGGCAGGCTCCTGGAAGAAGTCTGTCGGCGCCCCGCTAGTCCTTCGGGCGGTTGTGGGCTTGAACAACCACTGGCTTGCCTCGGTACGCTCCGCCCGGAAAGGGGCGTGAGTAATAAGGGACCAATGTGTCACATAATCTGGCAAAGAGGATCACCCCATAAGTTGTAGCACTGATTCGCCTGCCTGGCTCATCAGGCGGGCAGGGCAGCATAGGTCGGTTACCGCTGCCTGCCCGTAGATCGCCCGTAAAATAACCCACCATACTGCATAATTTTGTATGGAATAAACGTGCAGCAATATTTTAGGAAACAAAAGTTGTGTTGGTTATTTATTTATGTCATCATGCATGCTCTGACAGTGGGTGGGTAGTGTTGCCTATAATGCCCTCTCCCTTTTATGCAATGCAGCACAGCATGAACAAATTGTAAATGTGCCCATTCACTCCTAGCAGCCCTTGGAATTCGGACACTATATTCACTATATTTCAACATCTGTTTCATATTTGCACTTAGACATTTTTTCTCAACCCTAAGGGTGATTTTAAGGGGACTCCGTAGGATTTTAGAGTTTAATTTTGGATTATATAAGAAATCCATTCTAAATCTGAGCTATTACAGCATTGCGGCACTGCCATAATGTTGTGACTCATAAAATGTCTGTCTTCCTCTGGCACTGAAACTGTAGCCGGGTCATGCTTCGTGCCCAGGGCACAAATAGCCAGACACACCAGACACATGGCCCACGTTGGTGACATTCATGCTGTAAACACGGGCTCCTGCGGAGCCGAAAACACAAAAAAATAAATCTAGAGACTTATACTTTTGGTGCCAGTGTTTTACGATGTAACTAATATTTGTGACTTTCCACACACCAGATGTTCGACGTCTGCATTGTCCATGTTTTAAGACGTGAGTTTGAGTGGATTTTATCTGGAAAGAAATGACATAAAAAAGTCAGATGCTGCAGTTACTCAGACACTGACCTCTTTTTTGGGCACTCCAGCGTCTATTGAATAGCCATGGATTTTTCCTCATTAAATCATGTATCAGTTTCTCAGTCGGTGGCAGATTTAGATAGTGGCCATTGCTTTGCAGATAAAAATCTGTAGTCCCTTTCATTCCGGCAATAAAAGAATATTTATATGTTCTCCCCGGTGCCCTTTGGACCGCCTGCTAGTACATTTTAAAGGCCGCCTGCGTTTCCTTTTCTCGTCTTGCTCCGGAAGATTTAGTGTGAACTGCAGGGAGGTATTTTCTTACCAAGGGTAGCCTTGGTCAGCAGCGAGGCAGCGGAGGAGAAAGGGGTTGGGGACCGGCCATAAAGCGTTAGCATGCCGTAAAACATCACGGAACATCCTCACAGTGGCGCCCTGGTTGTAGGCCAATATAACACGAGGAGAGAAGCGGGAGGGGCTGGTGAAAGAGAGTAGCTGGGCGACTCTCACTGCAAACGGCCCTCTGCGAGTTACATTCCATGCAGCCCGTGTTTGCTACTACTGAACTGACCGCACAACTCATTTGGCCTGAGGTAGGGAAATTGTTATATATCGAACTGGGCTCTGCTAAGTGTTCAGAACACAATTATGATGTATTCCCAACTAAGCATGCGTGTAATACCTGCGAGGAATGGGCGGCCTACATAGTGAAATTAAAAATGAATATTTAAGTAAGTAACAGTTATTAGTTGATTTATTATGCATTTTGTAGAATGCGCTGAAACCTCTCGGTGTCCTAGAGCTGGCGGACCCACCCCATTCGGCGAACTTTTAGGGGGGCCTTAAGAGTCTGGGGGATGGGAGACCCTTTGCCTGCAGCCTGTTCGCACTGGCACCCGGCTTCAGAGCGCTAGGGAGACCCCCTTTTTCGAGGCTCTTTCTTTCTGCTTGTCCACGACTTCTGTTCCAGGAACGGCCGTCGAGCGTAGGAAATCTAAACATGTGCAAGAAGAAAACTCTTGTAAGACGAGCCATTAATTTTTGCTGGTGCAGGACCCACCATCAACCCCACCTCCCCCCCACACACACACCTTCTGCTAAGTGGCTGATTCCAGCTGACAAATCCAGCTCCCTTCAGATGCTCCGATGGCAGTGACCATCACATGATACTCGCACATTGCAAGACCACGGGGAAAGGAGAAAGTCCCGTTCTCACCCATATTTTGCTTCACCACACTGCTAACGCGGGATTACTGGTTACAAATTATCTTGCCAAATCCCTTCTTCCTGTCGACTGAACCGTTGGTACCTGTCTTGAGTAAAAGGTAATCTCGAGGTAAACAATCAATTTAAGAACTTACACCACTCTAAATGACCACTGACCAAAATTAAGTTTTAAAGATTTAATATAAAGTCAAAGATAACTGAAGATACAAACTTCTCAAGATGAGATTCAACAGGTAAATCGGAATCACTATGAACATGAACTTCTTGAATAGTCTGAGTCTGAAGAACAAAATAATAAGTACAAGTTCGAATACCATCAGGGTTGCTAAAATGGATACAAGTTGCAACCTCAAAGTCATTACAGAAAAGAAAATTTAAGGTTAGTCTGTCCCTACACTATACTAAATGACATCCCTACTTAACAAGATCTTAACCCTCTAGGTGTCAGCCGTGGTGACTTCCTAAGAAGATCACGCACTTCTCTTTGTCTCTTCTCTGATAATGGGTCTCTCCTGATCAGCCTATCTGCCTACCCATCCGCTTCCTTAGGCTCCCAAAATCATCTGCTCTGCTCTCCTCCCGGGTCACTTTCCCTAATACCAAATCACATTTCCAATAGAAACGCCCCTTGGGACGCCCCTCACGTGGTACATCTTTCCGCGGCAAACTCCATGATGGTACTCTTGAAGACCCTCGTTAAAGTTGACCTTGGTTCCCAGGCTTCTTCTTCCGTGCGCTGATACCCCCTGAAATTCCTGGAAACTCCTACAGGCCTGCGCAAGGCGCCACTGAACAAAGTCCCTTTCATTCGAGCTGATTAGGACCCTCGCACCTGCATACAGCTCTTCCTGCAGTGGGCCTCAAATTCCAGACTTCCCCATATCTTAGGCCATAAAACACTCTCAGAGCTTCATACTGGACACCTCACGACCTCTCCTCTAACGAGCACATGACGATTTCAACTTCATGACATTATCGGCTCTGGCCTACTTGATTTACATTCAGCAGGTTCCTGCACTCTTAAAACGTTAACTTGATTTAAACAGCAAACATTCTTAACTAGCATACGTTTCTAAAATAACACATCTATAAAGCATATACTTTTAACCCTAAGTTCAATAGTACATTTTGAAAGAACCATGTCAACCTTGTCTCACATTATTTTAGCAGCACGTTTAGATTTGCTTGTGAATTGCCATGAGGCCTACACAAAATACTGGGTTTTTAGAGTTACATTCAACTCTTACATTATTCCTTTAACATGAGAACATGAGGTTTTCATATTCATCCCAAACATTTCTACATTAATCTCACACAGTTATGATTATTGTTACTCTACTTAAACATTCTATGCATTTCACCACTGAATATAAGACACTCTGTGTATTTCACTTCTAAATATAAGACACTCTGTGTATTTCACTTCTAAATATAAACACTCTGGTGCAAAGTACATGTTAACTAACTACGTGCTTGTAAATATGGCGTACTTATACATTTTTTTCCAAACTTGTGCTCTCTCAGTCCCCCCTTTGATGACCTTCAGGGGTCATCATCACCATGACACAAAAATGTAGAACCTTTAAAGTGAAGTCAGGACAGTACCACTTCTTTTCATACTCTCTAATGCTTTCAGACTCTTATATTGGGTGTCCTGCATCGCTGTCAACTCTTCTTCCTGTTTCTTCATAGCTCTCTGTAACCTATTTGCTCTATACCATTGATACAAACGCACCAATCCCCACAAAGTGATTACACAAATCACTACTATGATGATGGGTTTCAATATGTACCAAACGATACCCTTTCCTAAGTTGGCAAACCAACTTCCAACTTTACCCATTCCATGGCCTACTTTTTCCCACACATTTACCTTTGCCAGGTCCTCAATTTCGTAGTGTATGGCAGTGATGTTTTGTATATACTTCTCTAGAGGCTTTGAATTGTCTGGAATGTAAGTACAACATTCCTGAACCTTCAAGGCCCTACAGACTCCTCCCTCTTTTGCTAACAGAACATCTAAAGCAAGTCGGTTCTGAAGAACCATTGCCCTAATCGATTGCATCTCTCCCTCTATCAGCATCAAGGATCTTGCAGTACTGGCAGACAGTCTATCTACGACTGTAGCTAACCTCCTGATCTTAATGTCATTCATTATCAATCCTAAGAAAGGGAATGCAGCACCTATTACATCTCCGATTACTTCCGCTGCACCTAGCCCTCGCTTCCATCTAGTGGATATTTCTTTCTTAGGCGTGTCTAAATTCTCAACATGATATATTTTAGGGAAGACAACAGCCAGATAGCATGATCCGTACCAATTATCTGGTAACTTCACATAGGCATATCTTCCACATACAAAATATACATTTGGTATTGCTTGCATCCCTTTCATGAAGTTCTTAGAGTAGTACTCCAATTGAAAAGCATGTTCGCAATTGACTTGTCCTACAAAAACGTTTTCATAGTAGGAGTAACTCCTGTGAATGCACAGTTTCCCCCGTTTCTCCTTATCCAAAGCAATTGGACCAATACTTCCTTTTCGTTGTTGTGCCCTTTCCTCCTTGGTCCAATCTGTTTCCCCTTGTCCTGATGCCTTCAATGCCTTCTGCTTTCTGTATCTAGTATCTACCTGAGCTATAAACTTTTTCTCAACTTCTGATATTTGACAAGTCAGATTGTTGTTTCGAGCATGTGAAGTATCTAACGTTCTCCATGGAATAAACCATTTGTGTAACCTGTCTTCGCTTTTGTAGTAGTCCCATTTATTCAAATGCTTGAAATTCGGAACCTCTGGCAATGTCGAGTCGAAATTCGAGAAGTAATACTCAAATCCGTCTCGTCCATAAAACATACTTAACAATAAACTGCACGTTATTCCATATGTCAACGGGAGATGATGGTATTTGATACCCTCCTCCACCGAAATTGGTAACTGCATACATACATAGCAGTCCTTTACCTCCATGGCATCAACATATTCATAAAGCAACTTAGCATAAGCATTTGACTTGTAATTCCCCTGTGATTCATCCATGTGTAACCTTTTTACTTCTGCATCTAACAACGCTTTGTCTTTCTCATTGATGTTTCCCTTCTCCTTAACTGTGGTAGTTCTCGGTGTTGACACTCCCTTATCCTCCTTAACTGTGGTTCCATCCCCTTCGTGTCCCGCTAGGAATGAAACAGTTACCACTAAAATTATAAGAGAAACCACTACTCCTAAAAATGTAACAGCTATACATTTTGCCCTGCGGTTCGGGTTGCCAGCCTCCATGTTCTCAAACAGTGTAGTTTTCGACTTTCTTCCAGCATTCACTTCCTCTTCTTTTCAAACAAAGTCTTTCTCTCTTGCAATGTCTTTCTTAGAACACTTGGAAGCTTGACAATTTGTTTCCGCAAAACAGTTCAAAGTCCAGTAGAAATAGACAACCCTAGCCCTTCTCCATCCACTAAAATGAAACCCCTATCACTTTTCTTCTTCCACTCGGCGCTAGGTTATCTTGCAACAAGTTTACAATTTCTTTTCAAAAGTCTTATTTTCGTCTGAAGTTATGTATGACTCAAGGAGTAACACCACTTCTTCATAAATGTCCATCCGAAGTATCATTCCCTCAGGTTCTGGACAATTCGTACCACACCATGGAAAGTCAACCTTTTCTAGGATTATTCTCCTTATTTCGCTCAAGACAAGTGGACGGACGAAATTGAGAGTTAGCGTTTTTTCAATTTCCAATCCTGGTACTATCAGTTCTATATCCACAATTACAAAGGGGTCCGTTCTAATCAAGATCACTTTCTTCACTTTTCCAGATCTGCACCCCTTTGAAGACATTCGTAGTATGATCTTAGTCCACAACAATAAGCACTCCTAGCAATTCTACTACTCGTTCAAGCATTTCCAAACGAAGAAGAGTTCCTTCCAATATTGGATATCGTGAACAGCAAACTGGAAACTCAACTGTCTCTAAAAGCAATTTTCTTATTCCACTCAGGAGAGCAGGATGAACGATGTTGAGTGTCAGCAACCTTTCGGTCTCCGCTCCTGGCAGTAGAAACTTTATTTGCACTGTGATGATCGGGTCAGTTCTGATCAGTTCCACTTCCCTGATCCTCCCTGTTCTGTGTCTCCCAGACATCTGCAACAAGGTAGGTCCAGTCGGGAGTAGAGTATCTTCTGCTAGGCACTCGCACTCTACTTGATCTTCTAAGACCCTCCTCGGCTTGATCCTGGATATCTTCTTCTGGATCTGAGTCTTCGGATATAGGAGTAAGCGTTTCTTCTTGGGCCGACCTCAAACTTAGCCTTCTTCTTCTTGTTGGCCAAGTGGCAGCTCCAAGCCTTATTCTCCTATTCCTTGTCCTCCCACTTGGTTCTTGCTCGCTCCGATACGGATCTGAGTCTGAGTCGTATTCACTTCTGCTCTCTCCTTCAGTTGCGTCTTCTGTCTCACTGCCGTCCTGCCTTCGCTCTTCTTCTGAATCCGATGCGTTCCCAACTTCTTCTGACACCTCCTCAGCTGCCTCAATCCCTTCTTGCGACTCTTCTTCCACTTCCGGGCTTTCGTCTGGGATGGGAGCTGTTCCTTCTAGAGGTGCTGGAACTCTTCTAGTATGGGATGCATGGATCCAATTTGGCAGCCCCCCGCACTTCACCGCGGTGTTCGTGATCAGGATTACCTGAAAGGGCCCACGCCAGCGAACATCTAGGCAGTTCTTCCGGACGTGTTTTTTAACCAGGACCCAGTCCCCTGGGTTCAGGTCATGACACAGGTTCCTCGCTGTTGGAACTTCAGCCGCATGCACCTGAAGAGACACAGAATGGATGGCGTCAGACAGTCCTTTACAATAATCCAAGATCAGATCATCTGTAATATTCAATAGAGCAGTAGTTGGAACTGTAGGAAGTCTCATGGCCCTCCCCATCAGGATCTCGTGGGGAGAAAGACCTGTCCTCCTATCAGGTGTGCTGCGCATGCTCATGAGCACCAATGGAAGAGCATCTGGCCAACTCAAAGATGTGGATGCCACTACTTTAGCCAATCTATTCTTCAAAGTGCCATTCACTTGTTCCACAATTCCTGAAGCTTCTGGTCGATAACTACAATGCAGCTTTTGATCGATATTCAGCGTGGAGCACAACATCTTCACTATTTCGCTGTTAAAATGTTTTCCTCTGTCCGATTCCAAAGAGGCAGGCACCCCGAAGCGCGGTATCAACTCCCTGAGCAGCAATTTTGCCACTGTGAGTGTATCGCACCTACGTGTAGGGTATGCCTCAACCCATCTGGAAAATACGCATACAATCACCAACACATACCGAAGGCGATTGACTCTTGGCATTTCGATGAAATCTAGTTGCATTCTATTGAAAGGCCCCCCTGACCTCCCAATGTGACTCAGTGTGACTGGTGTTCGTTTGCCTACGTTCAGTTGTTGGCAGGTAACACATCGCTTACATACTGATTCTGCTGCTATTCTGAATTTCGGGCAATACCAAGTCTGTCTAAAAACTCTCATCATAGCATCCCTTCCTAGATGTACTGGACCATGTATTTCTCTCGCCATGGGATTAGCTAATTCTTCAGGTAACACAGCTCTCCCATCTGCTGAAACCCAAAAATCCATTTCACTTCGCACGCAACCTGCTATTTCCCAAGCCTTTTTCTCTTTTTCAGGTGCGTTCTCCTGCATTATTCTTAAATCCTCCCAAGTGTCTACAGTTTCCAACATCATACTTAATTCAGTCTTTTCTTCTGCACCTTCTATTTCCACCTTTGAGAAAGAATAACTTTGTTCCGCACAATAGCGTGCGACTTCATCAGCATATCTATTACCTTGTGACACAAAATCTGTATTCTTAGTATGAGCTACACACTTCACTACTGCAATATCAACAGGACCTTGTAATGCTTCTATCAGCAATCTCACAAATTCTCCATTTCGAATGGGCGAACCAGAGGAGGTCATGTAACCCCTCTGAGACCACAACTGCCCGAAATCATGAACCACACCGAAACCATATTGGCTGTCCGTGTAGATGGTGACTCTCTTTCCATTTCCTGCTATGCAGGCACGAGTTAGGGCAATAATCTCTGCTACCTGTGCGGAATGTACTCCTTCCAGGCAAGCGGCTTCCACAACTTCAGTAATGGTACAAACAGCATAAGCTGCTCTTAACCGACCAGTATCGTCTCTTAAACATGAGCCATCAACAAAGTAAATTTCATCGGGGTCAGACAATGGCTCATCCACTATATCTGGTCTGGGTTTCGTGCATAGTTCAGTCACATCAAGGCAATCGTGGTCTTCACATCCTTCGCCTTCTATTACAGTAGGTAATGGCATCAAAGTAGCAGGATTCAAGACAGAGCATCTCCTGAGAGTCACGTTTTCTGCGGCAAGTATAACTTGCTCATAACGCGTGAGCCTGCTATTGGTCAGATGCTGCGTCTTCGTCCTGGTCATTAACAATTCAACTGAATGTGGTACATACACTACTACTGGATGTCCCATTACAATACTTTCGCTCCTTTCAATGCTGACACCCGTTGCAGCAACGGATTTGAGACATCCGGGCAACGCTGCGGCTACTGGATCTAATGTAGCCGAAAAATATGCAACTGGTCTACGGGCATTACCGTGGGTCTGTGCCAAGACTGACAAAGCACATCCCTCTCTCTCACAGCAATAGAGTGAAAACGACTTTTCATAATCTGGCATTCCCAGAGCCGGAGCACGACATAAATCGTCCCTCAGCTGTAAAAACGCCACCAGACATTCTTCATCCCATGGTACCGGATCACTCACCTCCTTGTGCGTCAGTTTCTGTAAGGGCTTTGCTTTCAGTGAAAAGTTAACTATCCACTGTCGGCAGTAACCCACCATTCCTAGGAACATTCTAACCTCTCTCTGAGTTGTAGGCGCATTCATTTTCATTATCGCCTCAATCCTCTCTGGGGACACCTTACGTTTCCCTTTTTCTAACCTGTGCCCTAGATACTGTACTTCTGTCAGACAATACTGTAACTTGCTCGGAGATACCTTATGTCCATTTTCAGCTAAATGATTCAGTAAGGCAATTGAATCTACTTTACAAGCTTCCTCTGTTTCTGACGCAACAAGTAGGTCATCTATGTACTGTACCAGAACCGAGTTCTGTGGCAGTACTAGATTCTCAAGATTCTTTTTCAACAACTGATTAAAGATGGATGGACTGTCTGTGAATCCTTGTGGAATTCGACACCATGTTAAAACGCGATCTTCCATTTTAAACGCAAAAAGGTACCTGCTCTCTTCATCCAATGGGATTGAAAAGAAAGCCTGGCAAAGATCTATCACTGTGAACCATTCTGCTTGACATGGTATTTGAAACAATATCACTGATGGATTCGGTACCACGGGACAACATGAAACGACTATGTTGTTAATCTTTCGTAAATCCTGAACTATCCTAAACTTCCCACTAGGTTTCTGCAAACCCATAATCGGGGAGTTACAAGGACTGCCCACGATTTCCTTCAGTATTCCCTGCTGTATCATTGACTCGATCACAGGCTTTATTCCTGCAATCGTTTCCTGGGACAATTTGTATTGAGGCGTTCTTGGAAACTCAACATTTGGTTTTACCAGAATTTTTACCGGTTCTACCCCTTTAATCAATCCTATATCTTCTCCTGTGAAATCCCACACCTCTGACGCCACTACATCTCTTAAGTCTTGTGGAAGATCTTCTACAGTCAGAGTAGGATATAGTTCTACACAGAATTTTGAATTGGCCACCTTAAAGGTAGCATCATCGTCGGTAGTCTGTACCTCCACTCCTTGTGGGGTGCAGTATATGGTGCAATTCAATTTGCATAACAAATCCCTACCTAACAGACATACCGGACTCGAGTCACAAACCACAAACTGATGTTCGTTCATGTGGTTTCCAATTTTCACAGACACTGGTTCTGTCAAGGGACTAGTCATTCTTTTATTTGCGACTCCTACCACTTGAATTGTTTCCCCTGACATTGGCAAGTCTGGAACCACCGCTGATCTCAGAGTCGAACGAGTAGCCCCAGTGTCCACTAAGAACGTAGTGGGACACCCTGCCACTTCTGCCTCAACAAATGGTCCTCTCTGATCCACTTCTAAAACTGCCCCGAGGGTACAGTCTTCTTCACTGCTCACCCGTTGTCCTGTCAATGGATCAATGTAATAACATTTTTCTTCCTCGATAAACAGAGGCATTTGTTTAAAGACCTTTCCTCCAGCTGCTATCTTCGGTGGCTGTGGGAATTGGGCCCGTGGAGCCGAAGTCCCCCCTTTGGCCACCTTACTGCTTGGGACTGTCACTTTTTGCACTGGGTCTTCTTGGACCTGCTCTTCTACTTCTTGCTCTCCGTTTTCAGGGTTAAAGGGACACTCGCGTCGCCAATGCCCCACCTGGTGACACAGATGACACTTGGTCGTTTTCTTTAAAGTGGCAAAGTCTATCCTAGGTCTCTGCCCTTCTTCATTATCTTTGTTCTGACCATTTGGTTTTCGTCCCATCCCCTGCTTCTGCTGGCCACCCTTCCCAGCGGACTGCATTTGCACCACCATCAATTTCTCCTTTAGATTCTTGGCTTTAGAATCTATCTCGTCACTGCAGTACCTCGCATATCGTAAAATCTCATCTAGTGGTTTGTTCTGCCAACAGATTAAATGTTGCTGTATCATCAAACAAATATCAGGTCTCAACCCCAATACAAACTTTGACACGAACTGCCCTATGTCTTTGGGATCCATTACATCTAGTCCACTGTATTGCTTGAATGTTTTCAACAATCTTTCATAAAACTCGTGAACTGTCTCCTTGGGTTCCTGCCTTGTTCGGTCTATTTTTACCCAATCTATATCCTGTGGTGGTACCTTATCTTTCAGCCATGCTATTACCCTTTCATACTTTCGCATGACTATCTCAGCTGGTCCATTAGTTCGAACATCTCTCAATGGTTCAGCATTTGGCCAGTCGACACTAGTCTTACAAGGGGTCCACAAATCAGATGGGACCACGATGTCAAACAACGTGTTCAAATCTATCCACAATACTTTCGAAATTTTAACAAACCTCTCTACCTGCTTATACCACTCGACTGGGTTGTCCCGCAACTTCGGGAATGAGTTGGTAAATGCGGCTAAGTCTCCTCTACTCCAGGGCACATGTACATAATTTCCATTTGATATTTCTCGCAAAGGGAATGCCTCCATCTGCATTACCCTTCCCTCAGGGGTCATCACATTTGTACTTCGCCTAACTGTGCCCTTTTTCGACCACCTTTCTTCCCATTTATCCAGTTCTCTCCACACTCTTATCCCTGTTACCAGCTCTCTTATGTGTGTTTTTAATCCAGCAGTTCTCTTCTCATCTAGATCTTGGTCTGCGTACTGTAATCTGTGGTTACTCTGTAATGCCCTTGTCCTAGACAAATCCACGGCATACTTGTCTGCCAAATCGGTCAGTTTTTCATGAACCGCTCTAGCTTTCCTAGTAATATCCTTTGCCATGAACAATAACTCATCCTGTTCGTACAATTCTATCCTCTCCAAAGGCAATGTTCCATCTATTATCTCATCAACATCTGATTTTAAACTGGTAACATCAAGCCTTTTTGCCTTTATTTCAGCTTTCAAGACACTCAATTTAGCTCCTCCATCCGCATCTCTCCCATCCCAGCTCCGAGATCTACGTTTAGGTATTGGTGAATTATAGGGAGTCCTCCCCTGTTCCCATCTCTCTAAGTCCCATGCCTTTCCGTCTTCTCGGGGTGGGTGGTGAAACACTCCTTCATGCCTCCCAGCCTCTCTCTCTCCATCCTGGCTAGTTTCACGGGATTGAGGATAAGAGGTTCTATTACTCCCTCTTTCTTCCCTACTTCCCTGTGCTTCCTGAGTATTCGAGGCGTGGCGGGACCTATCGCTGTTCTCCTTTCTCCAATGTTGAACGTCTTCCCCAAGCGTATGATGAAGGCACCTAAACCTATTCTGAAAATTCCGTACCGCCTCATCTCCTCCGTTCCCCCAGAGACGGGACATTTCCTCACATTCTACAATCCTAGTATTTTGTTCCGATTGTTCTCTCTGATTTGTAGGACCTGCATCCCCTCTATTCTCTTGACTTTGGCCTTCCCGGCCCTGACTGCTTTCGCTGGCCCCACAATGAGATACAGTCCCGTTACCCCTGCTTTCCCACTCTGGTTCCGTTCTTGTCCTGTTACTCGGAGATACTATGGACCCGTCCCATTCCCTCAAATCAGCTCTTAACTCTGAAAAAGATCTTGGCCGCGGTCCCCTTAGATCCATTGGTCCTCTCGGACCTCCCTGTTCTGAATTGGGACCGACAGTTGTGTCTAATGGGGTGTTCCACGTTACCGAACCTGGTAATTGTTTCCATGCGTTTGTCACATTATTCCTCCTTTCCATCTCAATCCTTTCCCTATCCAATTGCCTTTGTTGTTCCCCTCTATCTCTCTCAGAATTATAGATCGAAACTATGGGTCCTATGGTAACAGGCACTTGAAGAGCGTCTGGCAATCCCACAGACTCAACCCTTTCTGTGGTTGGCGTTTTCTGCACCACAAACCTTCCCACTACACTCTGTACAGTGTTGTTTGGAGGTGTTTCTCCGCCTTTGCTAGGTGTCCATTCCGATATAGGGAGTGGTGTATATCCCTCTATCTCATTCCCATCTTCCCTTGCGAGCCCTCTATCTTCTATCAATCCCACTCTCGGAGGTGGTCTATCCATTAACAATCTGTTTATCAGATTGTCCTCCGACTCGCTTTCCTCGTCTTCTTCCATGAGGTTTCCTCCTCCTGACACCTCCCTCATCGGATACATTTTCTCCACCTCAATAGTCTGTACCCTCCAACGCTTTTCCTCCTCATCCCATTTGGAATCTCGCACTGCCCTTACCGATCGCGTCAGCCTTTGTTGACGCCTGTTCAAATTTCGGTCGTGTGCAGCCTTAATCCATGCATTAAGAGCCTCAAACTGTGTTGGTCTAGGTGAAGGTTTCAATGAGGACATGGTTGCTTTTAGCCGATGTAACACCTCTAACTTAAACGTTCCATACTTCGGGAACTGCATTTCCTCATTTCCTTCCGTAAGCTTATTCCAAGCCCCAATCCACAATATCGTATGCAGCCCAACATTCGTTGCCATATAATGAGCTGGCGTACCCTCTGGGGGAGCCTCTTCCCCGTAATAATGTTCACTTCGTTTACGTTTAAAAATCCCTTTCAAACACTTAAAACACTTCATGATTTCTCTTTTCTCCGCGTTTGTTTACTTCCTGATGATATTCCACCAATCTCAGCGCCGTTCTCACTAACTGGCCTATCCGTACGCGACTTTCCTCCGACGTCACTCTAGCCGCCCAACCAGAGCGCGGCTCTAGCTAACGTCACACCAACCGCTCAATCACAGCGCGGCTCTAGCCGACGTCACCCGTCCCCCTTCGCAGCAGTTCCCCTCCTTTCTCAGCTCGTCTCCTCGGTCATGCACGCATCCCATTCATACACTGAAAAATGATTACTTCCGTCCAAGCGATCACCTTTCTTTGACTGTACGCCCACAGTCTTTCTGTAGTTGTCACCCTAACTTGGCGAAATGTCTTTCCGTTTACTTCCAGACAATCGCCTTCTCCGATAGGTTACTCACACGCAGTAACTTTCGACCAGCGTCCGTTACTCATACACTCACTCTTACACTCCCCCTATCTTGGATCCACGGCGGTCAATGGTACCTCGTGACCTCCGTACTATGGTCGACAACTACCCTGGATGTTCGATACACCCAAAACCACTTAAGCTCTGGCCTGAACTTAAGATTTCACCAGTTCACCCGTTTACCAGGTTACCAGTTTACCAGGTTGCGCGCGCTCACAACCTTCTCTCATTCACACTACAGGCATTCAACTCCGCAAGACATTACAATACAAATACAACACAAAACACCGCAATCTGTTCACGCATGACCCTTTTTATACTCACTCTCCGATACTGCTGCTTTTCTCGCACCGTCTGCACCTTTCGGCACACGATTCTTCCGCTGCTCGTCTCTCGACGTCTCGGGCCTTGGGGTAAACTAACCTCTCTAGATTACCTTCCTCAAGAAGATAACCATCCTCACTCTGCTACCAACTGCTAACGCGGGATTACTGGTTACAAATTATCTTGCCAAATCCCTTCTTCCTGTCGACTGAACCGTTGGTACCTGTCTTGAGTAAAAGGTAATCTCGAGGTAAACAATCAATTTAAGAACTTACACCACTCTAAATGACCACTGACCAAAATTAAGTTTTAAAGATTTAATATAAAGTCAAAGATAACTGAAGATACAAACTTCTCAAGATGAGATTCAACAGGTAAATCGGAATCACTATGAACATGAACTTCTTGAATAGTCTGAGTCTGAAGAACAAAATAATAAGTACAAGTTCGAATACCATCAGGGTTGCTAAAATGGATACAAGTTGCAACCTCAAAGTCATTACAGAAAAGAAAATTTAAGGTTAGTCTGTCCCTACACTATACTAAATGACATCCCTACTTAACAAGATCTTAACCCTCTAGGTGTCAGCCGTGGTGACTTCCTAAGAAGATCACGCACTTCTCTTTGTCTCTTCTCTGATAATGGGTCTCTCCTGATCAGCCTATCTGCCTACCCATCCGCTTCCTTAGGCTCCCAAAATCATCTGCTCTGCTCTCCTCCCGGGTCACTTTCCCTAATACCAAATCACATTTCCAATAGAAACGCCCCTTGGGACGCCCCTCACGTGGTACATCTTTCCGCGGCAAACTCCATGATGGTACTCTTGAAGACCCTCGTTAAAGTTGACCTTGGTTCCCAGGCTTCTTCTTCCGTGCGCTGATACCCCCTGAAATTCCTGGAAACTCCTACAGGCCTGCGCAAGGCGCCACTGAACAAAGTCCCTTTCATTCGAGCTGATTAGGACCCTCGCACCTGCATACAGCTCTTCCTGCAGTGGGCCTCAAATTCCAGACTTCCCCATATCTTAGGCCATAAAACACTCTCAGAGCTTCATACTGGACACCTCACGACCTCTCCTCTAACGAGCACATGACGATTTCAACTTCATGACATTATCGGCTCTGGCCTACTTGATTTACATTCAGCAGGTTCCTGCACTCTTAAAACGTTAACTTGATTTAAACAGCAAACATTCTTAACTAGCATACGTTTCTAAAATAACACATCTATAAAGCATATACTTTTAACCCTAAGTTCAATAGTACATTTTGAAAGAACCATGTCAACCTTGTCTCACATTATTTTAGCAGCACGTTTAGATTTGCTTGTGAATTGCCATGAGGCCTACACAAAATACTGGGTTTTTAGAGTTACATTCAACTCTTACATTATTCCTTTAACATGAGAACATGAGGTTTTCATATTCATCCCAAACATTTCTACATTAATCTCACACAGTTATGATTATTGTTACTCTACTTAAACATTCTATGCATTTCACCACTGAATATAAGACACTGTGTATTTCACTTCTAAATATAAGACACTCTGTGTATTTCACTTCTAAATATAAACACTCTGGTGCAAAGTACATGTTAACTAACTACGTGCTTGTAAATATGGCGTACTTATACATTTTTTTCCAAACTTGTGCTCTCTCAACACTATTTGTTCTTCTTTTTGTATGCATGTCTGTGTGTGGTATTTAATTGGTATACATCTAGCCAAAAACATGACTGCGCTGTATACATCGCCTCCAAATCGTTCGACTATACCTCATGCCATTGCCTTCTGCTTTCCAGTAGAAGACTTTTGCATGTAGAGAAGGGCATCGCCTGATTATAGTGAGTGAGTGTGTCTTCTCTACACCATCTGCTGGTATAATGCTATCTACCATGTCCTGCATAATCGAGGAAGCCAGTTGCTCCATCATCAAAGTGAAGAGCAGTGGAGAACACGGGGCCTGGTGCTACACTACACAGCAAGTGAAACATTCATCATCGCAGTCACTCTTAGAGACCTATACATGAGGCTTATCAGTGTTATCAGATACAGACCCAGCTCTAGACATACCAATATTTGAAATATATACACCCTGGAAGCTGAACCAAACATCATTTCAGAGTCCAAAGTGGCCACAACCTCAGATGCATCAAGAAGTACACCAAGTAATCACTTTATACAGCCGCCTAAAATTAACTCGAGTCGTTATGCCGGCATAAAGCCACATTGATCAAGTGTAACTGTGTTGAAATTAGCGGGAAGAGCCTATTACTGGCCACGGTCTCCACATGGAATTCCTCCTATTATGCGTTAAATCCCGCAGAATGGGGAATAACTGTGCAGATTTAAAATGATCATGCAGAATTTTACCAGGTATTCCCTATTCTGCGGGGTTTAATGCACATATTTCCCTCCTGCTCTGAGCCAGAGATAAATACTCGCAGAGACAAGGGGATGAGGGTTGGCTACAGTTGGACCAAAGCCTAATGAGATTTTACCTGCTGGAACTGCTAGCCAGTAAAATCGGGTACTATGTTTTCACACCCAGAAAAACTAGAATTGGGAACGCTGGGCAAGTCATTATCAGACAGAATGGAATTCCATACTGTAAATTCACTCTGCCTGACTCGTAATCAGATTCTTTGAGAAGTTTTGGGCCAAGAACCATCACAAAAATTCCACTGCTAACCCATATGGCTTGAAATTCGTTGGGATGGTAAAGTCCCTCAGATGCCGATGGATGCATAGGCTTCCGCAGGGGGGGACAAGGAGGGGCGCTTCCCCCCCCTGGATCGCAAGTCCGTCCGGTGGGCAGCGCCCTCCCTTTAGGTGTTCAGTCGAGGTGCAGCTGCAAGGCCCGAGGCGGGGCCCCCTCCCCTGGGCCATGCTGTATGGGCTGAAAAGGTAATATGACCCCTCCGATTCCTTTCAGCTGTGGCAGACTGGGCAGGGCTGGTTTTGTGGCCGTGATCAGCTTTCTTTGCTGACAACTCTCTCTTATCCTAATCGCTGCATCTGCATGTTAATTTCAAATGCTTGAACTGGCCTTCAGTGTGAAGTGAGCCCTGCCCCTCCTGAATGAAAGGCATCCTGCAGGGCTCACAACAAAACTAGCAATAACCTTGCGACATACAAGATACACAATACAGTGCAATCAAATTTATTGTATCACAAAACATAGACCAAAATAGGAATACAAGCATGGACCGTTACCACCCAGCATAGTAGGTCACAGATAATGAATTTCAAGGCCTCCTTATCCTCATTTTGGGGACATTCGTCTCCACCATCCACTTCAATGGAAGGGACATCTGCAATTTGCACTGCCAGGAGGAGAAGTCGTTATATCAGAGAACTCATATTATAGTACTGGTGGCTTCAGGCAGCCAAAACTGGGAGCGCCACCTCAGAGGTCGGAAGGAATCTAAACCTGCGTTAATCTGCTCTCACTCATCAGTGAGGGTTAAAAACACAGGTTCTGAACAGTTATTATAAATGTGTCAGGCTGTGAAACAGTAAGGCAATGGGATATGCATGCTGCCCTCTATAATTGTTCTATAGAACGTATACACAGTATTTGTGGCTAGAGAGGCCGGTAAGCCTTGATTAGGATCTGCAAACCAGAGAGCTAGGAGAACAAGGTTTGTAGTATCAAAAGTCAGATGGGCTGGTAACCTTGGAATAATGCATATTTCAAACCTAAACTCACTCCAACACAATCGACAATAACTGTCCCATATAGAATGCCTCAGTAGAGAGGCCAAGGACTGAATGTGCAAGTAGTCGAAAGGGAAAAGTGCTTGTTTTACACTGGAGGTGATTGTGTAGGATACTGCACTGGAGTGAAGAGCTGCACCTTAACGTGCTCTCGAACCACCTCAACAAGCAGTACATTCACAAGCAAAAAAACAAAAGAACGTAGAGGACATTCGGTTATCATATTGCACAATGCAACAAGCACATTATTTTTGGTGCGATCGCTGCAACGCTTCATATGGTCGCAGGGTGTGAAAGAAACGCAGCCGAATGCACTAAATATCCAGACTCATGATTCCACCTTTCATGACATGTACTTGAAAACCTTTTAAAACGCTGCAGACTGCTTTTCCATTTTGGCCCTTACCTGCCTAAGTCATTGTTCACATGTGAGTTTCAGCGAGACAAAGGCATGCATGGACAGTGAAGCACCGACTGTAGTCAAATCAGCTGCAAATATGTTAATGCAATGGAAGGCGAGCTATTATTTGGTGACTGTGCAATGAGTTTGGTTTTACAACAAAGCGGTTACCATATGGCAAATCTACAAGCACAGTTATCCCACAACAATAAGGGGACATTATACATGGGTACAGTACGGTCACACTTACAGGAAAACTGTTTTAACGCAGATCCACACACATGTAAAACTCAACATGTGTAGTTTGACACATGCCTCACTGATAACATGTATGATTAGTGATCTTAAATGCCAATCATAATTTTTATCTTATCTGTGGTCGCCAAACTGTAAAGACAACTGCTTCCACTGTAGATTAATTCCACTGCATTAGTTACCTCCTACTGACGCCACATGACTCGGCTACTGAAACCCTAGACCAGATGGGGCAATGCTCTCTTAAGCTGTACATCCAGAAGCAGTGACCTGTCCAGAACTTGGGGTTGGTGTGGCTTTTGACATGATTAACAAACCAGAAAACACATGTTTTGAAAGATTCATACTTCCATACTTTCCTTCTGTAAAGTCTGAATGAATCAGTCATTCTCCAGGCACCCAGAAGCCCAGGCGAGTATTGTACCTCACAAAATCACCTCCAAGAACTAACTATACCCAACTTGAAGACAACTTCGAAGTAAAGAACACAGAAAAGTCACCTGCGGAGAGAAGGGCATGCTACTGTGCCCAACATTCAATTCCTGTTAGGGCAGCTGGTCACTGCCCTAAGAGAAGCCATCCGCCCAGAAAAGAACACCAAACATGATCATTCAAAGTATTTGTGCTCCTTCTCAGTTGAATTTCACAAAAAACTGTCCATTAAATTCTCCAAAAATACTTCTTTATTCATTCATTTTAACTTTGAAAATGCAGGTTTATGCAGCAAATATAGCCTACTGCTTAGCAGGCAGACAGGCATCCACATATGCTTACTGATTGACAATTTCGCAAACGTTTTCTCAACAAATAACAAGGGGTTACTTCACCACTCAAACAAATCTTGGGGCTCAGTGTTTTACACACGGGTGCCCGATTTACGAAGGTTAACTACAGGCTTAAAATAGAAGTCAAACTTGTCTTCTATGGTAAAACATATTTAAAATGGTCGTACCCTAGAAAACCTTTTGGTAATCAGGCCCCACGTGACTCAATGTACACCTGCCCTGTACACTGCCACACAGTTGCTGTTTACTTCCAGGCACACAGGTTTGGCACAGGTTCACTGGTGTGAAGTGAGTATAGGTAGGGGGTAGAAAATAGTTTTAGTATTGTAGCATAATTCATACTGTACAGTAACTCTAGTTGAAACTTTGAGGAGTAGTCGGAGATGCAGCTAATGGAAATGTATTCAGAATGCTAAATATAGCTAAGAAAACACAAAGTTCTGTAAGGTAGGACTGCCTTATCAGACCTACTCACTGGACCCTTGTGGCCTTTGTCTTTGAGAGGCGGCACAAAAAATGTAAAACAATCATTCTAATATAGAAGGATGTGCCATTTTGACAATGACAAGGAAACCAGAGTGAAATTCCAAAATGAAAGCTTGTTTGCTATAGTAAAATTGTAGGTTAAAGTTAAAGAAGCACTCAAAAACTTCAAACCACTAAAGTAAGGTAATAAAAGCCTAAGAAAGATACCAACCCCAGCATGGGGGCATTGGCCTGCTCGCCGGACATGAAAGGGTGCCTGGAAAGAGGCGCTTTATTACCCATGACAAAGGAAAGACAGGAAAGGCAGATGGCCGCGCGCGCACTCTCACGTGCACTCAAGCTTGTAGCCAGCCAGCAAACTCCTGGTTAGCATTTTCAGAATCCCCTTTTACTAAAAGTCGAGCAACAAAGAGAGCATGCGCTGTTCTAGCTCGACCTAAAAACCGAGTGACCTTAATGTCACAATCGGCGCTGCTCAGTTTCAATGAAGGGAAAAGGAAAAGAGCAGAAAATGGAGAGAGAAGCTATTCTTTTCTTTTTTTTGCAACTTTTTTCTAGTTTTTTTTCCAAGCAAGCATGTGCATACAAAAGAAACATAAATAGAGTTAAACATAAATAGTGACATCAGTTGAATATAAGCACTTGGGTTTTTTTTTAATTTTCATTTAATTTACATAAAAAAAGGAATAATGAAAAATTGGGTCGGTAAAAGAATAGTGGAGATGATAACATTGAGTTGGTAGGAGGGAAGGAGGGGTGACCCCCACATCCACTCTTACCACCCTGAGAGGAGTGCAACAAACCCTCCAAGATACACCCAAGTTATAACCCCTCAAGCCACTCTCCATTACTTGTTTTACACATCTGAAAAGGTTGCGCTACTCCCCGGCATCATGTTTGTTCATATCTGAAATATTGGATGCCTGTGTTCCGGGGTACATCTAAGGAGGTCTGGTGTCCACTTTTGCTTTTAATAGAAGTATAGAGGGAGAGGCACATCTAAAAGGGTCTAGACAAACAAAAAAAAGGTAATAGGTGGGGAGATGACAGAGCAGCAGAGGTGAGAGCTGAACATAAGGGGCAAAACAACTATATAGAACAAGACGCTTAAGGAAAGGGAGATGGGGAAGGAGTGATGTGTATGTAATGGGAGAATCAACGAGAGAAGGGAAGAGTCTTGGTTAGGTAAAAGGAACAACATGCAAAAGAGAAATGTAACAGGTTTGGGGAGAGTGGGAGGATGGAAGGGGAGAGAATGCTGTAAATAAAACAAGAGCAGTGGCGTAACCCAAAATGATGGGGTCCCTCTCCGCAGAATGTGATATAAGGCCTCTGAGTCTCCCACATCTCACAGATATTCATTGGCCCTGGGTTGAATGGGAACCCTGAGATGGGTTGGGGGCCTCCTGAAGTGTTGTGGGCCCATCTGTGCTGCAGGGGCCTGTATTGCGTCCTGGCACTAGAGGTGAAGCAAGGTAAGAGGCTGGGGAGAAGAGTAGTAAATAGCAGTGCATGTAGGGCAGAGGTGGAAGCTTAAGGGACAGAAAAAGTGAATTGAGGGTAGAGGTGAGAGGAAATACAACATGAAGAGTTGAGCATGGAAGGGAGAGGTGGACATAAAGGGGGCAGAACCAGTGAACAAAGTTGAGGCTGGAGAGAAAGATGAAAGGTGAAAGGAAGTGCTTGGATAAGAGGGGTGGATATAAGAGAAGCGGAGCCATCAGGAGAACTTAAGTGTCATGGAGATGGTATGGTGAGTGTTGGATATAAGAGGGCAGGACAACCAAGAGACGATGAGAGGCGGGGGAGAGAAGCAGGGGAGTGGTAAATATAGAAAGGTAGAACCAGTGAGAGAACGTTGGAGGCTGTGACGAGATGAGAGGTGAAAGGTTCAGTAGGTAGGTAAGAGGTGAGTGTAATAGAGGCAGAATTAGTGAGAAAGGAAAGAGACAGTAGTAGAGATAAAGTGAAGTGTTGAGCATGGAAAGGAGACGCGGATATAAGAGAGGCAGAAACAGTGAGACAAGGTAAGAGGCAGGGAGGTATAAGAGAAGAGGTGGGTGTAAAGGGGGCAGATCAGCAAAAAACACTAGGAGGTTGGAGGAAGAAATGAGAAGTGAATGGCAGTACATGCATGGGACATGTAGATGTAAGAGAGGCAGAACAATCGAGAAACCTTACACAGAGAAGAGAGAAGAAATGATGAGAGGTGGATGCAGAAGACCAGAATCAGTGAGAAAGGTAAGAGGCAGGGGGAGAGACGAGGCATACAGCATGGAGGAGAAAGGTGGATATAAGAGGGACATCATGAGAAAGAGAAGCAACAAAGTTGGGATAGCAGAGAGTTTCATGTTAAAGGGCAAACTCCACAAAATGAGGTTTGAGGAAGAGACAAGAATAAGAGTAGAGGATGAATGGAAATAGGTGGTGTAAGTGGCAAAATCAGTGAGAAACTAATAGTGTTCAGGAGGATGAACATGTAGAGAAGATGTAAATGGGGCAGAGCCAGTGGAAAAAAGTTATAAGGCTGGGGGAGAGAGGAGCAGTGAAGGTAGTGCATGGATATGAGTCATGGCTATAAGAGAGACATAACCAGTAAAAAGCACATAAGCAGAGTGGAAAGAGAGAGAAGTGGATGGAAGAGAGAAGAACCACCAAGAGATATTAAGAGGTTGGATGAAGAGGGAAAGACGAGGAGAAGGTGGATGTAAGATGTGCAAAACCAGCAAGAGAACGTTAAAGGCTTGGTGAGCGATTAGAGATGAAGATTAGATCAGGGAGATAGAGTTTGATGTAAGAAGGGCAGAATCAGCAAGACGAGAGGGAAGGCGGAAGGGGAGAGGTGTATGTAATGGGGCAGGAACATCAAGAGAAGATAAAAGGAAAGGGGAGTAGGAAAAAGCATAGCTGTATTTAGGATGGCATAACCAACAGAGAAGATAAAGACTGGGTGGAGAGTTGAAAGGTGAAGAGTGGGGCAGGGAAGAGAGATGTGAGTGTAAGAGGGGCAGAATCAGCAAGCAAATATGAGAGGAAAGGTGGGAAGATGAGAGGTAAAGTGTAGAGCATGGAGGTATTCAGGCCAAGAGCAATGTAAGAGTGGCAGAACTAGAGTGAAAAAAATGTGATCCGTATCAACTGTTTTCCTTATATTAGTTTATAAAATGTGTACTCTAGCTTTATGTTCATGAATATGGTCTTTTAAAACCATACTCCTTATGTTTTGTAAGGATTTAAGCAATGGACATTGACGTTCTTGCTTTTTGGAGTTGGTTTACACCTTTTAGATACAAAATCTTGCTTAAATTAGCAGTCAGGTTACGGCATGTTTTGCTTATTTTTGGTATCCTCAAAGTGTTGGTATGATAAATCGTTTATTTAATTGGGGAAGATGCCGATTTTTGTTAAAGTACATCTCGGGCTGTGTGAAATATTGGTACATAGAGGAATGCTATGCTATGTATTAGGGGTAAGGGTTTCAGTTGGTTATGCAAAACTTGAGAGAGGCGCATTGTGTGTTTGTGATGCAACTCCGCCTAGAAGTTGGTTTAGTACCTGTGGTGAGTGTGAAGTGAGCTGACCCCCATTTCATGAACATAAATAGGATTGTCGTTTTGCATGGGGGAGGGGGAGGCGGGCAGTATAGAATGACTAAATTGACAGCTCGTTGTGGTGGCATATTTGTGGGGTTTCGCTCTTTTCTGTGTGTGCTTTGGGGGTTATTTCTGAGGAGAGCCTCTTCAGGGAGTTTCCGCTAAAGCCACTTGCGTGGGCTATATCTCTGGGAGTAATGTGCTGGTATTAAGTACCCCATGCCGCGGCATTATTATAATCCCTTTATGGCGGGGTCGATATTAATGTTGTTTAGAAGAAATAAATATTGGTATGAGGCTCACCCTTTATGTGGGTCTTTGTTTGGGTAAACTGCAGAGCTTTGGTGACATTGTGATGGTTGGGCACTGTCTGCGAATATACATTTTTCGGGGCAGTTTCAGTCATATGTATAGGGTGACCAGATGACTCTCACCAGGGCACAACTTTTCCAGCTTTGATTTGCCATACCAGTGCATTCAGGGAGCTGTAGTCTAGGTTAATTTTATTTCAACCAATTGGTCGAACACACTAGCTAATAATGTAAAAGCAAAACCCAGGTCTGGAAAAGTAACTCTCCCCATCACTTGCAGTCATCTTGTCGCCTTAATTAAGTAGCACCAACAGGCAGTGTCTCTTAAAGGAAGAACTCTTCCTTGGTGTATTTGAGAGATGCAGTTCTTTGGAAGAAGTGTCTGCAAAGTGCTATGCTTCTGTTGGGATCTGTGTGAGGTGTCACTATTTTGAACACAATTTAACCTCAAGCTCCATTGGGGCATTGTCAGTGTGAAATGCAGCTCTTTAGGCAGGAATGGGTGTGGAGATTATACATGTGTGTGTATGCAATGGTGTCAACATGGGGTGTGCATATTTGAAACCACTTCTCTTGGGCTAGCAACTGGAGAATTATCTCTTTGGGATCAAACTAATTGGCTTGTCATTGAAGGATGAAAAGAGAGCAATGAAATCAGCACAGACAAACTTTAAAGTTAAATAAAGGCCATGTTATTATTGAGACAAGAAAAAACTAAAAAGAATTCCCCACCCCTTTAGTTTATAAACTAATAAAATGGTCAATGAGAAACTAATACATCATACCATTACTGTCTACTATGCAATAACCTAGCCTGTGTTTGACTCTCGGCTATCTCTCTCACCACTTTACTTAGTTCTTTGGGTTCTAGGCCCTGTTCACTTTGCATTGGCATATTGGTCTCCTAACAGACACCTTCTTCACACTGATCTTTTAGTCCTTTCTCAAACTTACCGGTATCAGGCCAGCACTGCCATAGCTCAGTGATTCCAGGTTATATTATGTCTGACCCGGACCCTCAGGGCAAATTAAGAGGAGGAATGTTCACTTGACTTGCTACCCCACCTCCTTTTTCTTAAAACTAGAAGCAACTGTATTCATCCATCTCCACCATTTGGTCATCCCTCATCAATCCCCAGCAAGTCTTACTTGATATTATTTATTGCTTCCGGCCCTGCCACTTTAACAGATTACTTTTCTCCTAAATGTATCTGTTAGCCCTGGGCATCCGTGTCCTAGCTTTAGCAACACCAGAAAGAGCTGGGGCTACCTCATAACCTCCCCCATCTACAGTACTTTTTTACTCTCACCACATCACCTTTTTAGCATCAAGCCCATCCTCCATTTTCTTGGCCACTTACTCCTAGCTGAATGTAACTCCCAAGTCTGTCAGAACTCCTTCTCACCACACCCATGAACTCCATTCTGTCCATTCTTCTCTTGGGCTAGCAACTGGAGAATTATCTCTTTGGGATCAAACTAATTCGCTTGTCATTTAAGGACGTAAAGGAGCAATGAAATCAGCACAGACAACATGTTGGCACTCTACTAGGACTCCTGACTCATTGCAAACCAGGCTGACCTAGAGACCCACCCCATTTTTAATATATTAACTAGGAGCAAGAATAAAATAATTCCGCCCACTAGTTAGGTATTTTTAATCACTCCACTCCACATACACTACTGCACTACACATAGTTCCTCACTACAGTGCTCCTACGTATTTTCGCAAGTCGCAGCACACCTCAATCCGCAGCGGGTTGGGATGGCCCTTTGATGAAGCATGTCACCGTGAGGAAAATCCGGTGAGTGAGGGGACTCAAGAAAGGACATTTTTCCTTTCAAGATTACATCCATTACCGATGATAATCTACCTCAACAGCTAGGTTCTTCGTCCGAGATCTTGGATATTTTGTGTCTACGATCTCTCTAGAACCACATCAATCTGATTCAGATTTCTTTTTCTGGGCATTTTTTGGTTTTTCCTGTTTCATTGCAGTTGCCAGGTCTTCTGCCGTGGCGCTTCACGAGATTTGTCTCTCCAGCCCCCCCCATGGGTTTATTTTTTATTTAAGCTCTTTGTCTTATTAGATTTTTTATTTATTTACTTAATACTTGGGCTCAATCATGTCGGAGGATGGCGATGAAGCAAAATTTTGCCCCCCCGGAAAAATTTCTGCGGATGCCCTTGAACCTGCATGTGATGATACCCTATGTACTGAATGTTATTGTCATGAACTGAGTTCTGCTGTCACTACGATGTTTCCAAAAGCAAAAGTTTTTTGTATTCTGTAACCATATGCTCAAAGTGATGTCTTTTATGGTTGTTATACTATGAAAATCAATTAAAAAAACAAAAAACTTTACTTGTGGGCATCCCCACAAATATATCAGCGGAATAGTCAATGACGCCAAACACAATGAGGTGCCTGGCCCTTAATCAGTGGTATTTCGCCAACAGGGAACAGCAACTCTTATCTCAGCGCACCTGCACAATTTAAATGTCCCGCCTCAACTAGAGTGCGAGTTGCATCTTGGTAGATATAGTTCTACTCAATATAATTTCTCAGTAGATATTGCCATTCCCTTTAATAGTTTTTTTAAATCCCACAGTGAGTTGATTGTGGACACTGTTGCAATCCTTCATGTTTACTGTCCAAACCAACCGGTCACGTTGTTCGTACAGCTCCTCTTTTCTCCTGTGCTGACAATCCGCTCTTCTGCGGAGGGGCGCTTGCTCACCTCAAATGAAGACGCTGGTTCTCAATGTTATTAAAGC
This sequence comes from Lissotriton helveticus, assembly GCF_964261635.1. NCBI lineage: Eukaryota > Metazoa > Chordata > Amphibia > Caudata > Salamandridae > Lissotriton > Lissotriton helveticus. The sequence goes on along the minus strand of NC_136059.1, from coordinate 935,015,375 downwards.
TGCTTACTTTACAACTGCTGTGAATGCGTCTTCAAAGCTTTAGACTTTTGTTGGAAAAATAATCACACTGCTGCCTTGCAGTGGAAGGCTGCACCATTTTCGCAACATAATGGAGAGGCTGCGCGGCAGTCAGGAACTATGATGAAGCCGAGGTCAGTGCAGCAGTTGCAAGTAAGTCAACCTGCATGACATTTGGGGGCCCACAGGAGGCTGAAAAATACTGCTTTTTAATGAAAGGACACACAGAACTCACTTAGGGTAATACACACACACACACACACACATATATATATATATATATATATATATAGCTATAGACCTCTTAAGGGTCCACTTTCATTGTATCTCTCTTAGTGCATATTAGGTCAATAACAATGAGCACAAGACCTTGCCTTGGGCTCAGGTGTACAGAATATGGCAACTCGTTGTGCTCTTAACATACTCCTGCATGCCTACGTCATTCATAGTTGAAAGTATGTTTCATTCCATCCCCAGGGTGTTCTCAGTTTCTGCTATGCTATATATATATACTAACAAGACTCCATCTTCAGTGTTACGGTGAGTTCAACCAATATATAATCGAATCCATGTTTACTATACATTTCAGTAAGATAGGCTCCCAAATCTACTTGAGCGAATCTTTACCAACAGATACAGTAAAAAACAAGAGTTAAAATGGATTTATTATTACTTCATCCCTGATTGCACCCCAACAGTGATGTGAATTGTTGCTATAAGCCATACTTACCTTGAATATGCTGGTAAAGGATCGTATACAAGAATTGTATGGGAAGCATAATGGTATGACTGGTGATACTGAGTAGCAGATTGATGTCGATTAACCGTTATGATAATCATAATACCATTAAATAGGTTGCCCTGTTGACATTTCTAAAGTGATGTACCGTGCAACCCCATCCTTTCTCGAAAAATCAAACGTTACCCACTCTTAAATCTCTTCCTTCCGTGTGCAAAAGTCCTGAACCCCCCCCCCAAAATAAGTCCTGCACTGAGAGCCATTGGGTGATATTGTGAAAAGCTGGATCTCTTGTCATTATTCAGATAAGAAAGTAGTAAAGATCTGCACACCTCAGCAGTACTCCGGTAGTCAAGCAACACTCTTAAACAGCTCCAGAAACTCACAGGTGTTCGTAGATCTTTATTTTATTCCCCAACGTCGCATATCCAAGCTAATTTAAATGAATTCATTTTTTTTAATACACACCTTACATTTCACAGAGTAATTGTATCAAACGGTCTCCATTTTGAACCAGTACCTGGACAATGTCTTGGTTCAAGTACACTAAATTATTTCAAAAGCCTCTCTCTATGTCTCATGAGCCTTCAGTTTCCATAAGTATGCCATTATGTTTCTGTTCCTACTATTTCTGGACCAATTGTTGCTCTCTGCTGTCAGGGTACTGGCTTTTACCTAACCTAATAGTCAGCTAACCACACACTCTGTCAAGGTTGTATTTTCTCCCAATGTGTTGTAAGACTGGTGTTCGCAACATAGTTATTCCACTCCAAAATATCTTGTGAAAAAGAAGTCTAAGCACTGAAATTGTTTGAACAATTCTAGCTGGCACCACAAAGTTGTGGCTAATTGAGGTCTCCTAAGAATATTGCAGTCTTCGTCCATATCCTTTGAGTGATTTAAATGTGTTGTCTCAGACTTCATCCCGGTACCTGTCAATCACTCCATTCCAGACCTGTTTGGTGGTCTGCTGGGTCGGTTTTTGCTGTTGATGTCTCCGATACCCAAAAAAACATTGCCTGCAGCAAGCTCAATTCATGCAATGTTCGATACCTTGCAAAACACTTATAGGGCGGGTCTTTACAAGCTCAAAACTACCAAATGTGACACTTCTTAGCTGTCTAATTCACTAATGGGGGCCACTTTTATTTTGGTGCCTGGGTCTACTTTCTGTCCCATTCCGACACTGCTAGGCATAATTCACAATACATCTTTAACATTGAAAACGTGTTCCTTCAACACACAGCTTTGGTGAAGTCAATCCAGCACTTGGGTCCATATTTCTATGTCTCATTGTTCTAGAAGTGGTTGGAATATACATTTCACCCACGTTTTGCACAACTAATCTTTTCACTTTATAAAGTTTGAAAAGTTTGTCATCTTCCTAAAACTTTGCTCATACGTGAACATTTCTGGAAAAAATGTATCAATTAATTTTCTGTGAAATAGCATATTTGGGAGAAAAGTCGGACGAACATAGCAGGATTTTATAGGGTATTTACCTGGCAAAACTTACTTTTGGGTTTTTTTCCACACCCTTCTTAGATGACTTTGCAACCTGTGTTCAGTAACTTACAAGGAAGATCTTTGCAGTTTTGCACACCCCCTCTGTCCTTCTGGATGTTGCTTCTATTTCCTGTCATGTTTACACTTCTGTCTACATTTGTGGTCATCGCCTTCAATGGCTTAACCCACACCTTACTCCAACACTAACATCTTCTTGCGGATCTCCTGAGTGTGGAGCTGAGCACCGAACTGTACTCCTGTTCGGATGTAGAAATCTAGCAAGAACCTTTCTCTGACATTTTATAGATCTGCTCATCTGTCATCTCCATGCAGCCAGTGTTTTTGCTCAGTCACTTGTCTGCAACTGGAAAACGTTTGACAATATTGTGTCGAACTCTACTGCCTTTTTGGTCCAAAGCATAGTCTTTTGGCTCTGTTAGACTTTGACGAATAAAATATTCTGCGCAGCTCATTCCTTGAAAAACGGTGGACGAATTCGTATTCATACGCTTTAACCATTGTACTGCACAATAGCATACCATCGAGGACATTCCTTCCAAACACCGTGGAGGATCGCCGTCTTCTTTAATGCGTTCTTTTCTTGAGTTTGTATGAGTGGCCTTCACGTTTTTGTGGCATTTTCAGCATATGCATCGAAGGTGGCTTTGAAGGTTCCTTTCAATTTGTTTCGATGAGCAAGCACAGGCACTTAATTCAAGTTCCCTTTCGTTGAACGGGTGACCCTGAGACTGCAACTTCAGTTATAGTACATGGAAGGCAGCAAGGCAAAACAAATTCATACTAAAAGAGCAGTAGCAAGGTGTGGTGGGACCTTGCACACAGTACAGATAGTTCCACAAAATTGCATTTTTACAGACCTAGAAATGGCTTTAAGTTTCAAAACCAACATAATAAGTTGTTATTTTTTTCTGCTTTTGTTCCCTCCCAGATGACGAAAAACAAAGTGGGTCATTCTGATGGTGGTCGGAACGCATCCGATGGATTATCCGATGTGGTCTGACCACCATCTGCTGCTGCGGTTTGACCGGGGCATTACAATGCGTGCAGTCGGAGGCAGCAGGCAGAGGCCCAGTCTGACGTTTGAGCCCATTGGACCGTCAGAGGGTCAGTAATGCATACAATGGGGCGGTGCCTTCCTAGGCACCGCCATAGGGATTACAATGTCCCTTTCCGCCTGTCCTTTCATGGAGGTTCAGCCGCCATGAAAAGGCAGGTGGAACGTGACTTTGGGGCGCCACTAGCGGGCCCCCTTTCCACCTGGCCCTTCCCTATGAGGCCGTCATGGTGCCTGCCACACGATGCAGGGATGTTTTGAAAGTGTACTTTTTCTATTGTGGCTTGTGCTGCAGCCAGTAGTACAAGCCACAGTAGAAAATATACACTGTGCGACCACCATGAAGGCAGTCACATTGTAATAAGAGCAGGGGGACTGCCAACTCCCTGTCGGGCGGTCCCTCTTCCGCTACGGTGCCGGTGGGACGAGATGATGCAGTGTTCATCACTATGCTGACCACAGGGTCACCACAATAGTCTAATACAAAAGATGCTTTGAGTGGGCCCACTCGTGCCCGAGCCCAGAATGGCACTGATGCATGCCTGTCACTGACTCACCTGTCCCAGAGGATGAATGCCTCACGCCCCTTGGACTAAGCCTGATCCACAAATATGATGTGATGCTTATGTCAGTAGTACACACTTCAGTTCCTCTTCAAAATTAATTTTAAATGGGCTTCATTATACCTATCGGGTCTGGAAGGATGATAGTGGGTCCCTCTTTATAACACAAGCTGTGGCTGATGGAGGCTGAGAGCAAAAATTCTGATCTCAGCATTAAATTTCATTACATTGGAGACACTCTGGAGGAAAATAGCAAGCCAGAGTCTCTGTGCGCGTGCCAGGGCAGTTCATTGTGACGAGCCTCGATGGACCTTTCTTTCATCACACCATCTTTATGGAGACCTTCAGAGGATCCATTCTTACCCGCCAATAGTGGTATCGTAAAGTGCAGCATGAATAGCGTTGTAAAGTGCAGAGGCTGCAGTTACAGTCCATAAACACATTTATTACAGCTAGATGCATTGCAGTGCTTATGGTGGCAATTGAGGCACACAAAGCAGGAGAGATCCATCTCAGTTTTACTTTCTGATAGTATCGTAACTTTTTTCTTTACATCAGATTCTGAAAAACGATAACCTTCTGTGTCATATAGAGAAGAGAAATACGAAGGAAAAATTAAACGAAGGAAAAAGGCAATAATCAATGCACTCTCTTGATGATGCAATATGCTGCAATTTGCTTTTGTCTTATTGCATGGCTATTTATGTCTTTATTGTTTTTAATACCTAATAACTATTTATGTAAACATGCATGGTAAGCACAATAGTCTCAGGTGCATGAATATTGATTTGTGCACAGTTTCAGGTGTTTGAAAATGTGCAGGCGTTCTCCTGGTTCGCTCTGCACCTGCCACAAATGACAGCTCACATACACCACCATAGGATGGTTCTTGTCCAGGTGGGTCGCCTTACAAACTAAGTTCCACCGGCTCCATATGATTGACAAAGAGAAAGTCAGTGAACAGTGCTATGTTCCACTTCCGGAAATGCTCATTTCTTTCTTTCTGAAGGCACGTGGCGCATATTCTCTTCAGCACTGTTTCTGCTGGGCTTCATGCATCTTCCTCATCATCTCCCGTCTTTCCAGCCTCTCCAGCCATTCGTTCCGCAGCCTGAAATATGAAAAACATACAAGGAGTTAGACGCCATCTTTTTTGCATACTTTCTCTTCATCACTTAAACACTGCGGGCCTGATTCACACAGTTAAACTTACACTTTTGTGTGAGTTTACTATTTTATTGCTATTTACAAACCCCAATTTAATAGTAAGTTTACTGCTGCAGAGATTCCGCAGTCGGGCGGAGAACTCAACACACAAAAAGGTAGTACAGGCCTATCTTTTATGTGCATAATTCTATGCCTCGATTGCGGAGCCTCCGCAATCGTAAATTTACTATTAAATCGAAGTTTGTGAATAGCAAAAAAAATGTAAACTACACAAAAAGAGTACGTTTACCTTTGTGAATCAGACCCTTAAATTACACTCTCATGGCATTGGTGTGCTGCTGCATTTCCCTCCATATTTTGCGTTTCTTCGACTCAGGGAATGCCTGGGAACATCTACCAAAAAGCTGCTCGTGGTGGTTGCAGCATTCCTCTGTGAGGATTTCCAGTTCCCTCTCCAAGAACTTCCACTTGCGGCATCTCTCCTTCTCAGCCTGACGGCTGGCCATGGCACCGAAGTGGAATACTACATTTAGTGGTAAACCTGCCTTTTTATAGCATTCGAAGACTAGTTTATACCAATTGTAGTATTCAATAGTGTTCTTTTTGGGAAGGCTAGTGCATGAAGACTACTGATATGTGAGTGGTACTTCTTGAATACTAACAGAATACTAAGTACATACTTATTTGTAATCGCATAGTCTTAATTTACAATGCAGAACATTTAGTTAATACAGACAATTTGAATACTACTGGACATTGCCCAGACTACTATTAATATTCTATTCAAGCTGCATGCTGAATGGTAGACCGGTGGCTTATTTATTATACCATTTTCATGCCTTATTAATTGTTGTTTTGTGTAGTATAGGGTAGTGTTTTAGGTTTAGGGTAGTGCTGGGGGATCATGTAGGGTAGTGATTGAGTGTAGGGACAGGACTGGGGGTTGGGGGAGGGTCGTGCTGGGGGTAGTGTTTTAGGGTTTAGGGTAGTGTTGTGGTGTTTGTGTAGTGAAGGGTAGTGTTTTAGGGTTTAGGGTAGTGCTGGGGGGTTGTACAGTGTAGTGTTTAAGTGTGGAGACCGGACTAGGGGTCAGGAGAGGGTCTTGCTGGGGTAGTGTTTTAGGGTTTAGGGTATTGCTATGGTGTTTGTGTAGTGTAGGGTAGTATCTTAGGGTAATGCTGGAGGGTCGTACAGGGTAGGGTTTGCATGTGGGGACCGGACTGGGGGTCAGGGAGGGTCGTGCTGGCAACCCTACTTTATATTCTTTTTGATGAAATGCATTCTCACACTATGGCAGTAAATCTAAAATACAAATGTAAGGTATAGGCAGAGCAAAGGTTCCAAGGGGTACTGGAACCTGAATCAAAAATGAAGCCTCGGTAACCAGTTTACAAAGGTATGCAATTATGCAAATGGTCTTTAAAGACCTATGAAAAACTCGGGGTGTCAGAGACAAGACTCCAGACAATGCCACTGCCCAGCCGGTCCCGCAGCTGCACATGAGACACATGGGTGGGGGTAATAATTGACTTTCATAAAGAGAACAGAACAGTTGTGTATAGATTCAATATTATTATTTTTTGCAGTTTTGTATAGCACTAAGTTAACCCAAAGGTATTTAAGGGATTTACAAAAGCACCGGTAACTCACGAACACGTTCATTTTTGTATACACGGCGCGATTAGGTAATTTGCCCAAAATCACAGGATGTTGATCCGAGAATGGAAACATAGAACCTGGCCGTTTTGCCACATCCCTCCTTATTGTATAAGTATTGTAAGCAGCCACAGCACCATTGAACATTATAGTACATCCTTCTAAAGTCAGATCTTCTCATTTCCAAACTCCGAGCCGACATTCTTTTATTATTCTTTTACATGATAAGTTCAGATTTTCGCTACGTTTGAATAAATTAGGTTTACCGTCTTCTTGTTACTCTCATGTGTTCAATAAAGTTTGTTAAAGTAAACTGGATAAGGGCAGGGGTGTCTGGTCACAAAGGGGCTGGTGATAGAGGGGCTAGGGATGTCTGGTGGTAAAGGGGCGGGGTGTCTGGTGATACAGGGGCTGGGGTGTCTGTGGTGCAGCAAAAAATGATGAGATGGGCTGAGGAGCACGCAGCAATGCCACCACCCCCCTCTTCACATAGCAGGACCAGTCACAGGCTTCCGAGCAAGACTTTGGGACCATAATTTATGCTTTTACAAATTACCATGCACTGTCTACTGTCACGCCAATAACGTATGCACATGCACAGATAAGATCTCTTTTACAGCGTTACTGGTTTCTCCCGCCCCAGAAGGATGAACCTACGATTCTCATGGCCGTCACAACAGTTAGTTATCCTTATCCACCCACTCGACAAGCTTACCAGCTGCGTTTCAGCCCTGAGAGGTGAGCGAGTAGTGGAAGGCAGGGCAGCCAGGGGATGGGGGTGTGGGTGGTGGAGGCTGCGGGGGACGGGTGAGGTGCGTTGTCAGCACCCCATTCCCCTCCGAACCTACCCCCACCCCTGGCCGGTCTGACTTATTTGCCAGGGCAGGTTTGCATACCCAGACCGGCCCTGGCTGCCTTCCTGGTTGTAGGTATTTAATATAAATATTGCACATGTATGACTAGTCACTCTAATGGACAGTCTCTCTACCCTAACTTTCCCTCTGCCTTCTTTCTCTGGCCTATCTCTGGTCTTATTTCTTTTCCCCCATAGCCTCATTCCTGAGTTCATTTATCATCATACAATAATTTCTATTCTGGAGTGCAGTGTTTTGCAGCTTCAAATTGAATGATAGAATGTTGAGAATCTGGCATTACAATGCTATTTCTTTAGCTAAAATTATTTACTTTTGCACAGCATTGCATAGTCTATACCAGTTTGTTTGAAAACTTCCCATAAGAAATATGTGCATATACCTAGAATGTTTTTTTTCTGTGCAGGTGCTGGAGAGCGTGGGGTCTTGCCTTGAATTTCTTGCCTTTTGGAACAATGTTGGTATATCCAGTACAGATTTTTCCTTTGCATTCTGGTGCTTGCAGTTCGGTGTATGAAATTCCAACTTATAAGCACCGGAATACAAAGGAGAAATCTTAACTAAATGAATGTCTAGATCCTTTCTTATGGGATCTGAAAATCTCAGAGCTCTGAAGTGCACATTTTTTTGTGTGTGCAGATTTATATAGACCCGAAGGTACTGGAGTGCTTTACATGAGCACCAATTATATTACACAAGGACACGTTCATATCATGGGAGGCACGGGGAGATTGTAACTTGCCCAGAATCAGAGAAGCATCATTGCCGAGACTCAAACCCTGTTCCCTAGCTTCAAAGTCAGCTGCCCTGGCCTTTAGGCCCCCTCTCCCTTTTCTCGGTAATAAGGCAGACATGGTACACTAGTTGATTCCTGAGCAGAGTAAAGGAGATTTTTTGTGGTTTGTTACACCATGGAAGAAGCAGGCTCAAAAAGATCCGATTATGCTAGAGAGGGACCCCACAATACACACTGCGCATTGCTGTGGGCTGGCGTACCGCTTTACCCTATCAGCTCAATACTTTGTTTTCCCCCTAACTGTGCCAAGAGCACAGGGAGCGCTGTGGCTCAGAGGACATACACGTTTGATTGCCATGGTGCATATGCTGCAGGGATTTGGTAGGCTGGAGCAGCAGGTTACTCGCAGCGCACTTCAATGCACCGGGCCACACACTGCCTGTCAAACGTTTATTTTATTGTAACATGATATTTTTTGCATCATAACATACCAAATTTTGATTGTGGTGCTTTTACAGCCTGAGCCAACCCGTAACAGGACTTGCGATTAATTTGTAGGCTCGCCTACCTTTGCATTGGATGAGGCAAGCTAGGATATCGGTTGTCATTGCCAGTGCTTGATGACTACACACACTTAATTCTGTTATAGTCCTTTCTCTATTTCCTTAACCACACAGTAGTGCCTCCTCTGCATGGGACGGAAGCGGAAGTTGAGCAAAGTCCTGCTTCGTCAACAATGTGAAGATTCAGGGAGAGCGTACTGAAAATAAGAAAGATTTGCTCTGTTTTGTAGGTATTTAGCTCGAGGACAGGGAAAAGAGGCAGAAAGTGAGGCGGTGTGATTTTTGCTGCCTCCATGCGCTCGTTATCTGCAAACGCCACACTTTTTTTCCAAAGGAGGGAAGCCCGCCACTCTAATTTAAGGCGCTAAAATGTGAAGACCTGGTTTCAAAAGAATACCCATTGTCTATGTATTTTTCAATCTATATACCAGTAGATGCGGCTCTTAAATTTCTGCCATATTTAAACAATTAAAGTGTACTACGTAGCTTCAACGTTGTATTTATCTATTTAAAATAACATATGGAAATCAATAAATGCTCTTAGAGATATTGGGGCAGATTTACAAGCCCATTGCATCACTTTTGCGTTATGTTTTACTTGGGAAAAATGAGGCAAAAATGGCGCAATGGGCTTGTAAATAAGGACCATTGTTTAAATAGCTCCTTTAAACTCAAGTCACAAACAGCGTGAAATTTCCTGTGTGTAACTGGTCTCGGCCATTGTCTGGTCGGTTAACGGTGGTGCCTGGGGCAGTGTTTGGGTATCAAAGGATATTCACACACTGATCCTCCGACTATGCTGCAAGAACTTACGGGGCACCAATGTAAACACCATCTGCTACTGTGTCCTGATTCTCAGCCAGTTCTGCTGTGCATGGCTCGCCTCCTGATATTCTCTGCTCTTCTACAAGGTCTGACACCTACTGATGTCCTGTGCACACCGAGTGAGCACCTCCTGCTGCTCCATGCTTCACCATCTTCAGCTTCAATAAATAGTCACACGTTTCTGTGCACAACCACCCTGAAGATTTTCCACCAGCCACCTCACCGTAAAAACATTATAATTAATGCATTGAATGTAAGATTAACGTGCAAAAATATCCTATCCAATACTTTCGGCTCATGTGTTTCAAAAAATGTAATATGGAAGATACAGTCAGTATCACCAGAGATGGACACAACATGCCTCTGTGATACACATCTATTATACATTTTGAAACGAAGGAGCTGACCTGAGTTTATACTTGAGAAGCACAAACCACAGAAGCTGGTGGTCTACTGAGTACCACACTCAAAACGTTGTATTTTCTAAAACCGTGTCGGTGAAAAGTACTTTCAATGAAAGATGCTATTAGACTGCTACATTAAAAAAACAAACATTAACAAATCCATCCTGTCTGGCATTTTAAGTCACAGTAGTCCTTCATTTACTGCTGATTTCCTATGTGGTTATGGGAATGGATGAGTGAGTGGATTGTTGGATAAACGAGTAAACAAATTGAATGGATGAATGAATGTGCAACGTAGATGAGAGAGTTGCCTGAATGGATGCCATGTATTGATGTGCCAGTCTGTTTACCCACCTGCGCCCACGCACATATACTCATCCCTCTATCAACCAAATATGTTAATCAATCCATATATATCATCACACCATCGATCTAAGCATCCATGTATACATCCACAAAAAAGCATTGTTCTTGTTACCCAGGTATGGACTCACATGTATGAATTCATTGATCACTCCCTAGCAGTCATATACCCATTCACCCGTGTATTATATACAAGTACCTGTAAATTGTATATGTGCCTGCATTGGCGATGACTGTTTTTGTATTATATCCCTATCTGTGTTAAATGGGTTTATTTGTGTTTTGATCAGTGTGTGCTTACTTGCTTGTATGTGTATTTGGGTGTCCACATGTGCCAGTGGATGTGTGCAGTCCTGTCAATTATCACGCATCACGTGTGACACTAACGCATTTCAGTGTGGTGATCCGCATCACCGCACTGAAATGCATTGTCACGCATTTGCATAATACCTCTACCTCCCTAGCACTGCCTAAACTATATCATGGAGTGAAAGTATTGCAGCTGGCAGCGCGCCTGTCCCTACCTGGGGTGTGTGCGCTGTTCCTGCTGCAGGCTTGGGTCTTGTAGCAGCGTTGATGCTGCTGTTAGTCTCGCTGTGCAACAATGTTACATTTTGATTTCCACGTCGCGGCTCTCACACAGCCTGACATCGCGGTATTGCCCAGGCCAGTCTAATACATCCATTAATCTGACGCCGAGGGGAGGGGGGATGTCGTCCTGCTTGAGAAGGCGGGGAGTTTGATTTGAGAGGAAGCGGCTTGGACTGGCTACTCGTGTGTTGGCGGCGCCACAATTTTAGCTCCTGCGGCACTGCCCGGGCCGCTATTGCATGCTGTCCCACGGTGAATCCAATTATTCATCACCAGGCTCAGCTTCACGCAATGGAGTCAGTGATCGAAAGTTGCAGGGGCCGCCGAGGACAACCTAGGCTGTCACTGATTGCGGATAACACTTGAGGACAGCCGGCCCCTAGACTAAAGAGGAAGGCGGTAAACCTGAACTGTCACAGTGAATTGCAGTTCACTTGCTTAGGAGAGTCTCTGCCTACAAAAGAATCAAAGTAAGTACCAGGCAACAGAGCAAGCCAAAATACGTGACAATCATGATAGGCTAGTGCACACAAAGGGAGAGCTTGGAAGAACTACACAAATCAACGAAAAGGGACTCTTGGTATGAGTGACATGAAGATTGACGCAAAGCTTCCACTACAAAGTCAGAATCAACATCTTTCAGCTGCGCCTCTGCTGCTCAATTATGCCACACACTGAAGTGACGAAGGTGGTGGGCCCGCCGTCAGTCCTTCGACCTGCGCACTGAACGTTCAGTCAGGAATTGCCTGATCTTCTCTACATAAGTGAGTGAGGCAGCTTTACACTGTTTTATCGTGTATGTGTGCTCCTGTTGATTTAAAATTAATAGGGAAGTCAAGTTGAAAATCAAGTGGCATTAACGAATGCCATAAGTCTGCCTTTGTATTTGGATGTGTTTTTTCAATGATTGGCGGGCTTTGTGCTTGTAAATGTCTTGACGCGTGAAAGATTGCGGGAATGTTCTTCTGTACATTTGTCATGGAACGTCCGCTTCATGCCCCCTCGCTGTTTCTATCATTCCTGTGGTGCACGGATCCTTTCTTAGAGGGTTTTCTCGCTGCACACCCTGCTGAGATTGTGGCGAGTGTGTTATTTAAGGCTCAAATGGATATCAAGTACACCCATAACAAAGTAGTTTATGTACCGAGATAGTTTTGAGTCAGTCATTGTTGCAGTGTTACAAGTGAAACTACTGCCACCAAAATGTTACATGCTTTTTTTTGTTGGGCTAAAGCGCCATTCTGGCTGGAAAGTCAACTTTGTAAATGTGGTCAAACTACAGAGACGGTTAATAGTAAAGGCCTGTGCCAGTAACTCTTTTTGTATTAATAAATGAGGAAATCCTAATCCAAAAATGAATCACTGCGTGTGCCATCAGGACTGAGCATAATGCTTACCACAGAGCTGGCTCGTGACCTTCCTCAAAAGAAAGTGTTCTAAAAGTCAGGTTAGTGAGAATATACTATCAGCCTAGCTGTGGCCTAAAAGAGTTCCTCTCACGCTCCGCCTTATGCAGCCTGCTTACAGCTCGTGGTCGGTGTCAATGGAGTGACTCTGCAGCTGATTATCATAAATTATGGACGCCATCTAGACTGCTTTATCTATTTTTTTTGCAATTCTGGCTGCAGTCTGACACATTAGTTGTTTAACAATTATTTCATATACTTTGTAGCAGTGACTTAAACATTTCCGTTGCTCAAAATAGGTGTAATTTCGGATATTTATATGTTTACCCCCTCTTCATTCCTTTATTTTGCTCGTGAGCAAGTGTGTCACTCATAGTCGCTGAAATGTCACTCATAATTTCACTGAAATTATGAAAATGTCACACATAGCAATCTGAAACCGTGGCAGCTTTGTGTGTACCACTTACCTCCTCTCGGGTGACTCATCTGTACAGTTGAGGGCGCCCTGCTCTTTTAATTAACGATGCCGACATTGTTCAACTACAGGGCAATACTTTTTATAAGCATTTTTCCGCGGCTAGAAAAGTTAGCTGGCATTTACGATCGCCTGCTCGAACAACCGAGCATCAGGTTAGTAGATGGGTGTCTCCCTACTACTTGTACATAGCTACCCGAGCCTCCAGCAACATGGCTGCCGCAGCGAGGATAATCACAGTCTTTTCTGACCACACGCCCATGAGCCTCTGCGGCTGCTTTGATTTCATTGGACGCCTGAGGTTGTCAGACGGAAGCAGGTTTGCAGGGAAATTAAAAAAAAAAGTTATCCCTCGCACTGCTTTTATCCGAAGAGTAAGAGGGTGTGTAAAGATGAGCCAGACGTGGATTGATATGGATATGCTTTAATGTAAGCAATGAGCGAATACAGGTGAGCGCCAGGGAGTGTCCGCTGCCTTACACCAAAGCTCCTTAACTGCTCCCACAACATACGAACACATACACATTCTAGATGTCATCACGACATTCTAGTCTTACCTACACGAGCCTTAAAGGAAAAGTACAACACAACACATCCCCCTCTTTCCAATGAGAGAAGAAGGAAGACATGTCACTTAAAACAAGGAAAAGGAAAAAGAAACAAGAAGAACATAAAAAAAATAAACAATTGATATTATAATTATCCAGTAACATAATCTTTGAGCCAAGAAGGTGAAATGCGAGTTCTTTTGCCCAAACCTTTCTCATTGATATTTAACTCACTACTGGCATTGTCTGAAACATCATCGGTACTGTGAACCACAACACTTCCCCCCTCCTCACAAATTGGGTCATTCACCAACTCATCTGTGTTCCCAGCCATCCCAGCAAGATGTGCCTGTAAGTCACTATCCTCAAAGTGGTCCTCCATCCAATCATACATATTGGAAGAACAGGGCATTTCTTCCCTCAATCCATCATGTAGATCATTACTGAACGCTATGCTTTTCAGGTTCCAAACCTTACCATCACTAAGTCTGACCGCATTCCTCAGAACTTCAATCACCTGTTTCTGTGGTTCAAAACGACTTTCACCCTTAGGTACCTTATACGGTTTCTTCACACGCACCCATTCACCAACTTTAATCTCCACCTTCTTCGTACCATGGTGATTGTCATAAAAAATGTTACTTTTGGAATGGAGTAACTCCAGATCTTTCCTCACCTCCCTAGGTGACCATTGTGTAACTTTCTCATCAGTCAACCAACCAGGATTGATCTTACTTCTTGGTAGTCTCCCCCTCATCATAATGAAAGGGGACAACCCAGTACCAGTTTGTACCATAGTTCTGTAAGACCATATCGCTTTTTGTACTTGGACCTTCCAATCTAAATTCTTATTAACAGCTGCCTGGATGACACCTTTGATCACTCTGTTGAACCTTTCAACGGTGCCATTCCCACTAGGATTGTATAAGGCAGTTGTCTTATGTTTTACTCCACATTTCTCAAAATAAGTGTTAGCCATGTGTGATAAAAACTGTACACCATTATCCGTTAGCACACATACCGGCAAACCTTCCAATATAAAGATTGTATCCAAAAACTTTAAAACATTAGATGTGTCTGCTTTGTCCACGAATCTTACAATAGGCCATTTAGTGAATAAGTCAATAGCCACCAAACCAAATTCTCTGGACTCCCCAATGGGCCCAATGATATCAACCGCAATAGTTTCCCACGGAAGTCCCGGAATTAAACCCTCACTCATACAAGGTTTCAAAGTCCTGAGAGTTTTATCCGCAGAACTACACACACCACAATTCCTTACAAAAAATTCAGTGTCCTTATCCACACCAGGCCACCAGAACATACCCTTCACCAAGACTTTGTTCCTCCCAATACCAAAATGTCCCTCATGACATAGTTCTAGAACTTTTTTCCTTAAAGAAACAGGTGGAACAACCCTGTCTCCTCTGAACAGTATATCTTTTTCCAAAGACAACTCCATTCTGACTTCCCAAAATGCTCTAAAATCTCCTTCTAAAGAACACTGTCTAGGCCAACCATTACAGATGTATTCCTTAATTTTCTTGAGCACCACATCTTTGTCTTGTTCTTCCATCCACTCTTTATTGCTAATGGCAGAAGCTCCCGAGTCATGAATCAAAGCAATGCTAACATTCCCCCATGGGTCATCCGCACACTCCTCTAATGGAGACGGCAGTCTAGACAAGCAATCAGCAATTACATTGTCTCTTCCAGGTAAATAAACCATTTTGTAAATAAACTCACACATGCGCATGGATAATCTTGCCATTCTAGCTGAAGCCCCCGAAATGCCCTCAGACGACAGGATCTTCACCAAAGGACGATGATCTGTTCTGATAGTTACAGGTTTCCCCCACACAAAAGCCCTAAAGTGTTCAAGAGCCCATGCACAAGCTAATGCCTCCCTTTCAATGATGGGGTACCTGACTTCTGCCGGGGAAAGTGCTCTAGACGCAAATAAAATTATTAACTCTTTCCCTCTCTCGTTTACTTGAGATAATACAGCACCTATACCCTTATCACTTGCATCAGTAGTTAGTTGACATTCAGCATTAGGATCAAAACTTGCCAAAGCACTGACACCCTGTAATTCAACTTTAATCTTATCAAATTCTTCCTGGCACTCGTTTTTCTTGAGTAAACTGCGAATGTTAAATACTTTAGACGCAAAGTCTTTTACAAACTTAGCGCAATACTCCGCCATCCCGAGAAAAGCTCTTATCTCCTCTTTGGTGCTAGGTGCACTTGAATTCACAATGTTTTCAATCAATTCAGGCTTGGGTTTTACACCTTCCTCACTAATGATGTGCCCCAAATATGATACACTCCTTTTACCAAACTTACATTTTGATAACTCCACTGTAAGTCCTGCCTCTTCCAAAACTTTCAAAACCTGCCTTAACCTATCATCATGTTCCACTTTGTCCTTTGCAGCCACTAAAATATCATCCTGAAAGAATGCAATCATGTCCAAATTCCCTAGTAGTTTATACATCAACTTCTGAAATACAGCCGCGGCTGATGCCAATCCAAAAGGCATTCGTCTAAATTGGTAACACCCAAAAGGTGTGATAAAAGCAGTCAGGTGTTTAGACTTACTCTCCAATTCAACCTGGCGATACGCAGCAGATAAATCTATAGTTGGGAACCAGGTAGCATCCTTAAATGAGGCTACCATTTCGTTGATTTTAGGTAAAGGGAATTTCTCTACAATGATGTTGTTATTGAGATGGCGTAGGTCAATGCACAAACGGATCTTACCGTTGGATTTTCGTGCCACGACAATAGGACTGATCCACTCTGAAGCTTCCACTTCCTCAATAATCCCTTTAGCTAGTAATCCTTGTAATTCCCTCTTTACCTCATCTCTAATCAACATTGGGACCGGTCTAACTTTGTGCACTTTTGGTTCCGCATTTGCCTTAAGTAAAATTCTATGTTCAAACCCCTTTAATTTCCCCAAAACTGTACCAAACACTCCTGGAAATTCCTTACTTAAAATATCACTCAACTTGCTCTCCTCATCCACAACCAACACTTTTTCTTCACTATTAGGGTCTAAAATTATACTTAAACTTTTCTGATCCCACCATCCCAAAACTGATGGTCCTATTTTAGACACGTACAATTTTCCCCTCGTGCTCCTTCCTTTAAACCAAAATGTGAGCCATCTGTAACCCAACATCTCGATTCTTTTCCCTGTAAATCCTACTGGACAAATATCTGAACTTCTCAACTGATCGCCAATCTTTCCCACAAAATGTTTCTTCCACACTTCCTCATTTACAATCGTGTAAGGTGATCCAGAATCTGCATAAACTTCCACCATTACACCCCCCAAGGACACTTTACACAAGGGTTTCCCCTCTAATGCCTCATCAGATATATTGATGACGTAATTACCCCTCACATTCTTTACCCATTCCAAATTCTCCTCCTCTTCTTCAACAACCACTCCTTCCTCGTCCCAAACATATTTTACATTGCTTCGTTTGCGACACATTTTTGAAAAATGCCCTAACATTCCACAAATTCCACATTTCTTATTTATAGCAGGGCAGGTCCTACTAAACGCTAAGTGTTCTTTGCTATCGCATCGATAGCATCTTCTCTCTTCTCCTTTAGTGTCTTTTTTTTTAAATCTACTGGGTTGAGCGTTCCACCTTCCCTGTGTATTAGGTTGAAATCTTGTAGGAATTTTGTTATGTGGCATTACTTTACAAACAGCACCTGATGTCTTCTCGAGTTCAGTCTCTTTCACCACCGTGAAACACCTTCCTGACATTTCCGCTTTCCTCATAATGGCTAACACCTCCTCCAATGGCGCATCGCCATTCACCCATAGTCTATCTTGAAGCGTAGTGTTATTGTTATGCATCACAAGCTGATCCCGTATTAATTCATCGTTTACAGCTCCAAATTTACAGTCAATTGCTAGCTTCTTTAGTTCATCCACCCATTCATCCACTGTTTCTGTTTTGTTTTGTTTCCTTTGAAAGAATTTGTGCCTAGTTACACCCATACACACTTTTGGTGCAAAATATTTATCCATGTTTTTTACGCAGTTTTCAAAAGCATCAACACTTGTATCTTCAATCTTATTCATTCTGGAGTATGTTTTAAGACCAATAGCTCCTAAGCAATGTTAAAGAATCCTCTTTTTCTGTTCTGGTTTCATTTTCTTTTCCTCATCAATTGCCTCAATGTAGTTGATAAAATACTCCTTCCACTCAATCCATTTAATTTCTGGCTGAGTTCCTGTAGCCCAAAATGGTTGTGGACTATTTATGGTAAAATTCTGTTGTGCCATACTGTATTCAATAACTACAGTAGCTTCACCAATTACGTTCTCCACCGAATCTCCACTCTCCATAAACTATTTAATATAACGTAATTTAAATATATTTTTCCTTCTTAATATGCTCCCCGACCGTCTCACCTGTATTCTTCCTTATGCCCAGTAACTTCTTAATTGTCCTCACAGATTGCAGTTCATCGCGTACTGACAAACGCGATATCAGCGTTACTTCAAAATCTAAATTGCGCTTTACTAAAATGTCCGCCGCGCAAGGTTACGCTGCGTGACCCAGCGCCAGCGCGTCACTTCCCCCAGACGCCGGCTGCTGCTTCACGCGCTAGGCGCTCACGCCCTCAAGCAGATCGTTGCTCCTCTCGCGCTGCTGCTTGGAACCTTGCCGTATTTTGTAAGATGCACACCAAGCATCTAGCAGGTAAGGCGTTTCGTGGTAATAGTGCAATTACACTAGGTATGCCGCCGCCACTCTCACACGCTTACCGCCTAAAGCTGCAGAAGTCTTTTTCTTCTCTTTTTTTTTTCTTTCCTTCACAAGTAAGGTCACAACCACGATGAATCTTTCCCAGATAGGTATCCGGATGTGAGTCAGCTTCCAGACAGGGTTCTTCTGTCGATCCCAAACGTCGCCAATTGTAAAGATGTGGTTGTCCACGAATCTTACAATAGGCCATTTAGTGAATAAGTCAATAGCCACCAAACCAAATTCTCTGGACTCCCCAATGGGCCCAATGATATCAACCGCAATAGTTTCCCACGGAAGTCCCGGAATTAAACCCTCACTCATACAAGGTTTCAAAGTCCTGAGAGTTTTATCCGCAGAACTACACACACCACAATTCCTTACAAAAAATTCAGTGTCCTTATCCACACCAGGCCACCAGAACATACCCTTCACCAAGACTTTGTTCCTCCCAATACCAAAATGTCCCTCATGACATAGTTCTAGAACTTTTTTCCTTAAAGAAACAGGTGGAACAAAAAGGAAAAGTACAACACAACAGGGTGGAACAAACTACAACCCTGTAAGCGGCGGTTCAGGTATATACTTTAAGATTTGAGAAGTCGAGCAGAATTGAGGGTTCAGTAACTAAATCAGGATACATTTGCATCACAGTAATGCTCTTTGTGCAGTGCAGTGCATGCTTTCTATAATGTGAAGAGAGATGTTCATTGGTTCGGCACGGGACCCATACGGCATTCCACTCAGAGGCTCCTAATTTAGAGGACCGGTAATTATATAGTTTGTCTTTTTACTGATGGTGCGGCTGGGTATTGGAGTTTTGAAAGACTACCGAGTGCATTAAGTTTTGCATTTGAAGTAGCGGTTATTTGATAGGTAATCCTTCACCCCTATGATCATTGCACTGGAATGGGAGCCGAAACTCTCCAGGTTTTCTGCTGAAGATTCATGCTGCCACTTTGAATTGTCCAATAAATAACCTTTGGTATCCTTAAACTTCACAGCTTTCTGTTTCTGGATTGTTTGAAGGGCGCTCCGTTTCCGTTTTGTTTGAGCCGCCCTGCAGGGTCCAGGGCTCCCTTTGAACTGAACATTGTTTGATTTTTTACACGGTATTTGAGAGCACGACCAGCTTGTAAAAGTATTTCATGCACGGAATAACTTTCGGATTCCTTGGTTAAGCAAATGTGGCAACGTGCGCAAAAAAAAAATCAGACACTGATTTTAAATGCAAGCATTGTTATCCACCAGAAAAGTGGTGCCCTGCAATGTCCTCTGAATCCATGGGGCATCATATGGGGCATGGTTCGATAGCAGGGATGCAAGACGGGTTTACAGCCTCCCTCCGCCCAAGCCCACCGCATCCATACTCTCACACCTGCATTGTCCCGGCACATAATGTGCATGGTTTGTCCAACCCTGACCCTTCACTGAAATATCCAGGAATGGAAACAATAAAAGGTGCACCCCTTTTATTCTTGCTGCAATCTAGACAAGCCTGCTTTAAACGATGGAAGGGAAGGGTGTTTCTTTAAACCAGGAATACAGGTCTCTTTTTTTAAATAGGGCGTACAGTTTATTTCTTATTAATATATTTCAAGATCTGGGAAGTCAGGCCCGTTTGGTAGGGTAGATAAGATAAAACTTCAGAATCAGGGAAGTAAATATATGGATTTCATTAGATGCGGAGCAGTCAACACTGGAGGGAGAGTGCACTTCTTATGTATTTGTTTCTGAGGTAAGTTTGCATTTTCATACAAGAGCTGCATGTTAAGGCCACCACAACTAAAACCACCAGTACCATAACCACCACTACCATTATTACTACCCTATGGTGATAGTATAATAGTAGTAGTGGTTATAATACTAATGAAACATTTCTATTATTAATTACAATACTTAATAATTTTTAAAAAGCCATTGCCATTTACAATACTAATAGCTCCCAAACTCGCAATTGCGAGACCTATTGCATTGTAAATGCTCATTCTTTCACTTGCAGCACATAAGTGCATGTGTGTCCAGGCCACCCCTTACCATTCTGCGTTCCTTGCCCCCTCCTGTGTTCTTGCTTACTCCTACCCCCTTCCGTGTCATTGCTTGTCCTGTCATTTCTTGCCCTGTTCCTTCCATTCCATTGCTTGAGCCATCTCTCGTGTTGTTGCTTGCCCTGTCTCTCCCACTCCCCCTGTGTTGTTGCTTACCTTTTCCCTCAAGCCCTCCTCCTGCATTATTGCTTGATGTTGGGAGAAATGTAAATAGAATGTATCTAGGATGGGCAACAGCAAAGGTAAATTATAGATGAGAACACTGGAGTTGGCATTGCTTGGTGGGAAAAGATGTCCACGAGAAAGGATAGGTCTGTGAATTCAAGGCATAAGCACAAGGGGAACCAGGCGATGGGTATTTGATATTTGATATTTATTAGTTTTTATAAAGCGCGTCTATCGCTCCGGAAGGAGCATCTTGGCGCTGAGCAGAACAGAAGAAGCCAACTGGGCGTGAAACAGGATCAGATGGCTGCGAGGACTGAAGAGTCGAGCTGAGAGAATATCCATGTCTTCAGGAGTTTCCTGAAGAGGCTTTCTGAGGGGGCGTGCCTGAGGTAGGAGGGGAGGCTATTCCATGCCTTTGCTGCCAGGAGCGAGAATGTCTTTCCGCCCTTTGTTTTGAGCTTAAACCTGGGTATGGCAACCAGGTTGGCTCCTGATGACCTAAGGGAACGTGATGGAATATAGTGTGTGAAGCGCTTAATGAGATAGGAGGGGCCTGTGTTCTTGGTGGCTTTAAAAACTGTGACAAGAAGTTTAAAAAGAATTCTTTTGGGGAGGGGCAGCCAGTGGAGAGTGTTAAGGGCTGCGGAGGCAGAAGACCTTCGGGGGAGTTTGAGGACGAGCCTAGCCGCTGCGTGCTGTACGCTCTGTAGCTTCTTACGGGTAGACTTCTTTATGCCTGCCAGGAGACCGTTGCAATAGTCAAGCCTAGATAGAATCAGGGCAACAGCAACTGATTTCCTGGCAGAGATAGGGAGAAAGTCGAAGAATTTCTTGAGTTGTCTGATAAGGTTAAAACAGCATCCCGCCGTGATGCGCACATGATCGTCAAAACTGAGGGAAGAGTCGAATTGTACGCCCAGATTGCGGGCCGGGGAGACTGCACTGGGAGGAGCTTCCGAATGTTGAGGCCACCAATCTTTTGGGGAAAAACAGATGTCTTTGCCTAAGGGTATGATTTCCGTTTTGGCGCTATTGCACTTTAAATGGTTGTTTTTGAGCCAAGCAAATACTTGGGAGAGGCAATTCTGGAATCTCAAAGCGGCATCCGGTGTTTTTTTATCCAAGGTGACGACGAGTTGTGTGTCGTCAGCATAAGATGTTACTAGGATGCCATGGGATTCAATCAGGGCGAGCAGTGGGGCCATGTAGATATTAAAAAAGAGGGGACTAAGGATAGACCCCTGGGGCACCCCTGATATAATGGTTTTTTCACCGGAGAGAAAGGGGCCAAGTGAGACGGTTTGGGACCTTTGGGACAGGAATGACGTTATCCACTTCAGTGCAGTACCTGCCACACCGATCTCGCGCATTCTGTAAATGAGGGTGTCATGGGAGATGGTATCAAACGCGGCAGTCAAGTCGAGCAGGATGAGTACAGCGTGTTTCCCCTCATCCTGCAAGAACTTGATGGTGTCGGATAGCTCGATCAGGGCAGTTTCAGTGGAGTGGCCGGGGCGGAAACCAGATTGTTGTGGGTGGAGGATGTGGTTATTTTCCACAAATGCTTTTAACTCCTCATGTACTATTTGCTCAGTGATTTTGCCTAGTACCGGGAGTAGGGAGATTGGGCGCATGTTGGAAAGGTCTGTGGGGGATTTATTTTGTTTTTTCATTAGCGGCTTAACGATGGCCTTCTTCCATTCTGCGGGGACGGTGCCTGAGCTGAGGGATTGGTTAACAATGGAATTGATGAGAGGGTTGAGGGCCTCGATGAAAAGGTGGAGGATAGCAGGGGGGCATGAGTCTGTGGGGGCTCCTGATCGGCAAGACATAATGGCCTTCTGGGTTTGGAGCAAGGTCACTGTTGGAAAATTACCAAGCCGGGGCAAATTGGTGGTGGCAGGTTGTGGGGGGCCGGAAGAGGGGGGAAAATCCTGACGAATATTATTGATTTTCTCCACGAAGAAGTCGGCGATTTGGTCACAGAGGGTTTGGGATGGGGGGATTTCCACTGTGAGGGCCTTGGGATGGGTGAAGGACTTGACAATGTTGAAAATCGTCTGTTGTTTCTGATTGGCTGATTCAATTGCTGCAGAAAAGAACTCCTTTTTTGCGTTTTTTATGAGAGACAGGTATTGTTTCCTCTGTTGGGTGTATCGGGTTCTGGAAGAAGGATCATAGGTTTTCCTCCACTCTCTTTCAAGAACCCTACACTTATGGTGACTATCGGTAAGGGTCTGGGTATACCAGGGGGCATTGGGTTTTCTTTTGTGAAGAGTAGATTTTAGGTGGGTTGAATTAGAATTGGCCAGAACAAGTTGATTGATCCAGGTGTGAAAATGTATGGAGTCTTGTGATACATCTCCAACAATAGTGGGCGGGGGGTGGGGAGCTGAGGGTGGAGTTTAATAGAATCTGCTACATTCTTCCAGTTGGTCGAGTAGGTTGGGGGGGGTATTCTTGGTACTCGATTGTGCTATGGGTTTTACCAGGACTGAGAAGGGTATAAAGCAATGGTCAGTCCAAATTTGTGGGATAGGGGGGGCTACAGCTAGAGTGATTGAATTTGAGCAAATGCCATCTAGTGTGTGGCCGGCCTGGTGTGTGGGAGGAATGACTAGTTGAGAGAGACCAAAGATGTCAAGGGATTGTAGGAAAGAGAGAGTGTGAGGGTCTATGCGGGATTCCAAATGAAGGTTGAAGTCACCGAGAAGGGTGAAGTTGGGATAGTGGGACAGAAGGGGTCCAAGGGTTTCATCCAGGGAATCTAGGAAGGGCGTAGCGTTACCTGGAGGGCGATAGACAAGGCCTGCGGAAAAGGAGGTAGAAGGGTTAATGTGGATTACAAAACCTATGCTCTCACAGTCCTTGAGGGAGGCCAGGTCAAATGTGTGGCATCTCAAGGATTTTCTAATTATGATAGCTAACCCGCCTCCCCTGCCAGCTGGTCTATCCCGTCTGTAGATGGTAAAGTCAGGGGGAAGGGCAATTGCCAGATCTGGGTTAGATGAGTCATTGAGCCAGGACTCGGTGATAAACAGGGCCTCGAGATCATGAGAAAGTACAAGGTCGTGGATGTCTTGTGCGTGGCACGCTAAAGATCTTGCATTAATAAGTCCGAAGTGGAAGGAAGGTGGTTTCCCCCGAAATTGGGGGGGGTTGCCGTAGTAAATTGCTGGTGGGCGTCAGAGAGGACCATCTACATCGGCGACACCAGAAAGGGCCCCAAAGATGGTAGATGGGAGAATGATCCTTACAACTATGGCTGGCAGCTGGCCGTCGTATTGTAAGTAGATCATTCGAAGAGTACCTGATTATTGGGAGGATTTGGGCAGTATGGCCGGCTCTCGGCGCGGACTTGGCACGGACGGGCACAGACGGGCTTGGCTTAGGCGCGGCTTTGGCGCGCGTCCGGCGCCTCCGCTGCGCCAGCCCGCTGCGCCATCTGGCCGTCGTGCACATTTAATAGGAGGAAGGAGGGCGGGAAGGACGGCCCGATGTGAGCGCTGTCCCCACCTGCCACACTCAAGATGGCGCCCACCGCCGCCGGGATTCGGCTGAGAAGCGGCTGGCCTGAACAACAACAGTAAGGTGTGTAGAGGTGTCAGAGTACCTACATTTACAATTCCCCTTATTCTGGTGTCCCCCACATGAAAAATCAGGCGGTTTTAAAAAGAAATAAAAACGCTCCAGATTCACTTTTAAAATTGCGCTATTCAGGTATCTGATTCTTACAATTGCTCTATAGCTCGCAGCCCCAGTTCCCCTCACCAGGGAGAGCTTCTGACGGCACCGAGCGTTGCGGAAGGCTGGATTAAATACAGAAAGAGGGCGGGAAGGACGGCCCGACGTGAGCGCTGTCCCCACCTGCCACACTCAAGATGGCTCCCACCGCCGCCGGGATTCGGCTGAGAAGCAGCTGGCCTGAACAACAACAGTAAGGTGTGTAGAGGTGTCAGAGTACCTACATTTACAATTCCCCTTATTCTGGTGTCCCCCACATGAAAAATCAGGCGGTTTTAAAAAGAAATAAAAACGCTCCAGATTCACTTTTAAAATTGCGCTATTCAGGTATCTGATTCTTACAATTGCTCTATAGCTCGCAGCCCCAGTTCCCCTCACCAGGGAGAGCTTCTGATGGCCACTGGTGGTAACAGGTGGGAACAGGTTACAGGAGGATCCAGGGAACAGGTGCAATTGGTGTTACAGCTGGTATGAAAGGGGACATGCCAGAGGAGAGCTGTAGTGTACAGGTAACAGGAAAGAATGAGATCTTTCATAGGATGGTTGAGAGTAGGGGCAGGTGGGAGGAGGGGATTGGATGCAACTGAAGATGGGAGTTGGATCACACAGGAGAGAGGGAACAAGAAGGGATTACTAAGAGGAGGGCATAAGGATGGACCTATGATGACACAAGGGGGTGCAGATCTCCGTCAAATGTTCGAGTCCTGCCTAGCCGTCTTGGACTACTGGCGGGGGAGCTCATGAGGCGCTGTGTGAGGTTATCTGCTTCGTGGATGTAGCATTCTTACTCGCTAAATGAACACTTACAATTTAGTGGCAGGCTACAGCCGCCCACAGGTGGCAGCATGGCACGGGTTGGTGTGCACGTGGGGAAAAGTGGAATGTGAAGCCCTGCGATATGAGGAGGCACTGTCACTTTCGCAAGTGCTCAATATCATAAGAATGGGGCACACTTTTAACACACTTTTTACTTCTTATATCTCCTTATGTTCTCCTCCGTGAACCCAAGGGACCTAAGAGCAGGCTCACGGTGGTCCTAACAGACAATCCTACACAGTAAGTCCCAGCTCACATGACCCCCGGACTCTTATCCTTCTCTCCCACGAATGGTGCGAAACTGATCTGCGGACCTTTCTGTTCAATTTCTCATAGCAGCTATCCTTGCTTCATTCACACTGCTAAATGCTAGACACACTACTACACACTGGCTTTTTCTACCCAGTCTCTTGTCTCTCCCTGTGTTGCAGACTTACTCCGCTGGTACTTGCAAATTGCTGTCATTACACGTTCATTTTGACACACATTGATGTACCACAGGTCTGCTCTTGCACCTTCGGCCGTGAGCAGGCTCTGCTGCACTCAGGAAACTTTCTGTATTTGTAACTCCCTACCCACGGATTTCTTATGTACTGCTGTATTCATGTTTATTGCTAAACTTCATTAAAAACATTAAAAAACAGGAGGGGACAAGGAAGTTTTTAAAAGGCAAGGGTTTTTGGTGCCAAGATAGGATCACAGAATGGTGAAGGGTTGGTACCATGAAATTAGGTAAAAGAGATTGGCAATCAAGAGGGGAGAGATTGATGTAGGAGTGTAGCGAGTGATCTCAACTGAGCAGAATTACTGGGAGCAGAGAGCAGTAACTGATTATGGAATGGGCAAAAGGAAGTTGCAAATGGCCACGAATTTACTTGACAGAGGGATGAAAGGGGTATGTGACAGGATGGCCTGTAAAATCAGTAAAGTCATGACAATTTTTTATGGGCCTTATGATTATTTTTAGAAAAAAAGTTGCTTCTGGCTGCAATTAAAATACTTTCCACCTCCCACACTTTTCAATACAAAGTTAAAGCAGTGTTTCAAAAGAAGAAAAGGCTTCCATTACAAAATTCAAATCTATTGTCAGCCGAGACCAGGGGCTGCTGGATGTTGGAGAGCACAGGTTATACGGTGGCTGGAAGACAGGTCCTGTGTCTTTTCAGGGTAAGTGTCACTCGGCTGGGCCTTGACTGTGAATGAGAACTCCACAGTGTCGCCATACCTTCTTCGGTAGCCTTTAGACATGGATGGTTGTTGCTTTCTCCGATACCTTCTGTATGCTTCTTTCCGTTACACATCAAGGAGCTCCACTGCAAAGTATCTATTACCTGGGCTCATTCACCAGTGCCAGCAGCCAGATTCTCTGAGTATATTACCTGGTCCTAAGATGGATGTTATATATTCATGTTTCAGAGTAGCTTGTCCTCCATATGCTTATGCAGACCCTAAGACAGCAGTCAGTCTCATGTAGCAATCAAGTATGAAAAAAGTGATAGATGGAATGCTTGAATTAATCTCAGCCACTCGTAATTACTCTGGGCCGCACCCCACTCCCTCTTCATTTTGCACACCATTGCACCTCAGTTAGGCCCAGTGATATGCAAATCAGTCTTGACTCTATACTAGTCTAGTGGGAATAGTTAAACCTGAACTACTAAGCCAATACCTCCCCTTAACCCGAACACAAGCAACCCAGGACCGGTTTTGTCCAAGTTAGGGTTCTTAGGCCACGTATAGCAGAACGCCTCGATGTACCTGTCTCGCATTGGGCGACGCAGTGAAGTACACCAAAACATTGATGAATGAAATACTTAAATTAATCTCTGCCAATCAGGACGAAACCAGTGATGTCACATTATTCCATGGCATTTTGCATTCGGTTTCCAGTCCTCTACGATATTATGACTTTCAGTTCTGAGTTTCTTCCACTGAACTAATTAGATAATTCCACCATGTATCAAAAATGTGTAGGTTAGAAGTTCAGGATTGAGAAAGTGTCCATAATGGTGTGGAGTGAGATTAATCCCCCTTATTCCGAAAACGACTCCTATGCCTCTTAACACCACTCACATCTTCCCTTCTCACTTTGCTAAGCCTTTGACATATAGCCTGGGCCACTCATAATCCCACTACGCTTCTTAACACTGATTATTACTAGTATCACTCAGTAACTCTTAAGATGCTCTGACTACATTTTAACATCCAGCCAACACACCCTTTCCCCCCACACCAGTTAGCCACTTATTTTTGTAACACCAGAAGCATTTACCATACCCACTTACTCACCCCTCACTCACTATTCCCTGAAGTTACAAGGCTTCTCTTGCACACACCACTAGATCAACATTTGTATAGTCGTGACACTGCTCACAATCACCGTTTAAATAGTCATACCCACTGCATAGACTTACAATCTACTCCTTACAATCCACGTACCATTGCTTACTATTCACCATACAATGCAATTTAGAACCTAATTACCAAGTCACCTATTTGCGCAGAGACACTTGTACCATAACTCCACTTCAGGCTGGATCACTTTGCAAAGCTAATTGTTTACAAAATTCACTTAACATCAGTCTTCTAAAATACCCATTCATTATAACTCATTCACACAAAAGCCTGTTCACATCATTCATCCCCCAACCTTCACACTTAGTCATGCTAGTGGCATATTCCACTCACTTATCACTCATACTATATCACAACATCCATTGATCAACTAACTCACTCACTATAACACCCTAAGAGAGCACCACTCAGCCATTTTCAGTACTTCATAGCAACATCAGCAAAAAACTGATACCTCACTCGCAGAACAAATTATTTACACCCTCAGCGGCAAGACTCATGACATCACTGACTTCACTCATGACATCATCCAGTGACTGACTGTTTTTATAGAGTCTAAGTGTTAAATATAAATACCAAGGTGTATATGGTGAATCGCTGGGTGTAAGAGTGCCTGTCTGGATGATTCAGTGAGTGTGTGATTGACTGTATAAGTCTGTCAGTTGTTCTCTAAGTGGTTGTATGGGTGTGTGAGTGGGTACATGAGTGGCTGTATGGGCGATTGATTAGTTGTCTGAGTACCTGTCTGGGTGAGGGGGTGTGCGACTGCCTGTATTGATGAATGAGTGGGTGAGTCAGTAGCTGTATGGGTTAGAGAATGCATGTGTGAGGGGCTGTATGGGTGAGTGTGTGTATGGCTGTGTGGGTGAGTCAATGGATGTGCCAGTGGTATATGGGTGAGTACCTGGGTATGTAAAGGGCAGTATAGGTGAGCAGTGGGGTATGTAAGTGGCTGTATGGGTGAGTGTGTGCTTGTGTCAGCGACTGTACTTGAGTGAGTCCCTGTTAGTATCTGGATGCATATGAAGTGGGGGGTGTAATTGTATGGGTGAGTAAGTGGCTGTGTGATTGACTGTATGGGTGTGTGAGTAGGTGTCAATCCCTCTACAGCTGACTAACCCAGTGTGTGGGGGCTAAAATGGGTGTATGAGTGAATATATTAGTGGCTGTATGAATGAGTGTGTGTATGTGTGGCTGTATGGGTGAGTGGATGTGTGTGTAGATATATGAATTTGTGAGTGGGTGTGTAAGTAGTGGTATGGGTCTGTACATGGGTTTGTGAATTATCATGTGGGAGTGGGTGTATGAAAGGTTCTATGGGGATGTGAGTGGATGCGTTAGTGATTTTGTGGATGATGTCATCAGTGATGTCACTGACCATGTCATGAGTGATGTAATACATGAGGTCATATGTGGTGCATTGCGGGGGCATAAGTTATAGTTAGCACAGCTAACTATAACAGCTGAATTTCACTGGTTTGGTTCAAGTGAAACCTGAGCCTAGCTAAAACGTTCCTGTGACCTTTGGTGTTTTCATTGAACTACTAACGTTTTTTTCAATCTCCATTTCCCAGCTATAACGCCCCTGTAACCTTTATTTTTTTCAGCGAATGTCTATAGTTTTTTAAGCAGTAATGGCGTTTGCAGAGTGGTGGAGAAAGGGGCATGGGCCTCCAACCAGCTCTCAGGAAACCCACTGTGTAGGACTTACAGGAGGTACAAGGAGGGCTTCTTAGCCTCCAAAGGTCCCTCAGGAGTAAAGTGGACTTCATTCCCAACCAGTAGTGGGCCAGGAGCCGCGTTTGCGGAGTGGTGGAGAAAGGGGGCATGGCCTCCGAAGACCTCTTAGCACTCTCGCTGGGTGGTACTTACTGGAGGTAAGGTTATTATTTTTCTATTTATAAAGTTTTATATAGTGCAGTGTCCCCTTGATCATCCGCTCCACCCTGATCATCCGTCCCCTGGGTAGCAGGTGATGCTGCAGCAGGGGTTGTGGGCACCGGAGAACTATCCAGGAATACCTGCTTAAGGCGATTGAACGCATTGGTGTTGACATCCGAGTCTCTGGGTCGCTTAGAAGGTGGGGGCTGAGCATCTGTCATGGCATTCCCTGGTGTAGGGTTTGGCACAAATAGCGCAGCTTTGGCCAATAGCTCACAAGCCTTATCAGTCTTACGTGTCAGGCGATCCTCTAACTGCGTCAATGCCTCCGCGGCTATGGAATTGTCCACTGCGTCATTAAAGGAATCATCCCATGGAAGGGCGTTAAGGGGATCCTCCTCCCACTGGTTATCCTGGTAAGTCTCCTGATAGGAATCCATGACACCAGGCAGAAAAACCCTTCAAAAGGTAAGTGGGTAATTCGGAGGTCAGATATGGGGGGGCTGGGTCTGAGCCTACACTTTGGACAAGCAGAGCCTGCGTTTAAATAGGGCTACAGCCCAGGACCCAACAGCCCAGGTGCAGGAAAAATATTAATGGGCAGTCTGCCTAACAGAAGTGGGCCCTTGGAATTCTAAAATTCCAACATAACAGACTCCCCAGGAGCATATAACAAAACGGCCTATTAATGACCCCCCTGGTGTGCAATAACAAACTGCCTAATGGTAGACTACAGACCCGAGGAAAACGGGCATTGGAAGGGGCATGCACAAAGACAAAATTCCTGCCTAATGGCAGAGTACAGACCCAAGCAGGCGTGAAAATCAACACAGGAGGAGTTAGAACAGTTAAGCTTTTATCTGGCGACTAATTCAATTTTGCACAATTGTTCCTTCTGGGTAGTCTGAAAACAAACACATGTTCCAGGTACACATCATGAAATGTTTGCTGAATGTATGACTAATGAGTTTGTAACAGGCAGATTATAATCATTCACTCCGAAAACATGTAACAAATAAAATTTTGTCTGAAAGGCCTATAAGGCATCATTAAGAGAAGCCCTGTGCAAGCAATCAAATTAATCACATTAATATAAATTAATCAGAGCGAATGTGACTAGTGTTCAATTAACATTCACTTTAAATTCTACTAGTCTTACTTGAGTCTTCACAATCATTGCCGTTAGTATTCAGATATTGCTGACGAAGAATACCACTAGTCTTCAAATAGTGGTCCGTTTAGTATTCAGATATTGCTCACAAAGAATACCACTAGTCTTCAAATAGTGGTCCGTTAGTATTCATATATTGCTCACAAAGAATACCACTAGTCTTCAAATAGTGGTCCGTTAGTATTCAGATATTGCTCACAAAGAATACCACTACTCTTCAAATAGTGGTCGTAATCAATGAGACTAGCCTTCATTTTGCTCTTGAAATAGCACAAGAGCTGCAAATAAACCCTAACAGAATACTACTAAACTTCAAATACTATTCTTCTAGAATACTACTAGTCTTCTTTTAGCAATCAATTGAAGTGTTCATCATGTATTTGAAGGGTATTTGAGTAGAACTAGTATTCCCTCATTAGCATATTTCGGCTTGTGGGCATACTACTTAGTCTTCATGCATACTAAATGAATACTACGTTTTAATGGTAAATGAATACCACTGTAAACACTGAAATCACACTAAATGAAGAGCTTCCATTTTGGTGAGGGAGAGGTTTGTTTGGAGGCTGGAGGCACAGTAGGAGTGTGCTGCCTGACTATCCACTGCACTCTGGCTGCTCTCCAGGCATCTCCAGGTCCACCACTTCCTTTTATTTGAGGTCCTTCACCTGTTTCAGGAAGTGAAAAAGCTAATTGAGACAACAATCGCTAATCAGTTACCGAATCTCAATTTGCGAGTTCGGTAATTGCGATGCAACTCATTAGTGAGTCATATTTTGGTCCCCATTTTTGTACATACATGATATTTAACAACTTGCAGTTTGCAAGTCGCTAAAAATAGCAAATTTTCGAGTCATTAAATACGAGAGTCGTATATGTGGCCCTTGATTCTGCAGAGAAGTCTGAATTGGTATTGAGCTAATTTTGCTAAAGCATTTATGTAGGCATTCAGAGTCTGAATTTTGTTTTTGTCCAGGAAAAAGCACAGAGATTCGGCACTTTCAACAAATGGATGCCTTCCAGCTAGAAGACGTATTGCATCAAGCCAGGACTGTACTGGTGTGTCAAAGCCATGTGGAGAAATCAACAGGAACTCTGTTTCCTGGGGGTTAAGTTTGAGATGACGTGGTCAGTATTACTGAAGATGGTTGAGAAAAGAAGGGAATCAGACAAACAAAGGAGGGATTTCAAGTAAGTGAGAATCCATTTTTTTTCAATACCTCAACACGTTGATAGTAGATTAAAGTGTTTTTATATGGAATGGCTATAGATAACTTTAGACTCTTGGGATTTATAAACAACAAGGAACTAAGAAAGTGCATTAGTCAACTCATTATTTAACTTAGGAGGAAACTACGCAGTATTATATACCCAAAAGAAAAGAAATTGTTGAGGATGAAGTTTCTTAGATAGTTCACGAATGGGCAATACATTTTTTTTTTCAAAAGCTGCATTGTAACCCATTTTTTTCTGGTAATAAAAGTAGAAGATGAAAAGTAGCACCCTGTAATCAGTTTAATGGATTTAAATAATATTAAGATTTGTCAGTTTCAAGATTGAATGAATTCATTTACGTGTATTCAAAGGGCTTTGGCAATTTATATGCGTCTTTTTTGTGCTTCAGTACTTGCTTTTTATTACATCTCAAAGTCTACAGTTGCACAAAGAATATTATTGATTATTTAAAAAAATATTTTGATTAGATCACATGTTAAGACAAAGCTGGAAGAACATCTTCGACTAATATTGAATCCGGGTAAGTTATGTTGTAAACATAGAGAAATCAGAATTTCTATCCACGTGTAACAATAATACCAATTATCCACAGCTAATAACAAATATATCTTAATAGCCATTCATTTGCACGCTTTTGTGTTCAAGGATAACAGCATCAGACTTTATGTAAAACTGAGGCTTGAAAATAAGTATTTGCCGCCAATGCTGTAATATCTGTGCTTCTCTGAGCCCCATAATTTGTCAGGGAAAAATATCAGGCAGGCTTACGTGAATTAATGTTACACTGAAGTGAGGCATTTGCCACATACTTTCCACCCCTACACCAGGACAGCTAAAAGGAATGCATAATGTACTTCAAAATGATGGATCCTTTAAAAAAATCATTGCTTTTTGCAGCAATAGCTGAATATATATATACAATGTACAAACATCCTGTTATTTCATTCTTCCACAGAACAGCTATCATTATCATAAACTAGAGCATAAGGAGGGATAACAGACATGTAAGTTGGGGGCTCTTTTGTGCCCTTCACTCAACGGTTCGTGGTTCTGGAGCAGCCACAGCTCAATGCATAAATATGACAGACATGAAGTTTAGAAGTAGGACCCGTCAGTTTCATCTCCGATAGGCAGGTATGAATGAGGAAGGGTCTGTCCAAAGTGCAGCTGGAGCATCTGAAATGCTCTTGAGAGAGCGCCCAACGGAAGTGAAAATTGTAGGGGTGTATCATATGTACAAGTAGTTAACACCCCCATATTTAGAGGATTTACTAATTGTGTTCAAATGTAATGTAGGGTTGAAGACTAATGTAACTGGTATTAGAAATGCATGTAGAGCCAATGTTAAGAGTTTGAAAATCATGAATGCCGCTTTAACATAGAAATGTCGTTTGATGTGAAGGCTTTCACTAATAAGAGATGTGTTTTGATAGGCTGCCATTGTGTATTTAGATCTGCTTTATTAAAATTCATAGTTGTACCTTTTATACATGATACAATTGCTTGCGGTAGGAGAATGTATTTCGATTTACAGATGGAGGCCTAAAGAACGAAAGATATTGATCATGTTAGGATGTTGGGCCTATAAACGTGCAGAGGCCTAGTTCATGAAATTGTGTAGGCCTGATTGAAAATGTCTTGTTTAGCATTAAATCGTAGAAATGTTTTTGTAAAGGCTGCTTTTAGCTAAAGTAAATGGTAACATTAAGAAAATGTGAGCCGATTCGCATGTATTCCTTTGCAGGTGCAGGACCAAGTAGATAGTAGAGTAGAAGGGCCCATTGTGTATGAATGTTAGGATGCTAGGCCCAGACATGGAGGAGTAGCCGAGGAATTCAAGAAAGCAACTTGAAGCGAAGAAGAGTCTGGGACCCAAGGACGTCTTAACGGACAAAGATGGAGAGGTGCCATAATGGAAAATTCTGAAAACCAACACCTTCGAGAGGGGCGTACCTGAAGGCGTGTCGTCCGCATTTTGGGGGTTTTGTATTAGGGACAGCACCCCGAGGGTGGAGGCAGAGCAGATGAGCTGAGAGACGAGAGGGAGCGGTTGGTAGGCAGAGAGATTAGCTATGACTGAGAAGACTCTAGACTAAGTAGAGAGAAAGTGAGTGAACTTCTTTGGAAGTCACCACTGCTGACACCTTTATTAGGTTGGGATATTGTTGAGTAGGGATGTCACTTAGTAGAGTGTAGGGACAGATTAACCTGAAATTCTATCTTTTAAATGCCTACTAAAACTCAGGTGATAGCAATTCTTGTTAGCCTGATGATTCTTGAATTGATTCTTGTAATATTCCTAAGCCGCCTGAGACTTTTCCGTAGGATTATGTTTGTACTAGTGCCTGTTTATCTTCTGAACCTCTTGCTGAGGTGTATATACCTGCAGTTGTTTTTGGCTTTGTAATACATCTTTAAACTTAGTCCTTAGTTGGTGGTTCTTTGGGGGAAACAGTGGGAATCATTGATATTGATTTGTTATTGGTGGATAGATTGCCTAATTCATTCTATGACAGATAAAAAGTTCCAGCCGACCTGTGACGGGATTCTGAAGAATGTTAAGCAGACTCCAGAAGCTAAAACCCCGCCTTCCCAGTTGGTAGCAGAGTAGGATGGTTTATCTTCTGGAGTGAGGGTAATCTAGAATAGGTTGAGATTTCTCCGAGGCCCATAGAGAACCAATGACGAGTGTCCAGAGAGTCGCGGACGGAGGATGGCGTCCCATGGAAACTGACGGAGAGTGACGGTGCGGCAGAAAGCAGCAGGTCGTAAGAGAGTGAGTATGAAAAGGGTCATGCGTTGCTAGATTGCGGTGTTATGTTGTATTGTGTGTTGTATTGTCTTACGGAGTTGAGTGCCTGCAGTGTGAAAGGAGAACAGGTTGTGAGCGCGCGCAACCGGTGAAAATCTTAGGCTCAAGGGGAGCTTAAGTGGTTCGGGTGTATCGAACACCCATAGTAATTGTCGACCATTGTAAAGGGGGTCATGAGGTACCATTGATCGCCCGCAGGACCGAGATAGGGGGAACAAATGTGTGAGTGCGTGGTTAACGGACGCTAGTCGAAAGTTGCCGTGTGTTTGTAACCTATCAGCTGAGGCGATTGTCCGGTCATTCGTGGACAGACATTTGCCAGTTCGGTGACAATTACAGTTAGACTGTGGACGTACAGTCAAGAAAGTGGTTGCTTGGTCGGAAGTGATCATTTCCAGTGTATGATTGGGACGCATGCGTGACCGGGAGACGAGCGGAGAAAGGAGGGGAACTGCTGCGAAACGGAGGGGAGTGATGTCAGAGGAGCCGCGCTGGGATAGGGCGGTTAGCGAGGAGCCGCGCTGGGATAGGGCGGTTAGTGAGGAGTCGCGCTGGGATTGGTGGATTGTCATCGAGAAGTAAAAGAGCGCTGTAAACAAAGAAACGTTGTGGTTTTCATCATGAAATGCTTAAAAGTGTTGCGAAATTGTTTCAAAGGTGAAAAGAAGTTAGAACCTCGGGTGGGGAAGAGGCTCCACCCGAGGATACCCCAGCCCATTATATGGCTACGAATGCTGGGTTGCATACCATATTGTGGCTTGAGAATTGGTGTAAGATGACTGAGGGAAACGAGGAATTTACTTTTCCTAAATATGGAACATTTAGATTGGAGGTGCTGTATCAGTTAAAAGCGATTATGGCTGCGTTGCGGCCTTTGCCCAGACCAACACAGTTCGAAGCACTAAATGCGTGGATCAGGGCAGCCCACGAAAGGAACAGGGATAGGAGACAAGAAAGAGTGAAAAGATCAGTTAGGGCGGTTCAAGATGCGAGATGGGATGCACTGGCCAAGAGGTGGAGAGTGCAGACCATCGAAGGGGACAGGTTGTATCTGTTGTTGGTCAATACAGGGGATGCGCAGAGAAGAAGTACTAAGGACGAGGACAGTGAGACAAACGACAGCCTGATAGAGAGACTGTTGTCGGAGAGACCACCTCCATATAACCCTGAGATAGAGGGAGGGTCAGCACCAGCGATGAGCAGGGAAGCCTCTGTCATGGACGGTGGCGTCCCGATAGAGAGCGGCCTGAGCTCCTTAGGGGACAGGTTCGGCTCGGTAGAGGGAGAAAGGGCACCTCCACTTTCTCCAACAACGAGAGTAGTGGGAAGATTTACGGTACAAAATGTACAAGAAGAAGAGGGTGTCGATTCTCGGAGACTGCCAGACGCTCTTACGGTACCTGTTACCATAGGTCCCATAGTATCAGTGTACAATCCAGAACAGACACAGAGCGAGGGTCCGCCACAGACAGAGGGAGAGAGAAGTGTCAATGAAGGAAGGAGTAATGTGGTGGACGGATGGAGCCAAATGTCAAGGCCGGTAGAGAGGAGCACCCCTTTGGCAGCATCGGCAGACTCCTCTGGAGAGCAGGGGGGTTTGAGAGGACCGATGGACTTGAGAGGACCACGGCCAAGATCAATTAGAGAATTAAAGCCTGATTTTAGAACTTGGGAAACGATTGCAGATACCCAGAGCAACAGGTCGAGGAATGATTTTGATAATGGAAGCCAGGAAAATAGGGGGGTGTCTCACTGTGCGCCTAGCGAAAGCAGGCAGGAATGGGATTGCGGAAGTGTGGAAAGTAGGGTGGCATCCCATCACGCTCCTAGCGATAGTAGACAGGAGTGGGACCGCGAAGGTTGGGAAAACCGAAGGGTTCCCCATAACACACCTGAAGAAACCAGACGAGGGAGTCAGGACTGTGGCGGGAGGTACTCTAATGGAACTTCTAGCCAAGGTACATTGAGGGCGGCGATAAAGGCAAGAAGGATTGATGTGCTGAGACTCAAATCAGAAGTGGAGGAAATATTGGAAGGCACATTGCCACTAGAGAGAATCGAACTCTATGAACCAGATGAACAGTTGTTTGTGGCGAAAGATGTCACTAGAAGGGCTAGAACAGCTCATGAGAAAGTGTCTGAATTAGTGAATAAGTATGCTGTGGATTTGTCAAGGACGAAGGCATTACAGGGTGGTCATAGGTTGCAGTACTCAGACCAAGATCTAGAAGAGAAAAAGTTGATCGGATTAAAAACCCACATCAGGGAATTGGTGGTGGGACTCCGAACATGGGTCCAATTGGACAAATGGGAGGAAAGGTGGTCAAAGAAAAAGAGTGTTAGGCGAAGCGCTATTGAGACATCTCCGGGAGGAGGGTTGATGCATGCAGAGGCGTACCCCTTGCGGGAGGTGGCTCACGGGGGATGTGTACATGTACCCTGGAGTAGGGGAGATTTGGCTGCCTTTACGAACTCGTTTCCAAAGTTGCGTGAGAGTCCAGTGGAATGGTACAAACAGGTAGAGAGGTTTGTTAAGATCTCAAAGGTACTGTGGATTGATCTAAACACACTGTTTGACATTGTGGTCCCAGGAGACCTGTGGATAGCATGTAAGGTCAGTGTTGAATGGCCCACAGAGGAGCCGGACAGAGATGCTGCCACGAATGGACCCTCACCCAGGGTAATGATAAAGTATGAGCAGGCGATCACGTGGTTGAAGACTAAGGTACCACCACAGGACATTGACTGGGTAAAGATAGATCGGACTAGGCAGGAACCGAAGGAGACAGTACACGAGTATTATGAGCGACTATTACAGATTTTTAAGCAGTACAGTGGATTGGATGTGATGGATCCAAAAGACATGGGACAGTGTGTGTCTAAGTTTGTTCTGGGACTGAGACCTGATATCTGTCTCATGATACAACAACATTTAATTTGTTGGCAGAACAAGCCTCTGGATGAGATCTTGAGGTACGCGAGGTATTGCAGTGACGAGATAGACTCTAAGACAAAAAGCTTAAGGATAAACTGATGTTAGTCCAGATGCAATCGGGAGGACAGGGTCAGACAGGAAATTGAACATTAGGGAGAAAACAAGGGGGACAGAAAAGGGACAATGAGGAAGGTCCAAGACCAAGGATAGATTTGGCGACTCTGAAAAAGACGACCAAGTGTCATCAGTGTCATGAGGTCGGGCATTGGAGACGCGAGTGTCCCCATAACCCAGAAAATCAAGTACAGGAAGAAGAGGAGGAGGAGGTCCAAGCCCCTCCGGTACAGAAAGTAACAGTAACAAAGTTCAAGACGGCTAAAGGGGGGACTTCAGCCCCTAGGGCTCCGGTTCCCCAGCCACCGAAGATTTCATCAGGGAACAAGGTTTACAAGCAGATGCCTTTCATAGTTGAGGGGGATGAGTACTATTACTTTGCCCCAGTGACGGGACGGTGCCTGCGTGGGGAGGAGGACTGTACCCTCGGGGCAGTTCTGGAGGTAGACCAGAGGGGACCATTCGTAGAGGCTGATGTAGGTGGACATCCCACCACCTTTTTGGTTGATACTGGTGCTACCCGTTCTACTATACGGTCTGCAGTAGTCCCCAACTTACCCCTTTCGGACAGACTATACAAGTCGTAGCCGTTGCAAACAGAAGAATGACAAACCCCCTGACTGAGCCAGTCCCAGGGAAGATCGGAAGTTTCAGGGACAAACACCAATTTGTAGTGTGCGATTCCAGTCCTGTGTGTCTGTTAGGGAGAGATCTTTTGTGTAAACTCAATTGTACCATCTATTGTACCCCCCGGGGAGTGGAGTTGCAGACCAATGATGATGATGCTGCCTTTAAGGTTGCAAATACGCATGTGTGCATAGAACTGTATCCTGCGTTAACTGTGGAGGAACTCCCTTGGGATTTGAGGGATACCGTCAGACAGGAAGTGTGGGACTTTACAGGAGAGGAGATCGGTTTGATGAAAGGAGTAGAGCCAGTTAAGATTCAAGTAAGACCGAATGCTGAGTTCCCAAGAACACCCCAATACAAGTTGTCTCCGGAAACTATTGCAGGAATAAAACCTGTGATTGAATCCATGTTTAGACAGGGAATTCTGAAGGAAGTCATGGGCAGTCCTTGCAACTCCCCGATCATGGGTTTGCAGAAGCTTAGCGGGAAGTTCAGGATTGTGCAGGATTTGAGAAAGGTGAACAACATAGTTGTTCCATGCTGTCCAGTGGTACTGAATCCATCAGTGATACTGTTTCAGATACTGTTCCAAGCTGAATGGTTTTCTGTGATTGATCTGTGTCAGGCTTTCTTTTCGATTCCATTGCATGAGGAGAGCCAATTTCTTTTTGCTTTCAAGCTGGAGAATCGCGTTCTAACATGGTGTCGTATCCCCCAACGGTATACAGAGAGCCCATCGATCTTTAATCAGCTGCTTAAAAGGAATCTTGAGGGTCTGGTACTGCCGCAGAACTCCGTTCTCGTACAGTACATAGACGATCTCCTTGTTGCGTCAGAGAACGAAGATGCTTGTAGGATTGACACCATTGCTTTGTTGAACCATTTGGCAGAGAATGGACACAAGGTATCCCCCAACAAGTTACAGTACTGTTTGTCTGAAGTGCAGTATCTGGGTCACAGGATAGAGAAGGGAAGGAGGAAAGTGTCGCCTGACAGGATTTACTGTCGCCAGTGGATTGCCAATTTTTCCCTGAAAGCGAAACCATTGCAGAAACTGACGCACAAGGATGTAAGTGATCCGGTACCATGGGACAAGGATTGTATGATGGCTTTCCTTGAGTTGCGAGAGGACTTGTGTCGCGCTCCGGCTCTGGGAATGCCCGATTACACCAAACCATTTTCACTGTTCTGTTATGAGAGGGAAGGATGTGCTTTGGCAGTCTTAGCACAAGATCATGGAGGAGTCCGTAGACCAGTTGCTTATTTCTCGGCTACCTTAGACCCAGTAGCCGCAGCGTTGCCCGGATGTCTCAAATCCGTTGCCACAACAGGTGTCAGCATTGAAAGGTGTGAAAGCATTGTGATGGGTCATCCACTGACGGTACATGTTCCCCATTCAGTGGAATTGTTGATGACCAGGACCAAGACGCAGCACTTGACCAACAGCAGGCTCACACGCTACGAGCAGGTTATACTTGCTGCGGAGAATGTGACCCTCAGGAGGTGCTCGGTCTTGAATCCTGCTACTTTGATGCCATTACCAAATGCCTTAGACGATTATTGGGAAGACCATGATTGCCTTGATGAGACTGAACTGTGCACCAAACCCAGACCGGATATTGTTGATGAGCCACTGGTAGACCCAGATGAAATTTTCTTTGTTGATGGCTCATGTGTAAGGGACAATACTGGTCAGTTGAGAGCAGCTTTTGCTGTTTGTACTATTTCTGGAATAGTCGAAGCGGCCTGCCTGGAAAGAGTACACTCCGCTCAGGTGGCTGAGATAGCTGCATTGACGCGTGCCTGTTTGACAGCCAACAAGACTCGGATCACCATATATACTGACAGCCAATATGGGTTTGGTGTGGTTCATGACTTCGGTCAGTTGTGGTCTCAAAGGGGTTACATGACATCATCGGGTTCCCCTATCACGAATGGAGAATTTATCAGATTACTGTTGGAGGCTTTGCAGGGTCCGGCAGAGATAGCCGTTGTGAAATGTACTGCACATAGCAAAGGTACTGACTTTGTGTCCCTGGGTATTCGTTATGCTGATGAAGTTGCACGTTACTGTGCCGAGCAGGGATATTCGTTTACTGAAAAACTGTTGAAGGGGCACAGGAAGGAACTGAGTTAAACATGATGCTTGAGGTGGCGGATACCTGGGAAGAGTTGAAGAGGATGCAGGAGCAGGCGTCAGATTATGAGAAAAGGGTGTGGGAGACAGCTGGTTGTGTCAAAGGAGAGTTGGATTTGTGGGTTTCGGCTGATGGGAGAGCGGTGTTGCCGAATGAATTGGTGAGTCCGATGGCACGACTGATACATGGTCCTGTACACCTGGGAAGAGATGCGATGATGCGTGTGTTCAGGCAAACTTGGTACAACCCAAAATTCAGAACGGCTGCGGAAGCAGTATGTCAGAGGTGTGTTACATGTCAACAAATGAACGTTGGGAAAAGAACACCAGTCACATTGAGTCACATTGGGAGGTCCGGCGGACCTTTCTATAGGATGCAACTGGATTTCATCGAGATGCCGAGGTGTAATCGCCTCAGGTATGTCTTGGTGGTCGTGTGTGTGTTTTCCAGGTGGGTTGAGGCATACCCGACTCGTAGGTGCGATACACTCACAGTAGCAAAGTTATTGTTGAGGGAACTGGTGCCACGTTTCGGGGTTCCGACCTCTTTGGAACCGGACAGAGGAACACATTTTAATAGCGAAATTGTGAAAATGCTCTGCTCTGCACTGAACATTGACCAAAGACTGCATTGTAGTTACCGACCAGAGGCTTCTGGCATAGTGGAGCAAATAAATGGAACCCTCAAGGCCCGAATGGCGAAAGTGTGCTCATCCACGTCCCTGTAGTGGCCAGATGCTTTACCGTTGGTGCTAATGAGCATGCGTAGTACGCCAGACAGGAGGACAGGTCTGTCACCTCACGAAGTTTTGATGGGGAGGGCTATGAGGCTACCGTCTATTCCTTCAACAGCCTTGATAAATATCACAGATGATCTGATTCTTGATTATTGCAAGGGACTGTCTGATGTCATCCGTTCTGTGTCCCTTCAGGTGCAGGCTGCTGAAATTCCGGCTTCTAGAGACCTTTGTCACGACCTGTGTCCGGGTGACTGGGTCCTGGTGCGGAAACACGTACGGAAAAGCTGCCTGGATGTGCGCTGGAGAGGACCGTTTCAAGTTATTTTGGTGACGAACACTGCTGTAAAGTGTGGAGGATTGCCAAACTGGGTCCATGCTTCTCACACCCGACGAGTTCCAGCACTCCCGGAAGAAACAGCTCCTCTCGTAGATGAAAATCCGGACGTGGAAGAAGAGGGGACAAGTCAAGCTGTGAGGGTGTCTGAAGAAACCGGTAACTCATCTGATCTAGCTGAAGAAAATCACGACAACAGTAACACTGAGTCTGCCTCCGAATGGGGAAGTTGCTGTGAAGGTGATTTGAGCGCAGAGCAAGCTGAAAGCAGTGATGAGCAGGGTGTGCAAAAGAGAAGCAGAAGAGTGAGAAGCGCAGAAGCTCATTGGCCTGAGAGGCGGAGGCGATTGAACGTGAGACTGACTTCCGAAAGAAATCTTGCCCCTGTATCTGAAGAATCAGACCAGGAAGAGGGAGAACGAGAGACGGAGCAAAGAGGTCCGAGGAGGTGAAGGAGGGTGAGAGTACCTTGTCGAAGATACGCCACTCCTGAGTGGACCTACCCTCTGACAAATGCCCGGTGTACTGAGATCAGGGAGGGTGAGGTCAGTGACAGTGACCAGTACAATCCCAAATGTTAAGTTGGAAGTGATGCTGTTGGTACCGGGAATTGAGATCGAAGGCGTACTGACACTTACCATTCCTAATCCTCCTTACCTAAGCACGATACGTGATTTAATCCTGGATAGACTGATTTTTCCTACATTTGGTCCAGAAATACCATCTTATGAAGCGGTTGTGCTTCGCATGGAACTTTTGGAATACGTGCTAAGTGCAGTTGGAGCAAGTGTGATCATTGATTATTAACCCCTTCGACGCTGATGACGAGCTGGGCTCGTCATGAGGTAGCCTCCTGCTACGCTGATGACGAGCCCAGCTCGTCACGTAACATGCGCTTTCGCATATCTCAGCGTACGAGCGGAATTCCGCCCGCACGCATGCGGTTAAAGACTTTTGTAAATAGCTGTTGAACTAACCTAGAGCCGAGTGGAAGAAGAAGAAATGTAGGGACTTTCCACAGAGGACGGAGAAGGATTAGGGTTGTCTGATGTTGATGCAAATGAAGAATTAAAACAGGGATTTCTGCTTTCAGAGGTGTGGTTCGAGAGACTCAAATAACAAAACAAAAAGAGACTTTGGGTTGGAGCTGAGAACGAACTACATTGTCCCGAGACCATGGAGGCTGGAAACCCGACTCGTAGAGCTAAGTGTATTGTATGCACCCTTTTGGGAGGAGTGATACTCCTTATTTTTTTAGTAGTTATAGTTTCCTATTTAGTACCACAGGAGCAGGCAGTGAAGGTTGAGGGAACACCGACACCTACCACTCCTAGCAAGAAAGAGGTCAAAGTAGGAGCAGAGAAAGCTTTGCTAGCAGAAGAAAGTCGTAGGTTACATGCAGATCTGTCTAAAGGCAATTTTGGGCAGAATGCGTATGCAAAGTTGTTGTATGAATACATTGATGCAATGGATGCGAAAGATTGCTATGTGTGTATGCAACTGCCGGCTTCAGTAGATGAGGGTATTAGATACCATCACCTTCCATTGAGATATGGAATTTCATGTAGTTTGCTGCTTAGCATATTTTATGGACGAAACCATTTTTAGGTTTTGCCTGCAAGTGCGCACGTAGTGCGCATACGCTAAAAAACCTCTTGAGTTCTATGTCGGATGATGACCCGCCTCTGTCTCTCATTGGCTAGCTCCATAAATGGAGGCTAGCCATTGGGAGACAGAGGCTGTCAATCGCGCTTTCTCTTGAAAATGCGATTCGGGGGCGTTTCGCGGTGTTTTTTTAAGCCCCGCCCCTTTGTCCCGGGCCGCGCTGTCATTGGCTGCCGGCCGGGACACCCCCGTGATGTCATTCCCCGGGCCGCGCTGTGATTGGCTGGCCGGCCCGGGACCTGACTTGTTTTTTTTTTCCCATCAAACTTCTTTAAGATTGCTCTCTCATTGCCTTCCATTTTAACGTACCACAGCCTATCACATCTTTCGGGAACCGAGTCGACCAGGGCGCTTATACGTAGTTAATTCAATACTAGACCGCATGCAACAAATTGATTATAGATCCGGCAGTAGAACGGGGTTTAATTTCAGCTAATAT
This sequence comes from Lissotriton helveticus, assembly GCF_964261635.1. Lineage (NCBI taxonomy): Eukaryota > Metazoa > Chordata > Amphibia > Caudata > Salamandridae > Lissotriton > Lissotriton helveticus. Next base: position 934,971,865 of record NC_136059.1, on the reverse strand, counting down.
GGCTTCACCCGCCACGCACACACATTGTCTTGTTTCTGAAATGTTTCATTAAACTGTTACGATCATTTACATCTACGAAAGATAAAGCGAGAACAGGGACATTTATTGCCGAGTACAGCCCGCTGTGCAAGAGCAGGCCAGCCAAGAGCTTCCCGTCAGGACACACCCGCATGGACGCCCGAAGGACTTCAGACTTCGGACAGACTGACGTCGAATGACGGAGGGTAAGCTGCACGAGATCGGCATCAGTGTCCACTCTGGCGGGCAGCTGAAAGAAGGCCTCGTCAAAAAGAACGGCTTCACAGACGAGGGTAAGCTCTGCTTCTTCGAAGGCAAGCTGGACAAGGAGCTCAAAATAGCTCAGGATGAGAAAGAAAGCGAAGTTTCGGGGAAGCTGTTCCAAGCATCACACAAGCCCCTGGACTACTTTAGAAGGAAAAAATGCGGTAGTTTGTTAAAACTGGACAACACCCTGCCCCCCCCACCCCCTCCAGCCTTGAAATAATAAGAGCGGTTCCTTGGTATTTACTGCAAGAGCCACTTTGCACCCACCACCCCTGCATGAGCACGACACCGCCGTCCGATGCCAGCTCACCCCGTGTGCACAGCCCCGATTCCGTCCCTGCTGGGGAGCAGGCCAGCAGTGCCCGGTGACGCCGCAGCAGTGATTCCGGTGCGAGCGCATCCCCCGGCAGCGCAGCCTGCGCCGCACAGCAGAGGAAAAGGCTACTGCCTGCCTGCGCTTTCGGCTGCACCTCGTGCCACAACCAGGGGAGTTATCGCCATGCAGGGCTGCGGAGCACTGCCGCAGAGCAGGCGGCTGTGGAAGGGGCATGCTCGCCCTGCAGCTCTGCTTCACAAGAGGATGTGATCTGGCCGAGACCCGGAGACATGGCCCTGGACGCCCTGCTGCAGAGATTACAGGCGGTTTACGAAGGCAAATGTAGGAGGAGCCGCTGGGCTTTAATAATCCTCTTTAATGCGCAGCGCGGCCATGTGTCTAAGGCATTTAATGAAATAATTGCTTGCTTTGGCATATCGGGGGGGGGGTGGCGGGGGGGGTGGGAGACATCAGACTTTTGAAAAATGAAGACTAAAAAAAAAAAAACTTTGTTAGGCAGCGGCACATCATGATTGATGTCCATGGAAGCTGCCTGCTTTCTTCGCGGCTCAAGCTGCCTCCTTCCCCCACCCTCCGGAAAAAGGCCGCCATTACAAGCCACTAACCTGCAACCGACCCGTGCCCCTTGCACAGGGGACATGATAAAGCGAAACATTGTGTTATGTCGTGCTTGAATACTCAGCTTTCCAGACACTACAGCGCCAGGCGTCTGTATGCACCAACTCAGTGGCACGCAGCTCATCCTTCCCTCCTCCACTCCATTGCCCCACCCCTCCCGAACCCCCCTTAATCTACCCCTTCACTGCCCAGCTTCTTTCACTGTCATGTACCATCTCCACCCCCGTCTCTGCGCCCTCTCATTCTGTCTCTCTATAGCATCCTGTTCGATCGCCTCTTTTCTAGCTCACCTATTTTATCTATTCTGACACGTTTCCCCACGTTCCAAAATGTACCAACGGAACCTTCAGCTAGTCATAAAGCTTACCCTCCCACAACACTGGGAATCCGTAGTTTATTACACTCTGCGTATATGCTTATATGATTTATGCTAAGGCATTTTTGTACTTGGTTTAACGAAAGCTATTTAACCAAAACCACAGGGTGCAAGAGTTAAAATGTGTGTAAATGTGACATTTGCCCAGTAGTAATAACTATGTGGATGTGTGCACGTTTATTAGTGGAATTGTTGTACATTTTTGGCCATATTTATTTTCACTGCTGTGACATAAAATAAATGTGGCCCAATAACACTTTATTTAGAGTAACCTTATTAATAACTATGTATTTACACATTTGTTGCTACAGTGCAAAGGTCACATTCGTTTTTTTTTTTTTTACCACAGTACTTTCCTAGGAGAGAATAAAAGTGACACGTGGAAATGCTTGAATTACGCTAAATCACTAGCAGTGCATTCCATGCTATCGTTTTAGCTCATCACTATCATTTCAGAAAGAACCAATCACTTGGGCCTTGGTTTTGCTCCTCGTCCCTCCCCCCCATTTCTGTGTGTGTGTTTGTGCTCTGTGTGTGGGTGCAAATGCAATAGGTCTCGCATTTGTGAGAGATTAAGCTATTGGCGTTGTAAATGACAATGCCATTTATTTATCTGTTTTCAAAACCAACACATAAATACAAAATTTGTCATTTACAATGCCAATAGCTCTAACTTTTACAAAGGCGAAACCGTTGCATTGTAAATGCTTGTTAGTATTTCTTTTTGAATTATGATGCTGTGCTTCCAGAAGTCCCTGCTTATAAACACTTGAACAAGTTCGATTATTATAAGTCAGAGGACAGACTTGGATATTTTTTCATTCCAACACAAGAGTTAGACACCTCATATGCACACCAACACAATTTGACATGTTTGCTATCAGAGACAGAAAAAAGGTTCATAGAGCAAGTAGAGGACAGGTACAAAAAGCAAAACCAGTTGCGAGATTCAGGGCAAGGTAGAGTAGATTGGACGGATGAGGAGAAGCAGCACAAATCAAGAGGGAGTTATGGTCCGATAGCTCTAGATGAAGTGCAGAAAGGGAAGTTGTGTATTCACAGGCCACAGACGTATTATGAAAATGTGTATGTGGGTCATACTACATGTGAACACACTTTCACAATGGAGTATTATACGAAAGATTTCTTGCAGAGCGTGGTGCAGGTGATTCCTACTGTTTATTTTGTCTGCGGAAGGAATGCGTATGTGAGATTGCCGGAGAAGTGGTATGGAACGTGTTATCTGGCGATTATTTTTCCCAAGATTTACCATACTGAGGATTTTGCTCTCTTAGAGGGAGGACATCAGAAGAGGGTAAAGCAAGGGGAAAGTGCTTGTGCAATAGTTGGAGATGTGTTTGGAGCAGTGATACCCATGCTGGGAGTCTTTTTGAATGACGTGAAGATACGGCGGTTGGCAACTGTAGTGGATGAACTGTCAATGAGTACAGCTAAGTCATTAGTGTTGGTTGAGGGTGAGATGTTGTTGATAAGGACGATGGTTTTACAGAACCGTCTTGCTTTAGACGTCCTTCTAGCAAAAGAGGGAGGAGTCTGTAAACGTTTGAAGGTCCAGGAATGTTGCACATATATTCCAGACAATTCTAAGGATCTGGAGAAATATATAAGTAACATTACAGCAATCCATTATGAAATTGAAGATTTGACACAAGAGAACGTGTGGGAGAAGGTTGGCAAGGGATTTGGAATTGTTGGAAACTGGTTTGCAAATCTGGGAAGGAGTTTCCTTGGGTTTGTACTGAAACCCCTCATCATAGTGGTGGCATGTGTGATTGGATTGTGGGGTTTGGTAAGAGTGTACAAGTGGTATAGGTCAACCAGATTGGAAAGATCGATGAGGTTGCAAGATCAAAGAATGGAGAGACTGCAGGACAGTCAATATCGGAGCTTGAGAGCGTTGGAGATGCTCAAGCGAGGGAAAGGGGCGACAAGCTCTGTTTAACTCGGTTCTTACCCTCGGGGATGGTATGATGGTGGTGCTGACACAGGTCATCAAAGGGGGGAACTGAGAGAGCGCCCCACAGAAGTGAAAATTGTAGGGGTGTATCATATGTACAAGTAGTTAACACCCGCATATATAGAGGATTTACTAATTGTGTTCAAATGTAATGTAGGGTTGAAGACTAATGTAACTGGTATTAGAAATGCATGTAGAGCCAATGTTAAGAGTTTGAAAATCATGAATGCCGCTTTAACATAGAAATGTCGTTTGATGTGAAGGCTTTCACTAATAAGAGATGTGTTTTGATAGGCTGCCATTGTGTATTTAGATCTGCTTTATTAAAATTCATAGTTGTACCTTTTATACATGATACAATTGCTTGCGGTAGGAGAATGTATTTCGATTTACAGATGGAGGCCTAAAGAACGAAAGATATTGGTCATGTTAGGATGTTGGGCCTATAAACGTGCAGAGGCCTAGTTCATGAAATTGTGTAGGCCTGATTGAAAATGTCTTGCTTAGCATTAAATCGTAGAAATGTTTTTGTAAAGGCTGCTTTTAGCTAAAGTAAATGGTAACATTAAGAAAATGTGAGCCGATTCGCATGTATTCCTTTGCAGGTGCAGGACCAAGTAGATAGTAGAGTAGAAGGGCCCATTGTGTATGAATGTTAGGATGCTAGGCCCAGACATGGAGGAGTAGCCGAGGAATTCAAGAAAGCAACTTGAAGCGAAGAAGAGTCTTGGACCCAAGGACGTCCTAATGGACAAAGATGGAGAGGTGCCATAGTGGAAAATTCTGAAAACCAACACCTTCGAGAGGGGCGTACCTGAAGGCGTGTAGTCCGCATTTTGGGGGTTTTGTATTAGGGACAGCACCCCGAGGGTGGAGGCAGAGCAGATGAGCTGAGAGACGAGAGGGAGCGGTTGGTAGGCAGAGAGCTTAGCTATGACTGAGAAGACTCTAGACTAAGTAGAGAGAAAGTGAGTGAACTTCTTTGGAAGTCACCACTGCTGACACCTTTATTAGGTTGGGATATTGTTGAGTAGGGATGTCACTTAGTATAGTGTAGGGACAGATTAACCTGAAATTCTATCTTTTAAATGCCTACTAAAACTCAGGTGATAGCAATTCTTGTTAGCCTGATGATGCTTGAATTGATTCTTGTAATATTCCTAAGCCGCCTGAGACTTTTCCGTAGGATTATGTTTGTACTAGTGCCTGTTTATCTTCTGAACCTTTTGCTGAGGTGTATATACCTGCAGTTGTTTTTGGCTTTGTAATAAATCTTTAAACTTAGTCCTTAGTTGGTGGTTCTTTGGGGGAAATAGTGGGAATCATTGAAATTGATTTGTTATTGGTGGATAGATTGCCTAATTCATTCTATGACAGAAAGAAAGTTCCAGTTGACCTGTGACGGGATTCTGGAGAATGTTAAGCAGACTCCAGAAGCTAAAATCCTGCCTTCCCACTCTTCATTCTTGAGCGAGGCTGATCAGGTGGCAGGCAGAATTCTCTGAAAGGCCACCAGGTTGAAGGTCAGGTCAGTAAGGTACCTTGCGAATACCTCTAAAATCTTTGAATGTGTGGGATAGAGTACCTGCAAGATGCCTCTAGACAGATGGTACAGATGCCAATAGTTTTAAGGTCATGTGGCTAATGAAACTAGCAAGTGTGGGGCAGTCAGTCACATTACAAGCTAATGATTGTGGGGTCTGATGCCTCCAGAAGGTTAGAGGAGAAAGAGTGGAGTAAGTAACATATTCAATATATATCTCTACAGGTCCTTGGTAAAGAATAGGGAAAAGTAAAAAAGTTTATTAAACTTTAAACAACAAATTATTTTTTGTTGGGGGCATGGCCGGCAAGATGGTTAACAGGAGAGCTCCCAGCCTTGAAATCTAATCCTGCAACATCCTGCCAATCTAAGTTAGTGTGCCCGCTACCAAGAGGTGCTGCTGCACACAGCTGCCGACAGGGACTCCCTGAGTCTGTTTGGGGGTCCACAGGATCACTAGGACCATGTGAACTGTGTGGGCCTCGTGTGCTGTGGCCTGGTACGGTGAGGCGCTGACAGTGCTAGCTGGGAGTTGCTGGAGGAGGAGATCTCCTTGGGCAGCCAGGCTGGGAGCCTGCTGAGCGAGGTGCCACTCCCCAGGTGTCTGGGGCCAGCGACCCTTTGTTGCGGCTAAGTCACACAGCCACAGGCAGCTGTTTGCCTTGGCGCCCAGTGTCTCCTTGCCCGACTCTGGCGGGCAGTACCTACAGCGCAGGGGAGGCCGTGTATTGAGTGCATAAGCTGGTGGTGAGTGCAGCGGCCTTGAAGCGTGTCACATACCTCGGCCTTGCTCCTTCCACCTTCCCTGAGGCCCACTTGGATTTTCTATGCCTTGGGGGAGCAGCTGTGTTCCCCGGAGTCTGCTCAGAGCAGCCAAGTGGCAGCGTGCGAGGTCTTCCTGGAGGAGGAGGAATATACGGAGCTGAGGCCCAGCTACATGTGGGGCCTCCCATTGAGCCTTTCTTGGAGGGGCAGTGAGAAGACGGCTGCAGGCGGTGTGGAGCGGCACTGCTGTCGCGGAGTGCCCACTTGATGGACTGGGTGCCCTGTCCTGGGACCCTCCCTGCAACACAACACTGTTTAGCCCCTCTCCAGGACAAGAGACAGGACTGTTGCACTGGAGGGGCACGACTTGGGGAGCAGTTGGATGGAGGCCTTTGGGTGAGTCCTGGGTCTGTGCCTCATCATTGACACTGCTAAGGGCTGCAAATTCTGTGAAGCTGCAGTGCCTGCAGTGAGTCCACACGGTGAGCTCTGATGTTGGCGTGTGCTTTGGCTGCCTGGGCAGTGCATGTCCTTGTTCTTACTACAAGGGCTGCTGGATTGGTTGTGGGCCTCTGTCCTTTCCTGCTTGTGCCTGTACTGTCGCCTAATGCGGAACCTCGGGCTGAGTGTGAGTGAGGTGCCCGGATATGATGTATCTCTGGCTGGCTTACTGGACCTTGATTAACCCCACTGTTGAAGATGCATGACGCGAGGTGGGGCAGATGTGGTGTGTGGCTAGCGTCCACCTGATGCATCGGAGTATGGCCCGGTGTAACGCCGGGTCCCTGGGTCTGGCTTGAAGATGGTTAAGGACAAAGTGCTGCAGGAAGCCCAGCAGATAAAGATTGACCAGTACACCGTCACAGGTGCAGTGGGTGATCGGTCAGTGGTTTGCGTAGGGGGACTGGATGACCACAGGTGCTCCATGGGTGCACAGATTTTGGCAGCAGATTAAGGCCACCAGCGCCAACCTGCAAGCCAAGATAGAGTTAGTATCTATGGATGTGAATCTGCTGCACATCGACCTGTGTAAAGTGACAGAGAGATCACTGGAGACAGAACAACACGTTACGAAACTTTAGGAAGAAGTGAAAAATCTCACGTCCAGAGTTGCTACCCTGATGACCCAAACACAGTGGCTCGAAATGCGAGCAGAGGGTCGCTCCTGGTGTTGTATCTTACGGTTTGTGGGTTTTCTCAAGGGCATGGAGAGAACAATCCCAGAACTCTGCCTCGAAAAATGGCTCGGGAAGATACACTCAGGCGCCGACTTGTCAACTGTTTTTGTGGTGGAACGTGCTCACAGGGCCTTGGGGTCACTACCAGGGGGCTCCCTGAGATCTATAATTGCCAAGATTCTTAATGATAGAAACAGAGATACTATAAATCAGACGGATTGCTAGCAGGGTGATCCTTCCTTCGAGGGTCACATCATACGGATCTTCCCAGACTATACACAGCATGTACAGCAGGTGCAAAAAACATTTGGGGGAGTTAAACAAAAACGGAGGCCCATGGAGTTGAAGTAAATGCCGTTTTATGCCATTGTATGTCTAATTTCTTTGTGAACCCAGAGGAGGTGTGGGACTGGCTGGACATCCGGGGTGACAGCAGAATCCTGGTGGTTGGGACAGGAGAGGCCCCCGGCTGGTCACTCGGCTCTCATCAGCGGGGAGCAGCAGGGAGGTGACGTGGCAGCCGCAGAGAGGAGACACGCTTGAATGCCCGTGTATTGGTCTGACAGGATAGCACACTGGCTGTGAAACGACAACGATTGGAGAAGGAGAAAGCAAGCGCACTGGTAGAGGCAGTCATGTCAGGGACATCTGTGGACAGTGGCTTGGAGGTAATCGAAGAAACACTGGACCTGTACAGCCAGCAGCTCCTGAGGCAGTACGGAAAGGTCGACATCTGACAGTGGAGACCTGGTAGGGCTTTGGGTGCCAATGAATGGATTGCTGAGCTGAACTGCAGTGAACTTTCATTTTACCCCTGCGGGTGATACAGTGTTGCTCCTGCTGTGCGCCCCAGGGAACTCTATTATGTTGCCTTTGAGTACCATCGGACTGAACAGCGGAAGGCATAGCGGCACACAGTGTAGGGTGGCAGATGCCCTCAATGACAACTCCCTCCTTTCTTCTTTTTTGTTCTTCTGTTTCTGCTTGTTCTCCTCCCTTGCTCCCTTGGATTTCTTTTTCTCTTCTTAGCTTTCCTTGGCATCTTGATGCCCTTTTCTTGCTCTATCTACCTTGGGTTTGGAGGAGCAATTATGTGTTTTAACTGTTTGAGGGAGGGCGACAGACCTCTCTTGCTTCACTATTGAGTTGTTGTCCAGTTGACATGATTATTTGCTCTCACTGGGGGCTGTAGAAGGTGGGGAGGGGGATAGAAGTGGTGACTGCATGGGTGTTATTTTATGTTTGCTTCATTGATTCTGTTCAGTTTTTTGTGGAGGGACACATGATCCCTGGCATGGTCATGGTCATATTACCCCCAAACAATGCAGGGTAGATAACTAGACAACGCATAATACTCAATTATGTCCTGGAATATTAACGGGCTGGGTAGCAAGGTGAAGCGGGGTCTGGTGACCCAAAACATCCAACGTCACAAACCTGATATTCTTTTCCTTCAGGAGAAGCATCTCTTTGGGGCCAAATGCCACTTCCTGGGTAGGGGAGTGTACATTACATTAGCACAAGTGGAGTTCACCAATGGATCACGAGGGGTGGCCGTACTGATTAAAAAAAACTCTCACATTCCAGCCATACTTCTGGAGGCCAACACTGCCCTATATATCGTGGATGGCAATTTCAATGATGTCGTGACCCCGCCGGACCACTCAGGTGTGTCAGTGGATGCACCAGCAGATACCCCCCAGGCATGGTTTGCGGGTTCACTAGGTTTCTCTGACCTGTGCTAAATCAACGCCCAGATGCCAAGGATTAATGTTTCTTCTCTGGGATGCGCAGGACCTTTCCAGGAGGGGAGGTGGCAAAAGTGAATACGGCAGACTACCTGGTATGCAGCCTGTTGGATCATTCGCCTCTCTGGGTAACGATGTGTGGGAGGGGCTCTTGCAGCCAGCGGGATGGAAAAATAATATGTTGGACTTGAAGGACCCGGAAGTGGCCTGAGAGTTACGGATTGACTCAGAACTTTACTTTAAGGTAAATAAAGGGTGGGTGGATTTGGTGGTGCTCTTTTGGGAGGGCTATAAGACTGCCTTGCATGATAGGGTGCAGAACATACTGGCACATAAAAACGTAAAGCAACTGAAGAGATAGATGGCCTTGCACATCAGCTTAAAGACCTTGAGGCCTGGATGGATCCGTGTGCCCTCCACTTTGGAGGTGCTGCGGAAGGAATATCAGGACCTGGCACAGGGGGAGGTACATAGGCAATTGTTAGCCACACAACGTCGACTATATGGTACCAGAGACACAGCAGGTAAGTTGCTTGCCTGGTTGTCGGTGGGAGGCCAAATCCCAATGGGTTAAGTGTGTCAGAGATGAGGCTGGGGCTCTCTACTCGACAGATAAAGCTATTGCAGAGAGTCCTTCGCGCAGTTTTATGCCTCATTCTATAGTGCCAAGCCACTGGCAGATGTGGCTTTCATAGCGGCCTAAGTAAACATGGTGGACTTGCCCGTGGCCCCAGCGGAGAACGACAGACCCTAGAGGAGGACATCACACTTGCGGAGGTCCAGACGGCTATCGGGGGGACTCCGGGGTCTAACGGCCTCCCGGCTGAATTCTTCAGGCACTGATCTGGACAATTATTGAGTCCATATCTATTAGACCTCTTCAGAGAGTCCCGAGACAGGGGCAAACTGCCCTTAGACTTACAACATGCCACTATTGCCTTGATACACAAAAAGGGCAAACAGCAGACTAACTGTGGCTCCTATTGTCCAATATCCATGTTAAATATTGAAATGAAGGTCTTGGCCACGATTCTGGCCTCCAGACTCTCAATGGTGATAGTCCCGCTTATATACAGAGACCAGTCTAGCTTCATGACTGTTAGGTCCACCGACTTAGAGCCTGAATTAGATCCCGGCGGAGGGGTTACTTCGTCCCAATGGTGGCGGATATCCCATCCCCCGAAAAATAAATGTGATTATATCCTATGGGATTTATATTTTGGCGGATGAGAAATCCGTCACTGTTGTGACGGAGTGACCCATCTGCTTGATGTCAGAGGCAAGTCACTGAATAGAACCCCATATCTTCCTAGCATTGGATGCCAAACAGGCGTTTGGTGCAATTAATTGGCCCATTGGCCCTATCTTCACCCAGTAGCGGCCCATGGTAGGAGTGCTGCCGGGCACTGATGAGGGGCAGGGAGGGGCAGGGTGTGGGAGTTGTAAACTACGGATTACGGCCGATTAGAGGTGAGTAAACATATAAATAAATAAAACGAATTTTGTTGCACGCGCTGCATCGCCAAATCCGATGCAGCGTGCGCAACGAAATTGTTTTCTTTATTTATAGGTTTACTTACCTCTAATCGGCCGTAATCCGTAGAATACAACCCCCCACCCTGCCCCTCCCCCTCCCCACATCAGCGCCTGGCAGCACTCCCACCACAGGCCACTACTGTCTTCACCAGACGTTGTGGAAGGTTGGTTGAGGTTTCAAATACAGGCAATGCGTTAATTTGCTCTACCAGACCCCTACTGCAGTGGTGAGGGTAAACAGGGTGCTTTCCTCGACCTTCCCGATTGGGAGGGGGAACTCGGCAAGGTTGCACCTTGTTCCCCATTGCTTTTTACTCTCAGTATTGAGCCAGTCGTTGCCCTGGTTCGTTCCTGCCTTGATATTTAAGGGTTTCGTATCTCCAATGCTGACATGGACAAAGAGGAAGCCTCACTATATGTAGATGACGTACTGCTTTATGTCAATGAACCAATACGGTTCCAGCTAACTTTCAAGTGTTTGACTCCTATGGGGCATATTCTGGCTACGAAATTAGCTGGAGTAAATCGGTGCTTTGTCACCCCTGTGGTCCTCTGGATCTGAGCACTCTCCCCAGATGCTCCATGTATGGACTGCTGGATTTCAATACCTCGGTGTGTTTGCGGCTCCCCACACAGGAGACGTGTCTGTCCAGGAACCTGGGCCTTGTGGTGTCCAAATTTCAAGAGGAGGAGGTGAGGTGGTGCACACTGCTACTTTTTCTGATGGGGAGGGTATTTGCCTTTAAAATGATAGTGCTCCCCAAATTGCTCTACGCCCTACAAAACATAAGCTACTGGGTTCCAAAGGTGACATTCACCAAGACTGAGGGAAATCTGAGGACTTTATTGTGGGATGGTGGTCATCCTAGGAGAGTGGTCAGTAACCTGCGCAACAATGGGATTGCTCTCCCAGACATTAGGACCTAATACTGGGCATCCCATATGGTGGCTATCAACGACTGGCCTTTCACACTGTCTATGTGGTGAGGTGACATTGGGTACTTTTGTCCACACAATCTGGAGCTGCCCAGCCATTCAGGTATACTGGTCATGGGTGGTGGGGGAGCTCAGCAAGGTGTTGGGGAAATATATCCCTCTTCAGCCTAAATATGTTCTATTGGGGGTCCCGGGAAATGTAGATGTCTCCAGGGCGAAGCTCCTCCTTTGCAACCTGGGGCTTGTAGTACCCAAGCGTGAAATAGCACATTCCTGGGGTGCATCTGTGGTCCAGAAATTGGGAAAATAGAGGACAGGGATGGCGGAAAAGGTTACCTATAGGAGTGGAGGTTTCCCACACACATTTTTAAAGGTTTGGGGGAGTTTCTTGAAACACTATGATATACAGTTCTCTGCGGATGTGGTAGATCTACCTGATCTTTTTGTGAACTGTATTATCGTCTACAAGTCATTGTCTCTTATCCTACTAAAACATTGTATTGTTGCCATGCGCTGCCACTGTGTACAACGTTTTCTGTGCATACTCACCTCCTCCCTTAGTGTATATTTGTTTTGGGTGTGAGTTTGCACCATTATTGGTTTTTGTTATACGCAAACTAAAAAACAAATTAGAGATTTTTTGTTCAAGAATGTTTTTATGTTAATTAGTAATGATCACTAATTTTATATATCTACTTAAAAGTAGAATAAAAAAATCTACTGCACTAATACTTAATGTTAATTTAAAGTTTGATTAGTTTGAATATATTACATTAAAAGGGAGGCAGGATATTCCATGTCCTTCAAAGCCACTGTTTTGAAGCTTCTCCACCTTCCAGAACCAGGGCACTAGGGTATAAAAGAAGGACCTCAGGCCCCAACTCTTGAGTACATTTCTAGGCCTGTGGATACTCTGCCAGGAAGAAGAACTGCTGTGCGGCTGAAATGACTGGCACTCTGCTGGATTGCTGCTCTGAAGCAACTGCTGACCTGATGCCCTCTTGCCTGGGGAGGAAGAACTAGACCTGCAACTTCCTCTTGAACCTAGTCTGCTGGCCTCATGATCTTAGCCTCATGGACATAAGATTCTCCCCAACAGCACCTGGACCCATCTACAGTGAGTCTCTAACCTCCAAGAGGTGCCTTTCAAGTCCTGGACCCTTGGTTTGGCTTACGGGTTCTTCAGATCAAGTTTTGGGATCATCATAACCACCAACAGGCCCATTCGCACCAGAAACTACCAGCTCTCACCAGAATTCTGTGCAAGCTGCTGCCAGCCAGTCTCTTCATACAGCAAGCATGGATCCCCCGTGTAGGACAGCCAATACAAAGCTCCAGCCAGCCCGCCCGGCCTGCTCTTCGCACCACACCGACTACCACCCACGACTCTCTCCTTGCTCCTCACGACCCTCTCCAATGCAAACTGGAATCTTGACACAAAACTTCAGAAGGTAAATCTTCAGCGAACTGGACTCTTGACACAAAACTTCAGAAGTTAAACCTTCAGCGGACTAATCTAGTACTATATCGACCTGCACTCCATTGCGGTTGGCCTGATCTTTTGACTTTGACACGGTCCTGCACAACCAGATAGCCAGGATTGGTGCTTTCTGCTTTGAGTCACTATTTCATAGTTTATTTAAGAATAAAATCATAACTCCGGTTTTACTGATTGACTTTATGTAATTTTGATCTCTTTTTATTTATCTCAATAAAGTTTCTATTTTTCTAACCTGGTTAGGGATCTTTTTGTGTTGTGTTTTCACTATTTTACTGTTTGAAGTGTTGCACAAATACTTTACATATTTTACTGAGTTAAGCCTGGCTGCTCTGTGCCAAGCTACCAGGGGGTTGAGCACAGGTTAATTTGAGGTTTGTTTGAAAAGGATTGTGGTTGGTGTTTGATCAAGGCTTACAACCCAGGCAGCCAACAACACACATTCTAACACTATTAAAATGGTAAAAGACCTTGTCACTTTTTGAGCTCGGTGTGGATGCCACTACATTTATCCTATGCTTAAAAACTCTGTTAAAAAAACAGATATTAAGGTGAGCAGTTTTGGAGAGCCGCTAGTGTAGAGCATTCCATATAAAGGAACTGCTGTCCACCTAAAACTTGGGAACTACACAGAGTTCCCTACTTCCTTTTTTGCATAATTTGCGTGGCACTCTAAGCCTGGAAGGCTTTTGTTTTAACTTATACTTGGTGCTCACTGGTATCTGGACAAAGCTATGTTTCCCCGATGAGCTCGAATGTGAGCAAAATATATGTTACACAGATTATTTTGATAAATTCGTGGTTGGCTTAAGTGGTATATTTACCAACCCAAATCTGTAATACTGTGTCTGGAATGGTGAAGACATTTGTAATTTTTCAGCTTTTCGGTGTGGGAGTGTAATAAGCTGTTGCTTGCCGTGGCTTTGCGGAAAAGTTCAGTGTGTATCGTTTCTTGTTTGATTTCTACCCTGACGTCGAGGTAATCCACTGTGGTTCTGCTAATATTGCAGTACGCCATCATCACCGCAATCTACACCTCACTAGCAATATTAGCAAAACCACAAAATCACATATAGAAGAGGATGCAATATAAGGGACATGCTGGTCCACAGTGACATCACTGTGCAACCAGTTAGGAACAAAATAACCTACAGGGATTCTTTTGTTGTATGGCGTTTTAGATTCCGAATGAATTTTCCCAATTCATGCCCTTATATAGGTACAATTTGCGTTACCCTTATATAGGCATAGAAATCCAGTCCTTATTTAGGCATAGCCCATGCTACCCAAAAACAGGCATGGCTACTTCCATCCGTTTATCGTCACAACAATTTCTTGGAAAACCAGACTCTTAAGCAGAAGGGACTTCCCCTAGCCTGGATATTGATTTCTCCAAGAAACTCATTATTATGCATGAACAACTATTTCTTAGGGGTTCATCCATGACGTTAATTTGCCCAACTTTACATCAAAGCTGGCATTCCTAAACACCTTCAAGGTATAAATATACCTTCATTTGCTATAGCAAAGCACGGTATGGTTCGGTGCAGTTCGACTACCTACTTGCCCGACGCAGCTCGCTACAGCAAGTACCGAAGGAAGCCGACTCTCCAGCTGACGCACTGACAAGAAGCTGTCCTCCTCTGCCGAGAAATCCAGCTCCAGTGTTTCTGATTCCCTTTGCGGGGTGTTGGGAAATCGAGTCCGAGACAGAGATACCAACCTTCTTCATTCTAAGGTATGGAGCTGATTAGAACCTAGAGAAACCTTTGGCAATTCTTGGCAAAAACTAAACCTATGCTAAAGACCACACCTACTTCTTCCCTCATACTATACCTAGGTTAGGTACATTGGGTTAGGCGTATTTTAGAAGCACCAGTTGAGAATTTTAGCCTGTGTTATTTATCTACGTATTTTTATATGTTATAGCACAAGACAATGCTATTACAGTATTATTTTATAATACTATTCTCACTGTACGCATTATACTTTGCATTCTGCCTAAAGATTGTAGCAGTTCACCTCTCTTGCATGAGAAAGAAGAATGTTCAATAAATCCTTTTATTGAAAATGCTTGTCTCAGTATTTGTCTGCAACTCGGTAAAAACGAAGCATGCACGATTGACTGAGTAAAGTAGTTATCTATTGTTTCCGCGGTATTTGTTCCAGTCCTAGGGAAACAAAGTTGTCATGTTTATGTAGTTGTCAGAAACGAATCCCTTCTTGTGTATTCAAGAAAGTTTCTAGTGACCTCTGAGCTAGCTGGCACTCACAATTAAGTTTAGTATATTCGATAGAGACATACTGACCTCAGTCCTATGTCACATCTATAGGATATAATATTCCAATGCGCAGAGCCTATTGGGAATATAGGAACTACACTACACTTTCCTTGTGACCACTGCAAGGCGTGCAGGAACAGCTACATGCAGAAAGAATTACCTTGGGGGAAAACAACCAAACACATTTCCCAATTCCTTACATGCAGCATCACATTTGTCATTTACATCATTGAGTGTCCCTGCAAAATGTGGTACATAGGGAGTACCACTCTGATAGCAAAGAAAAGGATATTGGAACACATGAGGGCCATCAACAACAAAGATCTTCGCTATCCAGTTGCCTGCCATTTCGAAGCCAAACATTTTTCTGACTCCTCTCATCTCATTGATTTTGCTATTGAACAGATCACGAGCAACTTGAGGGGAGGTGACAGAGTTCACAAAATCAGAAAGAAGGAATCAAAATACATTATTAATTTCCAAAACCCCGAGGGTATTGAACCAGGATGAGGAATTGGCAATCAAATTATGGGAAAACTAGACCCTAGGCCCTATTCTCATTCCTCTTCTGTCCAGAGATATCACCCAGAGTATTGTAAATGTGTACTTAGAACATGTATCACTACCTGATTAACATGCATCTTTTGTATGTATCACATTGTGTTTGTTTTTATACTTTTTAGTTACATTTTGATTCTTTTTTTACTTTGCAGGAGGAAAGGAAGGGACCCACCCTCACTTCTCCCACCGGCACAGGTTCCCTACCCTTTTCTTCGAAGTCACTCCTTGGATCTCATCTCAGATAAGACCTCTTTTGCATGTTTTTTTCCTTGATTTGACTTTTGGGACCAGGTTAGACAGTGAAACAGTCTTTTTCCTGGAATGCTAGGGCACTTGCCTAGTACTGTAAGATGCCTATGCAGGCTGCATTCGGTTTTAATTTCTGTCAGATTTGTCCTGTCACACTGGCTGTGGACAGGCTCCTGTGCATCACGCTTTAAGACGTATCTCGAGAGAGGGTACCCCACTGTCGCCAGGGAACAGGGTACAAAAGACCATAAGTCAAAGGGAAATCCCTGGGGAACACTCGTTATGCTTTCATACCAATTCGGGCACACACAACTTTAATCTAATTGGCCAGTTGGCCGCACTCGAGAAAATATATCAATTTCCACAACCAAATTGAGTCGTTTACAATCTATTTTTAATAAAAACCATGTACATGAAAAATATAAGCGCTAGAATGTCATATTTAAAAAGTTCAACACATTTCTTTTATGGAAACAATCAATAAAAGGACAATGAATCACAATAATTACATCACAATGTACAACTCAATATTAAAATTAAAATTAAAATTAGAAAATAATATAAAACAAAACACATGAGAACATCTCAACAACTCATATATAAAAACGGTGAAAATAAGCCTAATAATCTATACCCCCTAGTTTAATTGTGGCCACTTGATCTATTTGCCACTACTTGTCACTGGTGCCAATATATCAGTTGTCCTGCACCGAAACGCGTCGACGCATCTTTTGTAAATACAGAGAATCCAACCAGGGCCTAGTAAACAACTGATGTACATGAAATACTGTTACTGTTGTTTGAACTGATGTAAAAGTATTGCAAGCCTTTGGATCCAGTGACAAGTAGTGGCAAATAGATCAAGTGGCCACAATTAAACTAGGGGGTATAGATTATTAGGCTTATTTTCACCGTTTTTATATATGAGTTGTTGAGATGTTCTCATGTGTTTTGTTTTATATTATTTTCTAATTTTAATTTTAATTTTAATTTTAATTCTGAGTTGTACATTGTGATGTAATTATTGTGATTCATTGTCCTTTTATTGATTGTTTCCATAAAAGAAATGTGTTGAAATTTTTAAATATGACATTCTAGCGCTTATATTTTTCATGTACATGGTTTTTATTAAAAATAGATTGTAAACGACTCAATTTGGTTGTGGAAATTGATATATTTTCTCGAGTGCGGCCAACTGGCCAATTAGATTAAAGTTGTGTGTGCCCGAATTGGTATGAAAGCATAACGAGTGTTCCCCAGGGATTTCCCTTTGACTTATCATCACGCTTTAAGTACACTGAGAATAGGTCAGGCACTATGCCAATACTCATATGTGTCATTCATGTTTACTAATTTCTGCACTAGGTGTTTACTCATTGACATTCTCAGTTGCATTGTTTCACAAACATGTGACTAGCCATCTGGCTTTGGCCTGCACATCAGCTATGCATACTCTGGTTTTAAATTTGTTTGTATAAATTCCAGGTATCATAGCATACTTTCCACTGTGCTTCTAACAGTATTGTTGACATTGCATTTATTTTCTTATGACTGTGTGCACATTCCAATATGGCTGACTCTTTTCACAGTTTCCATTTGTCCTTTCTCACTGTCACCTTGCAATTGTTGACGGCACTGGAGTGGTTGTTACTTTACATATGATCAAGGCTGCTTGGCAGCCGGAACGTGTAATGTAATTAAACAGATTCTTGCAACTATCATGGATTCATCATTCAATCTTGACCCTGAGAGCGTGTATACTGGAACTTTTGATATAGAATTCGGCAGCAGGTATGCTCTGCCGGCACATGCGCCACTTCCCTCGGGTCCTTCGGCTCCAGAATGAGCATAGCCAGAGGTAATATATATATGGGTAGACAACTATTAGCATTCAATATATAAATCTTATATTACCTACTGGCGGTCGCCAGTAGGTATATATAGTTAGGATTTTTTCTCTATGGGATTTTTGAAAATTCTATGTCTAATAACTTTGGCGTTTGTGGACGGAATTGGCTGAAATTTTCAGGAAAATGGCACATTTTGTTTCTGAGCAGCCCTTGAAAATTTTGGGGGGGGTTTGTCAAGGGGGGGGCCGAGAAAAAAGGGGGGTCCCAAAACGTGTTTTTAACATTGAGTTTTCCATAGGGCGGTTGGCCTCACTTTTAGCCCGAACGGCTGAATGGATTTGCACGAAACTTGGCAAAATTGTAGGGACTGGTAGCCCGATGTGCCTTTTGTAGGTCTCAATATATGTGCTCCAGTGGATTTTGAGAAATTAACGTTTAAAAAAAGATATATATCTGTAACAGCGGACCGGGCAGCGTCCCAGGACGCGTACTTTTCGCGCAACGGAGCTTTGTGAAGCGAAGCTGATTGGTTCTCTGGCGTCTGTCAACATTCCAAAAAGTCCGTAGCGGCCGCCATCTTGTCTCTCGGTAGGATCGAGAGACAAGCGGAGGCCAAACCGAAGGGGCAAATGACCATAAGGGGGCATAGTAGATCCTCCCTGACCGTTTAGGTTTGATGTGGAGGTTTTAAAAGGGCCCCGCGGGGCAAAAAAAAATAAAAATAATAATAATCGAACAGCTGAATGGATTTGCACGAAACTTGGCAAAATTGTAGGGACTGGTAGCCCGATGTGCCTTTGCTAGATCTCAATATATGTGCTCCAGTGGATTTTGAGAAATTAACGTTCAAAAAAAGATATATATCTGTAACAGCGCACCGCTTCGCGTACTTTTCGCGTTACGGAGCTTTGCGAAGCGAAGCTGATTGGCTCTCCGGTGTCTGTAAACATTCCAAACAGTCCGTAGCGGCCGCCTTCTTGTCTCTCGGTAGGATCGAGAGACAAGAGGAGGCCAAAGCGAAGGGGCAAATGACCATAAGGGGGCATAGTAGATCCTCGCTGACCCCCTAGGTTTGATGTGGAGGTTTTAAAAGGGCCCCGCGGGGCAAATAAAAATAATAATAATAATAATCGAACGGCTGAATGGATTTGCACGAAACTTGGTAGCCCGATGTGCCTTTGCTAGGTCTCAATATATGTGCTTCAGTGCATTTTGAGAAATTAACGTTCAAAAACAAGATATATATCTGTAACAGCGCTCCGCTTCGCGGAGATAAAATTATATGTGTATTACCTAGCTGTTGCTAACACCAGTTAGCGACGGCTAGTAGAAGATAGCGACCATCTTGGGCCCCACTTTGCATGTGAGTGATATTTATCACTAATGACATGCAAAGTGGGCATGCCAAGATGTTAGCGACTGGAAACAGTCGCTAACATCGCTATCTCCTATTATCAACTTTTGGAAATATTCTAGATAAGCGCGAATATCTCCAAAAGCTACCACCTGCCCTGAGCAGTTCTTAGCCATGTTATCCAATGGGAGGTGGATAACATGGCTAAGAGCATTAGCTCGGTAATGCATGAATATCGCTGAGTTTTCAGCGATATTAATGCATTGCGGTCGTTTTTTATCGTATTTCCGATAAACCTTGATAATAGCAAGGTTTATCTGCGATAATTTCTGACGGTAAAAAAATCGTTGCTAAGCATCGTTAGGGATAAATATCGCTTAACTTTCGTAATATGCCCCAACGTCTGTTAACGTTCGATTCGAAGGAAATCAGGAAGTGTTGAAAAACATTGTCTGCGCCATCATGTCTTTTTTCAAATGCCACACTTTTGTCGTGCACGGCAGCCATTTTAGATGCCTTGACCAGACCCACTCTGTGCACGCTGTCGATCCTTAGCATGGCTCCCCACCCTCGCAAGCATCTCCCCCAGGCAGTGGTCACCCCGCTCTCTGTCTTATGCATGGGTAATAAACCTCCCCCCATCTGCGCTGCTCTTCCCTGAGAATCACACCCTGTGCCCGCCCGACACCTCCCTTTCGCCCTATTCACTACCGCACCCTCTGACACTCCTTTTCCTCTGTGTCCGATTGTCCAGGCTGGTCCTAGGGTATCAGCTAGCCCTGCAGATGTAGTTTATGGCCACAGCTGTAAAGAATCACCCCTCTTCAAAGGAGTTATAGTAGATCAAGGCCCACACTCGATGAGATCCGTCACAGCAGAAGCGTTGCTATTATCTGAAAACCATCCTGTATTGTGATTGGGGAGGGGACCGAGCCTGAAGCGGAAGATTCCAGGGATGACTCTTTGTACATCAAAGTTTTTACAATTATGTGTCACATTAAAAATATATAGCACTCCGACAAAGTAGTAAGATTATAAAACTTTAATAATTTATAAATATATACAAGAAAACAAAAATAGTAATAACATATAAACATTTTTAGGGAAAAACAACGAAGTAGCGGTCGGCTGTGCGAATAGTCCCAACGCAGCACAACGTCCAGATTTCCGGCGTGGGGCGTCGCGGGGGGTGGGTCATCAGTAGCAAACTGTTGTGCGAATAGTTCCAAGGCAGCAGAACGCGGTGAAATCTAGATGACACGAAAGTGATGTCTAGTAAGTTGCCACCCAGCAAATAACGGCATGGGGCGTCGCGGGGGGTGGGTCATGAGTAGCTAACTGTTGCGCGAATAGTTCCAAGGCAGCAGAACGATGGCACCAAGGTGATGTCCAGTAAGTTGCCGCACTGGTTTTGGTATCCTACAATGCTGCTCCGAATAACGGCGTGGGGCGCCCCGGGGGAGGCGGTGTGAACGGGCCTCTCCAGGTGGAGTGTCATCTGTTGTAGTGGGGCGCCCCTTTACCGTTTCAGTTGCCATTCCGTCCGTTTTTGGTCCACTGTGTCAAAAGCCGCTATTCAGCTGAGTTGCGCCCAGTCTTGCGGTGCAGCGATAGGCGGCTGTCACAGGACTCTCAAAATGGCGGCAGGCTGTTTCCTTTTTGGGCCTGGTCCACTGAAATGGCCCTGGGACACCTTGGAAATCGGACGCTTGTCTGCTAGGTCTTGGACCCCATTCTCGAAAGCGTCCCCTCCGCCTTGAGAATTCATCAAAAGTTTTGGGGGCTCCGACTCCTGCAGGCTTCTGGTGGGGAGCGGCTGCCATGATTGCTCGCGGAATGACCACGACTGAGCTACGAGATGGTGGTGCTCTCATGCTGACGCCAGCTTCAGTCTGGAACATCCAGAAACAAGGTGGGGCTTTCATCGTTTGCGAAAAAAAAAAAGTTTTCATCCAATGAAAAGTGTTGTTTTTAGGTCACATGATCAAGCCTTCCATCATTAGGAAACCAAAAGTAAAATGAACCAATGAAAAGTTTTATAAACAAGTCACATGACCTGTTATGCGGCATAGGGTATAAAATGCGGAGAAAATACGTTGGCACGTGAGGCGGCGTGAGTAGCGGACCGATGTGCGAATAGGCCGAAGGCAATACAACGCGCCAAGATCCGGATGGCACCGAGGTGGTGTCATAGTTGAGAGTTCTGAGCAGCGGTTGTAACACTGTCTGAAGCTTATTTGCAGCTGCTGCAGCTTCACTACGCGCCAAGATCCGGATGGCACCGAGGTGGTGTCTAGTAAGGTGCACTGGTGTGGCCATCCTACAATGCTGAAAGTCGGCGTGGGGCGCCCCGTTGGCCTGTGAGTTTGCGTCAGTAGCGGACCGATGTGCGAATAGGCCGAAGGCAGCACAACGCGCCAAGATCCGGATGGCACCGAGGTGGTGTCTAGTAAGTTGTCGCACTGGTGTGGCCATCCTACAATGCTGAAAGTCGGCGTGGGGCGCCCCGTTGGCCTGTGAGTTTGCGTCAGTAGCGGACCGATGTGCGAATAGGCCGAAGGCAGCACAACGCGCCAAGATCCGGATGGCACCGAGGTGGTGTCTAGTAAGTTGCCGCACTGGTGTGGCCATCCTACAATGCTGAAAGTCGGCGTGGGGCGCCCCGTTGGCCTGTGAGTTTGCGTCAGTAGCGGACCGATGTGCGAATAGGCCGAAGGCAGCACAACGCGCCAAGATCCGGATGGCACCGAGGTGGTGTCTAGTAAGTTGCCGCACTGGTGTGGCCATCCTACAATGCTGAAAGTCGGCGTGGGGCGCCCCGTTGGCCTGTGAGATGGTGTCAGTAGCGGACTGATGTGTGAATGGGGCCAAAGGCAGCGCAACAATATTTTCAGAGTAGAAGACACCACAAGGCGCTGAGATGCCAAGATCCGGATGGCACCTAGGTGATGTCTAAGTTGCGGACCGATGTGCGAATGGGGCCAAAGGCAGCGCAACAATATTTTCTGAAGAGAATACACCACAAGGCGCTGAGATGCCAAGATCCGGATGGCACCGAGGTGATGTCTAAGTTGCGGACCGATGTGCGAATGGGGCCAAAGGTAGCGTAACAAGATTTTCTGTATGGAAGATACCACTAGGCGTTGAGATGCCAAGATTCGGATGGCACCGAGGTGATGTCTAGCAAGTTGTGCCACTGGTGTGGCCATCGTACAATGGTAAAAGTCGGCATGGGGCGCCCTATTGGCCTGTGAGATGGTGTCAGTAGCGGACTGATGTGCGAATGGGGCCAAAGGCAGCGCAACAATATTTTCTGACTGACACCACAAGGCGCTGAGATGCCAAGATCCGGATGGCACCGAGGTGATGTCTAAGTTGCGGACTGATGTGCGAATGGGGCCAAAGGCAGCGTAACAATATTTTCTGTATGGAAGATACCACTAGGCGTTGAGATGCCAAGATTCGGATGGCACCGAGGTGATGTCCAGCAAGTTGCTGTACTGGTGTGGTCATCCTGCAATGCTGAAACTCGGCGTGGGTCACCCCATTAGCCTGTGAGATGGCGTCAGTAGCGGACCGATGTGCGAATAGGCCGAAGGCAGCACAACGCGCCAAGATCCGGATGTCACCGTGGTGGTTTCATAGTTGAGAGGCACTTCATCTGCAGTGGGGCGCCGAGATCTGGATGGCACCGAGGTGATGTCTAGCAAGTTGCTGTACTGGTGTGGTCATCCTACAATGCTGAAATGTAGTGGGGCGCCCCTTTACCGTTTCAGTTGCCATTCAGCTGAGTTTCGGCTGCTCTTGATGCTACAGCGACAGGCGGCTGCAAGAGGACTCTCAAAATGGTGGCCTGGTCTTTGGATTTGGGCCTGGTCCACTAAAATGGCCCTGGGACACCTTAGAACTCGGACGCTCGATTTTTTTTTCCTTTCCTGTACATGCAAAAAAAA
Organism: Lissotriton helveticus; assembly: GCF_964261635.1. Classification (NCBI taxonomy): domain Eukaryota; kingdom Metazoa; phylum Chordata; class Amphibia; order Caudata; family Salamandridae; genus Lissotriton; species Lissotriton helveticus. The sequence goes on along the minus strand of NC_136059.1, from coordinate 934,948,818 downwards.
GGTAAATGCCCGGTACGTTACACGCTTCATCTGCCACGATGAACTCTCCAGAGGAACCGAAAAAAAATATAGTTGTGGTAACTATACCATGCATCGTCATATGGAGAGGTGGCACCAATTAATTATAGTGCTGCATAAAAGAGAGATTTGGAGGAGAACCCCTGACCTGCTAGTACATTCATCAAAGAAGTGGCACTGAGAGCTTCAGAGGCAAGGGAAACGGTCCCAAATATTTAGAAGAACTTTGGAAAGATTAAAATGACATGTTTAGATTGTGGTAAATTAATTTCATGTGGACAGATGAGTGTTACTCTAATAAATACAGCATATGAACATCATCATAGTCGATGGTTGGTAGAGACATTTTGACTATATCCTGGACCTGCCCGTCCTCGCCCAAAATGGTGCCGGAATAAATGGGACTCGTAACTCCTTGTTGTGTACTGGTTGCAGAACCTTGAAATCACGAGATACGTATGCAGTTTTGAAGCACATGGCGGGCGGGGACGAGAATTGATTGAATATTTCGACATCCCTATTGATATTAAGTTCTGATGTGTTATTGATTACTGTACTGTTGAAAATTCGAATTAACGTCACCCATGGTACTTGCCCGCAAATGTATATCTAGATAATTTTATTGTAACTGGCCCTGTCGTATTTTAATTATAAAATTTACGTCCACCGATTCCGTAACTGTTAGACATCTTAGTTCTTGCAACCTAATGGCCCGCCCGTTACGTTCCTCTACAGTGTAAATGTCTATTCATCATATACGATTACAGTTTGCTCCGTGGCAGGCCCACGTGGTTATAGGCTCGTATTTGTATAATGAAATTTTCACAATAAAGGTTTTTAAAAGAAAACATGGTAGTAGTATATACATTGGTAAAGTTTTTAATAATAGTCACTGTTTTAGAATCATTAAAAGGCAAGTGAAATAAAGCAGACCAATTACATGAAGGGTAAAAGGTATAATACGAAGGAACGCAGTAAAGATAAATGGTCAAGGGCTGTTGTGTTTTCTATTCCTGCAACATAAAGTGATCGATAAGAATCTCATATTCAGGCGTATCGGCGACTAAGACAGCAGGTCGACCCTCTTTTGCTCAACGGCTCCGTCATGGGACGAAGAAACGCTCTTTTTCTCGAAAAAAGAATATATTTTACTTGCAGGACAGTTGTAAAATTTCCGGGAAAGTACATTAGCCTGGAACATTATAACATATATTTAAGAAAAAATAATGTTCGGAAGTAATTAAAAGCGTAATTTTTAGGTGATATGACCAAGCCTTTCATCATTACAATAAGAAAAGTAAAATGAACCAATGAAAAGTTTTATTAACAAGTCACATGACTTGTTATGCTTATGTTACGCGCTGCGCGCCCCGGATGACTTCCGGATGCGCTAACGCGGCGCGTCATATGACGCATTACGCGACAACGCAGGTCCAGAATATAGTCAAAATGTCTCCACCAACCAGCGGTCGAAACACAACCCCTTTCAGCAGGCTAAATAGTTCTGTTAAATGACAACAGAAGGGACAGGCAACAAGAACCATCAGTCAAAGAGGGGAGGGCTAGTTCTTCTCTACCGGGTTACATTGGGGCGCTACCGGAACTGATCGAATTGGTAGTCTACAGTGTTTCTGGATGTTTCAGACTGAAGCTGGGGTTAGCATGAGAGCAGCACCATTTCGTAGCTCCGTTGTGGCCATTCCGCAACCAATCATGGCAGCCGCTCTTTATCGTTATTTTGGGCGGGGTGGGTGGCGGAGCCGAGCTGTTTTGCAGCCATCATTGTGTGGAGTTCAGTTCATCTCACTAGTTTTGTATTTGTCATGAGGGGTTGTTCCTAATGTTTCTATTTTAGCGAGGTCAAAAAGAGATCCCATTAGTGGCCTACTGATTTTACTCGATTCCTTTTCTTTTTTTTTACACGACTTTTCGTTATCTGCAAAGACTAAACAGAGTATTGCGACTCTGTGTTTGTTTGTAAATAGAGAATGAACCAAAGAGAACTAATTCTAAAACAGTAAATACTTGGATAACAATCAATCAAATGGAGAGAGAAGCAGGCACGACGGATTACAACGGGGGCAAAGGCCTGCGTTAACTACCTTTCACTATCTGCAAAGAGAGAGTACTCCTAATAGAAATGAGGGGGGGGCACCATTCAAAGCAGATCAGTGTGCATAAACACGAAAATGTTTTCACTTACCACGTACTTGACATTCGACAGCTTATGATATTTGCTATTAAAAAACCATTGAAATTCACTGAAAAAAACATAGGTTATAGACCATATATAGTTAGGAATTAGCATTTACAAAACCTTGAAAATTCACTGAAAAAACCATAGGTTATAGACCGTATATAGTTAGGAATTAGCATTTAAAAAACCTTATTTTACTCACACAAAACCATTGAAATTCCATATATAGTTAGTTGCACTAACTATATATCGCGCACCCGCAATCCACTGCTGATCATGTCACATATTACATCATTCATGACATGGTCAGTGACATCACTGATGACATCACTGATGACATCTCAAATGACATCACTGATGACATCACTGATGACATCTCATTTGACATTACTGATCACATCACTGATGACATCATTCATGTGATAATACGATGAACCTCTTCAGACTCTAATATAACCTTAGATACACTCAGTGTAAACAGACACTCACAGACTGTCACTCATCCATGGAGTTACTCACACACCTAGTCAGTCATGCAAAGAATCAATCACACCTCCATTTCCTCAACTATACAGTTATACACACCTTACTTATTCAAACATATACTAACACATATTTACTCTATTATACAATCCCTGATACAAGTTCACAGTGATCCATACAGCCACTCACACATTCACTGGCTCTTATGCACAGTTATTTATATATGTCAACTCTCACATGTACTGTGTTTTACATATGTACTTACTTTGACATGCAGCACTGAGATATCCATTCACTCACCAATACACTCATGCACACAGTCAACCGCCCATACAGCTGTTTCCACATGCACTTTTGAACCCATACATCTAGTGAATCAACTGCTCACACATCTATGCACAGAGTCATACACCTCCCAGCCACCCACACACACACTCAGTCTCCCATACAAATACTTGGGCAACCAATCAATAACCCATATAGTTACTCATATAGCTACTGATCAACACATGCAGCAGTTTACAGAACAACAGACATAATGATGCACAAATTAAGACAGTTTAGTCACTAACCCATGCACTCAGTGAGACACATTTAATCACTCACTCATACAGTCAGGCATGCACCTACTAAATCCTTCATCCAGACACTTATACATCCACTCATTCTTCAATATGTAAGACATATTTTAACTTTACAGAAACATAGTCACTGGATGTTGTCATCAGTGATGTCATCAGTGATGTCATTTGAGATGTCATCAGTGATGTCATCAGTGATGTCACTGACCATGTCATGAATGATGTAATATGTGACATGATCAGCAGTGGATTGCGGGTGCGCAATATATAGTTAGTGCAACTAACTATATATGGAATTTCAATGGTTTTGTGTGAGTAAAATAAGGTTTTTTAAATGCTAATTCCTAACTATATATGGTCTATAACCTATGGTTTTTTCAGTGAATTGTCAAGGTTTTGTAAATGCTAATTCCTAACTATATATGGTCTATAACCTATGGTTTTTTCAGTGAATATATATATGACTAGGCTTAGTCACACACAAGTAGTTGATCTCTGAACCAAGGCTCCCCGCTGATTTGCACTTCATACCTTTAGTACTGCTTTTCTTGACATCTTTAGGGAGAGGTCATTTAATCCGTTATTACCATTGGCATACCCACAATCCACTGCCAAATAAACTGTCCCATAGAATTGTTTACATTACACGTGTCACGCACTATATTTCATATGCACTTGCACTTTCCGCCACTTCTCTTCATGATAGTATACTGACTATATAGTTTGTCATTACGGAGATATACATATGCCCTTGTCTGAACTGGGGTGGCTGAGTGAACTAAAGAATGGTGGTGGATTAAACCCAGATCAGTTGACTGGGGGTGAGTGTTTGATTTGTTCAAACGCTCCGTCCATCATCCCCTTTTTTATCGCTTTATGTGCATCACGCCTGATTAATTGGCCACTTGGCCACACTGTATTGCCATATTCTGTATTTATAGCTATATTGTGCCTTGGGTGCTGATTCAGTATTGCTACGTATCAATATGTGGTTTTATATTTTGTGCATATTTTATCTCTGTACTAAGCATTACAATCAGTATGTTTTCTATGTCCATCTGAGAAGGAGGAGTGGCACTTTGTATAGCGCTATTCAAAGACACACCTTTTGTTAGCACGTCATGTGATCAAGACCCGGTCGAAACGCGTCACGTGGAGGTGGTCATCTTGAAATAAACGCACTTATTTCACCAAGCTACTCGTGGTCCTTACCTGTTCTTTTCCCGCCCCCTGTGGGAAAGTGGATTCTGGCAACATGAGTTGTTTGTGTGTATACATATATATCTATATATATATATATATATTTATATATATATATCATCACACAAAGTTCCATAGGAATGATGGCACTCCACTCGGGGAAACAGCTAAAATACAGCCGCACAGGAAGCGTCTACCACCGCATTACCACATAGAATCTGGGAGCCATTCTCAGAGCTCACTGACACGCACGTAAATAACAAAGACACAACCTGCATGGAAACAATGGGCACTCAGCCCAATAACATAAATAACAAACCACAACAACATTGACACACACGTGCGTTCACAAAGCACACTGCATGAAACAAAGGGCAACATCACAAGTGAAAACAAAGTGTATTATATAAAAAAAATACGGTTACTGGTTAGCTAAATGAATGTAATTTAACTACCAATTCCAGAATACAATGCAAGTTAGTTAAATGAACTGAACTTGACTACAAATTCCAGCATGCAGCGCGTGTCACTTGTGTATTTAATGTGAAAGGGAAAAGGGACTAATTGTGTGAAATATATGCCGTGATCAAGAACGCTAAGTTCGAAACGCGTAGGCGATCTCAGTTGATGAAATAAAATCTTTAAAATTTCCCCGAGTGGAGTGCCATCATTCCTATGGAACTTTGTGTGATGATGTTTGACGGGATACTGCCTTGATCCCGACGATGGCACCAGCACCGTAGTGCTCCCCCTGCGACGAGGCAAGTTGCGAGTGATATATATATATATGTATGTATGTATATATATATATATATATATGTACATGTATACATATATTTATACACATACAGACACATAAAACATCAGTATCTACAACCAGCAGTTTTTCTTGGTATTGTATAATGTGGTAAAACAACAAGGTGGAAATGTACAGTGCGTTGTCAAAACCGTGTTGTAAGTTGCCACGTGGTAAATTACTGTGTGGTAACCTCTCATATTCCCAGAAGAGCATATCACATAGACTTAATGATTATTAGTCAGCAACTGTATGCTTTCTAAGATGCTGTATCTATAATAAGCCCGGGCGGATAACTCTGCTCTGCCCGCCGAGTGTGCGGAGATTTGCCTACTCCGCGTTCAGCGGAGAAGGCAAATTTCTGCACACTCTGCAGCAGAGCGGAGTTGGCCAGCCCCCGCCTCCATCCCCCCATTAACAATTTATTCAACATTAATTAAAAGTACATTAAAAACCACTTACCTGTACTGGTGAGTGGTTTCTAATTTACTTTTAAATAATGTAGAATTACTTGTTAATAGGGGGGGGTGGAGGTGGGTGGCGGAGCGGAGTTCCACGGAGTTTGTTCGCAGCTCCACGGACTTCCGCGTAGCCCTACTACGCCCACTACACCCAATGCTTCAGTGTTCAGCCTCATGAAGAGAATTACTTTAAAAAGACCATCTGCATTATATATAGCATGTTGGATATTACTAAAATCTGGGCATTCCGGTTAAGAAGCTTGCTATTAAAATGGCCACACTTTTCTTGTCTAATTTCCTTCAGGAGAGTGTCAGCTGTAGAGGCCTTAGATTTTTCAACCACAGTGTTCCTGCAAAAAGAGTTATGTTTTTAAAAAAATGATTATTATTATTATGTCTTTGGATTAGCTAACACTTTTCACAGATCACTTCTTACTCAGTTCCGGAAAAAACTGCAGCTAAATTATTTGATTAAAGCTGAAGAGTTGATAAATATGTGTGGTAATTCTACATGCAGTGTTATCACACCCTCAGGATTTTGAAATGGCATATTCACTTGGTAGAACCTGGTGTAATATGTTCCCAGAATGCTATACATTAATATCTAACAGCTTGAGCGAATCCGTAGAGAAACCAAATTTTCACAGTAGTTCCCTATTCCAAAGGGAATTTCATATAATATTGCAGTAATAAACTATTCGACAATTACTGATCTCTTGGTATTGGTATTTTCATATGCAAAACTACCAATACGGTGTTCTTGGATACATCAGAAGTATGACCAGGCAACTGAGAAATCGAGTTCCATAGATAAGTGCATCTTGCACACTGCAAATTAAACTACATTAACTTGCTTACCTCTGCAGAGCACTTTGTTGAAGCCTTTTTATTTCATTTTGTACATATTCAGTTTCTTTTTCAATTTTCTCCTCCCAAATTCTTTTCAATTCACTGGTTTCCGTGGCCAGCACCTCAAGGCGTATGTACTGATTGTTCATTTTCTGAAATAGGAACAATGTAAATCTATTACAATTGTCATTGAGGTGCAGAAAACTTTACTGTGATTAAAAATAATTCAGATTTCATTCAGTTGAAAATGGCCCTCCCTGAAGGGTCACCCCAAACATTTTGCCTTCCTCCTCCTTCATTTTTGCTGACCTCTGGTTTTGCTGAAAAGTTACAAAAAAGGGGTGAAACCTGGAATCACTGGGACCTGGGTACAAGACGGAAAATATAGTTGTCCCAGATTCATACACACTTTGAGCACGTTTTTTTTTTATATTCACAAAACACAAGTCATGAGAGAAGGAGCAAAATGTGTCACCAATGTTATTTAATCACATTGGGAAAACAAAAATGCATTAGAAACAATTTGTAGAACAATTTTACAACAAAACCTTGAACAGTTAACACATTTAAATGTGTGGTGCCAAGGGGGATGAGGGAGAAGGAAAGAAAAACAAGTAGCGAAATGAAACAAGAAAGTTGGGTGGAAGTGACAGAAAATCACATACAATTTTTATCTGTATACATCGTGTACCAGATGGTACAGATCCAGAGTGTATATACATACATATGCCATATAACCATAATGAACACAGTTAATTAATCACTGTCAATTCAGTATTGGCAAACGTTGCGAAGTCGACGTTTCGACCCCTATATCTGTAGGTATCTTGCACCTTACTGCTGGGGACTTCTTCAGGACCAGTGATGTGTGAGGGAGGGGGGCGTATGACACCCAAGGAAAGATCGGCATGGGTAAGTGCCTATCTAGTGGTTTAAAATTAGGGGTAAAAAACAGGAATTAAAATAGTAATTGGGAAAATTTACCAGAAGGACAAGCAAATGTCGTGGTGGAGGAAGGGGCGTCTTTCACAGTTCAGTTGTGAAGAAGGGGAGTTCCTTAGTTCTCCGTAGTTTTCGAAAGTAGGCAAAGAGTGAGCAATCACCTTAAAGAATAAAGGTGACAGTTAATCTCAAGTAGAGTAGGTTGGCATGAGTTGAAAACAATTGTCAGGGCTGCACACTTACTCCATGTTAATGCGTAGTGTGCACGGTTCCTATTAACCAAAGTAGATCCTTTCCAAATGGGAGTGTATCAAAAGAAGTCAATGTGATTAAATAACATTGGTGACACATTTTCCTCCTTCTCTCATGACTTGTGTTTTGTGAATATAAAAAAAAAACCTGCTCAAAGTGTGTATGATGCTGGGACAACTATATTTACCGCTCTGTTTTTGTTGGCTTTATGACTCTGAGCACTTTTCCACTGATAACCAGTGCTAAAGTGCATGTGCTTCTCCCCTAAACATGACGTTATGTGCGCGTTATTGACATATTTGTTGTACTGGTAAGTCCCTTGTAAACTGGTGTACCATGTACTTAGGGCCTTTACTTCAAATGCTACTAGTGGGATGCAGCACTGTTTGTGCCACCCACAGAAGAAAGCTTTCAAACTTGTCTCAGGCCTGCAACTGCATTGTCTCTGTATGCAGTTTGCTGCCACTTTGACCTGGCATTTAAAACTACTTGCCAAGCCTTAAACTCCCCTTTTATTATATATATCACCCCTAAGGTAGGCCCTAAGTAACCCTAAGGGTAGGGTGCCATGTAAGTAAACGGTAGGACATGTACTTGTATGTTTTGCGTGTCCTGGTAGTGACAAACAGCCTATTTCCGTTTTCACTACTGTGAGGCCTACCCCTCTCATTGGCTAGCATTGGGAATTCCTTAACCGCATGCGCGCTAGCGGTTGTCCCGCTGCGCGCTGCGTTTTTAAAAAACCTGCGTTACGTGACGAGCTCAGCTCGTCATCAGCGTAGGGCACGTTACGCTCATGACGAGCTCAGCTCGTCATCAGCCCCGAAGGGGTTAATATACTTTAAACCTGGAATTCTAAATCAGAGAGGAGAAGCTTTTACATTTTCGATATGTTTGGAATGGTAATGATAAATTATCCTTACTGGTGGAGTTGGATTGAACCTTACTGGTTTGGAAATTCCATTTTTAGAAAGTGGACACTCCTCTGTTCTTACTGTTCTTTGTGCCTGACAGCCTGTTTCCAATACACGTCTGGGTTGGGTGACAGCTATGCTTTGTGCATACCCTCTAGACAGCCACAAACACACACAGGAATGCAAGGCTCATATGCAATCTGAGCACTTATCTGGATTCTGATGAGTCTTCCTAGGCAGGAAAGGGGAGAGGTGGCTCATGCTTACATCGTTGTAGGCTGTGTCCTGTCCCAGCACTGATTAATGCCCCCCCCCTCCCCCCAGGCTTAGCCTGGCAAACAGGACTGGGCTGAAAGGAATCCTTGTGCACTTCAGAGAGTCCTTTTGAAGTCACCACCTACATCAATGGTACTTTGGGTATAAGTACTGGGTCTCTGACCTCCACAAATCAAACACTTCTAAATCTTGAACTGAACCTACTACAGAAGGACTGCTGAGCTTCTCAAAGAACTCTGCTTACTTCTTTACTGAAATGACTGCTTTTCTGCTTGTTGCCCTGCTGCCTGCTACTCCCAGACTCTGCTGGAAGGAGAGATGGACTCTTCCTTCCCTCCAAGTGATCTCCCTGGGCTTTCTGGCTTCCCTCCTACATTTTGAAGTGTCAGGGACACAAAAGACTTACTACAATTCCGCTGGTGCTGCTGGACTCTGTCTTCTGTGAGTCCTATCCTTGTCTAAAGTGCCTCCTCCAAGTTTTGGGCCTCAGAACTGGTTTCAGCAGCTGCTTTTATCATCTACAGCTCCTGGGTCCCTAAAATCAAGCTTTAGGGATCTTCGCGATCATGAACAGGCTTGTTCACACTGGGACTGTGCCGCTTGCTCGCAGGATCAGAGCGAGCTGCAGCAGCATTGTATCCTCACACAGCAAGCATCACTGCCCGCAACAGCGAGGGCCCGTATGCCATTCGCAACACCCGGCCAACTCTTCGTCCCCCAGGATCATCACTAGCAACACCCTACTTGCTCACGACGAGCGTCTCACCCGCGAATGCAGCACTTTACTCAACTTGAGATGGTAAAACGTCAGCGGGATCTGTTTCGAACTGTATCCGACCTGTGCTTCATTGCCGTCTGCCTAAACTTTCGATTTACCCTGGTCTATCGCGATCTAGTGCTGTTGACTTACATTTTAAAGTCCTTTGCCTTCCTGGCCCCTATCTCTGGAACACACTCCCTCTGCACTTAAGGAAAACGGAATCCGAAGCAAAATTTAGGAAACTGGTAAAAACAGTCCGGTTTGATTAAATCAAATCTTTTTAGAAGTAACTGAAGCTGGTTAGCGCTGAGAGGCTCGTCTGTGTAGCCATGCACTCTAAAAATGTCTTCGAATAGAATAGAATAAGCACTGTTTTTAATTTGTTCTTCAAAAATTCCTAACTCCGGTTCTACTTATTGGATTTTTGTCATTTTGTTCTTGTTTATGTCTCAAAATTAAAGCTACATTTTTTACCTGTGTAAAATGTATTTTGCTATGTTACTGTGTGTGTAGCACAAATACTTTACACATTGCTTTTGTAGATAAGACTGACTTCTCTCCAAGATTCCAGAGGGTGAGCACAGGTTATTTTATTGTGCATCTATCTTACCCTCACTAAAGTGGTAGTTCCTGCTTGACCTGGGTGCTTTCCTCAGCCAACCAGGAATCCCATTTCTAACACAAGCTAAATACACTTCACTCTGATTAAATGAATTTTGTTTTGTTACTTGTGCTGTCGTATGTGTGCTTAGTTTCAGATTTTGCTTATTCTTGAACTTTCTTTTTGTTGTAATATTTACATTTTGTTTGCGTAGTAACTTAGTTTATGGTTCACCTTAAAGCATTGCACAGTATTGACATGATAAAGATATTGCAAGATAGTAGTGGCAATTTTAACAGTGGTAACCTATGATTGAGATGCTCCAATTTATTGTAGTACATACTCATCGGGGTTAAATAATGACTTTGTGATTAACTTTTTTCAACACCCAACTATTCCTTTACCTTTGCTTTTTTAATGAGTTTCGAGGGTTTGTAATGTAAGGTAATATCTTCTTACCACGCCTACCTATAGCACTACTTTAACCTTTGATTTTTTTCAGTAAAGTTGTAGAGTTTTTTATGTTAGAGACGATCACAATACCATACCTACTATTTACCCTTTGCTTTTTTTAGTGAAGTTCTGGGATTATTAATTTTAGGGAAGATCATATTATCATACCTCCACTGGTCATTCGCACCTGGGGATTTGAACAGGCTCCCCCACTGCTGGTGGCCAACCCACCACAGCCTGCCCTCCGTAGTCAGCCTGCTGGCCATGCCCCTGCTTCCCTCTTGTTTGTCCTCTGTTCATCATCTGCGTGCACTGGCCCCAACCTCCTGCCCTCCCATCATCAGCTTGCTGCCCCTGTACACCTCATCACTGTCGTCCATTCTTTGTGAGCTCCTTTCTCCTCTCGTCTGCCCACCATGGTCCATGGTGCTTCACTTGTCAATGGTGATCCGACGTATGTGACCAGCTTTCTGCCCTGCGCCTGTCCTCTTCTCCCTGCCCTTTGTTCTCTGTGTGAAGGACTCTTGCTCTCCATGGACCATTGTGCTTCCCCTGCAGACCTTTCCTCTGTGGTCAGCTTGTTGCCACTGCCCCCTCCTCCATGCACTCTGTTGTCTGAGTCTGCCCCTGCCTTCTCCCTCCTGCCTTGTGTTGTCTTTTATGTTGCTACTGCTCCTCCTGGTTGCTGTCCGTGCTTATCAGGCCACTCCTACCCACCTCCACCCTGCCCTCTGTTGTACAAGTCCATGTACCCTCCCTCCTGCCATGCATGGTCCAATGTGCAGCCACTGCCCCTCTTGCTTACCCACTGTGCTTAGTTTGATGTCCCGGCCCTGCTTCCCGGCCCTCTGTGGTCTGTGTGCGTGCCCCTGCCCACTCCCTCTTGCCTTTCAAGGTCCAATGAGCTGCCAATGCCCCTTCTGCATGCCCTGTACAGTTCATTGTGCTGCCACTGCCCCTCCTGCCTGACCTACATATCCAGCTTGCATCCCGCCCATGCCCCTCCTCCATCTTCCATCGTCTGAATCCATTCCCCTTCTAGAATCTTCTTACTCCAGCCCTGCGTGGTCAATTGTGCTGCCACTGCCCCTACCACTTGCCCTGATGGGTTAGGTTGCTATCACTGTCCTGCTCCCCTGCCCTCCATTGTCCATGTGCATTCCACTGCCCTCTCCCTCCTACCCTCTAAGAGCCAATGAGGTGCCACTTCCTCTTCTACCTGGCCTTCGCCATCCATTGTGCTGCTACTGCCCCTCCTGCCTGATCATTAAGATCAATGGGGTCACCCTGTCTCCCTCGGAACCTGAGTTAATAGTTATAAAGCTACAAGTGGTTCTGTTGGGTAAGTACCACGGGTACTGGTTCGGAACCTGATTATTTCTTTCACAATCAATAGTGATTTGTACTAGACTTTTATAAATGTACCACACCTCAGTAAGTTTTCCACACCTCAATAAGTTTTCTCAAAAATATATATTTATTAACTTATTTGTTTTGTTTTTCGATTTTTCTCGCCTATTGTGTGAACAATTTTATACAAAGAAATAATAACAATGGGGGCTGTCTGACAAAGAAAACACAATAACAAATACAAAGACAATTCAATGGGTGACTGTGGTGACATATAGTGCAAATAGGTGACCTTTCAAATTCAAACAATAAACAAGACAATAACATAAATTCTCCATCCTTTTCAGGTCTTACACTTTAACTAGTCCTATTTCTTAAATTAATTGCTATAGTGAGCCAGGACATGAGATGGTTGTACGTTGACGTTTCAACCTTGTATAAATATGTGTTTGTAGATACGTCAAGTAGGGTCTTCTTCATGACAAAAGAAGGAAGTACGACAGCCTATTCAAAGGAAAATGAAATTCCTATTATTAGTATGGTGTGGAATGAAAAAGATTTACACTGTGTGAGCCGCCATGTTCTTCGGGTACTCACCCTTGGTGGTTGGGAATTCACAAGATTAAATTTATTGGCTCCTCCGAGCCCAAAAGGAGTTCTTATTCTGCAAAATGGTGAGAGTGCCAGTTACTATTTGCATCCCTACATGTCTACAACTACTATTCTGTGCAATTGCTGCATGTATACATGTACTTACCGGTCAGTCTCCAACAATGAAGATAAACAGCAGTTCAAACTTTAGCTGTGTACCTGTAGTGAGAGGGAAAGACTAAGTGTACTCCTCTACCTTAAATAAAACAAGTCCACACATGGGCTCCCAAAGATGATCCCTCAATGTAAGGTCTTAGAAACTCACCCCTCTGGATGTGTTCGTCGGCCTCCAGGGGGTAGTGAGTTCAAAATATTAGCAGTAATCAGTCCTTAAAGATTGCCATGTGTTGATGCCAAAGTCCATTAATACTTGCTTCCCAAACTTCCTGAAATTCTGGAGGCAATATGAACATAAAATTAATTCAAGATACTAAGAGGGCAGCGGTGCAAAACGACATGCTCCTATAGCCCCACAACCCAACAACAACAGTCATAGTCTACCTACCTAGATACTCGCATGTCTCTCGACAGCTCACGGTCAAGTGTGCCGCAGCTGGTGTTACCTGATTAAATGGATTGCTGAGAGAACATGTGACGATGTCACATGGCCATACGAGGTCTGCCATCCTTGATTGCTAAAGTGGCGGCCATCTTATCCTCTGGTGCCCCATCAGAGTATATGTGAATATTGGAGCAAGGCGGTGCACCGGATGATTACTACCGCATCCCCAAGTCAGAGAAATGCATTTTCTAGATAGACGCATGGCTATCATCGGCTCATGGTTATGCGAGCCACGGCTGGTAATTCCTAATTCTGTGGAACGGTGATTACATCAAGTGACAGTGTCACATGGTCAAGAGTGGAACCGTCGCGGCCATCTTAACCCCTGTTGCCTCATATAGAGCCAAAAGAATGTAGGAGCTCAGCTATGAACCAAATCATTTCTACCACAGCACAGAATGGGACAAAACAATTCCCTAGAAAGATGCATATGCATCACCCGCTCGTGGTGGTACGGATTAGGAAGAATAGTTGGGATTTGGTCACTTTGATTAAACCGTGCCGGCCAGCTTGACCTCTGTTACCCTTCATTAATGTGGAAGGTTGGAGATATCTATGTCAGTGGGTCCTACAAACAGTCCTGTCCTATAGACACAGGAGTGACTGGGGCCTATGAATAGTTTACCATATACATTCACAGGGGAACAAAATGGCCCATGAGTTAGGACCTACAGCAAGGTATGTTTGATGCACGTTTCTATAAACATGACCCAATTTGAAAAGCTTTATTCAACAGTTTATGCCATAAAAGCAAATCACACATAGGACAAAAATAGATTTACAATAATAGAATACCATGAATTCATAGAATAAAACATTCAAATTTCATACAACAAATTTGAATCAAGTTAAAACATTATCAGGTCAAAAAAGTATGCACATCATATTAGTATTAAGATCCATAATGACAAAAAGAACGGCTAGGAAAACTTGATTTCAGACATCACCACTGAAATGTATCTGAAACACTCAGTCTGATAAGATTGGTAGATTTACATGTAACATCTGTGGTACGGGATCTGATTATCCACATTCTGCTTAGGAACTTGGCTACTGCTATTGTAATACATGGCAATGTGTCAGTACACAATATTCTTAGAGCGGTATTACTCTTTCCAGTGCTCAAGTTCCTACAAATAGTAGTCAGCCACGCTTTGCTGGTGCCAGAATAGGCAGGACAGACAAACAGTACGTGGGCATAGGACTCATCCACTGCATTGCAAAAGGGACAGTTATTATTGCTTGATTTGGCCCATTTAGCTGTATAAGTTCTTGATGGTAGGGTTCCCACTTTGAATTGGAAGTACAACTTCCAATCGAAGGGAATGACGTTGCAGTTCTGTTCAAGACTTGCCCAAGGTTAACGGTGAACCTACCACTATCTCTGAGACTGTTGTGGTAAACCAATTCCCAATATCTTTCTTTTCTAATCTCTTTAGAGGGGAATTGGCAACACAATGGATTGGCCCAAAACTCAGACATACCAATACTCGCCAGGGAAGCTCTAACTGCTCTCAGCCAGCTGATCTTATGAAACTGATCTGACATGATTACATCTTTATGGGCTGCTGCTTATGGTGAGAGTTTTAAGTTACACCATATTCGCTACCAGTACAAGATGGGACGCAGCCTTGCTAGATCAGCCTATGCTTTCCTGCCTAGATCTTTTAATAGTGGAAGGGCAGGAGTACTTTGGGGGAGGTTGGCGATATTTCTCAAAAACCTAGCACATAGCACTGACCTGACCACTTTCATATTATAAATGTGTAAGACCAGGCTAACTGGCTTTGTCAGGGAGGCATTAAGTGCACGTTGTATGGCCCCTGATAATTGCCGACGTTTTAACGAAGCAGTGTCAATCTGGTGCCCCCATCTGATATCTTTTTGTAGGATGACCCCTAGATAGGTGAATGCATTTGCTTGTTCTAGTGGCTTCTTATCTGAACATATGCTTCCTTTAAAATATCTGTGTTGGTTAAAAATCATGAATTACGTTTTCGCCACATTGATCTCTAGGCCCGTAGGGAGCAACATTTTTCAAACAGAGTTAGAGCTTGCTGTAATCCAGTAGGGGATTTTAGAAATGATCAATGTATCATTGGCGAACATTAAAATTGGAATTGGAGAGCCTGCAAGGACTGGAGCATCTGTAGCAACCAATAATAAAAACTCAGCAATCCCATTAATAAAAAGGGAAAATAGGATAGGAGCCAATACGCATCCTTGGTGTACTCTCTTCGCTACGGGAAAGGGACTGGTGACATTCCCCTGTCTACCCCAGCGCATTTGGGCAAAGTTGTCTTCATTAAGGTGCGCTATTAGGGAGAGCAGTTTAGGAGGTATCCCTAGATCCTTCAAAACACCCCAAAGTTTACTGTGGGAAACTAGGTCAAAAGCTGACTTAAGGTCAACAAAGGCAGCATATATGCCTGTAACCAATCTGTTAATAAAAATGCGACAAACATCCCTATTGATTGTGGGTCTGATGTTTTGACTATTAATGACATTAAAGCGGCATAACGTCTTTCACTTACGGACATGGAACAAGCACCCTACGACATGGAGCTACTCCTTGAGGAACTAAACATAGAATCAGATTTCAGTATAGTGAGTGGTCTCAAGTCTAAATCTAAATGGATACCCACTCTCCCGGGTGGTAACTCCATCGATAACTTTTAAAAATGGGTGCAAGAAGACATCGATAAACACGACACAAAATGCACTAGAAAATCTTTTAAATACAAATATAACCTAGCAAGAGGAGAACGTTCTGCTCTCAAAACATTGAGTATGGATCAGGAAATTCTAATCAGAGAAGCTGATAAGGGAGGGAATGTTGTGGTCATGAACCATGTGGATTAAACACAAGAGATCATGTCCCAACTTAATGATACCACATGTTACGAATCACTCTCTTACAACCCTATATGTCCTCTCACGATAGAGATCAACCAACATCTGACAACGTGGCATAGTGCTGGCCTACTTAATGAAGAGGAATTTCTTTATTTTAAAGTTTTCAGACCTACATGTCCTTGGCTTTACACTCTCCCCAAGGTTCACAAACACCTCCCTTTCCCTCCTGGGAGACCGATTGTATCAGGGATGGGAGGCTCTACTGAGAGGTTAGCGGAATACATTGACCTTTTTCTGGGACCAATGGTGCAAAATCTACCCGCCTACATCCAGGACACAAAACATATTCTGAGCCTACTATCCAATTTACAATGGCAGCCTGGAACTATACTGGCCACTCTAGATGTAGTATCCCTATATACTAGCATTAAACCAGACAGAGGGCCACTTGCAGTCACTAAACTATTACAGAATAGACCGCCACTCAATGGGAACATACTAACATGTTGGTTTCAATTATGGAAATCGTCCTTAACAACAACTTTTTTTTATTTGATAAACACGGGTACAGACAAACCAGGGGTGTTGTAATGGATTCCAAATTTTCACAGTCGTTTGCGAATCTTTTTATGGGTACACTAGAAGCTGATTGGATTTTGGGCACGAAGGGTGCACAGTGGATTGATTTGATCATATTTTGGAGAAACACAGGACGTGTTACACCATTTCCATACATACTTGAATAGCAACTCTTTAGACATGAGATTCACCTTGAAATTTTAATTTAGCACTTCAAAGGTTACTTTTTTGGACCAAGAATTGTACACCAAAGACGACCAACTACACAGCAGATTGTTTCGTAAAGAAACATCTTGCAATGCAATTTTGCATGCAGACAGCTCTCACCCTTCCCATCAGATTAGAGTCATTACCTATGTTGAGTTTTTAAGAGCCAGGAGGAACTGCAGTGATGACAGGGACTTCCAAACCTGCTTTACAGACATGAAGTGAAGATTTAATAAAAGACAATACAATTCACACATGAAGCGAAGATTTAATAAAAGACAATACAATTCACACATGATTAGGAAAGCTGAAGAAAGAGTGGCCAAGGTCAACAGGTCAGACACTCTACACACTGGTTCCCATATCCAGGAGCAACTCCCTCCAGTAAGAATGATTACAGATTTCAATGATCTGCACCATCTAGTCAGGAAAAGCTTTACAAGACATTGGGGCATTTTACAATCAGACAAATCACTTTCTGCCTTCATCACGAACCACCCACAAATCACCTTCAGAAAAGGCAGGACACTAAGAAATAGACTTAGTCAACTGTTCCGGCATGTACGGATAACTCTACATGACTTAGACCTCACACCATTGGTTTCTACAAACGTGGGTGCTGTAGTATATGCTGATGGACCAAACATGGCACCAAGAGTTTCACGAATTTTGACAACACAAAGCGATATGACATCAGACACAATATTAATTGCAACTCTAAGTTTGTTGTTTATATAATTGAATGTGTATGTGGCAAATCCTATGTGGGCAGCACTATCAGAGCATTGAACGACAGTATTACCGAACACATCAGAGCAATCCACCAACAAGATGCTAGATACCCAGTAGCCCTACACACTGCAGCCTGTCTTTCAAAAGGTACTCACAAACGCATCTCATTTTTTGGTAGTGATGTGACCCAACCAAATATACGGGGAGGTACCAGAGAGCTTAAACTAAGACGCACTGAAGCACTGTGCATCATGCGACTTCGGACCGTAGAGCATGGGCTTAACTGCAATCACGAAATGCAATATTTCCTTGGTGATGACTAAGGAACATATTAATACACTTCCACACTGAATCATCTAGCCTGACACCAACAGAACTAAATCAGGCATAATGCTGTGAACTCAGTGGAGTATGTTCCTTAATATATATATGCTTTTCCCAACCAGTGATTGAGACTGCCTTGCACACACTTGGTCATTGCAGGCAGCACAGCACAGTGGTTACCTCAGTGCCATTGACATACAATAGTAAAACACCCTCATGATATATGTATAATGCATCCAACATGACATGTTACGTGTTAGACTCCAAGTATTGCAATACATGGTAATGCCTAACCTAAGGGATAACTAACTACTGAACTGGCAGAACATTTTAACTTATTTTTGTTCAGACATCAATATTCATTGCAATCGATTCTGTGCAAATGTCCCAGATTAGCAACTATATACTATAGCCAATTGTACTTTTGAACCATGTAATTTACGTGTGATACTTCTCTGAGAATCATGTAATTTATAGGTGATACTTATCTTAGACTTGCTGTATTTTACCATATAACTAAATCACATGGTGCTTTACGATACCATTGAAATCTTTGCAGATTGCGTTCCGAAACTGTTTCTAAAATATGTTTTCTCTACTATGTTTATTTTATGTTATTTTGAATGTAAAATGTTGACGCCACTTTTCCGTGAATTTGCGAATGTATTATTTGGACTCCACTGATATTTGATTTTGTGATACATTCACATACCAGTACAGTTCTCCCTTATTGTTGTAACCTCTGACGTGGCCAACAGAAATGTATGTGTCCTGTTGGCCCTCACACCATCCTCTCTTTTTGTCTCTCCGTTTTACCTCCTTATTTACATTTTCTTTCCTTCTTTTCCTGAGGAATAAGAGTTTCCACTACCACCAATTCAGATCATTAATTCCTGTTGAAGACTCTACTGAGGCGATACTGAGATTGTGCAAACATACTCTGGTTGCATACCTCCACAAACATATATTTTCTTCAATTGTGATTATGAACATTTTGTTATCTTGACTCTGTGTCAATAAAGTTACACTTCATGCCGACTTCGATAGCCCTTCTCAAGTTTCCACACTTCCGGCTTTGCTTTCCACTTATCAGACTACTGTTCTTGTCCTTCAATTGACAAGCCTTATAAAATGACTTCCAGTTTTGAAGATCACGTATCCGGAACACAGTGATCACCTATGAGGCAGACCTTAGCATACTCGCATCAGGTAATAACTACGTCGGCTCATATATCTTTGTTGTTTAGAGAATAGAGATGATTTACCGCCACACTTCTGCTTTATAGATTTCTTTCAGATCTTTGCTTAGCGCAACTACTGTCTGACGCTCTGCACCCTCACGGCATCCGCTTCAGAATATTAATTCCAAACAGGTACCAAACTCTCTTCAATCCATTTCACTTGGATGTCGAACTTTGTCACAGAACTTTTTTAAAATCATGATAGTCCTTGATTAAAATGCTCTCTTAGATTTACAAGGTTTGTTTTTCACAAACAGCACTGTTTCACTTTTGTTAGGAGGATATACACCTTAACGTGGCACTGAGATCTCGCTTTTTACCCTTCACCATGATACTTGGGTACCTCTATCCCTAAGATCAGGATATGGTTCTTACATATTGGGATGTTTCTTTTTTGATATTTAAGATTGAATTTCGGTCCCTCTAACTATATATCTCAAGTTCTCCGTATCGTTTGTGATGGTACCCACGAATCACACTCACGTACAGTGTTTGTGGTCTTCTCTACCTTACATAGCCTTAATCGCCTTACCGGCAGTGGCACTTTTCTACTGTTTGCGCACGTCATGCAATTTGAGAGCACGTAATAATTAGATCTTTTCTTTACCATCAGCATCCCTGTTTTTATTTTATTTCCTGTTTCCCCCTTTTTTCCTCAGACATTTTTCGTACATTGATAATTACTACTTTAAGGATATAGCCCAGCCGGTTTGGAATTATCACAGGCAGCGCGGTAAGCACCCTCCCTGTTTTGCAACTTCCCTTTGTTTTGCTTTAATTTAGGAACCCTTGATAACTATAATTCCCCATTTTCTCTTCCGCACCTTGTTTATCCTACTTTTCTCTCTCTATTATTTTTCTTCTACATTTCTCTAGATTACAAAGACCTTGATCTTTTACATTCAGGTACAAAGCTATCTCTGTTTGTCTATAAGGTTGTATTTCAAAACTGATTCAGCACTATCCTCTTTAGGAATTTTTAATTTTACCATTATGAAAGAGCACTATCTGTCTTGTTAAATTTTGCCAAAATAGTAAGGACCTGCAAACGCCAGGTGTTAATATGTAGGAATTGTGTGTTTGCATGTTATTTCACAGGCACTATTGGCCTTGTCACATTCTAGGGACTGTTTTTCCCAAAGCCACATAGTTCATGTTGAATGTCGAAGCTTTGGAATTCTAACTTGTTCTAGCACCATCTTTCGGTGAATAGGGTTTCCACTGGTAGCAATGTTTCACACAGAAATATGAACATGTACGCTTTCCATTTTACGTGTAAAGTGTATCATATACATCCTTTGTATCGTTCCCAGCCCTGAGGAAGTTGCGGATCTATTGCCACATTCGACGAAACATGTGTCGGCTGGTTTTGTTTTGGTCGAATGGAACACTGAATTAAAGACAAAGCAACATTTCCTTAATTGTCGCCTGATCGTTTAATTTATTTTGCACTAATTGTGTAGCGACTATACATACTGCTTATTTACTCTGATGTGTGCCTGGACTTGGATGTACATTATGTTAGTGTGAGAACCTCTCCCCACACGGTATTGAGGGGTTATAGGGCTCATCCCCTCTCCCAGTAGCACCATCCTAATATTTCTTTTAAACAACAAGTTGCGTTACACAGCTGAGCGCCTACATTCCCTGGCCTTCAAAAGCCCTTCTCTATAGATGTATATACATGCTTCCCTTGCGTAACATGGTAGATCATGCTGATGTGGTTCTGAAAGCCTGCCTGTAGCGGGGGTGAGATTCTTGTTCCTGTATCCAGTCTTGGACCTTGTCTAGCACCAATCGAGCTACTGTCTTTTGGATAGAGTCGATTAGGCTGATAGGCCTATAGTTCCCTGGGAGGGACTTGTCCACCCTTTTTGTATAATGGAATAATCTCTGCCCCTCTCCAGGAATCAGGGACAGGAGCCCCACAGGCAATCGCATTAGCCAAAGTCAAGATTTCCCTGTTCCCCCAAGACTTATTGTGGAGGAAAATAGCAGGAATGCCGTCGATGCTCGGTGCCTTGCCCCCCCGTAATTGTATTAAGGGCCACATCAACGTCAGCTGCAGTAAAGACCTTGTAATGGTAATAATTTTGAGGGAGTGCTTTGGCGTTTGCTTCTTCAGGCCTGTGTGTCTACTGGGATTCAAAATGAATTACCCACTGGTCCTGGGCTACATGATTCTGTGGCTGGGGACGGCAGCCCCTCCTGCCCCATTTTACCAGATTCCAGAACCGTTGAGAATTGTTATTGGCACAGGCCGATCTAAGATCCTGCAATCTGTTTTCATCCCATTCCTTTTTTGCCTTCAACTGGGCCTTCCTATATGCTGTCCTAGCTGTCCGAACACTCAATGGATTTTTCAACCTAATTGCTTCACAGAGATGTCGGCAAGCAGTTTTACAAGCATCATTGAACCAGTGGCACATGTTCTTTTGAGAAGTACTCCTAGGCGTGCATTCTTTGATGAAATAAGAACGTGGCTAGTAAAAAACATACTCTGTAGTGCACCGATCGCGAGAGTGGAAAATAAACCTCCAGGTGAGATTCTCAACGCGGGGAGGTCAGGTTTCTCATTGCGAGTGCTTGCGTATGCTCGTGACCACTCGCGATCTGAAACTACCAGTCCAAGTTAAGAAAGCTGCTGCTCGAGTACAAATCTACTCGAGCCGCAGAAAACGACTGCTTGCACTGTGCAAGATACCGTTTGCAATGATTGCACAGTGCAGACAAGCATACAGCACTATGCAATCCGTGCAAACACCATTTTCCCTACTGCACTACGCAGTTCACGTAGCTACACGTAGCGTGTGTAGTGAGAAGTGCACTTTGCATAGCTACGCGTAGCGCTACTACTTCAACTACACCCAGGGTTAGTATGTATGACCCGAGTGGTCAAAGTTCCTGCCTTCCCGTGATAAGTTCACAGGCCTGACACAGCCCACACTTAAAATGCCCCACAAGTGGTGGGAGATTCAGTTGAGTGCAAATGTCGGTATTCTTCTCAGTTTTCAAGAATGAACTCACCACATAGACACAGATGTTTTTGTTCCTTCTGAAAGCAAAGAGTGGTTTCTCGTGTGTGTCAATTTCAGTGGCAACCAAATTCCAGTATTTTATAACAATTCTTTTTTTTGCATTGCTCTTAGTATTGAAAGAAGTCATGCAGACAAGTTTGTTCCCAGTGTCTTCTTTGGATTTGATTTCCAGCAAATTCTCCATGGGGCAATACCATGCCCTTTTCCTCGCCCTTAGAAGAGGCATCTGGGATAACCTCTTTTGCCTAGGTTTTCAAGCAAAGTGCTTGTCTCTTGAAAGAAATCAGTCCTGCGCAAGCAGCTTCGTCTCATCCTCAAAAAGTGTCCATACGGGAGATTGTCCCTTAGATTCCTAGGATGATGAGAATCATATTTGAGTAATGTGTTACTCTCTGTAGGCTTCCTGTAAACAGTGGTGTATAGCTTGGAGTCTTCTACCTTGAGATATATGTCAAGCAAGCTTATCGTGTCTCTGTGGTACATCATAGTGAATTGGATGTCTGATGATCTGGCATTGATCCTGTTGTGATTCTATCTAGGACCCTAATTCGATATTCCCGATTTATGCTCTTATGTGGTTATAACAAATAATATCCTTATAAAGGCATAAGAATCATATCCATATTTAGTAATAGCCAATCCAGTCCAAATACGGCAAGGCTACTCCCATAGACTCCTAGAAAGTACAACTCGTTCTTTAAACAAACCAAGCCTCCAGCAGCCCGGGAAATCCCCCTGCTTTTGTTTTGATTTGCACAAGAACTCCTGGAGTCCAGAAAGAACTGTTAGTTCTTAGTGACGTCTTATGTCCAACCTTACGTCAAACCCGGCACCTTTCAGGTATAAATATGCCTTAAGCAAACACACGGTGGTTTGGAGCAGAGCGGCTATCTACTTGCCCGTCGCCCAGCTGATGCGAGAGCCGAAGGAAGCCGACCCTCCCATTTTGACGCACTGAGAGAGACGCTGTCTTTTTCTCCAGCCGAGAAAATCCAGCTCTGGTGTTTCCAGTCACCCTTGCGGGTTGCTGGGAGATCGAGTCCTGAGAAAGAGATACAAGACCTCCTTCATTCTAGAACCAAGGTACGGAGCTGACTAAACCCTTAAGAGAATTCTTGATTCAGATTCTTGGCAAAAACCAACTTAACTTAAACTGCAACTTTTTTACTCCTTCCCAAGTATTAGGCTTAGGTCAGGTACACCGGGGTAGGCGTATCTTAGAAGCACCAGTTGAGTACGTTAGTCAATGTTTTTATGTATGTATATATTTTATCCATTTTAAAGTATCATATGGCTAAGAAACCATATCAATACTTTTACTGTACGCACTTTACTTCATGATAAGTATTGCAATTGTGGCAATTCATTTCTCTTGCATGAGAAAGAAGACTGCTCAATAAATAACACCTTTTTATTGAAAACGCCCGTCTCTCTATTTCTCTGCACTCTGGTGAAACTAAGTACGCACGATTGACTGAGTGAAATAGCTGTCTATTGTTTTCACACAACTCTGGAGATATACTCCTTATTCTGGGGGGAGCAAAGTTGTCATGTTTATGCTGTTGTCAGAAACTAATCCCTTCTTGTCTAAATCAGGAGAGTTAACTCTTTCCTGAACATTCGAGAAAGTTTCTAGTGACCTCTGAGGTAGCTGGCAAAACTAATTAAGTCTAACATAGTCAGTAGAGACCTAGATGACCTCAGTCCTAGGTCTAAACTGCTGTTTATGTTATTCCAATGCGTAGAGCCTATTGGGAATATAGGAACTACACTACATGGCGCCCAATGTTTGGTAAGGCGATAATCTAACGCAAGACATTAGAGTAACTCAGTCGTGCTTTTTCACACAGTCCCCTTTTCCCGTAAAAACTCCAATAGACGTCTGGAGTGGGTAAAAGGTTAATATCCACCGGAACTTAGTAGGAAGAGATTCCTATGTATTAGTCTTTGGTTTATTCAACGTTGAAGGATACAGTGTTCCAAAATATTGTGCACCTAATCTTTGTTTCCTTGAAACTTGCTCTGCAAAGCAAAAATAACTTTCTGTCAGTAAAATACCGGAAGGTGACGAAGAAAGAGATGCTTTAGCGTCTCAACTGTTGTTAGATAACACAACTCTCCAACAGAATGACCCGAATGCTATAATCATTCCGGTCAATGTAAGAAGAACTATAACTCTTAAACTTATAGAAAATGGACTATCATCAAGAGGTGGTACAGTCATATTTGTGGTAGAGGCCCATGAATGTCGGCAGACCAAGGTATTCTATTCATGGATACATTTTCCAGCAGCAAACGCTGTGACACAAGACTTCCACTATTACAAAATAGAGGAACCTCCGGATGAATACGCTCCTTTCGAGGACGTTTAAATCCCACTAACTTACCAAGAGCACCTGCTCTGGTTTAATGGCGCCCTAAAACATCAAAATCACATCATCAGGCTCGGTCCACTAGGTAGACCAGGAGCCACGTGGCCGGTTCTAGCCAGATACACACCACATTCAGACATTGAAAAAATGTCAGACCGGGAACTTTTAGCTCAGCTAAAACTACTAATTAAAATACATAGATAATTGGTCCAATATGTCATGCGGACTTCAACAGTCCAACCAGCAATACAAATTCCACACACCACCCCTCACCAGGGGAACACAAATAAAATCACACCACAGAATATACAATCAGCCATTGGCAAAATACCCGCAAAACGGGAACAAATTCCATTCTGGTTAGCTCAAAAAATCACTCAAATAGAGGCAGTATTTCCTGATACTACACCTCAGGAGAAACACAGAATTCTGACTATCTGCCTTCCAATGGGGATCGCACCACATGTGGAGGACTGTGACACTTGGGGCATAGTCTTTGCTTCAATTTACACAAAAACACATGGTGTTCCATCCATGGCGGTTATACCAGATGTACTAAGACAGATTCAAAATTATTACGGCCCAGAACCTGCTTTAACTCTAGGTATGAAATTACTGAAAGACATTAAGCAAGTCTCAGCTATATTATTAGCCAACATAAAGGGAGAAGCAGCATCTTTGGCGATCCGCCAAAAATTGAAAGAAACAGATATAGCAGAACAACCTTTTGAACTTGCCAGAATCATAGAAAAATCCTATGAAGAACTAGGTAGAGATAGTTTGGGTGGGAAACCAGTAAAACCTCAACTAACTGAAAATCCTGAAAAAAACATTTATTAAAAATAATCTAAACACTCCAAAAAAGAGTTGGGATGGTAATAAACAATCCACTCCCAGAGAAAAACGATTCCAGTCCAGAGGAAGGTCTCCTCAACGGAGAGATAGATCTCCAGGATGAGGAGGCAAGTCTCCCCAGAGGGAGGCCTCTGAGAAAAGATACAACCTTAGAGATGGGGATAAATTGAGAAAATCTGATAGATATCAAGATATTGATACACGTCCCTCTTGATCTTTTCAGACTTCCTCACAGAAATCGGAAAGAAGAGGATGGTCAGAACACAAAGAAGAGCACGTCAAGTCCAAAGACAAGGAACCTGCTCACCAAAGTAAAAAATTACAATTTCCAAAGAAGGCAGCTAGTATTAGAATAAAACATGCAGAGGATACTGAGGACACAACTGAAAAACGGAGAGTGGGCCCAGACAATGCTAGACCGCGCAGCAGAAGTAACCATAGCTCGCAAGATCCTGATGAATCTTCTGGAGACAGTGGACACGAATGAATACATTCAAGTGGAAACTGCAGACACCAGAGTTAGCAAACCTCATAAATTATACGAAATAACATTGCGTATAGAGGGGGACAAAACTAGGAAAGTAAGGGGTCTCTTTTGGGATAACCTTTCGAAGGGCTATGACATCCTTCTAGCAGAAAAAGACTGGCCACCAGAGTTTGTCAGGGAGTGCCCACATGGCGAAGAAATGATTATGCCTGCCTTCTCAAATCATATTCCAATTCATAAAAAATATACATTTGCAAGAATATTGGCAGTAGCCCAAGCCCCTGCATTATATAAAAATCATGTAGGATGGGATGAGGATTCTCCTCCCCACAAAATCCAGTTAAAAAATCAACCTACTGCACAAAGGCAGTACCCAGTTAAACAAGAAGCTAAAAAGCAAGTCAGGGAGATCTTAGATCAACTTGAATATCAGGGGGTGATTGAAACATGCACCTCAAAATGTACAATCCTTTGTTTCCTGTCTCCAAGCCAGACGATTCATATCGTCTAGTTTTGGACTACAGACACTTAACCTCCTGTTGCAAAACATTTGCAGTACAAAACTCACACAGTGCAGCACTAATGAATAACATCGTGCGCAAAAAATATAAAACGACATTAGATATCTCTAATGGATTCTTTTGTCAAAACATTGCACCTGAAAGTAGGTATTTGACCGCTTTCTCAATAATGGGGTCACAAAAACAATTCTGTCAACTCCCAGAGGGATTCAAGAACAGCCCAGGAATATTCTCAGCAAGGGTAACAGAGTTACTACAAATATATGATGATGAGGCATTATCTTATGTCGATGACATCTATCTCACAGACGATGACCTGGAGACTCACTTAAAAAGAGTGAACACCATAATACTTGGGTTCGCAGCTGAAGGGTACAAATTCAACTTTAAAAAATCACGAATTGCTCATCTAACTGTCCTGTTTTTAGGATATGAATTATCAAGTGAAGGCAAAAGCCTAGCAGACCACTTCTTAGAGAAGTGTGCTGTACTCCAAGCTCCAAGAAACGCTGAAGAATTTACAATCAATACTAGGTTTTCTGAATTTCGGAAGAACATACATTCTAAATTATGCAGAGAGGGTTAAACCTCTCTACGAATTAATTAAACCTGATTTCAAACCAATCAATTGGACTCAGAAACACACAGAAATATTAAGATCATTACAAACAAACATGTTAACTAAAACAAAATTGCAAACACGCGAAAACGTACGCAACCTTGTAATCCGAATCATCCCAGGAAGATGCGGATTCACGTACCTGACCTCTAATGAGGGAGAAACGGTACCAATAGCTTACAAATCACACTAGTACACACAAGCTGAAATGAAATTCAGTTCAACTGAAAAAATCCTAACTGCGGTTCAAACTGCTGTAGCAAAAGAAAGAGCCCTAGTCCAAGGGAGAAACATATCTGTTTTGACAGCAGAATCAGCCCTTGAGGCATTAACAAGTCCACGCAATCTAAATGCTGTGGCATTAGATCCAAAATGGATACAATGGGAAAATTCTCTTGCTGCAGAAGACATGAAATACGCTTTTGATCCGAAAATGAAAAACTAGAAGATCTAGAATACGAACAAGAATATCCTCTGCCAATCGAAATTCCGCCTCTCGAACAGTACACATGTGTAATCTACATGGACAGATTTGCACAACACTACGATGTAGATAAAAAATCCAACAATGCAGCGTGCGCGAGTGTTAAAAGTCGCTGGCACTTAGGTAAATTCAGACCGTTAATAACAAAAACTGAATCACTCAGAAACTGTACAGCTCAGCGAGCTGAAATAAGATCTTTAAAGATGGCGCTTGAAAATGCAGATCGCGAATTCCCCACACTAATAGTGTGCGATTCGCATTACAGCGTCAAGTTTTACAATAATGACATGCAGACTTGGATCAAAAATGGTTACAAAGATGACACAGGTGCCACAATAAAGCATAAAAAACTTTGGGAACAAGTAGTTCTTTTGCAGAAAGAACTACAACAGACTCACGTGATACATACACTGAGTCATTAACGTGATGGCGTTCACGTTGCAGGGAATTCATTGGCTAACAGAGCCACAGCGGCAGCGGTTCAACCGGCTTCCATAGCCACAAAAAAGCATTCTAAAAAACACATAGACAGAGAAACCATGCTGGCGGTAAAAGCCTCATTATAAGGCGACTATGCAGCATTACCTCTCAACTATCTACTCAGTAATACATACATAATTGATGCAAACTCCGTTCCTTTTGCTCAAATCCCTGGAGTGGGGGGATAGAGTAATTCCAAACACGAACCGGAGGGCTTACTTGATTCAAGAAGCACACATGGGACAGGGTCAAAGGCACCAAGAGATCATAAAATCTCTAAAA
Source organism: Lissotriton helveticus (assembly GCF_964261635.1). Taxonomy (NCBI): domain Eukaryota; kingdom Metazoa; phylum Chordata; class Amphibia; order Caudata; family Salamandridae; genus Lissotriton; species Lissotriton helveticus. The sequence continues at coordinate 934,920,395 of NC_136059.1, read as the reverse complement.
GAATTACAATCAGAATACTGGTGGCCGGGGATGAGCCTGCAAAATTACAAATTTGCAATGGATTGTCCAGACTGCAACCGAGATCGCAGTTGTGAACCGGACCAGACTTCTGCCAGGACACCTCTTTTAGAAAGCATAAGGCTATCTATACGCAGAAATCCAGCCGGAGAAATACGTTCCCATAATTATTAAGACTAGATTCAATTAAGATGTAGGCCCCAGTGCTCGGCTGACGCCAGAACTGTTATAAAAGATTTGCGAGTCTTTATCGGCAGATACACAATTGGCATGCTACATTCTGACCAGGGTCCCACGTTTAGCTGTCGAGCCTACAAAGAGGCCATGATCAGCATGGGCATTGCATTGTGGTACTCTTCTCCCTTCCATCCTGAGGGAAATGCGGTAGTGGAAAGAAAAACCTGGACATAAAGCACTCTATAACGGCGTGGGTATTAGGTTCGGGTGATGGGTGGGTCAAACATCTAACAAGTGTCCAACGTAGTCTTAACAATCTGCCAAGAAATTCTCTAAAAGGTATCACTCCTTACGAACTATTGTTAGGCACTAGAATGCACATTCAGGACTTAGATTGTCACACTTCAGTGGTGAAAGAAAAAGCCTGTGATATCAAACAGCCGTTTGGCTGTTTTTCAGGACTTAAATGAAACAAGAAGAAATCTAAGTAACATAAAGTTAAAGCCAACGACCACTGAAGAAAAACCACCTGTCCCAGCAAGACCTGTCTGGATTCCAAAGATTGGGGATCTAGTCAGAGACAAGATCGCGGTGAAGAAGGAATTTGGGCCTTCTTACAGAAAAGCAGTTCCGTTCTTAGCTGTCAGCGGAACAAGATCAGTGGTACTACCGCCCCTTGCTGGTAAAAAGGAGAACAGAGTTGTATCCATCGACCTGGTAAAACCACAATCATGTAGCCAATATTAAGTAGTAGGCCCAGTGGACTCCCAAGAAATAGCAGAAGACCAAATCTTGCTACAATCCAAGAGGTTCAAACTGAGAAACTGAGAAAATTATTACGGCCCAGAACCTGCTTTAACTCTAGGTATGAAATTACTGAAAGACATTAAGCAAGTCTCAGCTATATTATTAGCCAACATAAAGGGAGAAGCAGCATCTTTGGCGATCCGCCAAAAATTGAAAGAAACAGATATAGCAGAACAACCTTTTGAACTTGCCAGAATCATAGAAAAATCCTATGAAGAACTAGGTAGAGATAGTTTGGGTGGGAAACCAGTAAAACCTCAACTAACTGAAAATCCTGAAAAAAACTTTTATTAAAAATAATCTAAACACTCCAAAAAAGAGTTGGGATGGTAATAAACAATCCACTCCCAGAGAAAAACGATTCCAGTCCAGAGGAAGGTCTCCTCAACGGAGAGATAGATCTCCAGGATGAGGAGGCAAGTCTCCCCAGAGGGAGGCCTCTGAGAAAAGATACAACCTTAGAGATGGGGATAAATTGAGAAAATCTGATAGATATCAAGATATTGATACACGTCCCTCTTGATCTTTTCAGACTTCCTCACAGAAATCGGAAAGAAGAGGATGGTCAGAACACAAAGAAGAGCACGTCAAGTCCAAAGACAAGGAACCTGCTCACCAAAGTAAAAAATTACAATTTCCAAAGAAGGCAGCTAGTATTAGAATAAAACATGCAGAGGATACTGAGGACACAACTGAAAAACGGAGAGTGGGCCCAGACAATGCTAGACAGCGCAGCAGAAGTAACCATAGCTCGCAAGATCCTGATGAATCTTCTGGAGACAGTGGACACGAATGAATACATTCAAGTGGAAACTGCAGACACCAGAGTTAGCAAACCTCATAAATTATACGAAATAACATTGCGTATAGAGGGGGACAAAACTAGGAAAGTAAGGGGTCTCTTTTGGGATAACCTTTCGAAGGGCTATGACATCCTTCTAGCAGAAAAAGACTGGCCACCAGAGTTTGTCAGGGAGTGCCCACATGGCGAAGAAATGATTATGCCTGCCTTCTCAAATCATATTCCAATTCATAAAAAATATACATTTGCAAGAATATTGGCAGTAGCCCAAGCCCCTGCATTATACAAAAATCATGTAGGATGGGATGAGGATTCTCCTCCCCACAAAATCCAGTTAAAAAATCAACCTACTGCACAAAGGCAGTACCCAGTTAAACAAGAAGCTAAAAAGCAAGTCAGGGAGATCTTAGATCAACTTGAATATCAGGGGGTGATTGAAACATGCACCTCAAAATGTACAATCCTTTGTTTCCTGTCTCCAAGCCAGACGATTCATATCGTCTAGTTTTGGACTACAGACACTTAACCTCCTGTTGCAAAACATTTGCAGTACAAAACTCACACAGTGCAGCACTAATGAATAACATCGTGCGCAAAAAATATAAAACGACATTAGATATCTCTAATGGATTCTTTTGTCAAAACATTGCACCTGAAAGTAGGTATTTGACCGCTTTCTCAATAATGGGGTCACAAAAACAATTCTGTCAACTCCCAGAGGGATTCAAGAACAGCCCAGGAATATTCTCAGCAAGGGTAACAGAGTTACTACAAATATATGATGATGAGGCATTATCTTATGTCGATGACATCTATCTCACAGACGATGACCTGGAGACTCACTTAAAAAGAGTGAACACCATAATACTTGGGTTCGCAGCTGAAGGGTACAAATTCAACTTTAAAAAATCACGAATTGCTCATCTAACTGTCCTGTTTTTAGGATATGAATTATCAAGTGAAGGCAAAAGCCTAGCAGACCACTTCTTAGAGAAGTGTGCTGTACTCCAAGCTCCAAGAAACGCTGAAGAATTTACAATCAATACTAGGTTTTCTGAATTTCGGAAGAACATACATTCTAAATTATGCAGAGAGGGTTAAACCTCTCTACGAATTAATTAAACCTGATTTCAAACCAATCAATTGGACTCAGAAACACACAGAAATATTAAGATCATTACAAACAAACATGTTAACTAAAACAAAATTGCAAACACGCGAAAACGTACGCAACCTTGTAATCCGAATCATCCCAGGAAGATGCGGATTCACGTACCTGACCTCTAATGAGGGAGAAACGGTACCAATAGCTTACAAATCACACTAGTACACACAAGCTGAAATGAAATTCAGTTCAACTGAAAAAATCCTAACTGCGATTCAAACTGCTGTAGCAAAAGAAAGAGCCCTAGTCCAAGGGAGAAACATATCTGTTTTGACAGCAGAATCAGCCCTTGAGGCATTAACAAGTCCACGCAATCTAAATGCTGTGGCAGTAGATCCAAAATGGATACAATGGGAAAATTCTCTTGCTGCAGAAGACATGAAATACGCTTTTGATCCGAAAATGAAAAACTAGAAGATCTAGAATACGAACAAGAATATCCTCTGCCAATCGAAATTCCGCCTCTCGAACAGTACACATGTGTAATCTACATGGACAGATTTGCACAACACTACGATGTAGATAAAAAATCCAACAATGCAGCGTGCGCGAGTGTTAAAGGTCGCTGGCACTTAGGTAAATTCAGACTGTTAATAACAAAAACTGAATCACTCAGAAACTGTACAGCTCAGCGAGCTGAAATAAGATCTTTAAAGATGGCGCTTGAAAATGCCGATCGCGAATTCCCCACACTAATAGTGTGCGATTCGCATTACAGCGTCAAGTTTTACAATAATGACATGCAGACTTGGATCAAAAATGGTTACAAAGATGACACAGGTGCCACAATAAAGCATAAAAAACTTTGGGAACAAGTAGTTCTTTTGCAGAAAGAACTACAACAGACTCACGTGATACATACACTGAGTCATTAACGTGATGGCGTTCACGTTGCAGGGAATTCATTGGCTAACAGAGCCACAGCGGCAGCGGTTCAACCGGCTTCCATAGCCACAAAAAAGCATTCTAAAAAACACATAGACAGAGAAACCATGCTGGCGGTAAAAGCCTCATTATAAGGCGACTATGCAGCATTACCTCTCAACTATCTACTCAGTAATACATACATAATTGATGCAAACTCCGTTCCTTTTGCTCAAATCCCTGGAGTGGGGGATAGAGTAATTCCAAACACGAACCGGAGGGCTTACTTGATTCAAGAAGCACACATGGGACAGGGTCAAAGGCACCAAGAGATCATAAAATCTCTAAAAGAATTACAATCAGAATACTGGTGGCCGGGGATGAGCCTGCAAAAATACAAATTTGCAATGGATTGTCCAGACTGCAACCGAGATCGCAGTTGTGAACCGGACCAGACTACTGCCAGGACACCTCTTTTAGAAAGCATAAGGCTATCTATACGCAGAAATCCAGCCGGAGAAATACGTTCCCATAATTATTAAGACTAGATTCAATTAAGATGTAGGCCCCAGCGCTCGGCTGACGCCAGAACTGTTATAAAAGATTTGCGAGTCTTTATCGGCACATACGCAATTGGCATGCTACATTCTGACCAGGGTCCCACGTTTAGCTGTCGAGCCTACAAAGAGGCCATGATCAGCATGGGCATTGCATTGTGGTACTCTTCTCCCTTCCATCCTGAGGGAAATGCGGTAGTGGAAAGAAAAACCTGGACATAAAGCACTCTATAACGGCGTGGGTATTAGGTTCGGGTGATGGGTGGGTCAAACATCTAACAAGTGTCCAACATAGTCTTAACAATCTGCCAAGAAATTCTCTAAAAGGTATCACTCCTTACGAACTATTGTTAGGCACTAGAATGCACATTCAGGACTTAGATTGTCACACTTCAGTGGTGAAAGAAAAAGCCTGTGATATCAAACAGCCGTTTGGCTGTTTTTCAGGACTTAAATGAAACAAGAAGAAATCTAAGTAACATAAAGTTAAAGCCAACGACCACTGAAGAAAAACCACCTGTCCCAGCAAGACCTGTCTGGATTCCAAAGATTGGGGATCTAGTCAGAGAGAAGATCGCGGTGAAGAAGGAATTTGGGCCTTCTTACAGAAAAGCAGTTCCTGTCTTAGCTGTCAGCGGAACAAGATCAGTGGTACTACCGCCCCTTGCTGGTAAAAAGGAGAACAGAGTTGTATCCATCGACCTGGTAAAACCACAATCATGTAGCCAATATTAAGTAGTAGGCCCAGTGGACTCCCAAGAAATAGCAGAAGACCAAATCTTGCTACAATCCAAGAGGTTCAAACTGAGAGACTAATCACATTTGATAAACCTGCAGTGAACAAAAAAGGACTATGCAACAAAGCCATGGAACTTGTGCCTCTTGAAACCCAAATTGCAACAGTTCGTCAAGAAACACCTGTCTACAACAATGTAGCATCAGACTATGTTAATTGTTAATGAAACAAAGAAAGATCCAAAGACAAATGAAAATCCGGAAGCAATTCCAACAATTGACAGAACTGCATCTGACTACTTCATCAATTTCGATGACTTTTCTGAATATCCAAGCGAGCATGAAGAAACGCCAGCAACAAAAACTTTCAAAGAAAAAATGACTGAACTTTTTCACCAACTAAAAGAAACATATCTGATTTCACCATGGATTGAATTTTGGAATGTGTTAGGTGTACTTTTCCTCCTACTTTGGCTCATCATGGTTTTATGTTTGGGTAGATTCATTGATGGAAAATATAGTACAATGGACACAGCAAGTCAGAACATCAACTTGGTCCTAAAGCCTCACAGATCCTCTCACATCGAGAAAAGAGAACTGTCATCAGTGAACCTCACAGCCAATCCAATACCCGGTGGGGTAGCATGGGACAAAACGGATTATGAAATCTATGGCCCGATTGAGCTCTTGAAATATCCACATCAATTTAAGGTTTCCTTAAGTGACTTTGTGACACCAAGTACTTTCTCTGATGATTGGGACTTTGAAAATATTAATAATATGATGTCAGATTTAGTAATGTCAGCAAAATTTACAGAACATGATTATTTACAGGGTTCATCGAACTATGAAGAAATGTACTGTTTTAACCACTATGGTCATCACTATTTGCATAAAACTGCTCAACCTAGAAATGTTTTAACTTACAACCAATGGGAACATTGTCCAACTCCGCCAAAAGGCAGCTCGAAAACATTTTATGAGAAATTCCAATACTTCTCAGGGTTTAACATCAGTGATCCAGAAACGTTTTATTTTAAAATGTTAAACTAAGACAGGAATGAAAACAATGTTGACTAATACTAAATTGATTTATTCTGAAAAATTGTATGACAAAATGTCTACATTTGGTTTTGAATTTTGGAAAAACAACATTGAAACAAAAACCATTTGGGGTTCAAAAGACTGGCAGGTACAAGGTCTAGAAGCACTATTTAGAGCCTGCATGATCCCAGAACAGATAATATTCCTGAATGACACAATTCAGCAAACAACCTGTCTTGGTTTAGCCATGATAAAAGACTTAAATGAACCGTCTATTCCAAAGCCCATACCTGATAGTAATAGCAATACAGATGTGGAGATAGACGTATCCCATATTTTACACCAAAACAGAACAAATCCTGATTGGAAAAAATGGTTGATCTGGCCCACAGACTCTAATACCTGTCAAGATAGATTCCTGAACAAAACACAGGGGTTTACACAGACCAGGCCAGACCCTAGATACTCCCAGAGACAACATCCAGGGATAGTTACAACATACAGTGTAGGGAAATTATGCCTTGAATGGCTACAGAAATCCACACTGGCTTAAATGAAGCAACACTTGACTTTACTTAAAGACGGTGTTGACTTGCGAGATTTCATACTGGGACCTCGCAAACAGCGTCAAAAACGTTTCATATACGCCGGTATATACGCTGCTTACAACGAAGCTTGGAAAGTAACAAAAGTTGAAACTGCTGAAAAAATACGAGAAATTAATCGTATAAATTTGGAAAAATCACTTTCTGTAGTGGGCAATGGGTTAACGACTCTGTCCTCCAGAATTTATTCACTGGACAGCATTGTATCATCTGCTATTGATATAATAGAGCAGGACTTACTAATGTTACAACATGGTCAGTCCCAATTGCGTTGTATTGTACAACTTGGCTGGACGTTGCAAAATCTGCGTTCAGGCTACGTGCCATGGCGTCTAATTAACATAACGTCATTATTCTCTATCTTTAACCTTACTGATAAACAAATCAGTTTGGCACAAAAAGGAGCAGACTATACGATTCTGAGCATTGAAAAACTTGAGAGATTACCATTGACAATGTCAGAGAGACCTGTCATTGAATGGATAATACACGGAACAATTACAATTCCGATAACAACTTTCCAGTTTAAGTATTCTCAAAAATATATACCAGCAGGCCTGTATGAAAGGTTGGGTAAAGGATACATCAAGTCAACATGGAATTTACCTTATACACACAAATGTTATACTGAAGGAAAAAAAAGAGGTATTCCTTAGTGGTAACAATTGTAAAAAATCACTAAGCGGTACGCTTCTGTGTCAAGGTATTAACTTGCATGGAGCCTGCGAAGGTTCATCAAATAACCTTTCATGTCACCTGCATGGCACTCCTGCAACACAGATAGAGCCATTTTTCAGACAGCTTTCCAACGGCAGTTACGTTCTAATAAGTGACCACAGCTGTTGTGGCATGGTGGCAGGAAAAGCCTATCTCGTGAGCGTTACTTCCATGGTCACTTGCTGTATGCAAGTATTGTATCCAAACAGCAATCCAGACCTGGAGGCGGAAATATGGCCTTCTTTGAATATCTCGTCTATTCGAATTGATTCTTTAAGCAGAATGAAGTCTATTCTTTTACAGACAACTGTGCCTTTAACCTCGTCCAAAGAGACGTATGATCTGCAAGTCGCAAGGACAGCAGCAGAGATACATTCCCTATTATCATCAAATTGCCCCGTCCATTTCGTAGAAATGTTAGGTCAAATCTTTAACATGTCTGATACCAGTGGCATCGCACATGTATTTAAGACAATTTTTTCGGGACTGTTACCACCCTTTGAAACAGTTCTGGGCATTTTCCCGAATTATGTCCATTCCTTTTTCAGCGGCCTGCCTCTTCTTTTGGGACTCGTAGCAGGAATTTTATTTTTGATCCTTCTGCTCCGATATGGCAAGCCTAGCCACAGACAAAACTCCAGCTACGATGGAAGAAACGATCCTAGCAATACGCTACCGAGACCGAATCACTAGAGTCCTCGGATTAGCCCGACTAAGAAATCTGAGTACAACTTGGCTTCTTTCATTCAAACCAATCTGGCAAGATTGCATCTTAAATGTAAATGTAAATGTAAATGTACAGGAATTTATATAGCGCAAATCACCCAGCGGTTTCTAAGCGCTTGCTTAGGGAACCCGTCCTGGTATTCCCCTGTGAGATAACCCCAGCAGGGTATCCGCAAGGTGAAAGCCAGGCATCCCGCCGCGAGGGGCCGTTGTGGAGATTAAGCAAGCTATTGCCCAGAGTCGCACAGTGTGAACCCGTGAATCGAGTAGGCACCGGAGCGAGAATTGTCGAGTCCATGGACATTTTAGGACTCAAGACCCCGCCGAGCTGGGAATTGAACCCTGGTCCCGGGCTGACCTCTGCTTCCAGGTCTGCCTCCTCTAACCAGTGAGCCACACTTCTCCACTGTGCCTGTGCTTCGATGTCTGCTATGCAGAGAAGAATGTGTGTTGGACGTCTGTCTTACACTACCATCAGCAGTACTAATGGATAGCGATACTTTGCTAGGTCCGGTAACGACTCATGCAACGTGTTGTCCCCAGCGGCTACCTATTCTGATGACGGCATTCGTTGAGACTTCACCATTACGAGTAGGTGGCGGTGAAGTACGAGAGGAAAGCAGCACCAAACAGGTACAACCTTCTGTGAGCATTGCTGATCCAAACATCGATGATAGCAATCATTCTCACATATGCACAATTTCAGCATTTTCGAACTTGGTCGAACTTTCACCTGATGTTGTTGACCAATTTTTCGAAAGCCTGTCTGATATGATGTTCTCTCCTAACATCGAGAATAGCTTTTAAAACAACGAGCACACAGCGTTCCCTGAACTCTGAATTCGGCCTTCAATTTTGATAAACAAAACTACTGAAAACATTTGGAACTATTTTTTCCCCTGAAAGCGAAATTATTTTTTCAATTTCCAAAATATTTACCTTTTCTTTTTCTGGCACATGGTACTCTGCTTAAAGTAGAACTATTCTTAGAGAACAGAGGTTCTATTTTTAGAGATACTAGAGACATATTTGACCTCAGCCTCTAGAACATGCACAGTATTGTATAACTATGTGATGAAATGGTCTCGACCTTCTTTTCTGTATTCAGAGCCATTTCATGTGTAATTTTCGCAAGTCGTTCAAACAATATTTATATATGCGTTTCCTGAACACTGCTTGAAAAGCGTACAGTTTAAAATACTCATTTTCGTGTATATACCATACACCATTTCAAATGCAATTTATGTATTTTGGGGTGGGTTGGAAAACACATGCATCGTTATATATTTAGTATTGCTTAGTATTTAGTAATGATGGACATTAATACGTGGAGTGGGTGTTGTGATTCTATCTAGGACCCTAATTCGATATTCCCGATTTATACCCTGATGTGGGTATAACAAAAAAATATACTTATAAAGGTATGAGAATCATATCTATATTTAGTTATAGCCAATGCAGTCCAAATACGGCAAGGCTACTCCCATAGACTCCTAGAAAGTACAACGCGTTCTTTAAACAAACCAAGCCTCCAGCAGCCAGGGAAATCCACCTGCTTTTGTTTTGATTTGCACAAGAACTCCTGGAGTCCAGAATGAACGGTTAGTTCTCAGTGACGTCTTATGTCCAACCTTACGTCAAACCCGGCACCTTTCAGGTATAAATATACCAACGTTGCCTTAAGCAAACACACAGTGGTTTGGAGCAGAGCGGCTATCTACTTGCCCGACGCCCAGCTGATGCTAGAGCCGAAAGAAGCCGACCCTCCCATTTTGACGCACTGAGAGAGACGCTGTCTTTTTCTCCAGCCGAGAAAATCCAGCTCCGGTGTTTCCAGTCACCCTTGCGGGTTGCTGGGAGATCAAGTCCTGAGAAAGAGATACAAGACCTCCTTCATTCTAGAACCAAGGTACGGAGCTGACTAAACCCTTAAGAGAATTCTTGATTTAGATTCTTGGCAAAAACCAACTTAACTTAAACTGCAACTTACTTACTCCTTACAAAGTATTAGGCTTAGGTCAGGTACACCGGGGTAGGCGTATCTTAGAAGCACCAGTTGAGTACGTTAGTCAATGTTTTTATGTATGTATATATTTTATCCATTTTAAAGTATCATATGGCTAAGAAACCATATCAATGCTTTTACAGTATTATTTCATAATACTACTTTTACTGTACGCACTTTACTTCATGATAAGTATTGCAATTGTGGCAATTCATTTCTCTTGCATGAGAAAGAAGACTGCTCAATAAATAACACCTTTTAATTGAAAACGCCTGTCTCTCTATTTCTCTGCACTCTGGTGAAACTAAGTACGCACAATTGACTGAGTGAAATAGCTGTCTATTGTTTTCACACGACTCTGGAGATATACTCCTTATTCTGGGGGGAGCAAAGTTGCCATGTTTATGCGGTTGTCAGAAACAAATCCCTTCTTGTCTAAATCAGGAGAGTTAACTCTTTCCTGAACATTTGAGAAAGTTTCTAGTGACCTCTGAGCTAGCTGGCAAAACTAATTAAGTCTAACATAGTCAGTAGAGACCTAGATGACCTCAGTCCTACGTCTAAACTGCTGTTTATGTTATTCCAATGGGCAAAGCCTATTGGGAATATAGGAACTACACTACAATCCAACTGGAGAAGTCAATGAGACTCAGCTCATCACCGGTCTAGATCATGATAACGTAGTCAATCATTTGTTTCCAGATTGTAATGTTTTTCAGGTAGGGGTTGCCATGATCAAATATGTATGCATCCTCATAGGCATCCATAAGGAGGTTAGCCAGACTGGGAGCAAATCCGGCTCCCATTGTTACTCCCTTACACAGGATGCAATATTGGTTCTGAAAGAAAAAATCATTCTTTTTCATCACAACACATAAGAGGTCTATTGAGAATTCTGTCTGTACCTAGTGTGGGCGTTCCCTCCCGTCAAGTACCTTGCACATGAGTTGAAGAGCTTCCTCTTGGGGTATGCTTATATACAGCAATGATACATCTAGTGTCACCAAGATTGTTTACTTACATCAAATTGTTGCCCTTCTACTAGCTGTATAATATGCAATGTGTCTCTACGTATGATCTTGTTGTTGTCACTAATGGTTTAAGGAAGCTGTCAATATATTTGTTGATAGGCTCCAGGACAGATCCACACTTTGATACTATGGGTCTACCTTATGGTTGTGTCTGATTCTTGTGAACCTTAGGTAGTGTGTATATTGTTGGTAAACGGGGATCCTATTGGTTTAAAAAGCCTTGTTCCTGCCTTGTACCTGCTCTGTCAGGTAATCCCCTTCTAGCCTTCTTGTTGTCAGATCATGTATAAGTTCCTGAGTCTCTGATGGTGGGTCTCTTGCAATTTTGAGGTAACTGTCTTGAAGACCCAATTGTTTCCAAATTTCTTGAACATAATCAGTTGTGTCGTATATAACTATTGCACTGCCCTTATCACCTGCATCTTCCCTGCATACTGGACTGGTTTTCCCAAGGCACCTTGCGCACTGCAATATGCTTTAACCTTGAGAAGGGCTGTCTGGGGAAGTGAGGAACATTCTTTTCTCATTCTACATATATATATATCCCTTTCCATGCTCATGACGAGCTCAGCTCGTCATGCAGTACACTGCTCGTGTGCTCATGACGAGCTGAGCTCGTCATGAATAAAGGGATTTAAGGGAGTTCAGCATCCAGGGAGAATTGCTGTAGCATTGACGGTGATATATATATACATATGTATCCAAGAAGAAGTGGTCAAACAGATGGACTCACCACAGAGCAAAAATATATTTCTACAAAGTCTCTTCTTTCTTGGATATTTTCTTTCTTTTGTAACTCATTGTAACCTTTGGGATCCAGATTTTTGCCCTGTCAGGCTATCGTTTTCTTATGATCCATCATCTTCTAGTGTGTGTGTATGTTTGTTTGTATGTATGTATATGGAAAGACAGCTCGCTTTATTTTCTCAGGTACAGTGGCGGCGAATGCATTTCGGCACTACAGCCTTCTTCCGCGCCCTTCACTGAAGAATGTCCTTCACTCTTATTGCTCCCACCTGTGTGAAATACTGTCCAGCACTGAGTACTCCTCCCCTAATGATGTCGTCACACCCATAGCAGTTCAGTGTCCATGGATAAACTGCAATTCCCAGAAGGCACTGTATCGGCCGGTCCGAGAGGGTGGTGTGGAGGAGTGAGGCAAAGTGATTAGTTCGTGCTGGTGCAGGTAGGTTTGTGAGGCACTCAGTCCGAAGGCAATGCCACGGCCGTCTTCCTTTGTCCCCTCGTGCCGCAACGGCCAGCATCGCAGAACAACATACAGGGCAGGGGCAGTCAATTGCGGACTTTTCGCCCAGTGCAGGTAAAATACCCAAGTCTCCCCATATTGCTCCATGATTGCTGGCGGTCACCGGAAATATATATATATATACCCAAATATGTTGACCATTTCCTCAGGGACTTTGTTATGAAACTACCCAGTTACATCGGGGATACCAAGGATTTTCCGAAAAAAATACAGGACATCCAATGGGATGATTCTTTGTTTATCTCCCTATACACCATCATTGATCCCCAACAAGGTTTGGACGCATGTTATCACTGTCTCAATACTAGACCAGTCAGATTCCTTGACCATAAACAAATGATACTTGACGTGACAGAATATTGCCTGACCAATAACATCTTCATGTTCAACGGTGCCCTTTATAGGTAGACTATGGGAACAGCGATGGGATCATGCTTTGGTCCTAGTTTTGCCAATCTGTTTATGGGCCGCTTGGAGGAGGACATTTTTGCCAATCCTGTGTCGATATGGCTTAGGTACATCAACAACTTGGTCATTGTCTGGAGAGGTTCTGAACATGAGGCCAGTAAGTTTATTAAAAAAAACTCAATGACAGTGATGGCAATATCATACTCACAGGCAACATTAGCAAAAGCAAATGCAGAATATTTTGACGTTAGCCTTGAAATAAAGCAAAAGCAAGTACACACTGCCTTGTTTAGGAAGTCCACCGCGGGTAACAGTATACTTCACACCCTCAGCTGCCATCCGGAGGCTCTCAAGTGGTCCGTCCCTTATGGAGGGCTGCTGAGGGCGAAAAGAAACTACAATACAGAAGAAACATACCAACAGGAGAGCAAGGACATTATTGAATGCTTTAGAATAAGGGGGTATCCAAATTGTGTGCGCAAAAAAGCTAAAGACAGGGCAGATGGGGTGCACAGAGGTCACACCATTTCTGACACAATAACATCAACTACAGACACTGGGGTAGACAGTACAAGAATCATTAAGACATACAACTCAGACTCCAAAAGCATTAAACGTATTCCGTCCAGAAACTATGATACTTTGAAATGTGACAACACTATTGGTGACACCATCCCTGACAGACCCAACATCACATATAGATGAGTCAAGAACGTAAGGGATTTGGTGGTGCATAGCGACATTACCATTTATCCAAACAGACCTGAACATGGTCTCAGAGGCTTCTTTCCTTGTGGCCATTGCAAGGCGTCTAAAAATAGCAATTTTTGGAATCAGGCCGTATACAACAAGGTTAGCAAATCTATAACTCAGTTCCTCACATGTAGCTCTATGTTCGTCATATATGCCATTGAATGCCCTCGCAAGTTATGGTACATTGGCAGCACAACTCTCATGGTGAAGAAAAGAGTATTAGAGCACAATAGAGCCATCACCAACAATTAACCCAAATACCCGGTAGTACGCCACTTCTTTGAGAAACATTTTTCCAATTCATCCCATCTCAGTTTTTTCATTTTAGAACAGCTTCACAAGGACCCCAGAGGGGGCAACAGAGTCCTTAAACTGAGACAAAGGGAGTCCAAATATATCATGGACTTTCAAACGAAGATTCTGGTTGAGTTCAATCAAGACGAGGAACTTGCTATATATCTGAGAGACGAATAATGCTTACGTATTATACATAGGCGTTTTGTGATGTTTGTTGTCAAACATACAGTTTTCTTCTGACATCTAATTTTCGTGATGCAATGTGTTCTGTGAGTTCTCATATTTCTAAATTCCTTTCTTCAGTACACTTTCTTCCATTCTTTGTACATTAGAAATTGTATATTGAATTTACATTTTCTGTTTTTAAATAGAGTAGGAGTATCCTTGCAGATACATTAGCATTATAGAGTATTTTTACAGAATTTTCTATTGCTTTTGCTTTCTTTGCAGAAGGAAATGAAGGGGCCCGCACACCTGTGTTCACCAGCATGGGCCATCCACCCTTTCCCCCCGACTGGCTTCATCATTATGAATCACTGAGTTGGTAACTATCTTGCATTGTGGGTTGTACATATAGAAGAGAATGGCAGGGCTCTGCCTTATTATTTGGACTTTTCATCACAGGGATACGTTTCCACTATGAGCAGAGGCACCTGCACGAATTAGGTCATTGTGCCAACATTGGTTCCTCATTGCATACTTTGATCTGAGTTCGGATTGCGATGCTACGCCTGTACATTTGTGTGACAGAAATACTATGTTTTACACATTGAGCACGGAAAACTGTTTACTTTGCTTCGTATTTCTTTGGTTAACCAGACCGGATCTAACTGCGTATTGACGCTTGTTCGCTTTGTGACATTGGTAAAGTTAGTGTTTTTTTAATAGCCTCTTCCATGAACGGGCGTGGACAATGCTTATCTATTTGTACCAAGTGGTACAAAAGGGGGTGGTGATGGACGGAGCATCTGAACCAATCAAACTCTCAGACCCAGTCAACAGATCTGGGTTCTTTAATCCATCACCGTTCTTTAGCCCACTCTGCCACTCCAGTTCAGACATGGCCATATGCAAATCAGTCGGGCCCTGTGCCTCATGGGAACAGTCCAGCCCGAACTGCCAAGCCATGCCTTCCCTGGACCGGAAACAAGCTTCCTAGGACCGGTTTCTGGCATTTCAGCCGTCTTCAGCCAGGCTTCCTTGAATCCAGTGGTAAAGTGAGCAAGGGACTCACGTCTGAGCATACCCTGCCAACTTATGGCGAACAAAGCGGTACAAAAGGGGGTGGTGATGGACGGAGCATCTGAACCAATCAAACAATCACACCCAGTCAACAGATCTGGGTTTAATCCATCACCGTTCTTTAGCCCACTCTGCCACCCCAGTTCAGACATGGCCATATGCAAATCAGTCTGACCCTGTGCTTCATGGGAACAGTCCAGCCCGAACTGCTAAGCCACGCCTTCCCTGGACCGGAAACAAACTTCATAGGACCGGTTTCTGGCATTTCAGTCGTCTTCAGCCTCTCATTTGGATACCATTTTGAGGTATTGTTTGATTATATGATTCTCCTTCTTCTTTTCTACTCTTCCTTTCCTCTTCACTTCGTTGACTGAATTCTGGAGCCTTCAAGGGCTGACTGCTTCCTTTTCCCATTATTTTCGGTTTGCTCTTGGCATGAAGAATGGGTTATAAGGTATTATATATATATATATAGATATAGATATAGATATATATATATATATATATATATACATTTTTTTTTCTCCCCCAGCTACGTGAACTTGTTCGTGGGCTGGTGGGAGAAGCACGAGGCGTGGGGTGAGACCAATGAGGTATGGACAGATAAAATTTTAATGTGGACTAGGTACATAGACGACCTTTTTATTGTGTGGCGCGGCAATCGCACCTCGGCTGAGGAATACAACGCCGTCCTCAACAATAACAAGTGTAACCTGAAATTTACCAGCACAATAAGTGCAACGAGTATTTGCTACTTAGATTTGGAGGTCTTTATACACAACAATACTCTCCAAACGAGACTCTTCAGAAAACCCACGGCGGGGAATGCCGTGTTGCATGCGGCCAGTTACCATCCGAAGAGTCTTATTAAAAACGTCCCTTACGGCGAACTACTGTGGCTTAAAAGAAACTGCTCATTAGAGACTGACTTCCAACAAGCCAAAGCTGATGCCAGCAGAAGATTTCATAATAGGGGATACTCTAAGAGCTTACTTGAACAAGCCTCGAAGAAGGCGTCGATAGTCAACAGGAGGGATCTCCTGGTGGCAAAGAATGTACCAAAGGTGGAAGATGAGGTGAGAATGATCACCAAATTTAACACCAAATCTGGAGATCTGGTCCACAGTTTTAAGAAAAATTGGCACATTTTAACTACTGACAATGTTTTGAAAGGGCACCTTCCTCAGCAGCCTTTGATAACTTACCGGCATTGTCAGTCACTTTCTTATCATCTAGTTCGTAGCCATTTTTCCCCAAAGGCCCAACCCACTGAACTCAGTAACATCAAAGGGTTTTTCCCCTGTCTGCGCTGTAAAGCCTGTAAAGGCAGTAAAAAAGTATCAGAATATCCGGGCAGAACAGGAGAGGATAGACCAAAAAGGAAAATAAAGAAACTCCTAAATTGCAATTCAGATTACACCATCTACTGTCTAGAGTGCCCCTGCAAAAAAAGATACATTGGGAGCACCATCAACCCCACTAAACTCAGAATCCTTGAACAGATGCGAGCAATCGCGAATAAGGATAAAGCCTATCTGGTTGCTCGTTATTTTGCAGAATGTCATCAAAGCGATAGGGATCTTCTGAGTTTTTACTGTATCGACCAGGTAAAACGTCTGGAAAGAGGGGGGGATAGAGAAAAGGCACTTCGAGTCCTAGAATCTAGGTACATTATTGACCTTAAGACTATGACTCCATGGGGCCTCAATAATGACGAGGAATTGTGGGTTCACCTCTAATTGTACACATGGGATCATGTGTATTAACACTGTTACGTGCCCAAATTCCAACTGATTAATAGAGACACTGCCTGCAAACATACACCTATCTAACAGCCTACATCATTACTTATTAATTTATACTAGCAGAGTTATCGCTGCCCATACAGGGCTACAAAACTAAAAAACAAAAATAGAAGCATAAATAAAAACAAAATGGGAGACACTCTGGTCCCTGGCATTAATAAACATAATGAAATTGGGGATACACCCCTATAAAACAAAACCTTTAACAAATGTAAGTTTTCATTGTGGTCACATAGGGTCTGAATGTCTATCCACTCTGCACTTAAATGAAAATGAGAGTATGTACATAATTCACGAACTGTTTGTTGTAAAAATGTTTTTTATTATGCACCAAGCACTTTATTCTTCGCCATGACAAACACTGATGACATATGTAGAGACATATGTTTAAAGATGGCCACCGTTTTTGACAAAATTTACCATCATTTATGTCAATGAATGTAGTAATGACCGGTGGGTTTAAAATGGCGAATGATTGTTTGCACAAACGGCACTGACGAAGCTAGATTAGCGAAACGCGTCTGTCTGGGGTGAGGGGGTCTGCATTAAAATACTTTAAATCTGGATACCAGCGTGCTTGCCGTTTTTTCGATTACAGAGTCGGATTGTGTTGTAATATATATATATATACATATATGTATATATATACACCAAAACAGGATGCCCAAAGGGAAGAGGGCACAGGAAGTTGAATTTTGCTCATGTAGTTTTAATAGCAGCTTGCAAGCAGTCAACAGGGCAGCAAATCACATCGGTAAAACTGTATGCCAGACACGTTTCAGGAAGTTCATTATCCCTTCTTCAGTGGCGTGTGATTAGTAGAGGGCAGGAAGCACTGTTTATTATGCACACCTCAATCATAAACACCTGCCTCGGTGGGCGTGGCCTGCACAATTGTTCTTCCCAAGTGGGCATGCTATTCAAAGTGACACCAAGTAGCAGCTGAAAAGCGGGGCAGACAACTGACAGCACACGCATCTACCAGCTGTTCCTAGGCAGTATGGGTGAAGGGAACAGGCAGGTGTATCAAGCTGAAACGAACCGTGATGCTTACAGGTATGATAAATCCTGCATAAAGAGACCGCAACATAAGTTTGTGTGGTTGTAATGTTCCTTTTCTTTCCTACGAAGGTTAAGACCACACAAACTTCTGTTATAGTCATTTGGTGCAGGATTGATCATACCTGTAAGCATTCCGGTTTGTCCAAGTGCAATACATTGTACCACGTTACGTTTGTGACCATACTAACGCTTGATCATTGCCTTAATTTATCCAACAGGTTTCTGAATATGGAGTTTTGGGATTTCCGGGACGATCTACAGTTATTTCGATCCACAAGTTAGTGTTCCCCGTTGGGAATGTCACTTGTTGTTTGATGTTTTTGTGTTGTTAATTTATGTTTTTGTAATAAAGTACCATTGTTCCACTACTGTTGACTACTAGACTTCATGACCTGGCGCACCCCCATTTCAATGACTACAATCTTGGATCGGGAGCACAGAGCCATCAAGCAACGGCTAGGGTTGGGGTTGGTTGTGCAGGAATGCTACAAATTGGGACGAGTGGGTGGTGCGGATACAGGGGCCCTACGTTGCTTTTGTAGACATGCATCCAAGACATGTGAGGAAGTTTAATAGGGCTGGCTGTGAGACTCCTCTGACTGTCGCTGTTGTTACGTGGAAGATACCAGAGGCCACCAGGTGCAGCACAGCCAGCAGCTTTGTCTGCGGAAGGATGTTGATTGTCCGCTGTGTTGGTACTGTCAGCCTGTGTGCAGGCCCTCACCCTGCCATGAGGCCGCCGCCTTGACCGCCGGCCTCCTCGACACAGGCCCCCTGCAAACCCAGTGGCACAGCACCGCAGAGTTATGTCTGTATAGACTTCTGCCTTGATGTACACTGCGGACAGCAGGGCTCACAATTCAGATTGAGTCACGATTGCAGATGATGCAGTCCAGTAGGCAACAGACATTACTACCAGTGCAGCCCGCCCGGGGCACGCATCATCACAGGCTGCGCACATGCTGAATGCTTTAAGTGCCACTAACTCTGCAGCTCAACTCAACACCACGTGGTTGTGAGCCATTGTTGACCGCTGTCTCCAGCCTACATTGTGGACATCAGGGCTCACAATTCAGATTGAGTCACGATTGCAGATGTCGCAGTCCAGTAGGCAACTGACATTGCTCCCAGTGTGGCCCGCCCGGACAACGCAACATCGTTGGCTGCACACACGCTGAGTGCTTCAGGTGCCACTAACTCTGTGCAGCTTAAGTTAACGAACATGGCTGTTGGCCCTTGCTGACCGATGCCTCCGGCCTACACTGCGGTCAGCAGGGCTGACTCCCTCGTGATTTTAAAAGAGAGCATTTGATTGGTAACAGTTGGAGGACCTCACCCATTTTAGTCATTCTCTCTGCAGCTTCACAGGAGAGACACCTGTTGTGTTTTTGCAGCTAGTCTGTTGGTGTTTTCTGGAAAACTTTTGGAAATGGCTTCTTCCAATCCTCAGCAAGAACATACTTCTGATGAAGAAGAAATAGAAAAAACACCTCCCAAAAATAGACCAGAATCCATTGTGTGGAAATTTTACATCATCCCAGATGGTGAAAAGAGAGTCGATGCAAGGAAGGTCAGTTGTAGTCTCTGTCGACAGATTTTGTCTGGAGGTAGTGACTGAACATACTCTTGTGGCACATCGAGCATGTACAAGCACCCCCAGACAATCCACCCCAGACATTTTGCACGGGAGCAGATGCCATGTGCACAACAAAATATGCAACAAGGTGAAAAGGGAGCTGGTCCCAGGACTGCAGGTGCATCAAGTATATAATCTTGAGGGCCGGTCATACGCTGTTGGCCCTTGCTGACCACTGCCTCCTGCCTACACTGCGGTCAGCAGGGCTGACCACTTATATGGAGTCGCGATTGCAGATGGCGTAGTCCAGTAAGCAACAGACATTGGTCCCAGTGCGGCCCTCCCGGACCACGCATCATCGCTGGCTGTGCACACGCTGAGTGCTTCAGGTGCCACTAACTCTGTGCAGCTCAACTCAATGCCACGTGCCTGTTGGCCCTTGCTGACCACTGCCTCTGGCCTACACTGCGGTCAGCAGGGCTCACAAATAAAATTCAGTCTCGATTCATTAATTTCAGAGCCCAATAGGCAACTAACTATAACTTCCCTAAAACCTACATATTTTGACAATGTATTCCATACATATTTCATCTTTTGTTCCATACGCCAACACTGCAGTCAGCCGCGCTCACAATTCAAATTCATTCTTCATTTAATAATTGCTGAGTCCAGTAGGCAACAGACATTGCATCCACTGCGGCCTGCCCGCATGATGCATCATCGCTGGCTGTGTACACGCTTAGTGCTTCAGGTGCCACTAACTCTGTGCAGCTCAAGTCAATGCCATGTGGCTGTGGGCCCTTGCTGACCGCTGCCCCTGGCCTACACTGCAGTCAGCAGGGCTCACAATTCATATTGAGTCACGATTGCAGATGACGGACTGCACTAGGCAAAATGCATTGCTCCCAGTGTGGCCCACTTGGACCACGCACCATCGCTGGCTGCAACAACACTGAGTGCTTCAGGTGCCACTAACTCTGTGCACCACAAATCACCGCCATGTGGCGTTATTGAGGCAAAATGAATTAGGCAAAAGTACACCCATTTCTGGCTATTGTTCATATGGAGCCTAAAACAGGTAAGCTGCCTCCATCAGATTTACAATGAGGCTTAAAAGGAAGAGTTGTGTATTTACCTTTAGATTTAAAAAAAAATCTTGAAACTATTCTTGTAGAGAAAGAGGAAACTGAACCTGTAGTTATGGTGTTCCTACGAAGAGTCGTAAAATATGGCAAAAATTAGCAGATGTCAGCAAAGTGCAAAAGGCTATGTTATATCTCACAAAAAATAATGTTTACTGCAAAAATGTGTATGTGGAAGAAGAAGAAATTGATTGAGTTGATGATAGCGAAATTTCAAGTGGCCAAAGTGAAAAAGTGGACATCTCCGAAAGTGAAGAAATTTATGAACATTATAGTGTACATCCTTTACATTCAAAGGAAGTGATTGGAAATAATATTTAATTATTCCAAATGAAGAAAGCGAAGGGAACTCCCATGAGTGTTTGGAAAAGAAGTTTGGAAGCTTGTTGTTTTCCACAGCTCTTCCCCACTGGAAAAGGTGGACGATATGACAAATGACCAGTATAGCTTCCAGCATCAGCATATCGTATAACAAGATTGTATTCAGAAGATCGAATATTTCGACAATTTATTCCATATTTATTTCATCTTTTGTTCCATATGCCTACACTGCGGTCAGCAGGACTCACCATTCAAATTCAGTCGCTGCCTGCGCTCAAGCTGAGTGCTTCAGGTGCCACTTACTCTGTGCAGCTCAAGTCAACGCCATGTGAATGTGTGCCCTTGCTGACTGCTGCATCCGGCCTACACTGGGATCAGCAGGGCTCATAATTAAAATTGAGTCTTCATTTATTAATTGAAAAGTCCAGTAGGCAACAGACATTGCATCTAGTGCGGCCCGCCCGGACGACGCATTATCACTGGCTGCGCACACACTGAGTGCTTCTGGTGCCACTAACTCTGTGCAGCTCAAGTCAACGCCACGTGGCTGTGTGCCCTTGCTGACTGCTGCCTCCGGCCTACACTGCAGACAGCAGGGTTCAAATTTCAAATTCAGTCTTGATTCACTAATTGCAGAGTCCATTAGGCAACAGACATTGCATCCAGTGCGGCCCGCCCGGACGACGCATCATTGCTGGCTGTGCACACGCTGAGTGCTTCAGGTGCCACTAACTGTGCAGCAGAAGTCAACGCCATGTGGGCCCATGCTGACCGCTGACTCTGGCCTACACCGCGGTCAGCAGGTCTCACACATATTCAATCCAATCCAGACCTGCAAGGATATGCCATCATCGCTGGCTGCGCACACGCTGAGTTCTTCAGGTGCCACTAACTCTGTGCATCACAACTCATGGACCCTTTATGATTGACTTTGCACTCTGTAGACACCGGATGCAACAAAGTCACCTCAGGCAGCAGGAATATCCCAAAGAGACATTAACAATTTCTTCACATGAGCATGCTCATCTCTGGTGCCCCTACCTCAGTGCACCACAAGTCATGGACCTTTTACGATACAATCTTTTGTGTGTGATTCAAGATCTGGTGCCCCTATCTTAGTGCACCACAAGTCATGGACCCTTTATGATTGAATCTGTGTGTGTGATTCAATGATCACTGTTGTAGTTGTTGCCAGCACCAACCATTCCCTGAGGGCTGGCTTACACTCACCACACATGCATCCAGCACAGACGTCACTGGACATTTGACCCTGGTAATAGAAAGGGGCCGGGTGCACGTACCTGTAGCCAGTTCAACTATCTATCTAACTGTGTCCAAGTGTTCATTATGAATGCACGATGGCCCTGGGCCCTACCACATTACATTGTGCTGTTGACTGCGCATGCAACCATGTTATGTCTGGCAGTGGGGAAGACCTCGGTTATGTAACTTTCTCTGGGTCATTCTATGAGTACATGGGTAGAGATTGGGTGATTAGAGTACTGCAAGGTGAGCGTATGGTGAATTTATAAGTGCTTGGGGATTGGCAGAGTGGTTGGATAAGTACATATGTTGGCGTAGCCTAACTCCCGAGCATGAGCTTGGCTCTAATTGGCTGCCAACCAGTGGCAACCCCGGCGGAGCATCAGGATTGCAAACCAAGCCTTGGGAGAGCCAACGCTATGCAAGGAGTGTGAGTAGGCACCGCGCCGGTTCCTGAAGCACCCACCTTCTTTGCTACAGGATCGCCACAGCCTTTGCTCTAGTACCCTGGGTTTCCGCCCACTAAAATCTAGGCCACTGGCTAGCGGGAATACCACAAGGTTGCCAGGAAAACCGAGTCCAGGACTTTGCAATTCTCATTGTGGTATACTGCATTCTTATTCAGTGGAGACCCTACAAGGTCGTTGGTCTCTGGATCAAGGAATTCTGACTGTGGGATCCCTGTAGTCCCATTCACTAAAGCGAGCTGCTGGGTCCATGGAGCACTAGTAAAAAAAGGCCCAGAATCCTGCCTGCAAGATATTCCCAGCCGGTGTACGCCAGTCAGGGGCACAACTAGAGATACATTTCAGGGGAGGCTGATAATAATTTCGGGGGGGGGGGGCTAGTTCTTCCAGTCATAGGCAGAGTGGAGATGCAGGGGCTCTAAGAAGGGGTGAAAATACAACAAAGCCTCATTAACAGGTACATTGCAGGAGCCGGACTTGGGGGGTGGCGGTTCCATTGGGCCATCAAGGGCTCCAAGAGGAGGGTTGTGTGGCCCCCCTCCCTCTATTTTCAAAGCCCTGGGGAGATAGTGGTCCCCAGTGCTTGGAGGGGCCGCGAGGCCCCCGCTGCATATTTAATTAAACCTCAGGGTGGCATTCCCCGGGGCTTGGGGAGGCCTCAGAGGCCCCTTAATAATGACAAAACAAGCTCCAGCACCTAATTTACATAGCCCCGGAGAGGTGGCGGTTCCCGGGGCTCCCGCAATAATTGCCCCCGGAATCTGGCCCACCCGGGGGCTCATTTAAATGAAGTAGGGGAACCCCCGCATATTTTTTTTTTTAAATGTCGCCGGATTTGTGCACAAAGCGCACATTCGGAAGTTTAAAAAAATTATATATATATTCCTGGGTTCCTTGTGGGACCTCCCTGAGCAAGACTACGGGGTCAGGGTGTTTCTACCCTGCCACTTTTTCTTCTATTTTATTCTTTTTTCAACTGTTTTCTTGTGACTCGGTTCTACTGAGTCACAAGATGGCTGACAACACTTCCTGGTTTGGAGTGTTTGTAGCCAATCACAGTGAAGCATGTGGTCGTGGCAGCCGATTACAGTGAAGCTCGTGGTCGGGAGGGTGCGCAAACCCACCGCTGCCCCACATATCAAAACTTTTATTTTTTTAATTTCTTATCACTACTGAACAGATTTACACCATTTAAAGAAAAGGTCGCTTTCTGAACCAAGCTCTACCTTTTTGCCAAATTTGGTGTAATTCCTGTGGAAATTAACATGGAGAAAACACTTTTTGGCAACCCCCTTTTTCTCAGCCCCCGCTTGACGAAACCCCCCCAAACTTTCAGGGTAGTAGCTGACCTGGTTAGACTTTTTGGGGGAGAATTTCGCCAAACGACACCAAAGTTATTAGCAAATCAAACATTTCTTTTCCTATGGAAACTAGGTACTAACTATAACTACCTACTGGCGACCGCCAGTAGGTAATATATAGAGGTGGGCGGACATCTCCGTTCTGCCTATGGAATGTGCGGAGATTTGCACCTTTTGCAAAGAAGGCGGAGAAACGGGGCAAATCTCCGCACACTCGGGGACGGAACGGAAGTTGGCCATCCGCCTCCCGCCCGCCTCCAGCCCAAAATATTAAACAACATTAAAGCCTAAAATAATGATTTAAAAAATTTACCTTATCGGGCGGGGTCATCTTCCTTGTCTATCTAGCCTTCTTCTTGAAACTAGGCTTTAATGTTGTTTAATATGGCGGGCGGGCGGCGGATGGGTGCCGCGTAACGGAAATATGCGGAGAGGCACGGAGATTGGTTCAATCTCCGTGCCTCTCCGCGAAAGTCCCTTATGTGACTTCCGCCCACCCCAAGTAATATATATACACATGCAGACATATATTTATATGTACATAGACACACATATATATAACTATGTATATATATACGTACACACACCCGCACACATATTTATATATATATATATATATATATATATATATTCACTGAAAAAACCATAGGTTATAGACCATATATAGTTAGGAATTAGTATTTACAAAACCTTATTTTACTCACACAAAACCATTGAAATTCCATATATAGTTAGTTGCACTAACTATATATCGCGCACCCGCAATCCACTGCTGATGATGTCACATATTACATCATTCATGACATGGTCAGTGACATCACTGATGACATCACTGATGACATCTCAAATGACATCACTGATGACATCACTGATGACAACATCCAGTTACTGTATGTTTCTGTAAAGTTAAAATATGTCTTACATATTGAAGAATGAGTGGATGTATAAGTGTCTGGATGAAGGATTTAGTAGGTGCATGACTGACTGTATAAGTGAGTGATTAAATGTGTCTCACTGAGTGCATGGGTTAGTGACTAAACTGTTTTAAATTGTGCATCATTGTGTCTGTTGTTTTGTAATCTGATGCATGTGTTGATCATTAGCTATATGACTAACTATATGGGTTATTGATTAGTTGGCCAAGTATTTGTATGGGAGACTGAGTGTGTGTGTGGGTGTCTGGGAGGTGTATAACTCTGTGCATAGATGTGTGAGCAGTTGATTCACTAGATGTATGGGTTCAAAAGTGCATGTGGAAACAGCTGTATGGGCGGTTGACTGTGTGCATGAGTGTATTGGTGAGTGAATGGATATCTCAGTGCTACATGTCAAAGTAAGTACATATGTAAAACACAGTACATGTGATAGTTGACATATATAAATAACTGTGCATAAGAGCCAGTGAATGTGTGAGTGGCTGTATGGATTATTGTGAACTTGTATCAGGGATTGTATAACAGAGTAAATATGTGTTATTATATGTTTCAATAAGTAAGGTGTGTATAACTATATAGTTGATGAAATGGAGGTGTGATTGATTCTTTGCAAGACTGACTAGGTGTGTGGGTAACTCCATGGATGAGTGACAGTCTGTGAGTGTCTGTTTACACTGAGTGTATCTAAGGTTATATTAGAGTCTGAAGAGGTTCATCGTATCATCACATGAATGATGTCATCAGTGATGTGATCAGTAATGTCAAATGAGATGTCATCAGTGATGTCATCAGTGATGTCATTTGAGATGTCATCAGTGATGTCATCAGTGATGTCACTGACCATGTCATGAATAATGTAATATGTGACATCATCAGCAGTGGATTGCGGGTGCGCGATATATAGTTAGTGCAACTAACTATATATGGAATTTCAATGGTTTTGTGTGAGTAAAATAAGGTTTTGTAAATGCTAATTCCTAACTATATATGGTCTATAACCTATGGTTTTTTCAGTGAATTTTCAAGGTTTTGTAAATGCTAATTCCTAACTATATATGGTCTATAACCTATGGTTTTTTCAGTGAATTTTCAAGGTTTTGTAAATGCTAATTCCTAACTATATATGGTCTATAACCTATGGTTCTTTCAGTGAATTTCATAGGTTTTTAATAGCAAATCTTTATAAAAATAATACATTTTAAATCGAATTTTATATTTTATAATTCTGTCATTTTTTTTTAAAATTCTTTTTGGTGCGCTCCCGGGGCGCGGACAGGTGAACGCACGGGTAAGCGCAATCTTGGGGCGCGCCCCGGGGCGCGTACTAATGAGCGTCCCGATAGCGCTATTGCCGCGAACAAAAACAACATCGTGACGTATCGCGTAGCCGCCACGCCTTGCGTCATAAGACACGTATCGCGTAGCCGCGAGATGCGTCTTATGACGCACCGCATATGCGCACCCGGAAGCGCATACGATCACGCAACGTAAGCGCCCCGATGCGCTTACGATACACGCTCCGGGACGCGCCCCGGGGCGCGTAGCGTAAGCGCGTCAAACCATGTGACTTTAAAATAACACTTTTCATTGGTTCAGAACTTTTTTTTTCCAAATTGTGTGAAACCCACCCATTTCTCTCACTATTGCTTTGTACTTGGAGAGAGCAAGAGCTGTTCTGTGTACTGTGTTTATCTCCTACTTTTCTGATCTACAGCAATGGCTGCAAGAGAGTCATCCAGCAGTGATTCAGAGGGATTTTTAGATGAGGACCCTCCTCAGCAGGAGAAAAAAACCCATTTCATCTGGAAATTTTATGACATACCTGAAGGACAAAAAAAAGTCAACGCTCCCAAAGTAACCTGCAAAATATGTGGGAGTAGTTTATCCAGAGGCAATCCTCTGAAAAAATATAGTTTTGGAAATGCTAATTTAATCAGGCATGTGAAAAGAAGACACCCTAGCAACTTTGCCAGGGAGAGTGTCAGAGAGCTGGCACGGAATGTACCCACAGATGGCGGCAGCACCTCCACTGGTGGAGCAACACCTTCGGGACCACCCCGTGGAAGAATGGTCCCTAACATTCAGCCGGTGTTTGCAGGCATCAAATTTCTGTGCACGGAGTGTGACGAACTGCTCTGCTATGGGGAGCAGAGTTTTGAACTCATTGCCCTAAAGAAACAGCAACACCGCTGCTCTGCCAGTCCCTAAATTTTCAAATTTTTTTGCTCCTGTTGAGCAGTTTTGGAATCCCTGTTTTTGTTTTTCCCTTGACAAAAATCCAAAAAAAAGATAAAATTGTTTAAAAAAGTCTAAAAAAATATAAAACAACAAAAAAAAAAATATATATATATAAAACAACAAAATCAAAAAAAAGTTCTTTTCAGAACTACCTCCAATTTATAAAAAAATGCTTTTTAAAAAAAAAAAAAAGTCTGTCATTTTTTATCTCCTGGTACGCTCCCCAGTAAGCTCCCCGGTCTGCGTACCGGGCGCTCCCCCCCGCGAAAATCGAATTTTTTTTTTTTTTTTTTTTTTACCCGCGGGAGCCTTTTATGGCCCCCACATCAAAACTAGGGGGTCAAGGGGGTGTACCCTGCCCCCTTTTGCTCATTTCCCCCCTTTGATTTTTGCCACCTCTTGTGTCTCAATCCTACCAAGACACAAGATGGCGGCCGCTGCGGACTGTTTCGAATGTTTACAGACACCCGAGAACCAATCAGCTTGCCGTGCGCAAGTCGCATGGCGCGCCCGAAGCGCTCCCCGGTACGCGTACCGGGCGCGGCTCTAGATATATATCTTTTTTTAAACCTAATTTACTCAAAATTCACAGGACCACATATCTTGAGACCTAGCAAAGGCACATCGGGCAAACAATATCTACAATTTTGCCAAGTTTCGTGGAAATCCATTCAGCCGTTCGAGCTAAAAGTGAGGCCAACCGCCCTATGGAAAATTGCATGGCAAAAACACGTTTTGGGACCCCCTTTTTTCTCAGCCCCCCCTTGACGACCCCCCCCAAATTTTCAGGGGCTGCTCAGAAACAAAATGTTCCATTTTCCTGAAAATTTCAGCCAATTCCGTCCACAAACGCCAAAGTTATTAGACATAGAATTTTCAAAAATCCCATAGAGAAAAAATCCTAACTATATATACCTACTGGCGACCGCCAGTAGGTAATATATATATATATATATATATATATATATATATTGAAACACGAACACTGCCTGTTCTGTCGAACTCCATTGACGGGTGCCTCCTTCGTGCAAAGCAGCATGCACGTAATTATTTTCCACAAAGTTGTCCCCCTGTAAGGAACAAAACGGAGCACGCTGTGGGGGTTCTGAAATTTCTTTATTACTCTCAGCATGACGCGTTTCGTCATCTCGACTTCATCAGATGCTGTTTGGTAACATAAGAAATTGACGTTTTTTCAGTCATTTAAAAGCCTATGTTGGGCTCCTCCCACCAAGTGTTCGGCCCGATGAGAATGCATAACTGTTTGTGGCCGCCATCTTTGAGTGTCTGTTTCTACTAATAATCCCTCAGTTTGTTTGGTTTCTAGCGATGTTGGTTCTTCAATTTTAGCTTTTATTTCTCGCTTTGGGAAAGTAACTCGCCTCTCAGATGTTATCATCACGCTTGGTAGTTTAGGAGCCTCACAATCCGCTTTTCTCCCCACTCGTCGGTCGCTGCGGAATTGTATCTGGGAAAGCCGGTTTAAGTAATCGGTTTGCCATTGTGTCGTCGCAATCCATTGTGGCAGATACTGTCCATTGTAGCGGCGGTTCTGACAGAAATGTATCTTGAGATTGAAACACGAACACTGCCTGTTCTGTCGAACTCCATTGACGGGTGCCTCCTTCGTGCAAAGCAGCATGCACGTAATTATTTTCCACAAAGTTGTCCCCCTGTAAGGAACAAAACGGAGCACGCTGTGGGGGTTCTGAAATTTCTTTATTACTCTCAGCATGACGCGTTTCGTCATCTCGACCTCATCAGATGCTGTTTGGTAACATAAGAAATTGACGTTTTTTCAGTCATTTAAAAGCCTAGGTTAGGCTCCTCCCACCAAGTGTTCGGCCCGATGAGAATGCATAACTGTTTGTGGCCGCCATCTTTGAGTGTCTGTTTCTTGTAATAATCGCTCAGTTTGTTTGGTTTCTAGCGATGTTGGTTCTTCAATTTTAGCTTTTATTTCTCGCTTTGGGAAAGTAACTCGCCTCTCAGATGTTATCATCACGCTTGGTAGTTTAGGAGCCTCACAATCCGCTTTTCTCCCCACTCGTCGGTCGCTGCGGAATTGTATCTGGGAAAGCCGGTTTAAGTAATCTGTTTGCCATTGTGTCGTCGCAATCCATTGTGGCAGATACTGTCCATTGTAGCGGCGGTTCTGACAGAAATGTATCTTGAGATTGAAACACGAACACTGCCTGTTCTGTCGAACTCCATTGACGGGTGCCTCCTTCGTGCAAAGCAGCATGCACGTAATTATTTTCCACAAAGTTGTCCCCCTGTAAGGAACAAAACGGAGCACGCTGTGGGGGTTCTGAAATTTCTTTATTACTCTCAGCATGACGCGTTTCGTCATCTCGACTTCATCAGATGCTGTTTGGTAACATAAGAAATTGACGTTTTTTCAGTCATTTAAAAGCCTAGGTTGGGCTCCTCCCACCAAGTGTTCGGCCCGATGAGAATGCATAACTGTTTGTGGCCGCCATCTTTGAGTGTCTGTTTCTTGTAATAATCCCTCAGTTTGTTTGGTTTCTAGCGATGTTGGTTCTTCAATTTTAGCTTTTATTTCTCGCTTTGGGAAAGTAACTCGCCTCTCAGATGTTATCATCACGCTTGGTAGTTTAGGAGCCTCACAATCCGCTTTTCTCCCCACTCGTCGGTCGCTGCGGAATTGTATCTGGGAAAGCCGGTTTAAGTAATCGGTTTGCCATTGTGTCGTCGCAATCCATTGTGGCAGATACTGTCCATTGTAGCGGCGGTTCTGACAGAAATGTATCTTGAGATTGAAACACGAACACTGCCTGTTCTGTCGAACTCCATTGACGGGTGCCTCCTTCGTGCAAAGCAGCATGCACGTAATTATTTTCCACAAAGTTGTCCCCCTGTAAGGAACAAAACGGAGCACGCTGTGGGGGTTCTGAAATGTCTTTATTACTCTCAGCATGACGCGTTTCGTCATCTCGACTTCATCAGATGCTGTTTGGTAACATAAGAAATTGACGTTTTTTCAGTCATTTAAAAGCCTAGGTTGGGCTCCTCCCACCAAGTGTTCGGCCCGATGAGAATGCATAACTGTTTGTGGCCGCCATCTTTGAGTGTCTGTTTCTTGTAATAATCCCTCAGTTTGTTTGGTTTCTAGCGATGTTGGTTCTTCAATTTTAGCTTTTATTTCTCGCTTATGTTACCAAACAGCATCTGATGAAGTCGAGATGACGAAACGCGTCATGCTGAGAGTAATAAAGAAATTTCAGAACCCCCACAGCGTGCTCCGTTTTGTTCCTTACAGGGGGACAACTTTGTGGAAAATATATATATATATATATATATATATATATATATATATATATATATATATTCAGAAAAACCTATCCTCCAGTAATCCAGAAGAAAAGACAAGCGGCACAGCAGTGGATTTTCCATTTTTTTTATGTGCACCAAGATGATGCGTTTTGGCCTTAACCTTTTTCGAGTAAAGTGTTACTGCCAATTCCCTTAGAAATACCTCTCCTAGTACATGGAAAGTGAGAACACACTTAGTATACTGCTCCTAGTCATTGAATTGAATTAAGATGAATAAACTTAATTTCAAAAGGCAATGTAATACGTATATATATATAGATAAACCGAAAAAATCATAGGTTTCAGACATGTTATAGTTAGGAATTAGCATTTAAAAAACCTCAGAAATTCACTGAAAAAAACACAGGTTTCAGGGGTGTTATAGTTAGATGGACATTTCACTCGTACAAAACCATTGAAATTCCCCCGTTATAGTTAGTTGTACTAACTATAACTTGCGCGGCCACAATCCACTGCTGATTATGTCACATATTACATAATTCATGACATCATCAGAGACATCACTGATGACATCACTGATGATATCTCAAATGACATCACTGATGACATCACTGGTGACATCATCTACGTGACAATCTGATACATCTTATCATACACTAGTATATCTTTCAACGCTCATTATAAAATACGGAGTACTATATTTGAAACCATTGACACACCAATACAAGTTTCTAAAACCCCGCTAAGTGAATCCTACAGCTACACACACATCTAAAAACTTACCTATAGATTCACTCATGCATGCTAACAAAGATCAATAGAACACTATTAAATATACTTATACACCTGCATCAATATTACAAACCAGTACACATCCTATCCACTTATACAGTCATCCTACTCACTTATACCAAAAATTGATCATACTTATATTTACTAAGCTACACACTTACACAAACACCACTGTATTTGTTCATGTAGATAGTAACTCATACTTAGTGTGTTATAAAATCACTATTACAAGAATACAGTTATCCATACGTGACTCATACAATCATTGAGTCTTGTGCATACTTATTTATATACAACAACTGTCACATACACTGCCTTTTCTATTTCTAGTTTGTTGGACATGTATCATTGAGAAATATATTTACTCATCACCACACCCATAAAGAGATTCACTCACCCAAACAACTGTTTCCACATACAGTCTTAACTTCATATACCTACTAAATCAACTATTTACACATCTTTGGAGACGTTGGAGACAATCATACTCCCCCGACAGTAAGATCAAGTATAAATCTGCCATTAAAGATTACAGGAAAAGGATAACTGAGCACAAAAGAAACAATCTGGAAGAGAAAATAAACCGAGCACAGGGATCGTCTAGGGAAATATTTAACACAGTCAGAAACTTTACAGACCCACTTGCTCTCAAACGTCCCCCTTTGGTGTCTCATACACTTTGCAATTGCCTCTCTGATTTTTTTGAGGAGAAAATTGCCACTATATACGACTCCTTCCCCTGCAATACCAGCCCAGATAGCCTTGTAACTAGAGCAGTCCCTACGGACTCTGACTGTATCTTTTCTAATTTCACAGAGATTACCACTGATCAATCTTTAATAGAACTTTCAAAATGCAGATCTGGCTCACCCTTGGATCCCTTGCCAGCTAAACAATATATATCTCTTGCTCCTCTTCTCAATCCCATTTTAAATGGGAAATGGAATAACTCCCTGCGTACAGGCACCTTCCCAAACTCTTGGAAGCATGCCCGACTAGTCCCCATACTGAAGAAACCTAATGCCGACCCAAGTGAACCTGCCAATTACAGGCCTATCTCTTTACTACCAGCTCCTGCTAAAGTGCTCGAAAAACTTGTACAGCAGCAATTAGCAGGCTTTTTAGAAACACATGGTGCTTTTCACGACTCACAACACGGTTTTAGACCGGGATACAGTACTGAGTCAGCACTGATTGAGATGGCCGACGCCATACGATGGAAGTTGGACGAGGGATCAAGAGCGGTGTTGGTGCTGCTCGACCTGTCGGCAGCATTCGACACCGTCTCCCACCCCCTCCTCCTTGATCGCCTCTGATCAAAAGGCATTCAGCGCATGGCCCTTAAATGGATTACATCCTTCCTGTCCAATCGGACACAAGCAATGTTCACTCCTCCCTATACCTCAGACAGTCGACCGCTGCGGTGGGGTGTCCCTCAGGGATCCTCACTGAGCCCTCTCCTGTTCAATGTCTATTTTTTGCCCCTATCTGAAATCATTGCTCAAACGGGTATAAAGGTAACATCTTATGCAGATGACATTCAACTCTTGTTCACCTTTGACAGCCCCACTCAACTCACTTTCGACCCTCTAAAAAATTGCCTCCGCACCATAGCCAAATGGATGGATAACAACTTTCTCCGGCATAATGCCGGGAAAACAGAGGTATTATTCTTTCATCAACCTTCGCCATTGGACCCTAACATCTGGTGGCCCCTTGAATTGAGTGCCCCCCCCAGCCAAAAGAATCAGTAAAAAATCTAGGAGTCAGATGGGATTCTAACCTCACATTCCACCAACAAGTCCACACGGTATCTGCTGCCTGTTTTTCCAAAATTAGGATGGTGAAAAAAATCATCAACTTTTTACCTAGCAACACCAGGAAGACCATAGTCCAGGCACTGATTACCTCCCATCTTGACTACGCCAAAGCCCTGTACATCGAACTGACATCTGGTCTTTGCCACTGACTCCAGACAGTCCAGAATGCTGCAGTACAGTTGGTGGGCAGCATTCCCTTGCGTGAGCACATCTCATCACACCGCCGTAGACTACACTGGCTGCCTATACAAAAAAGGGCAGAATTTAAAGCTCTTATACTGGCCCACCGCGCAATGAGGGGAAAGGGCTCTGCATACCTCTCCACCTGCCTCTCCCCCTACAGCAATGCCAGGCTCCTTCGTTCCTCCTCAAAAATCCTCCTCACTACCCCTAGATTAAAAAAATCACGCTCCGGCAGAAAAACCTTTCAAGTTTGCGCCTCTGTCCTCTGGAACAAGCTACCCATTTCTATCCGGATGATCCAGGAAGAGCTTCCCTTTCGGAAAGCCTTAAAAACCTTTCTCTTCTGTTAATATTCCCTCTAAAAGTTAGCTCAGCACACAAACACACAGGAGCGCCAGGACACCCCGTTGGGGTAGCTGTGCGCTATATAAAACACACTAAATAAATAAATAAATCTTTGGACAGTCACACACCTCCCACCCAACCACACACACATTCATTCACTATCCCATACAATTACTCACTTAACGAATTAATAACTAATATAGACTTTCCCATAGCTAGTAACCAACCTATGTAGCAGCTTACACAACAAGAGATAGAGTGATACAGGTATTCACAAAGTTGAATCACTATCCCATATATTTAGTGAGACACTTTAAATTCGTCACTAGACAGTCAATCACATTGCTACTAAATCCTCCATTCAGACACTTATACATGCACTCAGTCTTCAAGGCAGATGGATATATATATATATATATAATACTTATTTAAATATCGAACCAAACCACATTCACTGGATGATGTCATCAGTGATGTCATCAGTGATGTCATTTGAGATGTCATCAGTGATGTCATCATTGATGTCACTGACCATGTCATGAATGATGTAATATGTGACATCATCAGCAGTGGATTGTGGCCGCGCGAGTTATAGTTAGTACAACTAACTATAACTGGGGAATTTCAATGGTTTTGTATGAGTGAAATGCCCAACTAACTATAACACCCTTGAAACCTGTGGTTTTTTCAGTGAATTTATGAGGTTTTTAAAATGCTAATTCCTAACTATAACATGTCTGAAACCTATGTTTTTTTCAGTGAATTTCCAAGGTTTTTTAAATGCTAATTCCTAACTATAACAGGCCTCAAATCTGTTTTTTTCAGTGAATTTCAAAGGTTTGGTTAATGACAATTTTTAAATTTATTTATTCTTCTATTTATTTTTTTGATACTGATTTACTAAATTTTTTTAAACTATTTATTTTTAGATATTTTATTTTTTAAATTACATTACATTGTGTGCCCCCCTTCCATTTACTTTTTTGGGGCCCTGGGGATCCCATCCCCCAGGGCCTGACCCGCAAATATAAATTTAATTAAATAAAATTCATAGGAAGGGGATTCCTATGGAAAGAAATACAAGTTACTTGTAAGTATGCTTAGAATTACTTTTCAGGGTCAGTGCTGGGTTAAAAGATGCAGCGCTGGGTTCTCTCCTGATAACAGGTGTGTAAATTGGAATTCGTTGTTCGGAGGATTTTAGGAGAATATTTTAAAGGGCCAAAACTCCACACGTAGAAGAATTTCCAAGTGAAACCAGTCAATGTTAGCCCATGGAAATAAATTCACTTAGCAGGTAAGTAGTGTTATTGTTACCTTTTCTTACTCAATGGTGGATCCTGGATCCAGGCCTGCTGCATCTCCTCTAAATAGTTGAATGAATGCAAATTATGAAAGACGCGCAGAAGCCCACGTTCCTTTTTCTTTTTATATCGCTAGAATGCGCGGATCATATGCGCACCCCGTGATTTTTCCCCCCAAAACATATTTTTGGGACCGTGGGGGTCCTTGTGGGACCCCCTGAGCAGACCTAGAGGGTCAGGGTGTGTCTACCCTCCCTCTTTTCACGTTTTAAACACACATTTCACAGACGTCTTCAGCCTCCCTTCTACCGAGGCATAAAATGACTGCCAACAGATTCTAGTTGGAATGTTGTCAACCACTTGACAGCCAATTAACATTCAGTGCATGATCAGAAGGGTGCGCTTATGGTACGATGACAATGCGTGTAGTATCCTTATTCATTTTTTTTTATGGGAAGAGGGACGCCTGGCCTCCTTCCCATGGCCAATTCCAGGCACCGGGGACCCAATCCCCCGGGGCATGGCTAATAATTTTTTTGTTTTTTATGGAGGAGGGCTGCAGAGCCCCCCTCCCGAGGCCACTTCAAGGCCCCGGGGACCTCATTCCCCGGGGCAGGCCTTTTTTAAATTTATTTTTGTTAATGGGGAGGGGGCCACGTGGCCCCCCTCCCGCACCACTGGTAGCCCCGGGGGGCCCATGTTTCTGGGTATTTACAGCAACCACTTATTCTCCCCTGCCCTGAATGTGAGGCGACATGATTGTGAAGTGCTGCACCACTTGGCCGTCCCTTCTTTAAAGTTTGTGAGGGGTCACGGGTGGGGGGGGCAGTTTTTATAATAATGGTGTATTCACTGACATATTTAGTTATTTATGGTATTGTAATGTACTGTGAGCACGTGATGATATTCTCTTAACCTTGTTTTGTATGTTTATCCTCATTTTAAATAGAAATGGATGCCACTAAGTACCAAGACCTTTTTTATTATGTGACACATAATGTGTATGCTGAAGGTTTCACTTAAGTCCAGAACCATGGATTGCATAGACTGTCTAAAAAATTCACCATTGACCGCACTATAATGTTTTAATTCATGTTTTTTCATTGTAATGTTTTAAGGCTGGTTGAGAAAAGGCATGGTCTAATTTCATGTAATTCTTTTTGACATGCATAGTCACTGTAACATTTTTATTTTCTCTTTTTTCAATAGATAGTAGCTTGTTCTACACTGGTAAAGAAAAGAACAATAAAGTTGTCATTGGTACTGAAGCACCCAAAAACATTTTTCTGAATTCCATTCGTCTCTTATTAGTGCGCATTCTGGTATCAACAAAACTAAAAAAAAGCATGTCCTCCTGATTTTATTGCCCAAATATGTCATTTGAAATTGAACAATGTGTGAGTTATAACTTTTCTTGCTTCTATAAATATTTTTATAAAATTTAAATCTCCATTGTGATAGTCTTAGAGACGTTTCTTTCTGAAACCCATATGTTTCTCATTTAAATGCTTGTTACACGTTTTCAACCTGCACTTGAGATACAAAGTGAAAATGTTGTTTTGAATTTTTTTAGTAGAAGGCAGGTCTTTCACATTTCCTTGATGTTTATTTCTCAATTTCTAGATCATGGAAGTCAAAAAAGGGTTCTATCAGATCAATGCCAGGAGTTTGTAAATGAAGTGAGTGACCAATCTCGGCCTAACATTTGTATAATGCAATGCTATTTCCTATTTTGCTTTCCAAATAAAATTATACCTTTTTTTTTAGGTTAATTGAGATTTATCTAAGCTTTTACAAATATAACGTTCTGTAAGTGCAACCTATCACCCACAGACAAATGGTTTATATGAGCATACTAATATATAAGCTGTACACCTTCAGAGAAGGAGAGTTAGTACTTCTGACAAATTGCAAGTGAACAACAAGAAAGGGAGGCATTTTGGAGCATAAGTTTAGTGGACCGTACCGTATTGCCGATATGCAAGAAAAGCTTGTAAAAGGAGTCAATAATGCTACCAAGATGCCTTTACGTTCAACTTATAATCTCGACATGTTGAATCAAAGCGAAATATTTAACATAACCATTCGTATGTCTCTAAAATGTTTTCCTACAGATATTGAAGCATCCTGAATATGACCAATGGCAGTTAGTGATAGAATCTAACCAAAAATAACAGGACAGCTACAATTGTGGTGTTTTTTGAATGCTGATAATGATACTTCAATTATGGGTTTTTTAAACATTAATTTGTTGAAGATACATTACTTTATGTTATTTTATGTTAATAACTGTTTTCGTTAGAATAGTTGTAAATAGGAAAGAGGGCTTTTAGGGATGACACTTGTGAACACCTACCGAGCGTGTCCATAGTGCCCATCGGAAGCATATTGGTATTCGCATATGATTTTGTCTAACCACAAGTATGGTCCTAACGCGGTGGTTTAAAACCTCTGATGATTGCTTTTCAACCCCAATCCTATTGAGAACAATTGTTTTTATGTACATTAAAATTAAGCTTGGACATTTGTACAACATATACATTTTTTACTTTTTTTTCACTTTGCACAATGTTACATAAGTCAGCAGCCAATTGCCGAGATTGAAGAAAGTATATCCCCCTGTTCTAGCTCATTATACTGATGTCTCAAGTATGGGAAGTACTAGTCGTGACAAGCTCAATGAAAATTGCACCTAATGGAGTCATCAGGTTTGACTTTAACATTTTATGATAAAAAATGTATAATACCCTAGTGGTGTCATAAACTTCGGATTACTTGGTACTTTGTTTTATCTTTGAATTTTTTTTTATAAAAAGGCACAGCTTAAATTTCGAACATAATATAGTAAGATATTTCCATTATGTTTGTGAATTTAAAATTATGTTTCTTATCCTGCCATTACAAATTGTTTTGAACAGTTGTGACTGTCCTATGCACTTGATCGGTAAACCCCTGAAAACATGTAGAAAATATTGCAAATTAGGTACTACAATTTTTGCCATTGCTTTTATAATGCGCTAATATACTTCTTTTTTACATTTAGAGTCTTTCTCTACTGTATGCAGCTAAAAAGATTCACAAATTTTAATGGATAACGTTAAGGTAAATACTTCCAATATGACTAGTCAGCGAAGTTAAAAAGTAACGGATATAAGTACTTGAGGGGATTTTGGTGGCAGATAATCTCCAAGTCACACTTGTACGGATGGGTCTGATACAGGGTGGATCTCTGTATATCTAATGGATGATTAGGTATTAGGATGGTATACAGAGCTCCCAACCTTCTTACTTTTTCTCTTAAAGGGTTCCAAATTGGGGACGAATATTAGGCTGTGTAGTAGAGGTTGACAGTGTTGCTCAACTGGCACTTGGGCCTTCTGATGAAGCAGGAGGAGCCTCTCTCAATCTACTTAACTCTTCCCTTGCAAAGTTGACCAGATGCTTGGTCTTCAAGTGCTTTCGCATACTTGCAGTTCCACACGAGTACTTTTTATTGGGGTCTCCTCTTGAAAGCAGTCTTGCATATGTGGCAAGTAACTTTTCTTGCATTCACATTTTTTAGGACTTGTGGAAATTAATTTCAAAACATTCAATAAATAGTTACAATAAATACGGTCTCACTATGCATTGTGTCAAGTGCTTTATTAAAAATATGCAGAAAAATTGTCCCTTTAATTGTCGTGATGCACACAGCCAGACAAGAATGGACACTGCAACTGAAGTGCATTACAGAAAGGTAGGAAGCATGTAATTAGATGATTGGGTATTAGGATGGCATACAGAGCTCACATATAAAGTAGTTTCCCAGCCTTCTTACTTTTTCTCTTGAAGGTTTGATAAGATCTTACCAAGAGAATTTGAAAGGAGAAAGTAGGAGATGAAGAACGGAGGTAGGACGTTATATCTCAAAGTGCAAAAATGGATAAAAAGGGTGGAACAAAGGCTGCATTTACAATGGCCAGTGGAAGCGTTTTGAGAGCGGGTACACAAAAGGTCAAGTGAAGAGATTTGATTGATAAGGCAAAGCAAAGGAGGTGGCAACAACGAGGAGGAAGGTCCACGGGGGATAGAGGCTGGTTTTGTAAATCTGCTCCATCTATAACTTTCTCTCTTTCACAGTTTTAATGTTGTTTTCTCTCTCTTTCTCTTTCTCTCACTCTCTCTCACATCGTTTCTCTTTCTCTTTTAAAGTTATGGACGCTGCTGTCCACTTTGCCATATTGAACCAAAGTTGAGTTCAAGTTGTGAAATCTGCTGGTCACAGTGTTTACACCAAGTAAGCAGAGCGGCCTAGATATACAATGCCTCCGATTAAATGCATTAGAAATAAAAGAGCTTATTTTCGCATCACTTTCAACATGAGAAAAGTAACACAAAAGTGGCGCAACAGTTTGTAAATAAGCCCTAAAGAATATTGGCCTGCATAATGACTTGATCTCTCACCTAATTCTGTCTCATCTCTGAATCATTTTAAAAGACCTGTTGATCTGTAATGTAAGTCTGACGCAGTAGGCACTTCCATACAGACACCGCTTGAAAGCGGGCCTATAAGACAAGTGAAATGTATCAGGCACACTGTACACGTTAAAAGAAGGAAATATCGTCAAGTGTTACTTTGACTTGTAATATTTGACCTCATTTAGTCACATCAATCTAATTTCAAACACTAATTTTCTTTTTTGTTTTGCAGATTACCTACCGTACTTCTATTGGAGTCCATATTACATGTTGTTTATTATATTGTTTTGTTAAAGTTATGTTTCTAGTTATGTATTGTATTGTTATCTTTAAGTTATGTTTCCAGTTATTTATTGTTTTAATAAAAGTTTATTTAAAAAAAAGTATATACGTATTTTTTTTTGGGGGGGAGCGGTCCCCAATAGAAATGATATTCATAATTTGAAGTATATTTCAAAGGCTAACTCTTTAACAGATCTTTACCAGAGTCTATAGCTACGACTAACGGTTCCTATGGAAAAGTTTTAAAACTATAACACAGTAACTTTTTCCATTAGCAACATAGTGTGGTGAACTTCTAACCTCTGTGCTCACATAAGTGTTCCATGAACTGTTATTATGGCAACATGCAGAAAGCCATTTAGGGGTAGGGTTGAAAGGTACTGGCTGTACAAAAACTGTTATATTAACCCTGGATCCTCTACAAGACCAAAAAGGAAAGAAAAGTAAAACAAAACACTGTTACCAGATTTACAACACCCTTGCACGACTTTCGCGTCCAAGCCCCCCTACAAAATTAGAAGTGTGCGGGCCTCAATGACCCCCCTCAAGCCCCGGGAACCACTACCCCTGGGAATTTTGTATTATGGGAGGCAGACTGTGTGGCCCTCCGCCTGGTGCCCTCGAGGGCCCTGGGGTCCGCCAGGCCTGCCGGCCGGCTCCTGCAGTGTCCCGGGGTGCTTTCACAGGGCGGGAATCTCACAGCTCCCATCCTCCCATAACAAACTTAGTTTGCATTTTGAAAGACAGCAGTGAAATCTGTTCTCACTTTCAAAATCCAAAGCAGATTGCACTTCCACATACAAGTTAGCATCTCCCCATGCGAAAAAGCAATGCCGGCTCCCGAAGAACGCAACAGTTCATCACACAATCTTGCTAATGAAAACAGCAAGTGTGCTTGACTTCTCAATATACCAGCTTATCCTACATAGGGGCCGATTCTGATCCTGGATTTTTATTTTCCATACAAATAGGATTTGTATTTTTTTCCATACAAATTGTAAAAGTCCCTTCCAAGCCGTGTAGTACGATTCGTACGGGGAAAATACATACAGATCGGCCCGATCCTTACAAATCGGATCGGGAAAAGCTGTACGACAAGGACTTGTAAAAAAGACCATACAATTTGTAAAAAGGCTGTCCAACCCGTCAAGTACGATTGGTACCGGGTTGCCAGCATACGATTTGTATGGAAAATGGCCTGTATACAGGGAATGACTTGCACCGGGCAACAAAGCGAACCCCTATACGCCTCGTACCCTGGTATGACTCGTTCTGGGGGTACGACTCATACTGGGGTATGGGTCGTATAGGGGTATGAGGCGTACAGGGATCCCCCCACATGCGAGGCGTGTGTATGGTGCGTATCCCAACATCGCGAATGTACGCAAAGTACGTACGCGATTTTTGGGGTACGGTGCGTACATACGTGATTTTGGGGTACTGGTCGTGTACGCACCGTACAAGCACCGTACCCCAAAATCGCGTACGTTCGCACTGTACCCCAAAATCACGTATGTACGCACCGTACCCCAAAATCGCGTACGTACGCACTGTACCCCAAAATCACGTACGTACGCACCGTACCCCAAAATCGCGTATGTACGCACTGTACCCTAAAATCACGTACGTACTGTACCCCAAAATCACGTATGTACGCACCGTACCCCAAAATCGCGTACGTACGCACTGTACCCCAAAATCACGTACGTACGCACCGTACCCCAAAATCGCGTATGTACGCACTGTACCCCAAAATCACGTACGTACTGTACCCCAAAATCACGTATGTACGCACTGTACCCCAAAATCGCGCACGTACGCACTGTACCCCAAAATCACGTACGTACGCACCGTACCCCAAAATCGCATATGTACGCAGTGTACCCCAAAATCGCGTACGTACTGTACCCTAAAATCACGTATGTACGCACCATACCCCAAAATCGCGTTTTTGGGGTACGGTGCGTACGTTCGCGTTTTTGGGGTACGGTGCGTACATACGTGACTTTGGGGTACAGTGCGTACGTACGCGATTTTGGGGTATGCTGCGTACATACGCGATTTTGGGGTACGGTGCTTGTACGGTGTGTACACGACCAGTACCCCTTCATCGCGTATGTACGCACCGTACCCCACTTTCCGTGCCATCTGTGCGCACCGTACATACCCCAAAATCGCGTATGTACGCACTGTACCCCAAAATCACGTACGTACTGTACCCCAAAATCACGTATGTACGCACCGTACCCCAAAATCTCGTACATACGCACTGTACCCCAAAATCACGTACGTACGCACTGTACCCCAAAATCGCGTATGTACGCACTGTACCCCAAAATCGCGTACGTACTGTACCCCAAATTCACGTATGTACGCACCGTACCCCAAAATCGCGTACGTACGCACTGTACCCCAAAATCACGTACGTATGCACCGTACCCCAAAATCGCGTATGTACGCACTGTACCCCAAAATCGCGTACGTACTGTACCCCAAAATCACGTATGTACGCACCGTACCCCAAAATGGCGTTTTTGGGGTATGGTGCGTACGTTTGCGTTTTTGGGGTACGGTGCGTACATACGTGATTTTGGGGTACAGTACGTACGCGATTTTGGGGTACAGTGCGTACATACGCGATTTTGGGGTACGGTGCGTACGTAAGTGATTTTGGGGTACAGTGCGTACGTACTCGATTTTGGGGTACGGTGCGTACATACGTGATTTTGGGGTACAGTGCGTACGTACGCGATTTTGGGGTACGCTGCGTACATACGCGATTTTGGGGTACGGTGCTTGTACGGTGTGTACACGACCAGTACCCCTTCATCGCGTATGTATGCACAGTACCCCACTTTCCGTGCCATCTGTACGCACCGTACATACGCACCGTACCCCTGTATTCATGGGGTGTACGACGCGTACATGAGGGGGTCTGTCTCGTACTGTTTTCGGGACGTACAAGGTTTTTCCAGCACTTTTTGGCTCTTGTAAAAAAAAAGAGCTGTATGGAGTGCCATTTGTACGAATCGTACTTGCCGGGTTGTAAACTGCTGCCGGGAATACAATGGAACGTCGTGTACAGAGCAATCCGAATCGGAATCGCTTGTATATACAAGTTGTATGGTCTTTTTTACAATTTGTATGGAGTGCGTCTATTTGTACGGATCGTACTTCCTAGGTTGTAGGAGCCTCCTTACAAGTACGAGTTGTATGGAGAAAACGCTCCATACCACGATTTGTACAGTGTTTTTCCAGGATCGGAATCGGCCCCTCAATGTTCTTTTCAATCACGTTCTGATAACCAATAAGAATCATGCTTTTAAAAAACAGAAACATCCACCCTAGTTTTCAGTGTAGAATGTTGTCAAACAACCAATCATTTCTTTTCTGTTTTTCAACACAGCATCTTATCCACCATTTTAGAAAAATCTTAGTTTTCAAACTGCCATTTCATTTACAGAGACCATCTGAGTGCATCCAGACCTCCTTTCAAGATGCTTAGAGTGTGGATTGTGGGACACAACTATATTTTCTTGAGCCAAAGGTATGCAGAACATAAAGGAATTCAGAAAGACCTAGGTTTACCAAATGTAGACATTAAATGGATTGGACAGAGAGGGTTAAAGTGGCACCAATTGATGCCATTTGTATAATCCTTTTTACATCTCCAACACCCTGACCTCATAATTGTGCACTATGGTGGCATGACCTAGGCACTTTGACTGGGGTAGGTCTAGAAATGCTTATGAAGGACACCTTTGGATAATTGATGTCACTTTTCCCTCAAACTGCCTTTGTCTATTCTAACATATATCAAAGGCAGAAATGGAACTGGTCTAATCAATTTTGTCCACAGACTAATAAAGCTAGAAAACGTGAATAAATCTGTTTCTGCTTTTCTCTGAGACAGTAGAATGGGGTCCATATACCACAACAATCTGCGTTTCAATATGCATGGTCTCTATAGGAGAGATGGTGTACATTTTAAGGATGAAGGGAACAGAGTCTTCCTCATGAACTTTAGACTCTGCATCGGTACTTACTTGTAGGTACTAAAATCTCTCAATAAACACAAGGGCTCTTTTTACAGCCACCCAAGATCTAAACACTTAAGCTTGATCTATATCTCAAAAATACATGCTTAGTTTTTGCTGGCGGCGAAGTGCGCGTATCCTACGCGGATCCCGCGATTTTGTTGTAAAAAAAATTATTTAATTATTTTGCCCTACGGGTCCTTATGGGACCCCTTGAGCAGGCCTAGGGGGTCAGGGTGTGTGTACCCTGTCCCCTTTTCACGTTTTGCACACATATTTCACAGACTTCTTCAGCCTCGCTTATACCGAGGAATAAAATGGCTGCCAACAGTTCCTGGTTTTAAATGTTTATAACCGCTTGACAGCCAATTAGCATTGAGCACGTGATCGTGACAGTGCACTTATGCTACGATGCCAATCCTCGCACAATCCGCGGATCCACCGCGCCCAAAGATATATAAATGACGTTAACCGTCATTTTTTCAGGAACTACTGAACAGATTGACACTATATAAGCAAAAGGCACAAGTCAGAACTGAGGACTACCTCTCTGGCAAATTTGGTGTAATTCCATTCAGCCGTTTGGGCTGTAGCCGTGGCTAAAGGTGCTATGGGAAATTGCATGGGGAAAACACATTTTGGAACCCCTTTTTTCTCAGCCCTCGCTTGACCAATCACCCCCAAACTTTCAGGGACGGAGCGGAACTTAGCTGGCCAAAAGTTTGGAAAATTACAAGAAGATTCATAAATCAACGCCAAAGTTATTGCCAATAGAATGTTGCGGTTTTCCTATGGTTAATAGGTCCTAACTATAACTACCTACTGGCGACCGCCAGTAGGTAATATACAACACACA
This sequence comes from Lissotriton helveticus, assembly GCF_964261635.1. Taxonomy (NCBI): domain Eukaryota; kingdom Metazoa; phylum Chordata; class Amphibia; order Caudata; family Salamandridae; genus Lissotriton; species Lissotriton helveticus. The sequence continues at coordinate 934,875,631 of NC_136059.1, read as the reverse complement.
TACACAAATATATATGTATATATATATATATATATATTCACTGAAAAAACCATAGATTTCAGCCACATTATAGTTAGGAATTAGCATTTAAAAACCTTGAAAATTCACTTAAAAAACCATAGGTTTCACACATGTTATAGTTAGCTTGACATTTCACTCATACAAAACCATTGAAATTCCCCCGTTATAATTAGTTCAGCTAACTATAACTCGCGCGCCTCCAATCCACTACTGATGGCGTCACATATTACATCACTCATGACATGGTCAGTGACATCACTCATGACATCACTGATGACATCTCAAATGACATCACTGATAAGATCACTAATGACATCATCCAGTGAATGTGTGTCTTTCTGAAAAATAAACATTTTTTATATATGTATATCTAAAGGTCGATGGAAGAATAAATGGGTAAGTAAGTGTCTAAATGGATGTTTTTTTTTTGTAAAATTGATTGTACAACTTACTTATTAAGTGTATCTTAGTGAAGACATGTATTAGCGAGTAATGTTTAAATATTTAAATATCTGTATCAGTGTCTCACTTTGTGTATACGTGGCTGCATGGGTTGGTGAGTAGCTACATGAGTGTCTAAATGAGTTATTAGTTGTTTTTTTGAGTAAGAGTACGAGTGTCTGTATGGTTCAGTGAGGGATATTACTTAGTTCATAGATGCATGAATGAGTGACTCACTGTTTGTATGTGTTTTGAAGAGAGCATGTGTGCAGGACTGTATGGGTGAATGAGTGTGTGTATGGGTGTGTTAGTGAGTCAATGACTGTCTCAATAGTGTCTTTATGAGTAAGTACATATGTTTTAAACTAGTATATGCGAGTATTGATGTATATAAGTGAGTATATATGAGAGTAAGAGATTGGAAGAGTTCCTGTATAAATAAGTATGTGTTTTATAAGGGATTGTTTAAGAGAGTAAGCATGTATACTTTTCTGTAGAAGTAAGTGTAGTGGTGTGTGTATAGCTGTATATGCAAGTAAATGGATGTTTGATATTTGCATTTGTGAGTATGTGTGTGAGTAACTCTATGGATGAGTGTCAGTGTGTAACAGGATGAATAGGTGTATGAGTACATATGATGAGTGAGTATATGTATGAGTGACTATATAGAACTGTTGGTGAATGAGTGGATGTTTATGTAGATGTTGGAATTACTGAATAGGTTGTTGTAACTGGTATTGGTAACTCCATTTTTTTTGAAAATTTTTGTTTCTATTTTTGAATGTGTGTATCAAAGGTTATATTACGGTGAGAGGAGGCCTGCCACTCTTTCACAAGGATGATGTCATCAGTGATGTCATCAGTGATGTAATTTGAGATGTCATCAGTGATGTCATGAGTGATGTCACTGACCATGTCATGAGTGATGTAATATGTGACGTCATCAGCAGTGGATTGTGGGTGCGCAAGTTATAGTTAGCTGAACTAACTATAACAAGGGAATTTCAATGGTTTTGTATGAGTGAAATGTCCAGCTAACTATAACATGTGTGAAACTTATGGTTTTTTCAGTGAATTTAAAATGTTTTGTAAATGATAATTTTTAGATGTATTAATTGTTATATTTTTTTATACTGATTTACTACATTGTTTTAAACTATTTATTTTTAGATATTTTATTTGTTAAATTAAATTACATATTTTTAATATAAATTGAAAAAAAATGTGTTTAAAAATATTGAAATTGTAATATATATATTTTTATTTTATATTTTTTTCAATTTATATATATTTTATATAGCAGGCAATGAAATCCTATGGAAGGAAATTCAAGTTAGTGGTAAGTACGGTTAAAATTACTTTTCAGGATCAGTACTGGGCTGAAAGATGCAGCACTGAGGTCTCTCCTGATAATAGGTGAGTAAATTGGAATTCGTAGTTCGGCTGATTTTAGAGGGATTTTTTAAAGTTCCAAAACTCCACACTTAGAAGAATTTCCAAGTGAAACCAGACAATAGCTTCCTATGGAAGGAAATTCAAGTTACTGTAAGTACGGTTAGAATTACTTTTCAGGATCAGTAGTGGGCTGAAAGATGCAGCACTGAGGTCTCTCCTGATAACAGGTGAGTAAATCGGAATCAGGTAAGTAGTGTTATCAGTACTTTTTCTTACTCAGTGGTGGATCCTGGATCCAGCACTGGTGCATCTCCTGTAAACAGTTGAAAGAATGCGTTCAAGTCATACAGGCGATTTTTAAGGAATATTTTTAGTTTGCGAAAATAGCCATTTAGAAACTTTTCTGGTGAAAACCAGACAATGGATTCCTATGGAAGGAAATACAAGTTACTTGTAAGTACGGTTAAAATTGCTTTTCAAGGTCATTGCTGGGCTGAAAGATGCAGCACTGGGTTCTCTCCTGATAACAGGTGAGTAGATCGGAGTTCATTGTTCGGATGATTTTAGGTGAACATTTTAAAGTTCCAAAGCTCCACACTTAGAAGAATTTCCAAGTGAAACCAGTCAATGTTAGCCTACGGAATGAAATTCAAGTTACTATTAAGTATGGTTAGAATTACTTTCGAGGATCAGTACTGGGCTCTAAGATGCAGCACTGAGGTCTCTCCTGATAACAAGTGAGTAAATCAGAATTTGTAATACATCCAGTAAGCGCCACAGAGCTGCGTAGCAGAGAGATGTAAAAAGGGGCATGGCATGCACCACCTCTCTGCAATGCAGTGCAGTGGCGCTTCCTGGAAGCACCTAGTGGACTACTTGGCCCCCATGGTCCCTCAGGTTTGAAGTTGAATTTTTTCCCCAACTTAAAATGCGCCACAGGGCGTGTTTGCACACATCACGTCAGGCCCCGTCCCCTCCCTTCACCACTGTGTAAACGCGCCCTGTCACCGTTCTAAGTTGAGAGATTAAGTCCCCTTCAATCCTAAGGATCCCTAGGGTCAAACTAGCCCACTAGGTACCTCCAGTAAGCACCACAGAGCTGCATTGCAGAGAGGTGTAAAAAGGGGCATAGCCTCTGAACACCTGTCTGCAACGCTGCTCCCTGTCTCATATTGGAGATACCTATTGGGCTATTTGGCCCTCAGGGACCCTCAGTATTGAAAGAGAAATAATTCCCCAACTTAAAACGCACCAAGGGGCGCGTTTGCACACTGATGAAGGAAGAGGGCGTGTGTCTGAGGTGACATGTCTGCAAAGACGCCCTGTGGCGCATTTTAAGTTAGAGAATTAATTCCTCTTCATTCCTGAGGTCCCCTTTGGGCCAACTAGCCCACCAGGTACCTCCAGTATGCGCCAGGGAGCTGCATTGCAGAGAGGTGTTCAGAGGCCACACTCCTTTTTACAACACTCTGCAACGCAACTCCGTGGCGCTTACTGGAGGTACCTGGTGGGCTAGTTGGCCCCTAGGGGACCTCTGGAATGAAGAGGAATTAATTTCCCAACTTAAAACGCGCCACAGGGCCTGTTTGCACACGCATCCCCTCAAGCCCCGCGCCCTACCTTCACCACTGTGCAAATGCGCCCCGTGGTGCATTCCAAGTTGGGGGATTAAGTCCCCTTGTATACTGGGGGACCCTGGGGGCCAACTAGCCCACCAGGATCCTCCAGTATGCACCAGGGGGCTGCGTTGCTGAGAGGTGTAAAAAGGGGCTTGGCCTCTTAACACGTCTCTGCAATGCAGCCCCCTGGCGCATACTGGAGGTTCCTGGTTTGCTAGTTGGCCCCCAGGGACCCCCAGTATTCAAGGGGAATTAGTTCCCCCATTGCAAATGGGCCAGGGGCTGCGTTTGCAGAGTGGTGCAATGAGGGGACGTGGCCTCCTCCCCGATCCGTTTTTTTATTTTATTTATTTTTTAAGAAGGGGGGCTGTGTAGCCCCCCTTCTTTTTCAGTTTTTTTGGCCCTTGGGACCCCATCCTCCAGGGCCTCACCCCAATTCTTAATTGTATTTTTATTTTTACGGGAAGGGGGCAGGGGGCAATATATTGCCCCCGGGATTTAGCCCCCCCGGGAGCTAATTTAAAAAAAGCAGACTTCTGGGTTTTATTTTTTCCTGCGGGATACGCGTACCGTATGCGTATCTTGCGATTAAAAAAATATATATATATGACTAGGAGGTCAGGGGGTTTCTACCCTGCCCCCTTTGTGTGTTTTGTGTGGTTTCTTTCACTGCTTTCTTGTGCCTCAGTTCTACCGAGGCACAAGATGGCTCCCAACACTTCCTGGTTTGGAGTGTTGACAGCCAATTAGCATAAAGCTTGTGCTCGGGAGGGTACGCGTATGGTACTTCGTCTATAGATATATCTATGATTTTACTTTTGATTTTCTCAGGAACTACTGAACGGATTTACACCATTTAACAAAAAGCATGATCTGTGAACCAAACTATACCTTTTTGCCAAATTTGGTGTAATTCCGTTCAGCAGTTCAGGCTGTATCCGTGTCTGAATGTCTCTATGGAAAGTTGCATGGGGAAAACACGTTTTGGGACCCCCCTTTTTTCTCAGCCCCCGCTTCACGAATCACTCCGAAACTTTCAGGGAAGGAGCGGAGGGCTCCATCTTCTTTAAGAATTTCGCAAAGATTCGTCAACCGGCGCCAAAGTTATTCCAAATAGAATGTTGCGGATTTCCTATGGAAACTAGGTCCTAACTATAACAACCTACTGGCGACCACCAGTAGGTTATATCAAGGGATTGATAGCACCAGGACCGACTCAAGAGAAAATCACGACAAGGGCTGTTGCCAATGGCAGCCTGTGACTGCACAGGGAGGTGAGCGTGATTTCTGGTCACCTCGAAGCCTGGTTTTGGCTCTATCTGGAGGCTCGGACTTAGGGGACTGGAGGGAGCCCTTAAACACGAACATTACATCATCACCAGCTGCTACACATCCCCCCCTTTCCGAGGCAATCTTAAGCACCTAAAAGGGAAGACTCGGTCTTGCTGCCGTACTTACCCTACCAGATCCATGCTGGGAACTGTAGTCTCTCATTTGATTGCAGTGTCCTTTTGCAGCAAGGTCAGCTGATACTCCACCAATTGGAGCGCCGGAGGAATATCAAAGGAGGGAGGAGGTGACGATGTGGTAACAATGGCGTCTGAGGAAGGCTGACACGCCGAAATGCATTATGCCCAGCTGTACCAGTGAAAAAAGTGTTTCCCGACCTGTTTCCCGCTGTGTCCTTGGACTTGCTTTCTAATGAAGTGGTCTTTTTGTGATATTATATATATCCGTCAACAAGAATCACCTCCAAATGAAGAGACTTGCCACGGTGGGTATTTTGACCTTTTATTCGAGGAATGGCAAGGGATCCGCTTACTTGCTGACAGTCATAATAATATAGCCAAACGCGTTTCGGGGACTCCACTCCCCTTGTTCACTGGCAACTTGCACATGACGATAAGCAGCAGCAACAACATTATGGGTTAGTTTTACTGATCTTATGTACTTCCTGCCTCAATGGGCGTCGGCACACCTGATACCTAGTTCCGCCCCAGTGGGCATGTGCACCATTGCACTCTAGTATTTGTAGTCCATAACAAAATAATTAATCCCAAGAGGGTGCCGTTGCGTCTCGTGTTAATGCCTATATTCTCCCTTGTGAGTTGCTGGCAGTCGGTATAGCAGGAATCTTGCCCATACTGAAATCCTCAAACCGGGCCCACCATTCCATACAGCAGCGCCTCGTTGTTCCGGGCGCTAAGGACACGCTGAATTAGCGATGGCGCGTCCTCGCAGCTGAGGCAGCCGCTTAACATCCGTCAACAAGAGTCACCTCCAAATGAAGACTCTTGCCACGGTGGGTATTTTGACCTTTATATATATATATATTTACTTTTATACTTTTTAAGGTTTGGAGTGCTGCATAAATTATGCAAAGAAAAAGAAGTAGAGAAACCTTGGGTAGTTCCCAGGTTTTTAGGTGGAGAGCAGCTTCTTTATATAGAGCACTCTACACAATAACCCACACTCCAAACTACTCACATCAAAGTCTGTTTTTCTAGCAGAGTGTTTAAGCATAGGAGTGCCATCCATGCCTAGCAGGAAAAGTTACAAAGTCTTTTGTAATTTGTGGAGCAAAGTCTTTAAGCATAAGATTATCTAGTGCCAAACGTAGTATTACTGCTTTGGATTGGTTAACTACCCTTGGCACCAATTCGCGACATAACAACCCACTTTGTCCATAGAGGGAGAAATAATCAGAGATCCACATGTGGTCATAACATGGGAAGAGAAAACTCGATCACCAATCACTAAGAGCAGTAAAAACACATAAGGAGAATAGAAATAGTATCCCTCCCTTATGAACAGACCCAGGAGGTGGTAACATTTCGCAAAATTTCCTTATACGCGTGCCACAAATGAAAGGGACTTGAAAGATTCAAGTATGCACAACCGATATAAACATCATAATCAATCATGGTATAGACGTCCACACAAATGTATTTGTATACAGATATTGAAGTGTGATAAATAATGAAAAACATGATGCCAAAGTAAGAATTACATCTAAGAATGTGCACGGACACCGGAACCAATAAAGTTAATCAACTTACAAAAACAAAACATGAGCCCATTAAAAACGCGCCAGAGACGCCCCTCCCCGTCCAGGGGCAGAGTCAGCACCAGCGGCAGAATCCTTAGCCGTGCGGGTAATGGCGGTTTGGCGTCTGGTGTTCTTCGTATTCTTCTCGAGACTGCGGTAAGATTGAAAACGTGCACTAAATAATGGCGTTCCGCTTTCCCCTAGCTCTGAGCTACAAGGAAGCTTGAACCCCCTACCGAGGCCAAAAACCAATTACCATTAGGTAAGAGGGCTTTTTTCAGTAAGTACCTTGAAATGCGCTACTGTTTTCAAACGGCGTAATTTGTGAAATTTCTACATATTGCGGCATGAAATGCAAAGCGAGTGGCCTCAATAGTACTTTGCCGTTATCTGTATATGCACAATATTATAAGAGATATTTAAAGTTTACCCTGATTACAAAGTCGACATCTTTCTAATTTTGGTGTTTTGAATGAAGCGTAAAATTCGTGCATAAGTCCACCTTACCAGATGCACGCATAATGAACGTTACACCTTACAACGATGAGCTCCCATAGCTTCTGATATCTTTTGATACCATGTCATTGCACACAAATCAAGAGGCGTCTTTATAGCTCTATTTCTAAGTATAATGATTGCGTGTGACCACTTCCATGCCACAACCTTAACGTAAGGTAATTTACAGGGGCACCCGCTATAACAACTTTGGGGTCCATTAAACCAGTATTTTAAACATGGTAAACAAACGCTTTCTAACCTCTCTCAGTCCTCTACCCTAAGTAGCACTTCCTCCACCCAATTCCAGACAAAATCCTAATATAGATATTAGAAAGATGAGACAGCAGCTATCTTTCGCCCCCACTGAATACAGTTCATAATACCGTAAATATACTTTATAAATGTGTATTCCATGTCTGTATGTCTTTCCCTCTCTTTTTTACAGACTAAAAGAGTGCGATTGGTCAGTGAATGCCTACAAATAGGCAATCTAAAGATACTACACAAGTTGTGTAAGTAAAAGACACATTTTGATGTTTGTTTGTCTGTTAGTCCTGACGAAAGCCCCATAGACTCAGCCGAGCCAAGGGGGGCTGAAACATGTCGACAAAACCTTTAATACACTTATAGATCAAGTAACTCGATCTATTACAAGTACCACTTATGTTTTACTTCAATAGACTCACACCATTTATTAAAATTTTTCCAGGTGTGAATCTATAATTTTTAAACTCACCTTTTTTATTCACATATTTCACTTACCCTTACCTAGTGGGGGCATCCTACAAATTTCTGGGCACTGCAATCTAGACCAGAGGAGCCTCTGGATGAGGCGGGCACCAAGCACGTACTATAGCACCCTATGATAAATGCCACAACTACAATGTGGGGCGGATGAAAGATATATACCGCAACACCGTGATACATTGAGTTTTTGAGGGTGCTATAGAGTTTTTCTATCCAAAGGTTTAGAATTGTAACAAGTGTCCATTTCTGCACCTGATAACCTACATACTTAACCTGGGGAAGTAAATGGACATTTATTCCTCCTCCCTACCTTCTTGATTATCTAGAATATTAAGCAGCGCACAGCTGCGGGAGTTCCTCTGAACTTGAGAAACACTGTTTCCACATTTCTGGAATAGAAAGAGAGGTACTATGGAAGGTAACGTTGGATTGAGTTTCGACGAAAGCGATATCGATGAAATACTGGCAGCACAGCCACTTCTACAAAATTCAGATCTCACTGAAGCACTGGCTCAAACAGATGACTGGGACACACTCTCCGAAAAGAAAAGAGACCAAATCCGCACAGCCCTTCATGGCATCATTATGACCGAATACTTACGATCTAAAACAGCTCCAAGGGGCTATGGGTTAACAACGCACCAAGAATCTTCCTACATGACCTGGCATTCCGCAGAGACTGGTCCTCCATCTCCTGGAAGTGCACCCTAGACTATCTTGTACTTATTATAAAAACTGCAAAAAGACTTTCAGAAGCATTACTACAAGAGATCCAAGCATGCGAAAACGAACTTAAGAAAGGTATCAATCCACAGGTATACAAAAAGAAATTGGATGAATTCACTAAAGAAATGGAAGAAACAAAAGAGTTCATAATGCAAAGTAAGCTGCAGAAACTGGGAAAAGACCTGAAAAAATTTAGCCAGGAAAGAATGCACCCCTATTCAAAAGAAGATTACAACATCATCGATCCGGGCTCAGATAACGAATCCGTGGGAAGGAATTCTTCCAATAACTCAGTGAGTAGCTTTGAAGACTACACCGCTAAAAGAGGCAGGAATTCCAATCGATATCAACGACCAAGAAGGGGCAATAGATGGCAAAGACCGTATTATCCAAACATGAACATACCATACTTCCAACCATATATGCCACAATATGGAGGGTGGATGGATCCTTATAACTATGGAATGCAACCAATGCCACCGATGGGAGACCAACAACAATCTGGCCAACAAAACCAACAGCAACAACAACCGCCTTTTTTAGCCAGGGGCCAAAATCAACACCGAGGAAGAAAAAGGTCTCTAGGGTGGCAAGATCAACAGCGGAACATACTGACAAGGAGTATGTCATCAGCTCAACCAACCACGAGCAAGAACAATCACTAATTGTTAACCTCGCTAATATTGAACTCTCTGAAGACCAAAAGAAAGTCCTAAACAGAGGACTAGGATTCGTACCTACACCACCTATGGATAGCTTCAAACTCAAGTGTGAGTTAGCAGAATTCTGCCGCGTCCTTAAACTAAAAGCATTCTTTACAGGGACCCCCAATCTGGCACAAGAAGGGGATACCAGATTAAGGAGAAAATCTACTTTTAATCCCCCAACAGGAAGCGTTCCACCTGAGCTTCAAACTTTTGAACAAGCCCTGCTGAAAGGTGTGGACATTATGGAAAAAAACAAGAAGACTCCATTCCAAAATCTCAGCAAAAGGGAACGTCAAGCCCTCAAGACCCTAGAAAATAATGAGGACATAGTAATAAAACCCGCTGATAAGGGGGGAGGGATTGTGATCTTAAGTAAAGAAGGCTATAACCAACAGTGCCTAGCCCTTTTGTCAGATACGAAGTTCTACAAAAAAATTGACAGAGATCCTACAGAGAGTCTTCTCAATACCATCACGATGATGATTTCTGAGGCTGAAACTAACATGTGGATAATAGGCAAAGAGGCGGATTATCTACTTGCAAAGGAACCTAAGACCCCTTAATTTTATTCACTTCCCAAAATACACAAAAATAAACTTCCACCCCCAGGACGACCTATAGTCTCAGGTATAGGATCGATCCTCGAACCACTTTCAAAATTTGCGGATGAATATCTGAAACCCCTGGTCCAGAAAACGCCCACCTATTTAAAAGACACTGGAGACTTATTAACACAGATATCTGAAAAACCATTCGATCAGAAATCAATGCTCCTAGTGGGACAAGACGTGGAGTCATTGTACACGAGCTTACCGCAGGATGACACTCTACAAATGCTTGAAGATGTCCTCTACAATGAAGATTGGAAATACCACACCCCAAGACATTTCGTTCTACAATGCTGTAAATTAGCTCTAAAAGAAAACTTTTTCGAATATGAAGGAGATTTATACTTACAAAACCATGGCACTTCCATGGGCAGTGCCTTTGCTCCTTCGGTGGCTGGACTATATGTGAGCCATGTTGAGGGCCAACACGTGCTAAATGAAACAAATCCGTACTCTTCCAGTATTTTATACTGGAAGAGATACATTGATGATATCCTCCTCATATGGGACATCAAACATGACCTGAAACTTTTCATTGACTGGCTCAATGGATGCGACCCATGGCTGAAAATCACGTACACGGCTAACAACTCAACAATTGACTTTCTGGATCTCACCATATTTGTTGAAAATAACATCTTACAAACAAGAACCTACACCAAACCAACTGCTAAAAACAGCCTACTTTCTTATAAGAGCTACCATCCCAAACCCCTGAGAGACAACCTTCCATACAGTCAGTTTTTAAGAATAAAAAGAAACTGTACTAAAGACGTTGATTATAAAAGACAGGCAAAAGAACTTAGCAAGAAGCTAAAAGCAAGAGATTACACAACCGCTACAATTCGCAAATGCAGGAAACGTGCCAATAATCAACACAGGGACTGCCATTTACAGATCCACCCAAAAGACCCTGTGCCAGATTTAGCAACTTGTGTAACAACATTCTGCCCCTCCACTTATGAGGTACAAAAATTAGTTAATAAAAACTGGAACATTCTCAACACTGGAAAATTTTCTTGGCCAAAACTACGGTTCGCAAATAAAAGAACCAGAAATTTAAGAGACACTCTGGTCCACACTCGTCCTAGAAGAAAACAACAGTCTGTAATAACAAGGGACATAACAATGACACCAATAACAGGCCATCACCCCTGCGGTAATTGCGTAGCCTGCAATTTCGCGACGACCTCAAAACAGTTACAACTAACAGATACTCTCCTATGGACGCAGAGACAACACACGAACTGCAATTCTACCCATGTCATATACATGGCGAGCTGTCCCTGCCAGAAGAAATATATAGGGATGACCTGTAGAAAAGTCAAAACAAGAATAGGAGAACACAGAAGCAATATAAGACTAAAAAAAACAACTACTAAATTATGTGCACACTTCGTAGAGACAAAACACTCTAGTGAAGATCTACGTTGAACAGTGTTGGAAATGCTCGTCGACAAAACCCAAAATGCAGAAAAAAAGCTATACGAAAAAGAACAAAGATGGGTGAATCGCCTTAAAACCCATATCTGGGGTCTCAATGATAACATCCCTTGGCACCAATTCGCGACATAACAACCCACTTTGTCCATAGAGGGAGAAATAATCAGAGATCCACATGTGGTCATAACATGGGAAGAGAAAACTCAATCAACAATCACTAAGAGCAGTAAAAACACATAAGGAGAATAGAAATAGTATCCCTCCCTTATGAACAGACCCAGGAGGTGGTAAAATTTCGCAAACTTTCCTTATAAGCGTGCCGCAAATACAAGGGACTTGAAAGATTCAAGTATGCACAACCGATATAAACATCATAATCAATCATGGTATAGACGTCCACACAAACGTATTCGTATACAGATATTGAAGTGTGATAAATAATGAAAAACATGATGCCAAAGTAAGAATTACATCTAAGAATGTGCACGGACACCGGAACCAATAAAGTTTATCAACTTACAAAAACAAAACATGAGCCCTTTAAAAACGCGCCAGAGACGCCCCTCCCCGTCCAGGGGCAGAGTCAGCACAAGCGGCAGAATCCTTAGCCATGCGGGTAATGGCGGTTTGGCGTCTGGTGTTCTTCCTATTCTTCTCGAGACTGCGGTAAGATTGAAAACGTGCATTAAATAATGGCGTTCCGCTTTCCCCTAGCTCTGAGCTACAAGGAAGCTTGAACCCCCTGACGAGGCCAAAAACCAATTACCATTAGGTAAGAGGGCTTTTTCAGTAAGTACCTTGAAATGCGCTACTGTTTGCAAACGGCGTAATTTGTGAAATTTCTACATATTGCGGCATTAAATGCAAAGCGAGTGGCCTCAATAGTACTTTGCCGTTATCTGTATATGCACAATATTATAAGAGATATTTAAAGTTTACCCTGATTACAAAGTCGACATCTTTCTAATTTTGGTGTTTTGAATGAAGCGTAAAATTCGTGCATAAGTCCACCTTACCAGATGCACGCATAATGAACGTTACACCTTACAAGATGAGCTCCCATAGCTTCTGATATCTTTTGATACCATGTCATTGCACACAAATCAAGAGGCGTCTTTATAGCTCTATTTCTAAGTATAATGATTGCGTGTGACCACTTCCATGCCACAACCTTAACGTAAGGTAATTTACAGGGGCACCCGCTATAACAACTTTGGGGTCCATTAAACCAGTATTTTAAACATGATAAACAAACGCTTTCTAACCTCTCTCATTCCTCTACCCTAAGTAGCACTTCCTCCACCCAATTCCGGACAAAATCCTAATATAGATATTAGAAAGATGAGACAGCAGCTATCTTTCGCCCCCCACTGAATACAGTTCATAATACCGTATATATAATTTATTAATGTGTATTCCATGTCTGTATGTCTTTCCCTCTCTTTTTTACAGACTAAAAGAGTGCGATTGGTCAGTGAATGCCTACAAATAGGCAATCTAAAGATACTACACAAGTTGTGTAAGTAAAAGACACATTTTGATGTTTGTTTGTCTGTTAGTCCTGACGAAAGCCCCATAGACTCAGCCGAGCCAAGGGGGGCTGAAACATGTCGACAAAACCTTTAATACACTTATAGATCAAGTAACTCGATCTATTACAAGTACCACTTATGTTTTACTTCAATAGACTCACACCATTTATTAAAAATATTTCCAGGTGTGAATCTATAATTTTTAAACTCACCTTTTTTATTCACATATTTCACTTACCCTTACCTAGTGGGGGCATCCTACAAATTTCTGGGCACTGCAATCTAGACCAGAGGAGCCTCTGGATGAGGCGGGCACCAAGCACGTACTATAGCACCCTATGATAAATGCCACAACTACAATGTGGGGCGGATGAAAGATATATACCGCAACACCGTGATACATTGAGTTTTTGAGGGTGCTATAGAGTTTTTCTATCCAAAGGTTTAGAATTGTAACAAGTGTCCATTTCTGCACCTGATAACCTACATACCTAACCTGGGGAAGTAAATGGACATTTATTCCTCCTCCCTACCTTCTTGATTATCTTGTTTATTTTTAAGTCATGATATATATGATACTTTTGGAAAATGTCAATAAATGAGTACAGCAATAGGTGGTGCCTTCCAACTGATATATGAAGCATTGTTTGCTCTTTTATCCTTCTACCACACAATCGACTCTTAGGGGTCCATTAGGATGGCAGGCGGATTGCCCCTGCCAGGCTGGCGGTAGCCACCGCCAGCCTGGCGGGGGCAATCCGCCCGCCACCCTTCCCTGTATTCCCCCCCGCCATATTAGAATGGCAGGGGGGACCACGGTGGAGCAAAACACCGCCCGCCACTTTTATTAATATGGTGGCGGTGTCTATGAGACACCGCCAGCCATATTACAATGGCAAGAGTGCTATGCCTTTCCGTGACGGCAATGTCGCCACGGAAAGGCAGGCGGTCTACACTCTGGGTACCCCCCTTCATTTTCATTTCCAAAGCGGCAGGCACCGCGCGGTGCCTGCCGCTTTGGAAATGAAAATGCTGTGATGTATTGTCACATTGTGGCGGGCGGTGCAGAGAGCACCGCCCGCCACAATGCTGAGAATACAGGATGTGCCTGCCACTGTGGCGGGCACATCCTAATGGCACCCCCCGGACCCCCGCCCTTAAGTCGGGCGGTCCCGTTTTCCGATAGGGTGGCGGGCGGCAAAGCCCGCCCGCCATCCTAATGAGGCCCTTAATGTGGAATCTGGCTTGGAGTCAGCACCCTGATTTGTGTAAATAGCCATCCCAAGTATCTTCACAATAATTAAGAAAAGGGAGATTTTTCCTCCATTGTCAATTAATAATTCATAATGTTTAGTGACTTCTTATGTAGTGACAAAGACTACGGCTGGTAGTTTGGGGATTTCAAATGTAACTTGACTGTTTTAAAAATAGGAGAGGCACACTGTATATAATAAACAATGCTCAATTTGTCCCAAAAGAGGTTTAAAATTACATATATAGATTCTAATACAGTTGTTCATACTCACAAATACAAGCATACTTGTTTGTAGTCAAAAATAATATTCTTTTTTCCTTTCTTGCAATATAAAGACACAGCCATAGTGTGAATAGCGAGCACAGCCCACACATTTCACCCCAAAGAAATAGGGTTTACTTCAGGGCTGATAAAAACATGCAAAACTAAACTAAGAAACATTAAAATCTTATTCATCGTGATTGTGGAAAAAAAGGAAAGACATAGCACACAAACATTTAAAAAAATGCCTTGCCAAAAATATAATACTGACTTAGTATGTTGATTCACAATGAATAACGCCTTTTCAGATCAAAAACCATACCAAGGCGGGGTCCTAATTGAAAGCAAGACATGCACCAGGTACAAACCAATTCGTAAAAAGTCGATTTCCCAATATAAAGTTGATTTGTAGCTCTCTTAGGCATCCTTCGTCTACAGTATAGTGAACATGTGTATACATCAATCATCTTTATTTTCTAAGTTCATCCAATATGTAATCCTAACATGTACAAAAGTTGTCAGCAATCATAATGCATATAATGGCCCAGAACAATAAAACAATAATGCATTTCTATTTACCAGTTCTCCTCAGATCAATGTCAAACATTTTAAATGATAAGAGTATAGCGTATTCATTAGAATTTGAGATAAATGTCAAATTTAGTAAACAATCAACATAAACTTTACAGACCAAATGATTATAGTCAATATAGATAAATAATAAAAGCTTATATACATTGTCAATAATATTTGTCTTACCAAGTTATTAGTATCCAAAAAGATACTTCATAAATTCAAAATGAATCCAATCTTGAACACTACTGGCTAGAGTCATTAAAATTGTTTGTCAGTAACCTACAAATAAAAATAGTGCTAATAAATTCTTTTTATTTCAGCAGTCATACTATAAGTTGTAGAACTACATATTTTACTTATTTTGTATAGAAGAGTTTAATGTAAAATGCATTAATATCAGAGTAAAAAGGTATGGATTTTAAGATGATACACAAATATGTAACATTTTACTCTGATATTAATGCATTTTACATTTAATCTTCCTATACATTGCGTTTTGATAAAAACTATTTTGACAATGTATTCTTGGACTCTGTGGTATAGGTGTATGTATATGTATTCTGTATGTGATCTTCCAGTAGTGGCAGGTGTGAAGCTAAAGGGTCTGTGATAACATATGAAGGTTCCTGCATAGAACACTGTGGAGACATAGAGAGAAGAAGCTGGGGACTGGGCGTGTCTTCTAGGCTCAGTGATTATGTAACTTATAAGATTTCTCATTACCAATAAATTGTATATTGGATCAAATTCTTGTGGCTATGAGTGATCTTCACTTCAGACTCCTTATGAAACAATAGGTAAAACTGTTGCCTGCCTCTCTGCTCTAATTCTGCAAGACATTTTCTTTAGTCTATTAGTTGGGTTGGTATTCTGTGAGAATACTCTTTTGATTATGTTTCCAGGAAGAGCTGTTTAGCTCTTAGAGGCATCTTCATGGTCTTGAAGAATATTACGTACTTCAATCTATAACATTTACTATTTTATTGCTACATGTGTTGGCCCTCCCATAACAAATTGATATATAATATTTTGCACAGCCCAGTAAACATGTTTGTTTGTGTTGCTCTCTTTCCTGTAAGTGAATCCCGAAAAATTTAAAAAGCGGTTCCCTTTCTGTGAAGTGATGATGATGGACTAAGAAGACAATTTTCGATCTACAGGTGATTTAAATAAATATAATTTTTTTTATTGGGACAGGTTTTTTTTTATAGGTTAAGGTACACCTAAATTATAATATTGTTTTACATTTAATTACCTGCTGCATGTTTGACCATATGAAGTTTCTAAATTAACTGTTTTCAGCAGCACGCATATAGGCTATTGCAGTAGTGGAGTCTCGACGTAATGAGGGCAAAGGTATGGTTTTCCTGGCAGTGAAGGGAAGGAATTGAAAAAGAAAAAGTGAGAGATTTAGTCATATTAAAACACTTCCCGGCTATCGCTTCGCTTGAGGTTGAAAAGATAGTTTGATGCAGAACAAAAGTTACTTCTTGTTACTTTTGTTCTGTTTTTAGCTTTGAAACCATAATTTACAGATGTACTTTTCCTTATTAATTTACTGACATGTTTTTCAGTAGCGCTTTGAAAATGGGAGTAATAGAAAGAAAAAATATATATTTAAAGTAAGAAATAGTTTTTTTTAAAGTAAGTGTTTACATTTAGTTAACTATTGTTTGACTTTTTTTTTTTTTTTAAAAGACCTTTATTGTCTAAACCAAACACAATACACAGCTTGTGGCCAACAACCCCGGGGCAGGCCGCCATCAAATTGTCAGATACGTCGTTCAATTTTAGTTTTTTACACAGCCTTTCAGCCGCCATCCCTGGGGCGCGGCGGCAGGTCACTTTCACCCCTGTGGGTTTGACTACCGCTCAATTCGAATTTTAAAGGTCCATTTTCTCTTAAAACATTGAACACTTAACCAACTAGTAGTTACAACTTTCGGTCCCTTATGTTCCTGGCTTTGTGTATTGTACCCCCATGTGGTCCTGAACAGGCTCCCCCGTGCCAGCGTGTGCTTGCCCAATGTCTGTGGTCCACTCTGACCCACCCTCCGCGTGTATTGTCCTCCCCCATGCCTCCGCTGCCATATGTCCCCCCCCACTCCTCCCAGCTGCGTGTGTATCCTCCCTCCTGTGGAATGTGGCCTGACTCCCCTCCCCTTACTCTAATGGGTCATCCTCTCCTTCCTCATCGGATGTCAGTGATTCCTCCTCCTCCAGTGGTTCACACAGGTCCCCCTAAATGCATTCCACGGGAGCCATATCTTGTTCCACTTACGCGGGCACGCTCTAAGTGTATATATTGTTCTTTCCACTAACATGACCCTGTCCATGGTCACGCACCACTGTGATAGCGTCGGGGTGGTATCCGCCCCCCACTTCTGTGCTATGTCCCTTTTGGCGATCACCATACCCAATGTGGCCCATTGCCGCCCGTGTCTGGTGAGGTCTGTGGGTTCCCATAAGTTGAGTAGGCATCTCCGAGGGTCCGGAGTCAGGGACACCTCCAAGGTCTGTGAAATGGTCCTCATGACCTGTCTCCAAAACTCCTGAATGCGGGGGCATTCCCATAAAGTGTGGAACAGTGTCCCTTCCTCCCCGCAACCGCGCAGGCAGTACGGGGTTTGTGTTCTGCAGATTGCGTAGAGCAACGTACGTGTATAGTACACCCTGTGTAAAATTTTGAGTTGCACAAGGCGAAATCTCGCTGATATGCCCACCTCCCTGGGTGCCGCCAACGCCTCATTCCATTCCGACTCGTCCATGTCCCCTACCTCCTCCACCCATTTGGCTTTTAGCGCTATGGTCGGGTCTGTCAGGTTATTGACTAGTTTGCGGTAAGTGAGGGAGGTTGCTCGCTCCTGCATGAAGTCCGTAAGCAGCCTGTCCTCCAAGGGTGATGCTTCCGGGAGTGTCGTACCGCCGGGAATGGCAGTTAGTAAAGCATGTCTCACCTGTATATACCGATACTGCTCCGTTGGCCCCATCTCATACTGCTGTCGCAATCGGTCGAAGGGGATCACAGTACCCCCCTCCCATAAATCTCCCACTGATGATATACCTATGTTGTCCCATGCTGCAAAGCCCTTACTACTCCTCAGATTACCCAGTGCCCTCGCGTCCCACAAAGGGGTCAGTCTTGTGATCTTCCCTTTCCATCCCAGTTTCGCCTGTGCCCTATGCCACAGCGAGCTTCGTGGGCCCGATAAGTGTACGCGCCTTACGCAGGTCATAAAGTGGGGCCAGGATGGTGCTGGTGCCCAGCTGTAGTCTGTCCGCCCGGTATGCCGGGTCGTCCTGGGGCGCGTGCAGCCACTGGTTGATGGATTTCAATTGGGCGGCCCAATAATAGAGCTGCAGGTTTGGTAGCGCTATCCCTCCATCATTCCACCCCCTATGTAGTTTGGCCTGAGCTATCCTTGCCGGGTGGTTACTCCACATTAGACCAGCAACCACCGCGGCCACCCTCCTGAAATACCTGTCGTGGACCGGGTATGGGGTATTCTCCAGAATGTACAGGAACCGAGGCAGCGACATCATCTTGTAGAGCGCCGCTCTACCCAGCAGTGTCAGCGGTAGGGCCGCCCAGAATTTAACATCC
This sequence comes from Lissotriton helveticus, assembly GCF_964261635.1. Taxonomy (NCBI): domain Eukaryota; kingdom Metazoa; phylum Chordata; class Amphibia; order Caudata; family Salamandridae; genus Lissotriton; species Lissotriton helveticus. The sequence goes on along the minus strand of NC_136059.1, from coordinate 934,857,149 downwards.
TGTTTGAGGCGTTCAAGGGGTGGCGATAGATTCTTACGGAAGAATTCCGCAGGATCTCTCGTAACATGGACCCCCAGGTATCTGAACGAGGATCCCGCCATTTTGAGAGGGCACATGTCTCCCATATCGGGGGACGGGCCCTGTAGTACATACAGCTCCGACTTGTTCCAGTTCAGAGTATACCCTGACACCTTCCCCTGCTCGTCACAAATTTTCAGTAATGCCGGTACTCCCCTTTCTGGTTCCGATAAATACACCAGCATGTCGTCTGCGTACAGTGACAGTCTGTCTTCCCAACCCTCAGTCCAAACAATCCCCCTTAGCAATGGGGTGGATCGTATCAGGGTCGCTAGGGGTTCCAATGCTATTGCAAAAAGCAACGGCGAGAGCGGGCAGCCTTGACGAGTGCCACGTCCTAATCGGAACATCCGGGAGATATGGCCGTTGGCGATCACGTGCGCCAATGGCTCGGTATACAGCAGACGAATCCAGGCCACGAATTTCGAGCCGAACCCCATACGTCCCAGGACCTCAAACAGATACTCCCACTCCACCATATCGAATGCCATTTTAGCGTCCAGTGCCAGGATCACCGCCTTTTCTGTCAGCGTGTCGGCCTTCGCCAGTATGTTATGTACCCTACGTAGGTTGAGAGCGGTGTTTCTGTGGGGCATAAAGCCTTACTGGTCTGGGTGTATTAGGCGGGGCAGGACGGCCATCAACCGAGTGGCGAGGAGTTTGGCCAATATCTTAAGCTCAGCGTTAAGCAGGGAGATGGGGCGGTACGACCCACACTCCTCCGGTACTTTACCGGGCTTGGGGATTGCGATTATGGCCGCCACCCTCTGATCTTCCGGAAGCAAGGCCCGTTCCAGGCTGTCATGGTACATAGCCAGCAGGGGTCCACTAAGCCCATCCGCTGCTGACTGGAACCACTCTATCGGGACTCCATTAGGCCCTGTTGCCTTCCCCGGCCGGACTGCGTGAATCGCCCTTTGGACCTCCTCCATCGTGATAGCCGCTTCTAGTTCCGCCCCCTCCTCCGGGGAGAGCGCGGGTATGGGGATAGTCTCCAGTGCTGCCCTTGCCATAGCTGTTGTCACTGCACCTGCTGGCGTGTACACCCCTTCAAAGTAGTCAGCTAGTGTCTCGACTATTTCCTCAGGGCACGTGCATAATCGCCCTTGTTTATCGCGAATGCGCTGTATTCCTCTGGCACTGCCTCCCCTCTTGTCTAGCCATGCCAACATTCTCCCCGCCTTGTCCCCTATGTCGTATATTCTATGGGCCGTGTCTGTGATCTGTGATAACGTCTGCAGTCTAATATGTTCCCTAAGCTTTTGTTGTGTAGTGTAGTTCCTATCATCCCAATAGGCTCTGCACATTGGAATAATACCTACAGCAGTAAAGGCCTAGACCAGACGTTAACTAGGTCTACTACTGTCGATACTAGACTTAAAGTTTTGGGTTTGCCAGCTTAGCTCAGAGTTCACTAGAAACTTTCTCGAATGTTCAAGGAGGACTTAACTTCCCTGATTAGACAAGAAGGGATTTAGTTTCTGACAACCATAGAACATGACAACTTTGCTCTCCCCTAATCAAGAGTATATCTCGAGAGTCGTGTGAACAAAAGGCAATTTATTTTACTCAGTCAGTACGTGCATTCTTAGTCTCATCAGAATGTAGAGAAAAGGAAGAGACGGGCGTGTTCAATAAAAAGGTGTTATTTATTGATCAGTCTCTTTTCTCATACAAGAGAAATGGATCGATATTATTGCAATACTTATAGTTAAGTAAAGTGCATACATTAAAAGCAATAGTATAAAGTAATACTGTAAAAACATTGATATGGTTTCTAAGCCATAAGATGTTTTAAAATGAATAAAATATATTACATACACATATACATTTGACTAAACGTACTCAACTGGTGTTTCTAAATACGCCTACCCCGTGTACCTGACCTAAGCCTAATACGTGGGTGGGAATAGAAAGTTACAGTTTAAGTTAAGTTTGTTTTTGCCAAGTGAATAACTAAAGAATTCTCTGTGAGGGGTTATTCAGTTCTGTACCTGGAAGTTAGGAGGAATGAGGAATGGTATCTCTCTCTCTGGTCTCGATATTCCAGGCTGCCTGCGAGGGCTACCCAGAAACGCCGGGGCTGGATTTCTCGGCAGGAGAAAGCAGCGCGTCTCTCAGCGCGTCAGGAAGGCGGGGCTGCTGCCAGCGGGGTCTGCTCTGCTCTTGGCTTCGGCAAGTATGGCTGCTCCGTCTCGTCACCACGCGTGTGTTTTCATAGGGCAAGATCGGTAATATTTATACCTTTAAGGTGCCGAGATTGACGTAAGGATGGACATAGATACGTCAATAAGGATGTCATACGACTTGCTCGTTAGCACATTCTTTTACTGAAGTTCTCGGTGAAATCAAAACAATGGCCGCAGGGTTTTGCCCAGGTTGTCATAGGTTTGATTTGTTATGAGAACTCCGTATGCCTTATCAGGGGCTGGAGGAATATCGCTTGTCTAATTAGATCGCAAGCGTTATGACCTAATCAGATAACACGTTCCTGTGCCGTAGTGTGACTGCGTCAGATAACGGTATCTGCATCATGGGGACTTTCTGCCTCATGGGCTGACTGCTAGTTAACTTGTTAGTTTGCTAACCAGAATAGGGTCAGGAATAGGGGGATCGATTCAGAACCTATAGGAATACATGACACCCACTCCACGCTAACTATGGACATATTTACTAATCTAGGCATAGTATAACATAGTACAACATACTATAGAGTATAGTGTATACCTTACCACCCCAAAATACATAAATGCATTTTGAAATTTTCAAATATACGGAAAAATTGCAGACATGTGTATTGTATGCACTCAAGCTGTAGAATAAAGCTAAAGTAATCATGCATTTGTATACATTATTGCTTATTTGGTATATGAGAATTACACATGAAATGGTTTCTTAAATACAGAAAAAAAGTTCGAGACCATTCCATCACAGAATAAAATATTTATGAACATACCAGCGGGCAGCTAATGTCTATAAGCTATCTAAATTTTAGAAACCTTAGTTCTCTAAGAATAGTTCTTACTTTAAGCAGAAGATAGTGTCCCGAAAAATATGCAAAAATATTTTGGGGCTGCTGAAAAATTGCTGTCCGTGAACTGGAGGGAAAATCTGTTCATGTGACTTTATTTTTAAAGTTGAAGGCCAAATTCAGGGAACTCCGTGTGCGAGCTTGCTCAAAAGTCTATTTCTGCTCTGGAGAGAACATCATATCATTTAGGCTTTCGAAAAAACTGTCAACAGCTTCCTGGGAAAGTTCCACTAACTCGGAAATAGGTGTAATCATGCATTCATGCGCATGATTGTCTCTATTGACATTCTGATTCGCATTGCTGACAGAAGGTCGTACCTGTTCGATGCTGCTTTCATCTTGAACTTCACTACCCATCAATCGTAGTGGTGAAGCTTCCACGAATGCCGTCATCAGGATTGGTAGCCTTTGAGGGCAGCACAAAGCATGAACCTTGATCGGGCTCAACAATGTTTCTGCATCCATCGGCGCATCCGATTGTAGCGTCAGACAGGTGTCTAACACGCATTCTTCTCCGCATAGCAGACACCTTAATACAGGTAAAACACATCTTTGCCACATTGGTCGAAATGATAGAAACCAAGTCATGTTCAGGTCTCTAAGCCGGGAGAGTCCCAGGATTTTTGATATCCGGTCCCGGTATCCAATGGCTAGGATTGTTTCTTCCCTTGTCGCAAAAGTTTTGTCTGTGACATGGGTTGCCATAACGAAAAATAAGGACTAAGAATAGGATTCCTGCAATTAGTCCCAAGATCAGGGGAAGTCCGCCAAAAATCGAATGGACGAAATCTGGAAAAATACCCAGTATGGCTTTGAATGGTGTTAATGCCATCGAAAATACTGTCTTAAATACCTTTGAGACCCCATTGGTATCAGAAATATTTAAGATTTCATTCAGGATTTCCGCGAAATGTACGGGGAATTAGTTGATAATAATGTATGTATCTCTGCAGTCGTCCTTGCGACTTGTAGATCATACGTTTCTTTTGATGACGAGAGCCTGGTAGGCGTCTGAAGAAGCACTGTTTTCATTCTGCTTAAAGTATCTATTCTAATAGAAGTAATTTTCAAATCGGGCCATGCCCTTGCCTCCCTGTCTGGAAAGGAGCTGGGGAACAATGAGCGTCCACGGCACTTGACCTTCGCAGTCGTAGTTACTAGATAAGGAGTCCCGGGCATAAGACTACAACATCTGCGGTCTACAATTAGAATGTAACTCCCATTAAAGAGTCTTTGAAAGAATGGTTCTACTTCTGTTGCAGGTGCGCCTTGCTGGTGACATGAAAGGTTGTATGAATTCCCTTCACAGGCTCCATGCAAACTAATTCCGTTACACAGAAGTGTGCCACTTAGTGACATCGCACAATTGTTGCCACTAAGAAACACTTTCTGTCCTTTATTACTGACACATGCATGTGAATAGGGCAGGTTCCATGTTGTTTTAAGGTACCCCTTTCCCAATTTCTCGTACATGCCAGCCTGTATATATTTTTGGCAGTATTGAAACCTGAAGGTTGAGATTGGAATATTTATTATCCCATGTATTATCCATTCACTGACAGGTCGTTCTGACATTGTCACTGGTAATCTTTCTAGTTTTTCAATGCTCAAGATTGTATAATCAGCACCCTTTTGTGCCATACTGATTTGTCTATCAGTAAGGTTAAAAATTTGGAATAGTGACGTTGTGTTGATTAAACGCCAAGGCACATAGCCTGAACGCAGATTTTGTAACGTCCAGCCAAGCTGTACAATAGAGCGCAATTGTGACTGACCGTGTTGTAATAACAGTAAGTCTTGCGATAATATATCGATTGCTGAAGACACAATGCTGTCCAAAGAAAAAATTCTGGAGGACAGAGTCATTAACCCATTGTCCACTACAGAAAGTGATTTTTCCAAATTAATACGGTCAATTTCCCGTATTCTCTCTGCTGTTTCAATTTGAGTAACCTTCCAGGCCTCATTGTATGCTGCATATACAGAGGCTGCTATGAAACGCTTTTGACGCTGTTTGCGTGGTCCCATAGTGAAATCACGCAAGTCAGCACCATCAGTAAGTAAAGTTAGGTGTTGCTTAATTTCTGCCAGTGTGGAAGTTTGTAGCCATTGAAGGCATAATTTGCCCACACTGTAGGTGGTTATTATCCCTGGGTGATGTCTTTGAGGATATCTAGGGTCTGGCCTGGTCATTTTGAACCCCTGTGTTTTGTTCAGGAATCTGTCTTGACAGTTATTAGTATCTGTGGGCCAGATCAACCACTGTTTCCAATCAGGATGTGTTCTGTTTTGGTTTAATATATGGTTTACGTCTATCTCTTCATCTGTAGAAGTGTTGCTAAACATTGCTGGCTTTGGAATAGACGGTTTATTTAAATCTTTGATTTTGGCTAGGCCAAGACAGGTGGTTTGTTGAACAGTGTCATTTAAAAATATCATTTGTTCTGGGATCATGCAGGCTCTAAACAAAGCTTCCATACCCTGTACTTGCCATTCTTATGTACCCCAAACACTTTTCAATTCAACATTTTTGTCCCAATAATCAAATCCAAAAGTAGTCATTTGTTCAAAAAATTAGTCTGAATAAATCAATTTTGTGTTGTTTATCATGGTCTTGGTCCCTGTTTTGTTTGACAATTTAAAATAAAATGTTTCAGCATTACTTATGTTAAAACCTGAAAAGTATGAATATTTGTCGTAAACGGTTCTTGAGCTCCCTTTTGGAGGTGTTGCACAATGTTCCCATTGATTATAATTTAAAACATTTCTTGGTTGTGCAGATTTATGTAGAAAATGGTTACCATAGTGGTTATAGCAATACATACTATCATAATTTGTAGAACCCTGCAAATAATCATGTTTGGTAAATTTAGCAGACATTACTAAGTCAGACATCATATTATTAATGCTTTCGAAGTCCCAATCATCAGCAAATGAGCTTGGTTTTGCAAAGTCACTCAATGAGATCTTAATTTGGTGTGGATATTTCAGGATTTCGACCGGACCATAAATTTCATAGTCAGTGTTGTCCCAGGCTACCCCACCAGGTATCGGATTGGCTGTGAAGTTGGCTGAAGAAAGTTCTCTTTTCTCGACGTGTGAAGATGTGTGTGGTTTGAGGATCAAGTTGATTTTCTGACTTGCTGTGTCCATTTTAGCATATTTTCCCTCAATGAAGCGTCCCAAAGTAAGTACCATGATGAGCCAAAGTATGAGGATAAATGCACCAAAACCCACCCAAAATTCAATCCATGGAGAAATCAGATATGTTTCTTTCAGTTGTTTCAAAAGTTCTTTAGCTTTATCTTTAAAGGTTTTTGATGATGGCTGTGTCTTTGATTCACTGAAGCCTTCAGAGGAATCATCGAAGTTTATGAAGTTGGCCGGATGCAGTTCTGTCAATTGTTCCAATTGGTTCAGGATTTCTGTTTCTTGCATTTTCACTTGGTACTTCATTATAGATTGGTGTGTCTCTGCTAAATGTTTTTATTTGGGTTTTCAGAGGTCTGAGTTCTATTGCATTGTTGCATAGTCCTTGTTGTTCTTCTGTAGGCGTTTCGAATGTGATGAGCCTCTTCGTTAGGACCTCTGTACTGGTAGCAAACCTTGGTGTTCTGCTACTTATTGGGAGTCCACTTGGCCTACTGTTTGTTATCGGCCACATGATTGTGGTTTTACCAGGTCGATGGATACAACTCGGTTCTCCTTTTTACCAGCAAGTGGCGGTAGTACAACTGATCTTGTCCCGTTGACAGACAAGACAGGAACTGCTTTGCTGTAAGAAGGCCCAAATTCCTTCTTTACCGCGATCTTCTCCCTGACTAGATCCCCGACTTTTGGAATCCAGACAGGTCTTGCTGGGACAGGTGGTGGTTCTTCAGTGGTTGTTGGCTGTTGTTTCAACTTTATGTTGCTCAGGTCTTTTCTTGTTTTGTTTAAGTCCTGCAAAATAGCCAAACGGTCTTTGATATCAAAGCTTTTTTCTTTCACCACTGAAGTCTGACTATCAATGTCAGAGATCATCATCCTAGTTCCAAATAATAATTCGTACGCACTGAATCCCTTCAGAGAATTTCTTGGCAAGTTATTGAGACTACGTTGGACACTTATTAGATGTTTGACCCACCCAGCTCCCGAACCTAATACCTTCGCCGTTATAGATTGCTTTATGTCACGGTTTTTTCTTTCAACAATTCCGTTCCCCTCAGGGTGAAATGGACAAGAGTACCGCAATTGCACGCCCATGCTGACCATGGCCTCCTTATAAGCCCGAGAGCTAAAAGCAGGACCGTGGTCTGAATGCAGCATGCCAATTGCGTATGTGCCGATAAAGACTCGCAAATCTTTTATAACAGTTCTGGCGTCAGCCGTTCGCTGGGGCCACATCCATATGAATCTCGTGCATGAATCCACTGCGACCAGGATATATTTATAGTTACCATCCCTTTGTAAGGGACCACAGTGGTCTAGGTAAACACAGGCTAATGGTTTATCCGAGATTAGAAGGGGCGTCTGAGATGGACGTCTCACAGTTGATACTTTCATTTTTTGACATATCTCACATTCTAGAACATAGTTCCTTGTTTGTCTTCTCATTTGTGGCCACCAGTATCTCTGTTTTAATAATGATACTATGGCTGAGACGCCAGCATGGATAGAAGCAAGCCCTTCGTGTGCCGCTATTATTAGTCCTAACCTATGTTCCATGTTTGGAATTGCCCTATCCCCCACTCCAGGGATTCGAGCAAAAGGAACATTGTTTGCATCAGTTGTGTATGAGTATTTTACTGGAAAGCCTTTCGGGAGTGTTTCTATCGAATCCTTTTCTGAAGCGCTAACAGCTTGTAATATTTCGCTGTCTATTTTTGTTTTTGACCGGGTGATGGCAGCTACGGAAGCCGTTTGCACAGCTGCCTTCGCGGCCTCATCAGCCAATGAATTCCCTGCAACGTGAACGCCATCACGTTGATGACTCAGCGTATGGATCACGTGAGTCTTTGGTAGTTCTTTTTGTAAAAGAACTACTTGTTCCCAGAGCATTTTATGCTTGATTGTGCCACCTTTCGCATCCTTGAAACCATTCTGAAGCCAGATCTGCAAGTATTCATTGTAAGACTGAACGCAATAATACGAATCGCACACTATGAGTGTGGGGAATTCTCGATCGGTATTTTCAAGCGCCATCTTGAACGCCAGTAGTTCAGCTCGCTGAGCTGTACAGTCTCCTAAAGATTGTGTTTTAGTGATTGCTGGTTTAAATTTTCCTTCGTGCCAGCGACCTTTAAAGATCGCGCACGCAGCACTGTAAGCTTGCTTACCCCCCACTGCGGGTTGTGCTGATCCGTCTGTATATATTATACAGCCGTAGTGGTCTAGAGGCAGAATTTCGGGCGGCGAAGGACATTCAAATTCATATTGGAGAAATTCTTGTGTTTTTAAGTAAGGATCAAATTCGTACGCCACGTCTGTTGCAGCAAGAGAATTAGCCCATTGTATCCATCTCGGATGGAGTGCTTTAGCATTTGGAATGCTTGCCTTTGTTACCGCCTCTAGGGCTGGTATTGGTGTCACGATTATTATTCGTTTACCTTGTGCCAGGGCTCGTTCTTTTGCTATAGCTGTCTGTGTTGCCGAAAGAATTTTTTCCGTTGGGCTAAATTTCATTTCAGCCTTAGTGTACAAGTGTGATTTGAATGCAATTGGTACCTTTTCTCCCTCATTAAAGGTCAGGTATGTGAATCCGCATCTCCCTGGGATGACTCGAATCACAAGATTGCGTGTGTTATCACGTGTTTCTAATTTTGTTTTAATTAGCATGTCTGTTTGTAAGGATCTCAAAATTTCTGTGTGTATTTGAGTCCAATTGGATCTTTTAAAATCTGGTTTTATTAGATCATAAAGGGGTTTGACCCTTTCTGCGTAATTTGCAATGTATGTTCTTCCGCAATTTAGGAAGCCTAGAATCGACTGTAAGTTTTTTAGTGTTCTAGGTGCTTGGAGTACGGCACATTTCTCTAGGAAATTGTCAGCCAGGCTTTTGCCTTCACTTGATAATTCATATCCTAAGAACAGGACTGTCAGATGGGCAATTCTGGATTTTTTAAAGTTGAATTTGTAACCCTCTGCAGCGAACCCAAGTATTATGGTGTTCACTCTTTTCAAGTGAGTCTCCAAGTCATCATCTGTTAAGTAAATGTCATCGATAAGATAATGCTTCATCATCATATAGTTGTAGTAATTCTGTTACTCTCGCTGAGAATACCCCCGGGCTGTTCTTGTACCCCTGGGCTAACCGACAGAATTGTTTTTGAGTGCCATTTATTGAGAACGCAGTTAAATATCTGCTCTCTGATGCTGCATTTTGACAAAAGAATCCATTAGAAATGTCTAATGTTGTTTTGTATTTTTTGCGCACTATGTTATTCATTAGTGCAGCACTGTGTGAGTTTTGCACTGCAAAAGTTTTGCAACATGTGTTAAGGTGTCGGTAATCCAAAACTAGACGATATGAATTGTCTGGTTTGGAGACCGGAAACAAAGGGTTGTTCATTTGTGAGGTGCAAGTTTCAATCACCCCCTGGTATTCTAGCTGATCTAGTATTTCATTTACCTGTTTTTTAGCTTCTTGCTTAATTGGGTACTGCCTTTGTGCAGTTGGTTGTGATTTTAACTGGATTTTGTGAGGAGGAGAGTCCTCATCCCATCCCACGTGATTTTTATATAAAGCAGGAGCTAGAGCCACTGCCCACTTTCTAGCAAGTGTGTATTTTTTATGAATTGGAATTTGATTTGAGAAGGCAGGCATAATTATTTCTTCGCCATGAGGGCACTCCCTGACAAACTCTGGTGGCCAGTCTTTTTCAGCTAGAAGGATGTCATAGCCCTTGGAGAGATTATCCCAAAATAGTCCCCTTATTTTTCTAGTCTTATCACCCTCTATACGCAATGTTATTTCGTATATTTTGTGGGGTTTGCTAACTCTGGTGTCCGCAGTTTCCACTTGAAGATATTCATTCGTGTCCACTGTCTCCAGATGATTCATAAGGACTTTGCGAGCTATGCTCACTTCTGCTGCGCTGTCTAGCATTGTCTGAGCCCACTCTCCGTTTTTCAGTTGTGTCCTCAATATTCTCGGCATTGTTAACTACCTTGATACTGGCTACCTTCTTTTTTGGAAATTGTAATTTCTTTTTTAGCTGAGCAGGTTCCTTGTCTTTGGACTTGGCGTGCTCTTCTCTTTGTTCTGATCGTCCTCTTCTTTCCGATTTCTGCGAGGAAGTCTGAAAAGATTGAGAGGGACGTGTATCAATGTCTTGATATCTATCAGGCTTTTTAATATTATCCCTATTTCTAAGGTTATATCTTTTCCCAGAGGGGTCACTCTGAGGTGACCTGTGTCTTTGGTTCGGAGATTTTTCTCTTCGCCTAGGAGACCTTCCTCGGGACTGGAATTTCTTTTCTTTAGGATTGGATTGTTTATTTCCATCCCAGTTCTTTTTTGGTGAATTATTATTAAAAAATAATTTTTCTGGACTTTCAATCAGTTGCGGTTTTACTGGTATTCCACCTAAACTATCTCTGCCTAGTTCCTCATAGGATTTTTCTATGATTCTGGCAATTTCAGCTGGTTGGTCTGCTATATCTGTCTCTTTTAACCTCTGGCGGATCGCCACGTTTGCTGCTTCTCCCTTTATGTTGGCTAATAATATAGCCGAGACCTGCTTGAAGTCTTTTAGTAATTTCATACCAAGAGTTAAAGCGGGTTCTGGACCATATTCGTCTTGAATTTGTTTTAGCACATCTGGTATTACCGAAATGGATGGAACACCGTGCGTTTTTGTGTAGATGGAAGCAAAGACTGTACCCCAAGTGTCACAGTCCTCAACGTGTGGTGCGATTCCCATTGGAAGACAGATAGTCAGAATCCTGTGTTTTTCTAACGGGGTGGTGTCAGGAAACACCGCCTCTATTTGGGTGATTTTCTGTGCCAACCAGAATGGTATCTGTTCCCGTTTAGCCGGTACTTTACCTAGGCAGGATTGGATGTTCTGTGGTGTAATTTTATTTGTGTTCCCCTGGTGAGGGGTCAGCTGTGGAAGTTTAATCGCTGGCTGAATTGTTGAGGTCCGCATTACATACTGGACTAATTGTCTATGAATTTTTATTAATTGTTTTAGCTGTATTAACAGCTCTGATGTAGACATCCCTTCGATGTCTGGGTGTGGTGTGTATCCGGCTAAGACCGGCCACGTTGCTCCTGGTCTACCTAAAGGACCGAGCCTGGTGATGTGATTATTATGTGTTAGGGCGCCATCAAATAAGAGCAAATGCTCTTGAAATTTGAGTGGTACTTCCACCTCCTCGAAAGGAGTGTACTCATTAGGAGGTTCCTCTATTTTGTAATAGTGGAAGTACTTTGTTACAGCATTTGCTGCTGGAAAATGTATCCATGAATAGTATACCTCTGTCTGCCGATATTCGTGTGCCTCAATTACGAATAGGACTGTGCCACCTCTAGGTGTCAGTCCATTTTCTATAAGTTTTAAGGTTATAGATCTCCTTTTGATGACCGGAATGAGTATTATATTCGGGTCTGCTGCTTGCATGGTAGCATCAGCTGCTGCGAGTTCAGTTTCTAATCTAACTGCCTCTCTTTCATCCTCATTGTCTGACATTTTACTGTCCAAAAGGTTATTTTGTTTGTTTGCAGATCAGGTTTCTTATGGAAACAAAGGTTAGATGCACAATATTTTGGAACTGTTTATCCTTCAACGTTGACTATACCAAGAACCATACATAGGAGTTCCCTCCTGCGAGGTCTGGCGGATATAACCTTTCACCCACTCCAGACGTCTTTGGAGTATTTGGGAAAAGGGGTCTGAGTGAGAAAGCACGACTGAGTTACTCTAAATGTCTTACGTTAGTTTTATCGCCCTTTCCAAACACGTTGGGCGCCATGTAGTGTAGTTCCTTTCATCCCAATAGGCTCTGCGCATTGGAATAATACCTACAGCAGTAAAGGCCTAGACCAGACGTTAACTAGGTCTACTACTGTCGATACTAGACTTAAAGTTTTGGGTTTGCCAGCTTAGCTCAGAGTTCACTAGAAACTTTCTCGAATGTTCAAGGAGGACTTAACTTCCCTGATTAGACAAGAAGGGATTTAGTTTCTGACAACCATAGAACATGACAACTTTGCTCTCCCCTAATCAAGAGTATATCTCGAGAGTCGTGTGAACAAAAGGCAATTTATTTTACTCAGTCAGTACGTGCATTCTTAGTCTCGTCAGAATGTAGAGAAAAGGAAGAGACGGGCGTGTTCAATAAAAAGGTGTTATTTATTGATCAGTCTCTTTTCTCATACAAGAGAAATGGATCGATATTATTGCAATACTTATAGTTAAGTAAAGTGCATACATTAAAAGCAATAGTATAAAGTAATACTGTAAAAACATTGATATGGTTTCTAAGCCATAAGATGTTTTAAAATGAATAAAATATATTACATACACATATACATTTGACTAAACGTACTCAACTGGTGTTTCTAAATACGCCTACCCCGTGTACCTGACCTAAGCCTAATACGTGGGCGGGAATAGAAAGTTACAGTTTAAGTTAAGTTTGTTTTTGCCAAGTGAATAACTAAAGAATTCTCTGTGAGGGGTTATTCAGTTCTGTACCTGGAAGTTAGGATGAATGAGGAATGGTATCTCTCTCTCTGGTCTCGATATTCCAGGCTGCCTGCGAGGGCTACCCAGAAACGCCGGGGCTGGATTTCTCGGCAGGAGAAAGCAGCGCGTCTCTCAGCGCGTCAGGAAGGCGGGGCTGCTGCCAGCGGGGTCTGCTCTGCTCTTGGCTTCGGCAAGTATGGCTGCTCCGTCTCGTCACCACGCGTGTGTTTGCATAGGGCAAGATCGGTAATATTTATACCTTTAAGGTGCCGAGATTGAAGTAAGGATGGACATAGATACGTCAATAAGGATGTCATACGACTTGCTCGTTAGCACATTCTTTTACTGAAGTTCTCGGTGAAATCAAAACAATGGCCGCAGGGTTTTGCCCAGGTTGTCATAGGTTTGATTTGTTATGAGAACTCCGTATGCCTTATCAGGGGCTGGAGGAATATCGCTTGTCTAATTAGATCGCAAGCGTTATGACCTAATCAGATAACACGTTCCTGTGCCGTAGTGTGACTGCGTCAGATAACGGTATCTGCATCATGGGGATTTTCTGCCTCATGGGCTGACTGCTAGTTAACTTGTTAGTTTGCTAACCAGAATAGGGTCAGGAATAGGGGGATCGATTCAGAACCTATAGGAATACATGACAGTTGGTGCAGTTGAACCGTCTGGGCGGTGTCTGGCGTGGGAACCGCCTCGTGTGTTGCCGTTGCCGCTTGTAATGCCAGTTCTAATTCTGACCGTTCACGATGTTTCTCCCTTATGTGCCCCGTTATAGTGGCAATAGCCTGTCCCCGGAGCACCGTCTTATAAGCTTCCCAGAGGGTGGCCGCCGACTCCACTGACTCAGTGTTCTCTGGAAAGTAGTGGGATGTTGTCGTTATAAGTGTCTTCCTAACCTTAGGGATGGCAAGGTATGATGCGTGTATTGGGTATATTCTTTTACGCTTCCGTTCCTGCGTGGAGAGCTCGAGAGTGATGGGTGAGTGATCTGATATCCCTCTTGGGTGTATCTCAGCAGTGTCAATATGTGGTATACCCCCTCCCAGCGCCATGAAGTAGTCAATCCGCGTTAGACTATTGTGCACCGTGGAATGATAAGTGTATTGCCTCGCAGCAGGGTGTAAATATCGCCATACGTCGATCAGTCCCAGTGCCGTCATGTACTTCTGCAACTGGGAGGGACCGGCCGCACGTGTCATCACGGGCACTCTATCTGCAGTGGGATCAAGTATTGCGTTGAAGTCTCCCCCTATTATCGTGTCTCCCTCAGGCAGGTCCAACAGGAATTTACCCAGCTCCGGAAGCATGACCGAGTGTAGTGCTGGAGGGACATACACGGATACCACATTCAGTAGCCTCCCCTCCCATTGGCCCTGGAGCGCCGCGAAACACCCCTGCGCGTCCACCTTGTTGCTAAGTGTAATAAACTGTGCTGACTTCTTCAACAGAATGCCTACTCCCCTCGAACCTGTGGAGAACTCTGAATGCACCACCATCCTATAACCTTTCCTATCAAGCGCCCTTGTCACTGACCCTGTAAGGTGCGTCTCCTGGAGGAGCACCAAGGCTGGCCCCAACCTCCTAACCGCATTCAGCACCAACCCCCTTTTGATCTTGTCCCCCAACCCTCGCACATTCCAACACATGAGCTTGAGCGGCGTTACTCGGGCTCGCTGCGTCACCTCCTCAGCTGCTCGTGCTTGTGTGTCCTGCATTGTGTGTTTTTCGATATGAAGCGTGGGAGCCGGGCCCCCGGCTCAGGGTGCGCCCGCTCAGTGCCAGACCCAGGGTGTGCATCTGAACCAGTGGAACGTTAGACCTTGCTCGCGGAACTACTATAACATGTAAACAGCCCCTACCCCCCACCCTCCTCCCTGCCTCCCTGCCTAACGGACTTACAACCGCCCGCCTCCCCAACTTAGCAGAGTGCTTAACCCATCCCTTCAACAGTGTACTTGCGCGCTGGGGTCGAGAATCTTCCGGAGCAGGCGACATCCCTGCCCTCCTGTGAGTCCTCCAGGCCCAGTGCACAGGCTTGTCCTCCCGCTATAGTACATCTGGATGGGCAGTTAACCAGCGTCTCTTGTAGAATTAGCATTCCACCCCTCCTTCAGCGCCCTGACTGTTCAGCGTCGGTGAGGTAGTTCCTCCTTCCCTTCCGGGTGACCGCGATTCAGGGGGCCTGTCGTTTCTGTGTGTCCGGTCCTGTCTCTTCGTGCGACGAGAGTGGTTCGCGGATCTCCAACCCTCCAACCAGTCCTGTGCTGCCTCCGGCGACTCAAAGAACCAGGCCTTGCCCTCTGCTTCCACTCGGAGACGCGCCGGGAAGATCATGGAGTAGGGCAGTTCCTTCGCCCTCAGCGCCTTCTTGACCTCCAGGAAGGTCTTCCTTTTGCGTGCCACCTCAGCAGTGTAATCCGGGAAGAAGGCGATAGTCGAGTTTTGAATACGGACAGGTGGGGAAACCCTCGCCGCCTGCAGGATGGCGTCCCGGTCTCGGAAGTTGAAGAGTCTTGCCAGGATAGGCCTAGGGGCCGCCCCCGGCTTGGGTGTTCCACCAGGCACTCTATGGGCCCTCTCCACCGAGAAGAAGCTAGAGAGGCCCTTCGGCTGCAGGTGCGTCTTGATCAGGTCCTCCACAAATAGGTCGGTTGCCCCCTTTCCTTCTGACTCCGGCACTCCCAAAATTCGGACGTTGTTCCTCCTCGAGCGCCCTTCCTGATCGTCCATCTTGTCTCTGAGGAATTTGTTTTCGGCCGCCATTTTCTCCATCGCAAGCTGTAATTCAGAGACATCCTCCACCAGGGACTTCGTTACCACCTCCACCTGCTTTACTCTTTCAGACATCTTGTGTAGGTCGGCCCTGATCAGGGTGACTTCCGTAGCAGTGGAGCCCACCGTGGTTTGTACCTGTGCCAGGGCACGCATTACATCCTCCAGTGTCGGCTTCTTCGCGCCTTCCCCCTCCCGGGGCCCGCCCGTCGAGGTACGGGATTCCACCGGCGGCTGGGTGCTTTTATCGTAAGCGAATTTGTCCAGTCTTGCCTGAACGGCGTTGCTTTTGGGGCCTCTTCCTGACATGGCTTGTCTCGTGGCCGCCCCACTTCTGGAGCGTGTGGTCGTCGTGTCTTCAGGCTCCGTCCACCAGATGCAGGCGATGGCTCCCCCCCCAGCCTCCGGAAATCTATCCGGCCGTAGCAGCCCCGTGGCCACTTGAGGTCAGAAGCACTTCACGGGGGGGGGGGGCAGCCAGGATCCGGGCGGTGCCCCCGCTCCTGGCCGTCTCTGCGACCCGTCCGCCACTCAGGCTGTACTGACTCACAGCCTCGTCTGCGGGGTGTGTGGCGCCTCCACAACAAAGTCCTGTACTGCCCCAGTTCACAGGTTATTGGGGTGTCCCTGCGTAGTTCCAGCTGCAGTCCCCACGCTCTTCCTCACGCTGTCGTTCGCCCGCTGGGGGGGGGGCCGCCACCGGGGGGGGGGCGACTGGGTGTGTACCTGTGGCGTGGAGTGCCCACGCGCGAGTCCGGCAGACTATCTCAGCCCCCGGTAGGCCCCGGCCCCGCCAGGGGGGGCTCCTTCTGTATGCGCCGGTTCTCCGCCACCCTGCACCACGTATCCCGCAGGGGGGGGTCCTAGCGCTGCCCTTCACGTCCTACTGTGTGTTGTCCGCCGGCTCTCCTTCCTCCGCCCCTGGTCGGTCTGGCCTCTCGGGCGTCGCAGCCTCAATCCGGGGCCTCCCCGAGGTCCTTGCGTGGCGCCGGTACGTCCTCCGTGCCTGTCGCTGGGTGCCGGTGCGCCGTCGCTACCTCTTCCGCTGCGGCGTTCCCAGGTCCCGGACACCGACCACTTCCTGCGCCCGAGTCCCGCCTTCGCCTTACTTCCGCCCGGTCTGCAGTCTCAAGGCAGTCCGCGGCTCTCCTCCTCTCACAGGCCCCACCGCGCCGGATTATCCACCGTCAGTCCTGGGTGCTCGTCAGCCCTCCAGACGCCTCTGCGGGATTCCGCCCGGCTCCGGACCCGGTCAGCCCCACCGGAGTGAAAATTCTAACGGATCAGTGCGGTGGATCAATGGGGAATATCGCCTCACTCACGGAGCTCCGCTGCTAAGCTGCCGCCATACTCGGCTGCTAGCCACGCCCCCTGTTGTTTGACTTTTTGCTAGCTTGGAAGTTCTTCAGTTTGGCATAGTAAGTTTCCTCTTGGCACTAATTAGATTCCAATGGTGAACATTTAGATGGAACTTTAGATGGAATTCCATCTGCTGTGGTGCCACAAGTGCTTCATAATTGTGAAAACATGCCTATTTAGAGAGGACTTCCATCTACTAATTTTTCCTTCTAATGGTCCCAAAAAGTACAAAAGTAGAAATGCCCTCAAAATGGAAATGCCTTCTCCATCAGTGAAATTGTTTTTGCTTTTCAGGCAACTCCTAAAGTTGGGTTTTGTTTCTCGAGTACCAGCTCACAAAACTAACTACAGAAATATAGATATCAAAATTATCAACTTTAAAAAGAAAAATGAAACAACAAAAAATTGATAACATATATTTTGTCACTAGAAATATAGAATAATCATGTAAAAATAAAATATTAGGGCATAAGAAACCACATTTATATTTATATAAAGAAATAGTAGAATATAATTTTACACTATATATGAAACATAAATTAGCCTTTACCAAATAAAAATTTACTAAATAATAATTCAAATAAATGACTACTAAACCAATCATATTCAAAACTGCAAATGTTAACTAATATAAAAACACTTTCAGATAAAAACGTCTGTGTGATGTTTAGTGCATCACTTTGCTAAAGCTGTAAATAGAGTTTCATATTATATTTCCATGTTTGTAAGAGCAGATATTACGCATTGCTTACAATTAATTTAAGGGAGAAGTGATCATCTGTCAATTCTGTGTAACTCCTTTAATCCAGGTAAGTTAAAATCCTAAAACATGGATAACAATTCAAAAGAACTTGTCAACAGATAGATGCTATTCAAATCTTCTCTCTAACCTGCATTTCTACAGCTTTGCAAAGACTATAGAAATTTGATGAATAATTTATAAATAGAAACATGAAACTCTGCTACTGATGTAGTGTGACATTTAGGTACATGATGCTTGATTAAAGAAGTGCGGTGGATGTACACTCACTTATTGAAATCCCGGAAGACTTCCTTATTGCAGAAAGGAAGGCTGAGGTTCTGCAGCCCCTTCTGTAAAACCATTAGCGTGTGCAGTGTACTGGGGCCATTCTGCATGTAATTGTGAGATAGGCCCAATGCCCAAAAATCATTATTAACACAGGTGTAGAGGCAATCAAGCGCTTCGGGGGCACATCTATGTCATGAGACCCCAACATTTAGTGCCTGCAGTCTGTTTACTGGGTCAAATGACAAGGTGCAGATGGTATTGGTCTAAGTGTAATGCTCCCAGACAGTGAAAAATAGGACCATGGTTGTGGGCAGGATTGGCCATCTTTGTCTTAATGAGAGGCAGGAGCTGCCCCCTACCACACTTGCACATCACAAAGGCTCTGCCTGAACACACTCACAAAGGGTTTGTCACTAGTCTTGCATGTCTCCAGACAAGCTGGGGTGAGAGAAGGGTGGAAGGGGTTGCCTGACACCTCAGAGGAGTGGAAGCCTCTAAAACCATCTCCTACTTCAAAAAGGGCACCAGACCTAACTCCTCAGTACACATCTGGATCTGTGGAAGACTCAGAAGAAGGACTGCTGTGCTGATTTGCTGCAAGAAGGACTGCCACTCTGATGCCCTGCTATGCTGCCATGCTATCCTGCTGCCATCCTGCCTGAGTGAGGTCTGGACTGCATCTAAAACTCAGGACCACTAGCGTGACTCCAAAGGCTAGTTGGCTGGCCTTCTGACCAGAGCCTCAGAGACAGAACATGCTTCAACTACCTTTTACCCATCCCCATGCCTCTGTCAGCTGTGAGACCTGCCCCACCAAGTGGTACCACCACAGTCATGGATCCTTGAAAGAGGACCTGAAGGTGTCAGCAGAGCAATGCAGTGTGATGCCTCACCTCCAAAAGCTCAGAACTACAGCGTGTCACATTGTCCCACAAAACTCTAATTTGGAACCTCTGCATGACACATCTTAGACGCAGGACCTTGCATCTCAGCCTCCTCTAAAGTGATGCTACACGACACATCCTTGACTGAAGCCTCGACGACAATGAAGGACGTCGCTTTGCAGTCTCACAGCTTCCAGGAACCGCAACTGCACGTCGCATCTCCACAGAAGGACGTCTCATCCCCTCTGCTGCGCAGCACATCCTCAATGCCGGACTCAGTATTTAAGGTCCTTTGTTCAGCAGGCCTGATTGGGTCCCTTTAACCAGCTTTCACCCTGTCTCCATCAGCCTGTAATTGTGACTTTGTCCCAGTCTAGTAAATAGTTTGGGAAACCCAATATACCCATGCAGGCTTGGGCAATATATAGTCAAAGGTAAACGGTGCCAACAAGGGATTTCGTTTATAGAGAATTTAGATTTATTTAAACTTATTTGAGGGGTAAGTCATATATGAACAAACTCCTAAGTACATACATATGAAAGTCCCAGTCTAGCGCAACCCGATAACCACAGCTGGCACTTTGTGCTGTTTGGCACAATTTTCACTTACATTTTTAAAATTGTATATCTCCGGTGCTACTTTTGTATCTTGGATCTTTGCATTTCGGTCTTAAATTATTTATTAAAAGTTACTCTAGTTTTCTACATTGGTGTGGGATTTTTCTTTTGTTGTGTTTCACTCTATTACTGTTTGACTTACAGCATAAATAGTTTATACATTGTCTCTGAGCTAAGCCTGACTGCTCTGTGCAAAGCTGCCAGAGGGTTGAACAAAGGTTAATTTGAGGTTTGCTTGTGACTTCACCCTGACAAGGATTTTGGTTGATGATTAAGTAGGGGTTCACCGACCTCAAAAAGTAACTCAATTTCTTACATTTCACACTTGTGTTTTTTCTGTTTCAAATGGTAAAAATGCAGGAAATCCCACCACCATTGATCTCCCTCAGGGAGAATAAGGTCCTTCCATCCCTGTGCTGGATCATGTTTGTGTCAGCAAATCCAAAAAAGAATTAACACTAAGTCGAAAATTACACTATGGATATGACTAAACTAAAGGCATTGTGGTATAGTAATACCCACATATGTTTATTAGTTATTCCACCTAATTTAGGAAATATAAAGTTCCGATAATCCCTGAGAGAATTACAGCTGTGAAACAAAAGAATCAAGTCTGCAGCATCATAGATAATTATTATTCGTAAATATTCCCATCTGCTGCTGTTTAGTCATTGTGTAATAAAGTCTGTATGTTGTTCTAGCGAAGTATTAAAATTGTCAGCATCACATGCAGTTAGGAAGTCTGCTACTATAAATCATTTGAACAATTCCTAACTAGGACTGTTAGGTCATCGTGAGCATGCTCTCGAAAAAGTGAATAGCATTATCCCTAAACTTATCTTCAAGAAATACATCTGGAGCAGTGGCTCTTAACATTTTGACTTCTGATGACCACATGAATAATCATTACTGGAATCCATTGTCCCCCACGGGATGATTAATGGAATCCGGAGACACCCACTGAGTCATGAGTGGAAGCCTGGGACCACGGCATAATCATTTGTGATGGTTGCAAAACAAGACACTCAAAATGTAGAAGCATACATCAAACAAATAAAACAAATGATGAAATGTTTTATTTAATTAATAAATATAAACAAAAACTAAAATGTAATTTTAAATGTAAGGTTGGAGCACCGTACAATAGGTTAAAAATCACTGATCTTGAGAGAACCATTGCACTGCATATGTTAATGTTGAGTAATTATCTTGACACACAATCAAATATGGAATATTTTTTCAAAACTGTTTATTTGGGAATGAAAATTCTACCTGGTGTCTTTTAAAGCTACTACAATTGCTTGCAGTGCATAATTCTGACATAAGATGAATACCATGAAACTCCCATAGGGCTGATTCACAAAGGTAAACTTGGACCTAAAGTCTAAGTTTAGACCTGAAATCTAAAGGCCCGATTCACAAAGTTAAACTTAGACTTAAGTCTATGTTTACTACTTTTTTGGTATTCACAAATGCAAGTTACTACTAGTAGCTTTACCATTAGTAAAGTTACTACTAGTAAAGTTACTATAGGTACAATTACTAGTAGTAAAGTTACCAGTAGTAACTTACCTTTGTGAATAACAAAATGTTGTAAACTTAGATTTAAGGCTAAGTTTACTACTTAAGTCAAAGTTTACTACTTTTTGGTATTCATAAAGGTAAGTTACTACTAGTAAGATTATTTTTAAAGGAGTGTGAGTGGTTGAATTTGAAAATTAAATGCCATTAGTTTCATCCGTTGGAAGAATTATATTGATAAATGTTGATGTTTTGTGTCCTGGTGCATTATCCATAAACCATTCTAATAAATGGCTGATTGACATCCAGTCATGTAAACAATAATCTGGGAGCATGAGACCAACCCCTTGTTTAGGTTTGAGCCTCAGCCGCTCATAGACTATTGTTATTTGTATATTCTCTCAAATAAATCAGCTAATAATAGAATATACCTTTTTCAAGTTTTACAGTGAGATGAACAAAAGAAAAGCATGAAAGAGATAAAGAAACTTTGGAAGAACACTCATTGTGAACGACTTACCCCAACCCAGTGTAAATAGTGGTGAGTCATTCCAGGTCTTGATGCAATTAGTAGCATTTGCAAAAAGAGTCTCAAAATTAACAACAACAATCTGACTGGGGTTAAGGTGCAATCTAAGTCCAAAACAACTGGCTTTGTGGGTAAAAGGTTTGTTAGAAATGACATCCTTTGTGTGGTATTACCCCTTACCTTTGGCCTTCACCCCTTCTGTTTCGATTAATTTATTTTTGTTGGCTTTAGGATCCAGTTCTAAAGTGCTTGTGCTATCCACCTTTAACCAGGTAAAATTGGCCTAGACCTAATTGACAAATTAAATGTATTTGTAATTCCCCAGGAGATGGTACTACATGTACCCAGGGCCTGTAAATTAAATGCTACTAGTGGGCCTGCACCGCTCATAGTGCCACCCACTAAAGTAGCCTTTCAAAACATGCCTCAGGCCTGCCACTGCAAGCTGTAGTGTCGTCTCAAACTGATATTTCAGCTTAGCAAAATAAACTTTTTGCCAGGCCTAAACCTTCCTTTTTAATACTTATAAGTCACCTCTAAGGTAGGCTTCAAAGGCTCACAAGGGCAGGGTGCATTGTATTTAAATAGTAGGGCATGTGTTAAGTTTTACATGTCCTAGCAGTGAAAAACTCCTACAGTCATTTTTTACTTTTGTAAGACCTATATCACCCATTGACTGACTCTCTGAGTTAATCTAATCACATTTAATAAGCAATAACTTTCGATTTACAGCAGATATACTGTTTACACTCAAATGAATTGTAATTTTAACCCCTTCCTAGTGAAGTCAGATTTTAAGACACGTCTGGGTTGGGTGGCAGCTGCACTTTGTGTATTCCCTATAGACAGACACAAATACAGGAAGGTGAGACTCATCTGCATTCTAATGGGTCTTCCTGGGCAGGGAGGAATAGAAGGGGCTGACACTTAAACTTCAATCCTGTCCAAATACAAAGCACTGATTTACCCCCAGGGTTACACTGGCACAGAGGACTGGGTAGCAGGGGATCCCGGTGGCCTTCAGAATGTTCCTTTGAAGTCACCCCCACATCAAAGGCAGTGTTTGGGTATAAGAACTGGGTCTCTGACCTCTAAAATCTGACACTTCTGGATCTTGAACTGAATCTCTGTCAGACGGACTGCTGTGCTGCCTAAAGGACTCAACTGGACAGGTTTTCTGGAAGGACTGCTTTTCTGCTTGTTGTCCAGCTGCCTGCTGCTCCCTGACTCTGCTAGAAGAACTCTGCCTTCGCTCCAAGTGATCTCCAAGGTCTTGCTGGCTTGCCTCCTGTTATTCTGAAGTTATAGAGACACAAAAGACTTCCTACAAATCTGCTGGTGCTGCTGGACTCTGCATTCTGTGAGTCCTACCCTTGCCTGAGATGCTTCTTCCAAGCTCTGAGCCTCGGAAGTGGGTTCTGCAGCTGTTTTAATCAAAAACCAATGCATCAAGCCCTCAGCATCTACCCTTTGTAATTCCCCAGGAGATGGTACTACATGTACCCAGGGCCTGTAAATTAAATGCTACTAGTGGGCCTGCACCGCTCATAGTGCCACCCACTAAAGTAGCCTTTCAAAACATGCCTCAGGAAATCCACTGCAAGCTGTAGTGTCGTCTCAAACTGATATTTCAACTTAGCAAAATAAACTTTTTGCCAGGCCTAAACCTTCCTTTTTAATACTTATAAGTCACCTCTAAGGTAGGCTTCAAAAGCTCACAAGGGCTGGGTGCATTGTATTTAAATAGTAGGGCATGTGTTAAGTTTTACATGTCCTGGCAGTGAAAAACTCCTACAGTCATTTTTTACTTTTGTAAGACCTATCTCACCCATTGACTGACTCTCTGAGTTAATCTAATCACATTTACTGAGCAATAACTTTTGATTTACAGCAGATATACTGTTTACACTCAAATTAATTGTAATTTTAACCCCTTCCTAGTGAAGTCAGATGTTAAGACACGTCTGGGTTGGGTGGTAGCTGCACTTTGTGCATTCCCTATAGACAGACACAAATACAGGAAGGTGAGACTCATCTGCATTCTAATGTGTCTTCCTGGGCAGGGAGGAATAGAAGGGGCTGACACTTAAACTTAAATAGGTAGTATCCTGTCCAAATACAAAGCACTGATTTACCCCCAGGGTTACACTGGCACAGGGGACTGGGTAGCAGGGGATCCCGGTGGCCTTCAGAATGTTCCTTTGAAGTCACCCCCACATCAAAGGCAGTGTTTGCGTATAAGTACTGCGTCTCTGACCTCTAAAATCTGACACTTCTGGATCTTGAACTGAATCTCTGTCAGACGGACTGCTGTACTGCCTAAAGGACTCAACTGGACAGGTTTTCTGGAAGGACTGCTTTTCTGCTTGTTGTCCTGCTGCTTGCTGCTCCCTGACTCTGCTAGAAGAACTCTGCCTTCGCTCCAAGTGATCTCCAAGGTCTTGCTGGCTTGCCTCCTGTTATTCTGAAGTTTCAGAGACACAAAAGACTTCCTACAAATCTGCTGGTGCTGCTGGACTCTGCATTCTGTGAGTCCTACCCTTGCCTGAGATGCTCCTTCCAAGCTCTGAGCCTCAGAAGTGGGTTCTGCAGCTGTTTTAATCAAAAAACAATGCATCAAGCCTTCAGCATCTACGCTTTGCTCCATCCAAAGTACTTTCTCAGCGTTCCCTGCATGGGTCCTTTACCTGGCCGCCTTCCATACATTTGGCCTGCACTTTGGATTTGCAATGGTCCCTTGCCACTTTAAGAAATCTTTTGACCTCTAGCGACTCCTCAGCACTATTTTTGAATTAATCTTTATAAATTTACATTTTGACTTCTACTGATTGGATTTTTGTCAGTTTGGTCATGTTTTTCTCCATATTTCTAAACATGTGTGGACTTTTTTGTGATATTTTCATTGTTACTGTGTGTGTGTGTGTGTGTGTGTTGCCCAAATACTTCACACTTTTACTCTGGCTGCTCTGTGCCAAGCTACCAGAGGGTGAGCACAGGTTATCTTTTAGTGTGTGCTTAGCTTACCCTGACTTGAGTGGTAGATCCTGCCTGGCCTGGGTGCATACCTCAGCCAACCTGGAATCCCAGGTCTAACATCCTATGTGAGGTACAGGGACACAATTAGCTTTAGAAGTCCCTCAGTGTCAGAGATCAGTAAGAAACAGAGATCCCTTACTGTGTACTTGCACAGAGACGCTAGTTCCCAACTCGCTCTCCAGAATTCCTCAGAGACTGATAAATAAATCACATCTCCAAACAACCCCAAGGGGGAAGGGGGAGTGGGTAAAATAATAAACAACAGAAGAGGCTGGCTCCGGACCTCCGGATTTCCTCCAATGCACCTTTACCTTGTCTGTCCGTATTATAGACTATCTCTCGTAAGATACCTGAGGAAACTAACAGAGCACAATTACTTAGCAACTTAGCCTACTCTGCACTTATTTTATTCACTTCTAATATTAGTATTTTACCCTTGAAAAATAACGTTCCCCTAAATCCTTTTGAACTAGCCCCTCTTGAATGTGACTGGCTGCCGGATCTTCTGTCTGTCTTACTTTTTTCTTTACAGGTCAACCTATGAAGTATATATGAGCATTCAGTAAATTAATCAAATTAAGCTTAACCTACTATTATTATTATTAGTTTATCTGCTCACCTACCAGGGCTTTAGATAAAGTGTCTTCTATTCTGTTTTCATTTTATTTTTATTTATGCGACAACTTATAGTAAATTTTTCGTCTTTAATATATTACTAGAATTAATTCTTTCTAGCAAAGTCTTGAACAACAGTTTATTTGTCTTGTCTTTAAGTAATAGATTTTATTACGTCATAAAATCTTGCTTTTTCATTTTTCAGCTTGGCATTAGAACAGAGTCTCTCACTATTCAGGTAAGTTCTTTCTTTTCTTTAATACTTCTGTTTTAGTTTCAAAATAACCTTCAATTACGTTATTTTCTATGATACTAAATGTAACTTAGCTTTTGATGTTTCACCGTCTCTCTCTTCTTTCAACCGCTAGGGTTAACTCCTGTCATGTGTCACTGCGAGGAAGGAGTTACGCTGTTGAGAATTCCTCGACAACGTCTTCCGTTTCCAGACTCGGAACAAGATATCTGGC
Source organism: Lissotriton helveticus (assembly GCF_964261635.1). Lineage (NCBI taxonomy): Eukaryota > Metazoa > Chordata > Amphibia > Caudata > Salamandridae > Lissotriton > Lissotriton helveticus. Next base: position 934,831,523 of record NC_136059.1, on the reverse strand, counting down.
AAGGACTACGGGTAATTACGCTAGCAACTCACAAGGTAACACTATTTATCTCTTGGGAATATCTAATAGAGATGTTTGATGTTTTTTTCAGGAACAAAGGAATTTCTGCTCCGAACTCGAGCAAGGCTCGAGGAAGTGCGCACTCATTAGGGAGCGAGCGTTCCACCAAGGCTTCACGCAAGTGTGAGACTAAACACTAGCCCGCTACCGCGTTTGTGCAGCGTCGGCCATCTTAGATATCCTCTTATGCATTAGGGCACTCCAAGTGTGATTCTTTGTGGATTTTCCACTTCTCCTGTTCCAACTTGATTTCAAATCAGTGTACACCACAGTAACCACACTTGCCAAAGGTCTAGTGGTCCTGACACTCAGCAACTGCCCAGCTGACCTGCTGCACTTGACTTGCCTGAACCTGCAACTGGACCTGCCTTAGCCCTGCTGCTGGCCTCTTCCTGGAATAAGTCCAGATCCTCAAGAGGTGTACCCTTCCGTATCCTAGACCCTTGGCTGGCATGAGTGTAGGTTCCATCAAATCTGATGCTTGGCGATGCAAAATGATGCAGGACCTTGCATTGCAGCACCCCAAAGCTACGACACATCACGAAGCAACTCAACGCAGGACCTCACATCACAGCCCTTGCAGCTCCTCATTAGAAGAACACAGAGCAATGTAACGCGATGCAGAACCCTGCATTGCAGCCCTTGATCAGAACTGATGCAGTGTGAAACAACTTGATGCAGTTCCTTGCATCGGAACACCACGCAGCTCCTGATGGGAACCGACGTAAAGCCTCACATCAAGGACATAAGGTATACATTTCAGTGGGATTAACCTGATCTCTGTATACTACCCATGCTTCATGTTGGTCGGCCTGAACTTGTGACTTTGTCCCGGTCCGGTGCGACCAGATAACCACAATTGGCAATTGATGCTTTTGCACTATTTTTACTAAAAACATTAAAAAAGCAATATCTCTGGTTCTACTGATTAAATTTTGTTTTTCTGGTATCCTTTTATTTATTAAAACGTACTCTGTTTTCTAAATTGGTTTGGGATTTTTCTTGTGTTGCGTTTTCACTTTTTACTGTTTGCATGCTGCATAGATACTTTACGCATTTCCTCTAAGTTAAGCCTGACTGCTTTTGTGCCAGCCTACCAGAGGGGTAAGCGCAGGTTAAGTTTGTGTATTTTGTGGTTTACCCTGAAAAGGATTGTGGCTGTTGTATGAGTGGGGCTTCCACCCCCCAGCCAATTTCCCAGTTTCTTACAAGGTTGGAAGTAATCAGTTGAGCAACTGTTTGCATTCATCTGAGATTCTGTGATATTTAATTGAAATCCTCAGTATAGCCAAAAGTCGTTGGTTAAACACATAATGGATAGTTTGTAGTGGGTTGGGTTTTACAATCACATTATCATCAGCAAAGAGACTGATCTTGTGTGGGTCACTATGGTCTCTAATAGGAACAGCCTCCATTTGACCTCTTTGAACCAAAGGCTTGGAGTACAGAGCAAAACGAGCAAGGAACAGTGGGCACTCTTGCCAAGAGCCCCTTTCAACTGTGAGTCTGGTCACTGAACTTGCAGCAGTGGGCTTCTCATAAATACCTCTAATAACTTTTATAAAAAGTGAGGTGAATCCAAAGATTTTCAACATAGTCCATATGAAACCACAATTTACTCTATCAAAAGCCACCTTAATACTTGGGTAGGCATTGGCAAAGATTTGTGTACCTGACTGCTAGATTAATTAAAGTACAGGCGAGATGAGTGTGCTCTGTGGTTTCTTGCTCTCTTAGTGCTCTAATTTCTAAGATTTTGAATGAGGATAATTATTTTGTTGGAATTTTGCATATATCTGGCTATTTGTATTGAGATCAGAAATTAGTCAGTAATATGATGAGTACTGAGTTTCCTTACCTTACTTGCTAAACACTGCAATAGTATCCACAAAGTTGGGATTTGAGCATTACAGAAAACATTTTGAATTATGCTGACCAGTAGCTGGCCAATTTTTGGAGATAAAGTTTTAGAAATCAAAGGAGATGTCATGAACTCCAGACGCCTTCTTATTAGTAGAATTACAAATCACTTCCTTCATCTCAAACTGAAATATGGGTTAGATAAATGTATTTATTTCTATGTTTATTAAAAGCTCCTGAATTAGAATGCATAAGATAATCTGAACTTTATTCAGATTCTATATTAAGTCTAGAGAAATTTGTAAAATGGAAAAAATATAGCTGCACTGACTCATCCAAAATGTCTTAAACGTTATACTTAGCAGCTGTATCATGAGCTAAGTAAGTCAAGATTCAACCTGAATATTGTGCTTGTTTGCGCTGCTCCACATGGAAAGTTTGTACTATTACAGTCAAAAAAAGCTTAGGCCTCAGCAAAGAGTTTGTGGTGAGACGAGGTAAGTTGTGATCACTTGCTATACTGCCAGGCATAGGACTAGTCCCATGGGGCACATTTGTGTAATTACTTAAAGACACCTAACATATTTACTCCAAATTCTTCAGAAGTTCTTCATGAATTGATGTTTATTAATTTGTCCAACTGTGTCTATTTCTCAAAATACAGCCTTAATTGTCTTTACTTATAGGCTCAATCATAATTCTTTATGACAAACTTGTTTTGTATAATTATAATATTTAATCAACATGTTGAATCAATGAAATGTTTTACTGAAAAGATACAAACAAATCTTAATCACTGTGAGACATATATTAATATTTACAATTTTAAAAAAATGATATTAACCAGAAATTGCAAAAACCACCCCAGATACAAAATGTAGACATGGATCTAAGAAGGCAAGCTTCTATAATAATAAGGATACCACAAAAGTTCAATCCAGATGCGGTTATAAGACTTAAACTGTCCAGAACATCTATGTGTGCAATCTGAGTAAACACCAGATTGCCCATTGTGTGTTGCAGCACCTCTAATTATGCTATAAACAGAGGAAAATCACCCATCAATATGAAATAAGCTTGAAAATACATTGCCTCACAACAGTTAACGACAGACGATGCTGGGAAGTGTATTGTGGGAATCAGGCGTAATATTGTTAGTCATATCGAAAAAGAGTAACTTGGCCATAATCCTGCAAGCTCCTCCCACCACATAGCAACTGGTTTTTATTCCACTGCTTCAAACTGGGAAGAAACATGATTCAATGGCAGTGAGTATGAATGTGTGCCAGTACTGTGCCCACCAATTACCATCAAACTAAAACACGTTCACTGTGTAGGAGACAGAGCTATGTAAAAAATATTGTCCTGACTCATGTATAACCACTGTGAACTGAATTAAACTCTTTTAAAGCCGTCATATGTGAGTCGATACATTATTGTAGTATGTTGGGCAAAGTTAACAATGGAAGTGTGTACCCAGTGCAGACGACCCATGTGGGTCCACGATCAAAGAAGTGACCTTTCCTCACCTATCTGCAGTTGTGAATGGTTGCATGTCGTTCTAGAAGTCATATAGCTTAGCAGAACTCCACTGCTTCACAATGACATATGTAGCAGGGCCATGTTAATCTCTTATACATAGTTTTCACGCTAAGTCATTACGTCAGAGGACCACATGGAACATTTGTGTCAGCCATGCTGAAGTGTATAAAATCATGTGTTCCAAATTAGGTACATTGCAACAGAAGCAAGGTGAGTGCAAATAGTAAACGACTCAGGAAAAATATTTCTAGGCACATAGTTTTCATAATACAAACAATCGACCCAAGAAGTCAGGTCAACCCACATTGGCTCCAAGTGACACGAATGATGACCATATTGGAGGGGAGCGCATAAGAATGTTGTCAATGAAACGTGTTTTGTTCATAGTGTGAAATGCAATTCATAAGCCTGCAAACTGAAACTTGGATATGTCTGTGTGAATGATAGATGAACATTAGTAAACAAGATCCTGATGGTATATTGTAAACCCCTTGAACATAAAATATAAGGAAAAAAATTATTGTCCCTGAATTGGTATTTACATGAAATGCCTCCTGCCAATGAGGCCTGGGAGAAAGTTTAATAATTACAAAACAGCAATACTAATGAACATGTGTGAAAGACAGGTCGTGTTACCATCCATTGGCTCTGCCACATCAAGACCTGGTATAATAAACTAGGCTTTAGCTGGTTTCGAGATGCCCCCAACTTATTAACAGTCAATTCAAAGAGGGATTTTAAATTAACCTATTGGCTTTATGTACTACATCGTGTTCAGTATAACTCCAGCTTGGGTAGGCTCACTTCACATTTTCCGAGTATTAAACCATTCCCTTGCTTTCAACTATATCAGGATATTGTACAACGTTAAATTGCAAAATGATTATATATGAAGTTCCGCGTTGGTTGTCTTCGTGTTGGAATGTACAGAAGCAAGTGCAGGACTCTCTGAGGAGGGTTACAGATGCTGAACCAGACTCGTTATCCTCTCAGCACTCGGGGAGCAGAGACATCTAGGAATGTAGTGTAACAGGGGTAGAAAATACATTTGAAAGTTGGTATAAGCCCTTACTCTCCAATACTGTCCTACTTTATTTGTGTAAACTCCTTATCTGATATTGAGTTCAGATATGATATTTCCATTTGATTGACTAGACTGCTGGCATGTGTTACGTTGGAGCACCAACAAGCGGCAAAACTCCTCCTCCTGCACGTAACCTGGGCCCCTAGAACAATGGCTAGTAAATGACTAACCCCCAAAAGGCTTATTTGATTGTAGGTAAAGTAACTGCATACAATGTGTAATACTGAACAAGTTAATATAAAATTCAACACTAAGTTGTTTTGAATTGTCATGCGTGGAAATCAGGACCTATTCTGAGTTTTGCCTGGTAAAATACATACCGTACTAAAATCCGCAAGTGCCAGTATTAACTGGACATTACGTCACATACTCGTAACGAAGACATAAGTGCATAGAAATTACAGTGTGTGATGACTTGTCTTTCTAGATATTCTGGTTCCATGTTGGAACCTAGTGTTTGGAACCATATGTCACCAAGGTTCCCATTACTGGTAATTCCAGGATTGTCAGTTGTTAGCTGACTGTTGGCTGGGGCTGAATAAACTACACTTGCTTATCTAAACTACTTGGACTCCCTCAACTTTATTACACTGGCGACGTTTGAGGAAAGGTCTGCGTGAGCAAGTCAGCCTCAACAACAGGTGTAGGGTAAAAAGAAGGAAAAAACACCCACTTGGCTGCTGTCTGGAAGAAGAAAAGTGTATTGGCATCTTCAGAGGAGGATTACAGCAAAACGAAGGTAGCGCTGTAAATATTGAAGAGAAAGACCAAAACGCGGCGAAAATCGGCAAAGGTAGACTCTTTTCTTTGATTTAATAAGGAAAAGGAGAAAAAACGGAGTTTGAGTGTGACGTCGATTTTCGTGGGTAAATTCCCATAGAAAAAAGACTGTTTGTTGGAGGAAAGTGGCAGACATCTTTGAATGGGAGCGTTTTAAAAAGAAAAAGAAACAAGCCCGATCAGCAGAAGAAAGAAGTCTGATCGCTGTGTGGCGGCCATTTTGGGTCGGTCTAAAAAAAAAAAACAAGGCCAATCGACTTAGAAAAAAACACTGAGTGCATTTCTGGAGTTGGTGGCGGCCATTTGGATTTTTTTTGGTCATTTTTCGAGTTTGTAAAGAAGGAGACATCGAGGGAGACAGGAAATTCGGCGTTTCGACTGAAAAAACTGTATTTTGGGAAATTACATTATAGGAGTTCATATTTGGGATAAAAACAGACTTGTTGAAAAAAAGTGGAAAGTGGAAAAGAAGGAGGAGTAAAGCCGAAGGAGCATTGGACTAAGGGGCATAAGCTGGAAAAGCGACTGGAGGTGTTGATGAGACTAAACAATTGCAACTGAGTGGGTGACTACAAGCCTGTCAACGGTGATAGGCACACTCTATCAGGGAAGGGTGGAGGTATTTTGATGGTGAATTACAAAAGTAGAAAAAGTCAAGGTATATTGAGGTGAATAGGAATAGCAAGATGCAGAATGTAACTGCACCTCCTTTCTTTCTGATGGAACTAGGGGAACCACTGATTAGGTGGAAAAAGTGGAAGAAAATATTTGAAAACTATGCGAGGGTGTGTGGTGCGAATTTGAGTGGCGAAAGGAAGCATGCATTATTAATGCATTGTCTGGGAGGAGAAGGTCAGGAAATTCTGGAGACACTTCCAGTTCTCTCACATGCTGATCAAAGAGGATTGAATGAGTATGAGGTATGTGCTAGGCAGTTGGACTTGCACTATCTTCCTAAAGTGAGTACCATCATGGAAAGGTACTATTTCGGGTTACGAGAACAAGGCAAGGAAGAGAGTGTTGAGGACTACATTACTGCGCTCAGAAAGTTGGCATCAAGTTGCAAGTTTGGGGTTTTGGTAGAAGAACAAATTAGGGATCAGTTTGTTTTGAGGTGTGTGAGTGATAAAATAAGGGAAGAGTTATGGCTAAAAGATGAACCTGCACTAGAAGAAGTGGTAGGCATTGCAAAAAGGGTTGAACACATGTTAAAGTGCGTGGGAGAACTAAGCAAGGAGAAAAAGGATGAAAAGCCAAGTAGTTCTTCAACACAAGAAGTGGTGTGTCAGGCTGTGAAGAGAGTGGATGAGAAGAAGAAAAAAGAAGTGTGTGAGGAGGAAAAATTAAAAGGGGAGGTTGATGGTGGCATTTCTAAAACACAGACAAGTAAGAAATTCACAACTCCTTTTCAAGGAACTTGTTACAGATGTGGGAGGTATGGGCATATGGCAAATACGAGAGAGTGTCCTGCCCTTAAATTCAATTGCAATGTGTGTGGAAGAAAGGGACACATTGGTAGAAATTGCAGAACAAGAGTAGGGAGAGAAATGAAGACCGAGACCAAGTTAGTTAGCTTTCAGATTAATGATGATGTGGTGGAACACCCTTCTGATTATGTGTTGATAGGAGAAGCACGTGTGTTGATGAAATTTGATTCTTGCTCACATGTCACCTTCATTTCAAACGAAGTGTTTGAGAATGCGTTCGGAAAGAATAAGTCCTTGTGTAAACCGGATATAAGACCAACAGGTTATCAAGAACATCCCATAAAAATAATGGGTTACTTTTTTGACTGCATTGAATATAAGGGAAGGTATACAGAAGCAAAAGTGTATGTGGTAAACAGGGGAGACAACTTGTTGAGTTGGTCTCATCAAGCAAGGTTGGGGGTGAGTCTCAATCCTAATGCTCGTCCAGTTATTCAAGTTCAGGCTGTAGACAATGTGGAGAACAAGTTTATAAAGAACTTTAAAGAGTTATTCAGTGAAAAACTAGGATGCATAAAGGGTTACAATCACAACATAAAGCTGAAGTTGGGTGCGGTACCTGTTGCTGCTAAAGTAAGGCGCATTCCAATTTGTATAAAAGATGCTGTAGGTAAAGAGATTGAGAAGTTGTTGTCGACTGGGGTTATACAACCAGTAGAAGCAACTGAGTGGCTCGCACCTATTGTGGTCGCGAGGAAGCCTAACAATGAGATTCGGCTGTGTGTTGACCTTCGTGCTTTAAATAAAGAAGTAATAGTTGACAAGTACCCTTTGCCAAACATAGAGGAGTTGGTTTCTACATTAGATGGAGCATGCTATTTTACCACCTTAGACATGGCTTCAGCCTATCACCAAGTTCCACTGAAAGAAGAGTGTCAAGAGATTACTAGTTTCATTACACCAATGGGTGCATTCAAGTTCTTAAGAATGCCTTTTGGGCTGGTTTCAGCAGCCTCGGTATTCCAGAGAATTATGGAAGATCTGTTCAAAGGAATACCGGGGGTAAGATGTTATCAGGATGATGTTCTCATTTCTGGTAAGAACGAACAGGAACATGATGAGAGGGTTTGCCTAGTGTTGAAGAAAATGTTGGATGTTGGTTTAACTCTGCGTCAGAGCAAGTGCAAGTTTGGTGTCAATGAGCTAGATTATTTGGGCCACCACATCTCAAGGAAGGGCATATCTCCAAAAAAAGATCTTGTAGAAACAATTGAAAAGTTGAAGGAACCATGCTCAAAAGAAGAAGTTTCATCGTTTTTGGGCATGGCAGAATTTTATAATAAGTTTGTCAGAAATTTTGCAGATAAGACTGTTAATCTGAGGAAAATCATGTGTAAGAATGCTGTGTTTAATTGGACAGAAGAGTGTAGCAGAGAGTTTGATCAGGTGAAGATGGATCTGAGGAATGCACCAAATTTGCAGGCGTTTGTTCCAAGGGATCCGACGTTTATTGTTACAGATGCTAGCAGCAAGGGTCTGGGTGCTTTGTTGTTACAGGTGAGGAAGGACAAAGAGGTCCTGATAGCTTGTGCTTCGAGGTGTTTGAAGGGGGCAGAGTTGAATTACTCTGTCATAGAGAAAGAGGCACTAGGTATATATTGGGCTGTGAATAAATTCAGAAAGTTTGTGTGGGGTTCCTCCTTCACTGTCAGGTCTGATCACAAACCACTAAAGGAGGTCTTCAAAAAAAGGGGCTAGACTCCATCTCTGCAAGAATAAGGCGATGGGTAATTTCGTTGCAGGAGTTTGTGTTCAAGTTTGAGTACATACCTGGGAAAACTAATGTCTCGGCAGATTGTCTGTCAAGGTTGGTGGATGTGGTAGAGAATGGTGAGGAAGCCTTGGCTGACGATTTTGAGGGTGATTTAAAGGTGTGTGACGTCACCTTGGGGGCGGTGAAAGAAGATGCTTGGAGTGAAGAGCTGGGTAAGGATGAGGAGTTGAAGGAGGTCATTAAATTGCTGGAAGGTCTCGTTCTTTGAAGAAACCTTGGTCTTTGATTGCCGATGAGTTGGCAGTGGTGGATGGCTTACTCATGAGAGGTACTAGGTTGGTTCCACCAGTTAATCTCATAAGTATTCTGGTTGACATGTCTCATGAGGGGCACTTGGGTATTTCAAAGACGAAAGAACGCATAAGAATGGACTTCTGGTGGCCTGGTATCGATTTGTTGGTGGAACGCACTGTAAGAGATTGCTCTTCTTGTCAGGCAAGTGATAAAGTTTTGAAGACGAGGTCTTCTCCAATGGTTTGCAGGAGGTTGCCTAGGTCCCCCTGGGATGAAATTGCAGTGGATATTGTGGGGCCTTTACATGGTGAGCACCAAACTCCATTTATGTTGGTTCTATTGGATTTGTATTCTAGATGGGTTGAGGTTAGTGTGGTAAGGGAGATTACAAGCGAGTCTGTTATTTCTTTTTTGGAGTCTGTCTTTAAACGTGAGAGTTTTCCGAACTCCATTCTTTCCGACAATGGACCACAATTTTGTTCAGGGAAAGTTGAGGAGTTCCTCAGTAAGTGTGGCATTGTTCACAAGAGAATTTCTTTGTATCACCCTGAGGCGAATGGTGGTTTGGAGAGACTCAACAAAACTTTGAAGGAAAGCATTCAATTAGCAAGGGTCAACAATTTGGACTGGAGAAAGGAGTTACAGAATAGAATTTCAGCATATCGTTTCTCTCCTCACTCAACTACAGGAAAAACTCAGTTTGAACTTTTCAAGGGTAGAGCACCTAACACTTACTTATGTCCTGCCTGGATGATTGCAGACAAAGGTGTAAAAAATAATGAGGTGGGGACATGGAGAGAAAGGGAATTGGAACTACAGAGGAAAAGGAAAATATATGTGGATAGAAGAAATTCTGCAAAGGATTCGAAGTTTGTGGTGGGGGAGATAGTAAAGATCAGGGCTCCTGTTGGCTGTCAAAATTGGTCGAAGTTTTCTGTTCCTAGAACCATTGTGAAAATTTTCAAAAATGCTGTAAAGACGGAGGATGGTCGTATCTGGAACAATAGTCGTGTTTCTCATTTTGGGGGTAAAGGGAAGTGTGATGATGTTGTTGCTGTTCCTGATCTGCGTACTAATTATTCTCGCAAGAGTGTGAGAGTATGCAGGCCTCCTGTTCATTTGCGTGATTATGTCTAGGTAGTTTCTTCTTTGAGTTCTTTATCTTTCTGTTGCCTACTTCATTGCTGGACGTGTAAACCTGTTTAATGTTTAAGAGGGAGAAGTGTGATGACTTGTCTTTCTAGATATTCTGGTTCCATGTTGGAACCTAGTGTTTGGAACCATATGTCACCAAGGTTCCCATTACTGGTAATTCCAGGATTGTCAGTTGTTAGCTGACTGTTGGCTGGGGCTGAATAAACTACACTTGCTTATCTAAACTACTTGGACTCCCTCAACTTTATTACACAGTGCAGCAACCGACACATGCTGTAGGGTAACAATTTGTAAACAGAAAATATGAAAGGCATTGGACATCAAATTGCAGTAATGTTAGGTTGCCCTAGTTGCCTGGTAATTATTAATGTCGCTGCTGCTCCATGAGTTTCTGGATGAAGAAGTTGTTTTCCGGAAGGTTTATTCTCATTAGGATTTAATTCTGGCTCTGAATACCAGGTGACACAACAACAGTTATCAGTTTTCTCATGTAACCAACCTTGTATGCTCTCAGATACATCACTTTTTCCCCTCTAACTTCAGGGGAATACAAAGAAGTGCGGAACTGCAACTGACACAGGAATACATCATCAAGAACGTAAAGCTATGTCTACACTGTGAAAAAATGCTAATTTCTAACATACATTGAAACTCACCTCTAAATCACAATTCATCTAATTTTGTATGCAGCAATATTTAAGGTACCTTTACAGCCCCTCAGAGATACGTGTTTCATCACTGCTTCAGTTCAGGCATTTGGAAGGATGTTTTATGCACCTTTTCAGGTCGTGTGTGGTGAGCTCTTTAATAAAATTCTTTTGTGACTTAGATGAGGAACATTATTCTTCCATGTATTTTAATCCAATTCATTATCTGTCAAGAGGCATAAAAATGTCACGCTTACATTATACAGCAAGAGGCATGATAGTTTAAATCACCATTTGCGCTTTTCGAAAATGTCATAGGTGTTTAAATGGAGACAAAGCTGAGATTTAAAAAATTGCCTGAATCTTTAAGGTGGGTGTGACCTAAAACACACAATAAAGAACCTTAGAAGAAGTGTGGCCTGCCTACCTTGAGGCATTAAGAAGACAGACTGGTAGACTAGGCAGAGCATTCCCTTTAACATCCTAGGAGTGCCCGACCTCCAATTCGTGTTAGAAATTATTCAATGTAAATATCACTAGAATGATACTGATTTGGACCAAATGTGGTTAATGTAAAAGTTTTGTGAAGCTACCAAATAATGGGAATACGTTACAAGTCTTCAGACAATATAGTCCCTAGAACGTACTGCAATATATTGTAAATTCTTGAATTGACTGCTAATCCCACCTTTAACCTATTCATTGTAAATAACGATTTTTACTGTTCAAATGACTGTTTATTAATCACAGGATTTCAACACTTTATTATCACTTCTTCTTTTAATACGTTGCATCCACAACATCCCATTTCAATTGTTAACAATGTTAATGTTAGTGCACAATCGCAGGCATTTCGGACTGTATGTATTTCATCTAGGGGTGCTTAATTATTTCCCGTGTTTCAAATATTTGAACTGTAAATAGATGCAAGCGTTTTAATTTCATTCATTGCGTCGCCCCACTGCTTTCTCGCAGTGTGAGAAGCAGAAACATAAAATAGTAAAACTACCATTTTATGTTTCTGCTTCTCACACTGCAAGAAAGCAGAAGTGCCTGGTTGTGGGCGGATGGGTGGGTGGAGGAAGCGAGACGAGGGGAGGAGTGGCTAGCCCAATGCTGTGGGCCCTGACTCTTTGGTCGGCCCTATAGGGGCCGACCAAACCAGGTAAGTGCACTCTTTCTTTTCTCTATGTAGGCTGCATGGTGGCAATGCAGCGTTGTGATTAGCTTTGGGGAGGGAGGCTGCCTGCTGACTGCTTCCTGTTCCTACAGTAAAACGCAGGAGTCTTGACTGGCTGTGTGTTGTCGGAGGCCACCTTAACAGAGCTCAGGCGGCGCGGGACCCGGGAAAGCTACGTTTTATTTTATTTTAATTAACTCAACCTCGCACCTCCACCCGCGCCCCCCCTATCATGCCGGCCACGACTGCCTAAATGTGTACACTTATGACGCATAATTAATTACGGTAACGTAAATCATGAAAGTCAGGAGGCATGTCCTCAGAAAATCATGTATCATCAATCTTCAATGAAGCGTCTAGTCAGAGGATCTCAGGTAACCTCTATTTTGTTCAAAGGTCTTTTATGATATGAGAAACCGCCATATTTGAAAGGAGTTATGCTAGGAGGGTAGAATATCTATTTCAAGTCCTGGGTTGAGAAAGGCCAGCCCAGGGTAGGCCACACCCATGGAGGCAAGAACAATGAAATGGGGCAGGCCCCCTGATCCTACTAGGATTCCAGAATCATGTAGCCTGATCTTGGGCTGTCTCCCACTACACATGCCCAATGACAGCGTATTGGTAGCACTGGATGTTGCTATCAATGATGTCATTCGTGATGTCATCAATAATGTCATCTGAAGCGGTTCAATAAAATGTCAGAGTTTTATCTAACTAGCAAAGCTAACCATCACTTTACCTTAACCATTGTTTTCTTCCAGTGAATTTCAGCTTATTGTTATCATATTCCATTTCTGGCATTGACCTGCAGCAAGGACCTTGCACCCAACCTGCCGCGGGTGGGCAAAATTAATCAATTCCAGATTTGTGAATCCTGAAACACGAAGAAGGTATACAGGAGCATGGGAAGATCTAGGATGTGCAAACTGTGCGATAAAAATAATGTTCTACATTATTTTAATATAATGGAGGCACCTTTGAGTCCCCCAACCCCCACATCACCCTAGGGGTCATAGTAAACTCGCCCTAACCATTTACTTCCGTTTTATCTCCATTTTTACTAGCAAGGTGCTGTTTGCACTATGCCGGGCAATGGTAGCTGCCACAAAACATTTTCATTGACATCCAGCTAATCATAGTGCAGCAGATTTGGGATTTGAGACTCTGTAATGTACAAATGGAGAAAAAGCTATTTTGTCCAATAATGTGCCTTTATGTTTTTTAACTGGATTCGTGAATCCTAAGCAGATTTGTGGATCCACGTGTGGTTCCCCAAATTAACAGTCTAGATAAAACGAAAATGTAACCACTTAATGCCCAGAAAGAACACTTTGAAATGCTAATTTCTCTAAAACTTCTAAACAGATTTACACCATACCAGGCAAAGGCTCATCAAGTTCTGCTTAAATGTCAAGTTTGGTATGATTCCATTCATGTTTTTTCTGTATTGAAGATCAATGAATCCTTTGGAAGTAAAAATATCAAATGCCACTTATGGAACCTCCGCTCCCTTTTTTTCCAAATTTGGATGGATATCGTGCCAATTTGTCAGATAATTTCTAAACATATCTGACGAAGTTCAATGGTTTTATACATGTAAATTTCAAACATAATTATCTTTTTTAATTTAACTATGTTTTTTCAGTTAATTTCATTGGTTTTTCCATGATTGACTTATTTTAGTTTAAATGGCAGGGAAACACAAATGTGTTAACCCTGTAAAGCCCACTTGGCACCTTTTATTTAACAGTAGTATCCCAAAAACAACTGAATTGATTTACAATAAACCAAAATAGGCATGATTTCTACGTGATGTTCTACTTCCACGGAAGGCTTGGTGTAAAACCGTTCAGCCGTTTGGGCTGTGGATGAAAGCAAACTTTCCACGTGGAACTAAAATTGGAAATCACTCATTATTTATCTCCCCTCTTAACTTTTTTTCAGTGGGAGGATCACGAATCTTAGCATGCCATAACTTGGCTGCTGCAATTAGTACACTGCTGAATTTCAGGCAAACGCATTGATGGGATCAAAAGATATTGGAAAATCAAAACTGCCTTTTCATTGAAAGTGTGACTCAAACATAATTACACCTTAGCTATTTGTTTGAACTTTTCTATAAGATTTTCCACTGAATCAAGCAGGCCTCTGGTCTGTTAATATGGATCCTATGAAGCTAAAGCTGAATCACTCTAGTGCAGGCTTCAAGGTCCGACAAGTCCTCTGCGGTGCAGAGAGAAATTAATGGCATCCAAGTGATGCGGAAGCATTATTTTGAGGGACATTGTCACAGCAATACCATTCCAAGATGGCAGTCAGAGGCTAAACTGAGTGTTGGGCACTCCTTAATGATCTGCTGGCACCAATTTAGCAGGAGTCAGTATCCACAAACCGCACAGCTCAAACATGGCAAATTTCACAGAAATACATGAAATGAAAGTACAATTTAATTCATTTATTATCCACTAATCTTGCAAACGTTTTTACCTATTTGCTAGATGAAGCGCTTGCAATATGGAATGGTATAGTAGTGACATAGGCAGACAACCGCCCCTACATTTTTGTGGCTTAACTTTCAAGAGCTTTACAATACACTTGGACTTTCGGCATTGGAAGTGAACAGCTCTTTGCCACAAACAAATGGCATGATAGAGAGGATCATGCCGTACTGAAGAAACCATGCAGCATGCAGAGCAAGAACACACACCAACCCAGCAGGCTGTTGTTGAAGTTCTCCGGGCATGTAGCAGCACATCACATAGGACAAATGGACAGCGAGTTGACCCCCTTATGTCTGGCTAAAACGTGCCATGTTGGTCTTTCTTTGATTTTGGCAGGAAGTCGCGTCTACAATTTGAACATGACGAAAATAGAAAGGAAGCGAGAAATTCCCTATTAATTATTGGTGAGAGAAGAATCATCTTTACAAGTAAGAGAAATGTCTGAATAAGCTCGTTCTACGCCGTTAACAGTGAATGGCATTGATTAGTCAAACGGACACAATTTATTTGTTGTAGGGTGGAAGTATGAGCCCCCAATAATAGCCTCGGCTATCTTCAATCAAGAATAAGAATATAAGGTGGCAGTCTTTGGAATAGACGAGTGAAGATTCGAGTAAGTCACCGTATACAGTTATAACTGTGACAATAATTACCGGGAATGAACAGACTCAAACATTTACAAAATTAATTTGACCACGTTTAGGTACACTATCCTTACAGAAGAAGAAATGATAACCAAAAAGTGAGCGAAGTGAACCCAAGATTACAAGGTACCTAATAAGCATTCCCTATGTCATTAGTCTTAAGTGGAGAAAGGAAGGGTGATAGGATGTGTGATTTACATTTCATTATTTTGTTGATTATATAGATTACACCGTGGTTCAAGCCCTGATGATAATACCCCAAGGAAGAGGGGGATTGGAAACGCGTTGGCACGTCCATATTAACCTACGAGGGACCCACATCAATTGGAACTCTAGTGAGGGTGTTACCATAAGAAACATACCCCGAGAGAGAACCTTTCTAAACAGTTTTATCCACGTAGTCAGTCTGTCTTAAGCGTCCCAAAAAATCGCATAATGAAAATTGTCTTAGCGCTGGCAGGCTTCCTGCAGTACTGACTGGTGTAATTGAATAATTTGTTTTTAATGTTCTTTGTTCTAAGTCATGAATTTATGAATATATGTTTGTTATGAGTTCTTAAAGGTACATAACGTTGAATGAGATGTGTATTCCTTAAATGCATCAAAAATGATGGATTGTTGCTTAAAAATAATTTGAATTGAATACAATTGTTTAAGTATAGTACAATGACTAAAAGCTTTGTATGTTGTATCTGCTGAATAAATTAGCAGCACACAAACTGGTGGCCAGGTAACTCTTTGAGACAAAAAAAAATGTTGGTCAGGAGAAGCACGAGAAAATATGGAAAAGAGGCCATATGGAAACTGCAAAAAAGAATCACACACTGCAGTTTAGCACTTAAATGAGTTGTCTTTGAGAGACCACAGACTCAAAAAAAGATAAAGGCCTACATAGACAAGAGAAGTACTGCAAACGGGTGGACATTCGCAAACGTTATTTGGCACCTTTGCAGCAAGAACACATAGGAAAACCAGATCAATCCCAAATAAAAAAAACACATTGGGTACCTCTCAAACAGGGGACCATGGTAACGGCTGAAAGTGCAGATAATGGAATCACTTAATATATATCCCATTCAACATATATCACAAAGCTCCAGGTCATTCCCAAATTCAGAACAGAGATGAAGACACTACAAAGTGGAAGCAGATGGTGATCAAGCGGGGCGTTCGGTCTCAAAGGTCAGAGACCTTTGAGATATTTCAGCCGAGTATCCCATAGCCCACGAGTGCTAACTTAAGAGATCTAGCTTTCTCTTCTCCCCATAAATCCTCTTTAACTGTGCTTCTCACAAATTACCTTCCTATTTGTCTATTGTTTGTCTTCTTTTTGTGTTGTGTTTTTTTAGAAAAAGAAAATATGTTGATGCATGATGTCAGTAAGATCCCACAGCCTACTGGCCTCTCCTTAAGACACTGGACAATGCCTCCTGTTGAAGGAGACAGGAAAAGGCAAGACAAACGTGTATGAAAACAAAGTGGCAGACTGAGACATGGATAAGTTATGTTGTGCCTGGTTTGCTACATACCATCTGTTTCTGATTACAGAAGGAAGGATGATCACACCCAAGTGTAGAGAACTCACATTTCATTGTGCCCATGTTTTGGGTACTCCTGCTTGGAGTCAACCTCGTTGCTACCTGCTGTGACAGCCATTACTTTCCCCAAAGGTTGTCTCTGGAGAGCAACCTGGAAATGACATTTCAAAGAGAATCAATCCAAACCAGCTCTAAAAGCTTAGACATTGATTCCATATCCGGTGTCTTGAAAATGTTCATACATTTTGGATCCAATCTACCCTCTTTTGTTCAAGTTCCAAGTTCTTCGTGACCAATGAAGGGATTGCCATACAGAGTACTTCAAAGACTGCTGTATAACAAAAGCTGGTGTCTGTGTGAGAGCCAGTCTCCCATAGCTGAGGGGGCATCACTGCTGAAAGAGCTGTGGATCTGCCTAAAGAGCCTAGCTGCCTTTTGTTTGTTGAGAAAGGGAAGGCGTGCGCATGATCGTGCCAGAAAAGAGACTGTCCAGGAGGAGATGAAGTCCCAGCTTGTTACTGTCATGGAAAGGATCCAAAGAAAGCTTACAATCCCAAGAGAGTGATCCAGGTGTGACCTTTTCTGTGAAGTCAACCCCCTCCAGTATCTCTGCAAAGTTCCTAAGAGAGCTGTAACAAGAATGTACCACACCATGTAACCATGTGTCATCTTGCATCCTGCCATAGACTCAAGAGACTAGAGCTGCTTTCTGCCAACAAGGAAGATCTATTTGAAGAAAAAGCGGGAAGCCCTGATAGGCCTTGAGACATCAACTGTCCCAAAGACACTACTGAGGACAGTCAACTTTGAGGCTTCAAGTGCCTCAGCTGTGAGCCAATCTGCTTCTGACCTCTAGGCCTGCTACTCCTAGAGACTGGTGATGTAATGCAGGCCTGTCTCTTGGAGTTCATTCCCTGAAGACTGCCCCAAGCGAGGCATTTGCTGCACTATCCTGCAAAAGAAGAGTCAATGCTGTGACATTGAGAACTTTACCCAGGATAGCTGCACAGCTATCAGGTAAATTGCGGGCTTAGTTTACCCCTGGATACAAGAGACTGAGGTGTGTGAGCAATCCTGCGTGCCACTAGAGACTTTTTGTAAAAGAACCACAAAGATATTAAACTGGGTTGTTCATCGAACTCAAGAGGACGATTTGAGTAACTGCCTTTGAGCTCTGTCCTTGCCTAAGCTATAGAGTCGTGCTGTGGCATAGAGAACACTCCACTTTGGAAGCATAAGCGGGGGTGCCACTGGGCCCCATTGACTGAATAAATCACTCCCTCTAAAACAATATTTATGAACCTCGTGTTTCTGCAGGTTTGCAGACAAATGTTGATAAATAACACTCTTAGGGAAATAATATGATAGAGAACTGTGTCCCTGGGTTGACATGCACAGTGAAGAAAACAAAAGGAGAAAATATGACAATAGGGAACAGAGAGAGGAAAATGGAAAGAGTTAGTGAGAGAGATAAAGGAGGAAGGTGAAAGTAAGGATGGGGGAAAAAGGGATGAGTATATGCAAAGGCAAATAAAGAAAGGGTAGAAGAAGGTGGGGTTAAAAAAAGGAAGAAAACATGAACGAGAAGAAGAAAGAAACAGTGAAAGGTAGGATGGAAGGGTGAAAGGAAGGAATGGTGAATCAAAGGGAGGGTGAAAAGATGGACAGAGTGGAAGGGTAAAATGATGGCTGGAAGAGTGAAAGGAAGAATAGAGAAAAGGTGAAATGATGGACTGAAGATTGAAATGATTGATAAGTGAAAGTATGAGTCATGAGTCATTGTCCGCCCCCCTACGGTTCCCCAGTCTCCCCAAAATGTACCCCATACCCCTCTAGCACCATCTTCTGACCCTACCTTAACTCCGAAGGGCCCCCTTTTAACTACCTTCACCCATAAGAATAATTCTCCTTCAATGGCCGATGGCAATCTAACAGTGAAAGCACTACAATCTGACCTCCTGCCATCTTGTGAATACCTATGCATTGAAGTGGCTGGTAGCAATGATCACCCATGCAAACTGCACAAGTTCTACCACCCGCCTTTCAACAACCTTCTCTTCACAGAACAGATCATGGACATTATCTCGGCTAACACAGATTACTACGCCACTCAGATCTTCCTGGGAGATTTCAACCTTCATTGGAATGATGTGAATGATGTGGTGGTCAATAACCTTAAATTCTTCCAACCTGATCCAAATCAGTGACAGCCCTACTCATATTAGAGGAGCTACCTTAGATCTTGTCATTGGTAAGCCCAATTCCATCCTTCTGGATTCGATCCTTCCATGAGATTGCACAGACCACTACCGCATCACCTTCCTCATCCGGGAGTCGGTTAGAGCTAGTAGAGCCAAGCCAAAGAACTGTAAACAACTGAAAAGATGTCTACGGAATATCAAATTGCACGACCTGAATGCGCTCTGCGATAACATCCTGCCCCCTCCTATGAACATGTCCATGACCTTACGGCCCATTATAACCGCTCAATGGCCAATGTTTTAGACTCGGTTACCCCACTACAGCTTAAAAGACTGTCTTCCAAACTCTCCAAACCTTGGTTCAATGATAGTCTTAATTCTGAAAGAAGATATTTAAGACTTGCGGAAAGATTGTGGCAATCCTATCCCTCCCTTGATCATCTCTATCATCTGAGATCCCTAAGAAGCAGCTACAACAAACACATCAGTTGCTCAAAGGTCACCTTCTTCCAAAACCAACTAGAGCAAGCAAAAAAACAGCCCAAAACACAGTTTGAACTCATCAAGTCCCAAGCTAACATTCATCCTAATCTATCGGCACTGGGTCGAGGATCACTGCCGAACTGCGATGAATTCGCTGACTTCTTCACAGATAAGAGCACTAAGATTGAAGTTGATCGACGCTCTCGCCTTGAACAACTGTCGATCACTCCGCTGAGTGCCCTCCTGCCCACAAGGTTGGATGTCACTGTCCCTGCGCAGCCTTACCTCCCCAAAAACAACGCATCTTAGAGCAATTTCCAAACCTTGGATGAAAGCACTGTACGCAAAACGCTGGTACTCTGAAACCTTCTAATCACTAAAACGACCCCCTGCCATTGAACCTCTTCTCTGAAGTTAAAACCTCCTTACTTCCACTTTGGACTTGGATCGTCAATGCGTAACTTCAGCAAGGTGCTCTTCCGGATTGCCTAAAATCGGGTCAAGTTACCCCGATTCTAAAGAAACAATCTGCTGATCCCACGGACGTTCATAACTTTCGTCCAATCTCTAACATCCCCATGTTGGTAAAGCTCTTGGAGAAATGTGTGTGCGCCCAACTCTGTAACCACATCGATAACTTCCAACTCCTGGACCAATGACAATCTGATTTCTGCCCGTGCCATAGCACAGAATCCGCATTAACTCACATTGTCGATGATGCGCTAAGAATTCTGGATCAAAATGAATGTTGCCTACTGATCCTTCTTGACCTTTCGTCAGCATTTGATAATGTCAAACATGTTAACCTAATTGACCTCCTGGAACACAGGATGGGGTTGTCTGGGCCTGTACTAAACGGGTTCTCCTCATTCATCGATAACAGATCCCAAAGCTTCAAGGTGAACCAGTCCCTGTCTCGTCCTTCGCCGGTCACATGGTTCAGCGCTCTCACCCACGCTCTTCAACCTGTCATGGAGCCTTTGACAGAAATTCTGAACTCATCAGCATTCACTATCACATGTATGCGGATGATACCCAACTATACCTGAAGATCACCTCCCTTGAGGACATATGGTCCCTCAACTCAGACCTATTGGAAACTCAAAGCTGGCTGACACGCACAACCTGAAGTTAAATTCTATCGCACCACACAAGCAATCTACTGTCATCAAGCAATGGTTGATTCATCTCACTGCTCTCAACTGTAGGCCACACCTTGTTGATTCTGCAGCCTATCTGGGAATTATGCTAGACAAAAGTCTGAACATGCAGAAGCACATCAGCTCCCTCACCAAAGGAGCGAACTTCCAACTCAGAATTCTAAGGAAACTCAAACTGTATCTCTCTACTCATGCCCTAAGGAGGCTGTGCAAGCCTTAGTGATTTCAAAGCTGGACTATGATAGCACAACCCTTTGTGGCCTACCTAGAGTGAAGACTGCTCCTCTTAGAGCTGCCCTAACTTCTGCTGCCAGGCTGGTAACGGGTTCCAAAAAATACAACCATATCACTCTGTACCTGTTGTCCCTGAACTGGCTTCCATATGAAGCTCGGAAACAGTTAAATATGCATGCATGGCACACAAAGCCATTCACTTCCACACCCCACTGTACCTTATTCAGAAACTGAAGCTCTCATGTGGATCGATAGCCTCTAGAAGTGTCAGCACCTTATTGCTCAAACCACAAAAATTCAAGGAAAAAAAAACCTACAATCGAGCCTTCTCAGGTATGGTACTGAGCATTTGGAACGCCCTCCCCCCTGAAGTCAGTGTGAATCCTTCCATTGTCCTCTTCAAAAAGGAAGTCAAAGTGCTCTTGATAAATACATTTCTGCCTCTGACTGGCTATTCCTTTGGATTTTGAGGTCACAGTCGCAGATCTGTGGCCCAGCTGCCAGGGTCAGGAGAATGCCTTGGCTTTACATGATTGTGTATTTTTCGCTTTGTTGGTTCTGTTTTTGATTGTTTGTATCCCTCTTGATGTATAAACTGTAAAGCGCTCTGATACCCTTGGTGGACATGTTCGCGCTGTAGAAAACTTTCAAAATAAACTAAATTAAAAAAAATAATAGCATTGACAGATTGGTGAAAAAATGTAGGAAGAAAGAGAGAAATGATTGATAGGTGGAAAGATGGATAGCTACATGGATATAGTAATAGGTGAAAACATTAATGTTTATATGAAACAGAGAAAGGATGGATGGATTGAAGAAGGCATAGTTGGATGGATGAGTAGATGGAAAAATGATAAGAACAGATGAATAGATGGATGGATGGATAGATGGAAAGGTAAAAGCATGAATGGATAGATGTTTAGTAGGAGGAAGAAAGAAAATTTGAAAGGAACTCTTCTAAGAAGGGTCTGGTTTGCCTTTGTGTTCACAGTGTGATTTGAGTTATGGTTCAAAGTAGGGGTTATTTTAATTTTCTAGCTACCCGCTTCGAGTAGTAGAAATATTAATAGTGGAACCTCAACCATACAGAGAGGGAGTTTGATTACCGGGAAAGACGCGGATGTGCAATGCCTCACTGTTAGAATGCAATTTATGACAATCCTGTATAAATCAATATGCAACCCTCATTGAGGGGTGTCCCCCTGCGCACCGCTTCAGTGTTACCAAATAGGTATTCCAACAAATAATCCAATAAATTCCAATGGTGTTCATTCAAATTTTTATGGGTTTACACCATTGTTATATTTCTTCATGGAATTACAATCTTCATTCCAATAGACATCATGTTATGCTTGAATCCAATCATATATCATTCCCATGATCAGTCCCAATGCATTTCGGACTTTAATAGTCCTTCGTCAGGGGAATTATCTAGACAAAAGAAATATGAGGTCTGAATTGTGGGGACACATCTCTAAATCATACATAACTAACAGACATTTGTAATTACACACCTATAAACCTTGCAGGGTCATGTGTGTGGTCATGCACATTAATCTACGTTCAAATACGAACCAAAAAATCCATGCAAAGAGTGTCAGAATTGAGAAAATAAACAAACCTGCACCATTAGACATCAAGGGACTAAGAAACGATGAGCAGATATAAAATCATACCAATGTGAAGAGTGATCTTTCAGCAAAAAACGAAAAAAAACAAAACATATGTAACGGTAGTGGTCTAAGATCGTGCAGTGCTCGTATTCATGGTGAGATAATTGTATAGTATATCACAAGCAAAAGTGACCATCAGGTAATCTTCAAACGTTGTTCCAACGCATGCAAACCCCGCGTGAAAGGATAGTTCTAAAATGCTCGTTCCAATATCAAACAAAAATGTGTCCAATTGAAAAACATTACAAAAGCGGTGAAGTCGCGGTCAAACTTACATGAGCCTCGCGTGTATTCAGACGCTGGTCCCAGTGCGAAACGGACCAAGATTAATAAAGTTAACCGGTTGAGATGAGTAGACATAAAAAAAGGACGGTGTTTACATGCAAAATGGTGGGCGCCATCTTAAAGTGGTGGATTAAAACGTGAAACGAAGATAATACATAGAAGTAGAGTTGGAGGACATATAATAATTACATCATGTGCAACAAAATATAAGCGCAAAATAGAGACAGACATGAAATAGTAACGATTCTGAGGGAATCACCCCTACCATTAAAAAAAGTAGATTAGTCATTATGAAAACAGTGTCCTGAAGAGAAATAATGAGC
This sequence comes from Lissotriton helveticus, assembly GCF_964261635.1. Lineage (NCBI taxonomy): Eukaryota > Metazoa > Chordata > Amphibia > Caudata > Salamandridae > Lissotriton > Lissotriton helveticus. The sequence goes on along the minus strand of NC_136059.1, from coordinate 934,808,678 downwards.
ATGACATGTATGTATGTAAAAATATTATAGATAGCATACAAATTCCATCCGATCATTTAACCCTGTGGGTTGCATGGAGCACAAATATCGAATCCAAAAATTCTCTCTTTGTAAGAGTTTGTTCTTGTGATTAACTCCTTGGGTATGTGCCACATTTTCCAGTACCGTAAACTTTAGTTGGGCAACATTGTGTCTGTATTCCATAAAGTGACTGGCTACAGTGGATCCTGTATAAATAAAAGTATTTTTGTTTTCCATAAACGACAAGCACTGGGGTGGACATTATGTGATTGTGTCTGGTTGATTTCTGAGTTTCTACGTGCCACACCACCTCTGTGAGAATTTGACTGTTTGCCCTCATTACCCTGAAAGTCAAGTACAGGAAATCACCCTGGAGGCCCTCCAATCAGGGTTGTGGTCACACAGGACCCATGCCACCATCTGCATCAGTAATCAGGCCCTATGCTCACCGTGCCCCAGACACCATATCTGCCATTTTGCTGCTCTCCAAATGGCTTTCACCGCGACCGCCTCACCCTTGAATCACGCTCCAGGAGATTATTCCCGCTGTTCCAATGGTACCTCACAGTGTTAGGCTGGCCCAAACGCAGATGGGAACACCGCTTGGGTCCTTCTGAGTGGTGGGAAGAGCAGGTGGCAAGGCTTAGTCAGCGGTGGAGACGGAGGGACAAGGATGCATGTCCTATCTGTCTGCCATCTTGGACACGGCCCCCCAATGGTTACTTTTTAGAAACTACACAGGTGATGTATTGGGAGGGAGCTTCTGTCATTGATACTTTCCTGTATTTGCGTGTGCAAACACTCTGCAAAGGACATTACCGAGCTTTCCCACGGGAACCTCATAAGGGCAGAACCTTGACAACCCTTCTTACAGCATATTCTGGCAAACAACTGGTATCAGACTGCACACTGCAATGCAGTAGGAGACCCTGATAATAATGCTAAATGCCAGGCTAACATGGGAGGCTGATATTGGAGAGACTGTGATGGCCAAGACATTGACATACCGAGGTTTGAGCCCTTACTCCCAATGGCCGTCTTCACTTTTACATTTTAATTTTCTACACAGCATATATTTCACCCCTCTCGTTCTCTATGGTTGAAAGCTTTGGGACGAGTCTAGATGCACAGGTATACAACCCTTTCACTACTTCTTGCTAAGAACTGCTTGTACCTGGGGGTAGGACCACACACCATTGATACAAGCATGACTATGTGTGCTGTCGTGTTGTAATGAACAATTCGATACATATTACCTTATGATCCCGCCAAATAGCCGAGAGAGGGACATATGGGACCTGCTGCACCCCTAGCAACTAACACATGACATGCCAGAGCCCACCCACCAGTCAGGTGGCTTCGATGCACGACCGGGGACATTATTGAATATCGACACATCATAACATAATCCCCAAAAGGGGAGGGAAAAGGATAGTCTAAATTACCTAAGCACATACTCCTTCTAAAAGTGAACATAGACAACCCACATATATTGGGATCGTTTTACCGCTGGGTGAGGCTGCGGAGAGTGATATGCAAACTCTATGTGATGCACTGCTCCAAATTCAAAATTATTTAATGTATACAGTAACGGGTTGGGCATGTATTTGTATTGAAGCACAGAATGTAGGGCAATGCATTGTTGGGGGGTGAGGGGGTGTTGGATAAAATGTTACTTTATTTGTAAAAAAAAAAAAAACAATAAACAAAGAAACAAAAAATATATATGCCTATCTTGAAACGTGTCATCAGAGAGTAGCCATTTGCTGTACATCTGACACTACATTCATGCTTCTGGATCTACGAGTGCAATAACAATTGCTTATTAATTCACAATAACGAAGGTGATGTTAGTATAGAGATACCTTTATAGTTAAGCCAGACGCGCAAATGCCCCATCCTGCTGTTCTCAGCATGAGTTAGCACTGAGTTAGCAGGCTCTTTGCAAAGGCTTTGGTGTTCTGAATTCCATTAGCTTTTCTTCAGATGATTATCTGTGCAAATGTGCTATTGTTGTTCTTTAGCAAGATTGTCACCAGGGACTGAAGTACCATTTCAGGCAGTCAAAGCTATGGCAGGAATGGGAGCCAGGCTTAGGTCTGCGGGAGCATTGTCGGATTTACAAGGCAGCTACTTGGAAATCCTTGCATGTTTCTGTGGAGCACACCAGCCTGCACATGTCATCACGAAGGAGTCCTAAATCCAGCCTGCTTCTGTTGCACAGCCAACATTCTTATCCCTGAAAACTCAAAGTTACACTCTTTTTTTTCATTATTATTGCTATGGTTTTGGTGATTCAAGCTTCTTTTGCCATCCCAATACATTGTACTAATACAAACCGTTTCTTTAAATTTGGCCAGACAATAAATCGTACACAAGCCTTATCCAAACTCGGTAATGCAAAATCCAATGAAGCAATGATTACTATTGTCATTCAGCCATGTCAGAATAAATTGTTTAATCAAGTGTAAATTCAGAACTATAGCTTTAGAAATGTGCAATCCACATAGCATGTATTTATTGACCTGCTTCTTTATTGATGTTGGAATTGGAAAATGACATGTACCTTTTCTGACACTTTTTAAACTAGCTTAACAAAACAGACGTTATTTGTATTTTTGCCACGGAATGAAATGATAACGTTATTTGGTTCGGCGTGCATATCCAATCACATAGCTGGCTTTGACTTGAACAAATGTAGGCATCTGCTGCTTGACTTTCCTGGAGAAGCAGTTAGGGAAGTTTCCATTTTGTCTATTCCAGAACGGAGGTAAGGTTCTATTAACAAGGTGGTGACCCTACAGAGTTGAAGGGTGCATTATGTGGCTCAAAACAAGCTGAGCACTATGTCCTCTTCATCTGTGTTGTTTCACCACTAGCTTCCCTTTTTAATTAGAAGGGTAAAAACATAGGGGCATATTAGCAAGAACCTCGTTAAAATTATCGCCGTTTTAGCGTCAGTAAACTGCTGCTAAAATGGCAATAATGGGCTTGCTAATATGCGTTATAGAATTCCAATAGAAGCCCAGGTTTGATGTCCTGCACATCTAACCTGGGCATCTATTGGAATTCTATAACGCAAATTAGCAAGCACATTATCGCCGTTTTAGCGGAAGTTTCCTGCCGCTAAAACGGCGATAATTTTAACAAGGTTCTTGCTAATATGCCCCCTGGTGTCAGTAGGAAGCGTCGCCGCATCCGGAAGTATGGCCTTAGATACACATTTCCCCTGGCCTAATAACATCAGATACCCAGACACAGACATAATCAGTTTACAATGTGCTGGTTGTAAATAATACATACACACATAGCTCCAGTCACTTGGATTGTCACAGGTCAAGGACTATTTTGGAAGGGAGGGTAAACCATTTGGAAATTGAACATCTAGGATCTGAGGCAAATCTGTTGAATTACTTGAGTGTTTTTGCAATTCAAAGCTGGCCAAACTTGACAAATACTTGGAATTCTAGGAATGGATTATTTGGAAATGGAATATAGCTGATTGTTTTAGAAAACAACAGTTCGAAAAGGTCACAATAACTTTTTGCATAGAGCTTTTCACAGGAAGTGGAGTGTTCCTTTCAAGGCAGCCCTAAAATAACTCTTCTATGATGTAAGCAAAGAAAGTGATGAAACTTGTGGAAAAATGTAGGTCGTTATAAACAGCTGGCAAAAAAGAAAGAATCCTTTATGTGGCTCAGTAGGATACGGACCATTCCAGATATTGAGAGGTAGCCTATAAATCACAGGATTAAGTCTTTCTAGGACAGATGAATTGTCTCTTGGTGCTTACTACCTTCACCATTCACTGACCTTGTTTTACAACCCACAAAAATTTAGCTCCTCATGCTCACACCACCCCTCGCATTACCTCTGCCCACTGTCTTACTTCAGACATAGCAAGCGTCCCCTAGGTATAGGGAACGACCCTCTGGGCACAACTTAAAGTATCAGCTGATCTTCTAGTTACCAGCCCAAGTTTAACTTGAGTATTCAAACAAAAGTTATGGAGTTCATCAAATAATTTTAATGCATCATTAGTATAAGTTTTGATGTCCAGGTGTGAGAAGAGATAGCGTTGACTTTTTGATTCGAATTAGTGGCAACCGAGGGAATTTAAAGCCTCACGATCTTCCTCAGGACAAGGGGAGGGGTGAGTAGACCCTATAGAGTGAAAACAAGGAACTTAAATCGGGTACTATAAGGGTTAACATCACTTATTATCTGCACATCACAGCCTAAGAACCCACCTCAACACGAATCTTGTAGGCGCTTAGACGGTCCAGTGAATGGCACATCCATATCTGTAAATTAAATAATAATGTCGATTGCCTATTAGGTATAGTTTTGGTCCTTGATTATAAGGAGCTGGATACTGCAACTCACCCGAGTTGATGACAATTTCCAACTCTGTATGAAGTATATTGTTCAGTGAATAGATGGGGCTATTAAAATCCAGAGTAGGTAACCGCGTTGAAGCGCGGGTCACATGATTGATTTAAACAATCAAGGGCATAGCTTATTTAATACAGCTGAATACAAGAAAAGTGGACTAAGTAAGGAATTCAAGAAGTAATTCTATACTGTATACATTTGTTGCTCAATGCAAAAAGAACAATTGATGCACAGAATGCAGAACAATGTCATACATTCACCCCAGTACAAAGATCTGAGCCTAAATCCATAGTTTTTTTGCTCACCATGCCATTCCAGTTTGGACCCAGCCATATGCACATCAGTCTTGACCCTGTGCCCCATGGGAACAGTCCAGCCCGAACTGCCAGGCCAGGTCCTCCCTGGACTGGGAACAAGCATCCTAGGACCGGTTTCGGGCTTGCCGCCCTCATTAGCGAGGATAGCTTGAATCCAGTGGCATGGAGAGCACGGGACCCACGTCTGAGCATACCCGTCCCACTCGGGGTGACAAATGCAAAAAGAACAATTGATGGACAGAATGCAGAACAATGTCATACATTCACCCCAGTACAGAGATCTGAGCCTAAATCCATTTTTTTGGTTCACCATGCCATTCCAGTTTGGACCCAGCCATATGCAAATCATTCTTGACCCTGTGCCCCATGGGAACAGTTTAGCCCAGACTGCCAGGCCAGGTTTTTTGCTCAGCATCCGAGCTGTTTCGTACGATAATTACCTGATGGCGTTAGGGAACGACTTACATCCTCAATCGTGGTAGCAGTCGAATGGCAGTGGTAACACAGGAGAATTTAACCAGCGTGTGGGGGCTGTGACCGAAGGGGGCGGTTACATGTTAATTGATGGTAATGGGTGAAAGACTCGTGAATCTGTCTGCCGCTTCCATAGTGAGCCATACATGGGTGCGCTGACTTCAAGGAAGCGGTAGGGAGCAACCACGTGTGAATGTTGATTAATAGCAAAAGGTGAAAGACTCAATTGAATCTCTCCACCGAAAGGCCCAAGGTATACATAGTGAGCCTTACATACATAAGAAATACAGAATGTTTTTAATTTAAATCAGTAACTGGCTAATCATTTAAAAATGGAGGATTACATGAGCCCAATTACCAAGTAACAAATCATGTATATGATAATACATAAAAGATTTACATAAAGCATACAAAATAAAACATTTTGATACAATTACAAATTTAATATTACATTTCAGACAGTTGACAAAGAGATTAAACAAACATGTCCATATGTCATCTAAAGGAGACTGCCATAGGTTTGGATAAGGGATCCATCCTATCTTGTAGTGTTGTGCCCGCTAAGGTTGGCATATAAGGTTAGGCGGAGCTTAATCACTGCTATCAACCATTGCTAAGTGCGGATATCTGTCTTGTAATTTCTTCATATTCGTTTAATCCACTCGCTACAGTGTCTAAATGGTATATCCATCTACACTTGCAGAAGCTCAGAACTTTAGAGAAGCCCCACCCCCCCATGGGTTGGCTTGGACTCTCTCTAGGATGCACCAACAAAGGCTTTCAGATGTGTGTCCAAAGGATATGAAGTGTTCAACAAGGGTGCTCCTTGTACCTGACATCGTATGTGGCTGCAGTGTTACAGGATTAAGGTTTTTACTTTTTGTGTGGTTTGTCCGATATATACAAAGGCGCAAGGACAGGATATGGCATAGATTACCCCAGTGGAGTTGCAATTAGTATATTCTTGAAGTATATGTGTATAGTTGTTGTGTGTAAAAGTTTTTAGTTCATTGGTCATGGGGCATGCCCTACATTGGCCGCACTTGAAATGTAGCTTGACAGGTGGAATATTCCATAGTATAGTCTGTAAAGTTTTAGGTTCCATGGGTAGCAGGGATTTAACTACATGTTCCCTCACGTTTTTGCCTTTGCGGAACGCATGCATGCGTTGTGGTAGTCCACCAAATTCATCTGACACTAAGTGCCAGTGCCTGTTTATAATTTTCTTGATGGTGTTGCTTTTTGTGCAAAATGTAGTCACGCACACTAGCCTGTCCTCATCCTTAGTGCCTCTCTCTTTGGGTTCCAGAAGTGACTCCCTATGATTAAACCATGCACGTTTTCGTCCTTTTTGAGTAATCTTAGGGGATAGCCCCTATCAATCAAACGGGACATAAGTTCTTCTGACACCCGAAAATAATCATCCTTTTTGGAGCAATTCCTCCACAACCTCAGGAATTGCCCAAAGGGCAGATTGTCTCTAAGGTTGCGTGGATGATGGCTAGAGTAACACAACAAAGTGTTGAGGTCACTCGCCTTTCTGTAAAGGCTGGTGTATAATTTTCTTTCTTCTTCTCTCATGGTTATGTCCAAGAAATTAACTGATGAATTGCTGTATTCCAATGAGAATTTAATATCCTCAGAACAGTTGTTCAGCCAAACATGAAATTCTTTAGGTAGTTCTTCACTGCCTTGCCAAATCAGTAGTACATTGTCAATGTTCCGACGCCATAGGTCGATACACTGACTGTAGGGATTCTGTTCATTCAGGATATAAGTTGCTCATAGATGTCCATAAATATAATTGCTAGGTTAGGCGCGAAGCTTGCCCTCATAGCAACTCCCTTCGTTTGGATGTAGAAATCACCCTGAAAACTATAGACATTTTTCGTCATGGTTATATTAAGAAGTTTAATAATGAATTCAGTTGGAACTCTGTGTGGACCAGGACGTGTGTCCAAGACTTCACGCATCACTCTCAATGCCTCTCCTTGAGGGATGTTCATATGTAAGTATGTAATATCCATGGTAGCCAGAAGGCTACCATCAACATCATATGGGCAGTTGTCCACAATCTGAATAGTTTGCAAAGTGTCTCTTAAATAGGTTACGGTGTTCTCAGTGATAGGCTTGAGGAAAACATCTATATATTTGCATTGAAGCTCTAGCACAGACCCCCAGCCGAAGATTATTGGTCTCCCTGGCAGATCATACATCCTTTTATGAATTTTAAGGAGGGTATATATGGTCTGAATTCTAGGGTGTTTGTTGTGAAGGTAATCACATTCTTGTTCGCTAAGAATGCCTGTCTCTAGACCTTCGAGGGTGATGTGTTTGATTGCCTCATTATCTCTTTAGTGGGGTCTGATCTAAGTTTTTCATAATTACCCTCAACCCCTAGCTGGGTTAAGATCCCTTTCTTGTGGGCACCAGTATCTTGAATTACAATAGAGCCACCCCACCTTGTCGGCGGGCTTGATTACTATATCAGTATTGTTACTGAGAGCCGTAAGTACCGTACGTTCAGATCTGGTGACATTGAACTTCACAAATTGCCTTTCGGAAAGTGTTATAGTGATGTCTCGCATTACCACTGGTAGGTATGCCAGGATTTTATGTGACATTAGATGGGTCGGTGGAGTAAACTTTGATGGGGGGCGGAGGCCTGTGCAAGAAAAGTGGGTTTGACTCGACCAGACGTACGCAAATGACTACAACATGACATCATAGCAATGGTGTATGTAGTTTAAATCGGTTGATTTCTGGAAAAATAATTTAGTTATGTTATAATATATTTTTTGGGTGCACATTGGTAACCCCACAATGTGGGAAGAATATATCAACCCTCTTTATATGCTAATTATATCCTACACCGAGGTCCATGGCGGCGTGGAGAGGGACTACAGATTAACGTCAAAAACATGGCGTCTGTAGTACGCGCACCCGCACATAACTACAACATGATGTCATAGCAATGGGTTTTGTAGTTTATATCGGTCGATTTTTGGAAGAATAGTTTTGTTGTATTATATTCTATTTTTTGGGGACACATTAGTAACCCACAATGTGGAAAGAATATGTCAACCACCTTTATATGTTAGTTAAATCCTACAGCGAGGTGCATTGTACCGTGTGTGAAATAGAAGCTGCACGGAAACAGTATAGTGTGGATTAATGTAGTCTATCGTTCAAAGGGTTTACCATCCAGGCCTCTAACCACCCTAGGGCATCATAGCTGTGACGTATTTTTCATTGTGCTATTGTACTACTCATCCTGTAGTGGCTATATTCGAGTAGGAATGTTAGAATACATGGTGACTCAGATCAAAACATCAGTGTATATGGATATTAAAATGTATAATCAGGCAATGTCTGAAAGTACTGATCTCGAACTTACATCTAATGAGCTAAACTTTATATATGTTGTTTTGGATAAGAGAGATGAAGGTGCATTAATGAGAAAACATGAATTACTCTCTACTTGCCCTATCTCACCCATATCAAGCTGACCTTCTGTAGGGTACACAACCATATATAAGGTCACTACCGTGTTGCTAACCCTCAAGTCTCCTATTCTACCTCTTAAGGGTAAGCACTACTGTCAGTCAGTCGTCGGTGTAATGTGGTCATAGGATATAACTGGGCACTAATTGGTCCAGACCCTCTAATGAATACAAAGTGCCCACATACGTTTATATGTTAGACCAAGGTATGTCGTCGTTAAGTCCCAAGACGTCTGTGCGGAGCTTAAATATCCACCTTTGCTCTTTGATGAATAGGTATCTGGAGACATCACTTACAAGGGATGATATCACGGGTTTCTCCAAGACCATCCATTGGAAATCCTCTTCCCCATGTTGTTTATCTACAAAATGTTTAGTGAGTCTCGTGATGGTAAATGTAAATGTAAATGTACAGGAATTTATATAGCGCAAATCACCGAGCGGTTTCTAAGCGCTTGCTTAGGGAACCCGTCCTGGTATTCCCCTGTGAGATAACCCCGGCAGGGTATCCGCAAGGTGAAAGCCAGGCATCCCACCACGAGGGGCCGTTGTGGAGATTAAGCAAGCTATTGCCCAGAGTCGCAGAGTGTGAACCCGTGAATCGAGTAGGCACCGGAGCGAGAATTGTCGAGTCCATGGACATTTTAGGACTCAAGACCCCGCCGAGCCGGGAATTGAACCCTGGTCCCGGGCTGACCTCTGCTTCCAGGTCTGCCTCCTCTAACCAGTGAGCCACACTTCTTACACCGGAATGAGCTCTTGTGTTCCAGCATACGTACACGTACTTTCCGAGCCGTCATGCCAACGTATCTAGTTGAGCAAGGACAAGTAAGTAGATAAATTAAATTCTGACTATTGCAATTACAAAAATGCAATTGATCCCAGGGGCGGTCTGTCCCTATATCCAAACTAGTCGTGTGTCTGGTTTGTGGACAGATAGAGCAGCTTCCGCATGGGTGATGACCCACCACAGCTGGAAGATTCCAAAGGGTACCTGTTGGACCCGGTCCTTTGGGCAGGTTTACCCCGTGACTTTTTTGCTTTTTCCTAGCCTGTTTTTTAAACCTGGATTGGTGATTGTAGGCCTCTGCGCACTTTTTCACTGTGGTACAGTGTAAAGTGCGTGTGCTTTCTGTGTATGGATGGTGAGTGACCTGCCCTCCCATAGGAATGAATGGGAAATATGTATGCCCATGGTAGATTCCTGAAGCGTGGGGAGTGCAGGGGCGAGTTTGATATGTGTGAACTCGTGAGACTGAATGCTGCATAATGGTATATGCGGCACGGCTGTATCTCGTCCAGAAGCGCCACTTTTAGAAGTTGGCATAATTGTGTAGTGAGTCTGCTAGCACGTGATTGGCTGATGGGCCTGGCCCAGGCATGCCTGGGTCTGTTGGTAGATGGACTGTCTGGAGGAGGGGGTCTGAGTCAGCCATAGATGAAAGGCCCCCCATCTGCTGTTAGGGAGGAGTGGAAAGAGCTCTGGTGGTGCCAGGCTGTGTCTGTCGGCCCACCCTGGATGACTCTCCCTCCCGATGGCCCCCTGTCACCTCTGACCTGAGGCTGACAGGAGAGGGAAACCAGATACACCCAGAGCTTAGGGCTCGCTTACACAACTACTTCAAAGGGCTTCAAAGCTTTTTCTGTGTATAAGAAGGGGCTCTGCCCCTTCCAAAAGGTTCTTGTCTTTGCTCTTGTGGCTGACATGGATCTACCAGGGGTGGGCGCTGCCCAGCCCCTGGATACCTGGATTCCTGGACTCCTGGGGGACCCTTCTGCCTGCCTGGGTTGAAGGGGGGACTTGGCTTTGCCCCTGGGGAAGTTCTGGGACCATGGCAGCATGGAGAAGCTGCCCTTTTCCTGTGGAGAGCGCTGGAGTTGGTTTCTAGCGCCTAGAGGCGCTGGGCTTCGCCTTGAGCGCCTGGGAGCGCTCTGCCTGCTGTCTAGCGCTTTGGAGCGCTTCATTTCCCCCAAGCGCATGAGAGCGCTGTCGCTGGACTTTCTAGTGCTTAGGAGCGCTTTTGGTGCTCGCTTATAGCGCTGGAGGCGCTGAGGATTCCTGGCCGTATTTACTTAATTAATTACGAGTGCCCACCTCGATCTGCCGCGGTGAAAACAAACCACGAAGGGGCCGCGACCGGATTGGCCGGTGGATAGTCGCGTCATCGGCGAGGCCGCGCTGCCATTGGTTGGCGGCCTCGCGTCATGAGGGGCTCGTCGCAGGAGCCGCGACGCGATTGGCTGGGCCGCCCCTGAGTCCGTGGTGGAAGAAAGGGGAAGGCGAGAAAGGTGGCGGCCGGTTAACAGGGCTCCCGTGTGCCGAGGGAGCCCTGCAGCGAGAGGAGAGCGGCCGCGAGCGGCTGAGCGGCCCGGCGGGGCTCCGTGGTGGAAGAGGAGCCCCGCGCTGGCCAGACGAAGAGAGCCGGCGCCCGGAGGAGCCGCCCCTGAGGCCCGGTGAGTTGAAGGGCTGGGGGGCTCCGTGTGGACCGGGTGAGACGGGGGCTCCGTGATGCTGCTGCTCCGTGAGGGAGCAGATGGGTTCTCGGGGTGCCGGTAGAGGCACCAAGGAAGGGCGGCCCCGAATGGCAGTGGGTCGCCCCACCGTGAGCAAAGAGCCCGCGAGGGGCTCTTGAGGGCCCGCATTGCTTCGTGTTGGTGCCGGGTTAGAGGCACTGCTTCAGGGCGGCCCCAGGTGGCAGCGGGCCGCCCCAACGGGGTGTAGAGCCCGTTTGGCTCCAGAGAGGGCCATATTCGAGAGGGGGGGGGCTTCGGGGCATATTGTCGGTGCTCGTCCCCTCCTGCCCCCGAGTGTGAGGACTAGAGTCTGGTGAGGCTCCTGGGGGCATCAGTGTTCTAAGAGCCTGTGTGGCTCCAACGTCTGTGTAGTGTTGCCCAGAGCCTGTGTGGCTCCTACAGTTTGGCGCAGTTTGTGCCTGAGGGCCAGTGAGGGCCCTGGCGCAGTTTTGATGATTCTCCAGCGGTCCAGCAATTAGTGGGCAGCTGCACCGTTTAGGCGCAAGTTGGAGAGAGAGTCCCTGTGTGGGACAGCGAGGGCACCGTGGTGCCAGGCCTACCCAGCTGCGCAGCACTTAGTGCCAGCTGCTACGTTTAGGCCCTTGTGAGTGTTCCCAGGGGCCCAGCAAGTAGTGGGCCCCTGCATCGTTTAGGCCCCTGACATTGAGACTCAGGGCGTTCTAGCCCCAACAAGGCCAGTTGGCCTAGGGACTGCCACAGGTGGTGGCTTATGTAGGTTTTGCGCAATTGTATGGTTATTGCACCTCTGAATGTATTTCCTTGCATCATGTTTTATTCCTGCACCTCTGAATGTTTTAGACATCATGTGACTTTTGCGCTACTGTATTATTCTGGTACCTCTGAATGTAATTTTATGGCATCATGTGCTTTATTCTTAACACCGCTGAATGTGTAGGTTTATACATTATGTGTTTCTCTTTATTACTCCTCTGAATGTAGGTTATTGCATCATGGGTAATGTGTTCTTTTCTTAGACCCCTAAATGCTGTGTGATACTTAGGGGGTTGTTCTTTTAGTACAGGTGGTCCTAGTGAGGTCCTGGTCCCCTGCGTGACAGTCTCCCAAGGAGTGTAGGGTTGCGTAGGTGGTACCTACCTGTCCCCAGTAGTTACTGGGTGTGATCTATAACTGTTACTTTGTGTTACAGTGAAGTTTATATACTTTTATTCTGATTTCTGACAAGTATTTCTATATCTGCAAAGTGTTGATTCAGACAGTGGCCCATGTGGCCCTGTCTTGTAAATAATCCCTTGTGAATATTGCCGTGCCAGTTGGCACAATGTACATGTGTGATTTCTATCTGATATGTTTTGACAATACAAAAGTTATTTTAATATAACCTTGTGTGGAGTCTCTTTTGTGGTGTGCCTAGTACGTTGTTGCTGTCGTGCGCTGACGCAAATGCTTTACACATCGCCTCCGAGTTTAGCCTAGACTGCCCGCGCCATGCTACCTAGAGGGCGAGCAGGGGTTATCTTGGCGTGTGACTTCCTTGCCCTGACTGGAATGGTGGTTTCTGCCTGGCTTTGGCATAAGCCTTAGCCTACCAGAAATAGCCGGTTTCCAACGTTGGTGGGTCAGCGGTGCGGATTTGGACTTGCGTTTGCCCAGTGCCATAGCGACAACTGGCTACATTACAAAAACTCTGCGTTTTTCAGATAGTCACATATTTGGGATTATTGTTTTTGATTTTGTTTTTCCTCAAAAGCGTCATTTTCAGATGGTGTTCCTGCGCTTTATGTTTAGGGGCAGATGAGAGAAAATGACAGGGCGGGACGCCAGTAGATAGGGGAGGTTCCCATAGGTTAGGAATCCCTTGCTGGGTCCAGTGTCCAATCCCTATTCCTGTCCCTGTGTGGGTAGATGGAAGAGAGGGAGGGTGGAGGAGAAATTGCTTGCTCAGGAGGGTGGTCATTCCCTGAGTGTAGTGTGTGTGTCTGGATTCCCCAGTTGGTAGGATCCAGTGGTGGCAGCTTAAATGTGTCCAGTGCGCGAATTCCCATTTTCATTTCCCAGAGTATGGTGCCTGGTGCGCTCAGTAAGAGGGTGACAGGTTGAAAGTCGGAGGCAGTGAGGAACTGTCTCACCAGTCTGGAGGGGGATTGTGTGGATGAGTGCTGTGTTGAACTGGAGGAGTTGTGTGAGTTTTTTTTAAGGAGCTTGCACGTGAGGTGGATGTCTGGCGGTGTGCTGGATGTCGTGCAGAGACATTAAAAAGTGATTCTAAAAGTAGTGGCTTGTGTATCTGATGATCCTGTGTAGGTGAAGAGGTTCATGTGTAACCCAGCTATGTCCCATTAGGATGGTAGCGGTGTAGGGGCTCACGTCCTGTCTCAGTGGAGGCGGAGTGAGTGTGGGACGGTTTGTCCCACGTTGGCCCGAAACCCTGTCTGTGGGCCTGGAGGGTTCCCTAAGGGAGCGCCAGGTCAGGGGCCTAGGCTATACTTACAGGTCAGTTGAGGAGGATCTTCCTGTGTCAAGAGGACGGGGAGTTTCTGTAACCAGAACTCCGGCGGTCCTAGTGTTGGGCAGTACCGCTCCTAAGTGGAGGGTGCAGAAGTCCTGGTTCGCTGGGCATTTGACCATCTAGAGTGCTCGACCATTTTTTGGGGCCTCTGGAGGTCGTTCCCCGAGGAGGGGGGAGGCCAGGTTCAGGTTCAGCCTGACCTGGGGGGAAGGGCATCTGTAGTCAGTGTCCTGACCGGTTGTTGGCTTCCAGGGGTACCGCTCCCAGGTGGGAGGGTGCAGAACTCTGGAGGGGGGTGCAGAGGGACGGTGTCCTTACTTCTGACCCCGGTGGGAGGAGAGTGTGTCGCTGCTACGCCGCTGGCGTGTGCTCTGTCTAGCCTGAGACATACTGTGCCTGTGATAGTGGAACTGGAAGGGGGTGCAGAAGGACGGTGTACTTCTGACCCCGGTGCAACTTGAGGGTGTAAATCCTAGGTTGGGAGATTAGGAAACTTCTAGGTCAAGAGGAACTCTACCAAAGTGAATCAGCTGAAGAGACCGAGGGGGCTGCCCTTGCTGTGTGTTCTGGGGCCCGCCTGCGGTTTGTTGTTTCCACTAAGGTAGAGGAAAGGGGGCTTTGCTGTGTGCTGTGTCCCCCCACCTGCTTGAAGAGGGACTGTGCTGTGTGCTTTGTACCTCAGAAGTGGAATCGTTTCCAGGTGGTAGACCAGTGACGGAGTGAGGTCCTGATCTGATAGGAGAGTTGTGTTCTGGTGAGTGCTTCCCTGTGAGGGTTATTCCTTCACCCTGACTGGAAGCCAGGGTCCCTACTTGGTCTAAGGTACTTACCTCTGCCAACTAGAGACCCCCAGTTCTAACATTGGTGGAGTAGAGGTAGGATGGGGCATGCTTGCCCGTGACCTCTAGTCAGCCTGAGGGTGTGGTCCCTAGGTTGTAGGATCAGTGGTAGTGTAGCTACCCTGAGAGAGAGAGTGGAGATTGGCTATTGTGTGCCAGGGGCTTCTGCCCCCACTCTGTGGATTGGTTAGGACCTGTGATCTTTGGATGGCCTAGGGCCTGGTCCTGGCTGTGGATGACTAGTGGGTACCAGTGGGGTATCCTAGTTTTGTCAGAGAGCTTTTGTTGAGGGAAATCCCTGTGGGTTCAGAGTGGCGAAAAACTGTAAGGTGGCCCTGCCCTGCAGGCCCGTCTCCGTGGTTTTGTCGCCCAAAGCATTGAAGACCATCAGTGTAGTGATTGGTCTACCCTGCGTTTTGGCTGGAAGGGGGATGTGTTGGACCCGGTCCTTTGGGCAGGTTTACCCCGTGACTTTTTAGCTTTTTCCTAGCCTGTTTTTTAAACCTGGATTGGTGATTGTAGGCCTCTGCGCACTTTTTCACTGTGGTACAGTGTAAAGTGCGTGTGCTTTCTGTGTATGGATGGTGAGTGACCTGCCCTCCCATAGGAATGAATGGGAAATATGTATGCCCATGGTAGATTCCTGAAGCGTGGGGAGTGCAGGGGCGAGTTTGATATGTGTGAACTCGTGAGACTGAATGCTGCATAATGGTATATGCGGCACGGCTGTATCTCGTCCAGAAGCGCCACTTTTAGAAGTTGGCATAATTGTGTAGTGAGTCTGCTAGCACGTGATTGGCTGATGGGCCTGGCCCAGGCATGCCTGGGTCTGTTGGTAGATGGACTGTCTGGAGGAGGGGGTCTGAGTCAGCCATAGATGAAAGGCCCCCCATCTGCTGTTAGGGAGGAGTGGAAAGAGCTCTGGTGGTGCCAGGCTGTGTCTGTCGGCCCACCCTGGATGACTCTCCCTCCCGATGGCCCCCTGTCACCTCTGACCTGAGGCTGACAGGAGAGGGAAACCAGATACACCCAGAGCTTAGGGCTCGCTTACACAACTACTTCAAAGGGCTTCAAAGCTTTTTCTGTGTATAAGAAGGGGCTCTGCCCCTTCCAAAAGGTTCTTGTCTTTGCTCTTGTGGCTGACATGGATCTACCAGGGGTGGGCGCTGCCCAGCCCCTGGATACCTGGATTCCTGGACTCCTGGGGGACCCTTCTGCCTGCCTGGGTTGAAGGGGGGACTTGGCTTTGCCCCTGGGGAAGTTCTGGGACCATGGCAGCATGGAGAAGCTGCCCTTTTCCTGTGGAGAGCGCTGGAGTTGGTTTCTAGCGCCTAGAGGCGCTGGGCTTCGCCTTGAGCGCCTGGGAGCGCTCTGCCTGCTGTCTAGCGCTTTGGAGCGCTTCATTTCCCCCAAGCGCATGAGAGCGCTGTCGCTGGACTTTCTAGTGCTTAGGAGCGCTTTTGGTGCTCGCTTATAGCGCTGGAGGCGCTGAGGATTCCTGGCCGTATTTACTTAATTAATTACGAGTGCCCACCTCGATCTGCCGCGGTGAAAACAAACCACGAAGGGGCCGCGACCGGATTGGCCGGTGGATAGTCGCGTCATCGGCGAGGCCGCGCTGCCATTGGTTGGCGGCCTCGCGTCATGAGGGGCTCGTCGCAGGAGCCGCGACGCGATTGGCTGGGCCGCTCCTGAGTCCGTGGTGGAAGAAAGGGGAAGGCGAGAAAGGTGGCGGCCGGTTAACAGGGCTCCCGTGTGCCGAGGGAGCCCTGCAGCGAGAGGAGAGCGGCCGCGAGCGGCTGAGCGGCCCGGCGGGGCTCCGTGGTGGAAGAGGAGCCCCGCGCTGGCCAGACGAAGAGAGCCGGCGCCCGGAGGAGCCGCCCCTGAGGCCCGGTGAGTTGAAGGGCTGGGGGGCTCCGTGTGGACCGGGTGAGACGGGGGCTCCGTGATGCTGCTGCTCCGTGAGGGAGCAGATGGGTTCTCGGGGTGCCGGTAGAGGCACCAAGGAAGGGCGGCCCCGAATGGCAGTGGGTCGCCCCACCGTGAGCAAAGAGCCCGCGAGGGGCTCTTGAGGGCCCGCATTGCTTCGTGTTGGTGCCGGGTTAGAGGCACTGCTTCAGGGCGGCCCCAGGTGGCAGCGGGCCGCCCCAACGGGGTGTAGAGCCCGTTTGGCTCCAGAGAGGGCCATATTCGAGAGGGGGGGGGCTTCGGGGCATATTGTCGGTGCTCGTCCCCTCCTGCCCCCGAGTGTGAGGACTAGAGTCCGGTGAGGCTCCTGGGGGCATCAGTGTTCTAAGAGCCTGTGTGGCTCCAACGTCTGTGTAGTGTTGCCCAGAGCCTGTGTGGCTCCTACAGTTTGGCGCAGTTTGTGCCTGAGGGCCAGTGAGGGCCCTGGCGCAGTTTTGATGATTCTCCAGCGGTCCAGCAATTAGTGGGCAGCTGCACCGTTTAGGCGCAAGTTGGAGAGAGAGTCCCTGTGTGGGACAGCGAGGGCACCGTGGTGCCAGGCCTACCCAGCTGCGCAGCACTTAGTGCCAGCTGCTACGTTTAGGCCCTTGTGAGTGTTCCCAGGGGCCCAGCAAGTAGTGGGCCCCTGCATCGTTTAGGCCCCTGACATTGAGACTCAGGGCGTTCTAGCCCCAACAAGGCCAGTTGGCCTAGGGACTGCCACAGGTGGTGGCTTATGTAGGTTTTGCGCAATTGTATGGTTATTGCACCTCTGAATGTATTTCCTTGCATCATGTTTTATTCCTGCACCTCTGAATGTTTTAGACATCATGTGACTTTTGCGCTACTGTATTATTCTGGTACCTCTGAATGTAATTTTATGGCATCATGTGCTTTATTCTTAACACCGCTGAATGTGTAGGTTTATACATTATGTGTTTCTCTTTATTACTCCTCTGAATGTAGGTTATTGCATCATGGGTAATGTGTTCTTTTCTTAGACCCCTAAATGCTGTGTGATACTTAGGGGGTTGTTCTTTTAGTACAGGTGGTCCTAGTGAGGTCCTGGTCCCCTGCGTGACAGTCTCCCAAGGAGTGTAGGGTTGCGTAGGTGGTACCTACCTGTCCCCAGTAGTTACTGGGTGTGATCTATAACTGTTACTTTGTGTTACAGTGAAGTTTATATACTTTTATTCTGATTTCTGACAAGTATTTCTATATCTGCAAAGTGTTGATTCAGACAGTGGCCCATGTGGCCCTGTCTTGTAAATAATCCCTTGTGAATATTGCCGTGCCAGTTGGCACAATGTACATGTGTGATTTCTATCTGATATGTTTTGACAATACAAAAGTTATTTTAATATAACCTTGTGTGGAGTCTCTTTTGTGGTGTGCCTAGTACGTTGTTGCTGTCGTGCGCTGACGCAAATGCTTTACACATCGCCTCCGAGTTTAGCCTAGACTGCCCGCGCCATGCTACCTAGAGGGCGAGCAGGGGTTATCTTGGCGTGTGACTTCCTTGCCCTGACTGGAATGGTGGTTTCTGCCTGGCTTTGGCATAAGCCTTAGCCTACCAGAAATAGCCGGTTTCCAACAGTACCTAATGTTCTCTTGGGAACAGTCTTAGGGCGAGTGTGGACCAGCCGGTCTCTTATACTACTTGCCCTCTTGAATGCAAATAAGGGTTGTGCAATTTTCTCACTGCTGTGATTGAGAATGCGCCAATGCCTCCGGACTACCTTTTGAATGTGATTGGCTTTAGTACTAAATGTGCTTACAAAGGTCAGACTGTCCATAGGTGGTTTAGGAGCCGGGGGCTCTAGTAGCGCTTCGCGATGATTGTTCTTAGCGCGCTTCAGAGAGCGTTTGATCAGAGCAGTTGGATAATGTCTCTCAGCCATGGACCTCGGTGTAGGATATAATTAGCATATAAAGAGGGTTGATATATTCTTCCCACATTGTGGGTTACCAATGTGCCCCCCAAAAATATATTATAACATAACTAAATTATTCTTCCAGAAATCGACCGATTTAAACTACATACGCCATTGCTATGATGTCATGTTGTAGTCATTTGCGTACGTCAGGTCGAGGGGTGCGAACTACAGATGCCATGTTTCTGACGTCAGTTTGTAGTCTTTCACCGCACCGCCATGGATTTTTTCGGGGCAAACATTGGAGAAGAGAATATTCAATCGGTGTTTGAAAAGGAGAGCGTCACGTTCAAGTGAGTGCTTATCGGCGCTTAAACTAAATATACAACAGCTTCGTGACATTATGATTGATACGCGGTTTGGTAATGCAATTGCCGCTTATCCAACAAATGGATTTAAGACAGCCTCCTGATCACGTTGGTGCATCCCCCTAGACTCAGAGAAGTCCTGAGGCACCGACGGACAGGTAGGCTTCAGCTGGCTGTTGGCTCCGTGTTGCTTGTATGTCTGGCGATTTCACAATTTTTCACACAAGGTAGTAATCGGATGTGAGGATTGATTCCTGCTGACCAGATTAAATATCAACTATGAGAACATGATGCACATTTGACAAGTGTTAGATAAACCAATGAGGGTTAATACACACTTCCCTACATTAGTTCTTTCATTACTAAGAGACTAAGTAGCCAATATGGGGACACTTATGAGGTCTTTTTCCGTGTAATACTTAATAGACTGAGAGGTGTGTAATGCCAGGAATGATTGATGATGTACCAGGGGCTTTTTTGAATGTACTGCCCTCTGGTTCGTAAGAGTAAAAGTTTAGATGGGTGAGGTGGTTGTTACTTGTAGGGACGGTATACCTCTACATCTCCTTGTTTCCATATCCTGCAGCCTCCCTTTTTCAATCTTGCTTCCTGCAGAGCGGAGCCTCCATATCCTGAGCACGGTCCAGGTGAGGTGAGGTCCAGTCCCCGGTCAAGCAGGGTGAGCATATTCAAGCTTAACTATTTAAATATTTTTTCGTAAAGGAATACATGAAGCGACTAGAGAAGCTTATTCTATGTTAATTTGATTTATTTTAGATGCCATCTGCATACCTTGACGCGGAGGATCAGTTTTTCACTGGTTGTATATATTTTTTCAACTTATGCTTGTTATTACATTGATGGATAACAGACAATTCCGTGTTGATTTATAAGTTTACATAAGCAGTAGCAATCTATTAGAGCAGAAGCCCTGAAGAAAGCCTAGGGACTTACAGCCCGCCTGGCTGAAACATGTCGGCTCGTTTTGGCAGTTATTTATTTCGAACTGCATTTTGCACTGTTCTGTTTTTAGTTAGGGGGTGTGTCTGTGTTTAATAAAGACTTTTGTGATAGGGCACACCACCCTATATTATTCACCACTTTACTCACCCTTTTTTGTTTTGCACTGCTTCCATCAGTTGCCCGCTGGACTGTTTAGAGTGAATGTGGGCGGTATTCGGCTGAGTACCTGTTGGGACGGTGTACTCTATTGATCAAGAGATATACTGACCTTTTGAGCCGTTTGACCAAATGATAATACTGATCATCTTGAATAGTTGATGGTTATTCGGACATCATGAAAAGCTGTTCCCTACTACATATCACATGTAATAGTTCATTTTTTGTCGTTTCTTGAGGACATTAGCTTTAAGGCTTTTTCTGGAAGTGTACAGACAACACTCTACTTTTGAGAGAGTGTTATTAGCCAGCCACAATTTTTTGGCTTTTAGACCCCCGGTTTTGTTGTGTTGTTCATATAGTGTTTGGGGAAGTGAACCTGGGCTGGTCTTAAAAATGTTCCCTATGACCCTCCTCCTCTCCTAGTGTATTGATCATAATCAATCATACCTGCACCTTGTTGCTAATTGCTGTCAGACCCATTGCACGTTACCGCACTTTATCTGTAACACGCTGCTGATTTTGCACATTGGCCTAATTCTCATATTTGCACTATGTCATTAATGCTGCTAGATTTCGTATGTCCGTCCAACTCTTTTAATGTGATTTTATTATTTTACCGTGGAATTTATTGTTGCAATATCATATTTGTATTGGATCATAATGTGTATCTATGTGTTTTTATACTTGTACTGTATTTTTCCTGTTGGTGGTGATGAACTGTGCTTTTATGGATATTCTTATCTGAATAAAGATTATTTGATTGATTGATTGATAATTGTATTGTGTTTTTTTTAGACAAAATCTCACAGGGGCTGACCAAATGTTCAGCACCTCAATCCCTGTTGCATTTGAATTAATGTCCCATGCATCTGCTTCAGGCGCTCGCCGCCTTTGAGTGCCACTGGAATCCAGAGACGAAAAGATACTTTTGAATGGAAGGTGCACCAGAAATGTAGTCGGGATAACAAGTTTTGTCCATCAATCTTCTATATTTAAACTTGAGTTAAAACCGGCACTCAGCCAACGCGTTTCGTTCCTTGTGCATAAGGTACTTCATCAGGGCTGAAACTATCCCATAAAGACACAGAATAAATTGTCACACAGAGACAAATGTAAAAGGACATAACAACAAATTACATACATATATATAAATATACACACAACATATTTGTTAAACACAGATCACTCTGATAGTACATGGAGATGACGCATAACTTGGATTAATATTAAACAAATCACACTAGACATAGTCAGGTTGCTAGACAGCTCACATACCATATATATACAACTATATACAATAAATAGATGAAAGGACATACATAAATAGAATCACACATATATACATATATACAACTTTCTGTATAGCCTAAGAGTAAGTTCTACCAGTGCTTTCCTATAATCGTTATAATGCATGAGATTATGATAGGTTTGGAAAAGATCAGATTGTATATTGGATTACTCTGCTTTCATAGCAAGGGAAGAGTTGTCTATATACACAGGAAAGATATTACTAACTTATCCCCATGTTCATAACTCAATGGGATCTCACCGTGATTGTTCCTTTGGAGTATTCACAAGAGGTCCATTATAGTATGCAGTAGTATTGCCCAGGTATTCACCTCACAGTGAGGGTAAATCAAGTCAGATCAAGCTCGAAATCTATGCGGATAATAGTTCTATTAGCCGTAGTCATAATACAACAGACTATCAAGGTACATATCATACCAAAAAGGGGGCAATCCATGCCCAGGTTCCTATCATATTATAAATTTTGGGGTTGGACCCATGTAGTCAGTGGGACCTGGGTATTTGCTCGGTATATATGAAGAGGGGGTCCCAGACAGAACACAACAAGTTACTAAATTCACAGTATTTAGGTTGGATTAATTCAAAAAGATCGAATCAGGGTGCAAGGTGTTTTTATTTTCACCGCACCTGTCCTAAACATTCATTAGATCATTAATCAGAACATAAATATATACACAATACACACAAATTCAATACGCCCACAGGGGAGAGGGGAAAGTGCAGGGAAAATGATATACATTTCTTGATAGTTCAACATCACTAGTCAAATAATTCTTCAATTGTATATGTCCACATTTTAAGATCACAGAAAAAATTAAATAGATCCCCATACGTGGAGTCAAATACAGTGTATAAACATCAGAGTGAATTTCAAACAGAATCTCCTATTCAGCTATATACATTAAACTGTTCTGTAGGAGTTCAAGTTAGTAGAGAAAGTCTACGTTTCGACCCATAGGATGTAGGACGGTAGATCCTTACTACGCGGGTCTTCGTCAGGACGTGAGGGAAGGGGAGGAAGGTGGGGCTGTTCCTGCTGAGGAGTCAAATGGCGGCCTGAGAAAAAAGTGGTCCTGGCCCTTGCCGTGTGAATTAGTGGAAGTAGCTGTATCTCTGCCGTAGTACTATGTAGTATTAGGCCATTCAGTTTGGTGTATTACTCTCCATCATTGTAGCGGGGAGATTATTGTCCGTAAATAGGTCCAAAAAGCGTCAATATATCCCATCAGTTAATCCGAAACGAGTTTGGTTTGGGAGCGTACGAGCCAGCGTCTTCCCCGGTCAAAGAACAATCAGGAAGAAGATTAATAATAAGTAATAAGTACTAAATAGTATAGAAATAAAAAGTGCTATCTTCTCACAAAGCTAGAGCCAATATTCTGGATCATATGTCGTCTTCCAAAGTCAAAATAAAAGCACTACCCTGAGTACAGTAAACAAAAGGTCAAAAAGTGCTTACTCTATTATGTGGTGTTAATCCCAGTAGGGCATATGGTCCTGGTGATTAACTTCCAGACACAGTAAGAATCAGAGGTTGCTATATTTAACGATAATCACCCCAGTGTGGCGGGTAATAATGATCAAGGCTAGTCACCAAAGGACATAGTAATGGCCTTGCAGCCGAAGCACATGTTATAGACCGTACAGCGATTCCAATCATAAAAGAGACAGTCATATTCATCTTGTAACAAACAAAAGGATATGTCATAACATAATGTAAGCTGGCATAGAAAAGAGCCATACCAAACGGCGGTCTATTAATCCAAATTGCTAAAAAGTCACACAGTATAGAGTGAGAAACCACAAGTAACCCTGTAGACACATGTACAATGCCACAGAACGTACTCTTCGGCTATACAGAAATTTGTATATATGTATATATGTGTGATTCTATTTATATATGCCGTTTGGTATATTTACTGTTTATAGTTGTATATATATGTTATGTGGGCTGACTTTTTAATAATAATCCAAGTTATGCACATCATCTCCATGTACAATCGGTGTGATCTGTGTTTAACAAATATGGTGTATATATATATATATATATCCACAACACTCGATCCCAATCCTCGGATCGTTTCCCAAAAAAGAGCACTCTAGCCGTATTACGTAGTTTTTATGCCATATTTTATTCATAGCATTTCTGCAGTTTTTCAAAGGTTTAGCAAACGCGTTTCGGCGTCTCCGCCTTCGTCAGGCGGAGACGCCGAAACGCATTTGCTAAACCTTTGAAAAACTGCAGAATTGCTATGAATAAAATATGGCATAAAAACTACGTAATACGGCTAGAGTGCTCTTTTTTGGGAAACGATCCGAGGATTGGGATCGAGTGTTGTGGATATCTAAACGCACCCCACCGTGCGGTAAGAGGCACCCGTGGCTAAGTGGAGCAGTGGTTGGTGGACGAGAGTAAAGGATATATATATATATATATATACATATATATATATATATATATATATATATATATATATATATATATATATATATATATATATATATATATATATATATATATATATATATGTATATATATATATATATCTCGAAGACAAGAAGAAGCAAAACTGCCGTCCCGGGTCCCCAGGAAAGCAGACAACTCCACGAATCCAGTATTCAGGCAAAGGTTTTATTAAGCAACGCTTAACAGAGAAAGAAAACTGACGCGTTTCGGGCGGGATGCCCTTGATCACAGTCAATTAAAACCCCTCACACCTGAACTTTTAAACTGCGTGTGCAAACCATGTGACACCTATAGACATGGAAGACATACTATCACTACATATATTCTGGCAAATGTTCGGGAAAAGGGGGAAACAAAGACACATGATGTTAATGTGGCTTAAAATTGCCTGACACAAAGTAAAATTTGATTTCTGAATAAATTCAAAATAAACTAGTGACACAGATTCTAACCGCATAAATGCCTAATGTCACATATTTCTGAAAGTTTTCAAGGGCAAAAGTAGTAAAGATTCTATCATTTATGTATATCAACAGTAAAGGAATAAATTGAATAAAGTAAATACCATGATTGCGTCACGAACTAACCAAAGTTTTAAACTAAATATGTTGACACTATTAATAATCAATATCTATACAGGAATATATATATACACCCATAAAAATTAATGTCACTCATATATGTACATATAGTTGTCGTCAGTTTACTCTATATACAAACGACCATATTTCATATGTACATCTGTGTTGGAGATACTATGTTCAGTGGATGATATCTTGATACTCAATAAATACTGTACAAATATATACAAATCTACATAAAAATCAAACAATTCATGCCCTGTTTGTGAGTAGGTGGGGACATCGTTAAATAGAGATGGCAACCCCACCTAACTGTACTTGCTAAGGGGACATCAAACTACTGATGGCAGCCCCTATTTTCCCAAACAGCTCTCCTACGTCTAATAGTATGTTTACCCCAACAAAATTACTGGGATTGTGTACCCAACATCTAGTGAGTAACAACATGCAAAAATAAACATGAATAAACAAAATCATTGAATATTGTTTGACTTTGAATATGGTAGTTGTGCATACATCATACTCCAACATACAGTAATGGTAAATTTAATTCAAAGTTCAAACGTGAAATATATACAAGGGGCGAGGTGAGGGAAAGTAAGACAACTTACTAGAAAACAGAAAAAGGGGTGTATACAATGGTTAATTATGTTTGGTGAATTAATAAGGTGACCTAAGTGGGGAGGCGGACTTCATTGATGAATTTTTAGGCAAAAGGATACACAATGCCTCCTAATACCAGATGTTACATTAAGGCTTGTGTATACAGGGTATAGTGACTTTACAAGAAATGATATAGGTCCTCAGTGGTATTCAACCCATTTGGGACCTTAGTATCTAGCTCTAATATCATTCTGGATTCCAGTTGGCGAAGTAATTTGTCTCTGTCTCCTCCTCTACGAGGACGAGGCACAGAGGTAAGGACAAAGTAGCTGAGACTTTCCAGATTGTTATTGTGGACACTCTTAAAATGTCTCGCCACCGGGTAGGCATTGTCATTATTTACAATTGCTCGGAGATGCTGTAAAATCCTGACGTGCACCGCAAGCCGAGTACTCCCAACGTACCTCAGGCCGCAAGTACACGTCAGGACATACACAGCAAACTCCGTTCTGCAATCGTATTTGCCTTTGATTTTGACAGGCGTGGGACTGAAGGGAGTCATGTAAGTACTGGTGTTTACACCAAACCTGCATGCCCGACAACTAGAGCATTTAAAAAAGCCCTGATGTTGCGGGAACCAAGTTTTCGGTTTGAGGATTTCGGGAAACGCATTGGTGACATGATTTCGGAGGGTCGGCCCTCTCCTGAAAGTGATTCTAGGGTTATCAGGGAGGTCAGATGCTATCACATTGTCAGTTTGTAATATCGGCCAGCTTTTGGTAAGGATTGATCTAATTTTCCTGTTCTGGCAACTATACGGTGTGATGAATCTTAATTCAGATTCTTCAGAACTAGTTTCGGTGGTTGGTTTATCACTGTTCTGCTGTAGAAGGCATTCCCTAGATTTTTTATTAACCTTTTGAACTGCCCTCTTTAAAGTGTCAGCATGATACCCTCTCCTCCTGAATCTGCTTAGTGCTTCATTAGTGCATCTCTCTAACTCATCCTCACTGCTGCAAATTCTTTTTAGACGGAGCAGTTCTCCATAGGGGATGTTTTCTATTGTGTGCTGCGGATGAGAACTGCTGGCGTGCAGAGTTGCATTGCCAGCAGTGGTCTTTCTATGAAGGGTAGTTGCAATTTTGCCCGATTTGTGATATACCCTTACATCTAGAAAATCAACTGATTGTTCACTGATGTGGTGAGTGAATTTTAGATTGTAATCATTGTTATTAAGTTGATCAATGAACGCAAGTGCACTGGAAACATCTCCCCTCCAAATTAAAAACACGTCATCTATGAATCTTACCCACATCTGGACATGTTCTTTAAAAATCTCTTGTAACGTTCCCATGAGGACCTGCCTCTCCCAAAACCCCACGTGAAGACACGCGTAGCTCGGGGAGAAGCAGGCCCCCATCGCCACCCCTCTCTGCTGCAGATATATTTCCTTGCCAAACATAAAGAAATTATTGTTGAGACTCCATGCTGTTAATGCAATGAGCATTTTACTGTGGTTGTAACAGTCAACCGGCCTGGTCCCTAAAAAGAACTCCATGGCCTTCAAACCTTTCTGATGTTCAATGCTTGTATACAGAGCCTCAATGTCTAGCGTAATTAGCAGAGAGTTATCTGTCCAGGTGGTGTTGTGGATTCTATTCAAAAAATGTCCCGTATCTTTAATGTATGTAGGTAGTTTCACCACCAAAGGTTGCAGGAAATACTCAATATACTGAGCAAGGTGTTCACCCATACTGTCTATAGCTGATATGATTGGCCTTCCCGGTACGGGTGTTACTTCCTTGTGAACTTTGGGTATTAGATAAAAACGAGCCATGCAGGGTAATTCGACATGCAGGAATTTAAATTCTTGAATGGAGACTAAACCCTCCCTTTTGTACTGAAGGAGAAGTTTTCTCAATTTGTCCCATAGGTTTCAGGTCATATATAGTTAGGTATTAGCATTTAAAAAACCATTGAAATTCACTCAAAAAACTATAAGTTTTAGTGGTGTTATAGTTAGCTGGACATTTTACTCATACAAAACCATTGAAATTGCTCCTATATAGTTAGTTGGACTAACTATATTTCGCGCACCCGCAATCCACTGCTGATGATGTCACATATTACATCATTCATGACATGGTCAGTGACATCACTGATGACATCACTGATGACATCTCAAATGACATCACGTTTGTTTTTCTGCTTTCTTGTGCCTAATTCCTAACTATATAAGGCCTGAAACCTATGTTTTTTTCAGTGAATTTGCAAGGTTGTTTAAATGCCAATTCCTAACTATATAAGGCCTGAAACCTATGGTTTTTTCATTGAATTTGCAAGGTTTTTTAAATGCTAATTCCTAACTTTATAAGGCCTGAAACCTATGGTTTTTTCAGTGAATTTGCAAGGTTTTTTTAAATGCTAATTCCTAACTATATATAGCCTGAAACCTAATTCCTAACTATATAAGGCCTGAAACCTATGTTTTTTCAGTGAATTTCAAGTTTTTTTTAATGCTAATTCCTAACTATATAAGACCTGAAAGCCCACCCGGAGTCTCCAGTATGCACCAGGGGACTGCATTGCAGAGAGGTGTAATTAAGCCACGGCCCTTTTTACATCTCTCTGCAACGCAGCCCCCGTGCATGTTTGAAGAGGGGGAACTCATTCCCCCTGCATACTGGGGTCCCCTGGGGGCCAACTAGCCCACCTGGAACCTCCAGTATGCGCCAGGGGGCTGCATCGCAGAGGTGTAATGAGGCTATGCCCCTTGTTACACCTCTCTGCAACGCAGCCGCCTGGCGCGTTTGCAGAGGGGGAACTAATTCCCCTTGCATAATGGGGGTCCCTGGGGGCCAACTAGCCCACCAGGAGCCTCCAGTATGTGCCAGATGGCTGCATTGCATAGAGGTGTAATGAGGCCACACCCTTTTTTACACCTCTCTGCAACGCAGCCCCCGTGCATGTTTGAAGAGGGAGAACTAATTCCCCTTGCATACTGGGTGTCCCTGGCAGCCATCTTGTGCCTTGTTAGAACCAAGGCACAAGAAAGCAGTGACACAAAGGTGTGAAACTCGCAAAGGGGCCAGAGGAGAAACACCCTGACCCCCTAGGCCTGCTCAGGGGGTCCCACAAGGACCCCCAAGGCAAAAAAAATAATATATATATTTTTTTAAAGTCGCGGGGTACAAAAAAACAATAAAAAAATATAAAACAACAATAAGAAAAAACCCAGTTCTTTTCAGAACTACTTCCAATTTATATAAAAATGCTACATTTTTAAATGCTAATTCCTAACTATATAAGGCCTGAAACCTATGGTTTTTTCAGTGAATTTGCAAGGTTTTTTAAATGCTAATTCCTAACTATATAAGGCCTGAAACCTATGTTTTTTTCAGTGAATTTCAAAGGTTTTTTAAATGCTAATTCTATTAGCGGATAACGTTTAAATATATTAATATCCTAGTGGGACCACCTGAGCACCCTAAGGGGTCAGGGTGTTTCTACCCTGCCCCCTTTTTGTGTTCTACACGTTTGTTTTTCTGCTTTTTTGTGCCTCAGTCTATTAAGACCCAAGATGGATGCCAACACTTCCTGGTTAGAAGTGTTGACAGCCAATGAGCATGCAGCTTTCTCGGGAAGGCATGCTGAGTGGCTGTCACTGTCTGTCAACACTAGGACAAGATAGATGCCAACACCTCCTGGTTAGAAGTGTTGACAGCCAATGACCATGCAGCTTTCTCGGGAAGGCATGCTGATTGGCTGCCACTGTCTGTCAACACTCAAAAACCAGGAAGTGTTGGCAGCCATCTTGTGCCTTGTTAGAACCAAGGCACAAGAAAGCAGTGAAACAAAGGTGTGAAACTCGCAAAGGGGCCAGAGTAGAATCACCCTGACCCCCTAGGCCTGCTCAGGGGGTCCCACAAAGACCCCAAAGGCAAAAAAATGTTGTTGTGTAAATGTCGGGGTACCCCGCGATTTTTTGTTAAGCAGGTCTAGGGGGTCGGGGTGCTTCTACTCTGCCCCTTTTTTGAGTTCTACACGTTTGTTTTTCTGCTTTCCTGTGCCTCAGTCTACCGAGGCACAAGATGGCTGCCAACAGTTTCTGTTTTGGAGTGTTGACAGACATTGGCAGCCAATCAGAATGCAGCTCGCGCTCCAGAGGTAAGTGTACCGGTAAGCTCACCGGTAAGCTCACCGGTAAGCTGCTATAGATATATACATTTTTTTGAACCTAAATTACTCAAAATCTACTGGAGCACATATCTTGAGACATAGCAAAGGCACATCGGGCTACCAGTCCCTACAATTTTGCCAAGTTTGGTGAAAATCCATTCAGCCATTCGAGCTAAAAGTGCGACCGACCGCCCTATGGAAATTAACATGGGGAAAACACGTTTTGGGACCCCCCTTTTATCTCGGCCCCCGCCTGACGGATCCCCCCCAAACTTTCAGGGAAGGACCGGAGCGCCGCGAGGCAAAGTTGCTGAAAAATTCAGGCAGGTTCCTCAACCGGCGCCAAAGTTATTCCCAATAGAATGTTGCGATTTCCCTATGGAAATCAATCCTAACTATATATACCTACTGGCTATCGCCAGTAGGTAATATATATATATATATCTATATATATATATCTATATATATATAGATATATATATATAGATATATATATATATATGTATATATATATATATATATATATATATATATAATTTGTTGTTATGTCCTTTTACATTTGTCTCTGTGTGACAATGTATTCTGTGGCTTTATGTGATTGTTTCAGCCCTGATAAAGTTCCTTATGTACAAGGAACGAAACGCGTTGGCTGAGTGCTGATTTTAACTCAAGTTTAAATAAAGAAGATTGATGGACTAAACTTGTTATTCCGACAACAAATCTGGTGCACCTTCCATTCAAAAGTATCTAATTGTATTATGGTGTTGTATATGAAAACATCAAGGTCTCTGGAACAAATGGAAACCCATGTGGTATGATGCCACTGCTATCCCAACCCCAGTTTCAGTGGAAGGGGATTTAGATCACCATCATATGAACTTTTGTTTATAATGGTCCTTACCCATTATTTAAACTTCTAATGAATAAAAATAAAGAAATGCAACCAATACCACCCCTCGGCCATTTCTATTATTATTTTTTATATTCAATTATTTCTGTGCAAAACATGACGTAACAAGCAGTAGCAAAGCAAATAGGTCTTGCCTCTAGAACGTGAGCACTAAGTTAATGGCTAAGTCAATGATTCTTGGTAAAGCACTGTTTTAAAAAGTAAGATATGAAAATCAAAATACAGGAGAAGAAACAAACATTTCTTAAGGTATCTTGAAACTGTACACTGAATTCAACATTTTAGTCTCTTCAAAAGGTATGGCTTATTTTTTTACATTTCACACCGGAAACTCTGCACAGAATCCAAAAAGCCTGTTGCATGTGATACAGCTTAAATATACCACAAAGGACTAGTTGCAAGTATTTAAAAGAATTTAACAGCTTTCTGAGGATTTATGAGCATTGAAATGAAAATGCTTGCCATTGACCTTGATTAGGAACTGAAACAAAAGCTTGGGCATTTGGTGCTCTGTAACAGCTGGGAGAGCAGATGTATTGTCCGTCAGAAGAAGAGACATCTTTAAGTCACTCTCATGCCTAAAATGCAGTCTGAGTGCAGCTGGCTCCCCTGCAACATTAATGCTGCCTTTTTGTGCTAAGACCTGTACTGTCATACAACATGTGGAATGCAAGAAATAACAGTAGTTCAAGTTCAAGTTCAAAAGACCTTTATTCGAATTTCATAAAATTCATAAAAGTACCGTGATTTAAAAAGAAAACAGCAATTCGTTTACAATATACATTAATTCAAAAGATTCTATGATAAAAATACAATACAGTTAGACTCTGTTGAGGCTAATTTCAAGGGCTTTCCATCGTTTTGCACACTCTTGTTATCACTCTCAAAAAAGTACTAGTGTGGAAAATTAGTTCATCGGAATCCAGGGAAACCAACATTCTGTAGGACTCATTAAGTGACAGTGATCTATGTTTCTTAAAAAACGGGGTTAAAAACCATTTAATATATCTCACATAGTATTTACAGAAGAATAGGAAATGCAAATCATCCTGTAAACTAACACCATCGCAGGGGCAAGGTTCATAGTCACTACTATGGCGATAGCCCAATGGGAAAGACAGCAAAAATTTTACAGAACCAGCCCTTAGGCGAAACAATAATGATCTCTCCCAGCTAGTCATGGGTAGTGATAGATAAGGCGGGAGTGATAGCCTACACAAATCATTACCCAAGTATTTAGCGACAGTTGATTTTGATGATTCTCTTTCCATCCTTTCAAAATTGTAAAGTGCATACAGTGCATTTTTAACCTCAACTTTGTCCTTAGTCTCGATCCTGGTTGGGTCTGAGAATAAATTACCTCTGTCAACAGCAGACAATGTTTTAAAAACTCCAGAGAGCCAGGGAATTGCCATACCATGATCACAATTTAAGCAGTCTTTTATGATATTTTGTGTAAGGATGGCTGAATCATTCCTCCAGACTCTGATCCAAAACAGTGCTGGTCTTGCTCTAATAAACTCATTAACATACGGGAGATTTAGTTCATTGTGGCAAATATAATCAGAGGATGAGATTGGAGCGCCCAATATTTTCCTGCAAAAACGGCTTTCTTCCCGTTGGATGCAGGAGCTACCTCCAAGTCCCCAGACCTCCGCTCCATAAGAGGCAACGGGTAAACACTGTAATTTAAAAAAAATTTAGATGGCTCTTGTGGCGCCTATTTTCTTCAGACGGGGCAAGCTCAATATAGAGTTAGTGGCCTTCGAGACCTTGCTCGTGGCGTGGGCCAGATGCCCACTCCACGAGCCGTTCGCAGCGAAAACCACTCCTAAGTAGGGAAATATAGGCACAGATTCGAGTTTATCTGTGCCTATCTGTATAGTATTGAGCTTCCTTTTCCCTGGGCCACATGACATTATAAAAGATTTTTTTTAATTTAGCCGCAAATCCAATTCCTCCATAAAATGCACAAAACTATGGACAAGAAGACGGAGGGCATTAGGTGTGCGGGCCATAAGCACCGCATCATCTGCGTATAGGAGTACTGGAAAGGGTTTCCCTAAAATTGTTGGGACATCACTGGTAACTTTCCTTAGACTGCTGGATAGACCATTAATATAAATGATAAACAGCAGGGGTGCTAGAACGCACCCCTGTCTCACCCCCCTACCAATGTCAATGGCTCCAGAGACTTCACCACCCATCCCAATTCTGACACGTGCTTTCAAATCAGTATGAAGATAGGCCAGGAAACCAACAAGAGCCTCATCTAGCCCGTAATTCAGTAGGATTGTCCAGAGTTTGGATCTATTCACTAGATCGAAAGCGGATGAGAGATCCATAAAAGCAAGGTAGGTGGGGGACGATCGGTCAATACTATACTTATCGATTATTAATTTAAGATTCAGGCATTGCTCCACTGTCCCCACCCCACTCCGGAATCCCATCTGGCACAGGTCCAGCAAATCTATGTCTTCAGTCCATTCAAGTACTCTGTTGTAAATAACTCGTCTCAAAATTTTTAGTATTGTCCAGAAGGGAGATCGGACGGTAATTGGCCGGTTCCGACCTATCTCCCTTTTTAAAGATTGGGACGAAATAACAGTAAACTAAGCAGTAAAGTCTGCTAGGCGAGGTGCAGGGCAACAGGGAGAGTGCAGGGGAATGGGGACATAAGAGCGGAACAGAAAATGGGAATCAGAAAGGAGGAAAACATGTCCTCCCATAGAGAGCTCAAAGAAAAAGAAAAAAGAGTTCCCTGAACATAAGCAGTGGAAGGATACAGGTCAAACAGTCAAAAGAATGGACAACAAATGGTACTGTAGAGGGAATACATGACTAAGAGGAAGGAAAGCTGTCAAATATGTTTAAAAATATAGTCTGGTGCTCATGCAAAATGTTCTGATGCCCTGGGGCCAAGTTAGGGCTATGTAAAACTGTAAATAAAAAATAAAAAACAAGCACATGTGATGGGCAAGAAAGTCAGCAAACGAAAAACAATGTGTTGACCCAAAATCTGCTCTAAATATTGGTCTTTGACAACAGACAGGTAAAAGCTGTTTGTAGGTGAAATCTAAAATGACGAATTTTTGCCATTATAAACATGGCCACAATGTTCATCTCTGTTTTACCCCACAAATCTGCTAATTTATCCTTCAGAATGTGTGCATTTTTAATAGATATATTGAAGTTACTTTGGTAAAACAAGAGTGTAACTTTAGCCAGGCTTGATATGTGCTGTATGGGTACATGTTGATATCACAAACACGCTTCTCTACAGCCTCCCCAAGAATTTGCCTTACCCAGAAACGTATCTTGGTGTGTCTTTAAATAACCAATAAGCAGCATTGAGTTCAATGTCAAGAGAAATGCAATGGCTTCAGTAGGCATTTTACATACAAGATGTTGCATTACATGCTAATGCCATGGGTGAATGCATATTTATAGTTTCTGATGCAATAATATTTATATTCATTTAAAGTTTTGGTTATCAGGAGCAATGGGGCAGCCTCATTGTAATAGTTCTTCCTCACATTTTGTCCACCGTACACTGTGAATTGCATAGCTCAATAGTGGTAGCTGTGCCACCCATGTAAAGTCCAGCGGATGGTGTGGCAGGCCCCTCTGTCTGTCATTTCCAGTTTATGATTGCACAACCTTGGTCTACTATGGTCACCTCAAATATCCCGGGGATCCCCTGCCTTAAAGGGAGTGCACACTGGAAACAATGGGTGGGGTAGCCTCAAATATGTATTGTATTGTATTGTAATTGCATTTAGATAGCGCTTACTACCCCTGAAGAGGCGTCAAAGCGCTTTTTCGGCGGGTAACACGCTACTCCAGGACCCATAGAGGATTAGTGTTGAATTAGTATAGTGAAACATGCAAGTAAATTTTAAGTGGTGAATAGGTTAGTCAGTTATTTGGATTTGGAATGATAGCAGAAGGATAGAGGAGGACAAAGGACAAAGGTTTGTATTTATTTATCGCTCACTTGTTGACGCACGCTATTCAGGAAGCCTATAAAGGATTAGTGGTGAATTAATATGGTGAAATATGAGGTAATTTCAGTGGTGGATATTAGTCTGTCACTTGGAGTAAGAAGGATAGCGGAGGGATAAAAGGGGAAGAAAGATTTGCATTCATATAGCACTTGTTACCCCTGATGGGTGTTGAAGCGCTTTTCTGGCGAGTAGCACGCCACAAGCAACAACGTGCATTTACTCCTTTGCTTTGGACACCTGTGAGCACGTATGGGAATCATCCCCAAGGAATGAAGAGGTGCTTCAAAAATGCAATTGCTTTTTTGGTAAAAGTTGTGCAGTTCCCTACTAGGATGCTTTTGGTGTACTAAGCGTCGACTCAAGTGGTAGTGTGCTGATTTATGCACCCGGCACATATTTATTATTCAGACCCAAGAATAGCTTTAAGCACATAGGTGAAAAAAGAAACAATGGACCTTAATCACACGTGGAGCAAAATCGTTTGAACCCGAGTGCACGCGCCATTGAGCCCGTAGCCTGTGTGTATGAGCAGACGCCATATCACGTAGAACGAAGTGATTCAGACACTTAGGACAAGAGGACGTTTAAATCATCGTGCCTCCAGTTGATATATATGTTATTTGACGCTAGGACTGTCGTGTTCATATTCGTCTTGAGAAAGACCCGCCGCGACCAACAAATTGGCGCTTTACAGGGTCGAAACGTCGACATTTCCCTACAGGCCCCACAACTCTAGAACTCCATTGAATTAAAAGAAATTAAAAGAGTTCAGGAAGTTTATAACAAAAGGGAGGCCATTGTAAATTAAGAATATTGTAAATGTGTATATTTGTGTTTGAATGTATTAATTTTGTATATATTCACATGTGATCACCATTCACTGTTTTCACTGTTTTGCACTATATTGTAGATATTGACAGTCGTCATATAGAAGGGTTTTTTGTACAAATGTGACTTATATAAAAATATATAAAGAGGACATATAGTCACGTAAAAGGCTTTTCTTCTTTCATTTAGTGTGAGAAATTGCCTTTTGTTTTCAGAGGGGGTTTGAGCTGTTGTTGTGTTTTCTTTAGTTTTCTTTAGTTTTTTTTTTTTAAATAATCAAGGTAAACTCAGAGGTTTATGACAAAGAAATTGTTGTCCGTACCCGACAGAACCGATTTTGTTTGAACGATTTATGCACCCGGCACATATTTATTATTCAGACCCAAGAATAGCTTTAAGCACATAGGTGAAAAAAGAAACAATGGACCTTAATCACACGTGGAGCAAATTTGGGACTTTTTAAGGATTCACAAGCGACTGCCGGAGTACTTCTGGAAATCTATGCTACTTATTGATTTCTACGAGTACTTACCTGCATAACATTTATGCATGCAGAATTTCCACCAGGTGGAAATTGTAAACCTGGAAACGTAAGGCATATGTGCATTCGCAAATTCATTTTTTTCTTGCTCTGTGGAGAGAATATATTTTCCCAGGTGGGAACCCTAGTGCTTTAAATGGGCAAGTACGGTCAAGCACTGTATGCATGACTTCTTTCACTTCAAAGAGAGCATCATCATTTCACAAGAGAGATGCAGTGCGTTTAGAGGTAGTGTTTCAGCACTTCTCAGGAACGAACGGGTGTTCTGGAATAATAGGTACCTGCACTTCTTTGGTGCGTTTACAAGCACTTAGGAAACTATGCCCAATCCACTCCTGGAAATCGGCTCTATTGGCGAAATGTCCTCTATTCACAGATCCCAATTTTTGATTTAGGGTTCTACAAAACCTTTTTATAGAGCAGGATTGGTGATTTGCCCTTATAAATGGATTTTATTGCCCACCTAGGTTTAATTTAGGTACTCAATGCCGTTCATCTATCATGCTGTAAATCGACAGAGTTTAGGTTTTCTCAATTTTCCAGAATGTGCCTAATTTACCTCAGGTGATGGGGAAAAAGGAGAAAAAGGAAAGTGTTGACAATTTAACTAAACTTTTTGTAAAGTAGTTATCGCTATCATATCTCCGTAATACCGATTTCAGTCCTTAGTACAGTTTCTCTGCACGAGTTTGTTGCCCACCAATGCACTCTATCTTTAAGAACTCTTCCAAGTTAGTTTGGGAAACACTGCCAGTGACTACAAGCAACATATTTACATCCATCCCACAGCATGACACACCTGCTGTCAAGAGTTCCCTGTCACAAAGTCCTCTCTATTAATCTGCGAGTGAGGTTAAGGCACTGGTTGGCAGCCAAGTTTCTATTACAAGAATTAACTTCTTAAGCCTCGCCTCACAACTCTGATCTTCCGTGCCTTGATTTAATTTGGTGGCCTGACTTTGAACGTTTTCAATTGAATTAATATAGAGTTATCAATAAACAATATCCATTCAATATTCAAAGTCCGTTTCTAGACCAACTTTTCATTCCCTGATTAAAATAATAATGCACACGTTGCTTTGAAAGTTGCACGGTGGCTTTTCAAATTCATTTTCAGCTTGTTGTCTGTCTTAGCGGGCCCTCTCATGAATCACACCACTTAGTTGCCACTTGATCTGACCATTGTTGTGGCCTAAATGAATCACCCTGCACTTATCTGCATTAACTTAATCTTCCTGAGACCCCTTTGGTATTCTAGAAGGGTGAAAGCCTGGCAAGTCTAAAGTTACCAGATGAACCCATGCAGTCGGGGACACCATGTTCCAGCCCTGTGCCTTCATTAACAACTTAATGAATCTGGAAGCCGTAGCCCTGGCTCACCTCACATGAGCAGCAAGCCCCACAGCTACAGCTGTCAGTGGCCAGCAGAAGGACAAACCGAAGTGAAATATGGTCACTTAGGAAGTCGTCCCATAATCCTCATGATGACCCTTTCTTGCACTCCCTGCGGGCCCTACTGATCTCTTCGTGGCATAAATCACCCGCATAACTCACTAATGTCACACTCACCCGCCCACACACCTTCTTGGGTAGACTGCAGGAATTACTGGAGCAAGGAATCCATGTGGCTTGCTGAGAAGTTAGAGGAGCCAACTAACAAGAAATCAAGGAATAATGATTTGTTGAATTAAATATTTTTTTAAAGAAAGGGCTTCTTCGCATAAATTATAGTCTCTATTTTATTTTGTTACACTCATTTACTCGCGTAACACACTATGGGGCATATTTACAACAGACGGCGATAAATATCGCAAAGCGCGCTTAGCGCTTTTATATTTATCGCCGTCTATCGCTGGAATTTATCTCCATGCTAGCGCTGTATTTACAACGCATAGCGCAATGGCGATATCAATTCCAGTGATAGCGGGGTAATCGCCATTTTGCAGGGAACATCACCGGTTTTCCAGTGATGTTCTCTGCAAAACAGCGATATGCTGCTTGTTGATACGACCATGTGGTCTTAACACAAGAATCCACCCCGCATGTTAGGTATGAGTTAGTCATGATTTTAGCAGGTGTTAGTTTTCACGCAAAACTAACATCTGCTAAAATGCGTGGGCCACCTTGTAAATATCGGGATGTGCACATCAGTAATATTTACAAGGTTGTACTGCCCAGTGTCGCCCACTTTGCATCTCATTAGAGCCGCAAAGGGAGGCGTCGAAAAAAAGGGTGCTAACATGTGCTAATGCATGTTAGCACACTCTTGTAAATAGGGCGATGCATTTATCTCTGCTTTTTTGGTTTTTTAAAAACAAAAAAGCGGAGATATGGCCCTTGTAAATATGCCCCTATGTTTCTTAGTTGCATTGAAACATTCCTATGTGTAAAACGTCCACCTTTGCTCTGGGAGCAGACTCCATGTCAATCCTACATTCACTGTATTTGCTTTTGTGAATCAACAGATACGGGAGGGAAAGCATCTATCATCCGCCCACTCATTTCTAACGACGTCCAGCTTGCCTTATAATATCAGGGAGTCCCGGGGTGCATCTACTCACCCTCCCAGGTTAGTGCCATTTTCAAAGATTGATTGATGGCTTTGTGGCAGGAGAGAGTGTTTGATCTGTCAAGAGTTACTCCTTTAAAGCATTACAGTTATGTTTCATATGATACCCTATACACAATGACCTAGAAAGTGAAGGCTGTTATAGATCTTTCTGGAGCATTAAACACAGTAGGATGGATTCAGTAACAACTGAGCAAACATTTGAGGAGCTCACGGGACTGTGAGGATTATGGGAAGTGACACCTCAGCTGAACAGTGGCCCTGAAGCCTCCATGTTTAGACAGGTGCTGGGCATGCAGTGGGATACCCAACAGGAATGGAAGCATATTGGAGACAGTCAACTCCCGCCCTGCAGTTTCTAAGGTGGTATCATGGAGATGGACTTCGAACAGTATGTCTTCATCTACATTGCCGTGTAACCCTATGCATTAAAAAACATGGCAGATGGACGCTTGTCTCTGACCAGCAGACGCACAGCATGGGGTTTCACAAATCCGAAAAGAGTCGCAAAAGGTCGCCCACACCTCTAGTAAACCTTGACGGGACAGAAACTTGGATGTATTCTGCTCCTTCATTTGAATTACACACATTGTTATTGTCCTGAGTATATCTCTAGAAGTGCTTCGGAAGATGTGCCTGCCACAGTTTCTAAATTTGCACAAAAAGAATCGGTAGGCGAGAATGAATGGTCAGTGCACCTATAGTTCTTTAACTAATTAAGTTCTCGGTGCTGAAATAGAGACTGGATGGTATTGAAGGAGTAACTAATATTTGTCAAATGTGTGACGTGGGGTAAGATTAAGGAATCGAAACTATACAAACCAAAGTCTCCCTGGCAACACACCTGTACCGTCCCTGAAAGATGTGGTGGTACATGTGGCCACTAATGGCAAAAAGTCAAACAGCACCCCTGAAAAAAAATCCTCTTCTGTCTTATTTCTTCTTGAGGTAATAACAAAACACACAACACATGATTCAGGGAAGAGACCTGAGAAAATGAGCAGGAACTGCTAAGAGGTCGGTGTAAACCGATGACAGGGCATTCTTGGTGATCCAGCACCAGACCTAACGAGCTACAAAATGACCAATGTTATGTAAACTTTTATACCTGTGCATTAAAATGAAGCAAAATATAAGTTTTGTGTTAGATTGTGTTTGTAATAGGGACTAGAGCAACAGGATTTTCAGCAAGTTTTGTACCAACGTTTTCACACTGTTGCCTCTCAGTCTAAATAACAGGACATGGACTTTAGAATTACATGCTTTGCCAAATTTCAAAAGTGAAAATTGTGACTGAGTGTGAGGCAAAAATCGCGTTGTTCCATTTCTAATTATGTAAGCAGCATAATAATACAAAATCAGTCTGCGATATGTATAAATATGGAAAAATGAAAAGAGAGCAAATACAGGTTACAGTTTACTTTATTTGTATTCAAGTACGCTGCATGACATGATAAAGTAGTAAAGTAACCAACATTATGACCGCTACTCGGCCAATTCAAAATGGACATATTTGTACATACTGAAAGCGGGCACGGAGGCGTTGTTGGCCCACATTGAAAAGCGCACATGCTACACAGAATTAGTAGTCCACTAAAGGGAGCCATGTTTCCTTCTATGAGATTGAATACAGGTTGGAGTACCTGGAGAGCCCACTACCCTTCACATTAGGTAGGAATAATTGTACACCTTGCTGGGGAAACCAGGGGATATATTTACAAGGGAATGGCGGAGTATGGCGTTAAGCACAAAATGCTAACGCCATGCTCCGCCGTTCCAAAAACAGAGAGATAAGCCGTATTTACAAAGATACGGCACATTCCTGCTTTTTACCTAGTGCTGGCGCAAAATTAAGCAGCCTAGCGCCAACGCAGGCACCCTTGCACCATAGTGCAAGGGTGCCTGCGTTGAGGGAATGATTGTTTATGTGCAAGAAGGTGTCCCTTCCTGCACATAAACAATCACAAATGGCGATTTGAAACTTCTATGTGTGCTGCATTGTGCAACACACATTGAAGTTGCAATTCATCATTTTTGTAATGCTCTTTTACGTGCAGGAAGGGACACCTTCCTGCACATAAACAATCATTCATGGCATTTTGCTGTTTCTGAGTGTGCTGCACAATGCAGCACACATAGAAACAGCAAAATCGAGGAGACATAAACCATTTCTCTTCATTTCTCCATGTTAGGAACAGGTTTTCCCTGGTCCTAATTTTGGCACAGCCTCCAATTTATATGTGTAAGGAAAAAGGGGTATCCCCGACTAGAGTTCCTAATTCGGGATAGGTGTACTATAGGTGTACTATTATGTAGACTGATAGTCACATGTATAGTGGAGGTATACACAGGATAATTACTTGTAACAGAATAACGATATTGTGTATAGAATAATATTTGAATAAAATAAAATAAAAGCCATATTTTTGTATCACACACCTTGTTTATGCAATAGTTCTTGCTGTCATTTGTCCGTTTTTACGTTCTATTTCAAACCAGTTCCTAATTATTTTTCTTCCAAATAGTACAGCCTCCAATTTATGTCACCCTTGTAAATAGGGGACAGAGTCAAAATCAATGGGTGTTGCGGCCAGGTGCCCCTTTCACACTGAGTATAGCGAGAAATTGTGCCTTATGTACAATGCAGCGTTAAGCCATGTTAAGCGAACCCCTTATCGGACACAGGAACATTGTTAAAAGTAATGTTCCTGTGGCGATAGGAGCTTGTAAATATGCCTCCAGGTTCCACGGGCTTCAGGTAGGTATTGTGACTGTCTGTGATTACCCGGTGAGATTAAGATGAAGACAAGAGACCAGAGGGACAACCAGAGAGGATGAGGAAAAAGGGGGCTGGGGGGCAAAATGAGAGTAGGGACGGACACCAAATCTGTCACTTCATACAGATAAAAGGGAAAATATCTAGAATGAAAGGGGGCTGGAGAGAGGCAGGTGTTGTGCCCTCTCAATGGGCCGTTGCAGGAGGCATGATAGAAGAGGGAATGAAAGACAGGGTGAAAGAAAGAACAGAAGAGAAGCACGGGCAGGCCCAGTTCAATGCATAGGGTTACCAAAGTGGAAATGAGTGGTGAGATCATGGTAAGCATTCGCAAGGAGAGGGACGATGAGCGAAAAGGGGTACATATGCCTATAATACTTAGTAATCGTAGTGGTGGTGGCTGAAGTTTCTCAAGGAGGGCTGCTCCTCTTTGCCTTCAAAACAAGAAGTTAGGTGGCATGTGACCTGCTGCTCAGAAGGAATCTCTACCTGCTTTAGTAGTTCCACCTCTTTTATCCAGATCTTCTAAGGGTTTCAATGATGCATCTCTCATACCTCATTTACCAAACTTTCCTCATTGCCAGCTGGCTGTGCCTCACCACCAGTGGTCTACGCTCTGTGGCATCTCCATGAGCCATTCATTTGCCTTCAGTAGTTTTTATCTTAGCTGGTTCTTCTAAATTTCCAACCTTCATCAAGTGATACTGCTTCCAAGCATCATTCCAAAATAGCATGCCCCTCTTCACTTTGTCCCTTCTTACCTCACAATTGTTGGCTCCAATCTACCACAGCTCCATTTCTAGACTATGTATCACCATGTGGTGCCCAGTTCAGCCATAGTAAGAATTTTGCCAACAATGTGGGCAATCACTTCCAAAGAAATTATATTTAACTAACAGTCAAGCAGTATGAGCCTCTGTTCTAGTGCAAGCAAACATTATAGAAAAAGTTCTCCCAAGGGCCTCCCTGAATGGGGATGACATATTGTCATGCCCTCCAAGTACAGTTACTCTCTTTGTAATGGCTTCCCCAGAAAACATGACAACTTCAGGGATTTGGTCACACAGCAACATATCTTTCAACGTATAGTCCATGTACTTTGTAGCTAACGTACTGTGTACTCAGTTGTTCCTGTAGGGCCATGTCTACCGGGATGGGTCCAAGAACTGCAAACATGATATTGCTACCTCTTCAGGGGGAAGAACAAAACGCCGCACAACCAATCACTGCTCACCAGCTCTTGATGACACCCACCTTACAGCTCCATTCATGATCAGGGAGTGGGACCCAATTCATTGTTCATGTTGCAGCCAAAACTGTATCCAGGATGCACTTCCAGCCCCACATCTCAAGATCTCCATGTAGCCGTAGCAGTATACTTTGATAGGGGAGTTTGTTATCCTCTTGACACCCATCGGCCTTCAGAGTACATCATCTCTAAACAGGGAGTCAGAGTCACCATTGTTTATCGCATCTGCTTAAGTTAGGCACTGGTACGGGTGGATACTCCGGCTCAATTATCAGACCATAGATGGGAACTCGCAAAGGATGTGCCTTCCTTGGTTGGAACTCTGCTACATTCTATTGCTCTAACTTTAGTTTGGGTTATGATAGTGCAGATGTTAAACATAGCTATTGCTGACAATATACATTGAGTGGACTTGGGACCCACCAGTTTCATCTATAAGCTTTATTCAGCAGCTTATTTCAGTCGTTGGGAGGATAGATTGTCAAGCGTATCTTAACTTAGCCCTGTGCAGTATTCATCTCTCACCTAAGACAACTGAATTTTTGGGGGTATTCTTCTGTCACCATTCGAGTGGTTGCATTGAAATGCATGAGTGAAAACTTTATAACTATAGCCCTCTCTGATCACTCCTATAGACTCCCTCCTAAAACTCTACATCTATTTTGATATGGTTACATGTTTTAACACATTACACCCAGGCATATTGGCTTTGCAAGTGCTTATTCAACAAATGCTATTCTTGGACCAGGATTTATTTTTTAAATTTATATGCACTCAAAAAAAGTGTATGCATCGGGTGCATGATTGCTTTCTGCATTGGATTCAAAATATGTTTCCTTCATTTTAGCGATGAGAGGAGAAGCCCATATGAACAACATTCTAGTGCTCCATTCTGCATAACGCAAGTTGCAAAAATGATAACAACACATTTGCTCTGTTTGTAGTATTAGTGCAAATTTTACATAACATGGCCTCAGAAGTGTCTTGGCCCCCTTAACGAAAGCGCAATTGAAGTGGCTGCTCCCTAATGCTCCATATTTCCTACTTGTTGCCTTATACACCCAGGAAAATCTATGTACAACATAAATGAAAGAATTTTCAAGCAATTATGTAATATTTTACCAAATATAAATAAAAAAGAAAATCAAAAATAAATTAAAACAATTATCCAGGGTTGGAAAAAGAACAATAAAACGTTGTTTTGCCACATTTCAGATGTTGTTCAACAATTGATGATGCTACAGCAGAAGACTGTGCAGATTTTAGATGATCTGATCATAAGTAAGGGATATGTTCAATTGTGAACCAGGAAATTCTGAAAG
Organism: Lissotriton helveticus; assembly: GCF_964261635.1. Lineage (NCBI taxonomy): Eukaryota > Metazoa > Chordata > Amphibia > Caudata > Salamandridae > Lissotriton > Lissotriton helveticus. The sequence goes on along the minus strand of NC_136059.1, from coordinate 934,765,476 downwards.
ATGGATTAAACTCCATCATGACTGACTCATTTCTATGTTAATGAATTGATATACCAGTTTTAAGCAAAACATATGTATTACATGTATGCATGTGTGGAACAAATATTTGTGATGAAGCAACTGCCTTGAGTGCGATCTGCTATATCGCGAGGAGTGGAGGTTTGTGTCCCTGACCTGTTGCTGGTACTGGTAGAGGCTAAGTGGACTGGTAAAAATGAACCTGGAGTTCTTCGTATTAGGTAGTTTTTGGCATGGACTGTGCTGCGAAACAGAGTGAAATAAATCAAATATACCTATTTTAGCAGTCGAGCGAAGAAATCCCAACTTGGCTTTTCAAGAATTGTGTCTTTCCTGTAACCATTTACCCTTGGGATTTTTCCTGTCACAATGATGTTTTCACATTTAATTAAATGATGAATGCATCAAGATCCTGAACCAGTATGCACAAAGTGTCTTGATTAATCTGGTATAGGTATCTTGAAGGCATGTGTTATTTCCTCAGTTTAGTCACAGTCCTCAAAACTCTATGCGTCATTTTGGGAAGGCAATGAGGCTATGAAAAGATTCAGCTACACTTGTTAGATGAGCCCCTCACTGTTGTTTTACCATCAGTGCTAAAGAGTTTAAAAAGTGTTTATGATTCTAAAAGTTACTTATGAGCGCATCAATGACGTTTGTTTTCTTCGGAAAAGTTTTGAATATCTGATGGTATGAAATATCCTGCTACTTAGCAACTTCTACTGTTTTCTGCAAATAATTTCCCATTAAGATTTAGGTTTTTGATTCCGTTTCTACACTTCAAATTTCCAAACCATATACAATATTTTGTCTTACCTGCGCCTTCTCTGTCACCATCAGTTGTGTTTTTAATGTTCCTCTTATTTTATGGTTTTTGAGAAAAATGACTTATTGTGTATTTACGCCCAAATGTCCCTGCAGTTCTGACAAGAACGTTATCAAATCTGTTTACTGTTGGAGTAAATTACTGTTCTCCTTATCACGATTCAATATCAAATTTTTTTCTGCAATGTTACATTCTGGAGCAGAGGTTGTGAATGTGAGCATATAAGGTGTGAAAATGCATATTACTAACTAACTGAATGACTAGGGGCCGCCTAACTAAATGTATTCACATTGGAATATTCCTAGACATTGACAAGTGTCATAGACCTAAAGGTGCACTCCTGGAATTTTTTTTCAAGTGCTTTTAAGTTGGCAACCTCCAAACACAGTAGGAAAATTATCTGTGTATTTTTCCGACTTTTCCACGCGCTTTTTTTCGTGAATGGTGTGCACTGTGGGTATTTATGGCAATTTATCCCTAGCACTTAGGTATTCCATTTGCAAATAAAGCCAGCAGACTGAAACGTGGGGTCAAGTGCATCCATCCTCCTCCAGACTTAACTGAACAGTGTCTACACAATGAGACATCGTGATGCTATCTCTGTAATCTGGTGGTGTTTTACTTTTTACAACCAGTAAAATATCGCATTGATACTTTATCATCTGCTCATCAGTGCACTCTGAAGCAAGACCGCAAAATCTTGATCCTTGCGAAAGACAGCATCACTATGAACGCATATATAAAACGGTGGAATTCTAAAAATATATCATATACGTCATAGCTTTTGTGTGGGACACCTTCAAATCTTACCTTGGTCCTGCCCGGTTCCCTTGACACCAAAGTCGTGTGGGACCTCTTCCAGGTTCGGCCGACACTGGCACACCTCTGCCCTGCGGATTTGTGAGGGCGCGACACGGAGTGACAGAGATATGCCGACATTACGCCTCCAGCTCCTTTTTATCGGGCTCCAGCTAGCGTAAATCCTTCATCGTATCAGGGCAATCGAACCGAATTAGCAACTGTGTTAAAACCAATCTCATTCCAGGAACTTTGCAGCATACTGTCCGGGGTGACGCCGCTAGGCCGTCCCAGCGGGCGGCGTTCCCACGTTGGAGCAGGTGGCGGAGACGCCATGACTTGGCACGCACAGAAGGTATTCTTTCGATTACACATAAACCTGGCTTGATACCCCTCGCACGCAGCGCCAAGGCCCCGCTCTGTGAACCCGCGCTGGAACGGGCCCTGGAATGCTGTGTCAAATCACACATGGGGCTTGGGTTACAGGGTGAATGCTGGAAATATGCTGTTGTTTGGAGCTGCTAATCCAGGGTGCATGCTTGATAATGACACACCGCCAAGTGCTCCTCCGCACAGGACAATGGCGGCAGAAATAGTCTGTGAAAGTAATGTGTGCCGGCAGTAGGAACTTGGAGAGGAATGATTTAATAGCAGCATTAATGCACAGTGTATTTTCGCATATATACCATGCATGCACCTGTGGCACTGCAGTGGTTTAATTGTGGCTGCGCTGGTGTTTCTGTTCACGCATTCACTAGTCTGCAACATTATTGTCATATCTATCACATGTATGCCTTGCCTCTGCCACCGTTTTGGGCTGATGGGTGTTTTCAATAGTTGAAGAGCTGGAGCTGCGGTATTTTACTACCTTAGACAAACTGTTATTGGAACAATTTTCAAAGTGAGGGTGCTGGTTGCCACCTGATTGGTTTTCTAATGGCGGCACCGCTATTTTGGAGTCCCAGCCGATACAGAAATTATGAAAAATCACCTAAAGGTGCAATTTTAGCCCATATTTGTTCATTCTTCAAATAGCAAAAATAAATAGAAAGCACTTGTAAATGTGTTTTAGTGAATATTTATGTAAACAAAGACAAGAGTCATGATGCAAATAAATACATACAATTGTGTTTAAAGTTCTTTTTGGTATCACACCAGGGCTTTTGCAGACTCTTAAAACAACAACAAAAAGTTGGAATATTTCTCTTGGAAATGTGGCAACACTACTGCTGGTCACTGGCATTAGCTTGCTATCATCAGGTGTTCATTAAAATTCATGTGCAGCTCTGCCAAGTATCACGCATCAGGCGGGATACTAACACATTTTTGTGCGGTGGTCCCCATCACCACACAAAAATGCAGGATCACGCATTTGTAGCGCCTCCTTGAACCACCGCCGGTACAAGGAAGTCAACGCCCTGGCCAAACACATTGAGCACGCAGCGCGGATCGCATGCTTCTCAGCTGGCAGACTTTGCAATTGAAGTAGTGTGCAAAGTCTATTGCTGAATGGCAGGTCAGGAGTATGCCGCCAACCTGGTGGCTCATTGCTGCAGCTTTTATTATTAGCACAGCTGCTGCGTGCAGGGCGGGGGTTTCAGCAGTTGTAACGTTTTCTGAGAGTGTTGGTCAAATGGGTGCAATTATTGATATTTATATGTTTTCCTGGTCTACATTGCTTGATTTGGCTTGTGAGAAATTGTCACTCATAGTCATTGAAATGTCACTCACAATCCCACTGAAATTATGAAAATGTCACACATTGCAATCCGAAACCTTGGCAGCTATGCATGTGTTGAATAATAGTTAATCAAAGGTGGTGCAGTAGGAGAGTGAAGTAAGGCCTTCATAGACAACTTTAGGTGCATACCAGGTGATAGAGGGCAAATTACTACCCTTCAAGGGATACCTGTTAGGAGTGCAATGAAATTGCTTGTAGTACGCACTCACATACGATTCAATTTTATTAGAAAAATTAGATGCTAGAGGAAATAAAGCAACATGTTCTTACGAACTCAAAGCATTTCAATGTAAAGCTTTATAAATGACTCATAGAATTTGTGTTGAAATTTGTTATCAATGTAACAGCTTATTATATAAGCCACATTAGTGATGTGACCCAGTGATATGTCAACTGTATTTTTAATGCTTCTTTCTTTTTTGTGTGTTGCAATTCTTTATTGAAAACATTGAAAATAACAAGGGTTCACAGCGTGGGTAGCCATCATCCTTCAGACATGTACAATAATCATATACATTTTTAACATGGATGAGGGGTACATTGTAGCTATCGGTGATAGGTGGGAGGTGGGAGGGGGATGGGGGTTGAGAGCCTCCTACCTGGGCCGAGGGGCCATACATGTCCACGTTTGTATGTGGTAGAAGAGCAAGGTGGGTGGTGAAGTATGTAGTTGCAGAGGGGAGGAGGTTAGTTGTGGCTAGCTGTAATGACTGTCATGTTCATTATCATTTATGTAGGACTAGATCACTGCCAGGATAAGTGCGAGCTACGGAGGGAGGGGTGGCAAGGAAGGGCAGGGATGTGCAGTTCTGTCTGGCGGTGTCCAAGGTCTCCACCACTATCACAAGGGCGGAGAAGGGAAGGTCATTTTACTGCGTGTCTGGACCGGGGGGGAGGTGGTGTGGGGGTGGGAGGGGTTGTGAGAGGAGGGGGTTGGTTGCAGTTAGGGTTGTAAGGGGAGTGGGCGGGAGGCATAGAGAAAAGGACGTGTCTAGCATTTTGAGGTACAGGACGACAGGAGGAGTGGCGAGGGGGCAGAGAGAAGAGAGTATTAGTGCACAGGGGCACGGCGTGTAAAGAAAAAAAAAGTTGGGGTGCGGGTATGTGCGTGAACGGGCTGTATCTTGGGGATAGGCCGGCATATAGGTACAGGACGACAGGAGGAGTGAGGTACTGGGTTTTCAAGAACCGGCAAAGAACCGGCAACCCAGCGGTGCCAGGGGATCAACACACCAGAGACCTCGGGTTCTCCTGAGTCAGACCTACAGAAACTTCAGAGTCTTCCAGGTGAAGTCAAAGATTAGTTTATTGGCTGCAACCAAGGTGACAGGGTCCTAGAAGTACGATACAAGTATATTCAGGAGACTGCACACTTTCACGAAGTTAGGCTTCTCTTCTTATACATAATATTCACCCTTGGGCAAAACATTCCTTGGATTCGTGGTATTTCATTTATGGTTACTGATTACAAAAGAAAAGCAGAGTCATGATGACATGTACATATTTCACGTCGTGCTGCCCATAACAAATCATCCGGCAAGGCCCAACATTTCATCAGATATCACTGGACCCCTAATAAAAATGGTCACCTCCCCACCATAAAATAAGTGAAGAAAAGGAGTGGAGAAAGATGTGAGCGAGATATGGCAGGTGTGCGTGCTGAAATGGTTTTATGGCCGGTTGGGCCTAGATACTATCTTGCTCGGCCACTGGGAGGGAACTGACCTAACGAGTTCGGCCTGGGGCAATGGTTCTAACTTGTACTGGGGTCAGGAAGAAGTCGATTAAGGAGTATGTGTCCTTGTGGAATCAAATTCGACTGGATTAAGGCCTATGTAGAGGGCAACATGCAGCTAAGGGTTCAGAAGGCAAATGACGATTTCGAGGTGAAATCGTCTCTCGAATATGCCGAAAATACATGTACTTGATGTACTCGTCATTCTCGGTCTTTTGATACCAAATTCGTCCTATTTCGACGAAGTTTTTATTCTCGAGTCCAGTACTATAATATGAATCCAGATTTTTCAGAACCACAGACCCTCCTTTTGCCCTTACATAGGCAATTAATCTATCCTCATGTTAATCTGAGTCCAGATCTATATTCCTAAAGTCATTGAGATGTTGCTGCAACATTATTCTAGTGCTGAGCTCAAGTCTTGACACAGGCTTCCTTACACATGATGTAACACAGAGGCCACATATTGCAGGAGCACACTGTATGCATAGACAGAACAGGAAAAGAATGGCTAAGACCATCCCAATGACCATCAGAATTCTCCATCCCCAGGCAGATATCAGTCCCCAGAACCATCCCATTAATGACCAATCTCCTTTATCCACATGAATAGATTCGGAAATCTTATGTAGTTTGGAGATGGCCCTGTACACTGTTGGAGCATTATCTGGAATAAAAATGCAACAACTGGACTGGATCAATTTGCATACTCCACCTCGGTCCGCCAGTATTACATCCAAAGCGACCCGGTTCTGAAGGGTCATCAGTCGATCCGACTGGAGCTCAGCAGTCAGGTTACTAAGGGCACCAGCAGTTTCAATCACGGTGGATTCAACTACCCTTGTCAATTGCCTTATGTTTCTGCTGTTAGCCATGGCTCCCCAGAACGGCAGAACACCCATTGCAAAGTCACCAAATTCTTGACCTGCAGTGTCTTCTTTACTCAAAACACCTCTAACTACCCTTGTCCGATGGTAATCCGCCGCTGCTGTGTAGGTGGGAGGTAACAGGAATGAAACAAAACATGAGCCCGAGAAGTCAGGGGGCAACCATGTATAGGCTCTATCATGGCAGATGAAATAAGTACCCTTAGCGGCTAAAAAGGCAGGGGAAGTCTGAGATCCAAAAACGTACGTTTCTGTACAGACACTCTTCCCTAGCTGAGCTCTGGGATTCTTACCAATACCTTGCAGACACAGGTGACCTTGATGGGGTACGATCCAGATAGGGGACGATCTCTTGGCTTGCTGTTTCTCACTTAATGTAGTGCCATATCCGGTCACATTCCAACCTACATATGCAAGTATCTCATCATCCGGGGTATCTTCGTAAGAAGTTACTTCCTTGATCATGTCAACTATACCCTTGACTAGGGCGCTAGTCTTGAGGTTGTCTTTTACCGAGCGTAGGGGTTGGATTTCTCGTGCATATATGAACATTGTCCTATATGCCCATACTGACCCATTGCGACTAAATGGCAGGACCAAATAGGGGATACCTCTATCCGTGGTGTGGGGCATGAGACCACACACCCAACAGTTGGTTGTGTTCATTACAAGTTGGTGTTGGTGTAATAGCTGAACGAAGGAGTTATTAATGAACTCTAATCTCCTATTTGATTCGTGGTCAGGCAAAGAGTGGAAAAAATGAGAGGAAACAGTAAGGGGAGGTATGGGTGATGTAGTGGGCGTGAATGTCACATGAAAAGAGAATAGAACATAGCTTATCAAAAAGACCATTACGCTAAATAACATAAAAATACACATTATTATAAAAATTCTCTTCCTCATTGTTTTCAAAAGTCTCTGCTTAAAGTTAATTTGTTTGGCAGTTCTCTCCACATCAGGAAACTCCACCCCTCTAAGGTGCTGCCCGCGGCGGTAGGTTGTTTCTGCTAAAGGATGCTTCCGTCAGTCTAGGGTGGCTCCCTTGGACCAACTGGAACCAGCGACCTATTGTCGTCAGCTGCACCCAAAAGTCTTTAATCAACCGCGACCCTAGCAGCGGAACCCGGATGGCGGTTCGAAAAAAACCCACAAAAATAAGCAAGTTACCTAGATGGGAGAATCTGCACTTTCAAAAATAGGATTTGGGGAAAAAAAACAAATTTTTTATTAGTCCACAGGTTTTTCTCTCGGATCATAAAATAAATCACTTTTACTTTTAGTCTGTTTTTCTTGGTCGCAAATTGTAGCGTCTTTTCCCGGGTACTGTCTGGTCCAGAAATAGTAGCTCAGGTTCCACACAGTTCAATTGTTCTGATGGCGGCGTAGTTTCTTGAAAAATTTTCCCACTCATACAATCACGTTTAGCTTCTTTTACACGTTCATCAGTTGTGCGCTCTGAGTCAGTGCCTCCTTTTCGGACCCATTGGTCATGTGGCAGAGGGAAGGGTATCTTCTTACAATGGATCCCGTGGACCCAATTGGCCTTCCCCTCCACTTTAACAGTCGACCTTGTAGACAGGAGGACGAGGTGAGGCCCGGTCCATCTGGGCTGGTCGTTTCTTGTCCTCTGGAAATTGCGGACCAACACCCAGGAACCGGGGTCAATGGAGTGACCCGGTGTCTCAGAGACCGGAGGCAAGGTGTTGTGGACCTGTTGATATAAAACACGCAATTTAGCCGTCAATTCATACAAATAGTCAAGCAAAATGGGGTGTTGCAGCTCGCTAAACTTCGTGGGCCTAGGCACTCCCCATATGTTGGCTGGCCGACCAAAGATTATCTCATAGGGGCTGAGTTTCATTCGCGAATGCACAGTCATTCTGGTGGATAGGAGTGCTAAGGGTAGAGCGTCAGGCCATTTAAGACCCGTGCTTGCTTGGATTTTGGCCAATTTAAGTTTAAGCGTGCCATTGTAACATTCCACTAATCCAGCTGATTGGGAGTGATTTGCAGCGTGGAACTTCTGCCTAATGCCTAGCCCTTCACACACTCTTTTCATCACACAACCCACGAATTCACTTCCGTTGTCCGACCAGACCATTCTAGGCATTCCGAACCTGGGGAAGAACTCTTTCACAAGGGCTTTCGCTGTGGACAAGGCAGTATTGTCCCTTAGGGGATAGGCTTCTACCCATCTTGAGAAGGCACAAACAACCACGAGCACATATTTTAAGTTGTTGCACCTCTCCATGTGTATGAAATCTAGCTGCAAAACCTCGAACGGATACGTAGGAGGTGCAAAATGACCAGCTGGAGTTGGGGTTCCCCTACCAGGATTGTGCTTCAGACATACCATGCAATTCTTGACAACATTCTCTGCACACTTGGGAATCCCTGAATTCTTCCACACTGGGGCCAACAACTCGCAAATCCCTTTCGCGCTGATATGGGCCATCCCATGAGCCATTGTAACCACTGCAGGCACATATGCATCGGGTAACAACCATCTCTGTTGCTTTGTCGATTCAATCCAACAACCATTTGCATCCATTCTCCCTGTACTTTCTCTCCACATGCTTAACTCTTTCTCCGTGGCCTCAGCTTGGATGGACTTCACACTTTCTATCGTGTCTTCACATATTCCAACATCACCAGTCCATCTTTCTGGGCTCGCAACATACATTCGGCTCATCATATTCTTTGCCGTTTCCTTAGCAGTTTCATCAGCAAATGCATTTCCACGACCAACATCATCAATCACTTTCTTGTGTGCACTACATTTCACGATCGCTACTTTCAGGGGCAACGTCAGTGATTCAAGAAGCTCATTCACCAACTGACCATGCTGAATCTTAGCTCCATGCGAAGTCAGGAACCCACGTTCTCTCCACAATCGTCCAAAACTGTGAGCCACTCCAAAAGCATACTGGCTGTCGGTATAGACAGTCACTTTCATTCCTTTGGATAACACACATGCTCTCGTCAGTGCCACGAGTTCAGCGGCTTGAGCTGAACCATGTGGTATTCGCGCAGTTTCAACGATTGTGTGCAAAGTTGTGACAGCATATGCTGTAGTCACGTTACCATTTGGGAGTTTAAAGCATGAACCATCCACCCATAATGTACCATCACATTCAGCAAGAGGAGTGTCGAATAAATCAACTCTCCCTTTCGTCTCTTCCTCTGTTCTGAGGAAACAATCGTGCTGTTCTGAAGCATCCGATTCCTCAGTAATTGGTAACAATGTGGCTGTGTTCAAGGTACTGCACCTTTTGATGTGCACATGGCTCGCTAGTAGCGTCAATTCATAACTGGACAGTCGAGCACTAGTTAAATGCTGTGTCTTGGTCCTATTTAACAATGTGTCTACTGCATGCGGAACCATCACGATCAGTGTATTATTCATTACTAGACCTGCAGACTGTCGAATAGAAACAGCTGCTGCTGCTGTGGCCCTTAAACAACTGGGCAATGCTCGTGCTACCGGATCCAAAGTTGACGAAAAATAGGCGCATGGCCGCTGTCTATCTCCGTATAACTGAGTCAGCACGGACAATGCACAACCCTCCTTCTCGTGGACATATAATGTGAAAGGCTTACTGTAGTTGGGGTTACCTAACACAGGGGCCGAACATAATGCTGTGCGTAATTCGAGAAAACTTTTCTGACACTCATCAGACCAAGGAATGGGATTGGGTGTATTTGTAGACGTTAATGCCAATAAGGGTTTGGCTAATAACGAAAAATTTGGAATCCACTGTCTACAGTACGATGTAATGCCCAAGAAAGCGCGTACTTCTCTCTGCGTTCTTGGCACATTCAATTTAGCTATTGCCTGAATTCTTTCTGGGGTCAGTTTCCTTCCCTCCTTCGATAAGAGATGACCTAAGTAGGTCACTTCTTGTCGGCAATATTGAAGCTTGGAAAGTGACACCTTGTGGTGCAGATCACATAGATGGCGCAGTAATGTCAACGTGGCCATTTTACATATTTTCTCAGTATCCGCAGCGATGAGCAAATCGTCCACGTACTGTACGAGAGTGGCACCTTTGGGCAAAACCATTGCGTCAAGCTGGCCTTTCAGAGCTTGACTGTATATTGAGGGGCTTTCACAGTAGCCTTGAGGAGCGCGTTTAAAGCGGAAACTGCGACCACCTAAACTAAAGGAAAAAATATCCCTGCTTTCCTCAGCAATCGGGATACTGAAGAAAGCATTCTTCAGGTCAATCACCGAAAACCAGGATGCGGATGCTGGAATCATAGTCAATAATGTTGTAATGTCGGGGACGACTGGGAATTGTGGCACCACTATCTTATTTACTTCTCTAAGATCAATCACGAATCTATACACAGGTGGCTGAGAAGGGTCAGTTCGTTTTAAAACAGGCAGAACAGGACTATTGCAAACATTTCCTCGTGTTTCTTCAATTACGTCTTTCTTAATCAACTCGTAAACAATCGCTAGCAAAGCTTTTTCGCCCTCATTGGATATTCTGTATTGGGGAATTCGTGGCATTTTGACATTCGGTTTCAATGTTACAATATACGGTGGAATTTCTAAAAGACCTACATCATTTGGACCAGTAGCCCAAAGAATATCTGGAAGAAGTGCCAATTCTGCTGGAAGTGCATTTCTCGACAAATACATGGGAGAAACCACTTTCTTACCTAAAGTAAGTTGTACTCCTGAGGGGGAACAGTACAAAGTCGCATACAATCTTTTTAGCAAATCTAATCCTAGCAAATTTTCACCACAACCTGTTGTCAAAATAAGGGGTGCTTCAAATTCACAAGGACCAACAGAAAGAGATAAAGGGTCAGAAATCGGATTTCTAACCGGGGCGCCAGAAAAACCTACGGAAACGTTCATTTCGCCAGACAAAGGTGCGCCAGGGAGTTTGGAGTGCATAATAGAACTCTTTGTAGCACCAGTATCCAACAGAAAAGGTTCTGACACACCCGATGTAATCACCTCAACGTAAGGTCCACTCTGATCTACTGGAACTGAAACAACTCCCTCTCCTTGTCTAAGGCTGTCCTAGCAATCGTTATTCTCCCACTGCTCATTTTCTGTGTAATACTCATCAACGTAGTATTGAGCTGTCCTGTCAGATACGTTATTTTGCTGGTCAAACCTGTTCATAGAGTTTTGTGGTGGAAGGGGACGTGCGTCCTGAGGGGCGTTTCCACGCCCTCTACCTCTAGGCGCTTGCTGACTACCACGACCTCTTACGCCAGAAAATCCATTTGCACGTTGTGGCAGGGCAGGACAGTCATATTTGTAATGACCCTCTTGTTTGCAGTATAAACACTGATTGGGACCTACGCGGTTTTGATTGTAATCGAATCTCTGCAAGTTTCTCTGAGGCTGCTGAAAAGTGTTCTGATAGTGATTCGGACCATTATTATTTTTATTACCACCACCACGTGGAGGATAGGCTTGCTGTAGCAAAACCTTCGTTTTGAGTTCTCTAGTTTTCTTCTCTACTTTATCTTTCTCATCCTTGTCTCTATTCTCGTAGTACTGTGCGGTAGCTAATATCTGGGCTGAAGATGAGACTGCCCAAGAACTTTCCGAATCTTTCAATTTTCTACACAAGTCTGGAAGTATATTGTGCACAAATTTATCGACAAACAATCTCTGACCACCTTCTGTGGTCATGTCTTGACCGCTGTGATCAATGAATGTTTCTTCAAATCTGGTGAAGAAATCTGACACAGTTTCTTCTTTCTTTTGCTTGCATGCAGATAACTTATCCCAATTTACGCGTATCGCAGGCATTATCGTTTTCATGTAATCTACTATTCTACCAGGTAGTTCCGCTATCAGAGGCTCAGGCTTGGCACCACCAAGTTGTCGTGCATCTGCAGCAGTAATATTAGCCCACGTGTCACCTAATTCCTGGTCATGATCTACATGACGAATTTTTCCCCATAAAGGCTGTGGAACAACGTTCCCGAATAACATATCGATATCGGCCAAATTCATTATACATGACCCAGCAGTTTGCGACAATTCTTTATAGTACCCTGCAGGATTTTTACGCGGATCTGGTAGTGTTTGTTTGAGTGCTAAAACTTCAGCTCGCTTCCATGGAACATGTACCCATACTCGGTGAAAGTGGGGCAGGACAGGTGGGACAGCTGTCGCGTCACCCTCTCTCCACTGTGGGGGAACTTCTCTCATAGGGTATTGTCGTGCCTTTTTCCTACTAGATGCACTATATTCCGATGGTGACCCAGAACTACTTCCCTTACTTCGATATGATAATAGCATTTCAACTGCTTTTTCCACATCGGGACCTACAATCATACCCTCTCCAAACTTAAATCGCACACGACACATCTCTAACGGGATGCATTCTTGATCATTGTCTTCTAAATCCTCGCCAAGAAAGACACACATTTGTTCGAATACATATCTCTGTGTCGCTGTTTCCCATTGATGGAAAACTTCCATGACAGACTGTAAATCATATTTTGCAGTGTCCATGACCCATTTCCGAGCTAAATTATTCAGGGAATCTCTCTCTTGATAATCAGGCAGTTGACTTCGCAACTGTCTTCTACTTATGTTCGGGGTCGTAGCAGGCGACCCGAAAAGGGGTAAAAGAAGATTAGTAACAGTGCTGGCCATTTTCTGCCGAAGGGAAGGTGAAACTGAAGGACAAACAGATGAAAAAACGGGGTGAGATAAGGCGGGGGTAGAGATGGCAGAAGAGGTATCAGGAATAATAGATGTGGTACTAGGCAAAATCGTAGAAAACACAGGAGAAACAGAAGTTGTAGGTGGCCTGAAGGAGGCTGCACCGAAGAAGTAGGAGCCAGCTGAAGAGCAGCTGGTGAGTGCTGTGGAAGAGCCAGAGGCGCAGCTTGTGCAATTAAAGGTTGCGGGGGTGCTGTAGCATTCTGCGCATAGGGGGTGGCGAAGTTAATAATTGCGACATTAATTGGTCTTTTTCACGCTCTTTTGCTGTCCCTTGCTGAAGAGACGGCAAAACTGGATAACACTTATCTATTGCCATTTTACGTTGCCTGTGCAATTGCTCATTTATCTGCTCTTCCTCATTATCTTTAAACTGCACGGCAGCTTGCATTACTGAAAGTCCCCCTTCTCTCTTATTTTTCTTAGCTAATTTAATTTCTTTTTGTTTGGCTTCTTTGCGCCATAGGCGGAAAGAGTCAAACATCGCCGGCCGGGCTTTCCTTTTGAAGAATTTAACTTCAAGGTTGTCTAAGATTTCAGAATCAAAGCTACCATATTGGGGCCATTTTAAAACACCATCTTTCCTAGTGTATTTAATCCATACCTCGTTGTAAACGATGGGGCCTACCCCATGTTTAACGTACAGCTCGTAAGTCGGAGTTCCAACTGGAGGAACCGGACATGAGTCCTCCAATCGGGAGTCCCTATTATTACTACCAAGACAAAACCAATTCCCGAGTCTAAGACTAGGCATCCTCGCTCTCTAGTCTAGTTCCAAAACTTCAAAGGATTTATCGATTACGATATTTCTCGTGAATACACGAGTCCTTCGGTTATGGTGCTTGCAAGTACCAATAAAAACCTTTATGTATCTCCAAGATACCACAAAGTAAGTCCAACTAAGGACTGGGAGACGCTCCACTTATATTTAACTGAAAATATCGATGGCTTCACCAGAAGACTCGTCTCAGCGTTTCGCTCTACCGAAAATTTCAAGGGTCCAACATCAGGGCGATAGCCAGGGCAGCAGTCCTTGTAGCCGTCGGGAAGCGGGGAACCTCGTAGTAAAGACCTTCGGACCACGTCGACATGCAGGGGTCGATGAGGTGGTGGGCCCTCCTCCGGAATTTTCACAGGAAGCTCCTCACGATCTTCAGGCTGATTGGTACCACTGGAATAGCCCCACGTTGGGCGCCAAATGAGGTACTGGGTTTTCAAGAACCGGCAAAGAACCGGCAACCCAGCGGTGCCAGGGGATCAACACACCAGAGACCTCGGGTTCTCCTGAGTCAGACCTACAGAAACTTCAGAGTCTTCCAGGTGAAGTCAAAGATTAGTTTATTGGCTGCAACCAAGGTGACAGGGTCCTAGAAGTACGATACAAGTATATTCAGGAGACTGCACACTTTCACGAAGTTAGGCTTCTCTTCTTATACATAATATTCACCCTTGGGCAAAACATTCCTTGGATTCGTGGTATTTCATTTATGGTTACTGATTACAAAAGAAAAGCAGAGTCATGATGACATGTACATATTTCACGTCGTGCTGCCCATAACAAATCATCCGGCAAGGCCCAACATTTCATCAGATATCACTGGACCCCTAATAAAAATGGTCACCTCCCCACCATAAAATAAGTGAAGAAAAGGAGTGGAGAAAGATGTGAGCGAGATATGGCAGGTGTGCGTGCTGAAATGGTTTTATGGCCGGTTGGGCCTAGATACTATCTTGCTCGGCCACTGGGAGGGAACTGACCTAACGAGTTCGGCCTGGGGCAATGGTTCTAACTTGTACTGGGGTCAGGAAGAAGTCGATTAAGGAGTATGTGTCCTTGTGGAATCAAATTCGACTGGATTAAGGCCTATGTAGAGGGCAACATGCAGCTAAGGGTTCAGAAGGCAAATGACGATTTCGAGGTGAAATCGTCACTCGAATATGCCGAAAATACATGTACTTGATGTACTCGTCATTCTCGGTCTTTTGATACCAAATTCGTCCTATTTCGACGAAGTTTTTATTCTCGAGTCCAGTACTATAATATGAATCCAGATTTTTCAGAACCACAGGAGTGGCGAGGGGGCAGAGAGAAGAGAGTATTAGTGCACAGGGGCACGGCGTGCAAAGGAAAAAAAAATGGGGGTGCGGGTTTATGCGTGAACGGGCTGTATCCTGGGGGTAGGCCGGCATATAGGGCAGCAGCACTTATTTCAGCCCGGGCATTTTAGACTATTGTATGGGGGGCGTAAGGCAGATGGGCTGTAGGGTTTCCCCTGTCGTCCCCCATGCGTAAAAATGGTTTCCATGTCTGTAAAAACAGATCTGCCTAGTCTTGTAAGTTGTAAATGTTTCGTTCCTGAGAGGCAGTGTGTATCACGGCGATTAGCCTAGCCTTCTGGGACTAGGGTGTCAATGACCTCTACTGTCAGAGGATGCCTATTTTTGCTGTAGCCATTGCTGTGTGGAAGAGACAGCATTGCGGATTCAACAACTCAGGTACTTTCTGTAAGTCGAGGAGAATAGCCGAGGGGTTAAGTAGTAAGTGGGGGGGCATGGAGGCACTTAGAACTTGTCCTACGTAAGACCAGAAGGGTTGATTTGATGGGCATTCACAGATAATGTGAGTTGTGTAGCAGCGGGTGTTCACGCGTCTCCAGCAGTTTGCATGTGTGAGTAAGCCTTCTTCTACTCAATTGTATTGGGGGTCCAGTGCCAGTCGTGTAGTGTCTTTAAAAAGGCAGAACTTCAGCCACTCCTCTCTGGTACCTTGGTCCAGGGATTCCAGGGCGTCCGCCCATTCATCCTCTTCAAAGGAGGCTGACAGTCGGACCAGCCATCTGGTATAGAGAGCTCGAAATAGAGGTTGCGCGGAAAACATGAGATGAGAGCGTGTTGTACAGTCCTGACAACACCCCTTTGCGCTTCCCTCAAATGTGGAGATATGATGCCACCGGTGATGCCGGCAGGGACCATGGGTGTGAAAGGTGTTGGAGATTGCATTGTCGTACTATCTGATTTAAACTGCATTTGGATAGTTGAGATTTCATGAATAGGCAAAAATCATGCAATGTTTTAGGGTTCCGCGAGACATGTTTTGGGAGGATGAGGGCACTACTACAAGGGTGGGGAAAGAATCGCCACCTGAAGACGCAGCAGCTCATTAAATGGCAACAAATGTAGGACTCCAAACTATTATCTGGCTTCAAAATTATTGGCACAAAATCACTGAGAAAGAGGGTGCATTGTCATTTTCACACTTTGGCACTTTCAAGTTGGAGATACTTAACCTGTTGAGAGGAGTGATGTTTACAATTAAACCTTTACCTAGGCCTACACAGTTTGAGGCGCTTGATGCTTGGATGCGTGCAGCTCACTCTAAGTTGAGAGCTCACTATCAGGGAAAAAAAAGAAAACAATAGAAGCTTATCAAGAGGCACAATGGGAGTTAAAGAGGAGGGTGGCTATAATTGAAGTAGAATGATTATATCCTACACTGATGAGGGATGAGGATACAAGGGATAAGGTCAAGAAAATAAAGACAGATGCAAACTAATTAGCTGATCGTCCACCCCCTTACAGTCCACCACAGGAAGGAAGAAGTAGAAACCTTAAGGAGACTCTTAACACTGAGGGTGCATCAGCACCAGTAGCCCCAGATCCTGGTGTTGTGGGAGGGATAGCGTTGGGAGCGAGGTTAACAGAAAAGAGAGAAGAGGTGGGAACATGTATGAAGGGGGGCTCAGATCAGTGTATCCTTAATTCTGGTTCAAGACTACCAGAGCTCTTACAGTACCGGTCACGATTGGGCCTATCATGCCCATATATATGACTCGAACTCGATAGGAAATGAAAATCAGCGACACCATCTGGGTACTGGAAGGGCATTACGAGGCATACCAGCCAGTGTTGATCGGGGTTTTGACCCTTTGACTCCTGTTAACTCAGGTATCCCGTATAAAGCGACAGCAGACCAGTCTTTAGATCATAAATATTCTCACATTAGGAGGCCCCTACCTGCGAGAAGCACTGATTTGGACATAATGGTGTGGAGAACACTTCCAAGAGTACAGAGTAACACACCTTGGGAGAAAGGGGTGACACAGGGAACCTCTGGTAGTCAGCACATTTTTGATGTTTCAGATTTAGAATCATGGCTTAGTGAATAACAGTAAAAACAAATAAATCAACAGAAGAGTGACAATAAGAAAAGGGTTAAGTTAATTCATAATATTACAAAAAAACATTCAATAGGTTTCAACCATTCAGACATAATCATGTGGCATGCACAAAGTGAAGAAAAAGAGCCCTCAGGCACCAACAAGACAGTTGGTTGCCATTTATCTTCATTGGGTTCTTTTCTTTCAGAAAAAGTGAACAAGTGAGTTAAAAGAAGTGTGGGTTACTCCTCGGAAAAATTACTTTATTAGGGGTAACTCTAACTCCATTAAAATAGGGGAAGAAGTCGGACAGATTGGTGATTATGTTAGTTTGAACCACCCTGTCCTATAGGTGAAAACAATAAGAGGTCAACATGTTTCTGCTATTGGGAGCCCAACTTGGCTCAGCATTCATCAGGCCCGAAACAATTACAACCTATGTGTAAAGCACACTAAGGCTTTACTGTCATTTGAAGTAAAGAAAACCCCTCTAGTAGCACAAGCAATTTCTCAGACATCTGACTGGGAGAAATTAGGCGAACAAAAAAGGAGTCGCATTAGGGCCATTTTGCATGGCACCATGATGAAAGAGTACCTTGTAAACAAAATGGCTCCCAAAGGTCTTCTTGTGACTAACGCCCCGAGAATATTTTTGGATGACAGTGTGTTCAGGAAGGAGTGGGCTCAGATAGCCTGGCATTGCACACATGATTGGGCTATTCTGATTATAAAAACTGCAATGCGTTTGTCAGAAGTACTTCTAGTGGAGATACAGGCTACTGAAACCCATATCAAGACCACGATCACTGGCTTTAAGAAAAAACTAGAAGAATTTAACAAAGAGCTAAATGAATATAAGGATAACCTTGCTCAAACAAAGGTTGCTAATTTCCAGAAGGACCTTAAAAAATGGTCATATGACAAAACCTATCCCTATGCCTGTGCAGAGTACACCCCACCAAATCAGACCAATTATAAATCTGATGGGTCTGAGGATTCAAATTCTAGTGGTTCAAGCACAGGAAATCGAGGAAATAAAAAACGTGGGAGGGGACGAGGTAGGGGAGCTGCCAACTACACCCCGCAATGGTTTCCATATCAACAACAAGAAACCAGAACTTTTCCTTTGGATCCATACAATTACCCACCCTACCCACCCAATATAGGCTGGAACCCACATTTTGCCCCACCCCCCCAACATTTTCAACAAAATATGTATCCGCAGCCTTTTTTAGAGTTTGGCCGCAGAGGCAGGGGCATAATGAGAGGAGGGAATAGAGTGCATTGGGGACCGACAGACTCCGTAGGGGAGAACACACGGAGCAAGACCCAGGAGCAAAGGGCGGGTCCCAGCAGTGCAAAACCCTGATTACCAATCTTTCTAGTTACTCTTTGAGTTCAGATGAAACCTCAGTTCTGGAGAAGGGTCTTCGGTTCATACCTTCACCACGACTCGATCGTTTTAAATTACAGTGTGAACTTAATGACTTTATCAGAAAACTGAGGTTAAAATCCTTTTTTGAACACCAGAATCCATGTGACAGGCAGATTGTACAAAGTGACACAGATTTCAGGATAAAATCTACTTTCACTCCCCCAACACATTTGGTGCCTGCAGATATTATAGCTTTCGAGCAGGCAGTGTTCCGGGATGTGGAATCTGTGGCGGAACCTTCTCCTTTTAAGAATCTGACGGCTAATGAATATCAAGCCATCAACAAACTACAAAAGAATAGGGAGATAGTCATCAAAAGTGCGGATAAGGGGGGTGGCATTGTCATCCAAGATGCCACCGCCTATGACCTGGAATGTAAACGCCTCTTGATGGATACTAAAAGTTACAAGGTTCTCCAACAAGATCCCTCACCTTTTCTGAGAGACGAAATAATTGAGCTGGTCATGACAGCAGAACGAGATGCATATATTAGTAGACAAGAAGCGAATTTCCTTACTAAATCAGAGGGGAAAATCCCTTACTTTTATACTTTACCGAAAACCCACAAACAGCGTCTCCCTCCACCTGGCAGACCAATTGTGTCGGGAATTGGCTCCCTTTTGGAGCCTCTTTCAAAGTATTGTGATTTTTTCTTTAAACCCCTTGTTCAATCGACCAGCACTTATGTAAAGGACACAAAAAGTCTGCTGTCCCTACTTCGTGATGTCCAAATGCCTGACGAACCCTCTTTCCTTGTCTCTTTAGACATAGAAAGTTTATACACTTGCATCCCGCAGGATGCTACACTTAAAGTTTTGGCTGATGTCCTAGAAAATACAACATGGGATTATACCACCTCCAGATCTTTTATTATTGACTGTGCCACCCTTGCTTTAAAGCGTAATTTTTTTCAGTATGAGGACAATCTATACTTACAGAAGACGGGCACGTCAATGGGCAGTACTTTTGCCCCAAGCATTGCGGGTCTGTACGTGCACAATTTTGAGAAGACACACATTCTGGCTGAAACCAACCCCTACACTCTCAATGTAATCCTGTGGCAGAGGTACATTGATGATGTGCTTTTAATCTGGCAGGGTTCAGAGGACAGCCTTCTGGCATTTTTTGACTGGGTTAATACCTGTGACCCCCACTTAAAATTCACCCACCATTATCACCCGAGTTCCATTGTCTTCTTAGATGTGACAATATCCAGGGAAGAGGACCATCTAGTCACAAAGACTTACTATAAACCTATAAGTAAGAACAACTTACTTCACGAGTTTTCATCCACGCCCACTGCATGAGAATTTACCCTTTGGCCAATTCCTACGGATTCGTAGGAATTGTAGTAATGTGACTGATTTCAAGGTACAGGCGGATGATCTGACAAACAAATTGCTTACAAGAGGCTATCCAGAAGGTATTTTGAAAAAGAGCCGCAAGAGAGCTAAAAATCAAAATCGAGAGGCTCTTTTAGAGGACTGCGTTAAGAACAATGATGCAGAGACACCCCTTACATGCGTCACAACTTACAGTAATATCTCTAATGCAGTGAGTCTAAGTGTGGGCAAACATTGGCGAATCTTGACCAGCAATGGTCGCAACTGGCAAAAACCGCTATTCTCCTATAAGCGAGAGAAGAGTCTCAAGGATGCATTGGTCCATACTCGACCAAGGCAAGCTGAAACCACTCAGGATGGCAACGTTCTCACCACATGGGGTTTGCCCCCAGTCACCGGGCATTACCCATGTGGTGGGTGTAGCGTATGCCATCTTACAGCAGCGACAAAAACTTTGAATCTTGAAGTTGGTAAACTTTGGCACCGAAGAGGACACACAAATTGCAACTCATGCAATGTCATTTACCTCGTGACCTGTCCCTGTGGTCTCCGCTATGTGGGGATGACCATGAGAAAAGTAAAAGTGCGCATTTGCGAGCACCGCTGTAATGTGAGGTGCCGCAAAAGTACAACAAAACTAACAGTACATTGCTTAGAAAACGGACATTGTCCCAATGATCTCAGGTGGACGGTTATTGAACAACTTAGCCACACCGACGAGAAGGGTATCTTTGAGAAGGAACAGAGGTGGGTGTACCGTCTGTCGACCCACCTTACTGGTTTGAATGACGCTATACCATGGGGGTCGATAATGAAACGCTGATGACCTGTCCATCTATTAAGTCATTTAACTACTAATACAGGTTACAACTATTACATTTTGTTTTCCCCATTACATTTCTCTTTGTTAGTTCTGTTTAGGACTGCCAAATGAGATAGACGGGTTGGGACACAATGTTACCTGAATTTGGAAAATATGAATTACGAAATACCTTGGAAATAATTCTGAAATTCCCATTTTTCTTACGAGAATTGGGGACTTTTGTTTGCTCTAGAAGGTATCCAATAAAACTAGTTAATCTGATTTTGTTCGTAAAAATTTCAGTCTCTTCACTTTTGTGCACGTAGCCCCTTTAAGAATTGCATCGAATGCATGACACGTGATTGGAAACACTGACGCGTCATCTGCATTCGTCGGTAGTGTAGTAAGTGTTTAAAACGGCTGGTTACCGAGGTCCTAACATTTTCGGACCGCGGATGTGGTAACGAGCAGGTTGAGAGGCGGAGAGCCGCTGGGAGTTTGGTAAGCGGGGAGGGGTGTGGTGGGGTGGTTGGACGCTGACTTTCCGGGTCGTCACTCTGACGGCTCGGTGAGAGGCAGTCTGCTATCTTTAACATGCCCAACCTTTGTTTTTAACCGGACTCCTAACGGGATTGCTTCTTTCGGTTTTCTCTTTTCTAGAGAACACCCGGCGTGAAGATTTTCCCCTGCCGCGAGCTCATGGCACATTTCTCACTAAACAAACGTGTGAGTATTGGTGCCAATATGTCTGTTTCTTCTCTAGTCTTCCTGGTCGAATTTAAGGTGTATTTTAGGGTTTCGTCAACCAAGGTTGTCGAATTGTTTTAATAATGGTCATTTGGTAACAATATGATTTGAGAAAGTTTCTCAAAATTGCGCTTCTTCTTTATTTTTTTAACTGAACGCGCGCAAAAACAGGGTTTAAGTAAAATATTTCTCTTTTACCTTGGCTTTATATAAAAAAGAATCTATAAATGAATCTAGGGGTAAAAGGTGGCACTTTTTAGCTACATCTGTATCACAAAGAATTTGTGTACATCTTGCATGCTAGACAATGGGTGCCGCCCCAATAGACAAATGGTCTCGCACCTTACGTTCTGCAAATTAAATGTGGTTGTTTTGCACTACAAATATAATTCAAAATGTATGAAAATCGATACCTGAATGTTTTTTTCAAATTTTTGTGTGTTTTGTTACATATTGTTTTCACAGACGAATTTCCTCATATATAGGAGATGAAGCACTAGAAAATTCCAGTGCTTTGGGATACACATAAGGTCGTATTCGTTTTTAACAAATATATGTTTTCTTTACTTCATATGACAGTAAAGCCTTAGTGTGCTTTACACATATGTTGTAATTGTATCGGTCCTGATGAATGCTGAGCCAAGTTGGGCTCCCAATAGCAGAAACATGTTGACCTCTTATTGTTTTCACCTATAGGACAGGGTGGTTCAAACTAACATAATCACCAATCTGTCCGACTTCTTCACCTATTTTAATGGAGTTAGAGTTACCCCTAATAAAGTAATTGTCCCGAGGAGTAACCCACACTTCTTTTAACTCACGTATTCATTTTTTCTGAAAGAAAAGAACCCAATGAAGATAAATGGCAACCAACTGTCTTGTTGGTGCCTGAGGGCTCTTTTTCTTCACTTTGTGCATGCCACATGATTCTGTCTGAATGGTTGAAACCTATTGAATGTTTTTTTTGTAATATTATGAATTAACTTAACCCTTTTCTTATTGTCACTCTTCTGTTGATTTATTTGTAGATTCCTTAAGGGGTATAAGAGTGGCCTTTGAGCCCTTTCTCTCCTGTTGATTATATATATTTAGTGAATAACAGTAACACCAGAAATAATTAGAATATGCAATTGAGTCAGGGTACCATAACATTTGCAGCAAAGGTGAAATTGGTGGAAGTGGGAAAGATGAGTGCTGAGTAGGATGAGGTAATTAGTGGAAATTTGGCTCTTGATCAAATAGAGACAGATGAACCTGAAAAATTACTGTTTATGGTGAAGGATATATCAAGGAGAGTGAGAAAGGCGCATGAGAAATTGACCAAATTGGCTCAGAAATATGATGTAGATCTGACCCGAACAAAGATTTCGCAAGTAAATCACAGACTTGCTTACAGTGACCAAAAAATAGACGAAAAGAGGGTGCCCAGATTAAAAACACACATTCCGGAATTGGTAATAGGAATGAGACCATGGAGTATGTTAGACAAATGGGGAGAGAGGTGGTCAAAGAGGAGAAGTGCGAAGAAGGTTACAGGAGAGCCGCATCTTCCAGCAGAGGGGGAGGGGGACGCATATCCGCGGTGGGACCTGCCTAGTGAAAGTTATGTGCATCTGCCTTGGAGTCGAGGTGTTCTTGCTGCATTCACCAATTAATTTCCGAAATTGAGGGAAAAACCTTCTGAGTGGTTTAAACAGGTTGATCGATTTGTGAAGATTTCAAAGGTCTTGTGGATTGTTTTGTACACATGGTTTGAAACTGTGGCCTCTAGTGACTTGTGGTCTGCATGTAAGATAGCCACAGAGTGGCCTGAAAAGGAGCCAGAGATGGACCCACTGACTCATGGTCCGTCACCGATTGTAATGAAGAAATATGGTCAGGTGATCCTGTGGTTACAATAGAAATTGTCAAAATTGATCGAATGACCTAAGAGCCCAAAGTATTCATGAATACTATGAAATGCTTTTACAGGCTTTCAAGCAGTACAGTGGATTAGACACCCTTGGCTCCGAAGACATGGGACAATTTGTGTCCAAGTTCGAAACTGGTTTGAGTCCCGAGATTAGTCTCATGATACAACAACATTTGATTTGCTGGCAGAATTAGACCATGGATGAAACTCTGCATTACACTAGGTATTGTAGTGACAAAGATGACTCTAAACACAAGAGAATGAAACAGAAATTGATGCTATTACAAATGAGGGCTGCCGAAAAGGGAGTACAGGCACCTGCTGAAAACGTTCCTCATGCACAGGGAGCTTACCCTGTGGGAATTCATACACAGACTAATGGAGGGTTGACAGGACAAGGAAGGGGTAGAGGGGTCCCCATAGACCCCTAGACAGGAATAGATGGAGCGACGTTGAAAAAGTCCACAACAACAAAGTTGTTCATTGGAAGTGTGAATGTGGTATCCACCCTGCAAACTAAGAGCAAGTCTGAGGATTTAGTTTAGGGACAGAATGATGTGGCACAAATACAGACTATGATGAGGTAGACATCACAGAATAGGGGGAGACCTCGGGTTACGTAATGCTAGTACCACAACATTATCAATAACAAAAAGGGGAGAGAGAGACAAATACATGGATTCGTTCTCCCTAGGCAAATGTAAATAAACAACCAGAATCCACTTGTTTTTTAGGTGTATCCTCAACCTTTGGGGAACACCTTTGTTTTTAGGTCCCCTCACACACCAACAGGCCCCTTGGTGTCATGCTTCATCATCAGGGTCATCGTACCCCTCTACGGAGTACGGCGTGCTGCGACCTACGGATACGCGGGAGCACTTAATGGACTATGTGTGGTGTGGGTGAGGGGATGTTTTTATGTGAGTGTATGGTGAGGTTTTAGGACTGAGTGAAGGTTAAAAAGGACCTGGCTCGTGGGGAACTAAAAATATTTAATAAGCCCCCGGGCTGGTGCTGTTAAAATTTAAAGTGTGGGAGGTTATGGTGCAGACAATGTGCATTACCTCCTCTCTGTGTGCGTCGACATGTTTCGGTGTAAAAACACCTTCTTCAGGACGGGGTGACACAAATCCCCACCTTACTCACGTTTCACTAACTTGTATCAGATTTTTCCAATAAAAAGTGAAAATTACAGTGCAGGTAAAACAATGTACCTAACAAAAAAGAAGTTTTTTTTGGTCAACTATTTTGAAGTTGATGAAAGTGCCTCATGAGTCAAAATGTCGAGGTCTGGTGTGCTGTTTAGCACGATTTCAGCAAGGAAATTCATCCCGATCGACCCCTTCGTGACCTTAGTTGACCAAAAAAACTTCTTTTTTGTTAGGTACATTGTTTTACCTGCACTGTAATTTTCATTTTTTATTGGAAAAATCTGATACAAGTTAGTGAAACGTGAGTAAGGTGGGGATTTGTGTCACCCCGTCCTGAAGAAGGTGTTTTTACACCGAAACATGTCGACGCACACAGAGAGGAGGTAATGCACATTGTCTGCACCACAACCT
This sequence comes from Lissotriton helveticus, assembly GCF_964261635.1. NCBI lineage: Eukaryota > Metazoa > Chordata > Amphibia > Caudata > Salamandridae > Lissotriton > Lissotriton helveticus. The sequence goes on along the minus strand of NC_136059.1, from coordinate 934,740,807 downwards.
CCCACACTTTAAATTTTAACAGCACCAGCCCGGGGGCTTATTAAATATTTTTAGTTACCCCACGAGCCAGGTCCTTTTGAACCTTCACTCAGTCCTAAAACCTCACCATACACTCACATAAAAACATCCCCTCACCCACACCACACATAGTCCATTAAGTGCTCCCGTGTATCCGTAGGTCGCAGCACGCCGTACTCCGTAGAGGGGTACGATGACCCCGATGATGAAGCATGACACCAAGGGGCCTGTTGGTGTGTGAGGGGACCTAAAAACAAAGAAGGTGTTCCCCAAAGGTTGAGGATACACCCAAAAAACAAGTGGATTCTAGTACCACAACATCCCTTGATATCACAGGAAAATCAAACCCACCACCAAATTCCTCTGATGGAATCCTTTGACGAATCTGGTTTAATCCGTCCTCATGATGGTGCCTGAGAGTGGAGGTAGACTGTATACTTGGCGTAGTCTTAGATGTAGACCAGAGAGGACCTTACATTGATGCTGATGTGGATGGACATTCAATAACATTCTTGATTGACACTGGTGCTATCCTCTCTACTGTGAGAACAGCAGAAGTCCCAAACCTACCCCTCTCAGTAAAATCAATCCAAGTTGTACGAGTTGCAAACAAGAGGATGTCAAACCCTCTAACTGAGGAGATACCCGTGAAGATTCGGTCCTTTGAAGACTGTCACCAGTTTGTGGTGTGTGACTCAAATCCTGTGTGTTTATTGGGCCATGACTTGTTATGTAAGCACTATATATTGTATGCCAAAGGGAAATGAATTATAAATAAATGATGTGGATATTGCTTTCAAATTGGTGAATCAGAATCTGTGTCACCATGTTTCCCCTGCTGATGGTGGAAGATATGCCTTTAGTCCTTAGGGACACCGTCTCAACGGTGGAGTGGGACTTCACAGGTAAAGAGATTAGTCTCATCAAAGGAGTTGAACCAGTCCGAAAGCAGGTTAAGCCAAATGCTGAATTCCTTAGAACCCCCAGTAAAATTTGACACCTGAAACTGTGGCGGGTATTACATCTGTGATTAACTTCATGATCGAACAGGGCATTCTGAAGGAGATTCTGGACAGTCCTTGCAATTCCCATACTATGGGCTTACAGAAGCCTAGCAGTAAATACCGCATTGTACAAGATCTCCGAAAAATTAATACCATATTGTTTCCTTGTTGTGCTGTGGTACCGAATCCATCTGTGATATTGTTCCAAATTCCATGTGAAGCAGAGTGCTGCATGGTTATTCATCACTGCCAAGCATTTTTTTCAATCCCATTACATGAGGAGAGACAACTTTTATTCGCTCTCTGGCTAGGTAACCATGCCTTAACATGGTGTTGTATCTCACAAGTGTGTACTGAAAGTCCATCTATCTTTAACCAGATTTTGAAAAGTGATCTAGAGTCCCTAGTCTTACTTCACAGTTTAATACTGCTAGATCTCTTTTGCTTATAGATGGTGAGATGGTTTCGATCAGGGCTGTGGTGATGCAGAATCGACTTGCTTTAGATGTTTTACTCGCAAAAGAGTATGCAGTCTGTCAGATGCTGAAGGTCCAACAGTGTTGCACTTTTATCCATGACAGGAGTAAAGATTTATAGAAGTACATTAGCAATATTACAGAGTTACATCAAGAATTGAGGGACTTAGCCACTAAAGGTGTTTGGGATAAAATTGGACAAGGCTTTGGTGCCTTTGGAAGGTGGTTTGCAAATCCAGGAAGTGGATTGTTTGGCTATATTATGCAACCAATATTGATTGTTGTCATCTATATCATTGTCTTGATTGGCATGCTGAGAGGATACAAGTGGTACAGAGTGAGGCAAAGAGAAAGAGCTCAGATGGAAAAAGACAGGAAGATAGAGAGTCTGCAAGACAACTATTACAATAATATGAGGCGTATGGAGAAGTTCAGACAAGGGAGAATGGCGACAACATCTGTTTGGATCGGTCCGTCTGTTTAAACATATCCCCTAAATGGTCATTTGATAGGCTTATCTAATGAGATAGGATGATTATTGTGATGACTTAACATCATCAGAGGGGGTACTGATAGAGCGCAAATTCGTACCCTATATGGTGAACCTATTAGGAGTGCAATGTAATTGCTTGTAGTATGCACACACATACTAGTCAATGTTATAAGAGAAATCAGATGCTAGAGAAAATGTGAATCAAGCAATATGTTCTTACAAAAGTAATGTATTTCAATGTACAGCTTAAAAAATGACTCATAGAATTTGTGCTGGAATCTCTAACCAATAACTGATATGTCAACTATATTTTGAATGGTTCTTTGGCAAATATTGTATTTGAAATATACGCATTATTGAATTTAGAGAACATGTTCTGTAGTAAATAAGGTCCAGACATGCTAAGAAGATTTGAAGATCGTTTATTGTAGAGTGGAGGTAGGCGAGAGCGGACTCTTCCAAGCAGGAGACAGGAGTCTAACTGCCTTGGAACAGAATGTCAACTCGAGAGGAAACATGGAACAGGAATGTATGAGGATTCTTACTTAAGTACATTCTAAAAACACTAGACCATGTATTACGCATCTTCTTCCTTTCCAAAGACAAAAATTAGAAACTCATCAAAGAAGAACATTGAAAAAATGAGGGGTGAGATGGAAAAATAACAGCAGTAGACAAGTTAACAGACAAAATCCTTCAGATACGTAGGTGGCTTGCGGCACCTGAGAAAGCGGAAATAACCAATGCTCTCTGAGCTGGGGATAGAAATTTGGTTGGCACTTACAGGAATGAGAGAATCACCCCCACCCAGAGCAGTACCTGAAACTCCAGGGAGAATGACATCCATAAGATCCTTAGCTAACACATAGCCACTATTGCTGGGTGAACTCACATGCTTGCTTTACTCATGATGGGCTCTGTGCTTCTTATATAGAGCCACACATCGAAAATTCCAACACTCACCATTGTTTTAAATGACGCAGTGATCAAGGACTTTTTTGACAGTGAAGGGTCCTGTTAACTTGGAAAGGCCTCTCTCAATTCTGCCAGTTTTGATCTTAACTTGATCGCCTATGCTAAAGCGACAGTCAATGTTCACTGGTATCTGTGGTGCAAACTGCACCTCATGTGAGGTGACTAACTGTTTCATCCAAGGAGGAACTAATTTAGTGCCCGGGTACCTGCCCCTCATCAATTCAAAAGGAGACTTTTCACAATGAACGTGCGGAGTGGAAAGATAAGCCAAAAGCATCTCAATAACCATCTTTCGTTCAACACAACCATTAGCAGAGGCCATTTGAATGATCCCTTTGACCACCTTATTGGCACTCTCGCACAAGCCGTTCCCCTGGGGATTAAAGAGGGAGGTGGAATGGTGAGATATTCCACAACTTTTTAAGAAGGTTTGCATTTCTTTAGAGACCAACTGTGTGCCGTCCCTGAAAAAGTTCACCCAAAAACTTTATTGTGTTCTCAGTGGTAATTTTGTTGGTAAATTCAACCACCAACCATTTGGAATAAACATTCACCACGACAATACCACAACCTGTCAATCTCATGCAATTCACCCATGGGGCCGATGAAACCTAGGCAGATGGTGTGCCAGGGTAAACCAGGGTTCACAATATGAGGATTTAAAACCCACCTTGAGTCTCTTTACCCTTCCATGCAAACTGGACAATTTTCAACCCAATCTACAACTTGGGCATGGCCAGGCCACCAAAAGGGATTTTTAAGGCGCCGTTGAGTGAGGGTTTGTCCGAGGTGCCCTTCATGAGCCAATGTTAAGAGCTTCCTCCTGATGCCAAAAGGAGGAATTAACTTTTCGCCCTTAACCAAAATGTTATCACTGCATAGAGACAATTTTTCTAGAAATTTAGAATAGGGGCGAACTGGAACAGGGAGGCAACTCTCTCTCCTGGGGCTGGATTTTAACAATTTGATTACCTCTTGTAGGGGCATATCATCAAGGTACAGCGACAAATAACGCAAAGTGCCCTTTATATTTATCGCCGTCTATCTCTGGAATTTATTGCCCTGGTAGCGCGTTATTAACAACGCATTTCTCCAGGGCGATAAAAATTCCAGTGATAGTGGGGAAATCGACGTTTTGCAGGGAACATCGCTGGTTTTCCAGCAATAACCACAGGGTCGTATCAGCATAATCCACCCCAATGTTAGGGATAGGTAAGTCTGCATTTTAGTAGACGTTAGTTTTTGGTGAAAACAGCAGTTTTCTCCCAAAACTAACGTCTGCTTAAATGCTGGGCAGCCTTGTAAATATCGCGATGTGCATATCAGCGATATTTGCAAGGTTGTACTGCCCAGTGACGCCCACTTTGCATCTCATTAGAGATGCAAAGGGAGGCGTCGGGTAAAAGCGTGCTAACATGCGCTAATGCATGTTAGCACCCACTTGTAAAAAGGGCGAAAAGATCATCTCCACTTTTTTGACTTTTAAAGCCAAAAAAGCAGAGATAATGCCCTTGTTAATATGCCCCGTAGGGTGTGGTCATTCTGCATCTCACGCTCCCAATCATTGGCATTGAACACACCCTCACCCACAAAAACTGCATCATCTATGGTAGCCACTGCAATGTCCTCCTCATTCTGAGAAATATCAGAGTCAGCCACAGAGCGCCAATCGACAGACAACCTGGAAAGACAATCAGCTTGAATGTTTTAAAACATTGAATGTGTTCCACCTGATATTGGAAACTCTGGAGCTTAGCTGTTAGTTTGGCAAGTCTCGCAGACCCTTTCCCAGTGCCACCAGGAGACAACTCTTTCATCAAAGGCTTGTGATCAGTTCTGAGGAGAAATTTAGTGCCCCACTAATAAGTCCGAAAATATTCCACAGCCCATGATGCAGCAAGTGCCTCCCTCTCAATAACAGAATAATTCTTTTCTGCATCAGTTAGTGTCCTGGAGGCAAACGCTACCGTCTTTTCACAAAAAGTATTAAGCTGAGATAACATTGCACCGAATCCAGTTGAACTGGAATCTACAGTGAGAATTGATTTACAGTTTACTGTTGACATCAAAAGGGGAGAGAACATTGGCATCACAAATTTCTTTCTTGATGTGGTCAAAACATTCTTGATGTTGAGTATTCCAAACAAAACTTACACCCTTCTTAATTGTGAACGTAAGCCCGCAGTTTTGACAGAAATATTTCTTACAAACTTAGAGTAGTACTCTATAAGACCCATGAAAGAGTGAAGTGGGTCTTTATCAATAGGAGATGGGGCTAAGCTTATTGCACAACACAAGTTTTTCTTGGGTTTCACTCTGGCACTGATGGTATGATCAACCGGAAATGTACACTTATCTTTACGAAGTGTGAGACCTGATTTGGACAATCTATCCAAAACAACCCTAAGACTGGAGTTGTGTTCCTCAACGGATTGACTATAAATTAATATGTTGTCCTGGAAGTATATGGTGTTGTCAACTGTAGGAGAGTAGGATCTTCTTCTTATAGTTACCCCCACTTGTTGCTGAAGTTTCACTGTTTTTTTTTACTTTAGTCTGGCTGGGGCCCTGCTCCAGGACCCCATCATAGCTGCTTCCTCTCTAAAATGATTCCATGTACTTTAGGTACACTCCAGTTTGGTTACTGGGGTACCCTTATGAGTCCCTAGTATATGGTACACACAAGTTCCCAAGGGTATAGGTACCCCAGAGGCCTACCAGGGGCTGAAACATGTATTTTCCACCACTGGGCAGCCTTCCAAAATGACACCAAAGGTCTGCTACTGCAGCCTGTGTAAGGTGGTGAATGCACCCCTTACTTAGATATAGGTTCCCTATATCTACCTTATATCGCTACACATATAAACCTATCAGTCACCCCTATGGAAGGCCTTATCAATCCTGAAGGCAGGGTGCTGGGTTTTGAGTGAGAGGGTGCCAATGCACGAGCAGGGCCCCTCTGCAGCCTTCGGAATCTATTTTCCGGGGTTGTTCTGTGATGCAGCCAGACCATATACTCTTAAGTGCATTATAACCTTGCGGTAAATGCTAACTTTGGAATGGCTGCAAGGAAACATGTCTTGTTTGGTGTCAAACACTTTGGAATCATATCCCATGCCAGTACTGGCATCGGGGGTATGATTCCACCAATCTAGAGGGAGAAACATGACCACACCGATACACCCAGTATCAGCTTAACTGAACCCTGGCATCACAAAATGGGTGCCACAGCCACAGACACAAGTCTGGTCTCCTGCTGCTGGATGAAACTCCGGCAGGAGAGGCCTGGAAAATAGGTTTCCTGTCACAGGGAGGTGATACACAGTATTTAGTGTATTGGGGATGGGTGGGTGCACTCCAAGAGTGCTTTGAAGTCAGCACTGGGGGCACATTTGGTGTCTGTTAGACCTGGCATCATTGACGTGAGTCTCTCTTCCATTTTGACGGATTGACTCCTCTGTTTTGATATGTTTTTGCTGGTTATATGCTTTGGGCACTGTGCCACTGCTATTCAGTGCCACAGTGTAAGTGCTCCCTATGTTAAATTGATGTACTAATTGGTGATTCCTTGATTGGGTTATTTGATTTACCTGTCAGCTCCCAGTACAGTGCACCATGTGTGCCCAAGGCTTGTAAATCAAATTCTGCTGGTGGGCTTGCAACACTGGTTGTGCCACACACAGAAACTGCTTGTAAAGTGTGACTCAGGCCTGCCATTGCAAGGCCTGTGTGCAGTCTAGTACTGCCATGTCGACTTGGCAAGTGCACCCACTTGCCGGTCCCTAAACCTTCGCTTTGCTTCATTTAAGTCACCCCTATGGTAGGCTCAAGTGCAGGATGCATTGTAAGTATACGGTAGGACATACTCTGGTGTGTGTAGCATGTCCTAATAGTGAACTATAGCCATTTTCGGTTTTCACTATTGCAAGGCTACCTGTTCTCCATAGGCTAGAATGGGCAGTTAGAATATTACATTCTTATAATCCTAACTGACTCAGGGAACATGGTAGAAATTCGAATTTAGTATGCCTGAACTCAGAATGATAAAATACATCTTTTAGTAAAGTTGACTTTAATATTCTGTGCTTGAAAATACCACTTTTAGAAGGCAGGTCTTTTTTTGCCTAACTGTCCAGGCCTGCCCCTGCTAGGTTGTGTATTCCTTGCCTGGGTTTGTGAGTGACAGGGCTGGGGGATTCCAGCAGACATGCTGGGGCAGCCCAGTGGTGAATAGAGAGATCTGCTTCTAGATGGGAGGGAGCAGTTGCACCTGGGACCTGAATAGGGCTGGGCCTTCCCTCTACAATGCTGGCTCCACCTCCTGTGGTGTTTCTGATGTCTCTGCCCAGCACTGTGAAAGGAGAGAAAGAATTATGTAAAAAAAATGCTCCAGAGCTGTGCCTTACCTCCCCTGTGCTGGCTCCACCTCCTGTGGGGCGGCTGATATCTCTGCCCTGCACAGTGAAAGGAAGGAAAGAGTCATGTAAACAAAGTGCTCAGGAACTGGTTTGGACTAGGCAGAGGCCTCTCTGACTTCAGAGAACAAAGGATTTTGGGGTATAACTATTGAGACCCTGATCCCAAGAAACTAGATCACTTCTGGAACAAGAAACCTTTTGCCAAGGAGAAGAACCAAAGGAAGCTGCAGGAGTTTGGACTGCCCCTCTGCCAGTGTGCTGTTTGCTGGGTTGGCCTGGTTGCTTCATTGCCAAGGAAAGGAGAAGGAACTCTCTATAGACTTTCATCATCTACAGAATATTCTCCAAGGGCTTGAACTGTGCATGCCTCCTGCTGAAATCTCAGGGACAAAAGACTTCATCTCCAGCTCCCCCTGTGAATTTCCTTGCTGGGAATTCTATCTACAGACATTTGCGTGTCGCTGGGAGCTGGAAGCGCGACGCATCAAGAAGAAGCGTGTCGCCGCCGTAGCTGAAAGCGTCGCATCGCCGGAGAAGTGAGCCTTCGCCGCATCTCCCTGGAAAGGTGTGTTCATCGAAGCTGCCTGCTATCGCATCACCCGAGAAGCGTCACGCCATCGAGAGAGTCGCCATCGCATCACCGGAGAAATGTGTCGCAGGGCCTGTTGCGGCTCCAAATTACAGAGTCATCGCAAGGCTGCCAGGGCGCCTACGCATCATCATCGCAGGGTCGTCGCATCAAGGGTGCCATTTTCTCTCATCGCAACCGTATCATCGCATCGCAACCGGATCATCGTATCGCATCAAGGAGCCATTTTGTGCATCGCAGCGGGTTCGCAGGCCGAGAATCTTTGCATCACCTCTGCACCGGTAAGGATTACGACGCATCCCCTACTCTGCGCAAGCCAAGCATTGAGTCACGACGCATCATCTCCCCCAGATCACGGAACCGACGCATCTCCCCTTTTTGCAAGCCTTTTGTTTACTTTGCGTTACGCATCCAGGTACTTTGTTGGGAACTTTGTCACATTTATCATCAACTTTAACTAAGTAACTTTTATCATCTTTAAAGCAATCTTAAGTGTAGTAATGTGGATTTTTGTCATTTGTGGTCTTGTGTTAAGTCTATATAAAGAATACTTATTTTTATAAAACTTTGTTGTGTCCATCTGTAGTGTTTTCACTGTATTACTGTGTATATTCACAAATGCTAAAGACACTGCCTCTGAGATAAGCCTGTCTGCTCGTCCATTCTTACTACCATGAGTAAACCAGCATCTGTTTAATCTATGGATCTTGAATTTGAGGAAGAGAGGTTGGAAACCTACACTTTGAAACCGCTCAAGCATCTCTGCAAGAAAATGAAAGTTGCTACACCAGGCATTTCTAAAAAGGATGACTAACAAAAGGCGCTGATGGCCTGGGTAGAAGCAAGAAATGCCCCTGATCTTGTGGTGGAGCCAGTTGGGGATGCAAATGGGCCAATTGATAGGCCAGTGTTTTCAGCCAGGGGAGGGGACACTCTCCAGCTGGCAGCAGTATATCTTCCATAGAACTGGCCCCCAGAGAGCTGGAAGACAGGGAGAGAAATAGGGCACTCAAGCTGGAGTTGACTAAGCTTAAGATGGAGAGTCAGAGGGAAACAGAGAATAACAGGTTGTCTTTGGAAAGAGAGAGAATGAGAATGGAACATGAGAGGATGTTGAGGGAGTTAGAAATCAAGGCCAAGGGCTTTGAAATCAGTCCCTCTGGTGGCAGCGCACCATCTGCGCCTTCAGAAGGCAGAGTACATATTCCCAAGGATGCCATCAAAGATTTCCACAAAAGTGAAGATATTGAGCAGTGGTTTGCAGCCTATGAGATAGCAATGTTGGCCCACCGGGTCCCTGAGAAGGATTGTGGAGCGGGGTTGTGGCGGTCGCTTTTTAACTGAAGGTAGGGATACTTTGTTAGACCTGCCCAGTGAGAAAAGGATGTCTTATGCCCACATGAAAGAAGCATTGATGACAAGGTATGGTTTAACTCCAGAACTCTATAGACAGAGGTTCAGGAATTGTAAGAAGTTGGAGGGAACCACTTGGGTAGATATGTGTCTTTCTTTTGCAGAGCTATGCATGGTTGGGTGAGGGGTAGCAATGTGAAAAAATGTCAAGCGCTCTATGATTTCATTGCTGGGGAGCACTTGTCTGCTAATTGTTTTTGAGGGCTACGCCAGGACCTTATTGATAGCAAGTTGACTAACCCTAGGAAGCTTGCTGAAGAGGCGGACCGCTGGGTCAGTACCAGGGTCCACAAGGGTCTTGTGGGAGACTCTGACAAAGGTGGGCAGGGTCCCCAGCAAAAGAGTGGGGGGGACAAGGTTAAACAGAGGGAATTCCAGAAAGGGCCTTAAAGTAATTCCAACGGGAACCAAGGTAAGGGTTCCGAGCCTCCCCTTTAGAAGAAGTCAGGAACCCGACAGGTAAACCGGTTCATAGGGGGCCTGTTACCTGCTTTCAGTGTCAGCAGGTGGGATACCGTTGGTATGATCCCCAGTGTCCCCAAAAGGGTCAGTATGTGCCACCCCGTGCACCACCCCGTCAGATGGCCAGTGTAGCCCTGGGTGGGGAGGAGATGGGTGCCCAAGGTGGATGGGGTCCCGCAGAAATGTCCCTTGTCTCATTAGGAGACTTTGAGATGGTCCCTAGTACCCAGCTGCCTGATAACACTAAAAAATACAGGCAGTGGGTGACCATCAATGGCCATAGAGTGGAGGCTCTGAGAGACACCGCAACTGAAATCGTCGCATCGGTGGAGAAGCGAGCCTTCGCCGCATCTCCCTGGAAGTGTGTGTTCATCGAAGCTGCCTGCTGTCGCATCACCAAAGAAGCGTGACGCCATCTAGAGAGTCGCCATCACATCACTGGAGAAGCGTGTCACAGGGCCTTTCTCGGCTCCAAAGTACAGAGTCATCACAAGTCTGCCAGGGCGCCTATGCATCATCATCGCAGCGTCATCGCATCGTCGCATCAAGGGTGCCATCTTCTGGCATTGCAACCGGATCATTGCATCGCAACCAGATCATCGGATCGCATCAAGGCGCCATCTTGCGCATCACAACCGGCCCGCAGGCCGAGAATTTACGCATCACCTCTGCACCGGTAAGGATTACGAAGCATCCCCTACTCTGCGCAAGCATTGAGGCACGACGCATCATCTCCCACGGATCACGGAACCCACGCATCCCCCCTTTTTGCAAGCCTTTTGTTTACTTTTCGTTACACATCCAGGTACTTTGTTGGGGACTTTGTCGCATTTATCATCCACTTGAACTAAGTAACTTTTATCATCTTTAAAGCAATCTAAAGTGTGGTATTGTGGATTTTTGTCGTTTGTGGTCTTGTTTTAAGTCTATATAAAGAATACTAATTTTGATAAAACCTGTGTTGTGTCCATCTGTAGTGTTTTCACTGTATTACTGTGCATATTCACAAATGCATAACACACTGCCTCTGAGATAAGCCTGTCTGCTCGTGCCAAGCTACCAAGGGGGTGAGCAGGGGTTATTAAGGAGTGTAATTCCCTTATCCTGACTTAGAAGTAGGGGTCCCTATTTGGACAACGGTGAATACCATTGCCATCTAGAGACCCCCAGAGCTAACAGTGTCCCTGTGCATAGCCCAGTTCAAACTGGTTGCAGGGGCTACCAGCCCCTGCTCTGGCACAAAACCGGACAAAGTAAATTGGTGTAGCCACTCCTCTTTCCAAACCCTCCCATAGGTGGGTCCCCAGAGTTTGTCCAACCCCTTCCTTGGGTGGGACAGACTCTGGGAACAGGACTTTAGATTACACCTGGACGAAACTCTGATACTGAATCCTGGAACTTCGACGATATGCACGACACTGGATGACTGAAGAATCTCCCTGGGAGTAAAGGAGTTACTCCCCAGCATGGCAGGCAACAAAGATGCATCTAACCGGTTTGCATCTCCGAAGCTCCCGCCAGACTCCGAAGACTTTGCAACACAGGAGGTGGATTTCCAGACTTCACCGAGGCCGACCCGAGTAACCAGCATAAGCTGAGACCCGTAGCCCTCGTGGGTACTGTGGAACCGGAACCCATGGACACTGTGCACATTTGCAAGTGCATCTGCTTCTCGACGATCCTTGAAGCTGTGCATTGGGTTACTTGTAGCCCAGGCCAGAGCAGCATTTCTACCGAAGATTGCTGGCCTTCACGCCACGAGTGTTCCGTGAGCCGGCCCTTTGTGTTTTCTCTCGAGGTACATTTGCGATCCCTGGTCCGTCGACTGGTGGGTCCCTGAGAAGGCAACTTTAACTTTCCTTAGGCTTCCCTGGTTGCTCCAGACGTGCCCTGACTCTCCATCGCTTGGGGAGTCCCCTAGACCTTGGTGGTCTACACCGAAGCATCTTTTCTCTTCACGCATGGGTTGCTGTTGCCAAGGCTTGTTGTGTTCAATCTGAGTACCGACGCCGCAGCACTTGACATCCTTCATGGGACAGCTTGAATCCAGCTCCTGGTTGTCATTAACCCTGGGCGGGCAACTTCGCTACGCCCACGAAGTGTTGCCTACTTCACCCTTTGCAAAGTAGGCGAAGCAGGCAACACTACGCCCACTCTTTGGGCGTAGCGAAGTTGCCCGCCACCCGCCTCCCTCCCGCCCTCACTAAATGCTTAAATTAGCTTAAAAATGAATTATAAAACCACTTACCTTTTCCGCTGCGTCTCCGGGGCTTCCTCTCGTCATCGCGCCGTCAGCGCCGCCGTCTTGGATACTAATGCGCATGCGCGGCCGCCCGCGCATGTGCATTTCTCGCGAGAAATGCGCATGCTCGGGCGGCCGCGCATGCGCATTAGTATCCAAGACGGCGGCGCCGGCGGCGCGATGACGAGAGACAGCCCCGGTGACGCAGCGGACAAGGTAAGTGGTTTTACATAATTAATTTTTAAGCTAATTTAAGCATTTAGGGAGGGTGGGTGGCGCGTAGTGGGGCTACGCGAAGTGTGTGGGTGGGCGTAGTTTTTTGCCCACTTCGCGTAGCTTCGCGAATCCCCAATACGCCCACTACGCCCACTACGCCCACCCCTAGTTGTCATCCACACCTCCTGGTCCTCGTTCCTGCAAAGTCAAGCTTCATCTCTTCGCACCTGAAGTACCCGATTTCGGTGGGCATTTGTCTATCGTGCCCCTGGTCACTGGCAAGTGACCCGGACTCTCTCCCCTCTGTTTTCAGGTTCCTCACATCTTCAATCCAGGCTTGGATAACACAGGACACTTTTCTTCTCCACGGCAGCAGCACTTTGCAGCAGGTCGCTATTGAAAATGACGACGATTCCCGACACCATTTGACACCTATGCACCCGGCTTCCTTGGGTGAGGTGACTCGAGTACTCTGGTGCTCCTGTGGGTGTTGGCCCTAGAAGCCCTTAAGTCTAAAGGGGTTTGCTCAAAGTCCTCTCCTAAGGGTCCTTTATTATTAAAATTCCAACTGCGACTTTCCCCATAGAAGCTAACGGCGCTTGTGGCTGTGTTCTCACTCTGCACGCGTCCCCAGTTGGTCCTCGGTGTCACTACCTTGGGTGGTTCCTTATGGTCCCAGCGATTCTACAGGCTCTTGGCCTTGTGTCTAGTCAAGTTGTGGTTCTTATACTACTTTATTAATATATGGTTTGGTCCCCCCCTGGGGTCCAGTGTATATTGTGCTATTTACTGAAGTTCAATTTTTATTGTCCTGGAGGCAGAAGCTATCGTCTTTTCACAACCAGGATTAAGCTGAGATAAAATTGCACCCAATTCAGTTGAACTGGTATCTACAGTGAGAATTGATTTACAGTTGACATCAAAAGGGGAGAGAACATTAGCATCACAAATGTTTTTCTTGATGTGGTCAAAACATTCTTGATGTTGAGTATTCCAAACAAAACTTACACCCTTCTTAAGTAGTGAACGTAAGCACGCATTTTTGTCGGAAACATTTCTTACAAACTTAGAGTAGTACTCTATAAGACCCATGAAAGAGCGAAGTTGGTCTTTATCAATAGGAGATGGGGCTAAGCTTATTGCACTACACAAGTTTTTCTTGGGTTTAATTCCGGATGCTCTGATGGTATAGCCCTGGTAGTCTATCTGATCAACCAGAAATTTGCACTTATCTTTACGGAGTTTGAGACCTGATTTGGACAATCTATCCAAAACAACCCTAAGAATGGAGTTGTGTTTCTCAACGGATTGACTATAAATGAATATGTTGTCCTGGAAGTATATGGTGTTGTCAACCCCCTTAAAAATGTCAGACCTCCATTCATTGAAAAACACTGGCGACTGAATTTAACTCAAAGGGTAAGCGTGTGAATTGAAATGTGCCTTCTGGGATGATGAACGCAGTGAGATGCTTGGAATCACTGTGTCATTTGATTTGATGGTATGCGCTCTTGAGGTCGAACTTAGGGAAGACCTTGGCACCCTTGAGAGCGGTAACCAGTTTGGTGATATTGGGAAGTGGAAAAGTATCAGCAACAATGCACTGGTTCAAAGATCGCAAGTCAACACAGAATCTCAACTTGCCATCCGCCTTCTTAGTAATGACAACAGGATAAATCCAAGGAGAAGCCTCCACGGGCTCTATAACTCCTGAAGCAAGTATCTCTTTGATGAGATTTTTTATCTCGTCTTTTACTACAATGGGTACACGACTGAATTTGTGTTGTACGGTATAGCATCTCTTTTGAGTAGTATGTGATGAGCATACCCCTTATGCTGTCTGAGTTCTTCTCTGAAGACCGCATGTGCTTCTTCGAGAATATGGTCCAAACTCCCATCTTCAATACCCATGACTTGCATTGGTGCCCTGGGGTTGACTATGATGTGTAAGTCGTATTGGTGTACCTCGCCTAAAAGGGTTGGACCATGTTCAGATACGTATACTTTGCCTTGGATATCTCTGTGAGATAAGGAAATGTGAGCCTCAAAATACCCAAGAATGTCAATTGACTCTCCCTGGTACCCATCAGGAGAAATGTCTTTGGCAAGAATTGGTTTGTCGCCCCACTTCTCTTTAAAGAAACATTTGGGAAAGATGGGGAATTTAGATCCAGTATCCACCATTAGAGAAACATCACAACCATCAATATAGAAGACAGCCTTGGGCCTGTTCCTTCTCTTGTCATCTTCATTTTGTACATCATCAAACTCAATTACTAGAATGTTATCACCCTCAAATTCAGCACCCTCCTCAACAAATAGAGCACTAGCAACACTGGGGTGAAATCTGCTTCTACATACACGAGCATAATGGCCCATGCGACCACATTTATTCCTGCTTGGAAACAAAGCAAAACTCAGAGGTGTGTGCGTTGCTGCCACACCTATTACACATTCTACTATTAAAAGACTTCTGATTGGCACCAACAGGTCTAGAGTTGTAGGATTTGTTCACTAATTTTCCTCTGTTTTAATTGCAGCAATGTTACTAGGTTCATCATCACCATAGCACAAGTCACGATGCTCCTGTAAAGAAATTTCTCTAACACCAGGATTGAGATTTCTTTTCTCAAGTTCCTTCATACAGTCTTCAGGTTGCTACACTACTTTGGCAGGGTCGATGGCAGTTTTGAGGTTGGGGTTCTTGGCCGTCCATAGACGCTCTTGGATTTTCTTGTTGTTGCACTGGACGATGAGTGTATCTCTAATCAGCTCATCCGTCATTGCTCCAAATTTGCACTTTATGGACATCTCTCTTAGTCTTGAGACAAAGTTATCAAAAGCCTTTCCTGTTTTCTGGTGTTGTGTATAAAATTTGTATCTATTCATCACTAAATTTTAAATGAACTGCTTGAGAAAGGTAGCGAAAAACTCGCTGTCCCTCTTTACCTAATGTGCTCAAAAGAAGCGCTTTCCTCTTAGCTGAAAAGTCTTGACCTTCTAGCGCATCTAAATAGTCTTCAAACATGAGGATCCAGTCCTCCCAGGGAACACTAGGAGGACCAGGTTGTGCCAGAAAATTGTGGGGAAGGACCACCGAGATTTGAGAAGGATCCATAGTGAGGAAGAAAAGCTAAAGGTAAAGAGGAAGGCAGAAAACTGGTAATGCCAAAGATAACTTCCAATGCAGTATGTTGTAGGCGTGTGCATCGCTGTAGATACAGGGAAGACACACAGAAGAAATCTGTAAAAATAAAGGAGTTTACGGTAGTAAACAAACAGCAGGGGGGGTGTATATCGCCGTGGTAGAACAAACAGATGTTCAAATATTGTGCAAGACGATATACAATATATCGCTGTGGAGAAAGGTAAAAATGCAGAACAGTACCTTGATGAAGTGGTTGAGAAGCAAAACACAGCACCTGTGCTTATCGCAGTGGCTTATTGCTGGAGGCGTCATCAGGTAAGATCTGCACTCTCGATAAAGGAAGCGCATAGGTTTCTATGGAGACCGGAGAAACAAAATAGCTCAAATGGTCGCCGACGTGCTCAGGCTAGCGTGAAGCGCCGCAGCATGATGTGGGTGACGAAAGAGAATGTAGAAGAATGCTGCGTCGTGGAGAAGTCACCAGTGGAGGATGTTGCCAGGATACGCGTTGAATGCTGGTGATACATCATGTAGCAACGGCTAGGCTGGGTGGAAAACGCATCAGAGAGACATTGCAGGGAGAAAAACTGCTCACAACAAACTCACAAGGCCACGGAGGAAACTGTCTTAAGGCTGCAAGAACCGCCGTCCACTCTCGCCAAAGTCTCAGGAATTGCGAATCAAGAGACAGAGAAGGATCTGCACAGTAGAAAAGGTGGTCCAGACATGGTAAGTAGATTTGAAGAAACCTTTATTGTAGAGCGGAGGTAGGCGAGAGCGGACTCTTCCAAGCAGGAGACAGGAGTCTAACTGCCTTGGAACAGAACGTCAATTCGAGAGGAAACATAGAACAGGAATGTATGAGGATTCTTACTTAAGTACATTCTAAAAGACTAGACCATGCATTATATGTTCCTGCTCACAGAATATTGGGTGGCGATTTCAATTATCACTTCGAACCATTGGTGGGGATCCTGTCTGTAACTGCAGAGGAGGACTCTATCTGGCATATCCAGGAGTGCTCAATGTAACCAGCTAAGCGCCTGACGGCGCTAGCCCTGCAGATAAACAAGCTCTTAGTCTCCCATTCTCTTAAAGCGTGTAATGGCAGATTCTTTTCCGATTCCCCAGGGAAGCCCACTTATAATAGAGTGGGGAAAGTTACGACTATTGACTATAATATGGTCAACGACGAATTGTGGTCCCAAATTAAGTCCTTCTCTGTAATCGAGAGAGTAGATAGCGACCACAATCTCCTGTCCCTAGAACTCTATTCAGCATTGGGAAGTAAACCTGGAGTGGGGGAGCATGATCTTTATTCAAACCCCAATTTAATCACAGTGGCAGGTGGCAGACGCAAGAAATGGGCTAAGTTTGCACTGGCCTCGGATAAAGTATCTGAACTTTACCAACTAGTTGTCTCGTCTTTTGAAGAGGCTTTCTCACTGCCGGTCACCTACGATTGCTCCTACTTCTGGGCGTTTGAACTTATCCACTCTAATTTAATAACCTCCCTAGCTGATTATTTCTTCATCCCAGCTCATGGGAGGGCTGGGCCAAGAACTCAGGAGCAGTGGTTTAATAAATCCTGTAGGGAGGCTAAAAGTGCCCTTGTTAGGGAGGTTACAACTGGCTCAGTTGAGAGTATAAGAGGGGCCAGACTCGCCTACAAAACTATTATAGTGGAGTCTAAATCAGAATGGGAGGCCCGCAGATGGGATAACATAAAAGACGCCCTAGTTGGACGTGACTATAGGGCATTTTGGAATCTGGTCAGATCAGGTTTGCTCGAGGGGTCGAGTGCCATAACACCTAATTTGAGTGAAGATGTGTGGATAGCGCACTTTAAACCCCTCTTTGCGCATACCACTATTGTGACCATAGCAGATTCAGGTGTATCTGCTTCAGACATAAAGGTCACTACTGACCCAGATTACCACCCGGTAACCCTGCAGGAAACCCAGGGTGCCCTCAAAAGTCTGGCCACAGGGAAAGCCCCTGGATTGGATCACATACCCGGAGACCTGTTCCTGAGTGAGCTGAAGGTTTGGGTTCCCTACATGTGCCTATATTTTAATGCCATACTCTTGGGTATGAAAATTCATCCAACCTGGCTGGGTGCTGAGATTATTCCCATCCATAAAAAGGCTTCCCCCCTGGACCCGGCCAACTACCGCCCCATCAGTCTTATTGACGTCTTGCAGAAATTAATTGCCTGCATTTTTCTATCTAGGTTACAGTGCTGGATGGACGAACATCACATCCTGACCTTCCTGCAAGCGGGTTTTCGTGCCAAGGTCTCCACCATCGACCAAATGTTTAGACTACAGATGATATTCTGGAAGACGGTGACCCTGGGGGCTGGTAGCTTGTATCTGATCTTTGTAGATCTTCGATCTGCATTTGACCTGGTCCAGAGGGAGAAGCTTTGGGTCAGTCTGTTGGAGATGGGAGCCCCAGCCTACTTGTGCAATCTATTTAAACACCTACATCAGGGCACATATGCAAGAGTGAGGTACGGGAGGAATGGGGAGCTTTCTGCCGCTTTTCTGGTAGAAAAAGGAGTGAGGCAGGGGTGCGTGTTGGCCCCCACGCTCTTCTCGCTTTTTCTTAATGGGTTGATCAAACATCTTTTGGACGTGCCGGACTTACATTCTCCCAGCTTGGCAGCCCGAAAAATACCAGCCCTGATGTTTGCTGACGATACCCTTCTGTTATCAAAATCATCAACAGGTATTCAGCGAACATTGGAGGCTTTCTGTTTATTTTGTAGACTAATGGCCATATGCATGAACACATTTTCCCATAGACACAGAATGGGCAAAACCCTTTGATGCATCTGGCTCTAAGGAACCTAGCGATCAACCTGTCCAAAACCAAATTTATGGTTTTTAACTCTAAACTCCCTAATTGTCCCCTTCCCCATATGGATGGCACAGCCCTTGAAAGAGTCTCTATTTTTGAATATCTAGGGGTAATCCTGAATGATAAGATGGAATGGGGGCCCCATATAGCCAGGGCAAATATGAAGCTGGCTCAAGCTGCGGGAGGCATCCTAAAAGTACATAATGAGTGTACATCTAAAATCTTGGGACCTCCAATAGAAATGTATAAAACACAAGCAAGAGGTGGGGCGCTTTATGGTGTAGAGCTCTGGGGCCACGCCAACGCTTCCTCGCTCTCAATCTCTGAGAACAGTTATATTAGGCGTCTGTTGAGACTCCCTCAGAGCACACCGCTGATCCCGCTACGCCTCGACCTGGGTCTGGTCCCAATTCATGAAGTTATCCCCAATCGTCCTTTACTGTACTGGAGGAGACTCTGGTCCACACCCTTGAGCTTTTAAGCTTTCGGGAGGAACTTAGTTACCTATTGACGCTAAGGGGTGTGGGAAAAATCCCTTGGATAAAGCATGTTAAAGATCTATGCTCGGCCTTGGGGAAGGGAGATCTGTGTCTCGCCCCTGCCACCAACTCTGCCATGATTCCAAAGAGGGTGCTGGTCACAGCCATAAAACATCTTCGATGTGATCAGATGGCATTAAGATCATCTCTGGGCAGGCTGACAAGTAGTTTCCTCGAAGTTAAGGATAGGTACTTCTTTGAGAATCTCTTGGACGATATCCAGCCCCCACTGGTGAAGAAATTGTATGTCCAATTTAGACATGGATCTCTTCCATTGAGGGCAGTCACAAATAAGTGGACAATGGCTCATCAAGCTTCTAGTCTATGTCCGGGGTGTGATCATGCCGAGGAGACAGATCTGCACGTTCTGCTCTTCTGCCCTTATACTCGACGGCCAGAGCCAAATGGATTCTACAGTTATGCAAGTCCAGGGGTTTCAGGGATTACAGGGTTGTGTATAGATTGCTGAAATATGACAATTCACCGCTGACCTCTAGATACTTGTTCTCCATGTGATGCTCTAGAAGAGCAAAACTCAAGCAGCAAGTTGCCTCTGTTATCTAACTGTCTCATTTATTAGGGAATCTTAATACCATTATGAGCGGGCTGTTTCTATCTGCTTTTATTATTTTTTAACACTATTTATTGTCTTAACCGAACTGTTTACCCATGTACATTATGTATTGTTGCTCACTGGTGATCAATTGGTGGTTTTATGCATTTATGTGTTTCTGCTTTTATGGTTTTTAACTGAAATAAAGCTTTCTTTGACTTTGACTGGCATTACATGTTCCTATTGAAAGCGTATGATTTTATGGAAATATTAACGTATTATTTTAGCCTATGCCGTAGGCCTTAATATGCAGTACATGTTCATGTTTCCGAAACTAATGCTTAGATTCTCATGTGAGTTTTGTAGAATGTTATTTTTTCCCATGTTTGCATTTGAGGGACAACGTTTATTAGTGAAAAATAAGGGTTTTGTTTCATTATTGCAGAATGAAAGTGTTACAGTTAGCTTTGTCTTGCGAAGATAAGGTGGAGGGAGGTGCCTTCACTTGGGAGAAGGAGAGGAGACCAAGGATGAAGTGTTACAGAGGGGAGTACATGGAGAAGGCCGTGAAAGAAATCAATGTCATAGAAAGGTATTATGGCTGAGCCTACTGTAGAGTATGTGTGAGAAAAGCATTATGGGATTTTGCTGAATGCAACTTCGAGTATATGAAGCATTGTAGAGAGGGGCAGACACCGCATTCCTGCTTGCCTTCCTGACAGAGAGCACCTGAGTGCTAACTTGCTCCCTTTCCTGCTTGTGGCTTCATGCCACAAACCCATCTAATGGTGGAGGGACTTCTTATGAAGACTCTACCCACTGACACATTTTCTCTTTGAACTCTTTTGCCTAAATGCTAATAGAAGGATGCTACCTCTAGAGTTAGAGTAGGGACAGATATAATTAAATACTTTATACTGAAAAAGCAGATGCAGGGGAATCTTAACTTTTGCTTTCTGATTTTCTGCATAATAGTCATAGAACTCGCTGTTCTTTTAATGTTGGACAGAGCAAATTTCTTCAGAAGATTTGGATTCCTCCTTTTTCCACTGTATTTTTATACCCTCATGCTAAGATTTGTGTATGACCAAATATCTTTGAATCTGTAATAAATTTGACTAACCTTCACATGGTTGTCGACTTGGGTTATTGTGCAGCCATTATTGAGTTACACTTTGTCTTAAATTTGCTTACGGAATTTTACTCCACTTTACACTTTTCTACTGCGAAAAAGAACCATTGGATGACCAGCATTAGAGCCAAACTGAATAAATGGGCCCAGGGCCTTTCACATGCTGTGTACTTGTCTGATTGTGAAAGACATATTATGAGTTTACTAAGAACATAGTGGGACTTGGAACTTGTCCATTGCTTCCCGTTGGGTAGCTTTCCTGCCAGTCTCATTTGTCTGCTTCTTGTTCCTGCCCCAGCCTGACAATTGTGTGGTTGCATTCTCATGAAGCATAGCCTATTTACCATCTCTTTTGATTAGCTGGCTTCTATTGCTTTCTTTTAAAGTGATGCTTTTTACGTTTTGGTTATGCACTCCATGTGTATTTTCCAATTGTCTCCCTCCTGTGCTTCTCTCCCCTGTACTCCATATTGCACACTGTCATCCGTGTGCTTCTCCCTGCCACCATTGATGTTGCCCTCACTGTCATGTCCTCCCCAGTTGCTTTCTTGCCCATGTGCTTCTCACCTGCCTGCTGCACCTGTTGCTTCTCCTCCCCACATCCATCCTCTGTTTTGAATCTGTTCCACCCCTCCCTCCATCTTGCTTCCCCCTCCCACGGCCTCACCTGGCTTATAGGGCAATCAGCAGGGCCGTACTGGCCATAGCAGGCACCGGGAAATCCCCCGGTTGTGGTTCCCAGTCCGGCCCAGGCAATCAGACAGTACCCAGTGAGCTGGTCTAACAGGTCAGTGTTTGGGCCATTTTGTTTGCTGATTTGTAGTCTGTTATATGGTCAGCAGGACCATTCTTTACACTTTACTTTTTATTTCCCATAAAATTAAAACGAACATTGCCTGCAGCAAGTTCAAATCCATGCAGTCTTCCATATTTTGCAAAACGCTTATACAGCTTGTCTTTACAAATTCAAAACTGCCCCAATTCGCAAACACGAGTCACTTATTTAGCTCTCTAATTCACTAATGAGGACACTTTTATTTTGGTGCCCGGGCAATTTTCTGTCCCAGTCCAGCCTTGCTTCTCCTCCCCATCCCTGTGTTGTTTTCCCCCAACCACTTCCTCCATGCTACCCCAACGAGCAACCTTTGTGTTGCTCCCCACGCACCTGCAATCCACTCGTGCTTCCAATAAATGGTCTCACACATTTTTTAGGTCTTGGCCTGATTCAGCGCATGCGCTGGTCTCGGCCGAGACATTTTGGGGCTCTGAAAAATGCTACTTTGCGGGCGATCAGCTTGCTAGAACGCACCCAAGAGCGCACGCGTACATGCGTGTTATAACCTGCTGATCGCCGGCAAGGTAGCACTTGCGGTGACGCGTGTCACCACTTGCGTTTTTTAACTTTCCATTTATTTCGCGGCTGCCTATGCTTGTGTTCTCAAAGCTCCTCACATTCTGCTGATGTGCTCCAAACCAAAATTCTTCACACTTCCCCAATATTCTCCAAGCTCCTCACACTCTGCCCATTTGCTCCAGCCTCAAGCTCTTCACACTCCCGCGATTTTCTCCTAGCTCCCCACACTCTGCCGATGTGGTCCATGCTCCTCACAGTGTTCACGTTGCTCCTAGAAGCCTGCCAGTGTGCCTTAGTCTGCCCAGAGATGCGAGTCAGAACACTGGTCCTCGGGCTCTGAGCCGGCGATGCTGCAGTCCCCGTATTTCCGGGTCTGAGGTGCAGAGCACACAGAGCACTTGAAATAACAAAACGGCAAGTGACAGGATCCTGGCAGCCAGGGCTGTTGTTTTTTCCTGGATCACAGCTCAGATGGGGACAAAAAGCAAAAGTCTATCACATTGTTCCGGACGAGGGGTGTGAGGGCTGGGAGTAAAGGTTAAACTCCAGTACTTGCCAAACTCAGAGCAGTGCATGCAGTGTAAGCGAAACATCTCATCGGGATCAAGATCTCAGAAAGGACTTGGCTCGGAACAAATGTAAAATAAACTTTCTGCTGATGCAGGAGTTCACTCGAGAGCCATGAGATACTGGGTCCGATCTATAAAAGATTTGGTAACTTTACAGATTGTTGGCTTCTGGCTCGGGTGTTTGTAAGGTTTCTCTATTATACTCACAGAAATCTCCTTCGGAGCAAAAAACTATAAACATCACCTATTTCCATAAATCAGCAAGTTTCCACCTGAGGAGTCCCGAGTTTTGGTTAGGATTAAAGCAGAAATCCCCCTTGTTTTTTTGGTCTTCACTTGAAATTATTACCACACAGAAATCTATTTCACTAGACTCCCTGTAAGTATGGGAATGTTTGGTCCACTTCACGCCTAATTTGAACATTTCTTTGAGCGTCTTATACAGCTGAGCATTAAGAGAAATTGGAAATGTTTGTGCATATCCAAAAAGTTACGGTTAAGTAGGCATTCCTCGTATTCTTTATGGCCATTCCCTGCCCCTCCCATGCTAACACCTAGGCTCGTTCCTGTAAGCATGTCTTCAAGGCTGCTGAAAGGCTGCTATACCGGCGACTTTCCATGAGTTTAGAAAAGGTCAATGTATTTAAATCCCGATTTTTGCAAATAAGATTTGGGGATTACAATCATGAATCCAACTTTCTGCGGTTGTAAATGTAATTTTCTACTGAACAATGTATTTGAGACTCTGGCCTAGGACAATTATCTGTCTAATAATCCAGTCACCCTCTAAAAAGAACCAGCACGAAAAGGATGGGAAGCAGGAAACAAAGATCATAATCCTGAGGTTCACAAGGGGCACTAACAGTGGGGGGACACTCTCATTCTGAGTGGGCTGGAGATACTGGGCATTCGTAGTGTTCAGAGTTTTGTAATAATATCTCATCCCCACAAGTTTTCCCTGTGCACAATTTACCAGGAGACAGTGATACCTGGTGAAAGTTGCATGGGGAACAGAGATTGGAAAGTGAGACAATTTCTGAAATCCGAGTGTGGCAACTTGGATTCTGCAAAATATCTCTCATTGTGACCTCGAAAATTCTGAATCAGGCAATAATTTCATCTCAGTGTAAAACCGCAAGGTGCCTCATATGGAAGTCTTAAGAGTCCTGTCATACGTGGCTGCTGCGGCAGTTGTACATAAGGTCACAAATACGATGAGCACAGGCTGTGTCAATATATGTCCTTACCTCTATTTCCTTTGTATATCTTTTTTCTATACCAGTGGGTAATTTTTGTTTGTGTCACAAAATAGTCTTTTCACTAATCTCCCTTACACACAATACAGGCACATTAAGCGTTGGGGTTCGCTATGCTTCATTTTAAATGAGAGTTGGCCATTTGGTGGCATGAGAAAAATTAATGATGCGGATTCATAACAATCTATAAGACACTAACTTGGAGGTCAGCACAAGTGCTGAAGGGTGGAAAATGATTAGATACTCCTTTTTTCCCTTATTGTTACAGCAGCACTTTCGTACTACGTGTGCATCAGTGAAATGGACTAGTGATGTGATATGCTGTGATGTGCAGATCAAGGGTTTGAATTTTTTCTATGCTGACAGCCTTTCAGACTTTAAAGGTGGATAAACTGAATACTATGACATTATTTAATAGTAATACTGGATTTCCATAGCATGTACAAACGACATGAATGCATTCTGAAGCGGTATTTCGAAACAAGTTATTTATAAGACAAGAAAATGTATACATTTTACCCACACACAACCACACACATAACCACACCCAAACACACATCCACACACACACCCACCCCTGCACCCACAACCGCACCCACACCCGCAACCACTCACACACAACCACACACACAACCACACACACAACAACTACACACAACCACACACACAACCACACACACAACCACACACACAACCACACCAAGCATTGGCATAGCCAATAGGTTTCGCCTTTGGGACCTTATAAGTGTTTAGCCATGCAACAGTTGATGTGGTTGCACAAAGGATATTATGCTGCATAAATAAATACTTAGAAGGTCCCAAAAGTGAGAACTATTGGCTATGCCAATGCTTGGTATGGTTGTGTGTGTGGTTGTGTGTGTAGTTCGTGCTATATAAAAAAAACACTAAAAAAACAATTGCAATGCAATAGGTCTCACATTACTGAATCTTTGAGCTGCTAGTGTTGCATTATTATTAGCAATGCCAGCAGCTCAAACTTTTATAATGCGAGACCTATTGCATTGCAAATGCTTGTTTCTTTTTATTTATTTATTTGTATTTGCTGAGCAAACTCATTTTGGAGGGGAGTGTATATGTAGTGACATGCCCACAAAATGACCCAGCTGGCTGCTTTATAGGCATTTTCCCATTACTCAAGTCATGCTACACACCATTTGGAATGCTATACAGCAGGGCTAAACAACATCGACAAAGCCAGTAGGTCTCAAAGGTAAGCGCTATTTGCTATGCAAATGCTTGTTGTAAAAATGGGACACAACTGTGCACTTTGAAGCATGCATTTATTAAAATAATGGTATGTCACATAAGTAAAGAATGGTACTATATGATGATCTACATCAAAATGGTGTTGTGGTGCTAATACCAGCAGCAATCACTAGAAATTTACTAAGAATCTTATTTGGAAGGGTGTGCTTGAGTCTGTTTGAAAGATACCCCTAAGATCTTGCATTAATGCAATGACGGAATTAATAGATTCTAACAAATAGTTACTAGGCTGTGAAAAAACCTTTAATAATAAATGGAGAACTTAGTTATTTAAAACAAATTAAGTTCCATCTTTTAAACTGAAGATGTGAAGAACATTTATTGCAGCCTTTTCCCATTTTGTAATCAGAGTAAATATTCTGTGGAATCAGTTTGCTCCAAGTCGTACCATGGTGACAGTGTTATTTTGGATCAAAAACCCTTTACACCTTTTCTGGCATGAAAAATGAAGCATGCAGGGTTGCTCTGTCTGTTTATTTTTCCCCAGTGCATTGTTTCCATAGTTAGAATCATCATATGGACCTTCTGAATGTATTCAACAGTCAAACTTTTTGATAGAACAATACATTCATTATTGCTGTAACTATAAAAATATAGTTCAATGTAAACATTTGTACGCAGATAAAATCGTGGGCTCAGGTTTTTATCATACCCAAACTGATTCACTGTAGAAAATACCCAACCCCCACAGGTCTCTGCTTTTGATAACACTCAGACCCATTTTCATAGAGGTATGTGGTTTAAAAAACCCAAATTCCCTTGAAGTTCAGCTTATGATCAAACTAATTTCAGACTCCACACCCTATATTACCCAGACTTCCCAGAAATCTGCAGTTTGTTATGCCCAGATTCACCAGGAACAAGTTTCTTTTAAAACTATGAGGCGTCACCAAAGTCCTAGTTGTAGTGCCACCCAGAGGAATTCAAAAATTGCTCTCGGTAATGGCAGACTGATTACAGGTTATGCCTATGGTAACCACCAGAGAGTCACTGAGTTTTGCTCTTAATGATGGAAAGTCACTCAGATGTATGTTATTTTTCTAATAAAAAAAAGTTTGATATTTTCTGGACCCTGTTTCAAGGACGAGCTGGATGTTTTAAGTATGAGGTGTGGTTAATAGAACAGAGAGGTGTGTTGAGATCCAGTTGAGATTGGACTACAAAAACCAGCAAGTGATAGGATTTTGGATGGACATTAGTACTTAGAACAGTACTAGCCAGTATACTGGACAGTTGTTATATTAATTTCCATTACACAATGTAAGTGATAGGGCAAAATCCAAGCCATGATTTGCCAAGTGCTAAAGTAAGGATGAGGAGACAAGTCACTAGTTCTCAAGGTCAGAAACTGAGGCAAGGACTACACTGTCCTTTCTTCACTTTATTTTGACAGCACTCATATTAGGAACCATGGTAACACAAACAAACTCTATTTCCTGTGAACCATTGGGAACTTGAGCACAACCAATCAGCAGTCATGATCTCCCCTTATCCTCCTGTGAAGACACCCCTTTCTCCTCTTTCTCACTGTGACAAAAACTGACAATCCTAGCCTTCATTACTGTTTAGATGAATCTGCCCCTATGGAAAACATATGTGCAATTACTATCCTGGAGCCCAGAGCGGAATACACCAATAAAGAGGCCAACCTCATGCACAGAAATAATAGCATTAGTATCAGGGCATTAATTACACAATGCTATGGAACTTCATAGTGTAAAAGTTTAAATACTGACATGTAGCAATCATAAATCAATACTTCTGGCGGGGTGGGAGAAATGACCATGAAGCGTGGGCTTGGTTAATCCTCACCTCTGTTTTCTTAATAGAATTTAAATTTACCATTTTGATAGCTTGGAAACGTTGTCATTCCATGTCAGGCCCGGAGGAGAGGATTACGCTAGTTCAAAGCTTATCCACCACCAGCGCTGCAATGCTAGGGACTGGCTTAAAATAGATCCTTTTAAATGTGGAACCCAACGACCAGTCTGCCACATTGAGGCTATCCTCCAGATGTGCTCCCAGCCTTGGATGTCATCGTTCCTCGAGCAGAATGTGTCCCAAACATCTTTGTGTCAATACCAGCTTCCTGAATGGCCCATCTGGCACATCTAGCAATGATAGGGGAGGAGACTGCCTTGCGGGGCTACCGGAGAGCAATGAGCAATTTTTTTTCCCCTGGTGGGGAGGGTGAGGGGACGTCTTCCGTCAAAGCCTCGTAGACCTTAATACTACAAACCACACAAAGTTTATGAGAGTCTGGGACAACAGGGTATGATGCAATACTGGAATTACATTTAGTTCTTCTTGTCATATGGAAAGTAACACCCTCCGGGGTGAATACTCTACGTGTTATGTCCAGAGGCCTGACATCGGACACTCTCCTTCAGGACACTAGGCTCATCAGTGAAGACAGTTTCGCTGACCTCTCCTTCCTGGAGAGATATTTATTGGAGGGTCGGGGGGCGTGGCCACGCAGGCGTCTGAAATGGCCGCCTGTGCTTGAAGCTCCGCTGACCGGGACCATATATAGATCCGTTTGAGCATCAAGAAGCCCAGTCAGTAGCTCAGGAGGCCTGTCGCTATCCGAATGAAGTGAGGCGGAACCGATTGACACCTCCCGGCTGCCGCTCCGACACTTTTCACCGGAGTTACGGTCTGCTGCGCATGACTGCACCGAGGCCCTGGGCGGCACCCTACGGTTTGGCCGGGAGCAGCGGAGATCGGGCCACGGGGTGAGCGGTGGCCGCTGGTCGGCACCGGAGTAAGGTACCGTTTCCTCCTACCTTTGTGTGGCTGTCCCCCTCCTGCCCCCCCTAGGGAATACAATTAGCCGGGCCGTGGCGTACCCGTAGCGTGGCCTGGCCCGTCTCTGCACTGGCAGCCTGAGTCTGAGATCGCGTCCGGGACAGGGCCTTCCGGTCTCCAGGACGCCTGGGGGGAGTGGCGGGGGTGCGGTAGCGGCTCAGTTGGCTCTGCGTTCGGGGCCGGGGCAAACACTGGGCTGGCTGTACGGCACCTGCCCCCTCCATCGCACCTCAGGCCTGATTGGTGGAGAACAACTGGCTGATGGTACAGAGCCCCTGGGCCCTGCTGCAGTTGATGTGGATATGTTAGTCGGCCTGCATCGCTGCATCTAGATGTGCTGCTGCTTCGCCTCATCCACCACGCCCAGCCATAAACGCCCTGCCACTGGTGTTGTCTAAGCGCTGCGATTTGCCCTCCCCCACTATGGCCTTCGACATTTGATACACTCTCTTTTGAGGGGGCAAGAGTGACCTGCTCCCTAATGACTGTGGCTCCTCAGGGGTACCACATCTTCCCGGCCGACTGCTGACCCCTGTGAAAGCTATTAGACTGAGAGTTGCTATCACTGTGGAGGCTGCTTTCTGCGCTGCTACAAGCCTAGTCCTGGTTGACACAGACTGGAGGGCACTTTGATAATTGGGGCCCCAAAGTGAAGTGGTTGCTACACACTGCACTTTCCAGTGCCCGATTCTAAGCTGCTTTAGCGCCTAGTTGCGTCTGGCTGTCCTACACACTGCTGCCGCTACCCTGATCCCCCCTCATGCCTGTGAGTTCCGGTGGGATCCACTAGCCCCGCACAGGCCTCTGCATACTTATCAGCACCGCCTGCACTTCCCTGGTAGCCCCTCTTCACTTCCCTGTGTCATGGGCCGCAAAGACCCCAAGCAGAGGACCTTGCCCTTTGGGAAAGTTGCTGACAATCCATCTGAGGATCCCGCCGACATGGCGGACGACACCCAGCGGCTGAGGATGGGGAAGACCCTCAGTCCCTGTCAGCGGCCATGCTCCAAGAGATGAGAGCAGGATTTCTGGCCCTGGGTGGCAGATTCAACACGCTTGATAAAAGCCTGGCAGATATGGGTGCTTAGGTGCAGGCGCATGATCGCCGATTGGATGTGGCGGAGGCGAGGATATCGGATGTGGAGGATTGCGCAGCACAAACTCGGAAACGTCTGGACAGGGTGGAGTGTATTTTGAAAGAGGTGGCGATTAAGAATGAGAACTTGGAAGCGTGTAGTCGACGAAACAATGTCTGCATCTTAGGCGTACCAGAAACAGCCATAACTGGCCGAATGTATCTCTTCATTGAACAGCTGCTATCTGATCTGTTCGGTAAGGACTCCTTTACTTCGGGATTTGTTGTAGAATGCTCCCACAGATCACTGGGCCCCAGTCCCAATCCGGGCCTGCCTCCGAGTCCTATCATTGCTAGAATCATGAACTTTAGGGAACGAGAATCTATTCTACGTGCCGCACGTGAACGCGGTGAAGTGCAGTGGCAAGGTTCTAAACTTTCCTTTTTTCCAGACTTCACTGCAACAGTACAAGAAGCGCGTTGCAAGTTCAACGGGGTAAAGTCTGCCCTGAGAAATCTAGGTCTGAGGTATGGATTGCTATATCCAGCTAGACTTAAGGTCGATGTGGGAGGCCGTTCCTGTATATTTGACACCCCAACTGAAGCACAGGAGTTTTGCCACTCCTACAAAAAGGACAAAAACGGATTAATGGCTGCGGCTAGAGTCTCGTCCTCTCCCCAGAGCGGCTCCGAGGCCAGCATGGAACTATTCTCCAACCCAGGAACTGGATGATGCGGCAAAGATGTTTGGGTTTTCTGGGTTTGATGCTTCAGTTATATGGTTTCTTCATATTACTTTTTGTTATATTTTATTTGTCCGGCCGGCGTGGTGTTACCACGCCTCAAGGTGTACACCAGGCTTTGGTTTCTAATGGTTCAAGAGAAACAGGTGTGGGTTTCTTTATCCAATACTGGCTTTGCATTCTAGTGGCACCGCCAGATATTCCGGTGGGCATGGGTTTGCCTTGCTAGGGGAAAGGTGAGGCTGGGAGGTGGGTGGTGGGGGACACACACGTATTGTATACAGCATGCTCAGGGAACAGACACATACGTCACTATCACATGGCACTTGGTATTCTTCATAAACACAGACTTGGCTTCCCAGTCGCAGTATGGCGCAGTTAGGTAATTTGCCCAGTCCTTCTGGGCTGTCCCTTATGTCATGGAATATTAGGGGCCTAACAATACCCGAAAAAGACAGCAGGTGCTCAATTATTTATCTCGCCACAAAGTAGATGTAGCCTGTCTCCAAGAAACGCACGTGTCCAATTTGGATAACTCCCCAGTGGCTGCTAGTTAGAGTGCTCACAGGTACTTCTCGAACTACAGTAGATATGCTAGGGGGGTTGCCATATTAATCCACAAGAGGATCCCTTTCTCCCCAGGCAAAGTGATTAAGGATAGCAAGGGCCGTTTTTTAATTGTCAAAGGTACCTTACTGGGTCATTATGTCACAATCATTGGTATATATGGCCCCAACGTAGACTCCCCAGAGTTTTGTTCTTCCTTGCAGGTACATTTGCTGGCATTGAATCCCTGTTTAGTCATTATGGGTGGTTATTTCAATGTGTTGCTTGATCCTGTCAGAGACAGCACTTCCTCCTCTCATGACACCAAAGCCCGCTCACGCCTTGTGTTACGAGACATCTGTCAGCTATCTCGTTAGTGGACATTGAACGCACACGCAATTCGACCACTCCTTCTTACACGCACTACTCCGGCTACCATATTATCTGGACTAGAATTGATTACTGGTTGGTTTCCCCTGGCATAGCGGGTTGGGCCCGGGTGCTTGATACCCTGCCACGGACTTACTCAGACCATTCTCCTGTGATACTTAGGCTTGCGGTCCCTCGACCTGGGGGGTTCGAACGGCAGTGGAGGTTTCCGAGCAGAGCACTCCAAGACCCAGTATTCCTCGAGGAAATTAGGAAAGCCATAGAAGACTGTTTTGAAATTAACACCGGACCAGTAGATACATGGGCAGTCCTCTGGGAGGGTTTTAAAGTGTACATTTGTGGGGTCTGTATTGCTAAAAACTCAGGTGAACTTAAAGACTTACGTAACTCCCTGGCAAGCATTAAGAGAGACATTTCAGCTTTGGATGCCTTGATACTAGAGAACGCCTCTGCTGAGGCGGAAAAGTCGAAGCCTGGCTCTCTTAGTTGAGTTTCGGGACATAGCGGATAGGGAAAAATTGTATATGGGTAAATACCACATAGTCAGGAGATACGGTGAGGGTGAATGCCCTGGTAGAATCCTTGCACAAACGCTCAAGAAGAGTACTTGTCCGAAATTGCACTTGTTTACCTCGAGAAACACATGCAGGACTTCCTGGCCATTCCAGTAACCCAGGACAGTGTTGTTGAAGCCATTGACACACTTAGGAGTTCTTCTGCGCCGGGTCTAGATGGGTTTACAGCAGATTTCCACAAGGCATACAAAGACATTTTGTTCCCCGACTCATAGAGGTATACGCGGAAGCACTGGAAAAACACATTCGCCCTCCCACTTTTAGAGAGGCCGGTATTATACTACTCCCTAAACCCGGCAAGGACCCTTCTCAATGCGGTTCATATAGGCCCCTTTCATTATTGAATCAGGATTACAAAATTCTGGCCAAGGTGATTGCAATCAGATTAGCTTTGCTGATGGAGTATATTATTTCCCCTGCACAATCAGGATTTGTTCCTCATCGTTCTACTTTGCTTAATCTCAGAACCCTTTTTTCAGTCATACACAGGATAGATCCATTGGTCCCGGCAGCGGCGGTGCTATTGGATACCGAAAAAGCTTTTGATTCACTGGAATTGCCATTTTTTATTTCAGTAATGCGTCGCATGGGGATGCTGGAGGATTTTGTTTCCACCACTGCTCTTTTATACACTAGGCCCACTGCTAGATTGCGCATTAATGACATGCTGTCTCATCCCATTAGCTTGGCCCACGGAACGCGGAAGGGCTGCCCGTTGTACCCCTTATTGTTTATTTTAGCCATGGTCCCCTTGGTAAGACATTTTCAGGAACGTCACCTACATCGGGGGTTGCAGTTCAATACTGTTCCATTATTGGTTTCACTTTATGCAGATGAAGTGTGGCTCAGTGGTTAGAGGTGGCAGACCCGGAAGCTGAGATCGGCCGTGGACCAGGGTTCGATTCCCCGCCTTGGCGGGTCTCGGGCTCAAAAATTCCACGGACTCGACAATTCTCGCTCCGGTGCCTACTTGACTCACAGGGTCACACTCTGCAACTCTGGGCAATAGCTTGCTTAATCTCCACTACGGCCCCTCGCGGCGGGATGCCTGGCTTTCACCTTGTGGATACCCTGCCGGAGTATCTCACAGGGGAATACCAGGACGGGTTCCCTAAGCAAGCGCTTAGATACCGGGTCGGTGATTTGCGCTATATAAATACATGTACATTTACATTACATTTACTATCTTATATGTGTGACGTCCCCAAACTAACCTAGAGTCAATAATCAGGGCCATTTTTCGGTTTGGCCATTTTTCGGGACTCTGCATAAACTGGCACAAGACTGTAATTTTTCCACTCACGCGCAGCACTGTGCCATGGGACTGTGGGTTTCCACTCGAGTGGTGTCACGACTCGGTCAAACATCTCGGCATTCACATACATATGGATACCACTGCCATAATTCGGCTAAATTATGGACGAGCCATAAGCTCCTTGGAGACTCAGGTCGAGAAATGGCTCTGCATTCCACTGTCGATGGCAGGTAGAATTGCCATTATTAAAATGATAGTCTTGACTGCATTTTTGTATCTTTTCAATAATATTCCTATTCCCCTCGCTCATGCCTTCTTCAGGCAGCTGCGTCAACACCTTATTAGACTGGTTTGGGGGGGCGGACGGCCTAGGGTAGACTGGGAGACTTTGACTCTCCCGTATGAAAGAGGAGGCTTTGATGTCCCAGACATGTATCTGTATTACTTAACAGCACAATGCAGCTATGCTTATGCTTGGTATCACCCGGATGCCCGGATTCCTTTTTTGAAGCCGGAGGCGGATGTGGTGCTCCCTCGGAAATTGGCAGCAGTACTTCCCAAGGGGATTCCTAGAGACCCACTTGACATACAAACAGTCTCCAACACCAGCTGGGCATGGGAGAAACAGCGTAGACTACTGGATCTGGATCTTCTCTATTCACCGGCATTGCCGCTTTCAAGCCCTTTTTGGCTACCCATTACGGGGGAATCACTGGTGCAGCGCACACTATCTAAATTTGATATCAGACAACTTGGCGATCTCTTCCCCAATAATCATATAATCTCGGTGTCTGAGAATGCTAGGTTCTAGGGCTGTACTTTTATGGACGCCTTCATTATGAGGGGCATACATTACGCACTATGTGCCACTCTGCCTACATACCCAATAGCGCCGGAACCGGCAGCCCCATTAACACTGCTAATAGTGAGCGAGACAGGTGCCCATTTGATTTCTAAAATGTACAAAGCATGCCTTAAGATACGCCCGATCTCAGATGCTAAGATTCGCATGGCATGGGAACACGACCTCGGTCGGCCTATATCGGACGATCAATGGGAACAGTGTTGTAGGGCCGCAAAGGAAATATCTCTCAATAGTAGGCACAAATTCATTCATTTTAAATTCCTTCACAGAATATATCACACTCGTGCCTGGTCACATAAATAGACCCGTCTAGGCCCCATCATTGCTTGAAGTGTTTTGCCCCACATGCGGATTTTGCCCATTTAACCTGGACATGCCCTAAGCTTCAGCCGTATTTATCTTCATGTCTTTAACCCCCATCGCGGAGATTGCACTTATGGGTTACACGGTTAATTTCCCCAAAAAGACAAGGAGGTTTGCTGCACTTGGGTTCCTGCTGACTAAGCTGGATATAGTGCTGGTGTGGGGCAGAAGGGCAGCTCCAACATTGAAGGCCTGGCTGAGTAGCCTAGCTTATGGTAATGTAAATAGTGAAATATACGCTTCGCTAATGCCTAACTCTTCCCACCCAAAAGATATATGTGGTCCGTACCATGCATATGTCGCCGAGAGATGCAGTGACGCTGGCTCTCAAATTGAGAATGGTATTGTACCTGAAGGAGTGGGGTGATGCACAGCGACAGGAAAAGGCGATTTTGGCTATTTAATGTGTTTAATGTTTGCACCTCTGTATTATTTTGAAGTCTTTGTCTATCATAGGTTCTGGTGATAATACATGCCTTAACCCACGAAGTACAGTTGCATCAAGTCTCTCCTGATCAATAATACCGAATTGTGTTACCTGTGCACTCCTTAGCTATTTTTGGGCCTAAATTACTAGCTGTACTGATGCAAAATGCTGTTTCCTTGATGTTCTGAATATGCCAGCCATGTGATGACTTGCTTAACAATGTCCCATTTCAGTATCGTTTCCGGATTATTATATGTGAAAAAGTGAAAATAAAGATTTTTAAAAAAAAACATTTATTGGAGGGCCGGCTGAGGAAAATATTGAGGACCCTATTTACATCCCAAAGAGCAGAATACCTTGGTTCTGGAGTTAGGGACAAATACCCTTTGAGGAATTTTCAGACCAGACGGTGTTTGCCCCCAGGTGATACCTGATGTGGGAATGCCCTGCCAAGATAGCTGACCGTAAGGTGTTGATAAACCTATACACCATGCATCCGTAGCAAGAGAGGCAATGAAAACCAGGATATTGACAGCGTCTGCCACCACGGGTTCCAGTAGTCTCTGGTGAAACTAACCTAGCAATTGAGACCAGGCCAATCTGTAAAGTTTGATCGTGCTCACAGCCCAGGCTTTGAAGAGTAGTGATGCAGCTTTTCACGAAAAGCCTGTGCTTTTCCAGCATTCCTTGTAACCCTCCATGCCATAAGACGTAGCGTACCATCCAGAACCAGGCGGTGAGGATTCCCAATGTGATCCTTGAGGAGACTTGGAAACTAGGGTAGACAAATTGGAGAATCCTAGGAAAGTTCCATCAGAACCGGATACCACACGTGAGATTACTACGTCGGGGTCACTACCATCATGTCTGCTTGCTGTCTCCGAAACTGTGTGGAAAGCTGCATTATCATTGCGAATGGGAGAAAAGCATACCCAGTTTTCGTTTGCCAATCCTGTTCGAAGGCATCTGTTTCAAGTACATTGTGGTCAGGCCTCCGGCTGAAGTACCGGCCTGGTGATGGTCCAGGTGAGATGCAAATAGGTCGGCTGTGATGTGGCCTACCTGGCCATGACTTCTTGGAAAACAAGACGATTCATCTTCTATAGACTCTCATCCTACCAGTGCCGGGATTGCCAATGAAATACCTGATTGCTTTCCTAAGATGTGGTTCGTAAGGCAGTAGTCGTAAAAGCTCTCTGCCATGTCTGATATTGCTCCGAATTTTGTGCCTCCCAGACGGTTGATATATTGGACCATAGCCACATGGTCCATCTTCTGAAGGATGGAGCATTGAAGCTTGTCCTTGGTCCAGCACTTCACCGCAAACAAGTCCGCCATCAGTTCGAGGCAGATGATATGATGGCATTTTTCACCAGAAGACCATTTTCCTCCAGTGGAGAATTCCCCCATCGCTCCCCCAGCCTGTGCAACTGGTATCTGATTCAGTAATCCAATCCAGATGGGTCTCATCAGGGCAAGGACATTGTTGTTGCCTTTCAAATGGTCTTAGCACCAAAATTATGAACTATTTTTGCGCACTCTTAAGTGTAGCAATTTAGTGAGACTTTTCTCTGGTTGGAACTCTCAATCAACACATGATTATGGATTCTCAAGAACTGTGCCACATTGTTGTGCCTGTAATGCTGTCTGTGTAGTGACCGGCTGGACACTTTCTATTGTTTATAAGTAAATGTTCTTCCACCAGCCACTCCTAGAGAGCTGGTTTCCATACTCAGCGCACACCCATCCATCACAGGTATAACGGGTCATGTGACCCTGCCAATAAAAGAGGCTGGGCGCACATGCCCTGGGCCAGTTCCAGTAGGTAAGTCACTGTGTCTGTGCCATTACTTTAGCACAGACACTGGTGATGAGCGGGTTGTACCTGTGCATGCAACAGCCCTGATGGTTGGGGTGGAGCAGGAGTATCCAACCTTTTTTGCAATTCGAGCTACTTAGGCTCATTGAAAATCATCCTGAGCTACTAATATTAGTGATGTAATGGAGACCACCAAATACAAAATTGTCAGTTGTAATTACATTAGTGCATTAGGCTCAGTTTCCAGCAGTAATGTAAAAAAGGCTTTGGGAATCTGAAATTACTCTACATGGGAAATACATAAAAGCCAGAGATGCAAACTGCTAAGCACCAAGGTAATAATATGAGAGATACATCTCTCCAACTCATACAATATCCTCATACAATATCAACAAATATGTTTTGAAAATGCAATCATTTTTCCAAAACATCAGCTTATGAGTTTTGAAAATACACACATTTTCATCTTGAATACATGCGTTTTAATTTTGCTATACATATAATAGTTCTACCAAGTAAACCTTCTATATTAGTAGGCTGGTCTGCACACATGAGAGCTACTCACAGGTAGCTTGGGAGTTACTAGTAGCTCACAAGCTACTCGTTGCTGACACCTGACATGGGGGAAGTGTAGTCTGTGCCATGGCTCCCCTGCCAACAAGCTGTAAGAGGCGGGCGAGGAAGTTGGTGCCCACCTGTGCATGACCCGCTGGGCTTGAGGTGAGCCAGACGGGTTGAACAGTATACCGCTGGGCTGTCTGAAGAGTATGCGTGGGGAGTGGAGACTGCAATAAACATACAATTATTTGAGGGTTCGAGGGAAGTTTTAAAGACCTAAGCACAGTTATAACCCCCCAAGCAAGTTATAAAGAACAACAAATAACTGTGGGTCTAATGTTATACTCAGGACATGATATGTATAGCTGGCTATGTGTCTGCTAGTACTGTTTTGAATAGGAGACAGACTGGACAATTAACCACTGTGAAAAATGTCCATCAGTTACTCGTTCTTAGTCACCCAGTACATCATCTGGTCTACTCCACAGTAGTTTGTCCACCACTCTATCCCCATAGATATGTGTTGGAGATAAGTAGTGTGGGATGGATGTCTGGTAGTTGTTATTCACTTGTAACTGAGAGCAGTGCATAAATAATGAGTGAAAAAGAATATATAAACTGTAAGATTGGATAGTGCATACAATATTCACTTTATTCTGGGGTCATGCACCTCCAGTATTAAAAACAACAATAGTGCAAGAAAGTCAGGTGGTTCAAACAAATACCTTCTGACTGGGTGATCTGGTCGGCATGTTTCTGCGGACTATGGTCAATTACTATACCTGCCGCTTCCTCAGGACCCATAAACTTAATTGCTACTGCTTACGTGAATTAAATAATAAATAACAGGACATTTCTGAACAGAAAAAAGTGTCACCTGTACACTTCCATTTTCCTCCTTTAAAAGTCCGGTTGTAAATAGGCCAGCATATCCACATGAAATGAGATATAGAAAAAATAATAGTAATAACACCTTCATTAGTAAGGGCTGCAAAAGAGACATTGCTGAAATAATATTAGTACCACATCTTGGTCAAGTGACCTTAGTATGTATTTCATTGTGTACGTAATCAATGCCTCACCTTAATTTGTAAGGGGAATTGCCTCACCTCACCTGGCAAACAGCTCAGGAAAATGAAGCACCGCTCTAAAGTGCAGAGAATGTAGAAAAGTCTAAATTAAAAAT
The DNA here is from genome assembly GCF_964261635.1 of Lissotriton helveticus. NCBI lineage: Eukaryota > Metazoa > Chordata > Amphibia > Caudata > Salamandridae > Lissotriton > Lissotriton helveticus. The sequence continues at coordinate 934,703,188 of NC_136059.1, read as the reverse complement.
CTGTGTCAGGTAGAGCCAGTGCAGAGTCACAGCCTGTGGGTTGCTATCACACCAACAGGGGCTGTTGAATTTACAATACTCAAGTTTCATAGCATTCTTGAAGGTTGGCAAATTTATTTCAATGTCGTCAGGCATGAAATATGTATATACAAAAGTCTACTAGATAGCCAATTTGCATGTTTATATGGCCATCGTAATGCGAGATATAATAGCCTCTAATCCTAATTTATTAAGTTAGGAATTAAAGTTATCGCGTTCAGGCATATGCTTTCAAAGCCCTAACTCGTTAGTATTCAGGCAGAGCCAAGTATTGACAAAGTATGAACAAACTGTCACGTTGCATGCCCACGCGCTATAATTCATTGTTATTGCGCTCCCACTCTATTTAGAAACCACTCGTTATTGGAAAGTAAGTTACACTAATCCCATTGGGTAAGTAAGGAGTTAATCAGGATCTCTCCTGCACCCTTACCTCTCCGTCGATACTTCAGGCAGCCGGCCGGGCTGTTTGGGGAGGTGCCGCGGGGGAAGAACAAACACTTCCTTATTGTTTTTGCGCGAGCGTGATTGGTCAAACACGCGTCTGCTGAAACTACCCGCGCTTCTGGGAAATGTAGTCTAATTCGCGCTGTACATTCTCGCAAGAGTGGAGAGTGTTTGGACTACACACGCTCATGGGAAATGTAGTAATTAGTATGGCGAGCAAATGAAATAGCGTGATAAATGTAAATATTATCGTGAACTATTAAACCTGATTGAAATCCAGCGCGCTATTGATGATACTATTACTCATGAAGTGTAAGCGCTACTAAGGTACTGTTAGTGAAACTTCATGGCTACTATGTTTCACAGATGTCAAGGGATATGTTCACAGGCGATTTCATGCACTTTATTACAATTATCACCATGGACATTATTAGGAGACAGATAGGTTCATGGCCTTATAGATATTATTACAATCAGTTGAAGTAGCTGTTATTACTGATGTTAATTAATATGGTCAGTCACTCCTATAATCATTTAGCGGAGTAACCACACTTTATCGTCAGGATACTAGCAGGTGGCCGGTGATATATATGCCAAATCTGTTTAGGTCAGTCATCTTACAAGCCATATTACTGTTCATGAGATCATTATGAGAACTCGTAAGGTGATGATACTATAGTGTCATCCATGGGATGTCTTCGTTCAGCCCCGATTTATCACAATTGAGTTTATACACCCATTTTTGCTCTATTTTAAACAGGTGTTTGGATATATCTGTGATGTGCATGGGGATGTTAGGTTGTTCTAGTACAGTCCATTCAAACTCTGTAGGTTTGTGCCCTACTTGGATGTAGTGATTCGTCAACCTTGTTGCTTGTTTTTTGCACCTTATTGTGCTTTTATGTTCCAAAATCCTCGTTCTGATCTTTCGGGTAGTCATTCCGACATATCTCAGTGAGCACGGGCAAGTAATGAGATAAATCAGATTGCTACTATTGCAATTTGTGAACCGCTTTAGTTCCCAGGGACGGCTAGTCCCTATATCGATTGATGTGGTGTGTTTGGTCTGCGGACACGCGGCACAATTGCCACATGGATGATGTCCTGTCACTGGTGGCATATTCCATATTGTGCCCACTTGATGGATCTCCTTGGGTGGGGGTCTGGTGTGTATCAGCTTGTCTCTTAAACTAGTTGCTCTTTTAAAAGCAAAAAGTGGTTGTGCCAGAGACTCTTTCCCGGTGTTCAAGATCTTCCAGTGGTTTCGGACTATGCGTTGGATTGCATTAGATCTTGTGCTGAAAGTGTTCACGAATGTTAACCTTTCGTTCTTTTCTTTGGGGACCGGTGGTTCCAGTAGAGCTTCCCTGTTATTGTTCGCTGCTCTCTTCATTGAGCGCTTAATAAGTTTCTTAGGGTAGCTCCGTTCAGCAAGTTTCAAAGCCAGATCTTCGGAATGTTTTTTAGAATCTTCTTTAGTGGTACAATTACGCTGTACACGCAAAAACTGTCCATACGGTAAGTTGTCGCGTAAGGACTTAGGATGGCAACTGGTGTATTGTAGTAAGGAATTGCGGGCCATGGGCTTCCTATATAGTTCTGATTTGAGGCCCTGTGGTGTCGCAGTGATCAGCAGGTCTAGGAATGCCAAAGAATGTTGACTGCTTTCTAGTGTAAAACGTAGAAATCTGTTGTGGTTGTTAAGCCAACTGTGGAAAGCGCGGAGAGAAGATTCATCTCCACGCCAAATCACCAAGATATCATCAATATATCTTTTCCATGTGCGTATCGATGTTAGAAACGGATTCTCAATATTCAGAACATGGTCTTGTTCGAACTTGTGCATATATAGGTTCGCCGCGAAAACGCTGCCCATGCTCGTCCCGGATATCTGCAGGTAGCACTGGCCCTCAAATTCGAAAATTTTTTCTTTTATAGCTATAGTAGCCAGATTCATGATCAGTGAAACAGGTGTTATTGAGTCCAAAGTTTGTTCGCCTAACAGAGTTTCAATCGCCTCTAGAGTTTCATTCTGAGGGATGGAGGTATAAAGTGACTCAACGTCAAAGGATACCAAGTGATCTGTCAAAATATCGAAATCGAGGTCAGGAAGAAGTCTGAGTAGGTCCTTCGTGTCCTGAAGATAAGTAGGCATCAATTTGACCATTGGTCTCAAAAAGACGTCAACAAACGTAGATAAGGGTTCCAATATCGAACCGATCCCTGAGATTATTGGCCTGCCGGGCGGCGGTCTCGTTGCCTTGTGGATCTTTGGCAGGACATAAAAGTATGGTCTGACCGGGTGTAGAGTTGTCAGGTAGGCTGCTTCCTTGGTTGTTATCCAGCCCTCTGCCAGTGCCTCTTCTACGATATGCCCAATAGTTATTGTTAGTCTTGGCGTGGGGTCTTCTGTCAATAGTTGGTAAGAACGTGTGTCTCCCAATTGGCGTAAACACTCCTCTCTGTAGGTAGTTGTATCCATTAGTACCGTAGCTCCACCCTTATCAGCTGGTTTGATCGTAATCGAACGATCATTTGCTAGTTCTTTCAGAGCCTCTTGTTCAGGTTTGGAAATATTCACATAAGGATTGTGCGACTGTTTAAATAGTTCTTGCACATCATGCTGTACAGCTTCCTCGAAGGTAACTACCTTCGCGGGGACCATTGCCGTTAAAGGGCTGAAAGTTGAAGGTTATTTGAGTCCAGTATTCTGGGGGTAGGTATCGGCTTGATCAGCTTTGGAGAAAAAGAAGTGGAGTCTTACTTTACGAAAAAATTTGGACATCTCGATCTGTGTCAAAAAGGGATCGCCTGCGTTCGTCCCCACAAAACCAAGGCCTCTGTTCAGTACCTTCTCTTCTAATGATGTTAGACTTCGCGAGCTGAGATTCACTATGAGGCTGGTCCCGTGCTCTGGCCCGCTTGTTCCTGCGGGATCTGATTGCCGCTCCGGAGCCCCATTCCCTGTTGTTGAACATTCCATTGTACTTGTGTGGTCCGGCGTCTTCCGCGTGACCTCCCTCTGCCATACCCTAAAAAAGGCATGTTCTGGCCTGGATAGTACGGTCCGGGTCCGAAAGGTCCCATCTGTGGCGGGAACTGTGGTGGTCCTTGCATCCATGGATTGGGTGGCCACCAAGGATTGAACTGGCCCTGGTTATAATTCTGTACTCCTCTTTGTTTCCACTGACCTCTTCCTCTCTTATTCATTGTTGGATTGCTTTGATTGGAAGAGTCAGAATCAGTCGAATTATCAGATGAGGATGTCCCATAGGTGGAACCTCCTGTTCTTCCACTACGATTAAATGGCGTTGGAACGTAGTTCGCACTTGTGTAAGGATAGACTTTCTCTTTAGAGAATTTTTCTAAGTCCTTTATGCATTTCTCTAGTTTGGTAAATAGGATATTATCTTTAAAATCCTTGTTTGTTTTGTTGTTTTCATCCTGTTGTTTGGTAAATAATTTCCCAGATATGGTGGTTTTTATTTGGCCTTCTAGTATTTGGATCTCTATCATCATTTTGTCTGCAGCTTTCTTTGCAGTCTTTATGATTAAGACCAACCAGTCTCTCGTGCATTTCCATGCAATGAGGTACCAATCTCTTATAAAATCAGGATCATCTAGAAAAAGTCTCGGTGAATTAACGACAATCAGCCCCGTTGGTGCCCTCTGAGGTATTCAGCCATGGTTATTCCATGGATACATGTGCAAGAATGACTTTTTTTCAGGGTCAGAATCTTAGGCCAACCATCCTGGCTAGTATCCTGAGGCTTGGAAAGATTGTCAAGCATGCTAGGGTTATCATCTAGTATTGACTGTATTTCGGCTTCATCAAAGGCTAAGCCTAGGTTAGATGCCATCGTTGTCAAAAGGGGTAAAGACAAGCAAGAAGATAAGGAACAAGATGCTCTGCCTGTACAGGCCGGCACAGATAATCAATAAGACTAGGTATCCACAGCCCCACTTTGGAGGTGGACAGTGATAATTTTATCACTTATTTGAAGATACGAACCCGCAGCCTCAGCTGCTCTGGAACTACAATAAACATACAATTATTTGAGGGTTCGAGGGAAGTTTTAAAGACCTAAGCACAGTTATAACCCCCCAAGCAAGTTATAAAGAACAACAAATAACTGTGGGTCTAATGTTATACTCAGGACATGATATGTATAGCTGGCTATGTGTCTGCTAGTACTGTTTTGAATAGGAGACAGACTGGACAATTAACCACTGTGAAAAATGTCCATCAGTTACTCGTTCTTAGTCACCCAGTACATCATCTGGTCTACTCCACAGTAGTTTGTCCACCACTCTATCCCCATAGATATGTGTTGGAGATAAGTAGTGTGGGATGGATGTCTGGTAGTTGTTATTCACTTGTAACTGAGAGCAGTGCATAAATAATAAGTGAAAAAGAATATATAAACTGTAAGATTGGATAGTGCATACAATATTCACTTTATTCTGGGGTCATGCACCTCCAATATTAAAAACAACAATAGTGCAAGAAAGTCAGGTGGTTCAAACAAATACCTTCTGACTGGGTGATCTGGTCGACATGTTTCTGCGGACTATGGTCAATTACTATACCTGCCGCTTCCTCAGGACCCATAAACTTAATTGCTACTGCTTACGTGAATTAAATAATAAATAACAGGACATTCGTGAACAGAAAAAAGTGTCACCTGTACACTTCCATTTTCCTCCTTTAAAAGTCCGGTTGTAAATAGGCCAGCATATCCACATGAAATGAGATGTAGAAAAAATAATAGTAATAACACCTTCATTAGTAAGGGCTACAAAAGAGACACTGCTGAAATAATATTAGTACCACATCTTGGTCAAGTGACCTTAGTATGTATTTCATTGTGTACGTAATCAATGCCTCACCTTAATTTGTAAGGGGAATTGCCTCACCTCACCTGGCAAACAGCTCAGGAAAATGAAGCACCGCTCTAAAGTGCAGAGAATGTAGAAAAGTCAAAATTAAAAATCTGTGTCAGGTAGAGCCAGTGCAGAGTCACAGCCTGTGGGTTGCTAGCACACCAACAGGGTCTGTTGAATTTACAATACTCAAGTTTCTTAGCATTCTTGAAGGTTGGCAAATTTATTTCAATGTCGTCAGGCATGAAATATGTATATATAAAAGTCTACTAGATAGCCAATTTGCATGTTTATATGGCCATCGTAATGCGAGATATAATAGCCTCTAATCCTAATTTATTAATTTAGGAATTAAAGTTATCGCGTTCAGGCATATGATTTCAAAGCCCTAACTCGTTAGTATTCAGGCAGAGCCAAGTATTGACAAAGTATGAACAAACTGTCACGTTGCATGCCCACGCGCTATAATTCATTGTTATTGCGCTCCCACTCTATTTAGAAACCACTCGTTATTGGAAAGTAAGTTACACTAATCCCATCGTGTAAGTAAGGAGTTAATCAGGATCTCTCCTGCACCCTTACCTCTCCGTCGGTACTTCAGGCAGCCGGCCGGGCTGTTTGGGGAGGTGCCGCGGGGGAAGAACAAACACTTCCTTATTGTTTTTGCACGAGTGTGATTGGTCAAACACGCGTCTGCTGAAACTACCCGCGCTTCTGGGAAATGTAGTCTAATTCGCGCTGTACATTCTCGCAAGAGTGGAGAGTGTTTGGACTACACACGCTCATGGGAAATGTAGTAATTAGTATGGCGAGCAAATGAAATAGCGAGATAAATGTAAATATTATCGTGAACTATTAAACCTGATTGAAATCCAGCGCGCTATTGAGGATACTATTACTCATGAAGTGTAAGCGCTACTAAGGTACTGTTAGTGAAACTTCATGGTTACTATGTTTCACAGATGTCAAGGGATATGTTCACAGGCGATTTCATGCACTTTATTACAATTATCACCATGGACACAGATAGGTTCATGGCCTTATAGATATTATTACAGTCAGTTGAAGTAGCTGTTATTACTGATGTTAATCAATATGGTCAGTCACTCCTATAATCATTTAGCGGAGTAACCACACTTTATCGTCAGGATACTAGCAGGTGGCCGGTGATATATATGCCAAATCTGTTTAGGTCAGTCATCTTACAAGGCATATTACTGTTCATGAGATCATTATGAGAACTCGTAAGGTGATGATACTATAGTGTGATCCATGGGATGTCTTCGTTCAGCCCCGATTTATCACAATTGAGTTTATACACCCATTTTTGCTCTATTTTAAACAGGTGTTTGGATATATCTGTGATGTGCATGGGGATGTTAGGTTGTTCTAGTACAGTCCATTCAAACTCTGTAGGTTTGTGCCCTACTTGGATGTAGTGATTCGTCAACCTTGTTGCTTGTTTTTTGCACCTTATTGTGCTTTTATGTTCCGAAATCCTCGTTCTGATCTTTCGGGTAGTCATTCCGACATATCTCAGTGAGCACGGGCAAGTAATGAGATAAATCAGATTGCTACTATTGCAATTTGTGAACCGCTTTAGTTCCCAGGGACGGCTAGTCCCTATATCGATTGATGTGGTGTGTTTGGTATGCGGACACGCGGCACAATTGCCACATGGATGATGTCCTGTCACTGGTGGCATATTCCATATTGTGCCCACTTGATGGATCTCCTTGGGTGGGGGTCTGGTGTGTATCAGCTTGTCTCTTAAACTAGTTGCTCTTTTAAAAGCAAAAAGTGGTTGTGCCAGAGACTCTTTCCCGGTGTTCAAGATCTTCCAGTGCTTTCGGACTATGCGTTGGATTGCATTAGATCTTGTGCTGAAACAAACTTTGGACTCAATAACACATGTTTCACTGATCATGAATCTGGCTACTATAGCTATGAAAGAAAAAAATTTCGAATTTGAGGGCCAGTGCTACCTGCAGATATCCGGGACGAGCATGGGCAGCGTTTTCGCGCCGAGCCTGGCGAACCTATATATGCACAAGTTCGAACAAGACCATGTTCTGAATATTGAGAATCCGTTTCTAACATCGATACGCACATGGAAAAGATATATTGATGATATCTTGGTGATTTGGCGTGGAGATGAATCTTCTCTCTGCGCTTTCCACAGTTGGCTTAACAACCAAAACAGATTTCTACGTTTTACACTAGAAAGCAGTCAACATTCTTTGGCATTCCTAGACCTGCTGATCACTGCGACACCACAGGGCCTCAAATCAGAACTATATAGGTCGCCCATGGCCCGCAATTCCTTACTACAATACACCAGTTGCCATCCTAAGTCCTTACGCGACAACTTACCGTATGGACAGTTTTTGCGTGTACAGCGTAATTGTACCACTAAAGAAGATTCTAAAAAACATTCCGAAGATCTGGCTTTGAAACTTGCTGAACGGAGCTACCCTAAGAAACTTATTAAGCGCTCAATGAAGAGAGCAGCGAACAATAACAGGGAAGCTCTACTGGAACCACCGGTCCCCAAAGAAAAGAACGAAAGGTTAACATTCGTGAACACTTTCAGCACAAGATCTAATGCAATCCAACGCATAGTCCGAAAGCACTGGAAGATCTTGAACACCGGGAAAGAGTCTCTGGCACAACCACTTTTTGCTTTTAAAAGAGCAACTAGTTTAAGAGACAAGCTGATACACACCAGACCCCCACCCAAGGAGATCCATCAAGTGGGCACAATATGGAATATGCCACCAGTGACAGGACATCATCCATGTGGCAATTGTGCCGCGTGTCCGCAGACCAAACACACCACATCAATCGATATAGGGACTAGCCGTCCCTGGGAACTAAAGCGGTTCACAAATTGCAATAGTAGCAATCTGATTTATCTCATTACTTGCCCGTGCTCACTGAGATATGTCGGAATGACTACCCGAAAGATCAGAACGAGGATTTCGGAACATAAAAGCGCAATAAGGTGCAAAAAACAAGCAACAAGGTTGACGAATCACTACATCCAAGTAGGGCACAAACCTACAGAGTTTGAATGGACTGTACTAGAACAACCTAACATCCCCATGCACATCACAGATATATCCAAACACCTGTTTAAAATAGAGCAAAAATGGGTGTATAAACTCAATTGTGATAAATCGGGGCTGAACGAAGACATCCCATGGATGACACTATAGTATCATCACCTTACGAGTTCTCATAATGATCTCATGAACAGTAATATGGCTTGTAAGATGACTGACCTAAACAGATTTGGCATATATATCACCGGCCACCTGCTAGTATCCTGATGATAAAGTGTGGTTACTCCGCTAAATGATTATAGGAGTGACTGACCATATTGATTAACATCAGTAATAACAGCTACTTCAACTGACTGTAATAATATCTATAAGGCCATGAACCTATCTGTCTCCTAATAATGTCCATGGTGATAATTGTAATAAAGTGCATGAAATCGCCTGTGAACATATCCCTTGACATCTGTGAAACATAGTAACCATGAAGTTTCACTAACAGTACCTTAGTAGCGCTTACACTTCATGAGTAATAGTATCCTCAATAGCGCGCTGGATTTCAATCAGGTTTAATAGTTCACGATAATATTTACATTTATCACGCTATTTCATTTGCTCGCCATACTAATTACTACATTTCCCATGAGCGTGTGTAGTCCAAACACTCTCCACTCTTGCGAGAATGTACAGCGCGAATTAGACTACATTTCCCAGAAGCGCGGGTAGTTTCAGCAGACGCGTGTTTGACCAATCACGCTCGCGCAAAAACAATAAGGAAGTGTTTGTTCTTCCCCCGCGGCACCTCCCCAAACAGCCCGGCCGGCTGCCTGAAGTACCGACGGAGAGGTAAGGGTGCAGGAGAGATCCTGATTAACTCCTTACTTACACGATGGGATTAGTGTAACTTACTTTCCAATAACGAGTGGTTTCTAAATAGAGTGGGAGCGCAATAACAATGAATTATAGCACGTGGGCATGCAACGTGACAGTTTGTTCATACTTTGTCAATACTTGGCTCTGCCTGAATACTAACGAGTTAGGGCTTTGAAAGCATATGCCTGAACGCGATAACTTTAATTCCTAACTTAATAAATTAGGATTAGAGGCTATTATATCTCGCATAACGATGGCCATATAAACATGCAAATTGGCTATCTAGTAGACTTTTATATATACATATTTCATGTCTGACGACATTGAAATAAATTTGCCAACCTTCAAGAATGCTAAGAAACTTGAGTATTGTAAATTCAACAGCCCCTGTTGGTGTGCTAGCAACCCACAGGCTGTGACTCTGCACTGGCTCTACCTGACACAGATTTTTAATTTTGACTTTTCTACATTCTCTGCACTTTAGAGCGGTGCTTCATTTTCCTGAGCTGTTTGCCAGGTGAGGTGAGGCAATTCCCCTTACAAATTAAGGTGAGGCATTGATTACGTGCACAATGAAATACATACTAAGGTCACTTGACCAAGATGTGGTACTAATATTATTTCAGCAATGTCTCTTTTGTAGCCCTTACTAATGAAGGTGTTATTACTATTATTTTTTCTATATCTCATTTCATGTGGATATGCTGGCCTATTTACAACCGGACTTTTAAAGGAGGAAAATGGAAGTGTACAGGTGACACTTTTTTCTGTTCACGAATGTCCTGTTATTTATTATTTAATTCACGTAAGCAGTAGCAATTAAGTTTATGGGTCCTGAGGAAGCGGCAGGTATAGTAATTGACCATAGTCCGCAGAAACATGTCGACCAGATCACCCAGTCAGAAGGTATTTGTTTGAACCACCTGACTTTCTTGCACTATTGTTGTTTTTAATATTGGAGGTGCATGACCCCAGAATAAAGTGAATATTGTATGCACTATCCAATCTTACAGTTTATATATTCTTTTTCACTTATTATTTATGCACTGCTCTCAGTTACAAGTGAATAACAACTACCAGACATCCATCCCACACTACTTATCTCCAACACATATCTATGGGGATAGAGTGGTGGACAAACTACTGTGGAGTAGACCAGATGATGTACTGGGTGACTAAGAACGAGTAACTGATGGACATTTTTCACAGTGGTTAATTGTCCAGTCTGTCTCCTATTGAAAACAGTACTAGCAGACACATAGCCAGCTATACATATCATGTCCTGAGTATAACATTAGACCCACAGTTATTTGTTGTTCTTTATAACTTGCTTGGGGGGTTATAACTGTGCTTGGGTCTTTAAAACTTCCCTCGAACCCTCAAATAATTGTATGTTTATTGTAGTTCCAGAGCAGCTGAGGCTGCGGGTTCGTATCTTCAAATAAGTGATAAAATTATCACTGTCCACCTCCAAAGTGGGGCTGTGGATACCTAGTCTTATTGATTATCTGTGCCGGCCTGTACAGGCAGAGCATCTTGTTCCTTATCTTCTTGCTTGTCTTTACCCCTTTTGACAACGATGGCATCTAACCTAGGCTTAGCCTTTGATGAAGCCGAAATACAGTCAATACTAGATGATAACCCTAGCATGCTTGACAATCTTTCCAAGCCTCAGGATACTAGCCAGGATGGTTGGCCTAAGATTCTGACCCTGAAAAAAAGTCATTCTCGCACATGTATCCATGGAATCACCATGGCTGAATACCTCAGAGGGAACGGTGCACCAACGGGGCTGATTGTCGTTAATTCACCGAGACTTTTTCTAGATGATCCTGATTTTATAAGAGATTGGTACCTCATTGCATGGAAATGCACGAGAGACTGGTTGGTCTTAATCATAAAGACTGCAAAGAAAGCTGCAGACAAAATGATGATAGAGATCCAAATACTAGAAGGCCAAATAAAAACCACCATATCTGGGAAAATATTTACCAAACAACAGGATGAAAACAACAAAACAAACAAGGATTTTAAAGATAATATCCTATTTACCAAACTAGAGAAATGCAAAAAGGACTTAGAAAAATTCTCTAAAGAGAAAGTCTATCCTTACACAAGTGCGAACTACGTTCCAACGCCATTTAATCGTAGTGGAAGAACAGGAGGTTCCACCTATGGGACATCCTCATCTGATAATTCGACTGATTCTGACTCTTCCAATCAAAGCAATCCAAAAATGAATAAGAGAGGAAGAGGTCAGTGGAAACAAAGAGGAGTACAGAATTATAACCAGGGCCAGTTCAATCCTTGGTGGCCACCCAATCCATGGATGCAAGGACCACCACAGTTCCCGCAACAGATGGGACCTTTCGGACCCGGACCGTACTATCCAGGCCAGAACATGCCTTTTTTAGGGTATGGCAGAGGGAGGTCACGCGGAAGACGCCGGACCACACAAGTACAATGGAATGTTCCACAACAGGGAATGGGGCTCCGGAGCGGCAAGCAGATCCCGCAGGAACAAGCGGGCCAGAGCACGGGACCAGCCTCATAGTGAATCTCAGCTCGCGAAGTCTAACATCATTAGAAGAGAAGGTACTGAACAGAGGCCTTGGTTTTGTGGGGACGAACGCAGGCGATCCCTTTTTGACACAGATCGATATGTCCAAATTTTTTCGTAAAGTAAGACTCCACTTCTTTTTCTCCAAAGCTGATCAAGCCGATACCTACCCCCAGAATACTGGACTCAAAAAACCTTCAACTTTCAGCCCTTTAACGGCAATGGTCCCCGCGAAGGTAGTTACCTTCGAGGAAGCTGTACAGCATGATGTGCAAGAACTATTTAAACAGTCGCACAATCCTTATGTGAATATTTCCAAACCTGAACAAGAGGCTCTGAAAGAACTAGCAAATGATCGTTCGATTACGATCAAACCAGCTGATAAGGGTGGAGCTACGGTGCTAATGGATACAACTACCTACAGAGAGGAGTGTTTACGCCAATTGGGAGACACACGTTCTTACCAACTATTGACAGAAGACCCCACGCCAAGACTAACAATAACTATTGGGCATATCGTAGAAGAGGCACTGGCAGAGGGCTGGATAACAACCAAGGAAGCAGCCTACCTGACAACTCCACACCCGGTCAGACCATACTTTTATGTCCTGCCAAAGATCCACAAGGCAACGAGACCGCCGCCCGGCAGGCCAATAATCTCAGGGATCGGTTCGATATTGGAACCCTTATCTACGTTTGTTGACGTCTTTTTGAGACCAATGGTCAAATTGATGCCTACTTATCTTCAGGACACGAAGGACCTACTCAGACTTCTTCCTGACCTCGATTTCGATATTTTGACAGATCACTTGGTATCCTTTGACGTTGAGTCACTTTATACCTCCATCCCTCAGAATGAAACTCTAGAGGCGATTGAAACTCTGTTAGGCGAACAAACTTTGGACTCAATAACACCTGTTTCACTGATCATGAATCTGGCTACTATAGCTATGAAAGAAGATTTTTTCGAATTTGAGGGCCAGTGCTACCTGCAGATATCCGGGACGAGCATGGGCAGCGTTTTCGCGCCGAGCCTGGCGAACCTATATATGCACAAGTTCGAACAAGACCATGTTCTGAATATTGAGAATCCGTTTCTAACATCGATACGCACATGGAAAAGATATATTGATGATATCTTGGTGATTTGGGGTGGAGATGAATCTTCTCTCCGCGCTTTCCACAGTTGGTTTAACAACCAAAACAGATTTCTACGTTTTACACTAGAAAGCAGTCAACATTCTTTGGCATTCCTAGACCTGCTGATCACTGCGACACCACAGGGCCTCAAATCAGAACTATATAGGAAGCCCATGGCCCGCAATTCCTTACTACAATACACCAGTTGCCATCCTAAGTCCTTACGCGACAACTTACCGTATGGACAGTTTTTGCGTGTACAGCGTAATTGTACCACTAAAGAAGATTCTAAAAAACATTCCGAAGATCTGGCTTTGAAACTTGCTGAACGGAGCTACCCTAAGAAACTTATTAAGCCCTCAATGAAGAGAGCAGCGAACAATAACAGGGAAGCTCTACTGGAACCACCGGTCCCCAAAGAAAAGAACGAAAGGTTAACATTCGTGAACACTTTCAGCACAAGATCTAATGCAATCCAACGCATAGTCCGAAAGCACTGGAAGATCTTGAACACCGGGAAAGAGTCTCTGGCACAACCACTTTTTGCTTTTAAAAGAGCAACTAGTTTAAGAGACAAGCTGATACACACCAGACCCCCACCCAAGGAGATCCATCAAGTGGGCACAATATGGAATATGCCACCAGTGACAGGACATCATCCATGTGACAATTGTGCCGCGTGTCCGCAGACCAAACACACCACATCAATCGATATAGGGACTAGCCGTCCCTGGGAACTAAAGCGGTTCACAAATTGCAATAGTAGCAATCTGATTTATCTCATTACTTGCCCGTGCTACTGAGATATGTCGGAATGACTACCCGAAAGATCAGAACGAGGATTTCGGAACATAAAAGCACAATTATAGGAGTGACTGACCATATTGATTAATATCAGTAATAACAGCTACTTCAACTGACTGTAATAATATCTATAAGGCCATGAACCTATCTGTCTCCTAATAATGTCCATGGTGATAATTGTAATAAAGTGCATGAGATCGCCTGTGAACATATCCCTTGACATCTGTGAAACATAGTAACCATGAAGTTTCACTAACAGTACCTTAGTAGCGCTTACACTTCATGAGTAATAGTATCCTCAATAGCACGCTGGATTTCAATCAGGTTTAATAGTTCACGATAATATTTACATTTATCACGCTATTTCATTTGCTCGCCATACTAATTACTACATTTCCCATGAGCGTGTGTAGTCCAAACACTCTCCACTCTTGCGAGAATGTACAGCGCGAATTAGACTACATTTCCCAGAAGCGCGGGTAGTTTCAGCAGACGCGTGTTTGACCAATCACGCTCGCGCAAAAACAATAAGGAAGTGTTTGTTCTTCCCCCGCGGCACCTCCCCAAACAGCCCGGCCGGCTGCCTGAAGTACCGACGGAGAGGTAAGGGTGCAGGAGAGATCCTGATTAACTCCTTACTTACACAATGGGATTAGTGTAACTTACTTTCCAATAACGAGTGGTTTCTAAATAGAGTGGGAGCGCAATAACAATGAATTATAGCGCGTGGGCATGCAACGTGACAGTTTGTTCATACTTTGTCAATACTTGGCTCTGCCTGAATACTAACGAGTTAGGGCTTTGAAAGCATATGCCTGAACGCGATAACTTTAATTCCTAACTTAATAAATTAGGATTAGAGGCTATTATATCTCGCATTACGATGGCCATATAAACATGCAAATTGGCTATCTAGTAGACTTTTATATATACATATTTCATGCCTGACGACATTGAAATAAATTTGCCAACCTTCAAGAATGCTAAGAAACTTGAGTATTGTAAATTCAACAGCCCCTGTTGGTGTGCTAGCAACCCACAGGCTGTGACTCTGCACTGGCTCTACCTGACACAGATTTTTAATTTTGACTTTTCTACATTCTCTGCACTTTAGAGCGGTGCTTCATTTTCCTGAGCTGTTTGCCAGGTGAGGTGAGGCAATTCCCCTTACAAATTAAGGTGAGGCATTGATTACGTACACAATGAAATACATACTAAGGTCACTTGACCAAGATGTGGTACTAATATTATTTCAGCAATGTCTCTTTTGTAGCCCTTACTAATGAAGGTGTTATTACTATTATTTTTTCTATATCTCATTTCATGTGGATATGCTGGCCTATTTACAACCGGACTTTTACAGGAGGAAAATGGAAGCGTACAGGTGACACTTTTTTCTGTTCACGAATGTCCTGTTATTTATTATTTAATTCACGTAAGCAGTAGCAATTAAGTTTATGGGTCCTGAGGAAGCGGCAGGTATAGTAATTGACCATAGTCCGCAGAAACATGTCGACTAGATCACCCAGTCAGAAGGTATTTGTTTGAACCACCTGACTTTCTTGCACTATTGTTGTTTTTAATATTGGAGGTGCATGACCCCAGAATAAAGTGAATATTGTATGCACTATCCAATCTTACAGTTTATATATTCTTTTTCACTTATTATTTATGCACTGCTCTCAGTTACAAGTGAATAACAACTACCAGACATCCATCCCACACTACTTATCTCCAACACATATCTATGGGGATAGAGTGGTGGACAAACTACTGTGGAGTAGACCAGATGATGTACTGGGTGACTAAGAACGAGTAACTGATGGACATTTTTCACAGTGGTTAATTGTCCAGTCTGTCTCCTATTGAAAACAGTACTAGCAGACACATAGCCAGCTATACATATCATGTCCTGAGTGGAGACTGCCCCAGAGGCCCGCAGTGTAATGGACCCCCATCACGCAATTATGAGGGGCAGAAAGACGATGGCAAAGTGGATGAGTAGTCCGCAAGTGAGAGGAGCAGCGTGAGGTGACGCCTGACAGTGGAGAGACCTGCATGAAATGTTGAGGAGTGGGCAGAGTTATCCTGACTGGCTATGCCTGAGGGATGTAAACAGGTACGACAGCATTGCCTAAGGGGTAGCTGTAGCCTGGGTGGAGAGTGGCTGTACTGCCACAGGAGGGAGCGAGGACAAAGAGTGCCACCATGCACCACCCCAGCTGTCCGGCAGTCAGACGGGCTGGTAGCAGGAACCTGGTGGAACGCTACCACATCACAAGTAAAGCGCGCGCGCCAACACTACCACCCTTCAGTACTTACTTGGGAGGCAGTTTGCAGTGACCCTGACAGAGGTTGGAGTCTCAAGTGCAGCATCAGCACTGTACAGAGTCCATCAGTGGAGCCCCACCCCAACTGAGCAGAGCCAGCGGTAGTGAAAGGGTAGCTGTGACCTCGTGGGAAAGTGGGGATGCCACTGGGGAGCCACACCTGCAGCATGGAGCGTTGCCTGGGACATGAATTATAGCTGTAGCGCTCCTTGCAGTGGTGCGCTGCACGGAGGCAGAGAGTGATTGAGGCTTGTTGCAGCCTGTGGAGGGGGTTTCTGGCTGTCTATTGTCCCAGTGCAATGAGGAAGAGCATCAGCAGAGGCACCTACAGCTAAAATGAACCCTCCCCCCCCCCCGAATCTGAAAGAGGCTGCCGCTGCTGTGGCGAATGAACTGCAGCAGTGCCAATGTGAAGCTGCATACCTGGCGGACACAGCATTAAGGGGATAGTGCACAGTGAAGGTTGAGGTGACCCCTGCGGGTAAAGGCTGCCCCATCCTTGGCGGTGGTAGGAAGAATGACGAGGCCAACTGTATCAACAAAGCTACTGGGGCCTATGGAGAAGACTTCAGTGATGCCTAGTGGCTATAGTGGGCCATTTCAAAAATTAAGGACACATGCGGGGA
The DNA here is from genome assembly GCF_964261635.1 of Lissotriton helveticus. Classification (NCBI taxonomy): domain Eukaryota; kingdom Metazoa; phylum Chordata; class Amphibia; order Caudata; family Salamandridae; genus Lissotriton; species Lissotriton helveticus. The sequence goes on along the minus strand of NC_136059.1, from coordinate 934,686,426 downwards.
GAGAAAAGCACTTGCAGTGCTAGGAAAATTGCTGTGACAGTGATAGCATGACCATAGTGGGTTGCAGAGTAAGGGGGGACATACTGGGCAGCCCGGTAGCGGGAGATGCTCAAAGAAGCCCACACCAGGAAAGATGCCAAGAGTACAGTGACAGCAAAAGTGAGTGATGCCAAAAGCAGCAAAGTAGAGTGATAAGTTACCACTCTACTTTGCTGCTTTTGGCATCACTGGTAACCCCTGAAAATGCAGCCAGAGAAGGGTGTTTGTCTCCAGAGACTGTGCAGTATGCATTTGGCTAGATTGCAGAGGCCACACATTGGCAAGGAAAGTTGCCAATGAAAGGAGACAGGCCCTCATGATGGACACACTCTGATGCAAGTTGGAAGCATGGGAGCACCAGGTGCTACTGGAGAGCACCCAAGAAGAGAAAGAAAGGGCATGAGAGAGAGAGGTGAGAGTCGTGCACATCCCAGCAGTTACGTACTACTACCACAGTTGTGAGGAGTGCTGACTGCACCCCCAGTGGCGAAAGGACCCCACCGCAAGAGGACGAACCAGGTGCGCAAGGCGCCAGCAGAAGGTGCAACTAAAGTGAAGGACGGGGAGCGTAAAGTCAGAAGCATGCTGAAGACTGCACCAGAGGAGGTGACTACACAGACAGGACCCCCGAGCGAAGGAGAGCCCCATAACGAGGAGAGAGGCCCGCTGAGAAAGGAAAGAAAAAGGGACCAGAGGTGTGCGCAGGGCCGCATCGAGTGATCAAACAGCAAGGGCAGCAGCCTGGAAGTGAAAACCTGCAAAGAAGAAGCAAAGCCGTCACAAAGTGAGTCAGACCCTGCAAAGCGTGCCTGAGTGAAGGCAGGAGTGAGCGCTATAACTGCGTAGCCTTGAGGTGCAGGGAGTGCATCCTCAAGTCAAGAGGAGACCTGTGAGAGGTCCAAGAAGAGGAGAACTGTGAGAGGTCCACGAAGAGATGACCTGTGAGAGGTCTACGAAGAGTTGACCTGCGAGAGGTCCATGAAGAGAAGACCTGTGTGGGTTCTAAGAAGACAAGATCGGTGACAGGTCTATGAAGTAAGGATCTGTGAGAGGTCCACGACCCTAAGAAGTTTCCGGTCCTTCAGTTATGACAGGACGAGACCAGGGAGGTCCCGGTGAAACGAAGATCACTGCGTTGGGCCTGGTAAGGATAGAGAGAGTAGCAAAGAGATTCAGCCCTAGGGGTAGGACGTGACCAGGAAGGTCCAAGTGAAATGCACCTTAGATGGAGAGGCCTGCCCTGGAGGAAGAGGAGAAGAAGGGAAGAAAAGAAGATGGAAGAGGAGAAGAAAAGTGTGCCACGAGGCCACAGCACTAAACCGTGAAGAAAAAGAAGAAGAATAGAATGGTGTGGAGTAGACACCTGGCGCACCACAAAATACAGAATACAAACTGTGAGTGTTATCACAGTCAAATGCATCCCTAAGAATACCCAAGGAGCACTGGACATCTAGAGTGCAGCCCTGTACCTTTGTAACACCTTGAGGTCAATGAGGCATATTTGGCATTGTGGGAGGCTGGCCACCCAGGAATCAGCTGTGTGCACCGGTGAACCTAAAGCCTGCTGGTGAGAGCAATGTTGACCATTGGAACATCTACCCTTGGGATTGCAGTTGAGGCTTGGACGTGGCCCTGTCGGGAGTTCTTCAGTGACCCCTTAGTCATGCAGATGAGAGGCCTGAACAGCCCAGGCAGTCCTGTGGCAATCCAGGAGCAAGGACCTCAAGGGATTCTCGTGAGAGGGGAAACCCGCCAAGACAGATGTGTCTACAGCAGCTCCAAGACAATTGTCAGTGAGCAGCGAAAGCACGCCTGGAGACTGGGTCACCCCAAACACTGCCCTGTAGATGCCTGTGCAATAGAGTCAGGATGGCAGGAGTACAACGACCTTGGAACAACTACCCTTGAGGAGGAGCAAGGGAATTGAAGGTGGGACTGGTGACGATTCCTCCATGGGCCTATAGTATGGCATTGGAGAGAGACTGCGCAGTCCACACAGTCTTATGGAAGCCCAGTGAAGAAGACCTCTGGGGACTCCCGTGACAAGGGAATCCTGGTAAAAGAGGGGAATCCTGGTGAGAGAGTAAAGCCGGCATTTGCTCCACAATTGGACAGCTGAAAGTACTACAGCAGCCAAGGTAGAATCTTTGCCAGTCGCCAGTACGCCATCTGTCTTTGGAGGATTGCTATCCATGGAGCCTGGGCGCCTTTGAAGATGAATCAGCAACAGACTTCACTATTGCTCAAAGGCACCCTCACAGCGAACATTGTAAATAGACTTCCACGCGGTGAGACCAGGTGGGACAGGACCCATAGTGCCCAGGTAGACTGTAACAACTTGGACTGGTGAGCAAGAAATCCGTACTTCGTTTACACTGCCATTGTTCCCATATGTAAGCCACTGTGTCTGTGTCATTACTTTAGGTATATGGGTGCCTAGGACCCCTACCCTCACAGTCTGTGTTATTGCTGCAAACCTTGGCATCTCTGAATTTTTGATCATCTGTGACTGTTGTGCCTGATCCTCAGGGCTCATTGAAGCCTCTACATCATCAAAGTAATATCGGGCAGCGTGCTTTGAATCAGTGTGGCTTTCTGATGAAGAGTACTTTGCTTAGGGCATCTGATAGTGACACCAGTAATGGCAGCCGGGCCTTCTTAGAAGTATATGTTCTAGACTTTTAAGATATCCCTCATGTTGCATGTAGACGTTTCAAAAAGGCAATTTTGAAAGTTCAGAAAATAATGTTTGTCCACTTTCAAACATTTTTTTTATACATTTTCAAGGCAACTGCCACGTTGAGCCATTCCACAACATGGCGGCCTTATTGAAAATATAAAAATACATTTCCAAGAAGACTGACTGCTGCTATTGGCCTTACCAGTGCTGGCACAATTTTAAAGTAAAGCAAAATCGAAAAAAATCCTCTTAGCCTGATTCTTCAAACTTGCTCACACTGCAAATCAATGTAATCATTGCGATGAAGCAAACTGATTGCATTAACCACCCTTATATGCCTCAAAACATTCAATATTAACTGAGTACTAAGCTTAAAACAGTCAACATTTTAACAAGGAACAGTGTGGTATTGTGATCCACCATCTATTAATGGACACCAGCTTTTCGTGTTTGACATTGCTTGCTTGACACCTGCCTCGCAGCTGGTGTAAACTGTTGAGATGGAGGGTTCTGTGGAAGGGAATTCTTTCTGACAGGACATTACTAAAGTTATTCTTATCTTATTTCTGTGATTATTTCCTTGTTACCAGCGCTGTTTTCACTGCCATTTATCCTCTGCTTCCAAGTACATTGATGAGCCATTTACCTGGTGTTCCCTATCCCTCCATGCTCTCACTAATTTTTCCAATGCCCACGTATATATATCCACGCAAACACAAACTTGTCAGTAAGTGACTAACACTTATTTAATAGACTTAGATAACAACACTTATACATTATACTTTTTTATAATAACACTTATCCTATTATATATAATGGCCCCAGCTATTGGCTTTGTAAGTACTTGTTTTCCTAAGTATATACTTTGCTTATTTATACATTGCTTATTAGTCACTCGCACTGTACTTTTTTCCATTGTTCCTTTTAATCTCATAAATCATTAAGAATGAATTCGATGCTAAATTAATGTCAATATGCTCTGAGTATAATAGTGAGAGAAGCAATGTTTACTCAAGTTTTGTTGCGGTAGAACGAGATTGGGGCAGACAGGGGGGTCGATACCAATTTGTGAATGTAGGTGTACAGTAAATTCATTGCTGCTGACCCGACTTGGTCCTAACCTCAGCCTGACTGTCAGCCGCGGCCATCGTGTATCTGTTTTAACCTTGAGAGACGGAAAGCATGTCCACGTTCTAATCGTCAAAGAGCATTAAGCTTTCATAGTTACAAAAGTAACTGCTGAACATGTATTGCTCTCTTCATGGTAGAGGACCGTATATGCTTCCGAGACTCAAATGGCACTCGATATATGGTAGAGTATATCACTCCTCACCTACAATTGTGACCAAGAATATACATGACTCTTACCCTTCCACCTACCTTTAATCTTATGTTTTGCCTGGCAGTGACACTAATAGCACCTTCAACAGTTTTGGCCTGATTTACAGTGTGGCGGACTGGATACTCCAACACAAACATGAAGGATATCCTTAATATCAGTGCATTCATCTATGGCACTTGTAATACAGCGGACAGGATAACAGTCACATTTGTGATGGAGTAACCCTTCTGCCAAACTACATGCCATTCCCTTGGTGTTTAGACTGAATAACATTTCTGTATTTGTATTGTACACATTCCCAGTTCAGGGGTGGATAGCCAAGCAGTTGATATTGGTGGTAGGTCCTCATGATCAAATCTAATAAGAAAACGAATCACAGTGTGTCATAGGCAGGGGGAGGGAACCAGCCTTTCCACCGGGTGAGTTTGGGAATGAAAGGAGCTCATGTGTGTGATATGGCAGCAGCATGGCGGTGATGTTGCACATAGCATCTCATGCATGGACATAGAGGCCCAGACCTGGGTTATGGGGCCAAGGGACAGAAATCAGGCTGCTTGGTGTGCAATTAGGAAAGCATTCTGAAGATAGATGGGTAACCTCTGAAGGTGAAGAGGGTGAAGGAAGGTGAAGTAGACTTCACAAGAAATGGTGGCAGGGATAAGCCTACAGGCAGAGGGGCACAATCCATAGCAGTAGTGGAAAGCGTTGGGGTAACAAGGTGATTGGGGGATAAAAAGGAGTTATAGTTATTCCTGGGATGAACCAGTGAGTATGGGAATGAGGAGAGCTATGATCTAAAGAGGTGTTCTAACGAGGCAGGTAGCAATTGGATGAAAAACAGAGAGGGTAGAAATTGCACAATGATGCCAATTCCCAGTCCATGATGTGAGTTTATGAGTGATTGGTGAGCTACTTGGTGACAGCATGGATCGGGATGTGGCATGTGGAAGATTGGAAGCAACAGAAAGAGGAGGTAGAGCAAGAGTTGGAAAAATTTAATTCAATAATTTTCAAAGAACTTGTGCTCCTGGGGCAATATTATGAATCAGAGAGGTGAACGAAGATGATGAAAGTGCAACAGTGGGTCACTGGGAATTGGGTGAAAAGTTGGACTGATGGAAATAAATAATAATAAAAAATAATTATAATGATACTTGTAAAGCATGACAGCTACCTCAAACAGAGGTGTCCCAGCGCTGGAGTAGCAGACATAGCGAGTAGCAGAACCGAAGCATTAAAATTAAAACCCAGGCCTAGACATCCCTGAAGGGGCACGTCTTCAAGGCTTTTCTGAAACAGATCTCTGATTTGACCTGGCGAAGGTTCACAGGAAGGGCATTCCACAGTAAGGACATTCTAACTGCGAGTGCTCTGCCCTCCAGACGCACTTTCGCAAAGCGAGGGCTGAAGAGCAGAATCTGAGAATTTGACCGTAAAGTTCGATTTTGTTTGTAACAGCAAGGTCTTTGTTTGAGATATCCCGGGTATTTCCCATTTAAGGCCCGGTAGGCCAAGGTCATGGCCTTGAATTCAATTCTTTTAGCAACTGGGAGCCAATGGAGCTCACGTAAATGCGGAGAGACATGGTTCCAAAACGGAATGCGTCTAACCAGTCCCGCAGCCGCATTCTAAATTCTAGCTAAATTCAAAGGAATTTAGTGGTGCCATATAAGGCTAACAGAGCTCTGCGCTCCGACCAGAAACATCTGCTTCAAGTTCCTAGGGTCAATAAGGCCCGTACTGGTGGTAGAAGATTCTCTGTTCACACAGCCACCCTCTGGAATGCGCTTCCGCTGAGGATGCGCTTAGAGACTTGCACTCTTCGTTTTCGGAAGCTTCTGAAAACACATCTATTCCCTATGTGATTTGACTGATCTGGCTCTGTGGTCATCGTTGCTGCCTGGTTAAGCGCTGGGATGCCCGAGGGTAACTACGCGCTATATAAGATTCCAAATAAATAAATAAATAAATAAAATAAAATTCTGTATCATCTGAAGGGGACCGATGGAATATTTGGGAAGGCCGAGGTATAAGCAATTAGCATAATCCAGGCTAGATGTTACTGTGGCATGGACCACGGCCTTGCGGCAATCTTCTGGTAGGAAATGTAGGAATTTCCGGAGGTTTCTTAATTTACAGAAGCAGGTCGCGGAGACCTGTTGGATTTGGGCCAAAAAAGCAAGATCAGCCTCCCATCTCAACCTAATTTTCTGATACTAGGAGTGGGAGAAGGTGGTGGTCACATCTCTGGTGGCCACCATAGATCTGAAGCTGGCACTGGGCCCTTGCCGAAAAACAGTACTTCTGTCTTTCCCGCATTGAGTTTAAATTTGTTGGAATTCATCCAAAGTGCTATGTCCCTCAGACACACTTCAAAGTTCTTAAAGGCATCTACTGTCTGCTCCTGAAAGGGGAAAACCAACTGGGTATCGTCAGCGTAAGAAATCGCTTTCTCACCCCAGTTGGCACTCAAAGGGAAGAGCGGAGCTAGGTAGAGATTAAAAAGTAATGGGCTCAGCACTGAGCCTTGCGGGACCCCACACCAGAGATGTTAAGCTTTTGATTCAAATGGTTTTAAGGCGACTCTCTGGGTGCGACCGTGCAAATAAGAAATCAGCCAGTCCAGCACCCTACCCCCTAAACCAGCTTCTTGTAGTCTATGGATCAATATGGCATGATCAACAGTGTCGAAATCTGCAGACAGATTCAGGAGCACCAGCATCCCTGATGCCCATGAATCTAGCGTCCATTTCACAGACTCGGCCACTTCTAGGAGAGCAGTCTCCGTGCTAAAGCCCACTCGAAACCCGGATTGTGTATCATGCAAGGATCCATTGCTCTCGATAAAATTCGACAGTTGGCGCTGGACCAGCTACTCTAGCATTTTACCAGGAGCGGGGAGTAGTGAGATTGGCCTAAGATTGTTACGATCTCCTGGCTCACCATCAGGTTTTTTTCTCAGGGGGAGAAGGGTCGCGTGTATCAGGAAAAACACTCATATCAAGAGAGGAGTTCCAGATATGAAGTAGAGCACCAGAGAAGGTAGAAGACATCATTTTCCATAGTTTAGACGGGCAGGGGTCATCTGGGGTGCCCAATCTGCATTTTTGAATTACTGTTAGTGCTTCTTGATGCGAGATAAGTGAGAATTTAGTAAACGGGGGAGACACCAGTGCTCCTAATGGCATGTCTGATTTCTCTGTTGCCACTGGTGCCGAGAAGGAGTCGTAAACCTTTAAAATTTTGTCATCGAAAAAACTAGAAAGATTCTCACACAAAACTAGGGATGGTATCACTTCCGTCTCTAAAGCTATATGCTTAAGAAAGGACTGGATTACCTTAAAGACCACTCTACTACAGTTGTCTGCTTTATGGATGCTCGAGATAATAACATTTCGCCTGGCTACTTTTAGAGACTTATGTAAATCTTTCAGTGCTTTTTTATAGATTACTTTTGCTAAGACACAGTAGCTAACTTTCCATTTGCGTTCTAGTCGCTTACATCTACTTTTTACTTCTTTAAGGGCGTTAGAGAACCATGGCGCAGAGGGGGACAGGCTAAGGGACTTCACCACTCTGGCTGGAGCAACGGACTCCACGGCTGTGGCAATGCATTGCTTTATTGCAGCAGCATCAGCATTGGGGTCGGAGGATAGAGAAGGGTAGTTATCCTGAAGAATGGGGCCTAAGGATGCTGCAGACATGTTTTTCCAGTTTCTTTTTAGCGTGGCACGTTCGCCCTTAACTTGGTCAAGTTTGGACAGAGTAAATGAGAAAGGAATAAGGTAGTGGTCGGACCACACCACAGGGCGAGGAGCCTCCATATCTATAGAGGTAATGTTAGCAAAGACCAGATCCAGGGTGTGGCCTGCTGTATGTGTCGGGGAAGATACCCATTGCACGAGATTGGCCCCGGGCAGGAACGAGACCAGCTGAGGTGCATGAACACAGTTAGGGTAGTTCACATGCAGATTAAAATCACCAAGGGCCATAAAAATAGTGTAGTTTAGCAATTTTTGAGCAATATAATTGCAAAGATCCATACATACCATTGCTGTACAATCAGGGGGTCTATATACGAGTAAGCCTGAGAGCCTGAGAGGGAGGAGGAAGGGTTGATTTGGCGGCAGAAATTAAGTCCTTCTACTCCCTACATATAGAGTGGGGCTGAGGAAACTAGCTCCCATGCATCCTTGAAAATAAGGGCCACCCCCCTCTTTTGTTGCCTTCTCGGTTGGCATAGCACAGTTTGAAACCCTGTGGAATAGCCATGGCAATCGCAGCCATTGAGTCCGTATTCAGCTAGGTTTCGGTTAAAAACATGACATGCCAAGTAGTCTCTGCTAAATATAGCCACACATCCTCAGCATGCTTGGGCAGTGATCTGCAATTGACCAAGCACGCCCTAATGTTATCTATGAATTTGGACTCACTACCCCTGGACGAGGCTCTCCCAGTGTTAATATTTGTGGCTCCTTTCAACCTTGAACCACATATATCGCATCTGTAAATGTAAATATAAATGTCATGGTACTTATAGAGCGCACTGTCACCAGATGGTCACCTTGCGGTGTCGCCTATTCGGCTTCCTGGCGCTGATACTCATACCGCTGTGGAACCCCTCCTGGCTTTCCCTGTGAAGTGTCCACTCCTGGGCACCCCCAGGGTGAAGCCAGGCATCCTTAGCGCTGCTGGGGCTGGTGTGGAGGCTAAGCAAGCTATTGCCCAGAGTTGCAGCGTGGGGCCCGTGATTAGAATAGGCACCGAGGCGAGAATTAACAGGTCCGAGGAAATTGAGCCCGAGACCCCGCCGAGGCGGGAATCGAACCCTGCTGTTCTAACCATTGAGCCACACTCCTCCCCCTGTGAGGCAGTGTTGTCTTTGCTAGATCAATCTGGTGTGTGCCGGGACAAGCAGGGCTTTTAAGGAGCACCAGCTCGTCACAAGACCAGATTGTGACCTCCTCGCTTCACCTACAGGCAGCATGGCTGGCGATGGCCGCGTTCGAATTGCGGATGGGCTCAGACGGCGGCGTGCCCGCTGCGCGTGTCCCCTGGACGACCATGCAGACATCCGCCCTTAGTACCCGGGGGCCGGAAATGAGGTACAATTGTGGGTGGAGTCGCGTCCCTCCGTTCAACCGGCACTGAGAGCCGTGATGAGCCGGGGACAGCGACGCAGAAACTATGGGGAACACAGGTAAACAAGATAAGGACACACTTGTAGCTAAAACACACTTGTATTTAAAAATGCAATCACCCAATGAACTGGTAGCCTACTGAACAAGGGGCCAGGATGTCAGCAGAAACTGAGGCAGTTGGAAAAGTGAATAAGGACACTGTACAGGACAAGAAGATTGGAGACAGAGTACAATAGGTTGTGAAGGAGACGGCACAACAATATGAACAGAATAAGAAGTTACCCTACATTGGTGTTGTGGAACCATTTGGGTGACGGCTATTACTGAGCACAAAGGAAAAGACTTGGGTGAATGAGCATGAATTTATATTTAAACAGCTACACAAAGAGATATGTGGCAAGGAAGGTTTAAAGTAAGAGAAAAGGAAGCGGTCAAGAGAAGAGGATACCCACCGACTTTGACACATGGATGGCAGCTTTCATAATATAAACCAGTATAAAATTCTGTAGAGTAGAGCTATTTAAAATTCTAGATGCTATCAAGAAGGCACTGACCAGTTTTTTGGACCTTTCATGGCTTCATTATGATGAAGAATTCTGGGCAAGGAGAGACATGAAACTGAAATAAATCATGAAAGTAATTGTCAATGAACTGTGGCTAAAGTTGATGATGATGGTTAGTCCCATGCAGTACATGCAAAAAGCTAATGGACTATCATTACCATCAGCCTCCTTTCCAGGATGTCCCATCATGGGGGAGGGGAGGACCAAGCCAAGACTAGAGCTGGCTCATGCTGAAATTGCACCAAAGGGGTATATTACTATTCCCCCACAAATGTGGGTGCAATTTCTCAGAGTGCAGGGTACAAATCCATCCAATCTCTCAGCCAGTGTTTCTGAAGACAAGATTCAAGTACAGGATTCAAGGACAGAGTCAATAGCGAAAGGGGTGTTAGAACAGATGTGATGAAAATGTGGTTTAAGAGGTACATTTAGGCATCTCAGCTACTTATGGAAGGCTTTTCTCTTGGTTTCAGGATATTCAGAATGGTCAATGGGCAGAAAATCTTCCGTCTTTTAGCCACATAATTAAAAAAGCTCAAGACAAATTATTGAAATAAGTGTAAGAAGGCATCATGGTGGATCCTCTTCCGTACCTTCCAATCCCTCAGCTTATCGTTTCTGTACTGAGCATTTACATCAACAAAAACAAGGGAGAATTCAAATTGATCCATGATTTTTCTTGCCCGTAAGGCAGCTTAGTCATAGATTCTTTTGACCAGCACAAATGCTCAGTGACATATTCCACTTTTGACATGGCATGGAAGGTGGTTTAGAAAAATGATCTTGGCCCTGAGATGGGTAAGACCCCAGATAAAATAGCTATTCCAGCTATGAGTTGTTTATCTCAATAACCCCAGCTATTAGGCATACAACTTCAGGTACAGACATTGATGGGCAAAGTAATGCCAATGTGATGTTCAGTGGTAAGCACCATATTTGAGGCATTAAGTATATTCTTTGAGTTGGATTTGAGAGCAGTAAAGGAGTTATAGCAAGTGATGCACTCCTCTTTGATGTTTTTGTAGGTGGGAAGAGCAGAAGATAGAAGAGAATGTCAGTAGCTAATGTTCATCATGCAGAAGGTTGTAAATCTGTTTGGGGTTCTACTAGCACCAAAAAAGACTAAACAGCATACATGACCATTGCATTCTTAGGCATAGAGATTGATTCAGTGGACATGGTGTCATCTCCGCCATTAGCCAAATTACAGAGTGGAAAGGTTATTGCAAGAGATGGGAGACAACAAGAAGTGAGAGATTTGGAAAATGCAATAGGTTTGCAATTCCGAATTTGCTTGCATAGTAATAGTCCTGTAACTACAGAGTGTGAGGAAAAACTAAACAGGCTACCATCATGAAGTCAAAATTAATTAAAACAGCCTTTATAGCACAGCAATGCAATTAAATCTGAGAAACAGAGCAACTGTCATAATGAACTTACAAGAACTCTTTTTTGTTATTTACATTGGAATGGTGCAACTCTGCTAGCAGTGTGAAGAAGTGAAAACGCCCTAAACAAATGTGTGTGAGAGCACCTCATTAAAGCATCAGACAAAGAACTATACACGGCTGTAAGACAGGGCATGAGCGTAACACCAGACCAGACTGCGAGGCGAACTGTGGCATCTATTTGTGATATCTGTGACATCTAATTGCCACATACACAGAGCACAGCGTGGCGACGGCAAGACAATGCCGTCATATATTCTAGGGTAAGCATGGCAGGAAAATCAGAGTAAGGAAGGAGCCAGCACAGTACCGTTCGTGTTCTCCGTGTCCCACAGTCCTTGTAGTGATATCGGAGACGGGAAACATCCTTTACAACGTAACTGGTACAACGCGGTACCGTTACGACGCAGCTTTAACAACGAAAGTCGTTACGACGACTTTCGCTGGAGGGCGCTCTAGGAGAGGGGATAGTTTAATTTACTATCCAACACCTTCCCTACTACCCACGGGGACTGGTGTTGGAATAGTAAATGAAACTATTCACTATCAGCGCCCCCCCAACGCAAGTCGTTGTAAAGACTTGCGTTGTTAAAACTGCGTCGTAAAGGGACGCGTTGTAACGGTACGCATTGTACCGTCATACATCCATCGGAGACACATCAGTCAGAAAGGCAGGAAGAGTCGACGAGTTGGCAAGTGGCGGAGTTTCAAAGTAAAAAGGAGGAACAGAGTATATAAAAGAAACCAAGGAGCAAGGAAAGACGATTTCCAACAAAGATCAAACACACACAAAAAAATAAAAAAATGTTTGAATTCTCTTTGGTGTTTCATTTGTTTTTCTTTTCCCTCTTCGTAGCTGTGAGTGGACCTGTGATCTAATATAAATATACAAAGTAAACAGTCAGTGCAGGGTACATTAAATAGCGACTACATGGCAGGCAGTCAGGTGGTGGCAGCACCTTCAATGTTCTTATCGCAACCAGTCACACCTTCAATAGAGTGGGAGGAGTGGATTTGGATTTTTGACAATTACTTAGAGGCTCCAGAAGATTTACGGCGCCCAGAAAAAAAACCTTGCTACTAAATTCCTTAGGCAAGGAGGGACAATACATTTTAAACATTTTAATAGAGGTGAGAGTTGCTGGTGGTGAGGCATTAGAGAATGTATACAGAGAGGCAAAGAGAAGATTGGAGAAATATGGGAAAAAAGTGAACATAGTCGTGCAGCGCCATGAGTTCTTTTTTATTTTTCCCCTTTTTTATTAACAACACAAGAGGCAGAAAAAAAACCACAATAACAATATTAGCATGACAGTGGGAACAGTGTAGAATGTAGCAAAATGAATATACAGACAATTTCGTGAAACCGGACATGAAAAAAATGAATTAATTACAGCCATGACGGGGAGAATTGTCCCCCTAAGTATTCTGAAACAGAAAACATGTATAATTTATTCTGATTTTAAATGACGTTACCCCAAATTTTTTCAAATTTTCTTAAAGACCGAACACCCCTAAATTTAGCCAAAGCAGATTCCATTGAGTGAATCTTGTTGACTAAAGACCACCACTCCATGATATGGGGAGGTTTAGAAGAAATCCAAGCACGAGCTATGGTGAATTTGGCACAGGATAACATTATTGTAACTAAAGCCTGTTGGGGGAAAGTAACAGAATGGACATCTAGTAGTACCATTGCAGCCGAAAGAAAAGGTGGTCTTTTCAGTTTCAATTTTAATACTTTGTTCAAGGCAGACCTGAATTCGGATAAAACTGGACAAGAAAATAACATATGTTCTAGATCAGCTGCTTCTAAATTACATTTTGGCCATTTAGTACGGTCGCTGAAATGAATATTATTAGACCATTTGGAAATCCTTTCTGGAGTATGATACAGCATGCACGATGTTTTAAATTGTTGTAGACTTAAGTTTGAGGAGTTGACCAAATTATTAAGATTAGAAAAAGAAGAGGCAATTTGATTCGAAGTTATACTAAATCCCAGCGTAGAGCTCCATCTCTCAGCTAGTTTAGAGCAATCGCCGCTCTTATAAGTATTGAAGCACCGATATCCTTCGCTAATTCAAGATTTAGTTTTAAGTGAGTAAAGACAGTTCCAAATATCGGAGTCTTTCGAACAAAAAAATCATGAATCTGAATATACTTGAATTTCATCGAATCCGTCAATTTGTATAATTCTTTCAGTGCCTCAAAACCCAAAAAGCCATGAGAGCCATAAAGATCCCCCATTGTTTTAATGCCATGGTTAAACCATGTATTTGTCAATCCATCATTAAAAATCTCGGGAAGGCCTGGATTTCCCCATAACCACAATTTAGAGAGAAAGAAGGAGACTTTGCAGAATGCCATAATATTAAACCAGATTTTCACAATATCTTTAGCGGTCTTAAATTTAATCCTTTTATGATAGTTGGGGTCATTAAGTTTTAGCAGAAACATTTTAGAATCTGAATTTAGCATAATGATATATAAATAAAGTTGAGTGTCAGAGTTGAGCAGAGAACGAAGCCGACCCAGGAAACTAGCCCAATAATATAATTTGAAATCGGGAAAATCGAGTCCGCCTGTATCTAAAGAGCCCTTTAGTAACGTCAGAGATCTACGAACCTTCCTATATCCCCAAATAAAAGCACTGAATATCCCATCAAGATTTTTAAAGAAGGAATTGCTAGGTGCCAACGGTATAGAGCGAAATAAATAGAGAAATTTATGAAGCACTGCATTTTAATCAGATTAATTCTGCTGATGATGTTTAAAGGAAGTTTATGCCATTTTTTTAAAGACAAAGTTGTAGACTTCAACAAAGCGTCGTTGTTTATTGTGATGACCTCATTGATTTTCGATGAGATTGTAACTCCTAGGTAGGTGGCGATCTTACAGATTCCGGAGACTGCCGCCGATGGTTGATAATTGACGACTATTTATATTTAACTAGCAGCCCGTCCTGACGTTGTCCGGGAGCAATCAGGCTTCTGGGCCCCCGCCCGCCCCGACGTTGTCTCAGGCTTCAAGGCCCCCGCCCGCCCCGACGTTGTCCGTGGGTCCCCCGGAGCGCACCCGCCACTTTCAAGGCCCCCAATGAGCCGCACACGGGCCGCTTCACCTACCTCAGCCGCCGCTCCTCCCCGCCTGTCTGCCGCTCCTCACCGCTCCTCCCCACCTGTCCGCCGCTCCTCCCCGCTCTCATGTCCGCCGCTCCTCCTCGTGCTCCTGTACGCCGCTCCTCCCCGCGCTCCTGATGTCAGCACGCACGTCGCGGCCGGCGCTACTTCCAAGGGACTACTTTTTTTGTAATCGTAAATATTTTAAAGAACGTATATTTTATTTTTTTATATAGCCTATGTCCATCTGCAGACCCTGACAATTACAACGATGTATCGGGTGTTGGGTTGGTGCTGTGGTTCCTGAGTTTACCCGCCTCAAAGGTTCAAAGTTCTCTTTTTATAATAGTAGTATAGATATATATAGGGGCAGATTTATGAAGGCCTTGCGCCGCCGGTGCGTCATTGTTAACATGGGAAAAAGTGACGCACCGGCGGCGCAAGGCCTTCATAAATCTGCCCCATAAAGTCTAAACAGGAAGCCCCAAATTAAAGCAAAGCCACACGAAGTTCAGATCAGCACGTTTATTTGCATCCATTTCACTGCTCGCTCCTTGACAGCTTTCGGAGCAATCTTTGAACATGTAAAGCCTGACGCGTTTCAGGAAATAATCCTTTCTTCAGAGGCATTGTTCACGAAGGGCTGGAAGAGCAGTTTTTGGCCGCGTCTGCTCATATAATCACTGCCACCTGCCACAGTGGGCGTGGCTAAATCGCAAAGCCTTCTGTGCCTTGTAGTACGCTGGCCCTCTTCCCACAGTGGGGCCACTCAACAGTCCTTGCAATTTGAACCAAGTATTCACCAAGTGGAGTAAAGTAAAGCACTGTAAGCCCTCAGATTGCGCTTTGCAGCAGTGAATTCGTGCTCAAGGCAGCACCACCTGCATTGGAGCTGCTCTTGTCTTCGTTCCGTCTTTGCAAGCCCCTTCTCAGAGCCTGCATGAACCCTTCGTAAGGTGGGCCTCGCTTCTCGACTGGGCAAACAGCCGATATCCATAAAGTCTAAACAGGAAGCCCCAAATTAAAGCAAAGCCACACGAAGTTCAGATCAGCACGTTTATTTGCATCCATTTCACTGCTCGCTCCTTGACAGCTTTCAGAGCAATCTTTGAACATGTAAAGCCTGACGCGTTTCAGGAAATAATCCTTTCTTCAGAGGCATTGTTCACGAAGGGCTGGAAGAGCAGTTTTTGGCCGCGTCTGCACATATAATTACTGGCACCTGCCACAGTGGGCATGGCTAAACCGCAAAGCCTTTTGTGCCTTGTTGTACGCTGGCCCTCTTCCCACAGTGGGGCCACTCAACAGTCCTTGCAATTTGAACCAAGTATTCACCAAGTGGAGTAAAGTAAAGCGCTGTAAGCCCTCAGATTGCGCTTTGCAGCAGTGAATTCGTGCTCAAGGCAGCACCACCTGCATTGGAGCTGCTCTTGTCTTCGTTCCGTCTTTGCAAGCCCCTTCTTAGAGCCTGCACGAACCCTTCGTAAGGTGGGCCTCGCTTCTCGACTGGGCAAACAGCCGATATCCATATAGTCTAAACAGGAAGACCCAAATTAAACCAAAGCCACACGAAGTTCAGATCAGCACGTTTATTTGCATCCATTTTACTGCTCGCTCCTTGACAGCTTTCAGAGCAATCATTGAACATGTAAAGCCTGACGCGTTTCAGGAAATAATCCTTTCTTCAGAGGCATTGTTCACGAAGGGCTGGAAGAGCAGTTTTTGGCCGCGTCTGCTCATATAATCACTGGCACCTGCCACAGTGGGCGTGGCTAAATCGCAAAGCCTTCTGTGCCTTGTAGTATGCTGGCCCTCTTCCCACAGTGGGGCCACTCAACAGTCCTTGCAATTTGAACCAAGTATTCACCAAGTGGAGTAAAGTAAAGCGCTGTAAGCCCTCAGATTGCGCTTTGCAGCAGTGAATTTGTGCTCAAGGCAGCACCACCTGCATTGGAGCTGCTCTTGTCTTCGTTCCGTCTTTGCAAGCCCCTTCTCAGAGCATGCACGAACCCTTCGTAAGGTGGGCCTCCCTTCTCGACTGGGCAAACAGCCGATATCCATAAAGTCTAAACAGGAAGCCCCAAATTAAAGCAAAGCCACACGAAGTTCAGATCAGTACGTTTATTTGCATCCATTTCACTGCTCGCTCCTTGACAGCTTTCAGAGCAATCTGCGGCCGGCGCTACTTCCAAGGGACTACTTTTTTTTTAATCGTAAATATTTTAAAGAACGTATATTTTATTTTTTTATATAGCCTATGTCCATCTGCAGACCCTGACAATTACAACGATGTATCGGGTGTTTGGATTGGTGCTGTGGTTCCTGAGTTTACCCGCCTCAAAGGTTCAAAGTTCTCTCTTTATAATAGTAGTATAGATTTATACCCTGAAACGTCTCCAAATCTGCTAGGCTCAGTTTTTATCCCTTCTAATGCTTCTACGACGCTCGTAGAATAAATAGAAATATCGTCCGCATATGCGGTGATTTTCAATGAATGCGGACCATATCTAAACGGTGTTATTTGAGGCTGAGTCTGGAGAGCAGAGAGGAATGGTTCCATCGACAGGGCAAGGAGCAGGGGTGATAAAGGACACCCCTATCGGGTGCCTCGGGAGATGGAAAAGATGGAAGATGTCAACCCGGCGTAACCAATACTCGCCATGGGATTCTCATATAGCGCTCGTATCCATTTTACAAATTGGCCCTTAAAACCCAAAAAAGTCAAAACAGACCATAGGTATTCCCACCCCACTCGATCAAAAGCTTTCTCAGCATCTAATAAAATCATACCGAGTGGGGTGGGTTCTTTCTCAGCTATATCAAATGCCGTTATGGCTGTGTTGATGTGGGCTGTAGTATCTCTTCCCATTACGAAGCCATGCTGTTGTGAGTGAACAATTTTAGGTATAAACTGAGCTAGCCGGACAAGCAAAATTTTGGCAAAAATTTTAGCGTCGGTATTGATGAGTGAAATGGGTCTATAAGACCCACACTCGTCAGCCGGTTTATCTTTTTTAAGAAAAAGACCATTTTAGCAACATTCCAAGAATTAAGTGCCTTCCCTCTCTCCCCGATAGATCGAATCCCCTGAGAAAATAGAGGCAGTAATTCCTCCATGCATATTTTATAGAGCTCGACTGGGAGAGTATCTTCCCCTGCTGCTTTCCCTGAAGGAAGAGATGAGATAGCCTGCTTCATCTCTAATAAAGTTATCTCTTCAGATAATTTATCTAACCCGGCTATATTATAATTTTCTTGAATGTTGCTGTTTAGATAATCAAGTATTTTGGCTGAACTAGGTTGATCTTCTGGAGTATATAGGAGTTTGTAAAACTTGACAAATTGGTCGAGTATCTGCATTGGTTGATCATGTATAGTATTATCAGAACCTCTGTTGTTTTTAATCGTAGTGACAGCTCTATTGTCGGCTACTTTATAAGCCAGCATTTTACCAATTTTATCACTGCTTTCAGAATGGGTAATTTTTAGCTTTTGTAATTTAGCACTACTTTTTTCGAAAAGAATTGATTTTAGATTGGACTTTACACAACCAAGGTTTAGCTCTAATTCAGCCACATTAGACGAACCATTACCAAGAGCTTCAGCGAGAAGTAGTTCTAATGCCAAAATGTCAGAAGTCAATTTCTTATTTTGGATACGGCGCTCTAAGTTCTGCATGAGGATGTATTGTTGGGTAAATCCCCTAATGCTGGCTTTGCATGCATCCCAGACAAAGAGACCGGAAGTAGAATTAAGATTAGGTTCAATGAAGTCGCTGAGATGTATTTAAGTTGTAGAATAAACCCTGCATCTGATAATAGGTAACAAGGAAAAGTAAACATCCTTAGAACCATTTGTGTTTGAGGGTTATGAAACACAAGCAAGATCGGATTCTGATCCGAGGTGACCCGGGGGCAGATTTCTACAGAGCTAGACTGTAATATGTTATCTGTGGCCCAGGCCATATCAGTGCGAGAACACAGCCTATGGGGTGCTGAATAATAAGTGTATCCTGGTGTATTAGGATGAAGAGAGCGCCAGATATCCTTGATATTATGTATGCGGGTGATTTCTAAAATTGCAGCACGCGATTTACGCATGCGCTGAAAAGCACCTTGTCTGGTAGTATTTTGCTGGTAATCCATGATACAATTAAAATCCCCCATGATGATAAGTTCGCCTTCCCACCGCAAAAGTTCCATGTTCAATCGGTCAAAAACGGTATGATCATCAATATTTGGGCCATAAATCACACACAGTACAAATTTACAATTTCCTATTGATAATTGAGCAACTGCCCAGCGGCCATCCTTATCTGTAGCAGTTTTAACAGTTTCTGCTCTGAATCGTCTGTCTTTAAGAATAGCGATACCTCTAATTGAAAACGTTAATGCAGAGCTTATTATAACATCATATCCAAGTTGGTTGAGTAGTTTCCTATCCTTGTATGTAATATGCGTCGCCGATAAAAAAACAAGATGAGGATCATATATACTAAGTTCTTCAGAGACAAGTCGTATTTTTTTCTTATTATTGAGACCCGCGACATTCCAGGCTATGCATCTTAGCTTAGACATTCAAAAACAAAAATGAGATAATATCTATCATTTTGCTCAAAAAACAAAAAACTTCATCCCATTGTAATCAATAACTCATCATCTTGTGTTGTTTTTTTTAATAATACTTTCCCCACCCTCAGTGAGGCCTCCACCGGAGACCCAGAGGCCCCCCACCCCCTTCTCCCTTCCCCCACCCGGGAGGGAGCACCCTTCTACAAGTTGCTGCCGCTGGAAAGGCAGCTCTCGAGAGAAGCAGCCTAAGGTCTGCCCCACCACCTGACTAACCTGTTAGTTATTTATTTTTATGATATATACATATATATTTCCCCCCCCCCCCAAAAGCAGAAAGCATAAAGAAATGAATGGAAAGAAGAAAACCCATGGCCACATTCCCAGAAATAACTATGTCGGTCTCAAAATAGGAAAGAAAAATCAGAAGGAAGAGAAGATAGAAATTAAGGAGATAAGACTATTTCTATTAACAAAGGATCCACACTTCTCTTTCCCTTTGATTACCCAAATTTTAAAATCATATTTTCAGCTTCCTTCTCATCGAGAAAGAAGTAAGTGTGGCCACCCTTGATGACCTTGAGACGGGTCGGCTCCTGCAAGAACACTTGCCCCCCCTTAGCTTTAAATGGATCGATGAGTTTTCGTAGTTTCCATCTACGGTCCATAGTTGCTTTACTCAGATCAGAACGGACAAAAAGAGACATGTTCTCAAATATAACAGGAGAATTGGGGCGTGCTTTCAGCGAGACTTATTGTCTTAGAAGAAAATTGCGGAAATAAATGAGGAAGGACCTAGGAAATTTACTCTCACGATTCCTCTGCATTAAGGGGAGGCGATGGGCTCTCTGAAGTTGAGAGTCCCAATCCCAGTCAGAGAGCTCTGGGAAAGCGTTATGCATTAGTTTGACTAGATAAGCCCTTGGGTCCGACCCCTCTGCGCCTTCTGGGATACCAAAGAGTTTCAGATTAGATCTCCGTTGTCGATTTTCCAAATCTTCTATCTTCAACTGTAGGGATATTATCTGTTCATTGTGTTGTTCCAAGGATAATTCCGTGTGAGCTGATCCCTCCTCAATGGTTACGACCCTTTGTTGAAGTTCCGCAATGTCCTTTGTAATCCCGCCTAGTTTGGATGTCATCTCTTGCAAAGAATTCTGCAACTTATTATTATCTTCTGACAACTGCAAGAAGTGCTCCTGTGCCTCCGAATGGTGGCTCATTAAGGTTTGTAGAATAATATCTAGCGGAGAGATGACGGACTCCTGCTCTCCAAAAGTGTTAGCGCCTGAAACTAAGACGGGAATTGTGGAGTCTGGAATTGCGGGAGCA
Source organism: Lissotriton helveticus (assembly GCF_964261635.1). NCBI lineage: Eukaryota > Metazoa > Chordata > Amphibia > Caudata > Salamandridae > Lissotriton > Lissotriton helveticus. Next base: position 934,666,191 of record NC_136059.1, on the reverse strand, counting down.
GAGCAGGCTTGGTTAGCGAGGGGCACTGAAGAATGGATTAACTCAGGTATTGGATCTCCTGAAAGTATTAGAGGCCTTGATGACGCCGTGTTATTACTAGTAGGATCGGGTGAGATTTCCCGTGATGCTAGTGCCGTGTTATATGTAGAGGATGCCGCCAGCGTGAGAGAAATGTTCTCTTTGTCAGGCTTCCCATGAGGGGGACCAGATGGAAGAGCAGAGCGAATATTCGATGAGTCGGAATCAGAGAGACTAATGCCCGACGATTGCAGGGACAAATTTCTTACGAGTCCCTTAGCCTGTATCCATTTCCGTAGGGGACTTTTTCGATGAGGATAGTCTTCCTTGAGACGGAGGCAGTAGTAATAATAGGTGGTACGCCCTCGGTATTAATCGCTTTCCCTCTCTTTTTTTTCGATTTTGCCTTTGATTTGGCCTTTCCCCTTCTGCCGGCCAAGAATTTGGCAGTATCCGATGAGGGATAGATAGAAGAGTTAAGACCCTCCTCGTCTTCTACTTCAACTTCACCTTCCCCTTCACCTTCACCTTCGTTGGGGTCGCCTTCAGCCTCCTCATATTCTCCACTAGAGCTGTCACCTCCCTCCTCCTCAGCCCCCTTAGCCTCCACTTCAGACCCTGCGGTAAGAGCGACAGAGAGATTGGTGCTAGAGGAGGTATCCTCAAGATTTGGTGCGAAATTTGCGGCATTTGCAGGCTCAGGCACCAGCTCATTAACCAAGACCACACCGTCTCCACATGTCCCTATCCCACAAACTTTGATAGTCCCAGATGGATTTAAAAAGTCAGTTGAGCGGCCGTTCATATCACCTAAATGACCAGAGGGCACAGGCGGCCCCCTCGCTGTGCCAACCACGCTAGCAGCGCTATCGTTACATGCCCCATCGGCACAAGAATTAACTTTCCTCAGAGTCTTAGTAGAGGGAGCGGCAGTAATGGTAGATGATGTTGTGACCGCGCTGGAATTATCAGTATTAATGTTAGTGTTAGAGTCAATTACAAATATTTTTCCTGCCCGGCCCCCACCATTAATCGTAGGTAATCTTTCCTGGTTCATTCCCCCAGAAACTAGCGGATCAGAGGCTGGCAAGTGTCCCGCTTTCTTACCCGTGAGTGAAGATGAATGTTCTGGGGCTTGAAGGTGAACCACAGCCGTGGCTGAGTCTGTAGAGATCCCGGCCGATTTAACCTTTGTAGGCGTGGGAGACGCCGTGACCAGTTCTACAGTCGCATTTTTGTTGCTGTGGGCAGCTCTCGGCAAATTCTTCGGCGCCATTCCCCACTGTGAACACTGCTCCGAGCCCTCGCAGAGAGGAGCACCAAACACTCCCGCAGGCAGCAACGGAAGCCCTCGGTGTGATCGCAGCCCCAACCAGCTGAGCACCGACCTGCAGACCAGCCGCGGGATGGAAAGCCGCGGAATCCGCAGGGAGTACCAGACCAGCCACGGCCACAACATTCGCCGCTCACAGATAGCCGAGGAGATAAGCCAGGTAAAAGTAAAAGTCAAAGTCGGGAGGTAGTCCTGAGTTGCGCGGAGTTGCAAACCCCGACCCCCGGACTCAAGTAGGTCACTTATTTCCCCTCGATTTTTCACCGTCGTTTTTTTAAAAGGGTAAAGCAATAATTTCTTCTAATCTTTTCCAAAAGCCATCAGTCGGGTTGATCGGGTAGGTGGGAGCCTCTAGCAGGACTGCAGCTCCACACCGTCCTCACTCCGCCATCTTGGCAAGTCTGAAATAGGTAATTTCTATTACTCTTGATTGACCGCCATAAGTTCTATACCAATTCACAGGAAAGGCTAAGAATAAGTAGATCAATTAGTTACCAGGTTGAGAGAGCTTGTAAAAAATGTGACTTTGGTGCTATGATTGATCAGATGATCAGAGATCAATTAATAGTATAATGCAAAAATAAGAGGATGCAAGAAAGGTTGTGTGCTGCGAGGAATCCCACATTACATAAGGCTATTGCCATTGCAAAACTAGTAGAGAAGTCGGATACATAAGCGAAGGAAATGCAGGTGTCAGAAGCCAAGAGGGAGGAAGGTGTTAATGTAGTTAACAAAAGAGAGGTACGAACGAAAGGAAAGTTTATGGGTAGGTTAAAAACGGAAGGGAAACAAGCAGTGGAGAAGGTGAAAGAAAGACAGTAGTAGTGCAAGCAAAACTGGATTTAGAGTGTGTTACAGGTGTGATAGTATTGCGCATGCTGCAGAATCTAGAGGATGTATTGCGAGGGACAAAGAATGTCTGAAGTGTGGGAGGAAATGTCACTTAGCAAGGGTGTGTAAGGACATGTCTAGAAATCGAGTAGCCTGTGTTGGGGAAGAGGAGAATTTGAATAATATAGTGCTGTGTATCGAGAATGAAGGCATGGTAAGAATGTATAGACCAAGAACTGACTTGTTGGTGAGAGGTGTACCAATCGAGTTAATGGTGTTCCCAGGCTCAGTGTATACAATAGTTCCCAGAGAAATTTTCGAAACATATTGGCCTGAGGTTACTTTACAGCAGAGTGACATTCAGCCCAAAGGCTATAGTGGAGAAAACATACACATTGAAGGGTTTTTGGAGTCTGAGTTGGAGTTCAAAAGTAGGCGGACAGTAGGAAAGGTGTATGTGTCTAGAGGGGTCCAGCGATTTTTGGTTGGGTATAACAATATGACCTATATATAGTTTTGGATCCCAGGGCAGGCAAACCGGTGTTGACGGTACAGGAACGTGAAGGATTGGAGGTCATCCTGGGCAAATTCTAAAATGTATTCAGTGATGTTATGTTATGTTAAAAAAGGGCTTATAGAGCGCGCAGCTACTCAACAGAGTTCCCCGGCGCTAAGACAGAAGATACGGGGACCGGAAAGGAGAACTCCGCTTCTGGGGTAGCAACTAGGGGCATATTAGCAAGAACCTCGTTAAAATTATCGCTGTTTTAGCGGCAGGAAACTGCCGCTAAAACTGCGATAATGGGCTTGCTAATATGCATAATACAATTCCAATAGAAGCCCAGGTTAGATGTCCTGCACATCTAACCTGGGCTTCTATTGGAATTCTATAACGCATACTAGCAAGCCCATTATCGACGTTTTAGCGGCTATTTCCCGCCGCTAAAACTGCGATAATTTTAACGAGGTTCTTGCTAATATGCCCCCAGGTTTTCAGTTGTTTCCTGAAAGCTAGTATGTTTGTGGCCTGCCGAAGCGGATGTGGCAGCTTATTCCAAATTCAAGCCACTTGCATTTGAAAAGAGCGGCCGCCACGGCGGGCTCTGAAAAAATTAGGTACGACAATTAGATGTTGGTATGCTGATCTAAGGGATCTGCCTGGAACATAGTGTGAGACTCTCCTGCGGATGTAATAAGCCACCATGCCCTGCAGAGCCTTGAAAGCCAGGACTAGTGCTTTGAAGAGAATCCTGCATCAGACAGGCAGCCAATACAGATTCTTCAGATGGTGGAAGATCCAGTCTCTAGGCCTGAGTCTCAGGACTGCCCTGGCAGCCGCGTCCTGTACGACTTGAAGTCTATTCAATAAGAACTCTGGCAGGCCCAAATAAAGGATGTTGACATAGTCCAATCTGGAGTTAATAAGGGCCTGAACAACCGTCTTTCTGTGAGAGGTCGATACAAAAAGGGGATGATGGACGGAGCGTTTGAGCAAATCAAACACTCACCCCCAGTCAACTGATCTGGGTTTCATCCATCACCATTCTTTAGCTCACTCTGCCACCCCAGTTCAGACATGGCCATATGCAAATCAGTCTGACCCTGTGCCTCATGGGAACAGTCCAGCCCGAACTGCCAAAGCCATGTCTTCCCTGGACGGGAAACAAGCATCCTGGGACCGGTTTCTGGCATTTCAGTCGTCATCAGCCAGGCTAGCTTGAATCCACTGGCAAAGTGAGCAAGGGACTCACGTCTGAGCATACCTTGCCATCTTAGGGCGAACAAAGCGATAAAAAAGGGGATTATGGGCGGAGCGTTTGAGAAAATCAAACACTCACCCCCAGTCAACTGATCTGGGTTTAATCCATCACCATTATTTAGCTCACTCTGCCACCCCAGTTCAGACATGGCTATATGCAAATCAGTCTGAACCTGTGCATGATGGGAACAGTCCAGCCCGAACTGCCAAACCCATGTCTTCCCTCGACCGGAAACAAGCATCCTGGGACCAGTTTCTGGCAGGATGCTTGTTTCCGGTCCAGGGAAGACATGGGTTGGCAGTTGGGGCTGGACTGTTCCCATGAGGCACAGGGTCACACTGATTTGCATATGGCCATGTCTGAACTGGGGTGGCTGAGTGAGCTAAAGAATGGTGATGGATTAAACCCAGATCAGTTGACTGGGGGTGAGTGTTTGATTTGCTCAAACGCTCCGTCCATCATCCCCTTTTGTATCACTTTCTGTGAGAGGTCGGCAGCAGGAAGAGAAATCTTTGGAGCATTTTCAGGAGACCAAAACATGTGCCTGCCACCGACTGGACTTGGGATGTCATGGATAAGGCATCGTCCATTTTCACTCCCAGGTTTTTAACGGTCTTAACTGCTGACTGGGGAGAAGACATGCCAGTTAACCACCATTGTTTCCAGGCATCCAGAGGGGGGGTGCCAAAGAAGATAATTTCAGACTTTTTTGGGTTGCATTTGAGATGGGTATGTCTGAACTAGGCAAAGACTTCTTTAAGACATTTATTTATCTTCTCCCTGTTAAACTCCTCCCCCTTCGTACATGTGAACAACAACTGAGTGTCGTCGGCGTAAGATTTAATCTTTGCCTCAGCAGCTTCCGCCAGGGTGGCCAGGGGAGCCATATACTGATTAAAAATTACTGGACTTAAAATAGACCCCTGTGTCACGCCAACACTCAAGGGCAGAACGCTTTCTGCAAACTGGGCGACCAGGCCTCTTATTTTCTAGCCTCAAAAAGGAGGAAAACCACTTCAACACCGTGCCACCAAGTCCACACTCCCGTAATCTCTGCAGGAGGCGACCCTGGGGCACAGTGTCGAAAGCCGCAGAGAGGTCTAAAAGGATAAGAACCGCTTTGCCTCCTTTATCAAGGGTCTCTTTGATAGATTCGGAGACCTCAAGCAAAGCCCTCTCTGTACTAAGGTTCTGTCTAAAACTGGACTGGCCTGGGTGAAGAAGGTTATTTGCTTCAACAACTCTGCTAATGATCAAATAGGAATGCTAAAGGGATACGTCTATGAGATAAAATTGAAGGAAGGGGCGAGGCCCATTAGACATGCTGTCAGACATGTTCCTATATCGGTATGGGGTGAAGTCAAGAAAATGCTGGGAGAAATGCAAACGGAGGGGATCATTGAACCTGTGGAGGCATCAGAATGGCTTTCTCCGCCCGTGATCACTAAGAAGGGGGATGGCAATTTGAGATTTTGTATGGATTTATGAGCTTTAATCCAATGTATAGTGATGGATAGTTTCCCCCAGAAATGGTGTTAATGTTGAACAATGCAAAACATAATTCACGACTGGATTTGAAATCAGCATATCGCCAGATCAAGTTACATCCTAATTTCAAGTCATACACTGCATTTATAACAATGGGATGGTGTGTTTCAGTTCAAAAGACTGCCTTTAGGATTGGCATCGGCATCTAGCGTTTTTCAATGGATGATGCACAAATTATTTTGCGATGTTCATAATCTTAATTTTTTCAGGACGACATTTTGATTTTTGGCAGTTCAGAAGAGGAACATATCAAAGCGTTAGTAAGGGTTTTGAAAGCCTTGAGTGATGCTGCTTTAACTTTGCAGAAAGAAAAGTGTCAGTTTTTGTGGAGTGAAATTGAGTACTTGGGATATACAATTTCTGATCCTGGAGTGAAACCGAAAGAAGATTTGGTGAAATTGATACGATTGGCACCCACACCCGGGGGAAATGATCAACTCCAGTCTTTAAAGGGGTTGATCGAATGTTATGCAAAGTTTGTGGAACATTTTGCAGAGAAGACTGAAGTACTAAGAGAACTATTAAGGAAAGGAAAATAATTTGAGTGGCTGGATAAATATGAATGTGAGTTTGTCAGAATGAAGGATAAAATAACCAAAGCTGAAATTTTAACATGATTTAAATCAAAGAACAAAAGCATTTTGACAGTGGATGCTAGTGTTCACGGTGTAGGGACAGTTTTGTCCCTAGCGAGGGATGATGTGAACAAACCAGTCGCTTTTGCGCCCAGAACCTTGAGCCAAACAGAGTGCAAATACTCTGTGATAGAGAGAGGCTTTGGCGGCTGCGTGGGGAGCAGAATATTTTCGCACTTATTTGTGGGGTGGGAATCTTGTTTTGAGGACTGATCACAAGCCCTTAGTAAGAGTGTTAAGACCTGGGGGAGCAGATAAAGTGTCAGGTAGGTTAGCACGTTTTGCATCTAGATTGCAGAAGTACAGGTAAGTGTTGGAGTACGTGGCTGGATGGAAAAATGTGCAGACACATTGCTTATCGAGGTTACCTATGACAACTGGAGAGGAGAATGAATTTGAGAAGGAAGTATTTTGTGTGGTATTAAATGTGGAGGATTCAGTGGAAGGGGAGTTTACAAAAGTTTTCCCGAGGGAGTGGGACACAGTGGCTTTGGATGATGACACCTTTAAGGATTTGGTGAAGCGTATTCATGAGTGATGGAAGCGCAAAGGTGATGTCAGACCATCTTTGAGGGGTTTTCTGAAGGTTAGGGAAGAATTGAGTGAAGGGGCAGTGATGCATTGGTGATGAGACGGGAAAAGTTTGTGCCTCCGGAGGGTGTAAGTAATAAGTTATTCAGCTTAGCCCACGAAGGCCATCTAAGACAAACATTAATGAAGAAAAGATTGAGAAAAAAATGTTGGTGGACGGGAGTTAATGGTGATGTGAAAATTTGGGTGAAGGAGTGCGTACAATGTAGGGAGAGTAAGAAACAGTTAAAAGTGGAAGGTGGTGGAACAGGTTCTGTGAGTGAGGGGAATGGTCCTTGGAGTAAGGTGTTTTTGGATTTCAAGTGTCCCATGGATTATTTAGGTGAAAGAAACAGGTTTGCATTGGTGTTGGTGGATGTGTTTTTTAAGATGGGTGATAGTTGAATTCATAAGAAACATTAATACAGAGAGTACTATAATGGTACTGGAGCAGTTGTTCATGAAAGAGGGTAGTCCAGATACATTAACACAACTTACGTCTTCAAGTATGAAGTTGTTTTTGGCGAAACAAGGAATGAGACATTACGCACATCTTTATAGAATCCACAAGGGAACGTAATGGTTGAACGAGTGAATCTTATTATTAAAGAAACCATACAAATGGCTGTGAGTGGTGAAAGTAGTGTGAGCTGAGCAGTAGAAAGAACGGTGTGCGGCTTATGATACTATGATAAATGGAATTACGGTCAAAACACCCTTTAAGAGAACGGGAGGGAGGGAGGCCGAAACAAAGTTATTCCTGCAATGGTTGAAGTAGAGCAGTGTCATGAGAAAAGAAAGAAAGGTGGAGAGAGAAGGGAAGGTAGAAATAGAGGATTTTATGAAAATCAAGTTAGGGAGAAGAGGAGATGATATAAATAGGTTTTCCAAAGTACGAGAGGTATGTGATTGGCATGTGGTGTTGTGGAACGGTCAAAAATGGAACAACAGAAGAGTGGCATTGTACTGTAAGAAAGGTCACCAGTGTTGTAGAAAATGGGAAGAGCAAGATGGTAATGAGCAAAGCTGAAAGTGGTCTCATGTTGATGGGCATGGGTGATGTGAACAAAGCAAATGAAGGAATAGATGAGTGGTAGGAGGAAGGAGAGCAATGTGACACCAGATTGTGGCGAAAGCAGTATACAAGGTTGATCTAGGCAACATAGTATGCCAGCCAAGTTCAGTGACTATGTCATGAATTGACAATTACCTATTTCTTTATTTTTTTTTATATTTAGCCTATTTTAGTAATGTGTAGCTTAAGTTTAACTGGGAATTGTATTCATGTAATAGTATGTTCATGTATTATTGATGTATAAGGAAAGGGGATATGTTGTAAGGGGAATTTTGAGTCACAGAGTTGCCACAGTGCTTGAAGAAATCATTTGGGAATTCCTGAAGCCCATGATATGCCAGTTGGTGAGAGAACAAGCGAGGGAGCCTCTCGTCTTTGTGTTTGCACAATAAATTAGAAAGAATGAACTTCTTGAGGCTAGGTTATTACCACAGTAAACTTCACAGATCTAATGAAAACAACCCAAGTGTAACGCCTGATGTGGGTAGTTTAAACAAAGTAAATAAAAAGCTAATAAGGGACAAAAAGATAAATTCTTTAAATGAATTGAGCAGTTATGAATGGAGTGATTATCCTGAGAGATGAGGAGGAAATTTGGTAAATTATTGTAACAAACCCTACATTATTAAACTGCAAGATTCCTGATGAAGATTGGCAGACCCATTTCCTGGCAGCTCCTGGAAGGAAACCCATCTTTCGTAGCATTTTTAAAATGCCAAAGCCGACCCCGGCCAGACAAGCCATCTGGATGTAAACTGAAAGAGTATTATCAAACCAGATACCACGGTTCTTGACTTTCTACTTAGGAGCTGCTATTGGCCCTCTTGTCTAAAGTATTCTGTAAAACCATGACAACATGTAGAGGAATGGGTGCAAGACTGCAATTTATTTTCAATTGAACAAGGTGGTTTTAGGGAAGGACAATCAATGGTGAACCACTGTTTACATTTTGGGCTACCATGAGGAAGTCGGTTGAACAAATGTTGTTTGCACACAGCCTTTGATAAGGTGGAAACTCAATACATGTAAAATTTCCCCAGGTCTCTTATCTGCCTTACAGTGGCTCAATACTGCTAATTGCGCACATGTTGAAATTGATAAAAGCCGGGATTTTTCTAGTCATATTAACATCGAAAATGGTCTTAAACAGGGATGTGTGTTTGCCCCAACACTCTTTGGATTACATTTAGCTGACTTCCCTAGTACGTTCAATGATACAAAATCATTAATATCAAAGATGGGTGTAATCCATATTACATGTCTGCTTTATATGGATGATCTATTACTGACTGTTGAATTGTATACCTATTAAGGTGGATAAAATGAAAATCATGATCTGCAGAAAAAGCAGTTGCACATGTCCTGGTACCTAGGCAGTAAAGCAAACTGAAGAGGTAAGCTAATATAAATATTTGGGAATGCAATTTACAAATATCCTAAAATGGAACACTTTAGCTTCCTAAAAATCAAAGCTAACATTGGAATAGCAGTTTAAATAAAATATAACAATACATTTGGTAGCTATTCTATTGGCCCATTAATTAAAGCCTTAAAAGGCAAGATCCCTCCCATGATATTATATAGTACAGAATGAAAAATATTCTAGCTATCGTAACAGAAAGTTTCAATTTTATTAAGGACACTGAGGCGAGGATTATGCTGTACATTCTTCACTTTATTCTCTACATCAGCCATTTTAAAAACAATATTAATAACTACATTTCCCATGAACCAATGTGAAAAGAAGAATTTCAGTTCCGCCAATCAGCCATCAAGATCTCTCCTCAAATTCCTTTGTAGACTCTCCTGCTTCCTCTTTCTTCCTGCAAGAAAAGCGGGAAATTATGTGATTCAATACCATTTAGACAAGTCCTGTCTTTTTCCGGTGGGATAAATGATGAACAAGTGTTGGGCGGGCTAATCCTTGCCCCGTGTCCTTAATAGAATTGAAACTTTCGGTTACAGTAGCCAATTTTCATTCTATGTCTGGACTGAAGGTGAGAAATATGCTAATTCAAAGCTTGTCAACCACCAGAGCCGATATTGAGGAGACTAGTTTGAAATAGAATCTTTTAAAAGTTGAGTCTGAAGACCAGTGTGCAGTGTTAAGGATGTCCTCTAGGCGTGCTCCAAAAGTGAAGGCTTTAGAAGTCATGGCCCCTCTGGTGGAATATGCCCCAAAAATGTTGATGTTGATGCCAGCTATCTGCTTGGCCATTTTACCGACCTTGTAATTGCAGGAGAAGATACCACCTTATGCGGCTCTTTGATAGCCATGACTAACTGTCTTTCACCAGGCATTTAGATGTCCTCTGTCAGAGTTTCATATGCCTTAATACAGCGGACCACGCATAACTTGGGGGTGATGGGCAGGTGGATTATTAGTAGGTGCTGGTAGGGACCGATAGCTGGTAACAACACCACAATCACAAATAAGGTCCAGTCAAGTCTCAATAAATGAATCCTTGCTGAACCCTTGGTAGCTTGGCAAAAGAGCAGTCAGGCTTAACTTGGGAGACAGGTGTGAAATGGTGTAAAGCATTTAAAATCACCAAAACAGTAAATAAGTAAAAGACACAACATAATAAAAATTATACCACCAATTTATAAAAAGGGAGAATATTTGTATCTTTACAATGGTACCAAAATGACAACAATCCAATGTATGGAACCGTGGTTATGAATTTTTAAAGATTACATTTTTTAAATTTGCTTTCTCCTACCTAGACTTGAAAAGTACCAACTGCGTGTATCTGGTCGGATTGGACTGGGAGAAAGTCATGGTTTCAAGCTGACCTCGGTGGAGCGCAGGTCCGATATGTTGAGTGTTTGGGCTCGGTCACGTTTTTACCTGCTGACTTAGTCACTTTATTTGGGCTTTTTCTCGTGACGATGAGCAATCAGTTGCTCTGATCTGGATTTCGAGTTGACAACTACAGCCTGCTGCAGGTCGATGCCTCAGTGAGTTCTGGAGGCCTTTGTCTTCATCATTGATGGTGAGGAGCTCCAGAAACAGGGGTAGACAGATTGGAGAATCCCAAGAAAGTTCCATCAGAACCGGAACCAAAACTTGAGACCTCCAGGTCTGCCTGCTGTCTGCGAGCATGGGCTGCGAGCCTCATGTTCATGGGAAAGGGAGGAAAGGTGTAGCCTATCTCCACTATCCACTCCTGCAGAAAAGCATATTTTCCACTTTATTGGGGTTTGGTCTCCAGCTGAAGTACCTGGGAAGCTGGTGATTCAGAGAAGATGCAAAAAGATTCACGGTGAATAGGGCCCTATCTGTTCAAAATGGTCTGAAACACTGTCGGATCCAGTTTACAAAGACTTGTGTCTCTCAGGTAGCGCGTCTGCCAGTCCACCACTTGATTGTGAGTACCCAGAAGATGTTATGTCACCACTGAGTTGTGGTTTTCGAGGCTATATTCCCAGAAGCTCTGGCCAGATCCGAGTAGGCTCCTGACTTGGTGCCGCCCAGATGATTGATACACTGAACCACCAACACATTGTCCATCTTTAAAAGGACAGAACATTGTTCTTTGTCCTTGGTCCACAGTGGTGAAACAGCCAGCCATCAACTCAAGGCAATTGACATGTAATGATTGTTCTGCCTCCTGTGGCAAAATCCCCACTTCGTGTTTCCCAGTCAGTGTCGCTGGAATCTGACTCCACCACTAGATCCTGTTAGGATCTGAAAATAGAGCACCCATTCCAGGCCTCCATCTGTGTGAGTAGTCCAAGAGAGAAACCCTTCAAGAGTATGTGAGACCCTTGTGGAAATGAGATGCCTTCAGTCTCTGGAGGGCCAGATAGTGCAAGGACCCAGGAAATATGGACAGAAGGACCACACTCCTCGCAATTTACTTGAGAGATGTGGCGGATATGGCGAGGGTTCTGCAAAGATAGTGCCTGATTTTGGAGATCTACCTGGAAGGAAGGCTTAGGGTAGTCTCAACCGAATCCACCACAAACCCAAGTATTTGAGGGACTGAGATGGGGTTATGATGGATTTCATCCCATTGATTACAAACGGCAAGGACTGAAGAAGATTAATAGTTCACTGCAGGTGGGTCAACAACGACCTTGGGCATTGCATTGACACATGAGCAGAATGTCATCAAGATATACAATCATGTGGATTCCTCTGGCCCTGAGGTGTTCCACCACCAGTTTCAGAACCTTGGTAAAGCACCAAGGGGTAGAGGATAGGCAAAACATAAGGGTTGTGAATTTGACCATTTGGAGTCTCCATTGGAACTGGAGGAAATGGTGATGCAGCGAGTATATCGAGATTGCGAGGGAAGTATCCTTGAGATCCAGACGTACCAACCAGTCATTGGGTCTCAGGAGGTCCCGTAGGAAGTGTATCTCTGACATTTTAAAGTGATAAAGTCCACCTCTCATTGATCTTCCGTTGGATGATTACCGGGTGTTGGCCCCCATCCTGGTTCTCCACCAGGAATCCTGTGGGATGGACGGTCGTGGGAGTGATAGCCCCTTTTGAGAGGAGCTCTTCCACCTCCAAATAAATGAGGGTGGCCTCCATGTCTGAGTAGTATAGGGGTAGGGTTGGAAATGGTTGAAATGGGATCCCTAGGACTCCTTATGAAAACCTTGAACTGTTTGAAGTACCCAGGACTCCGAAGTCACCACCCTCCAATTGTGCACGAACCGTGCTAACCTGCCCCCCAGTGGTGTGTGAGAAAAAAGGTATACACTCAACGTGGGCAGTAGCACAGTTACTGCCTCCTCTGTAACTGACTCAGGAGCCTCTGTGACAAGGGTAGCCTCTAGTGGGGTAGAAACCCCTAAATCTGGAGGTATATTGCCATTGGGCCTGCATGGAACCATGACCTCTGCCGGAGGCTTGGAACTGCGGATGACTGACTGGTGTGGTGTCCTTTTGTAATGCTTACACTGTATCACTGTTTGTTCTGTGCAAATGCTTTACACACTGCCTCTAAGATAAGCCTGACTGTTCATGCCAAGCTACCAAGGGGGTGAGCAGGGGTTATTTTAGGAGCGTAGCTCCCTTATGCGGACTAGGAAGAAGGGTCCCTATTTGGACAAAGGTACCAATCGTTGCCAACTAGAGAACCCCATTTCTAACAATGATAAATACTAATAAAAACTTTTTTTTTAAAGGAAGGTGTGGGTCTGGCAGTAATGAAAAATGATTTTAGGAGTTTTTCAGTACCAGGACATGTAAAACTTAAAAGTACATGTTGTACTTTTTAAATACACTGAGTCCAGTCCTCTGGCCGGGTCAGGGCCTACCCCAGGGGTGACATGTATGTGGAATATGTGTGTAGAATTAAAAAGGAAGGTTTGGGCCTGGCAAAGGGTTTCTTTTGCTATGTCAAAATGGCAATTTAAATCTGCACATGCGATGGCAGACCTGAGATTTTTAAATGGCTACTTAAGAGGATGGCCCATTTAGTGCTGTATGCCAACTACTAGCATTTAATTTACAGGCCCTGGGCACAGGTAGTTTCGCTTTACCAGGGACATGCAGGAAAATAAAATATGGCCAATTGGATATAGGCCAGTTCTACCAGGTTTTATGGAGAGAGCACAAGCACTTTAGCATTGGTTGGCAGTGGTAAAGTGTGCAGACTCCTAAAAGCCAACAAAAAAGGATTCAGAAAACAGGAGGGTGAAGTAAAAGAGTTTGGGGACTACCCTGCAGAAAAAGCCAAGTCTAACACATTACAACGGAGATTGATTGTCTTTTATGTGTTTTAAAACATTTGTGTAGATGAGAATTTTAATATTTTTAGTTGATTGATTGTCTTAAGTAGAAATGTGCAGTGATAAACATATATTTTGACTGGCTGAATTGGGAAAAGGCAGCCTGATATGCCTTTGTTTTTTCTTATATTTTAATCCATGGGGAAATATTTATTTCCTGTGGACAAACCTCTTGCCATACACCCCACACTGTTTGCATGCACCATGTCTTACAGACAGCTAAAAAGACAAGGACCTTGATAGACAATAGGATATGAAAGGAGGAAGAAAGCCAGAACTGCGCTTCATGCACACCTGCTGGGTCCCCTGGAGCAAGGCAGGTAGCAGGCCTATGACACACAGGGGCCATTGTGGTAACAACCAGAACATATGTGCCTCTAGGACCTCCAAAATCAGTCTCCTTCGCCACCTTAGCACCCCCACAAGCAGGGAAGTGGTGCAGACGAGACTTCCTAGCACTATGTGGTGTGTTCCCCATGCCTAATCCTCATATGTCCAGCACTATTTAACAAAGTAATGATGATCTATAGCTCTTCAGCAAAGTCATAACATTTTATAGTAAACAATGTTATTTCAAATTATTCCATTATTATAACAACTGAGTCCTGATGAATGATGAATCTTCAGTGGAATAGTAGTAAATTCTTTATTTATTTCAAAAAAACGTTCTTTCTTCATAAAAACAGACTGTAGCCGATGCCTACGCGTTTCGTCCGACAAGGACTTCTTCAGGGCACTTAAATAGCTATCTTGATTCCTTTATGTACTTGGGAGAAGATTTTACTGGTTCTTCTTTTGTATAGCTTATTGTTTAAATAAGTCACTTCCTTAGTGCTGTTCGCGAGATCCTATACCATAGGTCTCTTATACATGTAGAATGGTATTTCTCCTGATATACACCACTTTAGTTTTTGTTGATGTGGGATCTGTAGTACGCTGGGTTTTTATATGTCCAACATATTGGGTTCGATATAACAGCCGGCTCCGTGGCGTCGTATCCACCGCAGTTTGCCATGCCTGAGGCCCCCCTTCCACTGTCAGATAGGGTACCCAACGCGAGGCCATTGAAGGAGACACCGCGCGTAAGGTAAATGGAAAACCACCACGTGAAAGTGCCCCACCGACCACACAGAGAGGGAAGCTGAGAGCGAGATGGGCAGACAGTCACACGGGCTGTCCACTCAGCAACCCACTAGGAAGTTCCCACCACAAAACACCAAAGGTTTACAACAAAACTATAGCGGCAGAGGCCAGGATGGTTGGCAACAACCTGGCCCTAGAGAATGTTACTATTGCCTCAATAGGGCCACATGCATGGCCAACCGTTGCTGGCTAAAAGCATACCATGAACAGAGGTGGGTAAGCCTGGGTGAGTCGCCGCAGAATCTCCATCCACAACATCAAGCCCAGAGGGAACCCGAATACACATTACACTCAGCAGCAGGGAAGTCAGTCAGCCACCGCACCACCACAACATGGATCAGGTCATTGGACGAACGCGTGGCAACGGCAACAACAGACAGAGAACCTAGCCCAATAGGAATTGGGGCCACAACCACAGCAGGGAGGGGTAACTGTCTGGGGAGGCAATGCCTTCGCACACACGTGTAACCCACATGTGCAGTAAGGTGAAATCTCTAAAGCAAAGCTTCCATTTCATGTACACCTCAAAATTCAATGTACTAAAACTCAAAAGATGGACCAATGAGACAACATCAGGAATCCAAGTCCTTACTTGCGTTTGGGAATTCATGGCTGCTGGATATGCTTTGCTGATCAGGTATCCTCACTAGAATTCACCATTTCAGGGTGCCTGCGGAAGCCTAGGCCCCAGTCTACCGCTGATCCCCCAGGTCGGGTTGGCTGACCACACCCTATGGAAAGGACAGTCTTAAGAAGGGGCAGGACACCTCCTTGACCAGTTTTTATGAGCAGTCACCCAGGTCCCCGCACTCACATGTCCGTTGGGCAGGGTTCCAATTACCCGGTCAAAAGGTCCAAACACTCAGGCACCCAGCCTGGGACCAAACTTCTTTCATGGCGTGAGGTTCAAACAGTGCCACCTAAAAGCTAGCAGCCTCCAGTCAATGGAGGCTCCCTTTTATGTTCCA
The DNA here is from genome assembly GCF_964261635.1 of Lissotriton helveticus. Taxonomy (NCBI): domain Eukaryota; kingdom Metazoa; phylum Chordata; class Amphibia; order Caudata; family Salamandridae; genus Lissotriton; species Lissotriton helveticus. Next base: position 934,650,559 of record NC_136059.1, on the reverse strand, counting down.
AAATGAAGGTGTCTTCCTGTGTAATGGTGTGAACCGGGTTTCTCATACGCTTGGGATAGTGAAGACCCCATATTCCACACAGCACGCACACATGATACGGCAGGTTGCAAAGTGGCACATGGCACCCATTCAGTTGGGAGGAGGGATTCACCAAAATGACCAGCTATCCTAGTCCACCACCATCATAAATCTAGGTTTCACGAATTCTTGACCTAAAACCCCAAACTCCCCAGGCAGCAATTTTTCTCTTCTTTTCCCTCAGATTTTTCATGTATCTAAAACCTGTTCGCCAGGTCATGTGCCTTCAAAACAATGACAGAAGCGTGATGCCATATAGAAGTTCCAAGCCACAGCCGGCGACAGCAGGTCCAAACACCCTGGAAAAGCTGAGGTCCAAGGAAGAGGGGGCAAGTGAAAGAAGGGGGTCCACAAAGCACATCACAGATCCGAGGAAGAGTAGAACACAGAATGTTCTCACCTCCAGAATAGGCCTGGTAATAATCCAACACACAAGGTCTTACATACACCATCTACAGAAAGCAATAAGCCCAGTCTCACACACCACAAATTGACACAAGCAGGGGTAAACAGGGCCACGGAACAACTTTGTGACCACTTCCGCTTTCCTAAAAAACAAGACAACAGATCACGTGAGATCGTGAAAGACATCCAAAGGACAGTAAAAACAGAAGCTCAAACCAGCCCAAAATAAATCTCCAGAAAAAGGGCGTAACAAAGACACCTGGCACCATGAGGGTTAAGTTTAACGCTGCATGTCGGGTACTAGAGGGGTACACAAGTAGGTGGATTGACCAGGGAGTGGAAATCCTTAAATAATCAGGACTTTATTAACACCCTGGCCAAATCAGTACCCACCTTTAGCCACAACGTAAACTATATGGAAGAGAAGCTCTCAGAATGGCTATTGTCAGCATGCAATGAACATGTCCCACTTATTAAATTCTCTCGCGCCCGCCGCTCAGATGCTCATAGATGGTTCTCCTCCGATCTTAAAAAACAAAAACTTGAGCTGCGCCAACTCGAGAGGAAATGGAGACATGGTTACTCCGCTGAAGGCAAGGAGCAATACACTATTACTCGCAGAGAATATAAGAAAGCCATATTGAATACCAAAGCGTCTTATTTCTTTGAGAGAATACTAAATGCTCACAATAAATCGAAGGAAATTTCTTAAGGTAGTGAACGACTTGTGTAATGAAGATAGAACAACATCTGCTCAAGCACCCACCCAAGAGCTCTGTAACTCCTTAAATGATTTCTTTCTGGATAAAATAGCTACTATTAAAGATAGCATACCAAATAGTGCCAGCCTGGACTCCCTGGAAGACATGCCTAGCAACCTCTCCACACTAGATTGAATTCCTCCCATTGACCCCTGTATATTAGCTGAACTTATGACCCGGGTCAAATCGGGCTCACCCAATGACTGCTGTCCACCTCACGTCTTAAAAGACTTCTTATTGGTCATACCTCATAGTGTACTCCCCCTTCTTAACGAGTCACTTGCGCAGGGCAAGGTTCCCGGTGCCTTCAAAAATGCAACGGTGGTTCCCCTTATCAAAAAAACAGGGGCAGATCCTTCCAATCTCTCTAACTACCATCCTATATCTCTCCTCCCTTTTGGAGCTAAAATATTGGAAGCATACATGGCTAGGTGCCTTTCCAACTTCATTGAATCCTCAGATTACCTGAAACCCAACCAAGCTGGTTTCCGCCCGGCGCATTCTACCGAGACTGTGATCCTGGTAGTCCTGGACACTATCAGATCCAACGCTGATAGGGGTATCCATCAGGCCCTAGTGCTCCTGGACCTGTCGGCTGCGTTCGATGTGGTCGATCACACCATCTTACTGCACCGTGTCGAACAGGCCGGCCTGCGTGGCTCTGCCCTCAGCTGGGTCAAATCTCTCAAGGCTCTTCCCTGTCCCCGCTCTTGTTTAATTTATACCTTAGGCACCTACTACACTCTTTAAAAAACAGAAAGGTCATAATTTTTAATAATGCCGACGATCTGCAGCTAATATTCCCACTGGACTCCCCGGACTCTGTCACTGAATTTCAGGCCACCATGCTTCACATACAGCGGTGGATGGATCAGAACCACCTGAAACTTAACCCAGGTAAGACAGAGTTGGTGCTTCCTGGGAAAAGGGAGTCCAGCTCGGGCCCGCACTTCTAGCCGATAGAACTAGTGCCACTTCCCTCGCCCTCTCGCTCGGTGAAAAGTCTCGGGATCATCATTAATGCAGATCTCTCACTTAGAGGACAGGTGGGAGCTGTGATCTCCTCTAGCTTCCATCAATTGCGTAAAATCAAAAAAATTGCCCACTTGTTGACCCACTCGGCTCTCATTCAGGTGGTGCTACCGCTGGTTCTCTCACGGCTGCACTTCTCGAATTCCATCTACCTGGGCTTACCAGCATTCTTAACTAGGGGCCTACAAATCGTTCAAAATCAAGCGGCCAGACTTATTCATAAACAACCTAAATGGCTCTGGGCAAGACTGCTGTTGTCTAATCTCCACTGGCTACCTATAGCCCAACGGGTTGCCTTCAAGTCCGGCTGTCTAGCCTTTAAAGCCCTTCATGGCAAAAGTCCCAGGTTCATCAACATCATGATCGTGAAGTATGCACCCCATTGAAGTCTCCGCTCAGCTCATCTTTACTTGCTCACCATCCTCTCCTTTAAACGGAAGCGACAAGGAGGTTGCCGCTTCGCCTACCTTGCCCCTAAAGTCTGGAACTACCTTCCTTTGACAATCAGGAGCTGTGACAATCTTATGGTGTTCAGGAGAGCCTTAAAGACCTGGCTGCTCGAGCAAGCATTTGCATAGTTATCCGCTTGCAACATTGTTTACTTTCAGCGCCATGAAGCCCTTGGGTGTCCGTGCGCTTTAGAAGTTGTTATTAACATAACATAACATAACAAGTGACCCCAGGTCACATTGCGATTTCCAACAGCATTCAGTTGCAGCGACATGCCCCCTCGTTGTACATCGCCCCGCACATGTGTAGGTCAAAAGACACTGCCTGCACTGATAAGCACCCCGCACACAACAATATGATGCCATTTTCAGAACATAAACGTAGACTCACAAACGTAAATGGCTGTGTGAATTGGATCTTAAGCATTGGCAGCAGTATATTTTGAAAGCTGCACAGTCACAAGTTTAATGGGGTGTTACTCGCAATAGGATGTGACATTTTTATGAGTTGCTATTATCCCAAATCCAAATTGTATGCAGAGTGCAATTAAGCTTTGGGAAAGGGAGCCCTGTGGTGCAGTTGCAAATTCAATTTCTTTTCTTATCATTTCCCCAATGAAGTTAGAGGGTGTTACTCCTCGTCCCACCATAGAAGAGGATTTACTCCAGTCTCAAGTCCTTTGCTGGAGCACGCCTCTGACCATTACCACTGTGCAAAAGCCTTGGAGAGTAGTCTGTGAGGTCCACAAGTCAATGAGTTTGTATATAATCATGAACTCTAAATATAATTAACCATAATTCTTCCCACCCACTCCCCATCTCTTGAATGAGGTTTATAAATGTGCAATTGTACTCACCTGTGACTTACAAATACGTTTGTGAATGCCAAGTGTCTTTCCTTGATTGACTAACGTGTACATGGAGCTGTTATCACTTGTATATGCGGACTTCAGGCTGCTAGGACTGGTTCCAGGGCCCAAGGGTTTCCAGTGGTAATGGCCTCAATTGTGTCAACTAAAGTGCATTACCACATGGGCACCAGGGTCCCCAGGGCTGATATTTCTGGCAGTAAATTCGTAACAAATCTATTGACAAAGAGACGCAACCCGCCATCTTGAGAGATATCCTGCCCGCTAAAATCCATAAACGTGTCCTCAAAGCGAGTAAAGAAATCTGAAACTGCCTCATCCTTTTTCTGTTTGCAAGCTGTTAACTTATCCCAATCTACCTTTTTAAGAGGAATGAGTGAATGCATATATTTAATTATGCGCCCGGGTAATGCTAGTATCTCAGGTTTCGGTTTTTCGCCTGGCTTACGTTCCTTATCCCAATCAGTAAATTCTGCCCAAGTCCCGCCTAACTCCTCTCTATGTTCCGAACCCTTCACCTGTCTCCACACATCCACGGGGACCAATAATCCGAAAAACAGTTCAATATCTGCTAACGTCATTACCGTTGAGGATGCTGCCTCTGTTAATTCCTTGTAATAAGCCGTTGGGTTTTTTCTAGAGTCGGGTAACTGCGCCTTCAGAGCTAATACCTCGCTCCTTTTCCAGGGCGTATACACCCATTGTTCTTGGAAATGAGCATCTACACGTGGTCTCGTTACTGCCAAGGTGGTCGGGTCTATTATTTCAGATACCTCAGGGTGAAATATAGGGTGTACCTCACGCATTGGATGTATCCCCGGGAAGTGAGTCTCACCTGTTACCGTTAGCTCATTCCTGTATTCCAACAAATACCTCAGACTACGGAGCACTTCCCCCGCACCAGTATTAGCCCTGTAAGCATGAGCCTTAATATCGCGAAGAATCGCCGGTGCCTCACCGCCATACCCCTGCTCCCATAACGTTATCAGGGTCGTTGACATGTGCCACAAAGCGTGCTGTTGCATTAAAGGCTCAAAATCCTTCATAGTAGACCAAATATCTTCTAATGAATAAATGTTATTCCTGGCCCATTGACAAGCTTGATTAGCTACCATTGTTTTCTCGTCTAGGGGTACAGTAGCGCGTGTGAGTAACTTTCGTACCTGATGGAGTAGACCTCCCTCCGCTCCTCTAGCAGGTGTTCGCAACGCGCTCTGAGGGGTGGCGCTGGCAGAAACAGTGGGGATAGCAGGGCCAGCAGAGAGCACCGGGGATAGCGCAGCAGACGCAGGGCTCACCGCCGAGAAAGGGAGCAAGGGTGCCGTGGTAGAAGGGGAAGTAAGTCCCCCTGCAGAGGAAGCAGGTGTACCGGACAAGGGAGGGGCACCGACTTGGGGAACTGAAACCACCGCCTGTGGGGCGAAATCCCCGAGCACGGGGTACAGTGACTGTGGTGCATATGGGGGAGGAGGTCGAGCGCTCAAAATATCTTCCATCTCGTCTACGTCCTCTTCCTTTACCACATAGCACTTATTTTCCAACAACCGAAAACGCCTATCTGCGCGCTCAATCCGCAGTTCATTCTCTTTCTTAGTGTGTTCTCTCGCCTTTTGCGCCATAGTCTGAGCCGATCTTTTCTGAGCAACCTTCTCTTCCCTTATCTGCCGTTCCCGTACCTCCTTCTGCCACATTCGCAAAGAATCAAACATACTCTGGCGGCTGCGTCTAGCAAATAACTTGTCTTGTAAATAGTCTAATTTTTCTGCATCGAAAGAACCCAATAGGGGCCACTGCAAATCCACATTATCCATTGTATACTTATGCCATAAAGAGGAAAACAAAATAGGAGGCAAGCCGTGTTTGACGTACATGTCGAAATTTGGAGAACCTTCCTGAGGGGCAGGTTGGCTCTTAGCCAATCTCACATCTGAAACCTCATCACAACACCCGAAACACCGCAATTTACTAAAGCACGGCATTTTGTAATCCTACAACACACAATAACACAGGGAAAAATTCACAATATCATATGCATATATTAATCAAACATAATCCGTACTAAAACACGTGTTACCAAATGGGACAAGGCCCGTCGACCAAGTCCTGGGAAACCTGGACACTACCGCAGACTGAACAGCCTACACTGCTTCTGGTTACTCGAGTTCCTGGGTGGGGCAAGGTTGCAGAGGAGATTATGAATGTTCACAACCGCCTGAGTTTGTGGGCGTTCTCCGGTTCTCAAGACAAACCAACTAATGATCCCTCCACGCCTCACTCCTTGCGTGGGGTTTACTATAGTATAATTGCCATGGGAGTGTCATATACAGGGCTCGAGTCGGGGTACCACGCGGGTGGACGGCGATCCCCCACTTATTTTACATGGGGGACACCGTCCCCCCTGCCAAACAGCTGGACTTCACTCTTTGGCCTCTCTGGAACGAGGAGCTCGGCACCTTCCGTGAGGTCACGTCCTATCATGACGCCACTTCCGGTGACAGCGTCCCCCCACTTCTTTTTTTAGGACTTGTGCCCTGGTCTTATAGATATATATATACACAGTAGAAAGTGATGTACTCCTTTGGTCAACACCTGATAGTAGTAAATGGACCTATTTTAGGCCCTAATCGAAATTTTTGTTCCAAAAATGTCATTGTAATTTGGATACCTAAACTATATAACCGAAGGAACACGGCGTAAAAGTTCCTTATTGCTGCACCATGGCAGTCCTGTGCCTTCTGTAATCTTCTGTTTACAGGCTTCAACCCTAGCGGGGTTTATGCAATATGAATTAAGCTCTGTTGACAGATGTTACGTTATCACATTGGACAGTCATGGTTCCCCGGGGCCATCACTCGTCACCTCTATCAGGCCGCTTTGGTCCGTGTTATGGCTTCGTCCCGCCATCTTTGGTGCCTGTCTATTTACATAGATTAGAGCTGCCACTCTGAGAAGGTGATGTAACCCTGGCACTGCTGCCAACCCATGGAAAGGTCCACACCATCAGCGCCACCAATCAGCGCCAACAGCTCGGCACTGGAGCTGTCCGAGGCATGAGGCGATGAATAAACCGCTGCTCGATTGGGCAGGACATTTCACAAGAATTAAAATGTGTGTGAGAGCGCCGCAATCAATGTGAAAGGCTCCTTTACTTGGAAAAATCCAAGAAGTCTACTTGTGGAATGTGAGTGCACATGCATAGCGCCCATACTGCGCCGAGACACCTTCGGGTATTTGTTTGCGCAATAAAAAATCTCATAAATAAATAAATCAAGGCCAGACGCTAGATTTAAGGATGTTTATAGAGCCTCTCTTTTGCCATGGTTCTTATGCAGTACAGCAGTGAAGTAAACACTATTCTGCTACTGACTGCTGTGCTGTGCTGTGCCTCTTTAACCCCAGCTTGTACTTGCTGTTTCCCACCAATGACAGCCTTTTACACGTACGTCAGCACGGTCTATGGAATCTTGCGTCGCCTTTAATTGCCTGGTCAAAATGAACACGGCCACGGTTCTGGAATCTCGCATTCTCTGGCTTAGACAGTAACAGCTCTCAGCCGCTGTCAGTCACAGGCTTTCCTCAGCAGATCCCTGAAGGGCATGCATGCAGAGGCCATAAACAAAACTTTTCATCTTGGGGCTCCATCATATAATATGCTTTCATGGTACAATTCAGTTAAAAGATTTCAGGAGGAAAATAATAGTATATTTTCCAAATGGGAACCAGGTAATGTGCAGGGCGAGCTCTTTGCAAATCGTGCCACCTTCCCAGATATTAATTTATCGAAGGAACTGCAAACAAACAGCAGTGGTTTCACAAGTCTTTTGTGAATTCAGAGTTTTAAAATTGCCTCTTTGGCTGTGTTTCTTATCTTACAAAGGCAGCACATGCATGTATACGTACTTTTCAGAAAGGGAACGAAAAGACAAATTATCAGATTGTATCTTGCTGGTTAAAGTGCTTCCGACAGTCCAACTATCCTCCCCGTTCCTTATGTTTTCTGTAGCACCCGATTTATTCTATGTGAACCGCTTCCCTGCCTCTTGGTTATGCTCGAACTATCGAAATGCTCTGAAAATAATAATATAAATGGTAAATGGTAACCTGTTCCTCCGTGCGTATTGTATAGCTAATCGACTTTTGGGCTTTATGACATTCCATTTTCAACTTGCGTGCATACAATTGTTCAGTGCAAACAATCCTATCTTTTGCGTTTTTATATAGCCCGAAGGTATTGGAGCGCTTCGCACCAGCACCAGTTGCATTACGCACCACATTCATGGTTTTTAGGCACGCGAAGATTAAGTAATTCACAAGATGTTGTGCCGACGCCGAGACTATGGCCTGGTTCACCTGTTCCAAAGTTGGCAGCTCTGGCTGTAACTAAAGGTAGGCGAGCCACTGAAGGCTCAAGCCAAATGACTGGCTCTGGCTAGGCTCGAGGTTATCTTGGAACCTTGAACTCAAAGCGAGTCAAGCCTTCTAATGTCTTCTGCCTGCCCTACCGCCCACCCTATTACCTCATAGTTCAAACGTGACTTCCCAACCCGCTTCCCCTGATGTCTTGCTGAAAACCGTCAGTTTCTGCCCACGCCCGAGGGGGTCATTTCATGAGCATCTACTGGCTGAATTGTGCAATGTGAATTCTGAAAACCTGTGATCAGTCCCAGGTTCTTCACCTCAGTTGAAAAAACTGTGTAACCTAGACAATGTTTTATTTTACTGTGTCTCCTTTTCCTTCATCAGGGCATTTGACAGCAGATGGATGAGATACACTCTTGAATGTGAGCTATATATAGGTGGTCAATGGCACCTTTTTTACCACTTGGTTTATTAATGGCATTGATGTCAGTGGTGGCATGAATGTTTCTAAGTTCATCTTAAGAAATGATCACTTATGGCAATTGACTCTCAATTCACCAATATAAACTAATGCACTAAAATTAAACGCTCCCACGTTTCAAGCACAGCTTTTTTGAAAAGTGAAAGTTCTTTGTTCTGTGTTTACGAGATGTTTAATGCACAATTAACTTGCCAAATTGCTTGTTGACTTAACTCATGCATGGGATCTTTGAGCCCAGACCGAAACAAAAGGCACTTTTATTTACAAGCCAGACCTATTGGCATTACAAATGCTTTTTGATTGAGGAAGAAATTCAGAAATTGGAAAGTGACTTTGTCAGCACCCCTTTCAGCGGGCCACAGGGAAAGCAGGACTTACTGGGGCCAACCGTGGTACTAACCCCTTCGCTACTTCTGTCCGTCAAAGGCCGACGCGAACACTACCTCCGTAGTGCTGTGCACGTCCGTTGGCCGACGCAGCCCCGCCCACTTGATCAAAGTGCCGCTCTGCCGCAGAATTTGTGCCGCGGTTAAGCGGTCAAGGCCTTTTACTCCTGATGTCCTGGGGCCCGATCTAGTAAGAATTCTGAGCTACTGGGCCATGTACCCCCTCTGCACTTGACTCTCTGTAGCAATGTGTTTGATCAGTACAAGGTTCTATTGGGGGTGTGGATACAGAGGAGTAAACACAGACGTATAACTCAAAATGCATACAGCAGCAACAATAAATCCTTGGCCAGCCAAATTTTCAATTTTATTCAAAACGGAAAAGCATTTTATTTATACCATTACCCACACAAAATAAAAATACGACATTTGCAAATAACCACACTCAGTCCCACTGAGGTTAAGGCTCTAGAGATTCGTTAGGCGGTCCTACCTGGTCCCACAACCTCCTTACTTCTAGCTGTGGTGGTTATTCCCCATTAACTAAAAGTAACATCCATTGTAAGCTCCACTAGTATTCTGAGTCTCAAGAGTCTACTATAACTCTATTTTTAAAGTCACTAGTGTTACAGTGCCACGGCTCTGATAGCAGCAAGTTCCCCCAGGGCTGACTGGCCCGAAATCAATCTTTTCTGCCACTCGCAGGATCAGAGCGACCAGAGTTCCTGAGCGCACTCCTTCTAGGGTAAGTCATTGGTTACTCCCTCGATGGGAGGGTGGTAATATGAAGTTTCTGGTGCAAATCCTTCATCTTGGGCAGGTGCACGGGGTCACACAGCGGCTTCACTCCTCTCGGCGTCGACTCTGACCAGGTCACCTGGTCAGACGCGGTCGCTCCCTCCTCCCGCCACGTGGCCCGCCCCGAGTGTGCCCGGCCTCCTCCTGCTGCCGCTGAGCCCTGCCCCTGCCTCTGGACCCTGCCTGCCCTCGGTACCTGCTCGTGCTAGGCACCTGTATCGCCGCCCCTCTTCTCTGCCGCTTGGCTTCTCGTTCCGCCGTCCTGTGCACTTGTGGTATTTTATTTGTTTTATTGTTTTATTGTGAAGTTCTGTAATTTTCCTGATTTCTGCTCGCTTATTGTGCCGCTTGTCCCCTGCCCCACCCCGCTCCCTGCCGCTGCTCCCCCGCGGCCCCACCCACGCTCCCTCCAGCATCACTGCACCGCTGCCCCCCCCTCCCGCCACCCCACTCCCGCCTCCCAGCTGCTCCTCCCTCGCCCCTCCCCACTCTCCATTTATGGCAGAGTGCACGCGTACGCGCAGCGGGCGCGCCAATGGTGCGCCGAAGGCGCGCCAAAGGCAAGCCCGTCTGCGCCCGTCCGCGCCTGGACCGTGCCCAGCGCCAGAACCCCTGGCCCCCGCCGCCGATGCAAGACTACCCGACAGACCTACGACGCCGCCACTCTCAACGCACTCAATGCCGGCCGGAACCCTGCCTGCTACCGAGCAACCCCGAGACGCACCCACAGACCCTTCGCCTGCCAAGCCTGCCGATTCACCTGCTACCGGACCTGCACCACCCCCGCCAAGTCGAGCACCAGCAGCAACCACCTGAAGTGCATCCTGCTCAACACCCGCTCCGACCACAGGCACGCCGTGGAACTCTGGGACCTGCTCGACGCGACAGCACCGGACGTCGCCTTCCTCACTGAAACCTGGATGAACGCCTCGTCAGCGCCCGACATCGCCATAGCCATCCCGGACGGATACAAGATCACCCGGAAGGACCGCGTCAACCAGACGGGAGGAGGCATCGCCATCGTACACAAGAACACCATCCGCATCTCGACTAACTCCGACAAAACCTTCACCGCCGCCGAACACCTGCACTTCCAGATACACACTGACCCCAAGACCACCCTCCGAGGCACCCTCATCTACCGACCACCGGGACCACGCACACAATTCAGCGAAGACATCGCAGACTTCATCAGCCCGCACGCCCTTCCCTCCGCCGACTACATCCTCCTAGGGGACCTCAACTTCCACCTGGAGAACAACAACGACAGAAACACCACCGCCCTGCTGGACAACCTCGCCAACCTCGGACTCAAGCAACTGGTGAACACCCCCACCCACTACGCCGGCCACACGCTTGACCCCGGCTTCTCATCCAGAAAGCACATCTCCTTCAGTCACGCCACCGGACTCCACTGGACCGACCACAGCTGCGTCCACTTCAGCTTCAGAAGAACTACGACCCACCACCACCCGCAACAGGTTCTCCGCCGAAGCTGGAGCAAGATCACCGCCGAACAGCTCACCGCCTCCCTCAACCAGAACACTCCCACCAGCACAACGGACCCCAACGAAGCAGCCAGCAACCTCACCAAGTGGCTGACCGCCTGCGCCGATGACCTCGCACCACTAAAGAACCCTCCCAGCAGACCCGGCAGCAAGAAAACCCCCTGGTTCACCAACAAACTCAAGGAATCCAAGAAGAACTGCCGCACCCTCGAGAAAGCCTGGCGGCTCGACCGGACCACAGACAACAGGACCGCCCTCAAGCACGCCGCCTGCAAACACCATCAGCTGATCCGCGCCACCAAGAAGACGGCACTCAAAGAACGACTGGACAACAACGCCCACGACAGCAAGGAACTCTTCAGCATCGTCGAAGAGTTCTCCAACCCCAGTGCCGGAAACAACGACATCACTCCCTCGCAAGACCTCTGCAACTCACTCGCCTCGTTCTTCCACCTCAAGATCGCCGACATACACTACAGCTTCGACGCACAGACCACGCACCCCACCACCGAACCAACGCCCGCCACCACCACCCTCTGCAACTGGACCCCGATCAGCACCGAAGACACCACCCGCACGATGAACTCCATCCACTCCAAGTCACCAACCGACCCATGCCCACACCACGTCTTCAACAAAGCCGACGCCATCATCGCACCCCATCTCCGAGACATCATTAACTCCTCCTTCCACACCGTCACCTTCCCGGAGAGCTGGAAGCACGCTGAACTGACCGCCCTCCTGAAGAAACCAACGGCGGACCCCACCGACCTCAAGAACTACCGCCCCATCTCGCTCCTTCCTTTTCCGGCCAAAGTCATCGAGAAGACCGTCAACAGACAGCTTGCCACCTTCTTCGAGACGAACGGATCCCTCGACCCCTCGCAGTCCGGGTTCCGGGCCAACCACAGCACCGAGACCACCCTAATCGCAGCTACCGACGACATCAGAACCCTGATCGACAACGGGGAAACAGCGGCCCTCATCCTCCTGGACCTCTCTGCGGCGTTCAACACTGTCTGCCACCGCACCCTAGTGAAGCACCTCAGCAACATCGGAATCCGAGAGAAAGCACTGGAGTGGATCATCTCGTTCCTCGCCGGAAGAACCCAGAGAGTCCTCCTCCCTCCGTTCAGATCCGAGGCCACCGAAGTCATCTGCGGCGTACCACAAGGATCTTCACTCAGTCCAACCCTCTGCAACCCCAGCACCGCCAGAGCCAACCTACACGAAGGGATGAAAGACGTCGCCGACTGGATGAGAAACAGCCGCCTCAAACTGAATTCAGACAAGACGGAAGTCCTCATCCTGGGATCATCACCCTCCACCTGGGACGACTCCTGGTGGCCCCCGGCCCTGGGCACCGCTCCCAAACCAACGGACCACGCACGCAACCTAGGCTTCATCCTGGACTCCTCCCTGTCGATGACCAGACAAGTCAACGCCGTCTCATCTTCATGCTTCAACACCCTGCGCATGCTCCGCAAGATCTTCAGATGGATCCCCACTGAAACCAGGAAGACCGTCACCCAGGCACTCGTCACCAGCCGACTGGACTACGGGAACACCCTCTATGCCGGAACCACAGCCAAACTTCAAAAAAGACTCCAACGCATCCAGAACGCCTCCGCACGACTCATCCTGGACATCCCTCGACACAGCCACATCACCGGACACCTGAGAGACCTGCACTGGCTCCCCGTCAACAAGAGAATCCCGTTCAGACTCCTCACCCACGCACACAAGGCTCTCCATGACCTGGGCCCCAAGTACCTCAACGACCGCATGACCTTGTACACACGCCCACCCGCCAGCTACGATCGACCAGCCACGCCCTCGCCACCGTACCACGCATCCGCAGAGCCACCGCCGGAGGAAGATCCTTCTCCTACCTGGCAGCCAATACTTGGAACTCCCTCCCCACCCACCATCGGCGAACCCAAGACCATCTCTCCTTCAGGAAGCAGCTCAAGACCTGGCTATTCGAGCAGTAGCATACCCCTCTCCCCCAGCACCTTGAGACCCTCCCGGGTGAGTAGCGCGCTTTACAAATGCCGTGATTGATTGATTGATTGACCTGACTTACCAGTCCTGTTGAACCCCTACGGCATACGGGGTCACTGTATACTCACAGTACACAGGCTCTGGCTCAATCAGCATATTAAACTCCTTGGCGACAACCCCCTGGCATAGGGGGTCACAGCCCACTTCCACACAGCAATCTTTTCTCGGCATCTGCACCTGGCACACAGGGTCAACTTTTTCCACTACATAGGGCTCCTGGCTGATTGTCGCAGTGATGAACATGGCTACATTCATGTCAGATGTCCCCTGCATACGAGCGTCATCAACTTTGTTCTGCCACATGCTGCTATGTTCCATATATGTACCCTATATAGGCGCAGGTAACAGTGCAACCTTTCACCTATATCCTTCCCTACATCTCATACATAACTTTTCATAGGGACTGACCTTTTACCTAGATACGACACTGCATTCAGAATGCAGGTTTTTCCCTGGTTCGATACTCCTACATTATGAATGGGGCTTCTTGGAAGCACAGCAGGACTCACAGCTGGCTGAACATTTCCTCTATAATATCTATGTTAAAGCCCAACATCATCCTTTAGGCCAACACAGTAACACAGCAAGGTAGGACCCCTGGGGAGACCTGTGGGTATATATACATCATGTCTTGCTTAGACAGACAGAAGAGACAGAGACTTCCCGGCTGACACACTGACCAGAAACGCTGAGGTTCCTGCATGCAGACGCTCCAGCTAGCAGTGGTCCAACATCCCTCGCGGGGTGTCCAACTCGAGACCAGGACAGGGTCCCATATTCTCTTCTTTCTCAGGTAATGGCGTTGACTAGACCTTATAGGGATTCTTGGCATAACACCTACACCTACACCGATGCTAGATACATTTAGATACATCTAGTTAGGGAGGCATCGTAGGAGTACGCACTTTCTTATCATTTGTTTTATGTACTTGTATATATTCATGATTACTACAAGATGGTAGAGCTTTACCATCCCTTTACTGTCGTAGTACTGCAGATCATATATCTCAGCAACTGTCAAATAGTTGTTACAGCAAATCTATTCTACACTAGAATAACAACTGTTCATTACATCCTTATTGAAACGGCCAGACTGTTTATTCTGTGTACCTCTGAGACAAACTAAGTGAGCACAAGTGACTGAGCGAAAAGTAGTATATTGTTTCCACGATCCTGGGGGATCAGGGTTGTCATGTTCTGAGGTTGCCAGAAACTATTCTCTCCCCGAAAAGAGGAGATTCTAGTGGCACTGTGAGCTAGGTAATGCAAAACAGGATAACATATCCGGGGGGGGAGGGAGGGGGCTCAGAACCAGTTTGCCACCAAACCCACAGTTTATGTTATCCGAACGCGCAGATCCTGTATAGGAACTATACGACAATGCAACAACCTGATTGGCAGCCACCACTTCACAGTTCACAAAGGGAGTCCAGTTCACAAGGCTCCCAACTAGTCCTCGCTCCCTCCAATGCTTTCCTCTTTCTCATAGGGCACACTGATTTTGGCAAGCAGGCAGGCACTGGTGCTCCAGGGCAGGTGGTCTTTGATTAAGTAGATGATGTCCCCTCACCCAGCAGAGTTACTAGCAGGCCTTGGCCCCCAGTCCTTGTCATAGGTAGCAATCTTGTAGAGCGTTCCCTCCTCATGCAGGCCTTCTGGCTGCTGAGCAGATTACTATTTTTTGAGTGCCAAGCCCCCATTCCTATAGTTCACATCCAGACACCAAATGAATGTGAGTCTTTGAAGTTTATGTTGAGGGTATTCTTCTTTTGACATCCCATTCCTCTGCTCTCTTCTTCCTCTTGAAAGCAGTCTATCACAGCAGGACAAACATACAAACGCTGCACAGCACTGCATCCTTCATGTACTGTACTATTCATTGGCACACATACATCCAGTGCATGCCTTTTCCATGCAACTACTGCACAGCACTTCATCATATATGTATTGTATCACTCATAGGCACACATACACCCATCATGCATGCACTGCTCAGTACTGTAAAATCCCGTATTGTACCCTTCCCAGGCATACATACACCCAGCACTGAGGCACCTCTCATACGCAGCGCAGCACTGCATATAAAACCAATATAGGCCAAGAGTGAGGTAAGCACACAGCAGCAGAACTTTAAAAAGGAGTGAGCCTGTAGGACACATTCCAGTGACACAGGTTAACAAGCATTTACAATGCAATAGGTCTCGGGTTAATTAAGTTTGAGCTATTGGCATTGCTTAATATTGCAACATTAATTGCACCAAAAGTCTATAAATTGCAGGCCAAAAAAATGTGTATTTATTTTTGTAGCAGTGGTGGCATGCTGCGCTTTAGATGAATATGTTTGAAAGTAAAGTGCGCCATACTGCGATTACTACAATAGTTATTTGTGGATGCGTTAACAATTGATGTGTGCACTGATGGCTGGTGGTGTGTGTGCCTGTAAAAATTGTGCACTGATGGCTGGTGGTGTGTGTGCCTGGTGGAAGTGTGCACTGCCGGCTGGTGGTGTGTGTGCCTGGTGGAAGCGTGTACTGACGGTTGGTGGTGTCTGTACCTGGTTAAAGTGTGCTCTGACGGCTGGTGGTGTGTGTTTGATGAGGGCGTGCACAGACAGCTTGTGGTGTTTGGGCCCGGTAAAAGCGTGCACTGACGGCTGGTGGTGTTTGTGCCCAGTGAAAGCGTGCACTGACGACTGATGGTGCCTGTGCCTGGTGAAAGTGTGCACTGACAGTGTGGTTGTGTGTGTGGTTGTGTGTGTGTGTGTGTGTGTGTGTGGTGGTGTGTGTGGTGGTGTGTGTGTGTGGTTGTCTGTGTGTGTGGTTGTGTGTGTGTGTGGTTGTGTGTGTGTGGTTGTGTGTGGTTGTGTGTGTGTGGTTGTGTGTGTGTGTGGCTGTGTGTGTGTGTGTGGCTGTGTGTGTGTGGCTGTGTGTGTGTGTGGCTGTGTGTGTGTGGCTGTGTGTTTGTGTGTGTGGTTGTGGCTGTGTGTGTGTGTGTGGTTGTGTGTGTGTGTGGTTGTTTGTGTGTGACTGTGTGTGTGTGGCTGTGTGTGTGTGGCTGTGTGTGTGTGGCTGTGTGTGTGAGGCTGTGTGTGTGGCTGTGTGTGTGTGTGTGTGAATGTGTGTGTGTGTGGCTGTGTTGGCGGCTGTGTGTGTGACGGCTGTGTGTGTGGCCTGCTTGAGTGTCATTAAACTGTTCATCCAAACATGAGTATCATAAAGTATTGGACTGAATAAGTATTTTGAGGAGACAGCAATGACTATTTCTATTGAATTTGTGGATTAAGCCCTCGGAAATTATGTTCACTTGAGAACTGTATGGTAGTGAATTGCAGTAATCAGCATGCCATGTTTTCAGAAGTTATTTAGTTTTTGCTGTACAGCTCTGGAAGCAAGGCTCCTGAACACTGTCTCATAGGACAGGAAAAGAGCATCTTCAGCGCGAGAAGAGGTTTTGCGATCTGGGGCCACTTGCCTTCTATTAAGGCCAATGTAATTTGTGTAACCTTTAACGTGCCCCAGTTTGTTAGCCACCAGCACTCACAATAGTTACAATTTTCTCACAATCAATATGGCAAATGTTATCAGTCCTATCGGTTTCAGACACATTGAAACAGTGAGTCGGCACGAAACATTTCGAAACCACTGGTGTAGTGCAACATAGTATGGACCTTCGTAACGGTACACAGTAAGAGTTTGTGTTGTGGATTACCAGCGCCTACGACGCAACACTGCTTTCGCTTTCCATGGTGTTGGCAAGCTACCGGTGATGAGCCTGCTTCTATATGGCCGGGGTGAGCAATAACGTGTGTGAGCATGTGACCTCTGAGCTCCTTGGGGTAGAGGGAGGTAGGAGAGGCAGAGATGGCGTCAGAGGGCAGGTCTGCTGTTTCCCAGGGCTGCCGGTCAGCCTGCTCCCTGGCACAGTGGAGAAACGTCGTAAGAAATGGGTTTATTTTGTCATGTAAGGCGTAAGCTCTGCTGTCCAGAGGTTCTTGGTTGCGTGTTGGAAGTGGGTCCTGGCACGCTTCGCGGCTTTTAGATGGTGGTTAAAGAAAATAAGCGATTTTTGCTAACAAACATAAAGGTGAGACTGCACGTGTGCTAGCTGGCTGGCTGCCCGAGTCAGTGGAGTTACAGGAAAGGCTGATGGTGGGGGGAGGCACTTCCAAACTGTGTATAGTAAAATAAAACTTTTAAGTGAAACTCAGCATTTTAAAACCATTCACAAAACTCCAAAAAATCAAGTAAACTCAGTGTAAAAATTGCAATCCATGTCCAACCTACGACCATCAGTAAAATTATAATTCATAAATCTGTGCACGGGAAGCAAAAGACGTGGATGCGATGGGGCAGGAACATTATCTGCACATTGCACGTCAGAAGCCATAAATAACACTGCTGCAGACTCAGGCCTGCATTCCAAACACAGTCACGTGACCTCCTCCCAAGGCGCGCGACGCGATCCGATTCTTTCAGCATTGCTGAAAACAGCAGAAGTTCACGCGCGCAACGTTATCCTATGGGACAACGCTGCGCACGCGGCCAGGTCTTGTCTCCACATTCCAACTCGTTGTCAGCTGAGACGACAGCTATAGTTCTCTGGCGAGAACGCGCTTCGCGCGTTACTAGCCGAGTCCTAAAAAGGACCTTTTCACTCCTACTAGTCACTATACGATATTCTGCCACCACTGCACTTGTGCGTCTTAACTCCTGGTGAAGTCAGTAGCCTCTCACCACTATAAGGGTAGTGCTTTAAGTTCCCCTTCTGGTCCAACAAGAACGTAATCAGTGAGATAGGCCCATGTCATGGTTAACACGCATGATTGGTGTTTGCCAATGAGAACAAAAATCAGTATTAGGGGTCCAGACATTAGTACAGTAGGGCACTCAGGGCAAGGGTGTATGACCACTACCCGGCTGAGGACTATTCTGAGGAGGGGCTACCTAAAGGGGCACTAATTTGAAATAGTTTACTACTTCACTCCCTTAAAAAACAACGTGCGTAACATTGTGGTCACAGATTCCTTTACCCTTACTGTTCATTTTCAAAGCAATGTCTATGTTTACATCTATCTAGACTCAAACTCCTCATCATTTCAAAATACAGTGAGATCTAAACAGCATAAGGTGTCGTATATTCTCTTAGAGGAGGCTTTTAATGATAGAGCCCCCCAAATTAAGATGCATCTTAGTATGGAATACATAAACAAGAATTACATCTGCTCTGACCTGGTTCTTCCATACCACTACCTTTGATCTTCCTAATAAAAATGTGTCCTTTCTAAAGGTATGCAGTATTTGTAAACTTTTTTTCATCACATGGTGGATACCATATGTTCCAAGATTCAAGAGACAATCACTCCTGGTGGAGGAAAAGATCCAATGATCTAACGATCAGTGGCTAAGTACGCCAATGGGAGACATGCCTTTGGAAAACAATACTGTTGAGGGTCTCACAACAATTTTAGTGTTGCCCCCCGTCTTAACACAACTCTTCCACTCCTTTTGAATTTACATGACTATTCTGTCCCAACTGACTTAATTTTAAGAATTTAATTTCAGGCTCAAGATTGTCTCTCTCTGTTAGTCATAATGCCATATTCTCTCCCAAATTCTTTTCCACCTGACTGTAGTTGACACAAATGTTGTACCTTAAGAGATTTCCCCATTCTGCACAACACTGACAGGAAACCTCGACAATCATTTTCTCACACATTTTCAATTTATGTATGAACTGAAACCTTTTTTCTGAAATTAAATTCTTAAAATGATGTCACTTTACAATTCCTGAATTTCTTCCTTAACTAAGCACTGGTAATGCCAACAGATCTGACTTATGAATGAAGCTGGCTTTTGTTTCATTGATGAGTTTAGGCATTCAATGAGTTATCGTAGATGCACTATGTCACTCATCTTTGTATTCATGCATCGATTCATCCATCCACCAACTCATTCCTGCATTCACCTTTTGACACAATCACCATAAATCACTCAAACTCAACAACATATGCAAGATAAATCAAAAGAATACAAGTAGAAAAAAGTAAACATGCTGCTGTCTAAACCCAGCGGCATATTCTTGCAATAAGTAATAAAAGCAGCGAGTGTCAGTCTTGCAGAGGTATCGTAAAAG
This sequence comes from Lissotriton helveticus, assembly GCF_964261635.1. Lineage (NCBI taxonomy): Eukaryota > Metazoa > Chordata > Amphibia > Caudata > Salamandridae > Lissotriton > Lissotriton helveticus. The sequence continues at coordinate 934,631,237 of NC_136059.1, read as the reverse complement.
GTCTATTGTTGTTTTAAAGTCCCAGCATGATGGGTACATTTAGAACCAACATGCTGTTCATCTGGGAATGGTAAAACAATGATATACTGTGGAAACCCGCATTTCATAATGGTCTCCTGGTTTAGAGGAAGTGAACACATAGAACTGGCCAGACTGCAGATAAAATAAGTGGTAAGCAAGTGAAATGTCAGCACTTCCTGGAGAGCTGTAGTATCCTCTTAAGAAACATTGAAATAAAACGAGAAGAAACAAAGAAATGATACGGGAACTATAAAAGGGGAACATTCAAAACAAAAACTACTGGCCAAACAGCCCTGGCACTGAGGCACACTCATTTTCAGGTGGATGTGCACACGTGATAAGAAAATGCACATTCACAGGGCAAGAGATCCAATGACTGATGCAGACTGAAACATTACTTCATGTAGTTTACTGTTTCATAGTTTGTAGTCATTACAGAAACTCATAGAAATTAAGTGCTATGGATACTGATGAAGAGAATTGAATTATCATAAACTGTTTCATAGAAAATACTTCTTAGGTAGATGATGGAAGCCCAACAAGGCCAAATCACAGATGGAATTTTATCAGCTACAGATGAGGTGCAGATGTCCATCACTGTTGCTGCTCATTATGTGCATCAATGACAAACTACAGCTCCCAGTGCTGCTAATGCAACACCTCCAAAATACATCTAATGTCAAAATAACCATTGAAGGAAGTGGAAAACACTTATGATTTATACACATAACACATAGCTTGTATTTTGATTTGGCATGAAGTGATGCTAGTGAGTTAAAGATAGTGTTGAAACTTTTTGTCTAGCTCAAAATATTGTTTTCCAAAAGAGCACAGTTGAGTTGGGTGCTTCACAGATTATTAAGCTCTGGAATGAATTGTACCAATGGACTACTAAATGCTGTCGGGCGATGCCCATGGAAATATTAGACATGGGATTCACGTGTCGCAATAAAAACAATAACCATGTAACTCACATATATATAACATATTCTAAACACTATATGTTTGATTTGATAATACAACTGACTATGATCTGACACAGCTTTCCATTGTTAAACTATCAGATGCCAGAAACAATATCTTGCAGGCCTCACATAATTTCATACCTAAACTCTGCTTCATTCTTGCAAAGGAGAAGGTAATGTGCGCAGATCTGTAGCAGGACTGAAACAAAAGCTGAGCAATCACAGCAATCACATTGGAAAACAAGCACTGGCAAAGCCAATAAGTTTCGCCTGTGCAAGATCTATTGGCTTTGCCGATGTTTTCAGACATGTTCTTCAGCAGCGCAGGCTGCTGTGCTACATGGCTTAAAGTAAAGAAAAAAAGTGCTATGGTACTGTCACTTTTGACCACGTCATAGCAATTTCTTTTCTATAAGTCATTTTGCACAGCAGCCTGCACTGCTGCACAACATGGATCCGCACAAGCTATTTGACTTTGTTTAATGATTTTTGTGGCAGACGGAAGGGTTGGAGGGAGCAGGGGAAACCATGGGAGTGGGCATCAACACAAGAAACATCCAGAGGAGGGCAGGGAGCAAGCACCAAGAGGGAAACATGGGGAAGGAGAGAGGAAGAAGCAACATACCAGAGGGCGGGCGGAGTGCAGGGGATAATGCACCATGAGCAGGGCCGGACTGGCTAGGAATGCTGCTGAGCTGGGGGCTGATTTAGTTGATGGGGACCTGCGTGTACTGAACAAAATTGGTTTTGCTTGAATTATTTCGAAGCACACACAGGTCTCCATCAACGAAATCAGCTCCCACCGCAGTGAAATCAGCACCCAGCTCGGCAGCATTCCAAAACGCCCAGTAGTCAGTCCGGCCCTGACCATGAGGGAGGTGTGGGGGAAGAGGAAGAGAGTCAGGGCCGGACTGGGAACCACAACCGGCCCTGGCAAAGTGCTCGGCCGGCCCCCCCTCCCCACTCGGGGGTACTTGGAGGTGCCACCGAGCTCTTTGCCGGGGACCGGTTTTCGGACGATTTCGGCCCTGTAACAAAAACGGCCCCCAGGGGCCCAAAACCGGCCCCCACCCGTGCGGCGCACCGAGGGATTGCCCGGTGCCCGCTATGGCCAGTCCGGCCCTGAAGAGAGTAGCAACACAATGGAGAGCAGGAGGAGGGCATGAAGGGGGCAAGAGCATGGATGGTGGGAGGAAGGTGGAACTGGAGACACATTCATTCTTAGAGTGCATGTAAACAAGTTTTTAAAAAGTATCTGCAGGAGCCAGTGGAAGTACACTGGCCTCGGACAGAAAGCCTCACTCGGTCTATGCACCATGGCAGGGATGAATAATTTAAGCCCCAGAAGGAAGTAAGAGGCAGTGATGAATCAAAGCCATCCAATGGTAGGTAATCGTAAGCAATAACAGAGAAGTATAAAATAACAAAAACATTCACAAGCGTGTCTTATCAACCAAGGCAGCTTGGAATGTATTTTTTAAACATTCTCACCTCTTCCCAGCTGCACTACACAAGGCTACCTAAGTTGGTTTTATAAAATCTACTGACAGAATATTAAACGATGCAAAATACCAACACGACTGACCAGTCCTTGTCTTGCCCCTAAATAGTTTTCCTTAAACAGATGCTGTCACCTGATGAAATGTGAGATCACTTAACGTGACAACGACATACACGTATTAAAATAGGACCAGTACATCAAGTGGTGGGTGTCAGACAAAAATAAAAGCAATTGCATATAAAAAAAATGCGTCATGGGTAGTAAAATTATACCCAACTGCTGGAAGGCAGTTGCTGAAAAGAAGTAATGGAAAAATACGAAGTTAACTTCCTGGTCTGGACATAGGATTCAAGCCAAGTCTAACAGGCAACATCATCTTGAACAAACAAGGATGAGGCAGCTGCACACTAAACAAAACATCGATCAGCCCTCCCCCAGAAGCTATGTATTCATATCACAGCATCGATCAGGCATGACATGACTTTCCTATCCCTTTAATAATCTTCCAAATAAAAGCGAGCAGAAGTCCCCCTCCCTGAGAGTCCTCAACCAACCAACAGGGTATGAAGCGCTGCTTACTTACGTACATTCAGGCCTATGTGTGGAAAATAGGACATAATGGGGGCAATTTTTTTGCTACCATCACTCCCTCATCAAATAAATCTGTGCACATGCACACCAAATCTTACAACTAAGAATGGAGATTACCTTGACACAAAAGTATCCATGTGTCTCAACTTTTTTTGTTGCTGTTTTATATAGCGCAAACTCTGCCCAAAGGCACTGAGCACTTTACATGAGCACCAGTTACATTACACAAGGTCATGTTCACTTTTTTAGGGACAGAGAGATTATGTGATTTGCCCTGAAATACAGGATTTTGAGTCCAGGATTTGAACCTGGTTCCCCAGTTCCAATCCTGGCAACTTTGGTCGTAATGTCACATCCTATCCAAATATAACTCTAAATCCAATGCAATGCAATAGGTGATGTCCCGATCGGTGCCACAATGGTATCTTCACAGCAGCCCCCCGTGGGTCTATGGGGCCGCCAACCTGAGTCTGCAGATGTGTGACTGCCCAATCAGTGCAGCAGCTGCTTCCTCACACCTCACTACAGGGATCCACTCGCCAGGATCCCCCACTGGACCTTGCTCCCTCCAAGTGCTCTCCTCTTCCTCACGTTGCACAATGATCCTGGCAAGCAGGCGTGCACTGGTACTCCAGGCTCCAGGACAGGTGGTTTTGGACTTCCCTGGGTGAGGTCCCCCCACCCAGTTTGGAGAGCTGCAGACTTTTGCACCCAGTCCTGGTCACAAGTAGAAGACCTGCAGAGCTTCTCCTCCTCAACCTACAACCATGCTGCTTGGCATTTGATCATTTTTGGGGCCTCAAGCTCCCCTTCGTATAGTCCATTTCCAGACACCATATAACTTAGTGTCTGAGTCTTTGAAGTTTGTGTTGGGGATCTGCTTCTTTTTGAAGTGCCCACTCTACTGTCCGGTCCTTCCTTCAGAAAGCAGTCTGTCCCAGCAAGAGCCACCCTAAATCTGAAAACCCCGAGAACACAAGCCATGGGCGTGACTAGAGGTTATGCCTGGATGTCAACCATAGTGATATGTGCATTGAAGGACTATCAAAGGGCCTCAGACCTACTACTTTGATTCAATTATCAGCCCCATCCTCTTCCTAAGATGTGCCTTGGCCCCTTTCCAGTGACCACTCTCAAAATCAAAGAGCACCTTTGAAGTGTACTGAAGAGCCTGGCTCTTCCTTCCTCCAGTGTGTGTCCCACCCAGCTCTCAGGAATGGAGCAATCCACATCCCAGCACATACATGGAACTACACTTGTGCTGCACAGTGCTACATACTGACTTGACGTAGGCCAAGGGTGAGTTCAGCACAGCATCAGAATTTACATTAGTGGGCCTTTAGGCATAACTCTGGCGATGCAGGTAAAATGGTTGTTTCACTGCAACTGATCACTACATGGAAAGTTGCTACCACTGTGCTCATGCTACTTAACTCCTGATAAAGGCAGTAGCCTTTCACCACCAAGAGGGTAGTGCTTTGGGCATCCCTGCCAGCACAACAAGACAGCAATTCCTGATATAGGTGTATGTCATGGTGCTGGCACATGATTCGTGTTCATCCTTGCCTACAAAAAAGCAGCACCAAGGGTCCAGGTATCGTTGCATGCTGGGGCACTCAGGGTAGAGGTGCATGTCCCACTATGCGAGTGATTTTTTCATCCCAACAACTGTTAATTATTTTTCTGCATTTATACTGTTTATATTATGTAATATTCATAGTAAGTATTTTGAGTTCTGATAGTATGCTTTTAGCTCATATACTAATAATATTGTATTCTAAGAATTGTATATATATTAATGTTATAGAATTTCCATGAGTTTCCTGTCACACTACATTACCATTCGCTGGGACACTTTCTGTGACTCTTTCTCACTGCAGGTCTAAGAACCACTTTAAAAGGGTTGTCTTTAGCTTTCTTGAACAGAGGGTAGCCTTTTCGACCTCCATGATGCTCGTTATTTCTACATCAAATTTGGTGAATAATAACCAGTGTTGGACTTGCCTGTCAGATATTCATGTACTGCCAGAAGGGCCAGCTTGAAAGGGCAAGAAAGTGGGACGTGTTTTGGTCTCATCACTGAGCATAGCACCAAAAAGAGTGGCTCACACACTGACCCTTGCGAGCTGGCCCTTCTGGCCCTTGTGGCAGACCGAGGGTGCCTGAAAGGTTAGTCCAACTCTACTAATAACAAACTGGAGTCTAAAAAAAATAAATTGACCTTACAAGCTCTAAACTTCCTGCCTTAAACTTCAGCATTCAAGTATGCAACAAATACACTACAGCCCTCATGATGTCAGACCTTTGAGTTCTAAATATTATTAGCCACCGCTTCATATTGGATAAATTGTGTCAAATAAATGCACGTTTGGAGCCAGCTCAAAAGTGGGGGCACTTTCTTTTACGGGTATGCTGCCTAGCAATTCAATTTTCAAAAAGCTTTATTCGACAGCATGTCATAAAAGCAAAATTATACATCCTTTTACAACCATTAGACATAAACATTATAAATACTAAATAGCAATAAAAAATACAATGTTAAAAAGGTAATTCTTTGTGGCTGTCGTTTACAAATTAAAAAACACGTTTTTTGAAAAGATATTTTAAAACAGCTGATATAAACATAAAACAAGATCAATCATCTTTTTAAGTGTCTTAGGGTTCATTGGCTGACTTCTGTAGAATTTAAAGTGCGAGTGCGTATAATCCAGGCCCACCTTAGAAATTTAGCAACAGCAATCGCTATACAAGGTGAACAATCTGTCTCCAATATCCTTAGCGCCTCAATGTATCTCCGGGTGCCCATATTGATGCACGTTGGTTTTAGCCACTTGCTACGAGGGCTTGTATAGAGGGGACATACAAACAGCATGTGGGATACATTCTCAATCAGATCTTTGCAATTATGACATTTGTCATCCCGATTTGCTGACTACTTATAGCTGAAAGCTTTTACAGGTAAGGTTCCAGTTCTAAACTGGAAATACAGCTTTCGGTCAAGCGGACCCTCTATATTATCCCAATAAGCTTCACAGAGTGGACGAGATTTAAAATCAAGGAACCGTCCTGTTAAATTAGTGTTTATACAGGTACTATGGGTGGACATCCAAATCATTTCCCAATACTTTTTTTCAGAATTGCTTTTGACGGTAAAACTTGGGACGTCTGCATCTACCTATAGGTGGTCAAGCTCCAACTTTGTTAATAAGCCATTGGATAGAATGAAAGCGATCCGCCCTAATGATGTCCTTTAGTGCAAGGGCGCAGTGAGCTAGTTCTGGAGTTGTCCAGATACGCCTCCAGTACAGTAGGGGCCGTAGCCGTACTATATCCTCGATTTTTTTCCTGCCAAGATCATATAAAAGCGGGATGGTAGGAGTACTTTGGGGAACCCCGACTAAGCAACGTAGGAATTTATTCTCCGCCATTGTTAGTTGGTTCAAGTAATTGAATCCCCAAAGTTCTGAACCATACAAAGAGGCACTTATGACCTTCATATTATAAATCTCTAGGGCAGGTGTGATTGGCTTAGTAAAAGAACCTCTGTGCTTTGTAGCTAAGGCACCCGCAAGCTGGTGAAATTTTAAAACAGCCATGTCAATGTGACTTTTCCAGCCCATATTACTCTGGAGAGATATTCCCAGATACGTAAATGCCTCTACCTGCTCTAGTGGAGTTCCATTAAAATTAATTGTGCCTTTGAAGATTTTCCACTGACTCAGGGACATGAACTTGGTTTTTGAGGTGTTTATCTCAAGTCCACGCAGTTGGCAAAATTCTCCTAAAACATTCACAGCCTTCTGGAGCCCACTCGGGGTCCGGGAAACTATCAACATGTCGTCCGCAAACATGAGAACAGGCACGCGGGCCCCAGCCAAAATGGGGGCGTCAGTGGGGGAACGGTTAAGATGATCCACGATACCGTTTATGTACAGTGAGAACAGCGTGGGTGCCAGTACACACCCCTGCCGAACACCACGCTCGACAGGAAATGAGTCGGTCACCTCACCCTGCATCCCCCATCTGATTCTGGCGTAGTTGTTCTCATGCAGGCGGACGAGGAGAGTCAATAGCTCCGGGGATATCCCTGACTCAGCGAGGACCCTCCAAAGTTTAGCACTAACCATAGTCAGGTGCCCGATTGCATACATACTGTGGCTGCTCACACAATTTCTTTACTACGGAAGAAAGAGGTGGCAGTGGCACTCATGGGAGACCAGAACCACAAAAGTTTTGAATATTCATATAAAAAAAAACATAGCAATCCTAACAATGGTCTTCATATTTCAGCAATACTTTGCCTTTTACTGGACTGTAATGCTGCTAGGGTGTAGTGTTTCTCCCATTAAAAAAGTAAATTATCCCTCTTCCTTACAACTAGACTGACACCCCTTGGTTCAAGAACATGTGGTATTTTAGGTGGACATTGCCACAACAGCGTCATTGCAATACAGACCCTGCTCATTTTTTAGGTCACCGCCTACCTGACAGCGCAGTACGTTTTCTGGCTTTCCATTTGCTAGCTTCATTTGCTTTAGTCTGTGCAGGTTGAGTTCGTACCTCCTCCTGCTCTAGCTGTATTTACAGTATTCTTCCTTTAACCGCATGCGCGCTAGCGGTTTTCCAGCTGTGCGCTACGTTTTTCAAAAACCCCGCGGTTCATGACGAGCTCAGCTCGTCATGAGCGTACGAGAGGCGTAACTCATGACGAGCTGAGCTCGTCATGAGCGTCGAAGGGGTTAAATCATGTTCTTATCTTGCCACATTTGCTGGGCATTTAAAGACCAAGGTCAAATGTCAAGCTGTGTTTTTGTGGGAGCCTGGTGTTTATTTTGCTTTCTGCTTACTTCAAACTGAGAGCATTTATAGGAAAGAGGAATGCAGAATACTTTATGCATGGAGCCTGCTTGTGCCTTTTTACATTTTTTTATTTTAGACATAGCCATCTCAAAAGGTATCTGGTTGTTAAGCTGCACAAAACATTTACACGTTTTTCAAAATTCCTCTACTTTGGTGAGTCCATTTCATTTGTAAAACAACCTTTTTACAAACAAAGTACAAACCGCATTTCAGTCTCGGCCTAACATATGGTGATCTTGGGCAATTTATTCTGTTTATGGCCCATTCACTGTCAAGCACATGATAAGATCTTTTCACAGGAAATAGCCATCCACAATGTAAAACAATTTAACAGTGCTTGGTTTTCACTTTGATGTGTAAATCATATGCCCTATTATTATTATTATTATTATTATTATTATTATATATTCCAATTATTGCTATGTTTTACAGCAGTCAAGAGTGCTTTTTTGATACTTTTGTAACTATTGCACTCAAAGTAAAACATAGCCTAAAGCATCACTGTAATAAAAGCTGTAACCTATTGGACTTTTCTGCCTATGTCCAACTTATGTTACATACAGTGCATTTATATGGCACACTTTAACAGTTTTTATGGTCCTAATATGCTTCTGAATCTGGACATACTAACATCTTTGCAAGGGCATTCTTCATCCTATAACATTAGTGCTTCAGCTGAAAACAGAATATAAATACTTATAACTTACAGTCAGGAGGAGGGAGAGAAGAAAGAGGGCCCGGTCAGGGACGGTACTCTGAGACAAAAGAGAGCCGAGCAAGTGACATGCTCGAGGTCTGGAGAGGAGAGGAGAGGAACCGTCGTCTGAATCGAACACTGCCAGGAAACAGAGGGCATGAGAGAGAAAGATCTCTGCTGAACTGAGACGAGACATCTGTGGCAAATGATTTTGGAATGTTGGAGAAGTTTAAAGGCCCTTTTTTAGGAAAGATTTGTGTTAATGTTTAGCGACACAATAATTATGTATTCAGTCAGCAACTGTGCCTTTTTTGGAACACATATATTACTGGATAGAAACGATTTCCTCAGTTGTCCTTGCAGGCACTAGGGTCATGATTTAAATGGTGCAGCAGGTGCACTGGCACAGGGGACAAAAGCTCTAGGAATCCCACCGAACACCGATTATTGCTATATTTTACTACTAAACAAGCAGTCACAGGTGCAGTTACCTTGCAGAAACTTTGGCCATGATTTGAATGGTGCAGCAGTTCAGTGGACAGGGAGCACAAGGTCGAGGAAACCCTCTGAACACCAATTATTGCTATATTTTACTAATAAGCAAACAGTCACAAGTGTAATTACATTGCCGGCACTACGGCCATGATTTGAATGGTGCAGCAGGTGCAGTGGCACAGGGGCCAAAAGTTCTAGGAAATCCAATGAACACCAATTATTGCTATATTTTACAGCAGTCAAGAGTGCTTTTTTGATACTTTTGTAACTATTGCACTCAAAGTAAAACATAGCCTAAAGCATCACTGTAATAAAAGCTGTAACCTATTGGACTTTTCTGCCTATGTACAACTTATGTTACATACAGTGCATTTATATGGCACATTTTAACAGTTTTTATGGTCCTAATATGCTTCTGAATCTGGACATACTAACATCTTTGCAAGGGCATTCTTCATCCTATAACATTCGTGCTTCAGCTGAAAACAGAATACAAATACTTATAACTTACAGACAGGAGGAGGGAGAGAAGAAAGACTTACTGAACTGTTTTCCTGTGTCTGAGGTAGCAAAAACAAATGAAAGACAATTAATTTTATTCCAGATGTAAAACCTGGAAGCAGACAAAGAAAGAGGGCCCGGTCAGGGACGGTACTCTGAGACAAAGGAGAGCCGAGCAAGTGACATGCTCGAGGTCTGGAGAGGAGAGGAGAGGAACTGTCGTCTGAATCGAACACTGCCAGGAAACAGAGGGCATGAGAGAGAAAGATCTCTGTAGAACTGAGACGAGCAAAGAGGCGGAGGCAAAGGTGGGAGCCGTTCAGAAGAAGAAGCCCTAGCGCCTTGAGACCCTCACGGGTGAGTAGCGAGCTTTATAAACCCCCTGATTGATTGATTGTGGAACGCAGCAAGCAGTAGGATGACAGAGAGTGGTCTCAACTACCCTGAGAGCCGCTGGTAGGATGCATTTCCCAGCAACACTCCCAGAAGAGCATGGCTCAGTCAGGTGTGTAACCAGCTACGATTTAGACCAGGGAAGCGGGCTGGAGGAAAGGGTGGAGCAGGGTAAGGAGGTGGAATAGTTTGGGTCTGCAGAAAATGATAAAACCTGCCTTATTATGCGCACTAGTAATGGGAGATTCATTAAAGGCAAAAGAACTTTCCCTAATTGGGCTTTACAGAAAACCGTACAAGAAATGGGCTACAATTTGGGGAAGTCCTCAACCTTCAAGAGACTTCTCAATTTAATTTGTGATGGGTCTGAGTCACTAAGGGTGAATTTTATTTATTTTATTTATGGATTTATAATGCGCTAGAATCGACTCTACAAGAGTATCTCTGCGCACAGTAGGAAAAAGAAGAAAGAAAGAAGCAGTAGCAACAGATTAGTGTGTTATTCATTAGTCAATTTCTGGATACACAAACTATGCTTGAAATAGGAAAGTTTTGAGCTTTTTCCTAAACTTAAAATGTTCTGGGCATTGCGTAAGATCAAGGGGGAGTCTGTTCCACCAGGTGGGTCCAACAACCGACAGCGCATTACCACCTTGTCTAACCTTCTTTACCGCTGGCACTTTCAGTAGAAGTTGACTGCTGGACCTAAGAGCCCGGGTCGGGTTGTATGGAACGAATTTGTTTTTCCAGTGGGGAGGGCCACCTCCATGTAGGTTCTTGTGGATCAAGCAACATATCTTGAACTTAATCCTTTTACGCACTGGAAGCCAATGCAATTTGGTCAAAAGGGGTTTAGAAGGAGTTCTAGGCGGGGCATTCAGTACCAGCCTCGCGGCTGTATTTTGCACCACCTGAAGTCTTGCAAGCCCACCCTCATTGGCTGATAACAACAGTCCGTTACAGTAGTCTAGGCGTCCCAATATTAATGACTGCACCAAGGTCTTTCTTGTAGAGTCCGGTAATATTGGGAAGACTTTCCGTAGAAGTCCAATGACATGAAAACATTGGCCAACCATCCAATTTGCATGCTGTTTGAAAGAGAGTGCACTGTCAAGGCGTACCCCTAGGTTTTTTACCGCCAATTTAGGCTCAGGCATTAGGCCAAGCTCACATGGCCACCAATCTGGTGTCCACAGAATTCTAGCCTCCCCGAAAAAGCTAAATTTCGATTTTGTTAACATTACATTGGAGGTAGTTCTGTGCCATCCATGTAGCTACAGCTTTCATACCTTCAGAAAAAGCCGTCCTCACTTCGTCGGTGAGTTTCTTAAAGGGAACAGAAGCTGGGTATCATCCGCGTAGGATACGGGGATGAACCCAAATTCCCTCAGAATTCCGGCCAGGGGTGCCACATAGATATTAAAAAGAGTGGGGCTCAGACAAGAGCCCTGTGGCACCCCCTTGAGAATCTTGGTTTCGGAGGACCTAAATGGGCCCATGCTAACAGCTTGGGAGCGGTTGGTCATAAAGCTTTGTAACCAAGCTAAAGCAATGCTCTCAATACCAATCGTAGTCAGGCGTTCGATTAAGATGTTATGAGATATCGTGTCGAACGCCGCTGAAAAATCCAATAGCACCAGGACAACGGAAAATCCCCTGTCCTGGTACATTAAAAGGTCATCCGTCACCGACAACAAGGCAGACTCGGTGCCATGTTTTGGTCGAAAGCCAAATTGGGAACAATCTAGCCTACCAGTCTGTTCAATGTAACTGGATACGTTTTTGTTGACATGTTTCTCTATAAGCTTCCCCATGAAAGGAAGTAGAGATATGGGCCTAAGGTTAGACATGTCAGTCCAAGGAGTGGAGGAATTTTTCCTAATAGGCCTCACCAATGCTTTCTTCCATTCACCAGGGACCTGCCCTTCCCTTAATGAATGATTTACCAGGCTTTGAATCTGTAGGTTAAGAGTGTTCCCTACCACTGGCATGATCCTTGCCGGGATAATATCTAAAGGGCTGCCACTCTTAATCTGGCCTAGATAGCTATCTACCTCTGCCAAAGAGATTGAGGGAAAAGTGTCCAACGTCATTTGTCCTGGTCTTTTACCTACTTCCCTAAGTGGGGCCATTGCTTCTGTAGAGGTCAGATTTGCTGTAGTGATGTCATCATGTATCTTATTTACCTTGTTGGTAAAAAAGAGAGCCACTTCATTGCAAAGTTGTTGGGACGCTACTTTAGGAGTTTCACATGCAGCAGGTTTCAAAAATGATTGGAGGGTTTGATAGAGAACTCTGGGGGCATTTCCTGCAGCTGAAAGTAGAGACTCAATGTGCATTTTTCGTGCACATCGAATCTCTTTATGATACATATTAAGAGCTGTCCAATAATGCATCTTGTCTATTTCAGCATGGGTCACTCTCCACTTCTTCTCCAACTTTCTGGCTGCTTGTTTAAGCGTTCTTAAGTGCCTGAAAACCATACTTCCTGTTTCCGAGCTTTACGGGGTTTAAATGTTTTCATGGGGGCAATACTATCAACCGCTTTAAGCACGGCTTGATTAAAGTTAGCTAGAGCCATATCACATCCTCAAAAGGATTACTGGAAGGCTCAACAAACTGCTCCTGAAAGAGTTCAGGGTTTATTTTATGCCATTGCCTGCGTCTACTCGGCAGGGCTTGTGCTTGGGCAGGGCCTTTGCCAAAATGGGAAACATGGAATTCCATAACGAAATGGTCTGTCCAGCTTACTTGTTTCGGAGGAGCACAAGTCATAGTATTGGTTTTGTTAGTAAAAATAAGATCCAAGGTGTGACCTGCCTGGTGTGTAATTCCTAAAAGACCACCAGATTGCAGGGAAGTTCTCTGTAGATAAGAGTCTTCCATGAAACTTCAGTTATACATTATTCACTTTGAGGCACATTTTTGTATAAGTCACTCCTGGAGAGACGCAATAATCTTTTGTTGATACTGGCACCTTTTTATTTCCTCACAAACCCACTCTTAAAGTCAGAACTCCAGAGAGAGTGATAACACCTACTAATATCACTTTCTAAAGGGTAAAAATCATAGGACCACTTTGATGGTCAAGTTACCTGAACTTTCTCCTTTTTGTCGAGGGTGCCAGCGGACGGAGAATTTCCTATAACCTAAAAAAATCAAGAACAAGAGAAAGAAAATAGAAGCCCAGCATAAATATTCATCACCTTTACTGTACAAAGTAAAAATCATCAATCCTAATCACACTCTCCAGGAGTCTTACTTCACATGCCAAGTGATACTTACCATATGGCATGCCATACCAAGCGCAATTGGCTTTGTCAATGTGTTTTTAGCCATATTATACATCAGTAATAGCTTCCGTGCAGCATAACTGAAATTGTTTTTCAAAAGTGTTATAATACGGACAATGCTAGCTGTACCATACAGCTTTTTTACATTACTTTCAGCCATTTGCAACAAAACCAAAAAAACATTTTAAAAAGCCAAAAAATCTCACATAGGCAACACCTATTGGATTTGCCAATGCTTGTTATTGGTAATTTCACCAAATACACATGATGCTTTTTCCGAGGGATCAGTTGTTTAATTTGTAAATAAATTTCCACATAAATGTGTGCAAAATTTTCTCGCCATTTTAATACTCTGCATGACACGTAAAAAGAATTTATAGAAAACCTTTTGTACTTATTTTTAATATGGCTTTGCTCTTTAATTATCTGTCAGGGATCATTGAGGCAGTTCTGGAACACTTTTTAAATTGGGTTGTTCTTATATTTACAGTATAAAGTATTTAAGCAGGGAGCGACAAGAAAAGACAAAGGGGTGTTTTTGTCATTACAGGTGTTAGGATATTTAGGTAAGTAGTGATCTAAGAGCATGAAGCACAATGACACCAGCTCATTGGCAAGACTGTCATGAAGGCGGGAGTGAGGGGACAAAGGGATGACAAGCTGGAGATTTTAGTGTGAAATGAGCCATATATCGACCACCACAGCTTTTAAATATGTGATTTTCACTTTTTTAAAATGCTTATACTGTTTCTTTTATTTCCACATGTAGTGTCTCGTTCTAGGGTTTCAACACAACGCTGGTGTAGTTGTAGGGGTCCAAACTGTTTTGTACATTCAATTGTGCACACTCTGTGTCTGGGATAAGGAGACTTGGGGTTGCTGGGGAGACATGTTTAACCATCCACCCGCAGTAGCGGCTCATGGAGAGAGTGCCGCGGGGCGATGGGTGTGGCGGGGGAGGAGATGGGTGGGGGGTAGTAAACTCCGGCTCACAGGCGACCGAATCAATGTAAATAAATGAATAAATAAAACAAATTTCATTGCACGTGCTGGAACGCAGCGCACAGCAACGTCATCAGGAGCAGTCGGACGCACTGGAAGCCAATTCGCTTCCAGGCGTCCAGCAGGAAAGAGGTGAGTTTCCTTGCTTTCTCCGGTGCGGCGGGGTGGGAGGAGATTGGGATGCATTGAGGCATCGAGGGAGAGGAAAGAGTTTTTCCTCTCCACTGATGTCTCAAAACAGGGCATTCCTGCTACATGATTGCGCATGGCTTCGTGAATGTGCAGCAGGAATGCCACTAGGCACCAGGGATTTCTTTTTTATTTAAATGAAGCAACCCCTTGGGCATGGGTCACTTCCTTAAGGGGGGACAGATCGGCTGGGTTTTCTGGCATTTCTGGCCCCGGGGGGGGGGCAAAGAAAAACCCACTAGAGCCAGGGATTAAATAAAAAAAAAAGGAAGCGACCCCTTGGGCAAGGGTTGCTTCCAGGGGCCAAATATTTTTATGTGTATTGTGCCCTCCCTGGGGGCAGATCAGCCAGGTTTTTTTGGCCTTTCGGTCCCAGGGGTGGGGGGGGGAGAAAATCCTATTAGACACCAGGGCCTTTTTTTTAAATTAAACTGGAAGCGGCCCCTTGGACAAGGGTCGCTTCCTCAAGGGGCACATAACTATTTAGACTTATCTGCCCCCCCCCACCTGTGGGCAGATTGGCTGTTTTTTTTGGCAAAAACCCACTAGAGCCTGGGAGTTTAAAAAACTTAAAATGGAAGTGACCCCTTGGGCAAGGGTCGCTTGCAGGGGGAAAATATGTTTTATATGTGTATTCTGCCCCCACCCACCCCCATGGGGGCAGATCAACCCTTTTTTCACCTTTCTGCCTCCACGGGGGGCAGAAAACCCCACTAGACATCAGGACAGTTTTCTAAAATTAAAATGGAAGGAACCCCTTGGGCATGGGTCGCTTCCAGTGGGCAGATTTTTTTAATATGTAAATTCTTTTTTTTTTTTTCTTTCGGCCCCTGGGGGGGGGGGGGGGGCAGAAAACCCCACTAGACACCAGGAAAGTTTTAAAAAATTGTAATGGAAGCGACCCCTTGGGCAAGGGTTGCTTCCAGGGTGCAAATATTTTTTATATGTGTATTCAGCCCCCCTGGGAGCAGATCGGCCCTTTTTTGGGCCTTTCTGCCCCCTGGGCGCAGAAAACACCACTAGACACCAGGGTGTTTATTTTAAATTAAATTGAAGCCAGACCTTGGGAAGGGTTGCTTCCAGGGGGCATATATATTTTATATGTGTATTCTGCCCCCCCTGAGGGTGGATCGGCCCATTTATTTGGGCCTTTCTGCCCCCAGGGGGGAGGGGGGCAGAAAATCCCACTAGGGATTTTTTTTTGTGTGTGATGGAAGTGACATGGTTGCTTCCAAGGGGGTATAATTTGGTTAATGCTTTTTCTGCCCTCCTGGGAACAGGTCTGGCCCTTTTTTTTGGCATTTCTGCCCTAGAGGGGAGGGGGAGGCAGAAAGCCCTTTTAGGCACCAGGGATTTTTTGTTTTTGCAAGGGGGGCACATTTCTGTCTGCTGTTTTCTGCCCCCACCTGGTGGACAGTCGGCCTGGCAATCCCTTGGGCAAATCCCTTTGGCAAAATCTCACCCCATTTTTCTCAGCCCTATTTGAAGGCCCATCTGGCAGAATGACCATTTGGGTATTGACATAGTGTGTTATAATGTTAATTGTTTTATGTCTTGTGAATTGCAATTGTAATGCGTTATTTCTCCCTTTTTGTTCTAGTTCAAGGCTTTTGCTCTTTAGACTGTTCCAGGTTGCCGTTTCGTTACTGGTGGTTCTGCTGTTGTGTAGTTGCATGTGTTTGGTAAGAGACATTTTTTGTGTACAATGTAAATGAGTTTCATTTCCCTGCATGAATGGTTTTTTTTGCAAATGGTGTAATAATAGCAGTATGTTTGGCTTCTGTTTTTTGGGTGTCAAAATCTTTGTGCCGTTGTGCTCGATGTCTATTTTGTTGTTTTGTGAGTAAATGGTTTTGTTTTATTCTTTCTAGTGGGATATCGTTAGTTTTTGCTGTGTCTCTGCAGAGTAGGTGCTGGTGAGTGTAGCTGTCTCTTGCAAGTAAATTGTATAGTTTTTGATTATATAGATCTTTGTGATAAAGGCTCACATTTTTTTAACTTACTTACTTTGCACAGTGTTGGTTGTTGTTGACTTGTTTGTGCAGTCTCCTTTCTTTGTAAGGATAATGGCTAGCTGCAGGATTACTGCTCAGCAGGTTGTTGGTATGCTTTTTGAGTCTTCCACTGACCATGGTTCGGAGACTGACTCTGCATCTGAGGCGGAGGAGGGAGTGGAAGATTCAGGCAGTGAGTTTTCTGTCCACAAGGAATCATCGGATGATGAAACTACTCCCAGTGCAGATGAAGCTACTCTTAGTGCGGATGAAGTGCCTATTTTAGAGGAGGTCATTGATGTGCCAACAGTGCAGCAAGGAGCATCTGGGCTGCAGCCTGGGGCTGCAAGGCTTCCTGTTGGAAACGCTGACCTCTGGGTTGACCCAAGCATGGTACAGCTGGCATTGCCAGACTTTACTTGTGTTCCAGGGGGTAGAGTGAATACTGAAAACCTTTTGCCAATAAATTTTTTTCAGTTGTTTATGGACGATGTATTTTTGGCAGAGATTGTTGAACAGACTAATTTGTATTCCAAACAGTTTTTGAGGGACAACAGTTCCAGCCCTATGCCCCACTCTAGAGCTACCCGGTGAACTCCCACGAATCTGAAAGAGATGAAGAAGTTCTTGGGTTTACTTTTAACTTTTTTGATGGGCTTGCTAAGGAAGCCATCAAGTGTCTTCATATTGGTCCACTAGGCCCTTGATGGCAACAGCTATATTTCTGGCAGACATGAGTCGTGATAGGTATTTGCTTCTTATACGGATGCTGCATTTTGTCGATAATGGTTTAGCATTGCCACAAGATCACCCTGATTGTGACCGTCTTTTTAAGATTCGGCCTGTCACTGATCACTTTGTAGATCAATTTTCTGAGATCTATGCTCCAGGGAAAGAAATAGCAGTGGATGAGTCCTTGGTCTTGTTAAAGGGCCGCTTGGTTTTTAGGCAATACATTCCTAGTAAGAGGGACGCTATGGAAATAAGCTGTATATGCTGTGTGACAGTAGGACTGGATATGTCTCTAATTTCAGGGTGTACACCGGTAAGGATTCTAAGATTAACCTCCCTGGTTGTCCGCCCACTTTTGGAGTGACTGAGAAAATTGTGTGGGAACTTGATAGAGGACTTTTTAACAAAGGCCGCCATCTATATGCAGATAACTTTTACACTGATGTGCAGTTGTTCAGGCAATTGGCGAAAGTGGACACTGTTGCTTGTGGCACAATCTGCTCTAATCTTAAAGGTTTCCCAAATAAACTTGTTTGTCAAAAGCTCGTGCAGGGACAGTGCAGTGCGTTGCGTTGAGAGGAACTTCTAGCTGTGAAGTTTTCAGACAGGAGAGATGACTACATGCTGACTACCATCCATGATGAAAGCACTTCACCTGTGACTGTTTGGGTTCAGGTTGCTGAAGCGCGCAAACCTGTGTGCATTTTAGACTTTAAGAGGCACATGGGTGGTTTTGATAGAATAGATCAGAGTTTGGAACCTTACACTGCTCTTCGTAAGGCTTACATTTGGTATAAGAGTTGGCTATCCATCTCTTCCACTTGACAACCTTTAATGCTTTTGTTGTATTCAAGGATTGTTGTCCTGAGTGAAAGATGACTTTTGCTAAGTTTCAGGAGTCTGTAATAGGCAACCTTGTTGTAGTGGAACAGGGAAGTGTTCCTAGAGTTGGAGTGGTGAAGGATGTAGCTAGATTGAAAGATATCCACTTTCCTGAACACATTCCTCCCACACCCTAAAAAGATTTTCCCAGTACGAGGTGTAGAGTCTGTTGGCAACGAGGTACGCACAAGGAGATTCGTATGTACTACCCCGAGTGTCCTTCTAGCCCTGGGTTCTGTGTGCCTGCTTGTTTTAGAATGTACCACACGTAAAATAATTTTTGGGAGCATCCATGAGTGGTAAAGTGAACTGCCTGGTCTCTGTTGTTTTATATTTTTTGTTCAGTTTCAAGGTTACCATTTGTGCAATGTATTTAGTTTCAGATTTTGTGTTAGTAGATTTGTATCTATTTGCAAATTGTTTGTGTTTTCTTTTGTGTATAAAAAAATCCTAAATGTGATGGCGGTGTGTGTAGGCTGGCCCTTGGCTGGTGGTGTGCGTGGACTGGCGCTTGGCTGGCGGTGTGCGTGGACTGGCGCTCGGCTGGCGGTGTGTGTGGACTGGTGCTCGGCTGGCGGTGTGCATGGGCTGGTGCTCGGCTGGCGGTGTGCATGGACTGGTGCTTGGTTGGCGGTGTGTGAGTAGTAACTTGCTGCTGGTCATTACACACACTGCTAGCCAAACGCCACTCCACACAATCCCTGAGCTGGTGTGGTTGCTGTGTCAGGAATGTGGGCGTGAGAAAGTGATGGGCCCTTGAATTGCGCTGTCTGCTGGTGTGAGTGTTGTAAAGTGCTGGGCCCGCGGCTGGCGGTGTGAATGGTTTTGTTTGTGTCACACATATGAAAGGTGTATGAATGGCCTTAAAGAGGTTGGTGCCTTGTCATGGCTTTACAGCTCACGAGCTGTGAGTCAATGGTTCCGTTTCTCGTCCTTTCAATTATTAAAAGTGCATTTAATTTTTGTGAAATCTCTGGTTAATACAACTGTACATACTGAACCATCACTCACCCTCGTGCCAAATTCAACCGGTATGTATGTGTTCTTGAGGAATAAGTGGTTGTGCAGTGGTTGTGCAGAAATATTTGTCTTTTTTGTCTTTCTCAAGCAGGTTGTACCTTGTCCCTTTTTGTGAATGTTGTAATGTGTTGGTTTCATGCCTGGTGGTGTGAATGGTCTTGTGTGTATCACGTATGAAAGGTGTGTGAATGGCCTGTAAAGTGGTTGGGGCCTTAATGTGGCTTTACAGCTCACGAGCGGCGAGTCACGGGTTCAGTTTTTTGTCCTTTCAATCGGAGATCTCTGCCGTTGAAGGGAGGGCAGTGAGTGGGAGTGATTTAGTGGGAAAACACATTAAACATGCAATTAAAGGTGTCGCCGTACAATACCAGGATATGGACTAATAAGCATCACATCTGAAGTGTCACTGCTGTTGGTAAGGGGAAACATCCATTCTAATGCAGGCATTAGAATGCAATGCCTTTACAACGTGGTCAATACAACGCAAGATCGATCACAATGCATGCCATTACAATGGATGCCATTACAACACATATTCCTCACTGACCAGCACCTTCCCTGAGGTAAGCACCCGGCAGTGTTAGACTAGTAATTTTCATTGTAATGGAAGATACATTGTAATGGCTTGCGTTGTAATGGCATGTGTTGTAATGGAAGATGCATTGTATTGGCCAAGTTGTAAAGGTATGCATTGTAATTGTTTG
Source organism: Lissotriton helveticus (assembly GCF_964261635.1). Taxonomy (NCBI): domain Eukaryota; kingdom Metazoa; phylum Chordata; class Amphibia; order Caudata; family Salamandridae; genus Lissotriton; species Lissotriton helveticus. The sequence goes on along the minus strand of NC_136059.1, from coordinate 934,611,397 downwards.
CATTGTCACGGCATAAATTTGTTGGTAAGAGGTAGGATGGGAAGGTCACATTATTGGGAGCAGAAAGCAGCGTCAATGAGAAATCCCAGTGTGTTCGCAAGTAACAAGATGTGCGTGGAACACAGCAAAATAGTTCTAATGTAGGCTCAATCCGAAAATCAGTTGTCAGTCAGAGGTAAGCCATTGATTTATTCTTGTTTGGTATATGATAGGCTGAAATCACCGCCATGCCATATGGTGGTAGTGAGAGTAGCAATTGTTAGAGAGTCGCTACCAAGGTGACCCAGATTTGCTCCCATGGAGAGATAGTCCAAACAATATGCGGGACTGGAGATTGGTCCAAGTCCTACTGAGAGAGTAGCTAAGAATACACTTTAAATGAGTAGGTAGCCTGAATGGTGGGGATAATACTTCTGGTTGTTGCAAATCTTACTTAATACAAAGCCTAAAGCACAAATCCCTTTGAGAGGTAGTCCGGAAAGAAAGTTCTGCTGATGGGGTAGTCCAAAAACACTGGTCTAATAAGGTGGTAGCCCAAAAAGAACTTCCTACTTAAGACGTAGTCCAAGTTTGAGGGGTGCTGTTGCAGTGGCCCAGTCCTTCCTACTGAAAAGTAGCCCTATGCAAAAAGGTGAAATTAGATTGCACAAGACCTTGTTCCAAGTCCAAAGTGTGTTGCTTCCTTGCTCACCTCTAAGGGTGGAATTCCAACCGGCTGCAAACAGAGTTCTTCTAGCCGCAGCTAGTGGCGATAGCTGAAATGCAGGCGGTCCCAAAGCATCCCAATATTCCCTTTTATTGAGTACTGCAATATCCACAATATGGCATCTGTCTCACTCCCACAGAAGGCCCGGGGCCCCGGCCGCAGTATTGCAGGTGTATGCAAAGTGCAACGAGTATGGCAGGGCTTAGGTGATTGGGTGTACTTCCCGGCCTTCAGTGCAATCCGCATGCCCGGCCCTGTCGTTCACCCCACCTCCTGTCTCTCCCCTGTGTGGGCCCTGGTGGAGACTCACCAGATGGGTGCAACCTGGAGGTCTTGAATACAGGAACCATCCTGTGCCATTCGGTGAGTAGTGGGGCCTGATGAGGGGCAGGCTGGGCTGGGCGGTTGGCTTGAGGTGCTGGCTGCGGGTGCTGGTCCAGGGGTGCTTGCAGGTAGAGTGAGGTGCTAGCCCTGGGGAGCTCTGAAGGTGGTGTCTGCTGCTTCTTCTGGCCCAGGGGTCCTTCGTGGCTCTACCATAGCTCCCTATTTGATCTTCGTTCCCCAATCCTGCTCTTTGTGATCAGAGGCTCAATGGCATGGCTTTCCGGGGGGATTTTCGACAACAGTGATCCCTAGCCCTGGGAGGCTATGAACTGAGCTCCCTAACAGTTACCCAGCTTGCTTTAAATCTCCATGCAGTCTGCTTCCACCATTCTTCTTAAAAACTGTGCTTGTTATCATGGGGGTTATAATAAAACAGGGAAGTTATTGGCTAATTACTTGAAAATTAAACACCTGAGCAGAATAGATCACTTGCAGGATTCTCAAGATGCTCAGATTTTTGAAGACCATGAAATCCTTGTTGAATTTAAACATTTCTATAATTATTTTTGTACTCCAGTTGTTACACCCCAACAAGTTGATATTACTAATTACTTGAGTGAAGTTTCATGTCCTGCAGCTGCAAATGTAATTTTTCTTCTCTGGAATCAGATATTTCATTACAGGAAATTATTCAGACCATCTCCTTACTTAAAAAGGTCCTGATTGGATCATGGTGAAATGTTTCTCTAGTTTAGACCAAAAGTCTAACTTTAGTACTAGTAAAGTTAGACTTTTGGTCTACACGTAGACCAAAAGTCTAACTTTACTACTCATAAATGCCCTTTGTGAATACCGAAAGTCGTAAAGTTAGACTTTCGTCTCAGATTACTTCTGTGAATCGGGCCGTGTGTTCTTTCAATTGTGACCTTGACCTTCATTGTGACAGTCCTCTTCCTTAGCAACTGTGCCCATCTGTTCACCCCTCATGGTGGGGAGCATGAGTTGCCTTTCATGGCTGCTGATACTTTCTGCTACTGAAATACGCCTTGAGCATGCTACTACCAGCAGCCCTCTCACTCCTGTGATGGTTGCAAATGAAGGTTATCCTATGTCTTGTCAAGATGACCAGCCAAGACATGTATCAGTGTGTAGTACAATGAAGTGTCTCCCACCCTCAACTTTCTTTGCACTGTACTGCCTTATATCCATCATATTTAATAGATAACTATCTCTAATGATTTTCTCCTAGATTCTCCCTTAAAATGTTCCTGCTGCTTGTGGTATTTCCACATACATAATAAATCAAAAGGGCTGCTTAGATATTGTGAAATCAAAACCATCACCAGCTAGGACTCAGATTCCAACTATGTGTTGCTTGCTGCCCCTCACAGATGCTCGTGGGGTAGTATGTATGATTCTCACCAGTTCATCTAACTCGTTGAGGTCTCCTATTCTTCTCAGGTTCTTCTTAGAACCACTTATCTTTTTCAGTCTCACACTCTGCCACACAACCATGAGTAATTCTCTCCTATCAAGCACCACTAGTGAGGAAACTTTCATAGAAGCCTCGGCGAGATTTTATGGCATTCATTGCAGACACTGTTATGGTTGAAAGGCGTTGTGATTGTTTCAGTCAACACTCCTCCTAGAAGCCACAATGCCTCCTCTCTATAGACTCTCCACTCCTTTCTAATGTTCCTACTATAGTCTGATGTCTAGGCCATATCTCCTTGGGGCCTTTCAGGCCATCTTCCTGCTACAGGGGGGATGTGCCTTTGCTCTGATCACACTTCACTTAGCTTTCAGATGGAGTTCGGCACCTTTCAGGTACCACAGAATCCTGAGGTGCCATTTAGGCTTTCATGTTTGCATGAGCATCTCTTCAGTAGTGGCAACCTGAATATTAATTCCTTCACGTCACATTTTATATCATCAGCAGACTATAGCAAAGGGTCTGGCACACGCTCACAAGACCCCAATAGTGCCAGGGCCTGGCCTTCACATCCAGCCATTCACCAAACTGGTCCATGACAGAGAACCAATTCAGCAGCATTTTCTCAAGACCCTCAGCGACCACATCTGATGATTCAGTCTATTTTCCCAATGCCAAAACACAGCAGTGAGTGCGTAACAGCACAGCAGCACTAACATAACCATGCCTCAAGATGGAGAAAAGAAGAGGCTGCTTCTCCTCATCTCCTTTACTTGTGACATTCTTCATTGCAGTGGGCAAGGATGGCCTCTCACTGTTAGTGGACATTTACTGTAGATTAGTTGGTCAATATTTGTGGGTAAAGTGCTTTTGCTAAAAGTAGGCGAGCTTTAGGAACTGAGTAGGTGAGCATCAAGCGCCGTGGGTCCCTACATGTTCGCACTAGAAGTTTAAAACATTTTTATGTTTAATGTAGCTGCTCTCAACTGGTACCCAATTTCGGATGTCTTTTTCCATAATTCCAAGCATATAATTGGCAACACAATTTTTTTTTTCTTTGAGTGTTCAGGTTTGAAACACAGAAGGAAGGCATGAATTCTTGTGAATACTGCATTGTTTCAAGGGAATTGTGTTAGGACCTTCATGGCACTACAATAGTTCTCCATGTCCCATGATCACATGCTTGTTTCAACACCAATCCCTTTTAAGTAAGAATACCATGCGTGTCCATTGGGTAAGATTCATTCATTTAGCATTAAAGGACACTTTCACACCTTTGCTGTGTTGAGAGCAGTTGCGTTTCAAGGCAGGGCTCTTCTGACACCGGATTAACATCAATAGACACATGAGGTTGGGGTTATCTGTTGGAGGGTCGCACATTGGACAACTGTACATCTCACGGGACCAGGCCAGCTCTGGTGATAATTACGACATTGGGTGTGATGGTCACAAGATCTTGAAGTGGTGTCAGGCTCCCGGCGAGTGCAGCCAAAGTTCAGATGTCATTGCTAAATTTGTCCTCGGCCCCGCACACTCTGTATCAATTACCCTGGAATAACTCTCGGGCGAGCATTCCTGACTTTGAAGGAGGATAAAGGCGACCCATCGAGTAATCTGCCTCCTTCATTACTGATGAGCGCTAAGCATGGGAGGTCACCCGGGATTCGGAGTTGCCGAGTGTGACGGATGCCTGGTTGGATGTCCCTCGTTAGCCTGAGGAGCCGTGTCAGCAGCAAATGACCTGTTCACTTGGCATTGTTAAAGAGGGATTGTGAATGGCGTTATTGACAAAAACATATCAGCAATTTCTTAAACAGGACCCTAAGAAAACACGGCAGAGAGGTAAAAAGGGTGCCAGACATTCTAATACAAGGAGGAACCCCCCAACCCCAAAACTCTGCTTTAGTAGTAAAAGGCAGTCATAACTAGTGTGCGGTGAGTCACTTAAACCCCAGGCCACAACCCCACTGCACCTGCGTGGCTACTGATTGGCGATATAAACGCGATGCCTGGGCTTTCTTTAAATTGTGGGCTATGGTTGACTCTTCGTCAAACCGCCAGCCTTGTAGGGTTTTTCCGCAAAGTTATCAACTGCCTGACATTTATAATAGAGCTGCGCGTTTTCATGTCTTTTATTACGTTAGAGATCTATATTTTTATATATGGCAGTTAGAAAAGCACAAATGACAATCACAAAAGCATTATATAATAGGACACAGTACAGCGAAATATAGCATGGACTCCACCGAATTGAATTGCAGAGAGCTTAACAACATTGTAAATCGTCAGTAATGCAACCCATGTGTATGAAGACATTTCCCAATAGACACAGAATGGGTAAAATCTTTGGATTAAACGGGAACACAGTCATAAATATTATATGATATAGCACTTTTTGCAGAGACATTAGTAACTGCAAACAAATTGTGGCTGGTATCAGAGATGTCTGACTGGTAAAAACAACATATAGTGAAAAAGGGAATGGGATTTGTGTTAGAAAGGGTATTGCAAGAAAAGCGATCCTGTACAAGTAACAGATCGCTGTAAGTAAACAAATATGGGCGTTCTCAATTGAAATGACAATGGAGAACACAGAATCACATATAGAATTGTAGATGGGTAACCGTGAATAATGGGCATTGTTTTGCAACTGTGGGTTTGCATGATATCAAATAGACAACGAGAGTAAAGCTCAAGTTGTCTATGATGCCACTCAAAAACTCAAGGTGAAAAAGAACTGCCCCTGCTTTGAACTGGAGTAAGCAGGTTTAGAATCTAGTGTTCACGCTTTTAGCTTTTAGTGAGCCATGCATACCAACTCTATTATTTTACAGGTAGTTAGAACTTATAAATCCTGAACGGAAGAGTGGTAAATGCATTGGACCATGGAATTTTGGACAGGGAGTAGGATCTGTTGTGGATTTTGGTGGAACGATACATATCGCAAATACGGAGGACAGATCTGGGCATTGCAGATACTTAAAAGAAGGGTCAGATACGGATAGCTGACAATAACAATTTCCAGGATAAAAAACTGTGTAAACTGAACAGTTCCTGTGCTTAAATTGTCTTGCTGGGGCGGGGGATATTATATGATCACATGGTGGAGTTTTTCAAGCAGCACCTCTTAAGGAGTGATTTAAAGATTGAAAAAAAGCATTGGCAACGCCAATAGGTCTGGCTTTGGCTACCAGCCTTCAGGGAATTCTAGTTTTGGCATGGTTTTTTTCAAAAACGTATTGTTTGAAAATATACTAAGCCCTCCTAGTACTTGCCGATTCAGACACGTGACGCGCATACACAACGGAGCAGCAGAGGAGCGGAGCGGGAGCACTGCGGTTACACTGGGGCTAAGCAAACAGTCCAGAGAGCCCCCCGCAAGGTGGAAGCATTCCGGAAGTTCGCGTCAAGAAAGCGGCCTGAGAGCCCCGCAAAGTTCTCACTGTGCACGAAGGGGAGCAAAGGCGGCCGCAGGGAAGGTGAGCTAGCGAGAAGTGAGTGCGACCGCCATTTGGGGCAGCCGCTGAGTGTGTGCCTGGTGAGTCTGCGGAAGCTACCCAACTAGGTTGGGTGCAGCTTGTGGCTCACCAGTGAACCCTGCTCACAGCCTACCTGCTCTCACTTAGGGAATTACCCGGCAATTACCTGGTTTCCGCGGTTCCCAACCCCATCCCGTCCCAGGATCCATCACCACACCACACCCAAGGAAACCGCACAGAAAGCGCACAGTGGGCCAGTGCAAGCTCTCAGTCACCAGCCGCATTCTGCCAAATTTGTAGTATTTGGAAGTAGGAGCGCAGGCAAAGTTGTGGTTCAAATAGTGGATTTATTGAGCATAAAGCCAACACAGCGACACAAGAGAGCTCCAGGCATAAACTGTCACCAGTCGACATTCTAATTCAAAACCCTGGAATACCCATAGCACAGAGTTCTACCTACAAGTGCCTGTGAGGCACAATACAGAATACTACATTATCCTCTTTCCTACAAAACAAAAGAAGAAGAGCTTAAAGAGAATAAAGAAGAGAAAATACAAAAAGAAGAAAAGAGAAAAGGGAAGGAGAAGTAAAAGAAAATAGCAGGAGAAAGGAAGAAAGCAAGCAGCCACAGAAACAGAAGACTAGAAACAAGATAACTACCTGAACCTGGCAGGAATCCTAGATACTCTCAAACTCCTGCGAAGTCCTGGCAACAAACTACCATCATTACATATGTTATCAGCATAAATGGTATTAGGACAAGAACCAGACAAAAGGTTATGGTTATCAGAGTCAAGATTCTCACCATTGACTTTAACAACTTTACAGACATTCCACCAATGATTGTTGTTAACCCGCACAGCATTACCGCAAACCTTATCAACAACTAAAGGCTCGGAGAATTTACTTCTTCCCTTGGTGACATGAACAGGATTCTTAATACGAACTACATCACCAGCACAAATATTATGCGGTACAGCTCTTTTTCTTTCATCAAAATACGTTTTTTGCTTAGCTTGTACTTTGGTAACATTGTCCCTCACAAATCCATCAATGCCATCCATAACATTCATCTTGACCCATTTGGACATCCAGCCCGGACAAATTTTTGTAGACGGTTTTCTCCCTCTTAGAAGTTCAAACGGAGACACACCAGTTGACGAATGTGCAGTGGTGCGATAGAACCATAACATGGAACGAACAGCATTCTCAAGTACACACCTACTAGCAATAGCCCATTGCACACAATTATTCAAGACACGGTTCATTCTCTCAACAAGGCCATTGGCCTGGGGGTGATAGAAAGAACTCTTCTTGTGAGAAACGCCACCTTGTCTAAGAAAACACTCAAATTCAGAACTCACAAACTGCACACCATTGTCCGTCATGACAACCGAAGGGAATCCTTCCCTAAGGAAAATATCCTTTAAAAAAAGGATAACATTGGCTGAGGAAGGCTCACTGATAAACCGAACCTCCGGCCATTTGGAGTAGTAATCAATGGCAACAATGGCAAAACGTGAAGAAGAAGGTGAAAGATGAAAAGGACCGACTAAATCAACACCAATCCTCTCCCACGCTCTCTCAGGAAAATGAATAGGCTCCAAAGGAGGTGTTCTCAGTTTGTGGCTCTTATCGGAGGATTTACAAATAACGCAACCATCAACTAAGGTGTCATGTAGCTCCTGTATATCCTTATATCGTGTTAAGTTAGCATAGGTACATTGGAGGTTTAAACGCCATTTTCCCTTCTTGCAACTTCTGCACACGACACTTAATTGTTGACTTAGCTTTCAACCCAGTAGTTTGCCGTGGTTTATGTGAGAATAGTATGTTGCTGCTCTGATATCAGCTTTGTTTAATAAACTATGTCTGCACGAAGAGTGCTGAAGTTTCAGGAACAACACGATATGGAATTGTTATGAGGTCTGATCTCCACGCCTTCACAGTCATAACACAAGTGCGGCCTTTGCCAACTCTGGCTTCAGGCGGGATTGATATTGCTTTGCACGAGGCATTATAGAACACACTTGATGCGGTGCACATGCAGAGAGAGCTGGTGTATGCTGATGTGATCCCTTCCTGCTAGGACACTAAGGTATGGGCCCGCCCTAAACCAACCCAAAGAGACCTTCTTAGCAAATAATATAATATGTGTATTAGGGAGGGTGAGATATAAGTGTTGTTAACTCTTATTCATTACAGTATGTTAACATGCTGTCACCATTCGCTTTTTATGTCTTAGTAACTATGCTGGTAATTTTGCTACTGATAATAAGTATACTTGTATTATCTAAGATACTGCGCCTGAGAAGACGGCATTAGTAAATAAACATTTCAAATGCACATGTGTCTTCTTTACTCCATGTTCTGGTTTGTAATGATAATATAACGAAAGAGTGTTCATGAGTCCCACGTACCCTGAGGTACTGTAAGTTCATGTTCTGGTTTGTCTAAACATTGGGAGTTTGATATGTCCAATGAGACACTGTAGCTAGCTCGGTAAGGGGTGAGTTGGGTACTAAGGTGAGTTTTGGGACACCCTAATTCGCCGAGGTTCCACTCCTCTGTGCACAGTTCTGTGTGAGAACAGAAACCCTGCGACATGGCGCCCAACGTTTTCGGTGGTCTTATATCATGACACTCGAGTAGTATATCGTTCAAACCTTAACCCCTTCACTTCCGTTTCCGGAAAACGGGGTGTCGGTGAAACCTACCTATTTTATGGAAATAGGTCTTTTTCAAGCTTGATTCTTACTGAAACGGTTTCTTTGAATTACTACCCAGTTGTGCTACAAAGTATTCTTTGTTTTTCAGTATTTCCGGTGATATCATGGCGGCAGTGGCCATTGCGCAGCATAGTCGCGTAGCGGTGCGCACACATCTCCAGACGTACCAAGTACCGGTGGATGGGATGGCAGTGATTTTGGTGGTGGGGGCAGATCCGGCTTACCCTTTTGAGTTGTTTTACTCTTGGGTTACGTTTCTGGCTGTGGACGCAACTTCTGGTTTGTTCCACTCCTACACCGCCACAGCTGTCCCAGCTGAATATACACCGTACAGGGCACTGGAAATACTTATTGATCATTGGCAGCATAGAGTTTGGTTTGATGGCGCCCTCCCCCACTCTTTTTCCGCTGCGAGGTTAGGTCCACTCTCAATTCCAGGTGCAAACTGGCCTGCGTTGGGTGGTTTTACCCCGCACCCGAATCACGGCGCTTGTACCCTTCAGGAAATTCGCAGGCTACATGTTGTGTCTATTTCCGTGATTCGAGCCTTAGTGCAATACATCGGTCGACATCTTCCTGGTGGTCCCCAGGGGGGTGCGGCCGTTCCAATGGATCGAGGCGGTATGCGTCTCAATCCGGTAATGGTAAATTCGGTTTTTGGTGCACGTCCAGTTGACAACGATGACTTCCCGTTCTGGCTAGCAGAGAAGTTTGATCAACTGGAGGTGATTTTTCCGAATTCTACTCCTGCTGATAAGCATAGAATGTTGACGATCACTCTGCCCAAGGATTTAACTCCTGAACTTGTTGACTGTGAAAGCTGGGGAAAAACATTTGCGGCCGTTTATACGAGGTGCTTCGGCACCCCGTCTATGAATGCCCTGCCTGACATCATTAAGCGTGTTCAGAATGATCACGGTCCGGAGGCAGCGGTTGAATTGGGTATGCGCCTGTGTGGTTCTTTTGAGATTGTAAGTGATCTCATACTCTCCAATGTTAAAGGAGATGCGGTGAACTTTCAGGTGTCGAATGCTTTGGCTGCTCTGCCCGATGCCGACAAACCCCGTCAGTTAGCAAAGATTGTTGTGGCCGCTTATAAGACAATTGGCCGCACAAGTAGAGGTCTGAAATATTTTTCAGTTAAGGAGAAAAAACAACCTCAGGGACAATCTGCAGTGACAGATGCCCAGCCCAAGTCCAAGAAACAGAATTGGCCTAAGAAACAGACACAGGGGAAGCAGAATAAACAGACTCAGGATTCTTTTCCTGCAATACAAGCTCCTGCGCCGGCAGAAAAAGTTTATGATTTGCGCGATCGCGCGATGATTAAATCACCTGATCGATTTCAGGGTTCTGATCAACGCTCTCCTCGTTCCTTTCAGGAATCATCGGCCCCGAAGACCGGTGGTGGAGGGGGTGGACGTGGACGTGGTGGCCAACAAGGACGTGGTCAGTCCCGCCAGACGGACGGCGCAGTGAAGCAGGAGGATTCTACACCTAAGCGACCGCAGTTTGCGAAAAAGAAAGTCGCAGCCTTAACAGCGCATAGATATGCCACAGATAGTGAGAACGCGGCTTCGGAATCTGACGTGGGCTCTGACCTTGCTGGACAGCGCGGCAGAGATTACCATAGTCAGAGAGGCGCTCCGTCCACTACTGAGGGTGACAGCGACTGAAGTGTTCGTTGTAATAGAAACAGCCGATACGAGATTAGCTCCCCCTGAAAGACTTTTTGAAATTGTCCTGTTAATTGAAGGTGACATACAGCGTACTGTCAGAGGGGTATTTTGGGAGAATCTTTCTTCTACGTATGACATTTTGCTTTCGGAGGCTGACTGGCCCCCACCGTTTGTGCTCGCAGCGCCGCGAGGGGAGGAGGTAATCCTTCCCAGTTTCGCGAACACTGTCTCAACTGAGCATGCGCACCATTTTGCAGAAGAGTGGGCTCGGGCTCTTGCGCCGGCTCTGTACCGCAACCAATGTGGTTGGGATAAATTGTCTCCTTGCCACGAAATTCCTTTGCGGTCTGAGCCGCAGCCTCGGCCTCAATATCCCATACGGCGTGAAGCTAAAGCTGCCGTCGCAGAAATCCTTGAACAATTAGAATATCAGGGAGTTATTGAAACGTGTGTGTCACCGATGAATAATCCTCTTTTTACTGTGACCAAGCCTGACGGGTCATATCGTTTGGTGTTGGATTACCGGCATTTGAACTCGCATTGCCGTAACTGTGCAGTACAGAATACTCACGGCTCTGCCCTAGTGGATAGTCTAGTGCGTAAGCATTTCAAAACAACGCTTGACATTTCCAACGGTTTTTATGCCCACAGACTGGATAGCTTAGCTCCCAATGGACAAGTTTTACGTCCGCTGGTGTGCAAAAACGCTTCCGGCGACTCCCGATGGGCTACAAAAATAGTCCTGGAGTCTTCACCTCCAGAATAGTCACTCTATTGGAGAGTATCGATCCAGATGCATGTTCTTATGTGGATGACATTTATCTCACAGACGACGAAATTTGGATGCATCTGTGTCGAGTGAATTCCATCATTTGTGTCTTTGCAGATATGGGTTACAAATTTAATTTTGCAAAATCGCACATTGCAGAACACACAGTGTTGTTCCTCGGCTATGAGCTGAACAATGAAGGTAGAGGTTTGGCTCCTCACTTCTTGGAGAAATGCGCACAGTTGCGCTCTCCAACAACACTGAAAAAATTACAGTCTTTGCTGGGCTTCTTGAATTTTGGCAGAACTTACATCCCGGAATATGCCCAGCGTATCAAGCCTTTGTATGCTTTGATACAACCAACTTTCTCGAAATCATGCTGGCTGCCTGAGCATTCAGCCATTTTGCAATCTTTGCAGGCTGATTTGCTCGCATCTAAATATTTACTGACTCGTGATAACCACACCAACCTGGTAATAAGAATAATTCCTGGGACGGTGGGTTTCACGTACCTCACTTTTAATGAAGGTGACACAGTACCTATTGCTTACAAGTCACACTTGAACACTTCGGCTGAATTGCGGTTTCCCACTGTGGAGAAGGTTTTAACTGCTGTACAGATGGCGATTCTTAAGGAACGAGCACTGTCGCAGGGGAAACGCATGTTAGTGGTAACACCCTGTCCTCATTTGGAGGCAGTCACGAAAGCCAGTGTACCAAATTCAAAAGCTTTGCACCCTCGGTGGATTCAGTGGGCTGCGTCATTGACATCCACGGATGTCACGTTTATTTTTGACGCCTCCTTACGGTCGCAAGAGTACTTGCAGTATGAATTTGTTCATCCTGCTCCTCTGGCTATGCGACCTTTGGAGGACTTCCATTGCATCATTTACACTGATGGGTCGGCGCAGGTTGCGCATGGCTCTAAACATGCCTACGTTTCCGCATGCGCCATTGTGGTCGGTGCTATGTTGAATGATGAGTTCATTTCCAGGGAAGTGCACATGTTGCCCCTGGGCGATTGCACCGCACAATTAGCAGAGCTTCGTGCTCTCTTACTAGCGTTGGAGTACGCAGATCCAAGTGTTACTACTCTGATTGTAAGTGATTCTTACTACTGTGTCCAGTCTTACAATGAAAACTTGTTCTTTTGGATTCAAAATGATTTTCATGATTCCAAGGGTAGCACAATAAAACATAAAATGATCTGGGTTCGAGTGGCAGAGCTTAAGGCTATGTTGCCACTCGTTTTTGTAATTCATACTCTCGGTCATCAGCGCGTAGGAGTTCACGCTGTTGGCAACTCGCTTGCTGATGAGGCGGCGAAATCAGCAGTATCTACATACTTAGTTGCAGCGGTTACTAGGTCAAAAACCAAGATTGATAGCGACATCTTGGCAGCGGTAGCTGCCTCTGAGAAGGGAAGTAAGCATCCTGCGGGATTCCCTTCGAAGTACAAATACCACTTAAGTCCCGAAAAGGTTCCTTTTGTGAAAATTCCTGATGTTGGGGAACGGCTGATTCCCAACTCGGACCGCAGAGCAGACTTGATTACAGCGGCACATGAAGGTGTGGCGTCCGCGCATGCGGGCGTCTCTGCCACTGTAACTCAATTACAGCAACGTTTCTGGTGGCGGGGACTGTACAAACAGACGCGTGATTATGTCCTTCTTTGTGACATATGCCAGCAGATTAAACCTTCAACTGCTACGCGTCCGCCACAGACTCAGTTGTATATTTCTAATAAACCGTTAGGTTGTGTTTACTTAGATCACTGCGGTCCTTTTTCATCTGATACTGCGTACAAGTACATCTTAGTAGCAGTTGACTCATGCACACGCTTTGTGTGGGTATGGCCACATCACAGCGCTGATTCACGGACTGTCATTAGAGATTTGCGTATCTTTATAGGGATTTTTGCCTGTGGTACCTTCCATTCGGATCAGGGTCCGGCTTTCGCCTCTAAGGCGTATAAGGATGCCATGACTTCGATGGGGGTCCAAGTCAAGTTTTCGTCGCCCTACAGACCTGAGGGTAACAGTGTAGTTGAGCGAATGAACCGTGATTTAAAGCAATCTTTGACAGCCCGAGTTATAGGCACTGGCAGAAACTGGCTGGCTCACCTCTATGGCGTGCAGCGTGCTCTTAATAATCTCCCTAGAAGGTCTCTGGGTGGGCGGACCCCATACGAAATGCTCTTTGGCATCAAGATGTACGTCCCTGACCTTGACGGTCTAGACTGTGTGGTTCGTGCCACTTCCTTTGACGCAGATGAACATTGCAATGTTTTACAGAATCTACAAAAGACCAGAGACAGTCTTGCAAAGGAACATTTGCCCTCCACATCGGATGATGCGTTGCAGATCCCGGTAGTTGGCTGGCTACCCCAAGTTGGAGAACTGGTTCGAGAGAAGATCGATAACAAGAAAGAATTTGGTCCTTCCTATCGAGCTCCGGTTCCAGTCCTTGGAGTGAAGGGCACAAGAACAGTCATTTTACCACCACTTCCTGGTCGTAAGGAAAACAGGTTTATTTCTATTGACAATGTCAAGATACACAGAGTGGCCGATTCTTCTTAGCATGACACCGGCGGTTTCCTGTCCTTCCATTGTGAGAAATTCAGTTATGCCCACTGCTTCAAATATTGAACCTGAGGTGGCCATCGAATTACCTGCTCTTTCCTGTCCTTTATTAAATAATTTACCCGGAACTAACATTGATGAGATAGACTATGCCTACCCCACTGATCTGTCCATACCTGACCTGCAAGCACGTTTAGCCACGGAATCCAGATTTTCATTTGACTCTGTTTCCCTTGCCTCAAAGAAACCCTCTCGTTTTGCAGTTTATGCGAGCCTGTTTAAAAAACATTTTTTGATACCCCCTTGGACATACATTTGGCTGATCCTTTTTTCAGTTTACCTTTTTATGTCAATTGGGTTTGTGTTTTATTTTTTTCGAATCATGAATGGACACTATGTCGAGGAAAGAACATGCATTACTCATCTAAATGGAACTTTGGCCCCGCTTTCCTCGTCACATTCTACACACAGGTTTAAAAGAGACTTGACTTTGGTTAACATCACAGCATGGCCTGTCCTTGATGGAATCGTGTGGGATGCAGTTCGGTTTCAGATTCATGGCCCAACGGAAGTCGTTAATGTTCCTAATGTACTTAGAGTGAATATGGGGGATGTGGTGAAACAAAACATTCGTTCTGATGACTGGGATGTCAATGCTGTAGAAAGTTTATTTTCTGATTTGCAATACTATGCTGCCTTTGATGCTGAAGATTTATATTTAGAATCTGCTAATTATGGTGAATTATTCTGTTGCCAGCATTATGGCAATCACTTCTTACACAAAACATCATCCAGAAGGGATACTGTTAACTTTACTCAGTGGGAACATTGCCCAGCACCTCAACAGGGGAGTTCTGATACATTTCTGAAAAAGTATACTTACTTCACTGACTTTAACCAGTCCAATCCCGAGTCCTTTTATTTTAAATTGCTAAGAATGCCAATGTCCAAGGTTAGACTTACCGATACTAAATTGTTGTATTCGAAGGCCTTCCTTGATCAATTAGTTACTGGAGGCTATGAGCTATGGAAGGATACAATAGACCTTAAATCAGTTTGGGGTTCAAGGGCCTGGCAGGTACAAGGCACTGAGGCTTTGCACCGTGCATGTCTCATCCCGAATCATATGTTGTTTCTAAATGAAACGATTTCCCAGACCACATGCTTTGGATTGGCTACTTCTAAAAGGTTAAACACTCCTTCTTTCCCGGAGTTGGAGGAATATGATGGTTGGAGTAATTTTACTCAGTCGTCCATTAGAGAATTACAGACTCTACTTCTTAATTCCTCCTTTAACATTTCGAGTATGAATCCTAAGGGTTGGCTGCTTTGGCACCGTAGTGCTGATTCTTGCCAACATAGATTTTTGAATTTAACTGACGGTTTTAAAACTGTTAGATCTAATCCCCGTTTTAACTTGGGTCATACTGTCACCTCTTATTCTGTAGGCAAATTGTGTCAAAATTGGCTGAAACATTCAACTTTACCTGCGGTTAAGGATCACCTATCTAAACTAAATGCAGACGTGGACTTGAATGATTTCATTAAAGGCCCGGCTAGTGGCAGGTCGAAAAGGTGGTTATATGGGGTTTACAATGAAATTTGGAAACTATCACAGATTGAGGCTGCTACACGCCTTAGGGCTATTGATCAAGCGAATCTTGAGAAAGTGCTTGCAGTGGTTGACAATAGCATTAATGTGCTTTCCTCTAGAATTTACACATTGGATAATATTGTGTCGTCAGTTGTCGATATTGTGCATGATGAAGTGTCAGTATTATACCATGGTCAGAATCAATTACGATCAATCATGCAGTTTGCATGGACCCTTCAAACTCTAAAGATGGGTAAAGTTCCCTGGGGGTACATGAACGTTTCTTCTTTATTTGCCCCGTTTAATTTGACTGACAAACAACGCTTGCTTTCAATGCGTGATGCTTCTTTTTCTATGTTACATATTGAAAGGTTAGAATCTTTACCTTTTTCCGTGGCAGAAGCCACTGCTGCAACGTGGCTTATCCACGGTTTAATAACGCTGCCTTTTGCTTTATATAAGTTTTCAAATTGTATGAAATATGTGCCAATAGGTCGTTATGAACCTTTAGGTAGCGGTTTCCTTCATGAAGTCTGGTCACTCCCATACACATACAGATGTTTTAAGGATGACCAGGAAGTTTATCTGAATGGGGAGGAGTGTACTGAAACGCCTGATCATTCTTTAATGTGCAGACACATACAGTTACACGGTTCATGCAACAAGGACCGACCGAATATGGCTTGCGTTTTGCAAGGCACACCGGTTCCTGCTATCATCCCCACGTTTAAATTATTAGAGAATGGTAGTTATTTAATGCTCAATAATGAAGACTGTTGTGGGTTAATTAAAGGTATACCGTTCATCGTTACAGTAAGTGAGCGGGTTATTTGCTGCAGAAATGTGCTTTATCCTCCCACACATGAACATAGGGAGTCTTCCATCTGGCCACAGATACCAACCTTGGGAGCAGAATTCAGCGGCATGGCAAGAATAAGGGCTCTTTTGTCCCAGAAAGAGGTGGCCTTGAGCTCGGCCCGTGAAACTTTCGTGCTTCACATTGCAAACACCCGTACGGAGGTTCAGGCTCTTTTAAATACTGATTTGCCTTTGCATTTCGGAGCTATGGTTCGTACTATCTTTAACGCATCCTCCACAACGGGCCTAGCGCATTTTTTTAAAGTTGTTAGCAGTGGTCTCGTGACTTCATTTGAAAAGATTTTTGGTGTCATCCCTGCTTTCTTCCATTCTATTTTTTCGTCCTTGTTTGGAGGGTTCCCGTTTTTACTTGCATTAGCAGCTGGCGCTCTAGTGGTTTTCTGTCTTTTTAAATATGGATGTCCTTCCTGTGCAAGACCCCGCGCAACAGCTACTGACGCGGTTTCGCTACCGCATGCTTGAATATTATGGCACACTGCCGTTAGCGACGTTA
Organism: Lissotriton helveticus; assembly: GCF_964261635.1. Taxonomy (NCBI): domain Eukaryota; kingdom Metazoa; phylum Chordata; class Amphibia; order Caudata; family Salamandridae; genus Lissotriton; species Lissotriton helveticus. The sequence goes on along the minus strand of NC_136059.1, from coordinate 934,594,731 downwards.
AGCACGGCATATGGATTATCTTTTCGATTCTCCTATTTCACCTGTGTCCAGCCTGTATTTCACTGCCTGACCTGTGATTTCCATTGGGCCATTGATTTGTGTCTCTGCGGACCGGTTGCTCCTGACGTCGATTTTAATCAGCTGATGAGTCCTATCATTGCTCACGAGTTGGTTTGTTCTGACGAGAGGATTATGGCCTTAGCAGTGGCGCATGGACTAATTGGTCCCTGGGATGTATTGTCGGCAGCACAGAATTTCTTGGAACTAAGTTTTCTTGAAAACCCACCGAGCTGTCCTCTGATGGTTATAGAGGATCCGGTGCTGGGAGAACACGTATGTTCTTTTCCGCTTTTAAATTGGATGGCTGAACTGTTTTCGGATGAGGACAGTGATTTCCTATTGGATGCTGTTGCTGCTTACTTTTCATATACAGTTTTGTCCTAGACACTGCCTCGGATTGACGTGCTGATTAATAGCATTTCATTGACTTCATTGACTTATTTGTCATATATTTTTCTTTCCTTGCCTATTGGCTTGAGCCACGATATATTTTTGGGCTATTTTTTAGCATTGTTTTTTAATGTTTAATTTCAATTCATGCTCATTTACTGTTGAGTTCTGCTCTCATGTGATGGCACTTCTGTTGTCATATTTAGTCCGTTCTCGGATCATGGGGGGATGTCATGTAGCTCCTGTATATCCTTATATCGTGTTAAGTTAGCATAGGTACATTTGAGGTTTAAACGCCATTTTCCCTTCTTGCGACTTCTGCACACGACACTTAATTGTTGACTTAGCTTTCAACCCAGTAGTTTGCCGTGGTTTATGTGAGAATAGTATGTTGCTGCTCTGATATCAGCTTTGTTTAATAAACTATGTCTGCACGAAGAGTGCTGAAGTTTCAGGAACAACACGATATGGAATTGTTATGAGGTCTGATCTCCACGCCTTCATAGTCATAACACAAGTGCGGCCTTTGCCAACTCTGGCTTCAGGCGGGATTGATATTGCTTTGCACGAGGCATTATAGAACACACTTGATGCAGTGCACATGCAGAGAGAGCTGGTGTATGCTGATGTGATCCCTTCATGCTAGGACACTAAGGTATGGGCCCGCCCTAAACCAACCCAAAGAGACCTTCTTAGCAAATAATATAATATGTGTATTAGGGAGGGTGAGATATAAGTGTTGTTAACTCTTATTCATTACAGTATGTTAACATGCTGTCACCATTCGCTTTTTATGTCTTAGTAACTATGCTGGTAATTTTGCTACTGATAATAAGTATACTTGTATTATCTAAGATACTGCGCCTGAGAAGACGGCATTAGTAAATAAACATTTCAAATGCACATGTGTCTTCTTTACTCCATGTTCTGGTTTGTAATGATAATATAACGAAAGAGTGTTCATGAGTCCCATGTACCCTGAGGTACTGTAAGTTCATGTTCTGGTTTGTCTAAACATTGGGAGTTTGATATGTCCAATGAGACACTGTAGCTAGCTCGGTAAGGGGTGAGTTGGGTACTAAGGTGAGTTTTGGGACACCCTAATTTGCCGAGGTTCCACTCCTCTGTGCACAGTTCTGTGTGAGAACAGAAACCCTGCGACAAAGGTATCGACACACACATCCATTTGCGGCCACCAAAACACATCCCGCAGCCTACGTTTAGTGAACGTTTTCCCTAAATGACCTTCATGCGCACCATCAACGAGACGATTCCTTAAACTCTCAGGAGGAATAAGCCTACCACACCGCAAAAGGATACCATCCTCAACTGTGAGCTCGTCGGCAACTTTAACAAAAGTCTGAAATTGTCCTGAGACATTTTTCTCCTTGGGCCAACTGGACTTCAAATAATTGACGACCTGGACAATAACTTTATCTTTCAGCAACTCCCTTCTCCATTCAGCTTCATTGACAGCACACATTCCCTCAAGCAGCAACAAAGCAATCTTCTTGATCATCTTCCTTCTCAAAGTCAGAATCATTACCAGAAATTGGAAAATGCGAAAAATAATCCGCTCTGACATTCTTCATTCCTGGTAAATAGACAATATTGTACTGAAGTAACTTTGTTGACAACCTAGCAATCCTTGGAGTATGCTCCTTAATCTTCTCACCAGATAAAATTGAGACTAAAGGACTATGATCTGTACGTATTACAAAGTGACTACCCCAGAGAAAAGAGTTGAATTTCCTCACTGCCCACCAGCAAGCTAAAAGCTCTTTCTCAATGACAGAGAAATTCATCTCAGCGCCACGCAACACTCTTGAAGCGTACGCAATGGTGTTGTCAACCTGACCACTCTTTTGAGTGAGAACGGCTCCAAGACCAAAGCCACTGGCATCCACAGTCACAACACACTCTTTATTGGGATCAAAAGCTTTGAGAATACTGTCACTCACTAACTGAGACTTAATCCATTGGAAGATTTCTTGACAGTTCTTGTCCCACGCAAATGGCACATTCTTCTTTAACATGTTAGTAAGTGGCTGAACTTTTGATGCATAATCCTTGATAAATCCCATCCTCGTCGCCAACAAATTTGTAGTATTTGGAAGTAGGAGCGCAGGCAAAGTTGTGGTTCAAATAGTGGATTTATTGAGCATAAAGCCAACACAGCGACACAAGAGAGCTCCAGGCATAAACTGTCAACAGTCGACATTCTAATTCAAAACCCGGGAATACCCATAGCACAGAGTTCTACCTACAAGTGCCTGTGAGGCACAATACAGAATACTACACAAACCCAGGCCGGCATTGACAAGTTAGCAGGTAGCCAGCTTGATGCCAAAAAGTGTGGTCTCAGAGAACAGTCTCTGCCATTACACCTAACAATCACCCTTTTATAATAAACCAGCCAAGGTATTGAGGACCTTGGCAGTAAACGATCACAACAGAATAAGTCGGCACGTCAGCTGGAACCACGCAACCGGCTCTTCGCTCTTTGCGCTGCATATTACAGCATATTGCCCCAAGATGATAAAAAGGATCCCAGTCACTAGGTCAAGATCAGCTGTATGGAGGTGCAGGCTCAGCAGGGCTACCAACTAATGATCCCTGCATAAGACGCACAAATGCTCAGGACTCAGACCAGCTTTAAGGGTTCCTAAGACACAGAATAACATAAAAATCACCAACGCTGGCCTGATAACTAAATACCTGCTTACCCAATTCCTTAAATGGAGTCTCAACAATAGCAGTGCAGACCACCTAAGAAACAACTTAGGCATTATAGAAGACCTCTCCTCCTCTGCAACAAGTTTCCAGGGCTTATGCCCTATGGAGTCAAAACGCTGTTCTCGTTCTTGTCCAAAATTGGAGGGTGTTAACAGTCTCACTCAATTGCCCTCGGGCTAGACTCTGTCCTTAATGCCAATATGAGCTTCGCTCCTACGGTCCTTCATTCATCTTTCATTGACAGCCCCAAAGCAGCCTCATGTGCACCAGGAAGATCTGCAATAATTGAGGCACAAATACATCTACCTGACACACCCACCCGGCAGCATTCTGCTTTGACTACTGCCATAGGTTACCTCGCTGTCACAAAAAACAACAGTTGGGAGAAGTTTCATTATTGTTTCTACAGCAACTTGAAACCAAAATAGAACAAACCTTGAAGTCCAAAGCTGTACAGGCCATCTAGCGGAACAAATCATTACCACTGCACTTCTCAAAACATAGAAAACTTAAGTTTCACAGCCTCCTCCGAGTTGCCAAAACTCACTAATCCACAATATATAACGGCCAAAGCCTTACTCTGGCAATCCTCTAAGATGGACCTGCAAATAGATCTCTTGCAGTCAATAGCATTGTGCTTAGCGGACTTTAAAGGAAAAATGGACCATATCACAAACTTGATCCTTATTTCCCAAACAAATTGCTCATGCTCATGTGCGGCCATCGTGATCGGTGGGCAAACCTTCCTGTGGTCCTGACCACCTTAGCAGATTCAATCCAGGTCACAAGGGCCCCACCTGGGCCACCCCCACAATTGACTCCAATCAAACTTGAATCAAACACTGAACTTATCGACAATCAAGTTAACCTACCCGAAGCCCCATTTGCAAGATAAACCAAAACATTACATCTGCCATCACACACTGTCTCAAGCTCAACACCCCCGACGGGGCCCATAGCTGCTGTGCTTTGCCCTCCAACTAGCATCAAAAAGCAGAAGAACCTGATGGTGCTCCAGAGATCAAACAGAAGAAAGGCAGGCTCTCTAGGAAAGCAAAGATAAAACTGAGGAAATCACAAAAAAGGGTGAAAGCCAAAAATCGAGTGGCGTCCCTCCTTACTCATACATATACAACTGAGTCAGACACTGGTCCTGTTAAGCTCTATCCAATTTTTTCAGCAAAGACACCGGGAAAGAGGTACAGGGCAGTGACTTCAAACTATTCACGATTCAGCAAACAATCATCAATTAAGGGTTTAGCGGATGACTCCGCCCGAGGGGCAATCTCACCTAATGCCCCCTCCGCCTCTCTTCCTGACAAGGAGAAGGTGGAAGTCCATACAAAAGCAACTCAGTCTAAGCCTATGGAAGGACCAGATGTGAAGACTAGCCCTGTCCCTGGGCTGACACCGCAGTCTACAACCTCAGGGACACATGCGGAGATTGGCACGCAATCACTGTCCAGCGCTGCATACAGCTTCAATATGCAGCATCAACAGGCGCCAAACTCTCCTCCCGGACTAACGGTATACAGATCCCCCCGACATATCAATCCTCACTAGTACCTAACAATCAAGTCAAACCTGGAAATTTAACGAGCAGTAGCCGCTCCAATCTGGAAGTGGTGGAGGTAGTACTTACACTGAGATACCACGCCAAAGGCAATTATAATACTTTGAACAGAGGCAACATTCTGCGCCTATTCACCCATATACCATCATTGGAGCACATAAGTACGGTAGATTTTGCCTGGGTTGAGTGCAACAGTAGGGAAAGTGTTGGATAGCGGAGGATAAAATTTACTGTTACCACTCCAGTGAGTCCAACAGTAGGTAAAGTGTAGGATAGCGGAGGGATAAAATGTACTATTCCCACTTGAGTCAGTGCATCAATAGGGAAAGTGTTGGATTGCGGAGGGGTAAAATTTACTGTTACCACTCCAGTCAGCTCAAAATAAAAAACAAACAAAATATCATCAACAAAATAAAAATATGTTTTAGAAAAGCATATAAAAAAACATAGAAATATGTTTCAAATTGAAGAAATCATATATTTAATAAAAAAAAAGTAAAAACATTATAATTTTAAATACATATCACAAATACATACAAATAGAGAGGCAGGCATGACCCACACACGTAGCCACTAGCGTCCCAGCTCTCCCCCTACCCCACCCACTTCCTGCCCCACATCGACTGCAATGCCGAGACTGAGGTGTCAAGAATGAGCGGGCATCCAGGCGGCAGAGAAGGCAAAGAAACCTGCATATAGAACTTCTCACATTCCGCGGCTTACGGTTTTCAGATGTGAACTCAAGCAGCAGCTATTGCGGTTTTCACGGACTTGGGCTGATATTAAATTGGAACCTACACGGCATCACAGGTTCGAGAGGCGTTGGCGCTGGGCTACAGGTGAGCTCAGCGCAAGTGAGGACGGCGTGCCAAGGTCGTAGCAGAGCCAAGGAGAGCCTCAAGTGGCAAGTAAGCCAGACGGTGGGGGGTAAACTAAGTTTATCAGGCGAGGACACTTGGCAGTAAATCCACGTGGCAGATCTGACCCGACAGTTCCCTCCGCAGCTTCTTGCCGTCCCTCATTGCTTTGTGAGCCTTGATGCTCCAGTCTTGCTCAACTATAATTAGTATTGCAGCAACAACATTGACCCCTGCGCTGCCTGAGACTCCCTGAGACTCCTGTGGCTCCTTTAAATCTATAGTTTGAACCCTACTCTCGTTCACTAATCGCACTGCAGCAAAGGCTTAGAGGACACTTGCTGCTCCCCTGCGGCTTTTGCAGCCTCCTGAGACTCCCTTGGCTCCTTGAAACCTATGGCCTGAGCCCCGTTCTCATTCATTTATCGCACCACAGCAAGGACTGGCAGGACTCAAGGATTCAAGGCGATATACGTTAGTACAAGTGGAGTTTTGCTACGAAGGTACTGGCAGATAATACTATGCTGCTCCTACTGGGACTTTGGTAAGGAGGAGAGAGAGGGAGAAGGAGCTCTTGCTAACATACTTGCCGAATAGCCCTAAGTATTTGAGAAGTTGTTTAGGAGTCCATGTAGACCCTAGTGCTGTCGTAAGACTGTAAAAACCCAATGATACTCAGCAGTCCTCAGTAGTCCTATTCGCAGCCCCACTCGAGTTTGGGCTTGCCAGCTTGCCTCACCCTCTACTAAAAGGGGGGGGACAAAATAATGCATACAAAGTAGCCTAAGAGAGTAAAGAAGGATAACATAGAAATGCCGGATCAGCCTACCTCCTTTTCAGCTCCTAAAGGGAAACGAAGAGGACAGAGAAATGCACAGCAGAGAATGGAATTCAAGGCCAATGCGCTAGCCGAAATTGAAAAGCAAACCGAGCTGGATGAGCCTTCAGATGTTGAGAGAACACTAGAGGTGGAAAATGATGAAGATGTTATCAATCATTTGCCCGATTCACGGCTGGATACAATGAGCAGTATGGAACAAGACAGGAGCATGGAGGCGTAGGGAGCAAATGATAATCCTATCTGCCCCAAGCAATACCCTCTCTTCCAGAAACCTCAGAAGCAACAGACTACAACCACAGCTCGAGTTCCAGTAGATGAAGCCATGCCGATAGGAGAAAAGGTCAGATCAGCATATGCGCAAGAAAATACCGATATTCCTCAAAGCACCCCTAATGGTACACCCCCACCCCCCTCTCAAGCCACTCAACCGGCAGCCAGGAACGCATGGGAGCCTGTGAAAATGAAGAAAGTAAAGCAATCACTAACATGAAGGCGTCGGTAGAAAGAACTGTTGAGGCAGTGGAGAGAGGAGAAACATCAATCCAAAAAATGCTGCTAACCATACTGAGCGTATTTAGAGAATTAAAACGTTCCCAGGCCTCAGAGATTGCTTCACTCCATGAAAGGCTGTCTAAACTGGAAGAGAATATGTCTAGCGCACCAAAAAGAATAAACGAGGCAGAGAGCCGTATCTCCGATTTAGAGGACAAGCTGTCAACCATGCAGCAAAATGTGTTAGATTTGGGTAAAAGCAAAAACCAGATGGAATTGAAGCTTCAGGACGTAGAAAACTATAATAGGTGCTCAAACATCCGCTTAGTGGGAATTCCGGAAGGATGCGAAGGAACGTAGGGGACTAAATGGGCTGACTCACTGCTGAACAATGCCCAGAGCAGAGACAATCAAATGTTAAATTCCCACGGGCCATACTACTCAATTTTGTCGATTTTAGGGTTAAGGAAAAATATTAAGTGCTGCTATAACAAAGAGATCCTTCTCCACTGAAGAAATTCCTCAGTTCAAGATGTTTTCTTATATGACTGCAGCATCAGAACGAAGACGAAAATAATTTGTCAAGATGATTGACTTGTTTAAGGAGAGGGGGGCCCAGGCCTCGATAGTCCTTATCTTAGATTAGTGTTAGCTAAAGGAAAAGCCCATGTCTTTATAGATATTCAGGAAGCACAAATGCTGTTATTAAAACTGGCTGACGGGGAAAATTGAGGCTCTGCTTCGAGGGGGGCATAATCCAAGTAGCCAATCTCAACGGAAAGGTTTGGTCATTTACTGGGCAGGATTAAGAGTGCTTAACAGTACTGAGCTAGTAGGGGGTGAGCCAGACGGCGCAAAAGGATGCAATACAATGGCATCCAGCGACAAGTGGGGGGAAGAGGGAACAGTGGGTAATTCCATCTTTCGGGGGGAGCAGAGAGAGAGTTCGACCATAAGTGCTTAATTTAAATATTCTGCTGATGAAACAAATTAGGACACATAGGTCAAATTTTTAGCTGGCATATGGAACAGGGAATAGGCAACACAGGGAGGGGGGTAAAAAGAAGGAACTTCACTTTATTTCAAAAATGCTCATTTCACCTTATGAATCTCAGATGCACTTTAGACCTACATGGGTTGTATTTTAGCTGTTATGGCATTTAACTGGATGGAATGTAATCAAAATATGAAGCTATGTACTCATGTAGCACTTCTTAAGAAGCTGGGGGTCCTTGTGTTTACAGTATTTGTTTACAACAGCACAAGTCATATATGAATTTCAGATGCACTTTAGACCTACATGAGTTCAATCTCAGCTGCCATTGTATTTAATTGGATGGAATTTAATCATAATGTAAAGCTATGTATGCACGCAGCACTTTCTAAAAGGTTGGGGGCCTATCCGTTCACAGTATTTGTTTACAACAACACAAGTTACTTTACGAATTTCAGATGCACTTTAGACCAATATTGTATCTCAGCTGCTGTGGTATTTAACTGGATGGAAAATATGAAGCAACGCATGCACGCAGCACTTCCTGAGAGGTTGAGGGGTATGTGTTTACAGTATTTGTTTATAACCTTATAACAGCGCAAGTCACTTCAGTTCAGTTACCAGTAAGTAATAGGTAAATAACCAAAAGTGCTCTCCTTTAATGCAAATGGATTGAAGAACAAATCTAAAACTCACACAATATAAAGCTGCCTCAGAAGCCACAACCCGGACGCTATACTCCTACAGGAAACTCATTTTAAGAGTTCAAATAGTGCAAGCAGGATCCTGCAGCAGTGGGCGGGCTTCTACTGCTTGTCAAATGCTGGCTGTGCACAGAAGGGAATGGGAATCTACGTAGGCAAACATGTACCATTCCAAGCAAAAGTCACGCAGGCAGACCCAGGAGGGAGATTGGACTTTGTACATGAGAGATTGAATCAATCAAATTTCACCATAGCAATGATCTACGTACCAGTTTTAGATAAACACCATCCCCTTGCTTCAGCTTAAACAGGACCTAACCAGCATTCCTTGCTCTATCATAATGGGTGGAGACTTCAATTTCCTTCAGGATCTACTAGTTGACTCTTCCACTGAAGCCTGATTCTAGGCTTGAGCACACAAATAGAAAGTACACTAAAGATAGAAATCTAGCATCAAAACAGAAGCTGCTACAGGCAAAACTAGAAATGCAGGAATATTACTATCTGCAAGGTGACCTGGTGAACACAGCCTACCCCCAGAAGACATATGAGGAGAACAAATATGGGGGAGACTACTTGCATGGCAGGCAAAGGAGAAACAGCTCCAAAATAGAAGCGAATCGCTGATAGATGAGGATTCTACAGTACAAATAACTAGTCTGGGGAGGCTTTTCTTAGACATTATGAGAAGGTATACCAGACAGATCAAAAATAATGCCTGACTGTTTTGTAAGCTTCCTAGGCAAGCTACCAATTCCATTCATGAGCAAAGAACATAGCAAAATAGTAACAGCAGAATTCTTTATTGAAGAAATAGATACAGTTGTGATTTCAATGGCTAATTGTAAAGCAGCTGGGGAGGATGGACTGCCAGTACAATTATATAAAAGGTTCGCCGCAACTTTAAATGCACTACTGCTTAAGCTCGCTAATTATATACTAAGAGGGGGTGAACCTCCGGCCTCCTTTCATATGGCAGTGGTAGTTAGCATTTTGAAGAAGGACAACAGCAGAGAAAACATCAACTCCTATAGTCCAATAAGCCTTCTCAAAGCTGATTATAAAATTTTTACAAAGCTTCTCACCAACAGGCTCAATACAATTGTGGGATCAATAATCCATGGGGATCAATGTGGTTTTGTAGCAGGTAGACAACTCTCCTCAAAGACAAAATGTTTTATAGAAGCTTTAGACTGTTTTACTAAGAATAATACAGAGACACAGGTGTGGTTTTTAGATGCGGAGAAAGCTTTTGATCTGGTGTCCCGGGAGTGCCTTTTTTAAATTCTTGCTAGATTTGGTTTTCAAGAAAGTTTTATACATATAGTAAAAAGTCTGTATAAGGACTCAATGGCACAAATAATAATACATTCTAGAAATGCAGGTAGCTGTTGAATAAGTTGGGGTACAAGCATGGGTGTCTCCAATTCTCTTTGCCTTATTCATAGAGCCCCTGGCAATAGCCATCAGGCAAAAAGCACTACACACTGCACCTTTACAAGACTTGACCAATATAAAACTTCATGTTGATGATATTGTTTTACTTCTTAAACGTGGGGAGAACATCCAAAAGGAAATATTGGGGATTTTTTCAGAATTTCAAGCACTGGGTGGCTATAAAATAAATAATGTTAAGGCAGAAATGTTGCTATGCATTTGCTCAGGTGAGAAACTACTATCAAGTTTTCAGTTATTACTTAACTCCAGGCCCAAGAGGTATTTAGGGATCTCTGTGTGGGAAAGAGTGGATGAACTGTATAAATTAAATGATGTCTCTTTAGTGCAGAAAGTTAAGCGTTTATTAGCAAAATGGAATCAACTTCCAATTTCAATAATAGGTAGGGTGGCACTTTTACGAATGCCAGTTTTACCACTATTTAATTTTTTATTTTCAGCAGTCCCATGTGCTCTACAAACGTCCTTTTTTAAAGAACTAGATGGTCTGTTTTTATCTTTCTTATGGGCCAACAAGGTACCAAGATTAGCACTAACCACTTCAAACTACCCAAACGAGGAGGGAGGATTAGCTCTCCCAAACCTTATGGAATATTACTACGCACATTTTGCACATAATAAGCACAGATTCCATAACCATTTGAGTTCGCCAGATATGGATAATCTTTTTATGATAAAAATAATGAAAGAATATAAAATCCCACATCCTATGAGGATAGTGAAGAACCCTAAGAAAGTACGATACAAGGTGCTCCCATGGTTTCTCAAACAAAAAGCCCAGCTGTCAAAGTATTATGGAATTCCTCGGATAAACGGCCCTTCAAGTTTGGCAGATCTATATGCCGGGGAAGATAGGTTGTTGCAAACTGGCGTACTAAAGAAGTGGGAGGAAAATGGGTACAGACATGTGGGAGAATTTCTTAACTCATATTCCTGGAAAAAAATGCCCAGAGATAGAAATTGGACTGCTTCACTCTATAGATATGCTTAAGTGGTTGTTTATCCAAATCAAGCACTTTTTAGAAACTATTGATTCAACATCGCTAAGAGCAAGATCACAACTAAGGGGCTGATTACAACTGTGGAAGGCCCAACACCGCCAGCCATGCGGTGGCGGTCCTTCCGCAATCGTACCACGATTTTTCCTCTGCCACATTACGATGGCAGAGGGAATTGTGCTCGGACCGAAACAGGCAATTGTTGCGATTGCCTGGTGGAGCGGTTTGCATCAATGAAATGGTGGCGGTGCCTAGCAGGCACCGTCCGCCAAATCACAATGCTGTCACCAGCCAGCCTTTCCGTGGCGGGTAAAGAGACATTGAAAGGCTGGTAGAGATTCGGTTTGGGGGCCTGTTGCGGGCCCCCCTTGTTTTGGGGGAGGTGTGGGTGCACTGGGGGGTACCCATGGTACCCCCTACTTTTCAATGCACCAAGTGGCAGGCACCATGTGGTGCCTACCATGTAGTGCAGTGAAATGCACAACATGCCATTTTAACTTCGCGGTGGGTGCTACTGTCCGCAGCACCCGCCGCAATGTTAAAATGCAAAATGCGACCGTAATGGTAGCGGTTGCATCCTAATTTGGGACCGCCACATGTATTTCGGGCGGTCCCGGTTCCTTCCACGATGGCGTAAGGACTCCATTCCGTCCGCCATCGTAATCAGCCACTATGTGAGGCGCTACTCGAAACGTCGAATAAACGGTCAATAAGTAGCTGGGTGAAGTTTTTTACGAAAATACCTCTACTGTCTATGAAAAGCCCGAGACAAATGGCAGTAGAAAGAAGACCTCCAGATCCCTAGAGCAGTGTTGAATGGAATTAACAAATTTAATGCGACAATAATAAGAGGCCGCAATTTTAGGAGAATTTAATTCTCCAAAAATGGATGCACAGACAGCAGAAGAACAGGAGAGCTAGCGGAATCAGTAAGATTGTTATCATTTTCCAACCCCAGGAGACGAGCAGTTGACAGAATCCAGAGCTCCAAGACCAGGGAGTTTCAGTTTCTTGATGGATTTCGGAGGCAATTCGGTGAAGCTTGGAGATAGCATCATATACTGACGGTGACGAATCAGGAATATACACACAACAGCTTGCACCGATGATGCGGCAGGCTCCTCCCCTATCTGCTAAGATGATGTCTAGCAATATACGATTTTGGAGGGCAGCCATGCGGGTGTCATCAAGTTCGGCAGAGTAGTTGGTCAGTACTCCTGCAGTTACATTAATTGTTGCTTCAAGGACCCTGGTTAGCCTTTTGATTTGGAGGCTGTTGGACATAGGACCCCAGTACAGCAACAGTCTTTTCATAGCATCATAGAACTGTTGACCTGTCTGGTCCACATCTGGCATTTGTCTTCTTTGGCGGTGGTACGTATTGTCTCTGTTGAAAGCAGGTGGTAAGAGGAAAGCAATATAGTACGTACCACTCCAGTCGGAGGTAACCATGTGTAAGCTTGGTTTCCACACACAAAATGCAATCCTGTAGGAAGGCGGAAATATGGGGTGAAATTGTCATAAGTCATTATAGTATTGCATAGACCGACTCCTACAGGTGTTTTTCCTCAGCCTTGCAAACATAATGTACCAGGGCGTAGCGTGACAGAAGTGGCAACTGTTTTAGCTCGAATGGTAACGAAAGTGTAACCCCACGTACCTCGCATAGGGGTGGACATGATGGTACGCATTGGTGCTGAGTCAGAGGCATTACAGATGGTATTGTTGTGGGCATGGAATGTCCAAAGAAAGGGCTGGAATGTGGTAAGGTTGCCAGCGTCGCCACGTGAGGGAAAGACGTTTGTCAGGTTGTACATTAGAGTGCAAGTATAAGCAGACAAGGCAGGGAACACTAGGAACTGTACAGTGTGTTGAGTTGCATGAGGTAGAAGTCCACAAACATAACAGTCAGTTGCTCCCGCAACTTGATTAAACTTTTGCAGCATTTGGATGAAAGTATTATTACTGAATTCAGAATGTCTGTTGAAGTGGGAATCAGGCCACGGAACCTACGAATGTTCAGGAACTTCAGGTGGTTGTGGGGTGTGAGGCAGGACAGTGTGATGGGCTGGAGCTGTTTCTTCCATAATCCAGAACACTACATTGAACAGAACAGCTAACGTAGTCAGGACAATCAGTACTATTGTCCGGGTGCTGTAAACTCTCATTCTAGCTTTCTTCAGCGTGGGGGTAGTACCACAGGTGCATGTGGCCTCTGGATTCATACAGTTCCCGTGTGGTTGACTGTATTCTTCATCGGGAGGAACATTGGCAGACCTGGATGATGGCCCTTGTTGGTAAACATTGTTCAAGGGGGTGCATAGTCTTTGGTACTCATGAATAGGACGGATCGTGACATATTCGGGTTTTGGGGTCATTGGTCCCACATTATCGTAACCTCCAGCCATGATAGCTCTACAAGCGTCCCGAGAGTACTGCAATGTCCCTAATCGCTGCCGATAGTTAATGCTTCACTGACCAATATTTGCCCCGGTAACCCACTACTAGGGGTGCCCAGGACCCTCAGTTAGGTTTTACTACCGCCCTACAGCAATGGACAATGGAGTACTAACGGCCCTTGGAGCTGGGCTGCTCTTCAGCTTAGCTTTGGATCAAAGGTAGTATCCGTCTGTTCCCTCGTTACAAAGTTCTAGTTTAGGTTCAGAATCTGAGTCACAGTCTATTTGTCTGGTGTGGTTCAGAACTTCTTTGTGTACTTTCAAGTTGTCTTCAGTTATGGGATCCACTTTTCTGCAGTGGGAGGCATGCACCCAGGATTTCTTTCCCTCTACTCGGAAGGCAGTTCTGGTTCCCAGCAGCACCTACAAGGGATCCTTCCAGGGAGGCTGCAGAGACTGGGTGCGTGCAAAGTTCTACACTAGGACGAAGTCTCCGGGTTTGATATCATGGCCAGGGCCCTGAGATCTGTCTGCGACGGAGGCCCGGAACTGTTCATGGAGTAAAGACATTGTTTTAGTGAGTTCATACAGATAATCAGTCAACACTTCCTGGGGAAGGTCAGTCAGGGATTTCAGAGATGGGGCATTCCACATTTTCATAGGTCTACTAAAAACTGTCTCATAGGGTGTAAGGTGTGACTTAGAATGTGGGACTGATCATATAGACAGCAGAGCTAGAGGTAGAGCATTTACCCAATTAAATCCTGTCTCAATTGTTATCTTAGCTAATTTCTCCTTCAGGATTCCATTATAACGTTCCACTAATCCTGCTGCCTGGGGGTGAAATGCAGCGTGGAATTTTTGTTTGACCCCAGTCCCTCTAAGATATGTTTGACTGTCTGGCTGATAAAATGTGATCCTCGATCACTTTGCATCAATCTACAAAGGCCATATCGGAGAAAGAATTCCTTCAGGATTACTTTAGCTGTAGTAATGGCAGTATTATCCTTGGTGGGGTATGCTTCCACCCATTTACTGAATGCACAGACCACCACCAAGACATACTTGTAGCTGTTAACTCTGTTCATTTAGATATAATCCATCTGAAGGACTTCAAAAGGGGCAGAGGGCAGTGCATATCCTGCTGTCGGAACCTTTTTTTCCATTTCCCACGTTGTATCTTAAACAGGTCAGACAGTGCTTGACATATTGCTCGGCCAGGGGTCTCAATTTGGGATGGTCCCATACTTCCTTGAGCATAGTATACATGGCTTGGGACCCAATGTGTGCAGGTAAGTGTGTCATTGTAAGTAAGGGAATAACATATGCTGTTGGTAGTTTCAATCTAAGAGTATCCTGAGATCTCCAACATCCCTCCTCATCTAACATACCATCTGTTTTCCACTGTCTGTTCTTTTTCTTCTATGGTAGCGAATTCTTGTATGTCAATAATCCGTTGTCTGGCATCATACCATTTCTCAGCTGGTGATTTCAGGACGTACATTGGTGCAGGTATTATTCCTAAGGCTGTGTTCCTGGCTGTGCTGTCGGCCAGAGCGTTGCCCTGTCCTACTTCGTCAATAACTTTCTTGTGTGCCGCGCATTTGATCACCGCTAACTTAGCAGGGAGAGTGATGGCTTCCAAAAGGGCATTAACCAATTCACCATGTTGTATAGGTGTCCCATGAGAAGTGAGAACCCCTCTTTCTTTTCATATTAGTGCAAAATTGTGTACTACCCCAAAGGCATACTGACTGTCGGTGTAGATGTTTACAGTCATGCCTGTACTGAGGATGCAAGCGCGCGTAAGTGCTTTTATCTCTGCCGCTTGGGATGATTTCTGTAATATTCGGGCAGTCTCAACTACTGTAAGTGCTGTGGTGACAGAATAGGCTGCAGATGTGGTGCCATTCGGGAGTTTCAGGCAAGAACCGTCTACCCACAGGTGGCCTTCTGCATCTGGTAAGGCTGTGTCTTTAAGGTCCACCCTTCCCTTGGTTTCTGTTTCTGTTCGGAATACGCAATCATGATGGGGTGGCTGAGTGAGGGGGTCGGTATCAGGTAGGGGTAAGAGCGTAGCGGTATTCAGAGTGGTACAGCGTTGAATAGTTATGTGCACATTTAACAGGGTGAGTTCGTATCCATACAGTTGGGCACTAGTAAGGTGTTGAGTTTTGGTTTTATTCAGCAGAATATCAACGGCATGTGGTACCAGAACTGTTAATGAGGACCCTAGAACTATACCCTCTGTCTTGCGCACTGCCACAGCAGCCGCTTCTACAGCGCGCAGACAGGTAGGCAAAGCTCGGGCAACTGGATCCAAAACAGCAGAAAAATAGGCACAGGGTCGTTTGTGTGTGCCATGCATTTGACAGAGTAGTGAGAGGGCACAACCTGACCGTTCGTGTAAAAAAAGAAAAAATGGCTTTTGATAATCAGGTGTACCTAAGACTGGGGCTGAACACAGAGCCTGTCGTAGGGTCATGAATGCTTCCGCATGCTGTGATGTCCAGGGAATAGGATCAGAAACATCTTTAGTCATCAGGGAAAGAAGTGGCTTGATAATGAGTGAAAAATTTGGGACCCACTTTCTACAGAAGGAGGTGAGACCTATTAGTGCTCTCACGTCTCTTTGGGTGGTTGGAGTAGGGAAGTTCAAAATAGTCTGAATCCTGTCTGGTGTAAGAGTGCATCCCTCCTTAGACAACAGGTGACCTAAGTAAGTTACCTGTTTTCTACAATACTGCAATTTATCTTTGGATAACTTGTGGCCATGTTCAGCAAGGAGTTTGAGGGTCAGTAATGATGCCTGTCGAGCCAATTGGGTAGTATCTGCTGCTAACAAAATGTCATCTACATATTGAATAAGAGACGCTCCCTCTGGGAGATGGACCTGGTCAAGAAGTTTTTTAATGCTTGGCTGTAAATGCTCGGACTTTCTGTATAGCCCTGAGCGGCGCGACAGAATCTATATGATCTGTTCATTAGGGTGAAGCCAAAAAGAAAACGTGAGTCTTCATGAATGGGGATGGAAAAGAATGCGTTTTTCAAATCGATTACTGTAAAGGATTTAGCTGTAGGTGGAATAATGGTGAGGATAGTAGTTATGTCTGAAACTACTGGAAATTGTGGTACTACTATCTTATTAATGGCCCACAAGTCAATCACAAATTTGTGCACCTTTTGGTGTGTAGCCGATCGTTTTAATACCGGCAAAATGGGGCTGTTGCAGACGTTGGAAGGAACCTGTTCCACCACGCCAGCCTGAATGAGGTCTGTTACAATTTTTGGTATTGCGAGCTCTCCCTCTTTAGATATTGTATACTGTGGTAATCTAGGCAAGTGTGCACCTTCCCTGACAGTGATGTGAACTGGTGGCATCTGGATAGTACCAACATCAGTATTAGAAGTTGCCCATAGGGTGTTTGGGATGGTAGCTAAATCTTCCTGAATGTCGGGAAGTTGGAGTAGTTGTACAGACAGTTGGCACGGGGAAACATTGTCATACAGAATGACTCTAACATTATCTGGGGAACATCTGATAGTGGCACTGTCATGTTTTAACAGATCAAGTTCAATGAGATTCTCAGGACAATCTGGTGATAGCAAGAAAGTTGCTGAAGTGTCAGCACCATTGATAGAAAATAGCGTAGGTTTGGAAAGGGGGTTCACAGAGTGCCTACCATCGAACCCAGTCAATGTAATTAGTTTGCCGGATGGAGGAGCCCTCGGAATCAGTGGGGTGGTCAAGGTGCTGAGGCATGCTCCTGTATCCACAAGGAAACATCCTTTGAGCGCCAGCCACCGATGCTGTAAAATAGGGTCCCTGTTGATCTACAGGTACCTCCACTGGTTCCTTCCCCCATCCTTGATATCCCTAGGCTGACCAATATACTGGGATCATCTCAGTATCGTCATCGGCATAATCCTGAAGGGTAGCCTGGCATTCTGAATTATTATCAAACCTGTTGCTCCTATATTGATATTGGGGTCGGGAAGGGGTGTTGAACTGTCGTGGTTGCGTTTTGCCTGTGGCAATGTTATCAGCTAATGTCGGGCAATCCTTCTTCCAAAATCCCAGTTTCTTGCAATAGGCACAAATATCAGTAGACTGGTGACCGGATCAATATGATTGCTAGTTCTGTACTGGAGTGTTTTGTTTTTTCGGGGTGAACATGGCATTTTGCTGACGGACATTATTTGTGTCGCGAGGGCGATTACGGGTGTCTAACTGGCAAAGCAACACTTGTTCTTTTAATTTCTTCTTTTTAGTTTCCTTTTCTTATTCTGCGTTTTTGTACTGAGCCTTGTAATATTGTGTCATTGTCAATATAGTGGCTGGCGTTGCCGCTGACCAGCTACTTTCACTGGCCATAAACCTGTTCCCCACTGCTGGTAAGAGCCCTTTAACAAAAGTCTGAATAAGCAGGTGGCGACCAGTTTCAGTCGCGACATCCTGACCACTGAAATCGGTAAATGCCTTTCCTAGTCTAGTAAAATAATCAGAGACTGATTCATCAGTATTCTGTTTGCAGGCATTGAGAAGGGTCCAATCTACCTTTCTCTCTGTAGCGAGAGTTTTTAGTTTGGCTGACAGTCTTTTTGGCAGTGCTAATATATCTTCATGTGACTTTTCACCAGGTTTTCTCTCTTTTTTTCTGCCTGATCGTTAACATATCTGAGCGGTTTCCAAAGCTCAGCTGGCAATATAAGGCCACAAAATTGAGTGATGTCAATTAGGGTCAAGTTATAAGTGTTCAGTATCTGCTGGACACTCTCATAGAATCCCGTAGGATTCTTTCTGATGTCAGGTATATCTTTTCGTAACTGTAACATCTCAGCCTTTGTAGAATTCTGCAATGGATCGCACTCCGCTAGCCCCTCCTCCGGGTCGCCCCTAAGCACTCTGGTATTTGAAGTGCGTGTAGTTCGAAGAATAGAAGTCAAGTTCATAAGTGGTTCACCAAAGTTGGTGCGAGTAGGTACTCGTTGTTCCCAAAATCTCTAGACCCAAGACATGGCTCGGGTTTCGGGATAGTTTCCCTCATCAGTAGAGAACAAGTATGGGGTGGATGAGAAGGCCGCCAAGTAACCGTCACAGGCCTCGATGCCTCTCTGGCTCGCAGGGCGTCTCCAGAAGCTCGTCAGCTTGGCGCTCAAGGGAGCGATAAGTAGAATTCTGCAATGGATCGCACTCCGCTAGCCCCTCCTCCGGGTCGCCCCTAAGCACTCTGGTATTTGAAGTGCGTGTAGTTCGAAGAATAGAAGTCAAGTTCATAAGTGGTTCACCAAAGTTGGTGCGAGTAGGTACTCGTTGTTCCCAAAATCTCTAGACCCAAGACATGGCTCGGGTTTCGGGATAGTTTCCCTCATCAGTAGAGAACAAGTATGGGGTGGATGAGAAGGCCGCCAAGTAACCGTCACAGGCCTCGATGCCTCTCTGGCTCGCAGGGCGTCTCCAGAAGCTCGTCAGCTTGGCGCTCAAGGGAGCGATAAGTAGAATTCTGCAATGGATCGCACTCCGCTAGCCCCTCCTCCGGGTCGCCCCTAAGCACTCTGGTATTTGAAGTGCGTGTAGTTCGAAGAATAGAAGTCAAGTTCATAAGTGGTTCACCAAAGTTGGTGCGAGTAGGTACTCGTTGTTCCCAAAATCTCTAGACCCAAGACATGGCTCGGGTTTCGGGATAGTTTCCCTCATCAGTAGAGAACAAGTATGGGGTGGATGAGAAGGCCGCCAAGTAACCGTCACAGGCCTCGATGCCTCTCTGGCTCGCAGGGCGTCTCCAGAAGCTCGTCAGCTTGGCGCTCAAGGGAGCGATAAGTAGAATTCTGCAATGGATCGCACTCCGCTAGCCCCTCCTCCGGGTCGCCCCTAAGCACTCTGGTATTTGAAGTGCGTGTAGTTCGAAGAATAGAAGTCAAGTTCATAAGTGGTTCACCAAAGTTGGTGCGAGTAGGTACTCGTTGTTCCCAAAATCTCTAGACCCAAGACATGGCTCGGGTTTCGGGATAGTTTCCCTCATCAGTAGAGAACAAGTATGGGGTGGATGAGAAGGCCGCCAAGTAACCGTCACAGGCCTCGATGCCTCTCTGGCTCGCAGGGCGTCTCCAGAAGCTCGTCAGCTTGGCGCTCAAGGGAGCGATAAGTAGAATTCTGCAATGGATCGTACTCCGCTAGCCCCTCCTCCGGGTCGCCCCTAAGCACTCTGGTATTTGAAGTGCGTGTAGTTCGAAGAATAGAAGTCAAGTTCATAAGTGGTTCACCAAAGTTGGTGCGAGTAGGTACTCGTTGTTCCCAAAATCTCTAGACCCAAGACATGGCTCGGGTTTCGGGATAGTTTCCCTCATCAGTAGAGAACAAGTATGGGGTGGATGAGAAGGCCGCCAAGTAACCGTCACAGGCCTCGATGCCTCTCTGGCTCGCAGGGCGTCTCCAGAAGCTCGTCAGCTTGGCGCTCAAGGGAGCGATAAGTAGAATTCTGCAATGGATCGCACTCCGCTAGCCCCTCCTCCGGGTCGCCCCTAAGCACTCTGGTATTTGAAGTGCGTGTAGTTCGAAGAATAGAAGTCAAGTTCATAAGTGGTTCACCAAAGTTGGTGCGAGTAGGTACTCGTTGTTCCCAAAATCTCTAGACCCAAGACATGGCTCTGGTTTCGGGATAGTTTCCCTCATCAGTAGAGAACAAGTATGGGGTGGATGAGAAGGCCGCCAAGTAACCGTCACAGGCCTCGATGCCTCTCTGGCTCGCAGGGCGTCTCCAGAAGCTCGTCAGCTTGGCGCTCAAGGGAGCGATAAGTAGAATTCTGCAATGGATCGCACTCCGCTAGCCCCTCCTCCGGGTCGCCCCTAAGCACTCTGGTATTTGAAGTGCGTGTAGTTCGAAGAATAGAAGTCAAGTTCATAAGTGGTTCACCAAAGTTGGTGCGAGTAGGTACTCGTTGTTCCCAAAATCTCTAGACCCAAGACATGGCTCGGGTTTCGGGATAGTTTCCCTCATCAGTAGAGAACAAGTATGGGGTGGATGAGAAGGCCGCCAAGTAACCGTCACAGGCCTCGATGCCTCTCTGGCTCGCAGGGCGTCTCCAGAAGCTCGTCAGCTTGGCGCTCAAGGGAGCGATAAGTAGAATTCTGCAATGGATCATACTCCGCTAGCCCCTCCTCCGGGTCGCCCCTAAGCACTCTGGTATTTGAAGTGCGTGTAGTTCGAAGAATAGAAGTCAAGTTCATAAGTGGTTCACCAAAGTTGGTGCGAGTAGGTACTCGTTGTTCCCAAAATCTCTAGACCCAAGACATGGCTCGGGTTTCGGGATAGTTTCCCTCATCAGTAGAGAACAAGTATGGGGTGGATGAGAAGGCCGCCAAGTAACCGTCACAGGCCTCGATGCCTCTCTGGCTCGCAGGGCGTCTCCAGAAGCTCGTCAGCTTGGCGCTCAAGGGAGCGATAAGTAGAATTCTGCAATGGATTGCACTCCGCTAGCCCCTCCTCCGGGTCGCCCCTAAGCACTCTGGTATTTGAAGTGCGTGTAGTTCGAAGAATAGAAGTCAAGTTCATAAGTGGTTCACCAAAGTTGGTGCGAGTAGGTACTCGTTGTTCCCAAAATCTCTAGACCCAAGACATGGCTCGGGTTTCGGGATAGTTTCCCTCATCAGTAGAGAACAAGTATGGGGTGGATGAGAAGGCCGCCAAGTAACCGTCACAGGCCTCGATGCCTCTCTGGCTCGCAGGGCGTCTCCAGAAGCTCGTCAGCTTGGCGCTCAAGGGAGCGATAAGTAGAATTCTGCAATGGATCGCACTCCGCTAGCCCCTCCTCCGGGTCGCCCCTAAGCACTCTGGTATTTGAAGTGCGTGTAGTTCGAAGAATAGAAGTCAAGTTCATAAGTGGTTCACCAAAGTTGGTGCGAGTAGGTACTCGTTGTTCCCAAAATCTCTAGACCCAAGACATGGCTCGGGTTTCGGGATAGTTTCCCTCATCAGTAGAGAACAAGTATGGGGTGGATGAGAAGGCCGCCAAGTAACCGTCACAGGCCTCGATGCCTCTCTGGCTCGCAGGGCGTCTCCAGAAGCTCGTCAGCTTGGCGCTCAAGGGAGCGATAAGTAGAATTCTGCAATGGATCGCACTCCGCTAGCCCCTCCTCCGGGTCGCCCCTAAGCACTCTGGTATTTTTGTACTGAGCCTTGTAATATTGTGTCATTGTCAATATAGTGGCTGGCGTTGCCGCTGACCAGCTACTTTCACTGGCCATAAACCTGTTCCCCACTGCTGGTAAGAGCCCTTTAACAAAAGTCTGAATAAGCAGGTGGCGACCAGTTTCAGTCGCGACATCCTGACCACTGAAATCGGTAAATGCCTTTCCTAGTCTAGTAAAATAATCAGAGACTGATTCATCAGTATTCTGTTTGCAGGCATTGAGAAGGGTCCAATCTACCTTTCTCTCTGTAGCGAGAGTTTTTAGTTTGGCTGACAGTCTTTTTGGCAGTGCTAATATATCTTCATGTGACTTTTCACCAGGTTTTCTCTCTTTTTTTCTGCCTGATCGTTAACATATCTGAGCGGTTTCCAAAGCTCAGCTGGCAATATAAGGCCACAAAATTGAGTGATGTCAATTAGGGTCAAGTTATAAGTGTTCAGTATCTGCTGGACACTCTCATAGAATCCCGTAGGATTCTTTCTGATGTCAGGTATATCTTTTCGTAACTGTAACATCTCAGCCTTTGTACAAGGAGTATATACAAAGCTAAACATTAATCTGGAACAGGCATTCGGGTCATCGGGGTTATTCAGGACTGTTCCAGTACCCCGCGGAGGGACATAGATGGGGGCAGCCTCTTTGACTGGCATCTGAACAATACTCTCTGTCTGACTATTGGAATGCAGAGTATTTTTTTTCATTGCTAGTAATGCATCTCTGTCATTTTCTGTAGATTCACCATCGTGCAAGCGCCTATATATTTTCTGGAAATCAAGCGGTACTTCCACCCTTTGGTCCTCCTGTTTGGCCATAAGGTGGTAAGCCATTCTTTCTAAAAAATAGCTTTTTCTTGTTGAATGTACCTGTCCCTCTGCTGCGGCGTGGATGTCTGAAGGGGAGGCACAGTCTGTAATTAGTTTGTAAGCTATGCGATCTATTTTTTTCTTTTCCTCGTCCCTGAGTCTAGGAGAATGTGACCTATTATACTCGCCAAGGTCAGAATCATAACTGCTGTCTGAATCTCTAACCTCCTTTCGAAGTCCCTTTCTGTCATATTTCTTCACAATTTTAGGAATAACTACAGGGGCAAGGGTTTCAGTCTCTGGGTCAGGTACCTCCACCTGAGCCGGTGGGGTTGGGGCATCAGAAATGAGAGCGTTCTGGGAAGGTGCTGGCTGCGGCTGTATCAATTGCTGTGTCTCATGATAAGCGGGAGGTCTAAAAAGCAACATAGCATCGTCTTCGTCAATTTTTGGGGGCAGTAAGGGGTACTGTCCTTTTGTGTTGAGACGGTGTTCCCTAGCACATCCTTCTATATTTCTCTCTCTTTCTCGCCTTCTAAGGGCTGCCATTTCCTGTTGAGCAGTTTTTCTGAGTGTCATATTCTCTCTCGCTTGAGCTCTTCTCTTTCTTTCATTAATTTCTTTCCGCCATAGACTAAAGGAATCAAACATACTCGTTCACACCTTCCGTCTATGCAGCTGCTCTTCCAAATATGAAAGTTTAGGTACCTCAAAAGAACCGAATTCTGGCCATTGTAACTCAGATTTATTTTTTGTGTATTTCCGTCATAATTTAGTATAAATTATACCGGAAATACCATATTTGATGTACATCTCTTTATCAGGGGTCCCCTCTGGAGGGGCTGGCTGACTTTCTTCTAACACATCCTGACTGTTCGAGCAACAACAACAGAGTTTACAAAACCTTCTAAAAACAGGCATGTTCACTGTACTTAAATAATATTTCTCTCAGAAACCAGACAGTTCCCAATCAGGAACAAATTACCTGTCCTTCAGTCTTTGCAAAGTTCGAATCAGAACCCATAAAACAGAAAAACAGACACATGCATGCGTAACTGAATCAGTATATAAGAATTATTTTTATGTCGCTTAAAGCGACCCTACCAGAATACCCGATGTGTTTCTCCGCTCCCGGGTGGTTCTCCTCCTTATTTTCCAGACAGGCTAGGCGGACCAGAAGGGATTCCAGTCAGAACTGGGGCCATTATAGTCAAGGACACCGTCTATGGAAGAAAATCCAGGCAACGTTGGCTGCGGAGACTCCAGTATGCTTTCCGCAGGTGCACTCCTCAGTTACCGATCTTCCTTTCCTCTCCGGGTCGTCAAGCTGAGACCACGAGTCTCTGATAGAGCCCCGCGTTGATGCGCCAATTGTAGAACCAGGGGGTCTTGGAAGCAGACACCCAACGGTGCAGGAAACACCCAAGTCCACAGCTTCCCCCAAGTAGGTTCACAAATGGGAGACCACACCACTCGGAGTGAAGAAACACAGGTTTATTAATCTTACACAGGAATCTCTAGTGATGGGAAAGTGTCCGTGACCCACTGAAGGTAGGCAATGGGAGACTGTTCAATTTTACAAAGGTCCCCCCACTGGAAGGAGACTCCCGGTGCACAGCTGGAAGAAGACAATATTGTCTTATGTAGATATTTCAGCTCAAACAAAGTTCGATCAAAAAAAGGCTGGAAAAGGTTCCTCAGTAATTTATTCCATGAATCAAAGTTTAAAAAAAAAACACAAATCATCAGTGTTTCAAGATGCCTAGGATCGACATCATCCATAAACGATATTATCCATTTATCATAACTCCCAATGCATTTCGGGCTGAGTTAAAGCCCTTCTTCAGGGGATCGCTCTATAAACATAAAGGAAAACAAAACAGTATAAATGCCCTGTAATACACTGTTGTACCCATAACCTTTGCCTCACAGGTGTGCCGCCTAATGAACATCTGAAATGTCCCAACTGTAAACAAAATAGTCCTCTGTGCTTGTAAATAACGAAAAGTGATAGTCAAGTTTACGCAAACCAATGCGCATGCAAAACGAGTGAAACATGCTGTGATGTGTGACCGTAGTCAGAAGATATCCAAATGTCATGCGTTGCTATACGGACATGCCAAGAACGTGAAAAATACATGATAACTCCACTGTCGGAGAGTGAATCAAAGTGCTGAGGCGCAAACCTCGTGAGAAGACTTAATAACCATCTATAACTGCAATGCGCATAAACAGTTAGACTGGGTGCGCGTTAAGGATCAGCCAGGGTCATATCAGCTGTCAGCGTCCTCCGTAGAGGTACCTCTGCGACTGATTCTACGATGATTCACTCTCCGACAGTGGAGTTATCATTAGTTATCAGTTAGACGGAATTATATAAAAGGTTTGCCGCAACTTTAAATGCACAACTGCTTAAGCTTGCTAATTATATACTAAGAGGGGGTCAACCTCCGGCCTCCTTTCATATGGCAGTGGTAGTTAGCATTTTGAAGAAGGACAACAGCAGAGAAAACATCAACTCCTATAGTCCAATAAGCCTTCTCAACGCTGATTATAACATTTTTACAAAGCTTCTCACCAACAGGCTCAATAAAATTGTGGGATCAATAATCCATGGGGATCAATGTGGTTTTGTAGCAGGTAGACAACTCTCCTCAAAGACAAAATGTTTTATAGAAGCTTTGGACTGTTTTACTAAGAATAATACAGAGACACAGGTGTGGTTTTTAGATGCGGAGAAAGCTTTTGATCTGGTGTCCCGGGAGTGACTTTTTTAAATTCTTGCTAGATTTGGTTTTCCAGAAAGTTTTAGACATATAGTAAAACGTCTGTATAAGGACTTGATGGCACAAATAATAATACATTCTAGAAATGCAGGTAGCTGTAGAATAAGTAAGGGTACAAGAAGGGGTGTCTCCAATTCTCTTCGCCTTATTCATAGAGCCCCTGGCAATAGCCATCAGGCAAAAAGCACTACAAACTGCACCTTTACAAGACATGACCAATACAAAACTCTATGCCAATGATATTTTTTTATTTCTTAAACCAGGGGAGAACATCCAAAAGGAAATATTGGGGATTTTTTCAGCATTTCAAGCACGGGGTGGCTATAAAATAAATAATGTTAAGACAGAAATGTTGCAATTGCTCAGGTGAGAAACTATTATCAAGTTTTCAGTTATTACTTAACTCCAGGCCCAAGAGGTATTTAGGGATCTATGTGTGGGAAAGAGTGGATGAACTGTATAAATTAAACGTTGTCCCATTAGTGCAGAAAGTTAAGCGTTTATTAGCAAAATTGAATCAACTTCCAATTTCAATAATAGGTAGGGTGGCACTTTTACGAATGACAATTTTACCACTATTTAATTTTTTATTTTCAGCAGTCCCATGTGCACTACAAACGTCCTTTTTTAAAGAACTAGGTCTATTTTTATCTTTCTTATGGACCAACAAGGTACCAAGGTTAGCACTAACCACTTTAAACTACCCAAACGAGGAGCGAGGATTAGCTCTCCCAAACCTTATGGAATATTACTACGCACATTTTGCACATAATAAGCACAGATTCCATAACCATTTAAATCGCTAGATATGTATAATTTTTTATGATAAAAATAATGAACGAATATAAAATCGCAGATCCTACGAGGATAGTGAAGAACCCTAAGAAAATACGATACAAGGTGCTCTAGTGGTTTCTAAAACAAAAAGCCCAGCTGTCAAAGTATTATGGAATTCCTCGGATAAACGGCCCTTCAAGTTTGGCAGATCTATATGCCGGGGAACATAGGTTGTTGCAAACTGGCGTACTAAAGAAGTGGGGGGAAAATGGGTACAGACACGTGGGAGAATTTCTCAACTCATATTCCTGGAAAAAATGCCCAGAGATAGAAATTGGGCTGCTTCACTCTATAGATATGCTTAAGTGGTTGTTTATCCAAATCAAGCACTTTTTATAAACTATCAATTCAACATCGCTAAGAGCAAGATCACAACTAAGGGGCCGATTACAATTGTGGAAGGCCCATCACCGCCAGCCATGCGGTGGCGGTCCTTCCGCAATCGTACCGCGATTTTTCCTCCGCCACATTATGATGGCGGGGGAATTGTGCTCGGACCGCCACAGGCAATTGTTGCTATTGCCTGGTGGAGTGGTTTGCATCAATGAAATGGTGACGGTGCCCAGTAGTCTCCAGCCAGCCTTTCCGTGGCAGGTAAACCGACATTGAAAGGCTGGTAGAGATTGGGTTTGGGGGGCCCATTGCGGGCGCCCCTTGTGTTGGGGGAGGTGTGGGTGCACTGGGGGGGTACCCATGGTACCCCCTACTTTTCACTGCACCAAGTGGCAGGCACCATGTGGTGCCAACCAGGTAGTGCAGTGAAATGCACAACATGCCATTTTATCTCCGCGGTGGGTGCTGCTGTCAGCAGCACCCTCCGCAATATTAAAATGCAAAATGCGACCGCAATGGTGGCGGTCGCATCTTAATTTGGTGTGCAGGACCACCACATGTATTGCGGGCGGTCCCGGTTCCTTCCACGATTGCGGACGGACTCCATTCCGTCCACCATCATAATCGGACCCTATGTGAGGCGCTACTCGAAACGTCGAATAAGCGGTCAATAAGTAGCTGGGTGACGTTTTTTACGAAAATAAGACCTCTACTGTCTATGAAAAAGCCGGAGACAAATGGCAGTAGAAAGAAGACCTCCAGATCCCTAGAGCGGTCTGGAATAGAATTAACAAATTTAATGCCACAATAATAAGAGGCAGCAATTTTAGGAGAATTTAATTCTCCACAAAATGGTTAATATACAGGACTCCATTCTTTCTCTATAATATATACCCCCAGATTGAGGATAGGTGTTTCCATTGCTCCGAAGAGGGGGGATGTACCTGGACTCATATTGTTTGAGATTGCCCAAAGATCAAGCAACTCTGTGAAAAAATTGAGAAATACCTTAGAATGATTATAGGTCAAGCATTAACTATTGACAAGTATATTGCAATTCTGGGGTGTTCACCAAACATAACGACAAATAAAACACAAGAGGAATGTTTATTTACATGAGGTCTTATGGCAAGATCATTAATTCTCCAGAATTGTCGAATTAATACTGTACCCACTTTTCATGCCTGGTAGGCTAAACTTCACAAAGTTAAAGAACTGGAGAGACACTACGCCTTAAAGTCAGGCACACTTATAAATTTGAGAAATGCTGAAAGTCCATAGGAAGCTAGTCAACGAATTAGATCAAATGAAATGTAAAAGGAAGATCGTGTAATATGTGGATTTTCTTTATTAGACGTTCTTTTATGTACTTTTTAATGGCATTATCAATAATGATGTGCTCTGAGGATGGACCTTGTTTGTGTGAATGTGTCAACCAATATTGAAATTGTACACGTAAGCACTTTATTTTGTATAAGTACTACTGTGAATGAAACTCTCAATAAAAAAAACAAATTAAATAGAAAAACAAACAGATACCTACAAATATTACATTAAATAGAAAAATAATTTTCAAACAAATAAATATTTTTATTTAGGAATTATCACATACGTTTAGTATTTTTTTTTTCTTTTTCTTTAGAAGTTTTCTATAGCGCTGGCCAGACCCGAGGGTATCGGAGTGCTTTACAGAGGATGGAGAGAAGACAAGTATAGACCAATAAAGCAAAGTAGAATCATACATGTTCAGAGATTGAAAATTGTGTAGCGCCTAAGGTGCGACTTTGAGGAAGCGCGGTCAGAGGTTCAGGGTGTGCTGTTGAGGTAGAGCGGTCCGGAGACGTTTTCGATTCATAGTATTCTCCATGCAAAGTCAAAGTTATTATTGGACTTCTTTCCTAGCGGTGAAGAGCTAGGGTTGCGGGTTAGAGAGAGGGGACCCCGTGTGAGGGAGTCGGTGCGCGATGACAGGTGGCTGCCAGGCAGAGGCGTGTAAGTTACATAATTGAGTTCGGGAATGCACGGTTGAGGTAGAGGATTTTTAGTCGGCTCTTGAAATCTGGAAAGGAGGGGGTAGTTCTGATGTCCACGGGGATGGAGTTCCAAATTTTAGGAGCGTTGCCTGCAAAAGAGTGGGCTGCAGTTTTTTGTTTGCGGGTTTTCGGGGGGATGAGTAGGAGGGAGTTTGAACTTCTGAGACTTCTGGACTGACCAGCTTTCTTGAGCTTAGAGGCTAGGTATTCCAGTTTCCCTGTGTGCAGGGCTTTGTGTGTAAGGCAGGTAGTTTTGAAGCTAGCGCGAATTTCCACTGGGAGCCATTTTAGATCTCTGAGTGCGGGAGATATGTGGTTGAATTTCTTTGCACCGGAGACCATTCTGGCAGCTGCATTGAGGGTAGTTTTGAGTGGCGCTAGGTGGAAGAGAGCTGTGCCGGAGAGGGTTGCGTTCCCATAGTCCAGTCTAGACAGCACCAGAGATTGGGTAGCTTGTTTGAGATCTCCTGCGGAATGTGCGGTTTGATTTTATTGAGGAGCTTTAGATTGAGGAAGGCGCTCTTAGCGGAGTTCTTGATGTGGTTCGTCATTGATAGTTTGTGGTCAAGGGTGATTCCAAGTGATTTTACCGAGTTAGTCAGAGTGAGATTCCCATTGAGGGCATCGATTGCTTTCACCCATTCAATGATTTGCGGGTTATCCTCCTTGTTAGAGATGAGGAGGATCTCGGTTTTTCCTTGATTGAGTTTAAGGTGATTCGTTGCTAGCCAGTCTTGGACTTCTCTGAGAGTGTTGCTGAGCCTTAGAATGTCATTAAAGGAGGAGGTTTTCAGGTAGATCTGGGTGTCATCTGCATAGAGATGGAAAGGGATGTTGGCTTTTTTCAAATGGTGGTGAGGGGTACCATATATATGTTGAACAGCTGAGGAGAAAGAACGGATCCTTTGGGGACACCTCTGGTCGCGGGGAGAGGGTCGGATGTGAAGGATTTGATTTTAACTCTTTGGTAGTGATCCTGAAAGAAGGAGGAGAACCATTGAAGGACCACATCGTCTGCAAACTACTCATTCTTTGAGGGCCTTGATGAGCAGCCTGTGGTCTACCATGTCAAAGGCTGCTGACAGGTCTAGGAGGATGAGTAGGCAACACTAATCTGAATCAAGGGAGTTGAAGATGTCATCCACTATGTTGAGGATTGCGGTTTCGGTGCTATAGCCTTTTCTAAAGCATGATTGGTGATGGTCTAGTAGATTAATGTTTTCGATCTGGTTGTTTAGTTGGCGGAGCACACATTTTTCAAGGATTTTGGCTAGGAAGGGAAGACTGGAGACTGGTCTGAAGTTATTCAGGTCGTTAGTGTCTAGGCCTGGTTTCTTCAGAAGAGGTGTAAGTTGGCCGACTTTGAGGCAGTCTGGTATGATGCCAGTTTTTAGGGAGCTGTTAATGATTTCACACCAGAGTTGAGCAAGGGTGAGTTTCAGATCTTTGGCCATTTGGAAGGGAATGGGATCAAGGTTGTGCGATGAGGGTTTGGAGGAGGAGATTAGATTGAGGATCTCGA
Organism: Lissotriton helveticus; assembly: GCF_964261635.1. Classification (NCBI taxonomy): domain Eukaryota; kingdom Metazoa; phylum Chordata; class Amphibia; order Caudata; family Salamandridae; genus Lissotriton; species Lissotriton helveticus. Next base: position 934,564,727 of record NC_136059.1, on the reverse strand, counting down.
CTTCATGGATGTGGTCGAAGGAGGACAAGCGATTGTGGGGCGACCTCCAAAGGTGGTTTAGGTTGCTGTGAGGTCGTTATTGCGATGGAGGTTGATGTTGAGAGATAGTTCGATCTTGGAGATTTTTTTGTTAAAGAAGTTGGCGAAGTTATCACATAGGGTTTGGAGGGCTGGACATGTATAGTAGATGACTTGGATGTTTGTTTTTTGATGATGTCAAAGAGTTCTCTTGGTCTGTTTTTTTGCCTTGTCCAGCGCAGTACAGAAGAAGTTTGTTTTTTCGCTATTGATATGCTTTTTGTACCTTCTTCTTGCTGCTCTGAGTTCCTCACAACGGCTGGAGGAGGGGTTCTTTCTCCAATGACGTTCTGTGGCTCTAAGATGACTTCTTTCCTCGTTGATGTCCTTGTTAAACCAGGTTCTGGATGGGATGTTCCTAGGTTTTTTCTGTTTCAAGGGTGCTAGTTGGTCTAGGATGGCGGACGTGGTTGTGATGTAGTGTGAGGTGAGTTCAGCAGTTGAGAAGCCGTCCGAGCAGATTGGCAGGGTGGAGGCTACTCTTCTAGTTCAACTGTGTTGTTCTGTGATAGGTTCCTAGACCATGTACGGGGGACTGCGATAGGTGGTTGGCACAGGATCGGTTGCGCGAGGTGGAATAGGATTAGGTGATGATCTGACCAATCTACTGGAAGGATGTGGTCTATAGTAATTGCATCATGTTGGGCGATGATGGCGTCCAGGATTGCCCCTTTGTTGTGGGTCTCTTTTGAGCAGTGTTGGGTAAGGTTATTGGAATGTAGTAGCTCGTTTAGGGATTGTACTGTTGCACTGTTCTCATCGTACCAGTGAAGGTTGAGATCGCCTAGAATGAGGTTGTTGGTCTCTCGGAGATAGCAGTGGGCGATCAGGTCTGACAGTTGTTCTGTGAACATGGCGGTGTTACCAGGGGGATGGTATAGTAGGTGGCAATGCAATATATTGTTGTTGGTGGTTTTGATGTTGGTAGTAAGGCATTCAAAAGAGTTGTATTTAAAGGTATCGGTTTCGACCACAGATAGGCTGTTGTTGTGGATAATTGCCACGCCTCCGCCTTTTTGGTCCTTCCTATCTTTATTGATGATGGAGAAGCCCGGAGGAACGAGCATATCTAGGATAGGCGGAGAAGAGTCGTTTAGCCAGGTCTCGGTGATGAAGGCTACGTCTATGTTATGGTTGAGGATGGATTCTGCCAGCTCTGTAGAATGTTTCATGGCAGATCTGCAGTTTATGAGTATGCAGTTGGTACGGGGAGACTCTTTTTTTATTGGTTTGGTAGGGATGGTGATGAGGGAGGCTGGGGGTCTGGGGGGTTTTGGGAGGGAGTGATCACTTCTGAAACCTGTGATAACCTGGATAGTGGATTGAGGGAGGTGGGTGGAAGGGGTCGTGTAAGATGAGGCCAGCTCGAGCACTTCTTCTGAGGACATGGCTTCCGCCGCTCTATTTGGTCTCAGGGCCTGGGACGAGGAAGGGCAGGGTGGGTTGCTCGGGGGCGATGATTTGGTTGGCCTTGGGTGAGTGGGGGTGGAGGAGAAGGTGGTGGAGTGGGTGCTTAGGGGAGGGTTGTGGAGTGTCGAGAGGTTGGTAAGGATAAGATTCAGGCCTTGTATTATAATGTCGATTTGGTTTTCGATACGGGTGAGGCGGCAATGTGTCTCTTCTTGAGTGGGGGAGTGTTGCTTCTGGGTAGTGTCTCTTTGGCGGGGAGAAGAGATGATAGAGTTGTGTTGTCTTTTGGTGTTAATTAGGTTGTCTGATTGGGTTGTGATGTCTGATTGGGTTGTGGTCTGGGGTGGAGGAAGGGGGGATGGGTTGCGGTAGTCGGTTCTTCTTGAGGGGCAGTAGAGACCGGGGATTGGGGGACTTATGGCTGGTCTTGCGGTCACCTAGTGCTGCTTGGGGGGTGTTCAGCATCGGGGGTAGTTCTGGAGGATGGGCTGTGGCGGTGGGCGGGGCCGTGTCTTTGGTTTCGGAGGGATTGGAGAGGGTTAAGGGTTGCACAGGGGTGACTGTGTTCCCAGGGGTGGTGTTGGGAGGGTGTTCAGTGTTGGGGGCTGGTGGCCCTGGTGGGCATCAAGTGTGACAGAGTTAGTATGTAGAGAGGGGAATAGGAGATCAAAAGCCTCAAGATTGGCGTTGTTGGCTTGGATCAAGACTGTGCCATTGGAGTATATGGTCACCGATGTGATCCCGTAGTGGGGCAGATGGTTAGGGGAGTAAAATGAGAGCTTGCAGCTATGGATCGTCTTAGTTGTTTTGGTGATTTGGCGTTTTTCTTTCAGGGCGGAGATCCAATAACCTGGTCTAACTGTGTGGAAGATGACGTCCATTTTTATTTGACCTTTCGAGGAACAGTGGTAGACGTCCGCAAACAGGGATTCGGGGAATTGCCTGATCAGTTTGTGTTTGAGGGATTTTTTAACATTAGGTGTGAGGCTGGAGGGCGGGGTGATTGAGAAGGAGTTTAGTCCATGTCGTTTTATGAGGGGAGAGGAGAGGGGGTTAGAGTTGGTTGTCGTGGTGGAAGGCATTATGGCTGGGGTGTCTGAGTGAGTAATCCTTGTGGAGCTGGGTAAATCTAGTAGCCCGGTGGACGTGGCAGGAGTGACTTGGGGCTGGGTGTTAACGGTGAGAGATCGTTCTATGCGTGTGGGGTTGGATGTAGACAGGATGCGATCTTGGGGGTCATGGGTGATAGGGAGTGGGCAGGGTGAAAACAGTGGCAGATCGCTCTAGGTGTGAGGGGTTGGAGGTATTCGGGCGCGATCTTGGAGGGGTCATGGGCGAAAGGGAGTGGGGTAGCTTGAGTCAGCTTATTACTGTAGGTGGATGGGGAGGCAGAGGTGGTTGGGGGCAGATGGGGTGGGTAGAAGTGGTGGATGGGGGCGCTAGGGGATAGGAGCTGCGGTATCTCCGAGAAAAAGGGGGTAGTATTGGGGAGTTAAGAGTTCCGATATGACAGGGAGACACCTAGGAAAGGGTTTAGGGGTCGGAGGTAGGTCTTGTGACAGGAAGCGGCTTACCTGTGACTTTATCGGAATTCGCCCGCAGCTGGGACCTGTGCACCCAGGGTGCAGTCCTAGTTGATCCGGCCTTTTAAGGTCAAGAGAAAGGATCGGTTGGGATACGTTAGCGATTCCAAGGTGCTGTTCCCTTGCGCCTGTTTAGCCCCCAGTGTGATTGTGGGCAGGAGTTTCACTTCGAGCTGTCCTGGCGGTCCGCCATTTTTGATCAGGCGGGGCGGGGAGGTTGTCTGCGGCACTCCGATTTTTAAGAGTCTGCACCTCCGAGAGGTCTGTGGTAGGCGACAGTTTCGCAGTTGAGGCAAGGATCCCCTGTGCCTACTTGGGCATGCCTCCTGCGTGTTTGTGGAAGGGGAGTTTTACTGCAGGCCGTCCTGGCAGGCCTCCATTTTGAGGTCAGGCGTGGTTTATATTTCACTCACCGTGGCACGGTGAGTGAGAGCACAAATGCACAAAGCTCGGCACGCTGGCGGTTTGGTTAGTTGCCTGGTTTCTGAACACAGCTCTCGTCTTGCTTCTGAACCTGAGCGTCTATGTGGAAAGGAGTTTTACTGCAAGCTGACCTGGCGGGCCGCCATTTTAAGGTCAGGCATGGTGGGGGTGGGTATTTTGCGGCGTTCCGATTTTAAAAGTAGGGACCTTCGAGAGAGGTCTGGGGGAGGAGGCAGTGATGGAGCTTGTGCTGAGGCGAGCGTCCCCTGTGCTTACTTGGGGATGCCTTCAGCGCAAGTTGTTGTCAGGAGTTTTAAGCGCAATGTCCTGCCATGGGCGCCATATTGAGGACAGGCGGGATGGAGTCGGTAGCGGTCCGTTTTTTCACGATCTCCAAGATCTGTTGCGTAGTACCGATGTTTCTGCCTCAGGTTCTATACAGCAATTCTTGTGCTCCTGCGGATTCGGGCATGGCGAGAATCCCCTGTGCTTATTTGGGGATGCCTTCAGCGCAAGTTGTTGCCAGGCGTTTTAAGCGCGATGTCCTGCTATGGGCGCCATTTTGAGGACAGGCGGGAAGGAGTCGGTCGCGGTCCGTATTTCCGCTATCTCTGAGATCTGTTGCGTTGTATCGAAGTTTCTGCCTCGGGTTAAGTTCAGCATTCTTGTGCTCCTGCAGATCCGGGAATGGATGTCCTGGGGTCGGGATGACGGTCGGAGGCGCCGTTCACCTATGGAGGCAGCGGGTTGCAGCCAGAATCAGATGTGGCGATGCTCCTCGTCGTCCACTCGAATCAGGCTTAACCTGCCCGGGAGTCCGGTGAGTACTCTTTTCTTCAATCTATGGGTTGGTTGGGCGGCGAGGCGGCGTGTTCTTTCCTACTAGAAGTTAATCGTTCAGGAGGAGCTCGATTTTGCAGCTGCTTCTCTGCGGCCATCTTGCTATCTGCTATTCACTTCCTAGCCTTAAACACCATACAACTCACAACCCACATCGGAAATAAAAAAAATGTATTCACATAATTAATTATTAATCAAAGAAATATTATTAATTAAAACACATAACATTGAATTAACTTCCCACCTTAAACACTTATAATGCCCACAACCCACACCTAAAATTAAACTGTAAAAAAATACATTACACAATTAAGACTTTTTCAATTGAATAACTAATAGTATTTAACAACTAATTATGAAGTAAGTAAAATAATCCCCCCCCCCACGGTTCAACCTTATAAACCCAAAGCCCACACACACAAAATAATTAAACAATTACTCTAATTAATTATCAATTCATTAATTATTACTAACTATCAACTAATCATTAATTAATTAAAAATAAATTACTTCCCACCCTTTAGCCATAAAAATCCCACAACCTGCAAGTAAAATTAATGGCACAATTTCCATATTTAATTGTCAATCAATTAATTAATATTAATTAGCAACTAAAAATGTATTAATTAAAAATACATTACTTCCCACCCTTTACCCCTATAAACTCCGCAACCCGCATGTAAATTTAATTACACAATTACCACAATTAATTGTCAATTAATTAATTAATAATAATAAACAACTAATTATTAAATAATTAAAAATAAATTACTTTCCCCTATGAACTAATTAAACTGTAAAAAAATTCATTACACAATTAAAAAACGTTTTCAATTAAAAACATGAAACTAACTCTACAGACAACCAAATATGGGCATCATTTTGAAATAAATTAACATCCATCATCAATGACTATTTAAGCGCACTCAAACTCAAAGAGGTTATTAGTATGAGTAAAACGCAATTGGGTGAGAAGCTCCCACTAATAGATACTGGTCTGATTAATGCTATAGGTGGCAAGTCCCCACATACAGAGGGTTTACACCGTCACAGACAAGATGTGATGTTGAGTAAAAATGTACAAGAGCCTAATAGTAAATCTACTAGGGTAGATATTATTGCACAACACCAAGGAGGCTCTAATGCGCACCCCCCCCCCAATACTGATATTGATGTGCCCTTACAAGATCTAGTTACCATCAATTTGCCATCCGCTAGCTGTCCATATCTGGCAGTATTAGTCAATGTCCCCCTCTAAAACCAGGAGCCAGGGAGACTACAGAATGTCTGAAGAATAAGGTGCTCTACTGGCTTAGCTCTAGACATCTATTTTGCCCTAGCAGAGCACATGAAATCTTGCTCACAAGGAGAGTAGGGTGGATTGGGCCTCTGGAAAAAAATCTTAGTGGTGACTGTACTCCCATTGGGGTTCTTTTACCATCACCTTAAGGGCTTAGATCAACGATCCAGTGGTGCACCAAATTTCCAAAGACAGAGGGCTATTCAGTGTTTGTACCCATTACAGGGACCGGAATTTGTAATGTCCAACAGATTTGAGGCACTGAGTAGGCTAGATGATAATGAATGACTTAGCACTGATCAAAGTTATGCTGGTGACCCTAGGAATAATCAGAGTCAGTATTTTACAAGAGACCCTGAAGCCAATCCGATAACGCAGCTATCCCTAAGAGACTGTACACATATTGCGCTGGAATCCGCAACTCGTTGGATGGTAGAAGATAAGGTCACTAAGGCTACTAGTGATTATAATTGCAGCCCACCTATAAGGGTACCAAACACCTACCCAGTAGGTCAGCCCCTCACGGAGGGGTTTGAGTTCGCAACCTGGAATGTGAATGAATTATCAAATATGGCTGTGAATATTGACTGGGTCTGTACCATATCTTGTTATGACATTATATGTCTTTAAGAAACCTTTTTTATAAGTCCTGTACATGTAGAAGGATATTTCTAAGTGTGGGCGTAAAATTCATTCGCTCGCGGATTTTGCGGATTTTCAGCAATTTTGCGATCCGCAAATCGCGCTAAATTGCGGCAAAATCTGCGAATCCGCAAGCGGGATGAATTTTGCTCAGGAAGCACTTACAGGGTTAAAGCAGGTGCCCAAGTTTAAGCTAATTTCTTTGTAACCATTTACAAAATGGTTACAAAGAAATTAACTTCAACTTGGGCACCTGCTCTAACCCTGTAAGTGCTTACTGAGCGGCGCCTCGTTGCCTACTTGCAACTATTCTCTGACCCTGCTCTGACCCTGGAAGCAGTGTCAGAGAATAGTTACAATTAGGCAACGAGGCTCCTGTCACTAAAATAAAACCTCAGCAGGAAGCACTTACAGGGAAATAAAGCAGGTGCCACTCTTCTGGGCCTTCACGCAGCTGTAGTGTAGGAAAAGCACGCTACATTTACCCAACGAGGTAGCACTTACTGCTTTCTGCTCATCTGCTGCTCTGATCGGACTCTGCCCCTTTATAAACAAGAGGCATGTGAAGTGGCACAGAAGCCCGGCCCCACACACACTAGGCTATGCAACCTCTTCCCGCCCTTTCCCACACTGGGATGGACAGCTCACTCGAGGGACCTCTGTGCCTATGGGCGCGGTGGCAAAGTTACAGACACACGGGGTCACTGGAGACAACTCTTCTGGGCCTTTAAGCAGCTGTAGTGTCGGAAAAGCACGATATATTTACCCAATGAAGTAGCACTTACTGCTTTTTCTTCATCTGCTACTCTGATTGGTGTCTGACCCTTTATAAACAAGAGGCATGTGAACTCGCACAGAAGCCCGGCACCACACACACTAGGCTATGCAACCTCTTCCCGCCCTTTCCCCCACTGTGATGGACAGCTCACTCGAGGGACCTCTGCGCCTATGGGCACGGTGGCAAAGTTACAGACACACGGGGTCACTGGAGACAACTCTTCTGGGCCTTTAAGCAGCTCTAGTGTCGGAAAAGCACAATACATTTACCCAACGAGGTAGCACTTACTGCTTTTTCCTCATCTGCTGCTCTGATCGGTGTCTGACCCTTTATAAACAAGAGGCATGTGAACTCGCACAGAAGCCTGGCCCCACACACACTAGGCTATGCAACCTCTTCCCGCCCTTTCCCCACTGTGATAGACAGCTCACTCGAGGGACCTCTGCGCCTATGGGCGCGGTGGCAAAGTTACAGACACACGGGGTCACTGGAGACAACCCTTCTGGGCCTTTCAGCAGCTGTAGTGTCGGAAAAGCACGATACATTTACCCAACGAGGTAGCACTTACTGCTTTATCCTCATCTGCTGCTCTGATCGGTGTCTGACCCATTATAAACAAGAGGCATGTGAACTCGCACAGAAGCCCGGCCCCACACACGCTAGGCTATGCAACCTCTTCCCACCCTTTCCCCCACTGTGATGGACAGCTCACTCGAGGGACCTCTGCGCCTATGGGTGCGGTGGCAAAGTTACAGACACACGGGGTCACTGGAGACAACTCTTCTGGGCCTTTAAGCAGCTGTAGTGTAGGAAAAGCACGATACATTTACCCAACAAGGTAGCACTTACTGATTAGAAAGTACTCCAGTCGAGTATAGTGCATTTGCCCAAAAATCCTCAATTTTGCGAATTTGCGCATATTCGCGAAACGCGAATTTGCAAAATTCGCCCACACTTAGATATTTCTTTGCAGCTATAGGCAGTGGCGATTCGTCCATTGGGGGCGTTGGGGCGTTGCCCCACTAGCCATGGACGACCATCATGTCACTGACACACTGCGCATACCAAAAATTAAAATTACGAGCACAGCGCCGACAGTCATAATGATTTATTTTGAGGTCGGTCGGAGTTAGACACTAACTGAAGTGACCTCAACGCGATCGCGGAAGGGTGTGGGGGACGGGCCTGCGGCAGTGAGTGGCAGGCTGGCAGATAACAGCGTGGTAGGGAGGGCAGCAGCCGTGTGTGCGCATTTAGGACAAGTCATTTTTCTATCCCCTTATTTTGGCAGGGGATTTTAATATTGCTGTTTGTCCCCTTTCCAACCAAAGTACGTGTGGGGTCACCAATCGTTTTGGGGATGCGGATCTTCATTTCCCCCATAACAAATATGGGGAATCCCTGAATAATTTCCTAGCGGCACATGATATGGAAATATTGGCTAATGAGAAAAACGATTTAGGTGAGAGTATCCCCACTTTTTTAGGTAGGGGGGCAAATACTGTTATTGATTTTATATGTATGTCATCTAACCTTATCCCCTGGAGTTTGGCCCCTAGGGTCGTGGATATAATGCTTAGCGACCATAATTGTGTTATTATTGAAGCCACTCTCTGGAAAGAAAAACCTGTACCTGCTTTGGGGCTTATTGTTAACATCGAACCTTATAGACCTAATGGTATAAGGCTAAGATGGAAAGGGGATAAAGCTGAAATGACGTCCGATTCAATTATAAATAGCTGCTTTTTAGAAATCACTGCGATCTTTGAGCATGCAGACATCACTGCCGATCTTATTGGGCATTTTATTAGAATTCATTCCATTATTGACAAAAAGTTTACAAAATCAGCTGAGTGTAAGTCCGTCCAACGAAGGGGATGGTTCGACCACGCATGCACTATTGCACTAAAAGAGCTAAAAGATGCACTGGCAGCCAATCCTAGAGTTAGGAGTCAGGTGTCCCAGCTTAGATTAAATTATAAAACAATGGTAAAGCGAAGGGAGATAGAGTTACAGCACGAGGCATGGAATGAATTGACACAGGCTGCAGAGACGAAAAACTGTACATTATTTTGGGCCACTGTTAATTGTCCGTTTCTTAAAGATGAGAAGGTACCAGAATTAATATCTAAGGTCAATATGGAAACATGGATTTCTCATTTTTCTACTATTTTTGATTCGGACAAAGCCTCGGGTTACCGAAAGGACTGTTGACCCATTGTCCCCTTGGACATTACTATCACTGAGGTTTTAGATAGCATTGGTGCTAGCAAAGGGGGAAAGGCTCAGGGTCCCGATGGGGTGCCCATTGACGTCTATAAGATAGTCCCTGAGGTATGGAGACCTATGTTGACAAAAGTTTTTAATGCAGCTGTTTGTTATGGGGTACCCCCAACCTGGGAGGAATCAATCATAATACCTATTTTTTAAGAAAGGAGATCGGGGGGATGTGAAGAACTACCGTCCCATTTCCCTGTTGGACTCTTCTGTGAAAAAAATGAGTCAGGTACTTTTGGTTAGGCTGGAAGAATGGGCAGAAACCAACGGTATCCTGGCAAACTGCCAATATGGGTTTAGAAAAGGGCGTGGGACGATCAAGCAATGCCTAAATCTCGAACATTTGATCTCGAAATACACCCAGGCCAAGAAGGGCTCTATTTATCTCTGCTTTGCAGATTTGAGTTGTGCCTTTGACATGGTGGACCATGCGATCCTTTGGGCCAAGTTGATTGAAATGGGGGCCCCTGAGGGTATTGTCTTTTTCTTGGCCCGACTATATGTCAAATTACGTACCAGCATACGATATGGTTCTAGTGGGGAGTGTACCACCAAATTTAAGATCGGGCGGGGTATAAGGCAGGGGTGTGTTCTTGCTCCCTTGCTTTTTACCCTTTTCATCAACGAAGTGGACACTGTTTTACAGACAGTAGTGGCTGACGCCCCTAGAGTTAACGATATCAACGTCCCGGTATTACTCTACGCGGACGATGCCGTGCTATTGTCCAGGACCCCGATAGGCCTTCAACGCTTGATGGGTGGGCTTTCACAGTTTATCAAAAGTAGAAAACTAGTGATCAATAAAATCAAAACCTATACCATGGAGTGTGGGCTGGGGCAGAGTAAACCCCACTCCTACTATATAGATGGACATAGGGTCCAACAAGTTGACAATTTCTGCTATCTGGGTATCACATTCTCGAAGATTTGCAGCTGGGCCAGTGAGCATAAAAATGTTAGGGCTAAGATGGTGAGGAGTGCCAATGGGGTGTTTACTTTTGCCACCAAATTAGGGGACAAACGGATAAGAGACATGCTTAAGATCTTTCAGTCAAGATGTCTCTCCACTGCCCTCTATGGGGCAGGGGTTTGGGGTTTTGCCCCGGCTGGGAGCCTACAGGTGGAGGAGAATGTCTTTTTAAAAAGACTTTTGTGTCTGCCCAAATCTGTCTCTAATGACTTAGTCCATAGAGAACTCGGTATTCAATATTTAAATGATTTGATTCTCCTGAGACCACTACTGTTGTGGCGTTCAATTTGGCTGAAAGAAGAGACATCCCTAAACAGAGCCATCATTAACGATTGTCTCACTGTTGATAACCATTTAAAGATTCCATGGATTAAATATATTATCAACAGCTTTCAGGAGATCTATGGCCTTAATATAAATATTGATAGATATGGGGCCTCAGACATATCTAAGTCTGAAACGAAGAACATCTTTTTGAACTGTATATCAGAGAGGCGGACCTGTAACGAAGGCACCTTTGGGTGATACGTGCGCTATATAAGTCGCAATACCTGTGTGTTTTACAGTAGTATGAATGAAACAGTGGACTATCAACCATATTTGACCCAAGTGACCAGAGTTTCTCACCAGTTTGTTCTAACAAGATTAAGGATGGGGATTGTGCACAATCTGGTTGCTTTCCCTTCCCTGAATAAGCACCCTGCTGGTCCCTGCCCGTGTGATAATATCTCATCACAAAGCACTATGCACTTTCTTTTGCTGTGTCCATTGTATGGGAACTTTCGCAAAGCTTTTTTAAAACCCATTTTTGTCAAGTTTGGTGTCAGGACAGTACATGATTCTATGAAATTGCTCTTTAACTTGCACCATCCAGATGTTCGTTTTTTTACTGCTACTTTCCTACTTAAAGCGATTAATGTCAGGAAAAGTATGAATTTTTAAATATTTATTTTGTCCTTGCCTGTATATTATGTTGCTTTTTAAACATTGGCTGTTCAATCGTAAATATAATTGTATTGTAATTGTAATTGGAATCTTATTTATTATATGTGTGCTTTTATGGACATTGTTTTTTGCTCCGAATAAAGCCTTATGAAATGAAATGATGACTTGCCCACGCATGCGCACACATGCAGTAGCCCCTTCCCTCCTCCTCCTCCTCTAGCACAAACACAGGCAGAGACCCGGGGGAGACGGGTCTCATAATGGGCAGTATTAGCCCTGCTCTTTAACCAATCCTGGCGCAGTGGCGATGTTATGCTGCGCCAGGATTGGCTGAGTGACCGTCGCGCGTGCCCTAGAATTTAAACTAGGCACGAGGAGCGCTGCACAGAAACCCGCATCTCCAGCGCTGGGTGTCCCAGTCCCACAGCGTCAGCGAGGCCTGGAAGATTGCTGCGCCTGCGAGAGTGTCAGTGAGCAGCTCATGAAAGCTGCCCTGCAAGACCACCAGAACAGTCTGAGGATGCCACCACCAGGATGAGCGACAGGGCACGGCAAGCCCCGATGTGGCACTTAGAAGTTAACAACAAAAAAAAAACAAAGCCAAACTGTACTCCCCGCGGCCCCGCCTAAACTCTCTGAGTACGTACCGGTAGAGCTGGGTGAGATCCGACCTAGTCTCCTGCTTTATAATGAGGGCGGGAGGCTGAGCTGTTAAGGAAAGCTGAGAGACTGGATGAGAGAGCGCTGAAAGTGTATGCCCCCCTGGGGTCCGCCACTGAGATGTTCTACTCGGGCGGACGGGCATGCTGTCGGACTCGGGGAGGAAGGAGGCCGAGATCAGGGAGCAAGTAGCAACAGAGGAGGATAAAGAAGTTGGTGCAGTTCATACACAATGACAATGACTCAGCCGATCTGCTGCCTTTGGACGGGCTGAAGAAACTGGGGACATCAAAGCCGGACACTGTGAGCATTCACTAATTACATCCCTCCTTCACCCTTACTTTCACTTAGGAAAATCTCTCAATATATATAAATGTTGTGACTGGAGTGGGGAAAGGACGTGTTCAAGGTGCGTGAGCACGCAATGATTATTTATACAGAGAGAGAAGAGGTAGTAGCATCCTATATGAAATGGGGGGAAATTACTCTTTCATTCGTTTTGTCCCCCCCGATTCTCTTTAGTGGGAGATTTACAACAGCAGCCCTTAACCCTAGAGGGAAGTACGACATGATTATTATATGTTTTAATAATTATAGTACTGCTGTGCCTGTGTCGAAGTTTTATAGATTAAGCTTTTGTTTTTTTATAATTTTGTGAAGTGTCACCATCCATCCATGTCGCAGCATAGCACTCAATTACGAATCTTTTACTTGCTTTGTGGGACACCGCATTATCGCATCAGTTTATTGAAATGCAGCCTAATCTCAAGCATACTATTGTACTCTTACTTACACATGAGTTTAATTAAACACCACTCGACTAGCAGGTGGCTTGACAGTACAAGGCAGCAAATTCGACATTCCAGTGCTTTGAGTCTCTGCCACATGGCATATTTTTCCACAGAAATTGTACAAAGTCCATAGGGGAAAACGGAAATGCTAATTTGTGACTATTTATAAACATCTCTAAAATGAGTTCCAACATTTTAGAATTAGCCTGGGTGAGTGATGTCTGTGTGAGTGCAGGGTGAGTAGTGTGCCTGTGTGAGTCCTGGGTGAGTGATGTCTGTGTGAGTGCAGGTTGAGCAGTGTGCCTGTGTGAGTCCTGGGTGAGTGTTGTCTGTGTGAGTGCAGGGTGAGCAGTGTGCCTGTGTGAGTCCAGGGTGAGTGATGTATGTGTGAGTGCAGGGTGAGCAGTGTGCCTGTGTGAGTCCTGGGTGAGTGATGTCTGTGTGAGTGCAGGTTGAGCAGTGTGCCTGTGTGAGTTCTAGGTAAGTGATGTCTGTGACAGTGCAGGGGTGAGTGATGGTCTGTGTGAGTGCAGGTTGAGCAGTGTGCCTGTGTGAGTCCAGGGTGAGTGATGTCTTTGTGAGTGCAGGGTGAGCAGTGTGCCTGTGTGAGGCCAGGGTGAGTGATGTCTGTATGAGTGCAGGTTGAGCAGTGTGCCTGTGTGAGTCCAGAGTGAGTGATGTGGATGGGTGAATGCTGGCTTAGTGACGTGTCAGGGAAGGGTGAGTAATGGGTCTATGAGTGCAGGGTGACTGTGCCTATATGAATGCAGGGAGATAGATGTATCTGTGCAAGTGCAAAGAGACTTGTCTGGCTACTCTCAGAGATGTATTCGCCAAGCCACCTCTTTCTCAAATGTGCTTGAGAATTCACCATTTGCCCATTTTTTTGAAAATGTTCTTGTGGGAGAACCCCCCTGACCCTCCATAGGTGGTTCGGCCTCACTCGCTGCGCTCGCTCGCCACAATGCAGTATTTACGCATCACCACTTTCAAATGTCACCAGCCGCCACTGGCTGTAGGGTCGCAAGGAGGGCGAGCAAAAGGGGGGTTACAGATACTTATTTCTAATACTATCTCTATCAATGTTAAAAAGGTTGTATCTGTGGGCCCCATGCACAAATGCTATGGTTAAGCAAAATAGGGGGAAAGATTTGGTAGTTGTAACTTTTATAGTAACATCTTCGATTCCACATGTAGTAATGTGGCAATAGCTCTTGATCAAGGCCTTGAAACCTTTTTTATCTTCAATCAATACCGATTATGTCTTATTGTGGGCTGGAGATTTTAATATGCAGGCATGTGGAGCATCTAACAGTCAGGCACGTGGCCATATATATCAGGATGGTGAGGGAAATGATAAATTTTGCCATAACAATTATGGGGAAGCCCTTAATCAGATGATTCCCAAATATGATCTCCAACTATTTAGGGGGGACTGTGGTCTGAATGGGGAATTAGCCCCAACTTTTACAGGGAGATTTGTGTCCTATTGGAGACCATGTACTAGTGTCTGCTTCTGTTATCTGTATGTGTGGCAACCTTAGGGTCGTTCCCTCCTTATTTAGTGACCATAAGTTGCTTATATTAACATTTTTTTGGGGGGCCAAAGGAGCGATGCATTTGATTTAGTAAACTACATTGACCCCTTTAGGACAAACAGTGTCATAATTAAGTGGACAGGTGTTAATACATGCTCGATTATGAGAAAAATAGTAGTAGCTAACCACAGGGAAATAGCAGACTGTCTCCAGTATGAAATTGCGTCAAATATAGTGATCAAAAATATTCGCTGTATTGCAACCTCTATCAAATCACTTTTAACAAGGTACCCTGAAACACCAGGTAACAACAAAAAGGGATGGTTTGAGGGTGCTTGCACTAATGCATTACAAGTATTAAAGCATGCCTTGTCTAAATCACCACGAGATTTATTAACCATCAAAACTCTATGGAGCGAGTACAAAATAGCTATAGCTGCCCGAAAAAAGACACTTCAGGCTGAGGCATGGGAAAATCTGGACATTTCTTCAAAAACCAGGAATAACAAACTCTTCTAGGATACAGTAAATGTTCCCTTTCTGAAGAGTGACAATATCCTAGAGTTCTGTTCCTTTGTTCCTTCAGATACATATGCAACATATTTTTCTTGAATCTTCAGCAATAATGGGGAGACGATGGAAGGGTCTAATTGGCAGTTGTGTGAGGGGAGACACCTCCATCTGAATATCACCAATGATGAAGTCCTTCATGCCATTCAGACGAGTGCTGGGGGACGGGCCACAGGTCTCGATGGTGTCCCAGCGGATGTTTTTAAATCTGCTTCTGTATTATAGGGACCCATCTTAACCAGTGTTTAATTCAGCCGTTACTGATACAATCCTACAGACATGGGGAGAATCTATCATCGTTCCCAGATTTAAAAAATGGGATAGAACAGGCCCTAAAAACTATCGCCCTATCTTGATGCTAAGACACTACTTTGAAAGTGATGAGAAGGGTTTTGTTATTTAGACTGGAGGAATGGACATTAGAGCATGTGGTCCTAACCCTGGTACAGTTTGGGTTTAGGAAACGACTTGGGACCATTGAGCAATGCATTAACTTAGAGCTACTCATAGGCAAGTATACCAGGGCAAAACCCGGTATTCTCTATCTATGCTTTGCTGATCTAAGTAGTGCATTTGACCTTGTCGATCACAATTTACTCTGGCCAATCTTGAACTCTACCGGGGCACCCAGGGCGATTATTGTGTTTCTTTCCTGTCTGTATGAGAACTTAGCCAGCCAAGTTCGCTTTGGCCCTCGTGGGGAATGCTCACCCAAATTCAAAGTAGGGCGGGGTATACTGCAAGGGTGTGTGTTAGCACCAATTTTATTCTCCTTTTTATTAATGGGGTAGATAACTATCTACACACAATACAGGCTGATGCCCCAAGGGCGGTGTGGTGTCCCAGAGTAGGCCTGCTGGACAGAGAGACAGGGACACACGCATTAAAGGTGGTGGTTAGTTATGCACTGACCACGCCCAGGGCTCTGGGCTATTTATTCAACCAGGCGCGCTACCGCGCTCACGTAAGGGGGAAACCAAGACCCTGCACGTCCCAGGGGGGGAACACACAGGAATAGGTGGGAGGGGGCGTGGGCTGCAGTGGTACGCCCCACTGGCAGCAACACTACATTCCTCCTTTACCTAGGGATAAAAACAGAAGTATGCAAAACATTCAAAATGTTCAAAGTCTATCTCTCCAAAGTCTATCCGGTCAGCGACCGTGTTGAGGCATGGGGCGGTGACATCCATGTGATAGTTCACCAACTGTCTCTGGTTCAGTCTCTGATCAACAGGCAACATGATATAACACTTTAACTGTAATAAACAGAACAGTCTTACTTCAGATCTCGGCGGGGTCAGCCATCTCGATCACTTCAGCGCCAGCACTGTGCCACGAAGTCGCGATACCTCTGGGAAGGCTTTGGGCACGGACGTAGGCTGTATCTTGTCTGGCTTCAACTCTCCCCGGAGGCTGCAGGTGATTCTTCCGAGTCTCTGATTTCCTGAGCAGTGGAGTCCTCCACGGGTCTCTGCGTGACCTGGATGCCCGGGGCATTGTCCTCTACTTGGCTTGCTGCAGTGCTGATATCCTCGGAACTTGAGGGCCGCTGAGGAGTGGTCGGGTACCACTCATCCTGGTCATAGTCTATGTTCTCCTCAGGCACTTGCTTGAAAAATGAGATATTTCTGGTGACAGACTCGCCGTTCCTGGTAGCTGTGATCATAGTTCCATTTACTTCTGTCACTGTCCAGGGGTCAAGTTCAAAAGGCATGCGGAATTTCCCTCCAGGGTGACGGTCCTTCACTAGGACCCTATCTCCGACTTGAATTGGACTGTCCATTGCTCGCCGTCGTCGGGACGCTTCTTGATTGGTTTTGGTGCGCTGTTCCATGGACCGGTTCTTTGGGTGCGGGGCACGTTCCCACGCAGGGTGGTGCGGGATGGTGTCTACTACGACTCTATTGAAAGAGAGTCGGCTTGGAGAGACTCCTGTAGTGCAATGTGGGGTCAAACGATACTCTCTGAGGAACTGGTAGATTGCAAGCTCCAGACATTGGCCGTCTGCGACCGCAATTTGTATAGTCTTGTTCAAAGTCCTCATTAGGCGTTCGACCTCTCCATTTGCCTGAGGCCACCTGGGCGTGATCCGTCTGTGCTTGATGCCTTGGCCGTGGAGGTACTCCGTGAATTCGCTGCCGTTAAAGGGTGGTCCGTTATCGGTGCGGATTTCTTTCACGAGCCCATGGGTGGCCAGTATCTTTTCGAATTTTGGTATCACTTCCCACGTTGCGGTTGACGACACAATCTCTACTTCCGGGTATCGGGAGAAGTCATCCACCACTACGAGCATGTACTTGCCCCCAGGGAGGCTACCGAAGTCCGCACTCACTCTTACCCACGGGGACGTGGGGCCATCCTCGGTCACTATTGGCGCCGGAGGGTTTGGGAGGCTTGTCGCTAGACACACTGGACACCTGTGGATCACTTCTTCCACTGCTTTGTCTAGCCCCGGAAACCACACTTTGCTTCGGAGCCTGTTCTTGGATTTGACGATGCCTTGGTGCGATCCGTGTGCTAGGACCGCGGCTTGTTGGGTCAAACTGCTGGGCAGCACTAGGCGAGGGCCTCGCAGGAGGCACCCTTCTGTGGATACGGACAGTTCGTGCCGAACTTGATACAGGGCCTTCAGGACGGCTTGGGCATCCGATGTGCGGAATGATGCAGGGCTCTGGAGCGCTTTCCAGTCTCCACTCTCTATGGCATGGATCGCGATCTGGAGGCAATCATCGTCCTTGGTGGCACTTGACACCTCGTCCAGAGACATGGGACGTGGTCTTGACCTTTCGACGATCAGTCGGACGTATTCTTCGGTGTCTGCTGCTTCAGCTGCCTCTGCCTCAGAAACAGGTCGGGCATGTCTCGACAAGTAGTCCGCAGGATTGCGCGAGCCTGGCCGGTACTCCACTGTGAATTGGAACTCCTGCAACTGCAGCACCCACTTCTCGATCCGTGGGGGAGGGCGAGAGGAAGAGCCTTGGAAGAGGGGTATCAGAGGCTTGTGATCAGTGACTACTGAGAAGGGATGTCCATAGAGGTAAATGTGGAAATGGCGGCACCCCCACAGGATTGCGATGGCCTCCCGCTCTATTTGGGAGTAGCGTTGTTCGGTGGGTGTGAGGGTGCGGCTGGCGTAGGCAACAGGGGCCCACTCCCCACATGGTTGATGCTGTGACAGGACGGCGCCCAGGCCGGTGGGGCTGGCGTCTACAAGCAGTTGGGATTCATTCTGAGGGTTGAAGTATACCAGCGTCGTGTCGGCTGAGAGAGCTGCTTTCGTGTTCACAAACGACTCCTGTTGGTCCGGACCCCACGTCCAGGCAGTGTTGGATTTCGTGAGATCCCGGAGTGGTCCAGTTAGGTCAGACAGGTCCTTTATGAAACGCCCGCAGTAGGTCACCATGCCTAAGAAGCTGCGGACTGCGGTTACTGAGGTGGGTGCGGGCGCGTTGTGGATGTCTTGTACTTTCTCCGGGTCTGGGCCTACTCCTTGATCGGAGAACTTGTACCCGAAGAAACTTATGTCTCTCCGCAGGAACTCGCACTTGTCCTTGTGAAGAGTCAGCCCTCTCTCCTTCAGGCGGTCGAATACTGCGTGGACGCGCCGGATGTGCTCATCTAAAGTTGGGGCATGCACCAGGATGTCGTCACTCACGTTTAGCACCCCGTCGAGGCCTTGAAGGACATTGTGGATAATGTTCTGAAACACTTCGGCGGCGCTGGAGATGCCGAAATTGAGCCTCGTGTACCTCCACAAGCCAGCATGTGTGGAGAACGTTGTGATTGGGCGCGAGTCTGGGTGAAGCGGGATCTGGTGGTATCCCGATCTCAGGTCCATTTTGGAGAACCACTTGGACCCGGCGAGTTCCCCAATGATGTCGTCAATGGTCGGCGTCAGGTGACGTTCCCTCTTGATGGCCAGGTTGGGAAGTCGCATATCCACACATATCCGTACTGCATCGGGCTGCTTCGGCTTCTTCGCCACCACGATGGGGGACACCCACGGGGTGGGCCCAGTCACTCGTTCGATGATTCCTGCTTGTTCTAACATTCTCAGCTCGGCTTCTACCTTGGGTCTGAGGTGGAACGCGATCCGCCTGTGTCGCAGAGCAACAGGGGCTACGGATTGGTCAATGTGGAGCTGGACAGGAGGCCCACGGAGGCATCCGATGCCCTCGAACAGCGAGGAGTGTTCGGTGACCAGATGGTCTAGGCTTTGGGCTTGCACGGTAAGGGCAAAGTGGATGAGTCCGAGTTCACGTGCCGTCTTGCAGCCAAGGAGGAATCCAGACCCTTCTTGGGACACATAGACTTTCGTCTGTAGTTGCCTGGCGTCGTGGGAGATGGTTGTTCTGAATACCCCGCACAGGCGTAGGGGCCGCCGAGTCCCGTAGGCAAACACCTGCACTCTGGTGGGGTGAAGGGCGGGAGCGTCCACTAGGTCCCGGTACACGCTGGCCGCCATGAGGTTTATCGTAGCACCGGTGTCGATGAGGGCTCTGATCGCTTGGTCATGGACTTGGACAGTGCACATCGGCTCGGATGATGATACGGCAGTCAGGGTGTTGAGCATGCGCACCACATGGACAGACGCGGCATCTTCTTCGTCGTCGTCCATGTCGCTGCTGGGTGACGTGTCTGGGAGCGGCGCCACCTGTCGCGCCCTCCTGGGTGGGCCGCTGGGCTTCTTCCGTTGAGACGACATACAGACACTCGCAAAATGGTTGGCTTTGCCGCACGCACTGCAGATTTTACCTTGAGCAGGGCAGGCTCCTTTGTGCGGAGTGGCGCCACCACACCACATGCAGGGTCGATCCCGGGTGGACTGTGATTGCTGGGACTGAGCGGGCTTCTGAGGCCTCGGCCTGCTATCCTGTCGTTGTGTCTTGAGTGCGCACACGGGTTCTGATTTGATCTTGACAGCAGGACCTGGCTCCATGTGGGCCGCTCGGGCTTTGGAGAGCTCCTTGGACCGTCCTAGAGTGAGGATGTCGCGCATGGGCATGGCATCTGTTTCGAGGACTCTCTCTCTCAGTTTCAGAGATGCGCACCCTTGAATGAACTGGGCGCGAATTTCGTCTTCCGCGTCCGGGAGTGTACACCTGCTCGCCAATTTCTTCAGACGCGCGTAGAATACATCGACAGACTCTTCCGGGAGTTGGCGCGCTTGTCGGAGCAGGAAGCGTTCGTAGTCTGCGCTGGTGAAAGGTTCGAAATACCTGGTGATGGCATCACGCAGGGTGGCGTACGTGTGCGGCGGGTCGCCTTCCGTGATGTCTTTAGAGATGTCGTGGATAGCCTCTCCTCCTAGGTGCAGGAGCATTGCTCGGCGTCTCCCCACTGCGATGTCTGCTGCAATAAAGTAGGTCTCCAAACGTTCAACCCACTTTTTCCACCGAGATGCTTGGGAGGGTGGCGTGCCGGTGACGGAAAATGGCTCCAGGGGGGGCACATTGGCCATGTTGGCAGTAGGAACACAAGGCGGGGGACACCCACAGCACTGGCAGGCAGATGCAGGTCGTCTCGGGCCACCCAGGCACAGCAGGCAGGAGCAGGCACCCCTGGGGCACAGGCAGGCCTATTTCCGCGAGATGCGTGAGGAATTGCAGCCCCGGAATCCCGAAGACACGCTAGATGCGTGAGGTATTGCTCCCGTGTGAACCGCGCATGCGCGGGACTGCCGGGCTGACGTGCGGGTCCGGC
Source organism: Lissotriton helveticus (assembly GCF_964261635.1). NCBI lineage: Eukaryota > Metazoa > Chordata > Amphibia > Caudata > Salamandridae > Lissotriton > Lissotriton helveticus. Next base: position 934,544,219 of record NC_136059.1, on the reverse strand, counting down.
GGCGTGCACGGAGCGTAGCGCGGGCCCCAGGCAGAGCGAGTGAGACTGAGGCAGGGCGTGGGGGCAGCCGTGTGGAGCGGCAGGCAGCAGCCCGTACCTCGAATGTGAAGAGATGGCCACGTGGAGGCACCGGAAGGCAGCGCCGGCAGCCGGCAGGTAGGCTGTTGCCAGGGAAGGTGCCGCGAGCGCTGAATCCTCCTCCGCCGAGGAACGGGCGGGCAGGGCGAGGGATGGAGGCGTCGCTGAGGCTGCGGGCGGGCAAGGGTGACCGGCAGGGTCACAGAGTATCCGGGCACGCGAAGGTTCGGGGATAGACCCCCTCGTCGCCAATGTGGTGTCCCAGAGTAGGCCTGCTGGACAGAGAGACAGGGACACACGCATTCAAGGTGGTGGTTAGTTATGCACTGACCACGCCCATGGCTCTGGGCTATTTATTCAACCAGGCGCGCTACCGCGCTCACGTAAGGGGGAAACCAAGACCCTGCACGTCCCAGGGGGGGAACACACAGGAATAGGTGGGAGGGGGCGTGGGCTGCAGTGGTACGCCCCACTGGCAGCAACACTACAGGCGGCAGGTCGTCCGATACCCGTATAATTATATGCGTACGACACAGTACTATTAGCAAGAACACCAATAAGCTTACAAAAACTGATGGATTTTTTCTCAGATTTTAAAACACAAAGGAAAATAGTAATTAACAAATCGAAAACATTTACCATGGCTTGTGGCTGAAACCAAAATCTTGCAAAATGTTTTTTATTGATAGTACACCAATTCATAACGTGAACTCCTTTTGGTATCTTGGTATTTTATTTTCGGAAAATGGCTCATAGTGCCAACATATTAAAAATATCAGAGTCAAAATGAGTAGGGCAACCCAAGAGATTTTTAAATTCTCCTCAAAGTTAGGGAATTAATCTACTAATGAGATGGTAGCCATTTATAAAGCTAAAGGAGTAAGTACAGCCCTTTATGGGCAGGTCTCTGGGGTTATGCGAAGAGCTCGGCCTACAAACGGAAGAAAAGTGCTTACTGAAACGCTTATTATATTTACCGCCCTCTGCATCAAATACTATTGCACACCATGAGGTGGGATTCCGGTTTTTAGAAGACCTTTTATTGGAAAGACCACTGTTATTGTGGGCATCAATTTGGAAGAGGGAAGAAACGGCTTTTACTAGATCAATTATTTTAGACTGCCTTAATCTGAATGATGCATTAAGAATCTCATGACTATTATATATTGATCCCTCCTTAGAAAATGTGTTCAAGATATCAGTACGGTCGCTTGTTTAAAAAATATTATGACACACAAAGAAAGAGATCAGAGGTTCTTTTTTACAGTGTAGGCTGGACCTTCGATCAAAGGCCAAGCTGAATAAACCGACTGTTGCCTTCTACAAATCTTTTAGCCTAGAGGAGGGAGCTAGTAATAACCTGTCATATGTGACTTAGGTACAGCACCGTTTTGTGCTACTGAGATTGAGATGCGGCATTCATTGTTCACTATCTTGTTGCATTCCCAAACATGAGGTCTCGCCCATCTGATAAGGAACCATGTCCCTGCAACAACAAAAGTAAACAAAGTCCTATGTCTAAACTATTTTTACAACATGTCACACATTGACTGTGTGCTGTACAGTTCAGCACACATGCAATTTGTCAACTGTTTGGAGAAATACACACATTTCTTCAGCTTTGTGCCTGCCTGAAGGAGGAGTTATTTTTTTATGCAAAGCCCAGTCTGAAAACATTAGTAAATAAAGCTTTGTGGTCAAAAAACATGGGTGCTTGTGCTGGAATGCCCAAGTACCATCCATGCAGCGCCCCCTTGACGCAAAGTGGGACAAAGGAGCATTAAGCACTGTTGATGCTGAAAAAAGGCACTTTTTCAGTGCAAAAAAAATTCATGCTGGAAAGTAAATCCCCTTTCAAGACATTATAATGCTTTGTGTGACTTTGTGACCACATAAAGTGTTGATAAATCTGCCCCCTGATTTTGTACTCGGGCTCATGTCCTAATCTGTGCTGAATGCAAATCATCACCCAGATCTGACAAGATATTCCCTATGAGGGAGCGCCTGTTGCAAACTGGGATTATGCTCATGAGTAAGGTAATACATCACTATCTGCTTCTTGAAAGGTTCGGAGAGTCTGCAGGGTAAACATCCTTTACAACGCAACTTTTACCACGCAGTGCTGTTATAACGCAGGTTTTACTACGCATACCATTACAACGCATTACACTGGGGGGCGCTCTAGGATCGGGAATACGTTTAATTTACTATCCAACACCTTCCCTAGTGTCCACGGGGACTGGAGTTGGAATAGTAAATTAAACTATTCACTATCCAGCACCCCCAAGTGTAATGCGTTGTAATGGTATGCGTAGTAAAACCTGCGTTGTAACAGCATGCGTGGTAAAAGCATGCGTTGTAACGTCATACATTCATCTGCAGTCTCCATGGGGTGCATTTAGAAGGTACTAGCTCCATTCAGAACGAGGAGAACTCTGTGTTTGCAATATGTCGTGCCTTTGCCAATCTTATATGGGTGTTATCTCCCATATAGGAATGGCGAGGGCCAGTGCTTGGACAATATTCATTTGCTGGTCTTCGTAGTGAGCACCTCACTTTAGCAAAGCATCTGACTGGTCATGGTGGAAGGACCTGTAGTGACTGTGCTGTAGTTTTATGGGTACCCCCTTTCAGATTAAGGGTCAATATGATAAGGAGGTAGGTGATCAATGCAATAAATACAGTTTGTGTTACAATCCATAGGTTATGTTATATGGACATAAATGTGGAAAGCACTTAGATATGTATTGAAAGTAGGAGGAACTGATGTATTCCCTTGTGCCACTTTGCTTTTAGCCTCTGGCCCGTGAAGCCCATTTTGGTATTTATTTATTTGTAGTATTTATAGGTTGACAAGGACCTGAGCACAGAGAGTCAGACAACTTTATAAAACAGTACAGCAATGCAAGGGCCACAACAATTATCAACAAATGCAAAGACAGATAAAGGTTTTGACAGGCATTACAGTATAGCTCTACGAGAGGCATTCTGCAGGTGTGTGTGGATAGGCAGCTCAAAAAAGGTCTTTAAGAAAGTGTCTTTTGTGAATCCTCTTGAAGATAGAGATTAAAAGGGCCTGCCTGATATGTACCAGTGGGGCATTCCATATCATTGGGGCATTGCCATAGAAAAACATGTTTAAGAGTGGAGGTTTTACTAAATCAAATCAAAGATGCAAATGGAACAACACAGAGGGTGAAAAGTGTGCATCTTAGAGAAGACTCCTGTGGCACTCCCAGGTGAGGCGCTTAAAAGCAGATCTGAAAGGGAGTAAGTGAACAGCCTGAAAGAGTAAGAGAGGCATTCAATGAGTATGCCAGGGGAGAACCACGTCAAAGCCCACTGACAGATCTAATAAGATAGGAAACGAAGATTGCTCCATATCCTGTGGCATTAGGATTGAATTGCTGTTATGCTGGTCTTTGACCCAGTATAGTGCTCCACTGCCTTTGGCTAGGTCTGTGCCTTTGAAATACCACATACACACATACTTACATAATTCCTACATTCATAGATATACAGTTAGCAAATGATTCAATGCTTTTAGAAAAGATGGAAATGAGGGAAATAGGGCTGCTATTTAGTAAACATGAGACGATCAAATTAGGGGTTTCTCCAAGTGAAATTACTAAGATTTGCTTCAGTAGGTAGGTAATATGCTTATGACGAAGACAATAAAATGATGGTGAAATGCAAACCAATATATGGCACAAAAAGAGATAAGAATCTGATAGGAATTGGGTCCAGGAGAGAGCCTGGCGAGGTGGAAAGAAGTTGGGTGGCCACTTCCTCAGCAGGGATTGGCTTTAAAACCAAATAAGAATGCTTAGATGATGAGGGGAGAGGTGATGGAAAAGAATTGCAGGATGTCTTCAGCTGACATGTTAATCAAGATGTCTGTTAGAGAAGACAGATTTTGAGCCAAGAATAGAGTGGAAGAGCAAATTGAATTTAGTACATCTGATTGCAGTGTAATTGAGAGGAAGGACAAGAGGATTTGACAGATTCAACGTTGGAAAAACTGTTGTAGAAGCTAAGTTTAGATAACAATTTTGGCATTCAATTTGTATAACTTGACTTTGTGATAATACAATAATTAAAATTCACTATTAGGAAATCGCAAAACGAAGTCTGTATACATCTGGCCCCTAAATGTTTTACAAATGTTGTTACGTTAAGCATGTCTGCTCTGTGTCACAGCTACCATGGCTTGAGCTCAGGTTAACATTACTGAAACCTTTCCTGAGCCTACCTTGAATAGTGATGTAACTTGTGGTGGACTACCGTCCACTCCAAATGTGTCTCACATCAAGCATTACCATACAACAGATAAAATCCAGTATCATAAGGCATTATACAATAATAAACAGTAACTCCACTCGGCTCTGACCAGCTACTTCTCCTCACACATTCATAATGCCACTATCAACTCTTAATAACTGTTTACTATTGCGACCAAGACGCAAAAAGCCAGATTCTGCATATAGGGCCGTTTGTGAGCTTAAAAAAGCTTCATACATCTGGCCCTAAGATTTACCAAAACAGTAAAAAAAAATCTAAAGCACAACAGAATAAAAATCCCACTCCAATGTATAAAAATAGAGGCTGATTTAATTAACAAAATGACAACAAAATGACAAAAATCCGATATGGGAACCAGAAATGTGAATATATATATTTTTTTTTAATGAAAATTACGCCAAAATGTGTTGAGTGCCAACCGTGGTCATCTGGTTAGGCTTGACCTAGTACCAAGGCATGATTTTAGACTGACCACAAACGAGTGTGGGTCAGATACAGACACCAGGTTCAATCCAGTCAGAAGTTTTACCCTCTGACTTAATCTCTGAAATGGAAGTCAAAAATCCTCAGCAGGCTGAGGGCGTGAAGGGATCAACAAGGCCATATAGCTGTCGGATGAAGTTACGGTGAAGCATTTGACTTTTGGCGGGAAAGCTCAGAGACTAGGAAATTCAAAAGTTGCACCCAACGAAGGACCGTTGCCGGCCGGATACATTTGGTGTCTTTACCCGTTGTCAGATTTCTGTGTTCGCACTTTTTTGGAACTCTAATTCCTTCAGCAGGACAGGGCTGTAAGCTGTAGAAGAACACGAGGGCTCCACAAGGCTGAATACCCTCTCTGTGACAGCTCTCTGAAACAGATTTTCTCCTGCAGAAAACCTCTGAGTGGGAGCAGCCTGAATCTTTGGTCCAGCAGCAATGCATCTTCTTTGGATTGACTTGGTAGGTTCGCCCATGTCCTCTGGAGGGCTTTGGAGCCAAAGGGTTCCAGGTTTTTCACGGAGTTAGGAGGGGTACCCTTTGACACTGCCAAGGGTCTCAGGACCTCCGGAACAACACTTTGGGGTCAAGGCTCACTTCAGCAGAAGCCACCAGCATGGTCCAGGGCAGGTTCAGTTGGAAGTGGTCAACTGGGCTCATCAAGAAATGGGCTTCTAGCAGCTTGCCGTGTCTCTGTAGCTTACAAAGTCAGCTTACTGACCCTTAGAGTCCACTTCTTTGTCTTGGGTACAAGAGAGAGCAGATCTAGCCTTTGTTGTCTCCACACAGGTTTCAACAGCAGGTGAATTCCTGCTACTATCATCCAAGGTAAGGTAGTGTTCCATATTTATGCCTGGCACTAGCCTGTTGGTGGGGGTGACTCCTGCCTAACCAATAGAGAAAACAATCCTAGGGTTAACCCTGCCCATTTTTGCAGCACTTTCTGTGTGAGCTATTGTAATCAATCCCGCAGTGCCCCTCCCCAACTAAATGCAGGATGTCAAAACCTTTCTTCCCCAGTGCAGCGCTCTGTGCCCACCTCAGAGGTGTGGCCAGAGAAAGGAGCAACCACTTCTCTGTGGTCATTTTGAACCAATTCTCGTGACAGCTCATCTTCCACTGGGATTGTTGCCTGTCTGACTAGGTGGGCAAAAGACAGTTGTGCCCAGATGTGAGCTATCATTTGCCTGTGACAGGGCAAACTTCTTTGAAATTAATTAACTTCCTGGGCACAGCTCAGAGGGACCTCCTGCCAGAGGAACAGAACCCCTCCGCACACCCAAGATCTTTGTCTCAGCTCTGGGAGCAATTTTACTACTCATCAAGGGGGCTATTCATCTCCTGGGTGAGAGTTGGAAGCACATGCAAATGGGACTCTAGAGGCTTTAGGCAGCGAAAAGCAACTTTCTAAAGTACCTTCCTTTTCTAAAATATTTGTTACAAATACAACTTTACCAGTGAATTGGGATTGTAATAAATATTTTTTAAAGTCTAATATGTAACTTTGTAGCTGTTTCCTAGGCAGAGATGGCATGATTAAATGTAATATTGTATCCACATGCTTTCCTAAGGAACAGCTAGCCTTGCTAAAGTGAAAATAGCTACTGGGGCATTATCACTGTAAGAACGTGTTCAACATTAAACCTCTACATGTCCTACTTTTAAATACCATGCACCTTGCCTTATGGATATTAAGGCTTCCTTAGGGTCAACTTATTATTATTTAAAAGGAGTGGTTCAGGTCTGTCGAAAGGAATTATTCTGACAGGTTATATTTGCAGTTTTAAAATTGCCCAGACAGGCTACATAGATAAGCCTGTAGTCATGTTTGTACTGTGACTAAAGTGGGTGGCACAATGGATGCTGCAATCTGCAAGTGCCATTTAACTTACAGACTTTGGGTACACTTGGCAACAATAAACTAGGGACCTATATGTAAGTTAAATATGCCAGTTAGAAGTATAGCCAATTTCAACATGTTTAGGGTGTCAGAGTACATGCAATGAGTCCCAGAGTAAATAAACACTGCAGCATCAGTCCCATAAAATGGGGGTGATCATGTAAAAGGAGGCATTTTTCTACATTTGAACCATCTTATTTCAAATTGGTTGCATCTGGATTGATGTTCTTTCTGAGTGGGTAAAAATCAAATATGGAGATTGCTGCTTATGACGAATACATTTTATTTGAATCATAATATCTAAAATTGGGAAAATCCTGGCCTATAAAACCGCTGAAGATAGAGCAAATGCCACAATTACAAATATACGGGGGAGAGGGAATAAACTTTATAATAAACCCCAAGACATCTTAGATCAATTTGCTGACTACTATAAGAATTTATACACCCCGGAAACGATCCCCAGCATAGATGACATACAGAAATATATTGAAAAACACATCACAGACACTCAAAATATTATAGAGATAGACTCGCTATCTGACGAGATAACAATGCTGGAATTACATCAAGCCATTGCTTCATTGCCCTCAGGAAAAGCAGCAGGGGAAGACACTATACCACTAGAAATATATAAAGTATGTCTAAAAGAACTTGAGCAACTCTTGCTAAAAGTAATTCAATCTGTAGGCCCTGAAGGGAAAGCACCACAATCTTGGAATAGGGCTAAAATAATATTTTTTCCAAAGAAGGACAAACCGAAGGAAGAAAGAGGGTCTTATCGCCCCATTTCGCTGATAAATACAGATGCGAAAATCTTTGCCAAAATTCTAGCTCTAAGACTGGCTCCTATCATGCCCATGATTATCCATCCACAGCAACATGGCTTCATCACTGGGAGAGACACCACCATACATATTAACACGGCCATTACAGCATTTGATGTTGCAGAGACGGATGCCACCCCACTCGGCATGATCCTGCTAGATGCTGAAAAAGCTTTTGACCGAGTGGGGTGGGATTTTTTATGGTGCATACTGTCTAAAGTAGGATTTGGTGGGGAATTTCTGAAATGTATTAAGGCACTGTATGACAAACCAACTGCTTTTACTAGCTATGGGGGGCTGGTATCTTCAGATTTCAGGATCTTACGAGGAACTCGACAGGGCTGTCCTCTCTCACCTCTATTATTTGCACTCTCTTTGGAACCTTTTTTGTTAGCCCTCCAATCTCAAACCCAGATAATACCCTTTAAATCAGGACATCAAGAATTAAAAATAACAGCATACGCTGACGACATAGCGGTTTACACGGAAGATGTTGTAGAGGCTCAAAAAGGAATCAATTTAGAAGCTGAAAAATACGGTAAGGTAGCGGGCTATAAACTAAATTTACAAAAAACGCAAATAATAGTCAACTATGCCCCACCTGTGATAGTGCCCGAGATATGCAAAGTAGCCACCTATCTGGGAATAAGAATAACAGCTAAAGTACAAGACATCAATAAAATAAACTATGATGAATTACTTAAATCCACTAGCGTTTTATTAAAAAAGTGGCATAGGCTACCTTTGAATATAATTGGCAGAATTAATTTGATAAAAATGAAGGTATTACCTAAATATGTATATCTATTTCGCTCTATACCTCTAGCATTAAATAATCAATTTTTTAAGAAACTGGATGGTATACTTAGCAGTTTTATATGGGGGTATAAAAAGGCAAGAAGATCACTAAATCTCATGAAGAACGATATACATGAGGGCGGGCTTAATTTCCCGGACTTTAAATTATACTTTTGGTCTGCCTTCATTAATCGTATACGCTCTTTACTCAATGAAGGAAGGGCTTTATTCTTTCATTATTTTATGTTAAAATCTGATTCAAACTTATTTTTATATAGAACTAACGATCCTAATTACTTCAAAAGAGTTACATTTAAGACAGCTAGAGATATAACAAAGATATGGGGCAATATTCTTTCTTTTTGTGATACTAATTTTTTTCACTCTGAGCTACCACTTTGGGGAAACCCTGGTCTCCCAAATATCTTCAATGATAACACAGTCCATGGATGGTCCAGATTAGGTATTATTACTCTAGGAGATTTATACAACACTCAGGGTTTCATGGATTTTAATACTCTTAAGCAACTATACAATTTATCTGAAAATATGAGATACAAATTTTTACAGATACATGACTATCTGATCAACAAAAAACAAATTCTGGAAGCTCCTGAGCGGGATATCTGGACCTGTCTACACTCATCCAAAAATAAATCTGTCATAAGTGAGACATATAGAACCCTCACTGCTATCAAACCCAATGACTGCAGTAAGCTTGCTGATAAATGGAGTAGAATATTGGGAATAAATATAACTCCTAAACAGATAACAAGCTCCTTTATGAATATAAACAAACAAGTACGATCATCCAGCTTAAGACTTCAACAATTTAGAACAACATGCATGCTATATTATACCCCTGAAAGAATCTCTAAGTGGTCTTCCAACAATACTTTTAGCGACCGCACTAAATGTCCTAAATGTTTTACTGAAGCAGCAGATTTGGTACATATGCTGTTTTCATGCCCGAATTTGAAAACTTTTTGGGGCGAAATTGAAAAAGTTTTGAACATGAAGCAGATCCAGATACCCGCGCTAACAGCTGCGTCTGTCTTATTAGATACTTACTCAGCCCCACTCCCACAAGCTGCCTAATCACGATATTAATATCCTGTGCTAAACTAACTCTGGCTAGAGCTTGGGTCAGCCCAGAAACACCTAAGATCTGGGATTGGTGGGCATTAGTAACCGAAATACACTCAATGGAGCTCGCTTTAGCAAACATTAGGGGCATAAAGGCAATGAAAAAATATGAAAAAAACTGGGGAACTTTCATTGAACGCTGATGTTATACTCATGAAAAGACTATGTTATTTGATAATCATTACGGTGCTCTGAGATTGTTAACACGATATTGCTCCTTTCTACATCTGTATTTGCCCTTATCTCTTCTTTTCTCGCTTGTCTTTTCTTTCTTTTTTTCCCTTTTCCGATTACTGCACTGATTTGATTTTGTATTCGTTCTATATGATACCCACCATATATATGTATTGTGTTTTATGTACAATTATTACTTTTTCTTGGATTTGCTGTTTACTGTTTGTTGTTCTCTCCGGCAGCCTGCTAACAATAAAAAAATAAAAAAAATAAAAAAAATGAATCATAATATCTAATGTGTTTGTTACCCAGTTGCAAACCAAAGATGCACCGTCTTTCATTGTTGAGGTGAAGAATGGAGTGGGGTTCTTAGGGGTAGAGGCTGGGGCTGCTTCATTTATGGAGACGATAGCTACATGGTAAGCCAATGGTAGTGAGAATATCTTCTGGCAGATGGGGCAAACATTTGGTCAAGTGTGTGCCTCTGGTGTGCTGGGGGCAGTTATATGTGCTGTGAGTCCACAGAAGCGCAAGCATCGATGAGAGCAGAAGCTCTGATGGAGAGGCAGTCAAAATATATATTTTATGTTTTATGTTTTAAAATGTATATGTCACCAAGAATGAAGGAGTCAGATGCCTGAATATGAGGAGGCATAAAGAATTCATAGATATTTTGGGGACAAAAAAAGTTTCCGGGGTATGTATACTAACAAACTTTTAATGGTGGTATTTGGTGAGAGCATGAGAGAGAAACATAACAATTCCATGGCCTTGAAGAGTGACATATCAGTGACTTTAATATGAAAACATGATTTGTAAAAGACCGCTACTAATTTCACAGGATATTCAGACCTATTACAGGATAGGTGGGCTCAATGGCAAAGGATAGGTCACTAATGTTGTGCACCCTGAGTCAGGTCTCTGTCACGAAGGCGGAATTGATGCACTTATCCCAAATGAGATTGTGAAACTCAGTGCTGTTTTTTACTAGGGGATGCGTACAAATCAGTATGCAGGGGAGTTGAGGTAGGGTCCTAAGGAAAAGGTGACCGGTGGAGTCAGAAGATGTACAGTAGGGGTGGAGTGAGTGGAGGGTGTTTGAACCTTAAGGTGGGCTGAGGCCAGATGAGGGCAGACAAGTGAAGGAGGCAGAACTTTTAAAGAAAGGAAGCCAGTGAGTAGGATATTTCCATAGTCTGTATCAGAAATGAAAACAACTGAGATGGCATGCTTAAAATCTTTACTTTGGAATGAAGGGATGATTTCTTCAAAGAAGTTTTAACTGGAATGTTGTATTTTTGTCTAGCTCTTTGACATGCTGATCAATTTGGAGTATCATGAGGACCTTGAAACAGAGGATTTTGCTGAGTTGATCATTTTAGGTCTCAGGCCCATGTCCTTCCGTTGACTTGACCAGTCAAAAGGAATGTCTTTATTGGGAGAGAGCAGGAGGCACTCTAAGTTCTGTGAGCTTAGTTTTAGCTCCATCTTGATGATCCATTTTTTAATTTCTTTAAGTGAGGAGACTCAGGTTATGAGCCTGTTTAAACATAAAAGGGCTTATTACAATGTCCGTTGGAGTTGCCTTTGACCTACACCGTCTCGGACTCAGGACCAACCAACCTGAGGTTGGCGGTTCCGACTGCCTGATTACAATGCGACCGAATCCCACTGTTCTCTCTGGGAGTTTGTGTCACGGCCGTAAACCAGATGTAATACAGGCTCCTATAGAGAAATGGGGGTGTGAGTAAAACCCTGCACCCTGTGGCAGGCACCCCATACTTTAGGTACCAGTTCGACCACCAACCATAGATGCAGAAGCAAGGGGGTCCTGCTAGCGGGCCCCAAAGTCATTTTCCGGCAGCCTTTCAGTGACAGAAAGGCCGGCATGGAAAGGCTGTGGGAAACTGACATTGTAATCCCGATGGCAGAAATGCCGTCCATAGGGGATTACTGTGTGGTTCCAAATGGCTGGAAGACTCCGAAAACCAGTCGGAACTGAGCTTGAATGACCTACCGGTTTACATTTCAACCGCCGACATTTAAATTAGTCGGTCTGACCGCAATCCGAGGGTTTTAGTCAGAAAGCCTCCGACAGCAGTCAGAAAGCTTTTGACTTGTGGTCGGAGGCTTTCTGACCGACATCGTAATCGGCCCAACAGCCTTAATTTAAAGTCGGGTTTAATCCAAATACTGTTAAAAGGAGATACCACGTTTTGTGACAACGTTGCCTAGTGGCTCCTCATAACTATTGAATAGTAAAGGGGTGAGTATGGGGGTGTAGGAACTCCATCTGGGACTGTGTTGAGATTAGGGAAGGAATTTCCATTTTGATGCATTATGATTGGTCTGAAAGATAAGACCTAAACCATTTTCGCACTAAGGATGCTTTGGAGAGCTTCATGGCCAATGGTATAAAGGCTGCTGACCAATAAAAGAAGAAAAAGAGCCAGGAGTTTCCTTCAACGAAGAGCAAGAGAACATCACCTACAGTTTTTAGGACAGACATTTCAGTGCTGTGGCCATAGATAGATAAAAAACTGCAAATCTGATTGGAGATGAGTATCAATGAGGTAATCTTTTATTTGATTGGCAGTGCTACTTTCAGGGACCTTGGAGAGGAAGGGGAGGCAATCAATGTTTCTTTAGTTGTCAAGCACTTCCGGGCCAGCACTGGGTTTCTTGGGAAGTGTGTTAAAATGGCACATCATAAGGTATGCACCAAATGAACCAAGGTTCAAAGAGGATTTTATGATTTGTAGCTACAAAGAGGAGATGGCATTTGAAAGTCCCTTTGCTGGAGAAGATGGAATTAGATCTGCAGGGAAAGTGGGTGGTTTGGAATTTACATTAGCATTCTCTAATATTACATTGCTATTTGAGGTGAAATTGCTCGATTAGGCACAGGGATCTTTCTTGGTGAAGTTAATAATCTCTGTAGTAGATGGGAGTGGGTGTTTGATAATGTCCTCCTTGTTTGTCATGATCTTTTTAGAGGAGTGTGTCATTTCACTTACATTCTGTAAAGAGAGTTGGAACAAACTCAAGCGATTGCTTCTGGAAGATCTAGAAAAGTTATTTGGGGAGGAGTTTGAGACTCATAAAAGTCTCCATTGAGGATTTTGTGTAGAAAATATTTTTTTGAATGATGATTGCCTAACAGTTTTGAGATTGAGCAGTGGGTGGATGAGGGAGATTCCCACCATTTCCTTTCAGAAGCACGTAGCGATTTCATCATCTTGTTAACAATACTGTCAAATCTGTTTGAGGTCCTCTTCTGTCTTGTCAATTTAGATTACTGGGTATCTCTTCTTCATATTAGTTTAATGGATTGGAGGTGTCTTCATTTTCTCCACTGGTAGTTTTACCCTAATGATCAAAACAGTCTAGGTCCCATTTGCCAATGGGCTTAGAGTGTCTTGTGATTAACATTTTGGCCTCATGTTCATGATGAGTTAGATGTGGTGAGAAGAGTATTTTGAAAGGGAGAAGGAAGTGGTCTGACCAGTTCAGTTTAAGAAGGTTAATGTTCTTAGTATAATTGTTCTGTGTCTAAATCTCGCCTAAAATGAGCTCTTCTTACATGTAGATGAGATGCAATGTTGGAAAAGGATGTTTGCTATGTAGAAAATGTTTAAGGAGAGATGTGTGTGACTCTTGATTTGGTCCACAGCAAAGCTTTTTTGATCGCCATCAGTGCAGTAAAGGATATTTAGCCTTTTCATTTTGGTGTTGTGTGGTAATCTTCACCATACCGCATTGAAAAATGGGAGAAATTAATTAACTTATTGATTTGCCTTTGATGAACTACTTGTGTTCAACCGCAATCACACCGCCGAAGTGCCCAGCTCTATTACGTTTATGATCATTGCAGCCTAGAGACAAAATCACTTCAAAAAATGGTAAGGAGATTGGAGTTGTGCCAAGTTTCTGTGAGTGCAGTAGCGTCAAGGTCATAGCACTGAACGAGAGCAAATATGGATGTTTGGAAACTGCAGACCTACTGAATAGGAGGGCAGCTTTGATATGAGTGTATTAGGTCAGCAGCATGAATAGAGGTGAGAGCAGATGGATCTCTGCTTTTGCGTAAGATTTATAGCACGAAATTGTGGGAACACGTGATCTTTGATCTCTGATCTCTGTGTTTGTATTCAAGTGTGAGGAGTGAGTTTGTATGTGTGATGGTATGTTTAGAGGTGTTTGCTGTGGAATGTGTGGGGTATGCTCTGGAGTAAGTAGTTCAGTGAGAGATGGGTCTGAGCAGCAGCTTTTGAGATGAGAGGACGTGAGGGAGATAGAGGTAGTCAGTGTGTTGTGGGGGCTTTGATGGCTCCCGCACCATTGGTACTTTAGTTTCCGGGGCTAATATACTAAGGGGTAGCATTTGTCATTGTCTCTATGGGAAGAGAAAAATATCAGTGATGCCTGGTTTCTTACTTAAGATATATGTATGAACTATCATTGCACCTGAAAGGACAAATTGACTAAGATTTGACTCAATGTAGCATAGCAATCAAAGGGACAGAGGAGAAAAGTGCCACATCTACTAAGATATGAATGATGTTGTTTTAATTTATCCCTGTGTTGGCACACTTTTGACTGCCCTGCACCGTGCACACTCCTATGGTGCAAGGGGGCATGAGTGATGTTTAGTATAGGTTTTGTACTGGAAGAGTATCCTTCCAGTAGAAAATACTATGCTTATTCATAGTACAGTACACATGCAAACTTCAAAATGTTATCAGAAAAGGAAAGTATAACATTTTCTCACACATTACTCCTGCCTTGAGTTGGCATATTTTTTTTTACAAAATCATTGTCTACCTTTATTAGTGGATTTACATCAAAACCGTGCGTGGTTGCATGGGAACGGTTCTGTACTATCCACGGTGCGCCCTCTTGACACAAAGTAATGAATAGCACTGTGTTACTTTAGGGCTTCTTTGCAGTGCAAGTTTTGTGCTGGAAAGTAAATACCAAAACAGAGGCTTATGCTGGTTTGCATCACTTTTGCGATACAAAACCGGTGCAAAATGTGATAAATCTGAGCTGAAATGTGTCTTAGTTGGTACAAGGTGCAGTGTGTAGTGTCTGGTGAAACCTACATCATCTACATTTACTTTTTGGAATCCTTTCTAAGTAAAAATGCATTACAGACATCAGCAAACTTTTCTAGTATTATTGTTATGGAAATACCTTTTCCCTAACAAACCACTTGCTGGACCCAGCCCCATGTTTTAGGGCTGTGCTATATTCATCACTACAGTAGTGCTCTGGTAGAACTCATTTTTATTTCTCTTAGATTTGTTCCCAAAGTTATCAGCAAGGTAGTGACCACTTGCTTCAACAAAGTTACTTGTCTTATTTTAGATGATGATTTATTGTTCATGTATTTAGTAATGAATAGTAACCACAACTAATTGCTCGTTATGCAACTTTAACATCCCTCTGCATTGGAACCCAACAAGGATTAAAGTATACGCTTACAGTATTTGAAATGGAAAAATAAATGCAATGCCACTGAGATACCCTGGGAAAATATGTTGAAATTAGTGCTTGGAGCATCTCAGTCACTCCCCTAGAGACATTTCCAAATGCTCACATGTTAGTTCCTGTGCTTTCACTCAGGCGCTTAACGCGTATCCCTCCAGCCCTCCCCACTCTAGTGCAGCTGTCATGTTATCATGGAGAGAGGGAGGAGAGGGGATAAAGATAGTCACCACGTCTGACAAGTATTGGCAAAGCCAATAGGTCTCCCCTTTTGGACCAATCAGCGTTTCTAATGCCTTTCAGCTATAGTTAAAAAAAAGGGTCATGACTCGGTTGGAAAAAAAGAAGTAGGGCAAAAGTGCTTAAATGGGCTGGCAGCAATGTGGGGCCCTAGTTATCTAGGGGGTGCTTCACTTTCTCACCACACAATATGGTGCATGTGCAACACAACTCCAAAATGCGATTTATCAAGCCATACAAGGCCACTTTGCATGGCCCTGATGGGCTTGATAAATCCAGAGTAATGCAACACAGCGCAAATCACTCCTTTAAGTTGCTCTGCCCCGGAGAGGCATTCCATGGGCATTGTTTGGGAGTTCCCATTCAAGACCCATGGTCTTGGATGCATTTGCAGATTTACCTTTACTAGCAGACATGGGAATACGTCAAAATGCTACACCTTCCCAGGGGAGGCCTGATTAGAAGAAATATCTGTATTTCTCATTGTTTCTTCCTCTTTCTATGTGTGCTGCATTCTGGTATCTGTTGGTGTGAATGGATTCAAAGAATTATTAACTACAACAAACCAACGTTGTTGCCATAGCTGAACTTGTGCCTCTTAAGGGCTAAGAAAGTGCTTTACAAATAACGATACAATACAATACAATACAATATTACTGCCTCTCTGTACCACCCTCTGATGGAATCTTACATTCTCTGTGTTTTGTTGCAGGTAAAGTATGGTGAAGTACCCAGGGGCGTGACCAAGATGGCGGCGCGCACGGACATGTTTTGCTGAGCTTGTTGGGAGGCTTGCCCAAAGATCCTGAATATATCCTACATGGGTCATTCATCCACAGGGTAATTTACGGAGGATGCCGCCAGAAGTCAAGCTGACCCCCACTATCGAGTCAGACCGGCGATAGGGAACAACGGACCACGGACCTCAGCTGAGGCTGATCTGCCTGGTCATGCCTGAAGCGGAATACGTGGGGAGGAGCATCCGTGGTAAGGCCCCAGAGTGAACGTGTGACAGCGCCTCCGGAGCCGAAGCTAACAACAGAGTGTGCACATTGGGGGCCCGGACTGGACGGAGTGAAGATCATTGGGGCCAGCACCCGCTCCGACTCGCGGTGGTTGAGCTTGAGGGCGGAAGGTGCCCGTCCTCCCCACTGACTGCGAAGTCAGCGGCTCCGTCTGCATGGAGACTACCCCTAAAGCTGGTTTTCTGCCTGTGAGTATGCACTCAGCTGCATGTGCGACGGTGGGCAGCCCGGGACGAAGGGGTGTAGGAACCACAGCACACGTTCGATAGACCGCTCCTGGACTGGGCGTTCCAGGTAGTTAAGCTGCGTCTTTCCACATGTGTGGGGCAATATCCACACCGTAGGCCTGGCAACCTATCTTGCACCAGAAAGTTGCCATTGCCGCAGACACGATCTACTGATGTCACTACTGGAGACCTCAGGCGGTGCCACTCCCCTCAGAGGTGCGGGAGCCATTGCAGGGGCGCATGACGACTGTGGGTGACACAAGAAGTCGGGGTACCCCATAACATGGGACCCATTGAGCAGTGTGAACTTTCCCAGCCGGGCTCGGCAAAAGTGCTCCCTGGGCAGCACGGCCCTCATAACCAAATCTGCACACAAGGCCATGGCGTGGGCCGAAGCGCTGTGCAGAGCAAGATCCTTCAATGACTGCAGCCTGCCCCAAGACATCATACCTGTTTTCCTCCCTGTGGATCACTGGCACACAGACCCCGCATCTCTTGGCATACCACGAATCGTAGTGCAGCAGAGACACTACAAGACAATCAGAGTTGCTGTGGCAGTCGGCCACTCGAGTAATTATAGAGGCCTACCACGTGAGTAGGCCTGTGCTAACGCTGCCAGTTGGGCCTCTCCAGTGCCAATACACAAGATGGGAAAGCCTCGCTCAGTCAAATCACAGCCTCAGCAGATGGAAACAACAACTCCAGAAGCTAGTGGAGCGGATCCCTCACAAAAGAATGATTCAAATGTAAGCGCCCCACCTGACCATTCACATTGGTTCCATGAACTGATGGCAGCAATACTAGACATTAAAACTACACTGGGGCCCACAATCGACACACTATGCACAGAAATGGGATTCTTAAGAGAGTACCATAAAAAACTTAAATCCAGAGTAGAGGAGTCGGCGTCTGCATTAGCATCCTTGCACTCTACTATGCCCACGGCTACAGACCGACTCAAACCTTTAGAGCAAGAGGTGGAATACTTGACGAACCGGGTGGGGGACCAGGAAGGTCACTCCTGCAGGAACAATATTCATATTGTAGGGGTGCCGTCACTGGTGGAGGTACCCAGTTTTGACTTGTACCTGGAATCATGGATCTCTAAAGATATCCTACAGGGTAATTTCTCAAACATTTTCTCAATAGAAAGGGTGCTTAGGGTTCCGGGTGGTCCCCCATGACTGGGCAATCCACTGAGGATGGTAGTGGCAAGGTTGTTTAACTACCAGTACAGAGACCATATCCTCCAAACGATCAGTTCCAGGGGTCCCTGGCAGGTGGAAAATGCAACAGTACACATTTACCCTGATTATACCCTGACTGCACAGCACTGCAGATCCTCCTATATGAAAGTTCAGCAATGCCTCAGGGAGCATCAGATACAATATGCATTGCAATACCCAGCCAAACTGCGCATCCATCATAAGGATACAAATATATATTGCTCCACCACAGAAGAAGCCTGGTCATGGATATACCAGAAAGGTTGGGCACATCCCCCACCCACGCCCAACATGGAGACTCGTGGGCACACGTAGAGGGCATGGGAGAAACAAAGTGCAGTGACCTACCAAAAAGCAAGCGGCAGCAGAACGCGCGCAGGCAATAAAGACAGCAGACCATCTTAGCAATCCCACAACACCCACCAGAACTGATTCGGACTCGGACACAGGACACGATCGTTTGTTAACCTTAACAGACACACAACATGCAGAGTTGCGGGGAGGAGGCCCAGAGATCACCCCGCAGACAGCAAATTAACTTGGGTGATACCCTGAATATATCCTTTTTTTATATTTGCAGTTGATGCATGAATAATCAGTTATCAGTGTGGGGGTCACTTCAGGTGTTTTTATCTCTTGTTGTCCGGAAACAGGGGTCAGAGTAACAAGAAACCAAAATTGCAGCCAATTTAGGTAGGACAGAATTTAGCTGCGCCCCCTAACAATGTTAAGCGTCTGAGATAGCACTCATTTTATAATAGGTTTGATAGCATTTCAGTGCATGTGGCCAATTGCCCCTTGGCAAGCCAGCCTTGGGTGGGGAGTTAGGGGAATGTTTTTATTGTTTAATAAGATCTCTAAATCCTTTTATGATATCTAAGTGATGAACTTCGAATATTGTCATATATGGCACGACATTCATGGGGGGGAGTGGGAATATGGGCAAGGCAGTGGAGCAGGGAAGCAACACGTGGAGAGACCCCTCTATTTTTCCTTCACTGGGGTTCTATTGGCTAACAATGAGTACATGCGCTTAACCTGGAATGTGCGAGGGCTGGCAGGCTGTGTTAAACTACATAAAATCTATCAATATTTGTGCAGCCACAAGATCTCAATTGCTTTAATAAAGGTGACGCACCTCACCACGCAAACACTTGCCTCACTGTGCAAGCATTGGAGGGGCACGGTCATAGGCACCACATACTCTGGATATGTTAGAGGCACCCTTATATGGGTAGCACCAGGCTCACTTTTAAAAGTGGTAAATACCCAGAACGATCCTCAGGGCCGCTATGTGGTGCTGGAGGGCCTACTAGATGGTTCCCCATTGACACTATGCTCCCTGTATGCCCCGAACACTGGGCAAGCACAGTTTCTGCAGTCACTCACTCCATCCCTGCTCTCTGACCCCACAGCACCAACACTATGGGGAGGGGATTACAATTGTACCTAGGATCTGGATTGGGATCAATTACTGCCGCCGCTCCTGGGAGCGAAATCCATTCAATTATCGCAGCATCTGAGAGACTGGGCAGACCACATGCAGCTGAGCGAAGCATGGAGTAGTCAACACCTCAAAACGCACACATGCTCGCATTATTCCTTGCTGCACAATCTTCACATGTGGATTGATGCAATATATTGCTCTGTGGAAGCCTTGCTAGGGTAACGCACACAGAATACCTGGCATGTGCACTTTCTGATCATAACCCATTACAGTTACACTTCTCGTGGGGCACTTGCAGAGCTAGGATTCTGACCTGGTGTCTCCCCTTTTCGGCACATGGGGACACAACATTTCGCTCTACCATCTCACAAGCTATCACCACATATTTCCAGACTAATGCAGGCACCGCCTCTAGCAGAGGCATAGAATGGGATGCATTCAATTTGGTCACTCCGGGACATTCCATTAAAACAACATATGGTTGCCGCCTGGCACTGACATCCGACCTACAAAAGAATGAGTCGGAAATCCAAAGATGTGAAAGCCTGGCACCCACAGGCCCCCAGTTGGCTCCTCGGCTAGCAGAGGCATGGCTAGCATAAAAGAAGACTTTAGATAGTCCTTGAGTACTGGACTACAAACAATATCAAGCTCAACAACACACAGAGGGTGACAAAGCAGGTAAAATACTAGCTTGGCTCTTGAAAACTGATGCTTCACAACTCCCATCACAACGATATATAACAATGAGGGTGTGTTGGTAAACTTAACAAAATACGAGTATGAAGTTCTTTAGTGATGTAGTAATCACCTGTAGAATGTCATAGCTAGTGAAGTCTGACAATATAGTTCAAGAGGTCAAGGAGGGGAATTCCTCCTTTCGGAACTAGGGCTCTCACACACCCAGCAAGCTAGGTGTCATGCTTCATCATTTGAGCCTGCTCCTCGTCAGGCCGGTGCTGCAAGGCCTGATGAGTACCCTTAAAGGGGCTCTTTGTCGGAGATCTTTTGTTCCTTGCCATAAGGGTGCAGTGGGTGTGAGGGGCCTAGTTCAGTGTAGATGTGTATTTGTGATGTTAAAACAGGTGAGGGAATCCTCTTTTGCTAAGACTTTATTCTGTGAGGGACCCTGCCTGGGTAAAATGATAGGGGAGGGGTAGCTTGATTTGTTCTTAATGTGACAAATTGCATACTCTACTCCCAGATGGTCGACATGTTTCTCGCCCTAAACTAGTCATGCAATGATCAGTGGCGATTCTTCAGGACTGTGAACAAATATATATATAAAGAAAAAACTACCTACTAGTGTGTGGTGAGGTGCACTGCTACCTACCACTGGCTTTGCCCTAGGGACATGTCCATTAGGGAAATTGGGCAACCTGTAATTAAAATGAAAAAAAACACACAGCATTCCATGTCAGTTGCACAGTTGGCCATGGTGGGGTGTTCATGTTACAATGCTTTGATTAAAAACTGTGTCTCATCAAGCACATCACAAATCTAGATGACAACATGGAAAACACAGTGTGACTTTCATTGATAATACAACACCGTTTGAATCAGTGGTGAATCTTTTGTGACAGCCTCAACTCGGTGAGTGTAGTGGAGACTCACCTATAATAGTATAGTGTTTAGCCTCATCAGGTGCAGCGGAATCAACGTACACACATAAGTGGTGTCTCTGCAAAACGAAAATGGAAAACACACACACGATAATCAGGGGTTATTTTCATGGTTTATTACAACCAAGCTGGTACACGTGCTTGTGGGAAATTATTGTCGGAGTCCTAGTCAGTGTGATTGTAACTCGAAATGGGTACAAGACCACCCGCTAAACATTGCATGCAGGCGCACCTCCAAATACAAGCCGCCAGCCTCAAGGGTATTGAGGGAGTGGAAAGTGTCGTGCCCAGGTGGCACTAGGACCCTGCGAGGCGAGGGTCAGGGACAGGGGACACCGGACACCACATCCGGTGAGGGGAGGGATCAGGGGACAGAGACGACCGGACCTCGGGGCCAGAGGTCGCAGGACAAGGGGCGCTGCATGACTGACCATGATGATAAGATAATAAAGATTACCTGACAACACCACGACGTCTGGCGTGTGTTCTGTGGGCCAGGGAACACGACATCTGGTGACGAGTGCGGGATCCGAATGCAGTGTGCCGGAATCGCGAGCTGAAAACCAGGAGCCCACCCTGGATCGCGTCGTGGCCAAGAGGAAGAGGGAAGAGTGAAGCGCCATCGTGGAATCAGCAGCGACGTGGGAGCCCACCCCGACCGCCGCGGACAAAGAAGCAACAGAGTCGGTAAGCGCCAGCCAAAGAGCGCGAGCGTCGAAGAATCAAAAAAGTCAGCGCGAGCTCTCGCGAGAGTCTCGCGGCCATATTGGGGCCAGGCGCGAGGACCAATAGAAAGGAAGAATCAGCGCAGCGGCCATCTTGAAGTCAGGCTGCATTGCGATTGGCCGCGAAGTCCCGCAAGAAGACGGCGGCCATCTTAGAGTCAGGCGAAACGAGCCAATAGGAACCAAGAACGAGCGCGGTGGCCATTTTGAGGCCAGGCGAAGCGCGAAAACGAAGGATTTGGCCACAAAAGTGAAAACAAGTAAAAAAAAAAGGACTGGCAAACAAAGGAAAGTGGGCAGAAAGACCTTTTTTCAATGAAAATAAAGAATACAAGAGCAAACAAAGAACAAAATACAGAAAAGAGGAAACAATATAGAGAGGAAACAATATAAAGAGCACCACTCACAAAGAAAAGAGACAGGACAAAATAATATAGGAGGGAGCGCAAATGGCAGACCCAAAACCAAGTGCTCAATATAGGAGGCCACTACCATTTAGCCTATCTGAACCACAGACTGGGATCAGATGGGTGAAATGGGTAAGACGTTTTGAAAACTACATCGATGCCACTGACGTGACAGCGGGCAAGAAGCGAGGACTCTTCATAAATTTAGTTGGAGATAAAATCGAAGATTTGCTAGTGACCCTGCCAAAAGGTGACATTGACACATATGAAAAGCTAAAGACGTGTCTAACGGCCAAATTTGACCCACAAAGAAATGTGGATTTTGAGAGGTATAGCTTCATGATCGCGTTCCAACAGGCGGAGGAATCCCTGGGTGAATTCGCAACGAGAGTGCGGAAACTGGTCACCCACTGCGCATTCGACAAGTTCGACAATGAGCAGGCAATAAGACTGCGCATTATTGAAGGATGCCGCGACACGGAATTCAGAGCAAGGGTACTAAAAGAACCAATCTCCCTAGAAAACATCATTGCACTAGGAAGGGCGGAAGCAAGAGCGACTGCACACGCAAAAGAGATGGAACGAGGTAAGACAAGAGGAGGAGAACAGATACAATGAATGACCACCAACAATCGGCCAGGGAATTGGAGGAAAGACAGAGGAGACCAGACAGGGAAGAAGCAACCAGAGGGAACCTGTTACAGATGTGGACTGGAGTTTCCACACAGAGGGCAGTGCCCAGCTTTCGGCCAGACATGCCGCAAATGCAACGGACGAAACCACTACGCCAGCGTGTGCCAAGGGACACAATTCAGAAATGACCGGGGGAGACCTGGAAGAGCACGGATGCCAACCAGTAGACACATCAGGCATGTGGAAGCAGGAGTGAGAAGTTCGTCTGCAGAGTCAGGGGAAGAAAGTGAAGAAGACAGAACGGAACGGCTGTACCTCATGACAAATGTCACCACAGAATCAGAAGAAGAAGAAGAAAGCGAAGAGAGAATATGTCTGGTGGACAAAAATAAAATAAAAAAGACTGAGTCGCTAACAATAAATGTAGGGCCACACGAAACGAAGTTCGTCCTGGACAGCGGAGCGACATGCAACATCATGTGCGTCTCCGAATACAAAAGAATGAAGGTGCAACCGACCCTGAAGCCATCGAGAGTACAGGTATTCACGTGGGGGAAGACGCCAGTAATTAACTTGGGGAAGTTCAAAGAAGAACTACAATACAAGGATCAAAGGCTGAGAGAAGAAATACATGTACTAAAAGGGGACATTCCTGCGCCATGCCTCTTGAGCAACGTCACGGCCCAAGTAATGGGACTGATGGAGATGACATACAACATGTCGGGCAGGGAAAACATTCTGAAAGAATACCCCAAACTGCTAAAAGGACTAGGGAATCTAAAGGGACGGCAGATAACACTGCACATTGATGAGACGATCAGGCCAGTTGCACAACACCACAGGAGAGTGCTCATACACCTGCAGCCACAAGTGGCCAAAGAACTGGAAGAGCTAATAAAACAGGACATAATAGAGCCCGCTGATGGTCCGACACCATGGGTGTCGCCAATAGTAGCTGTCCCAAAGAAAGACAAATCAAAGATAAGAATCTGTGTGGACATGAGGATCCCAAATAAAGCAATCGAGCGAGAGCGTCATCCTGGACCACATTTGGACGACATGATTAGCTGTCTCACAGGCACAAGAAGATTCTCGAAACTAGACCTATACAAAGGGTACCACCAACTGGAACTAGACCCTCAGTCGCGATACATCACGACGTTCTCCACTCATCTAGGCCTGTTCAGGTACAAGCGTCTGAGCTTCGGGATCTCATCCGCAACAGAAATCTTTCAAGAGACAATACGACAAATAATAAGACCGGTCAAGAACAGCCTAAACTACAGCGACGATATCCTGGTGTTCGGAAAGTCAGACGAGGAGCACGACCAAGCACTCAGAGAAGTGTGCTCGCAGCTAGAGAATGAGGGTCTGACACTCAACGAAGACAAATGCGAACTGGGGCGAAGCAAACTCGTATTCTTCGGCCACATCTTTTCCAAAAGAGGAATGAGGCCGGATCACAGCAAGGTGGAGACCTTAGAAAAAGCAAGGAAACCCACCGATGTGGCGGAAATAAGGTCGTTCCTAGGGCTCGCAAGCTACTGTGCGCGCTACATCAAAGACTTTGCCACTGTAAGCGCCCCACTACGAGAGCTGACAAAGCAAGGACAGAGCTTTGTGTGGACAAAAGAGTGCGACAAAGGGTTTGAAGAAATAAGGAAAGCTGTGACGGCGGTAGATCACCTAGCATACTTTGAACCCAAACTGTGCACAGAACTAACTGTGGATGCGAGTCCAGTCGGACTAGGGGCAATCTTGGCACAGCATCAACCAGGAAAAGACTCCCCAAGAAACATAGTGGCCTATGGGAGCAAGAGCCTGTCAGACATTGAGAAGGGATATTCGCAGCCTGAGAAGGAGAGTTTGGCAGTGGTATGGGCCTGCAAACACTACCACATGTTCATTTATGGGAAGCCCTTCACAATCATAACAGATCACCAGGCGCTAATAACGATATACGGAAACCCGAATGCAAAAATACCACCAAGGATAGAAAGATGGGGGATCAGGTTAATGGATTACAACTTTAAAATAATCCATAAACCCGGAAAGGAACAAAATCCAGCTGACTATGTGTCACAACACCCTTTACCAAAGAAGTCGGCATCAACGACAATGGCGGAAGAATACCTGAATTTCGCACTGAAGCTAAGCACGCCCACAACAATAACACTAGAAGAACTAGAACACGAAACAAAAAAAGACGATACCATGCAGGAGATCATGAAGATCACCAAAACACAACGCTGGAGACACGTAAACACCAACACCTGCGTAGAAAGAGGAGTAGACAAAGAGGAGGTGCTGGCCTTCAAAAGAATCAATGAAGAACTATCTGAAAGTGAAAAAGGGGTAATAATGAGAGGCACAAGGATCGTAATGCCCAGGACCCTGAGAAGAAGAACGGTGGAGCTAGCACACGAATCACACCGGGGCATGGTAGCAACAAAAAAGATGCTGAGGGAAAAAGTATGGTTCCCAGGACTAGACAGCATGGTGGAGGAGACAGTGACACACTGTCATGTCTGCCAAATAACGGGGCCAACGTCCAAACCAGAACCGCTGCAAATGTCCCCGCTGCCGACAGCAGTGTGGACGGAGCTAGCAGCAGATTTCTACGGCCCCCTGGAGACAGGAAGCTACCTGCTGGTGATCATAGATGAGTATTCAAGGTTCCTAATAGTGAGACCTGTATCATCAACCTCAGCGAGCGCGACACTACCAGTGCTAGACGATGTTCTGGCAGCATGGGGCTCACCCCAAACACTTAAAACAGACAATGGTCCACCATTCTCAGGGGAAGAGTTCAAGAAATGTATGGCATACCTGGGAATAAATCACCGGCGAATAACACCACTGTGGCCGCAAGCAAACGGGATGGCAGAGCGGTTCATGGGGACCATCAAAAAGACAGTACAAAGGGCAAAACTGACACAGATATCGATTGGCCAGGCCCTATGTCAAGTACTAAGAGACTATCGAAATACCCCACACAGCTCCACGGGAAGGTGTCCCGCCGAGCTGGTGTTAGGGCGAACAAGCAGAACAAGACTGCCACAAATCAAAGAAAGAGAGAAGGCAGAACACAAAGACATTGCCAGAAGAGACCAGGAACAGAAAGAGAAGATGAAGAGATATGCCGATCAGAGAAGGCACGCAGCCACTGGCAAAATAGAAGAAGGAGACATGGTGCTCGTGAGACAGCGGCAAACAAGGAAGTCAGACAGCGCTTTCTCCAAAGACGCGCTAAAGGTGGTAAAAATAACTGGACCCATGATCACCGCATCAGCAGGTCAGTACCATGTCACACGGAACAGTTCCCACTTCAAAGAATTGAGAACCAAAGAAGAAGGCGGGCCAAAGCAAGAGCAGACAGGGGATGCAACACAGGTGGAGCGACCAATGGACGCCGGAGACCAGCGACCAAAGAGAGAATGCAGAAAGACAAAAAGACTGATTGAAGAGATGTAAGGAGGCGGAGATGCAGGAACGGACGAGCGAGAGAGATCTCTCTTTCTCTCTCTCTCTCTCTCTCTCTCTCTCTCCCTCTCTCTCTCTCTCTCCCTCTCTCTCTCTCTCTCTCCCTCTCTCTCTCTCTCTCCCTCTCTCTCTCTCTCTCTCTCTCTCTCTGTACGTCACGAGATATGGAACAAAGGACAATCAACGTTGTTTACAAGAAAGGGGGAGATGTCGTGCCCAGGTGACACTAGGACCCTGCGAGGCGAGGGTCAGGGACAGGGGACACCGGACACCACATCCGGTGAGGGGAGGGATCAGGGGACAGAGATGACCGGACCTCAGGGCCAGAGGTCGCAGGACAGGGGGCGCTGCACGACTGACCATGATGATAAGATAATAAAGATTACCTGACAACACCACGACGTCTGGCGTGTGTTCTGTGGGCCAGGGAACATGACATCCAGGGAACACGACAGAAAGGAGGCTTTGTGCTGGAGGCTCGCTCAACCCAATGAAGGGTGCTGCTGAGCCTGCAACAGAATGGCCACGATCCTGGCCCAGACTTAAGGCAGTATTGACGGCGCCCCTAGGTGGAAAAAGTTTACATATGGGATACCTGCTCCCACATTAAGAACAAAACAAGCTACCCCTCCCCTATCATTTTACCCAGGCAGGGTTCCTCACAGAATAAAGCCTTAGCAAAGGAGGATCCCCTCGCCTGTTTTAACATCAAAAATACACATCTACACTCAACTAGGCCCCTCACACCCAGTGCACCCTTACGGCAAGGAACAAAAGATCTCCGACAAAGAGCCCCTTTAAGGGTGCCCGTCGGGCAATCATTGCAGTGCCGGTACGATGAGGAGCAGGCTCAGATGATGAAGCATGGCACCCAGCTTGCTGGGTGTGTGAGAGCCCTAGTTCCAAAAGGAGGAATTCCCCTCCTTGACCTCCTGTAATATATTGTCAGACTTCACTAGCTATGACATTCTACCAGTGATTAATACATCACTAAGGAACTTCATACTCCTAATTTTGTTAAGTGTATCTAGGGCCTGTACGTTGGACCTACCAAAGCCCAAAAACTGTCCCCCCCCTTTTTGTTAATAATGGTGTGTTGCTAAACACACAAGCGCAATTAACAACTCCTTTTGCAAGTATTGTACTTTCTTGTACAGGGCGCCTACCACTGACAATCTCCCACACATTCAGCGATTTTTGGCACATGTGCAACTTCTGCAAATTACACAGCCCCAACATGACTCGCCCGAGGAACTAATCACCTAGGAATGAAATAATCAACGCCATCAAGCAGCTAGCGGCGGGTAAGACCCCGGGCACTGATGGTTTGCCTTCAGAGTTTTACTCTACTTATTCAGAACAACTTATACCCATGCTCTCTAGTGTATTCAAGGATGCATATGAGAGGGGAGAGCTCCCGTCATCCTTGAGAGAAGTGCTATTAGTGGTGTTACCTAAACTTGGTAGGGATCCCCTGCAGATGGCATCATATCGGCCCTTGTTATTATTCAACGTGATTATAAAATATTGGCGAAAATATTGGCTAACAGCCTTCTGATACACGAGGACCAAAATGGCGTCATTCCGGGGAGAAGTACTGGTCTGCATTTGTGCCGTCTGTTTAAACTGTTGAATTGGGTCCGTACCGAACCTGACACCCCTGACTAGCAGCCTTGGATATTGAAAAGGCGTTTGACACCTCGGGCTGGCAGTATCTGCTAGAAGTGCGAGGTACATTTCGTATTGGACCTAAATATTTACGCTGGGCGCGCATATTATACACAAACCTGCAGGCAAGGGTAAAAACAGGTCGAGACATCTCTCCACAGTTCGTTATAGAGCGTGGCACCAGACAGGGCTGCCCCCTATTGCCTATCTTGTATGCATTTGCCATGGAGTCCTTGGCAGGCAAACTGTGTCAGCGGGTGCTGGACTGGGGGATCCATGCAGACAGACAATGGCATGTAATTTTGTTGTATGCAGACAATGCGCTAGTCTACCTCTGGGGTGAAATCGCCGTGCTGCAAGAACTGATGGAGCTCTTAGACACCCATGCTCAGGCCTCAGGCCTTCAGATTAACTGGTCAAAGTCAGTAGTCTTTCCCATGAGAGTCATTCCGCCAGATCAAAGACAGTCCATGCCTCGCATCCTGCTGGAGTGGGCATTGAACACTATCAAGTTTCTGGGTGTGCAAATATATCATTATAATTCAGATATCATTGATAGGAACCTAGGTAGAGCAATGTCCAGAGCACGCACAGCCCTGCCGTTTTTGGCATATTTTTATTTTTATTTTTTTATTTTCAAAGGTTTTATATAGCGCTACTGGACCCAAGAGTATCAGAGCGCTTTACAATATAGGTTAACACATCAAGAAAACAAATTAGAATAGTGCAGATTAATCAGATAGGATAATGCATTAAATCAAACGAACGAAGGAGATAAAAATAGCTAAGAGGTCAGTATAGGAGAAGAGGACAGGTGAAACAAAAATTAGATAGAGATGGGAGGTAAAGAGGGAGAGAGAAAATTGGAAATGGGAGTATGAGGGGGTGGGTCAGGGGGAGGTCACAGAAGGAGGAGACAGAATAATTTCGGTAAAATTAGGTACCCCAATATTTGTTTAGAAGAAGCACCATGAGGTTTTTTTTTAAAAAAGGGTATGAGGGATTGCAGCGAAGAGCTTTGGGGAGAGAGTTCCAAATCGAAGGGGCATTTCCTGAGAATGCCCGAGATTGAGTTTTTTTGTTTTTGAGTCGAGGGGGGATAAGGACAAGGGCGTTAGTGCTTCTCAAGGATCTGGAACACCCTGCTTTTTGTAGCTTGTCAGAAAGGTAAGAAGGGGTGTTTTGGTGAAGGGCTTTATGAGTGATACAGGCAATCTTGTAAGTGGATCTTCCTTCTATTGGGAGCCAATTGAGGTTTTTGAGGACTGGAGAGATTTGATCAAATCGTTTTCAGTCCGAGATGAGCCTGGCCGCCAGGTTAAGAACAGATTTAATTGGGGCCAGGTGGATTTTGGGAGAGCCAGCAAGAGTGGCGTTGCCGTAATCAATTCTTGAGAGGACAAGAGATTGTACAACAATTTTGAAGTCGTCCGCTGGAATGAAGGGTTTAATTTTTTTAAGGTGGTGTAGAGTGAAAAAAGCACCTTTCGCCGCATTTTTAATGTGCGGGATGAGATTAAGATTCTGATCAATGCTAATGCCAAGGGATTTGACAGAGTTGGTGGTGGAGAGTGAGCAGTTAAGGGCTTTGATATCTGAGATCCAGTTCTGGGTAGGCAGTGAGTTGTTTTTAGGAGTGAAGAGGATGATTTCAGTTTTTTGGGGGTTCATTTTGAGGTGGTTAAGATGGAACCAGGCTTGGATTTTATTCAACATTCCCTTGTCCCCTATGGGTAGAGTGGCCATTGCTAAAATGCTTTTACTTCTGCGACTCCTCTACTTTTTTACCACCCTCACAGGCTGCCCCAGAATATATTTAAAGACCTCGAAGCACTCCTTGTTGCATTGGTATGGGGAGGCTCAAGGTCCAGAGAGGCACTCTGTAAATTGTATCTTCTACTTACAGACACTGGGGGCACCAAACTATGAGCATTACTATGCTGCAACACTGCTCCAGTGGCCAATGAGATGGCTAGCAAGTGTGCATGCTGCTGAGATGTCTAGCTGGGCAATGCCATTATGACACACAGCTATAATCTGTTACAGAGAAACAGGGTAACTTGCTAATGACGGCAGCTAGATGCAGCTAGTTAAGATACATGAGGCCTAAGAGTCAACCGACACCATATGCACCTATGCTACCACTGGAGAATGAATCTACTGGGCTCATTTGCTTGCCACGACCGCCATGATCGCCCTGGGCTTCGGTGGGATTGGACACCAAGGGCGAATTATTCGTAGACTCACAACTACAGAACCTGGAGGGGTTAATGGAGGACTTCGGGATATCACAGGGTACGTTCATGCTTTATGCACTACTGACACAGCAATTCCTCCAAACATGGGGGAACAATGATAAAGAACCTGACACATCGCAGATACTGCAAACCTTACTTACGCACAGTAGAGGCAGACATGTAGTGACAGTGATGTATTCCTTAGACCTGATCCTAGTTCCCTGCTGGCACCACTTCATGCATATTCGGACTCCGAGTTGTCAACCATCATAAGTGATAAGCAATGGGCACAGTGAATAGGGTACCCTAAAATTATATCCACGAATAATAGACTGAAATATACACAATTTAATTACTTACACCATACATATTTAACGCCACACAGACTAGCCCTAATAAACCCCACCTCTGTTGACGTTTGTATTCGCTGCTTAGCAACAGATGCAAAGTTTATTCACATGGACTGGCCATGCCCTCACCTTAGTATTTACTTGAATGAGGTAGGGCAAACACTAGGGATAGCAACTGACACAACTTTACGTGCACAAGGCCTGCAGTTTTTAATTGGTATCAACAAGCACACTGCTGCGCGAAAAAAACTTATTAAATGTCTGGATCTAGGTTTGGCACTGGCAAAGCAGAGAATAGCTATGCTGTGGAAAACGAGTGCTGCTCCCAGCATTCGCAATTGGCTGTTTGACTTCCGCAGGGCACTAGTGGTGGAGCATACGGCGCAAGCACTTAAGGCGCCCCTTATCCCGCCACAGACTAGCTCCATGCAATGGCAAGAATACCTGTTGTTTGTATAAGGCAGATTAAATGCATCCAGTTCAACCTAGGTATGAGACGGTTACTTGTTCTGAACATTTGTTATAATACACTGACATATAGGCACGAGCATGTTAGGCCCTAACTGGCCAAGAGCTCAGGCTACGGCGTGTATGTAGTGGAGTGGTACGCGCAGCATTTACCCCTCCCCTTCTTACCATCCCTAAACATGCACACATAAGCAGTCACTCATACACAGGCTGAGTCACAATGTACATGTGGGTTACATGAGATCGTATAGTTCTGTGTAATTTTCAGTCTGTTTGGTGGAAAACACAGATGCAAGGAAAGTCTACAGCTTTATTTGTTGATTACAATGTAAATAGCATATAATGACATACAAAATGTTGGTTATGTTTCCTGTCACCAGCAAGCAATGCTTCCAGGTACCCCACCAAGTGTTGAGTTTGTAAAAGTCAATGTGATGTTTTGTATACTAAAGCTGGCAAAAATTGTACAATGCATAAATTGTGGAAAACCAATAAAGACGTATGGTGAAGTACGCCAGCTGTGTAATTGTAGATGTGGAAGGATGTGATAACCGGGTCTTTCATCTCTGTTGATCAATCCAAGGCACCTTAAGTTAGCAAGCAGTATTAATAAAATGTACTTAATAAGAGTCTTCCTAAACCTATTTTAAAATCACATTCAGTACACTACTCACGTCAGTCCACACACCCTCACTCACCAAACAGCTTTATCAAAAGAACTCTGCCAAAGAGCCCCTTCGCGGGTGCCCGTCGGGCATTGCAGCGCCGGCCTGATGAGGACCACGCCCAAATGATGATGATGCATGACACCTCTCGGGGTGTGTAAGGGCACTTCCTCCATTTGGAGGTTATTTTTGAGACCTGACCAACACTACTGTCCTTAGGAATTGCACACCCTTACATTTAAACCTTAAGTAGCCAACGTTGGCCTTGATTAAACGTTGCATGGTCCTGTTGAGGTGCAAACTTTATACCAGTAATTAACTTACAGTGTGGTAACAACCCATCAGTACTGTTCAAGTGCAAGTTTACCCCCACAGAATGGATCATTACTGTGCAGACCTGGATTTACCAGGCAGTTTTCTGCATGGTCTTTCCTTTTCTATGGGGTTTAATGCACATATTTATCACTTGCTGTGAGCAGGGGGGAAATGTGTGCAGGGGACTGTGGTAACAGAATGCAAGGGGCTGTTGTAAGGTGGGGTGAGGGAAGGGTATTATGAGGTTGAAGGAGAAAGTGGAGAATATTGGCTGCCGGGGGGCATGTAGTTCTACCCCCCATGCTTGGTCTGAGATTCAGACAGTGGTTGTGGAAGGAGTTTGGGCTACAATGCCACCTTATCTCACAGTGATTTTATGTTTTGGATTTTCCCTCTGGAAAAAACAGGTTTGTTGTTAATGAACCCAGTAAATCTGGCCACAGGAACACCGGGCCTCTTATAATTGTGTGGAACGCGAATTCCACTCCACACAGTTCCCAGTTGGAGCCCATGTCTTTTAGTGGCACCTTGCAAGTGGGATGATGAGTCAGAGAGAGTGGGACCCATGAGGCACGAGAAGCAATGATAAAACAATCAAAGTCTAACGCTATCACATTTCTGTTTTGCACGGATATTTGTACAAATGCTGGTCTATTGCTTTCTGTTATTGGTCTCAACAAATGTGTTCTCTGTTACTGGTCTCTCATAAAATCAATACACATTGATTATAAAAATAAAACAATCAAAGTCTCCACTACCTGTGAATGGCTTTCAGATGACTTTAGTGGTTGAAGACAGTAGGATCTATTGTAAACAACTTTTCAAATTTCCAACCATCCATAATGGATAATGCTGACCTTTGGCTGAAAAGAAAGTGAAGGGGTCCCTTGTTCTGTGAAGAAAAGGGATAGAGAGAGACAGAGAAAGAAGGTACCAGCCTTCTCACCAGGGTGCCTGCTATCTGACACAACTATAAATGAGTGCAATTGGTTAATCAGCAAATCCAAAGGCTGCTTACAGCGAGTATATGGCTTTAGTTGATGGAGTTGGTTGAGGCGTCAGTTTCATGGTGACAAGATTGTTTTAGAGGTAATATAAGGGTGTTATAAGATGACTTCTGGAATGTATTCTTACAGTGGAAACACAAAAAATATTTGCTCTAGGTACAGTCTGATAGTCTATTACTAAAAATATATGACCCAGATTTACTAACACTTCTTTGGTCCTCCTTTAGTCTACTTTGCGTCAAGTAGGCATTTCATGGGTGGTACATGGGCATTCTCATTCAACCACCTATGGTTTTTGATGCAACTTCCTATGTACTAATACTGGTACACAGGGAATTGCTCCAAATACCTGTGCCTCCTCGAGGCAAGTGTAACAGTGGAGCAACTTTTAGAAGTGTCCACATTTTTCCAACTGTGAATGTGTGCTGCACTGCAAAACCACATTAAAGTGAGAAAAGTATAAAACATAGTTTTAGAACTAAAAGGGGCCCCTTCCAGTACAAAACCTATGCTTAACAGAACACCTCTTGTAGTGCGAGAGTTTGTGAGTTGGTGCATGGCAGCCTAAAGCCCAGGGAGAAATATTAATAGAGTTATATAATATTAGATATAGCGCTATTCTGCCCTCTCCCTTTCATGCAATGTAGCAAACTAATTGCTGTGCTGAATGAAAAGTTAGTAAAACTGACATATATATTTGTAACATACTTGATTTTTGTGAAACATTAAGGGGCAGATTATTAATCTTTTATGCAATAGACGGAACCAAACAGAATTGCTGCACTATGACGTGTGAAAGGAAGAGAACAGAAATGCTCCATATTTGCAGTCTGTGCTGCCTAGCGCCTTCACAGCCACAGTTGCAGGACTGTGTTTGTGAAGAAAGGGACACCTTCCAATGCAAAAACAATATATAAAGGCATTTTCCCTTTTGTATGTGTGCTGCAGAATGCAGCACGGAGGGGAAGAGGAAATAAAGATATTTCTCCATATTTAGCTTCATTGAGTAAGGTGTAGCATTTTGATGCATTCCCAGATTTACTAGCTTTAGGGTGGATGCATGGGAACACCCATGGAACGCCTCCCAAATCGAAATGTAATAAAACGTAGCGCAAGTAACTGCATTGTGTTAAAAATGTTTTCAAAGTAATACAGGGCCAGACCAATCCCAGATAAGCCAGGCCCTGAGTCACCTTGCATGAAGCAAAGGCGACACAAAGGTATGGTACTTCTGAGCCTAAATCTCTTTGTACATTTTATGAGTGTCTTTCGCATATTGTGTGTAATACACTTTTAAAGTAATGGCTTTCATATTCACAGAGCTCTCAGTTGCAGGATGGAACCTCATAATAGTGTAACAAAACAGTTTTGTCTGCAAAAATCGTGCGTCTCCAGACTGAATCGGTTCTGTTTGCATGTATGCACAAGCTCATTTATCCCAATGGCGTTGCGCCTGGATCTCTGCTTTCATCTCCCTAATGACATTCAGAAAATGGCTATTTTACAGTTTGATTGCAGCCCTTGTTCAGTTGGGGATGAACTTCTAACAGTAGGTGTTCTGCGAACCAATTGCAAAGATGACGGTCTGTTGTGACTCTCAAGCTTCCATCCCATTCGTAGCACCTTTAGGGGATGCTATTCACAAAGAGAACCCTGCCTCATTTCTCATGTGTTCTGTCCGCACTCCTCGCTTCTATGAGCACAGCATTTCTTTTTATAAAGACGCTTTTGGAGAACGAGGAATTGCTTGGTATGTATGTAGTAAAAACAATCATTTTGAATACACCGTGCAAACAAACCTTTTTTTTAGATTTCCTAGATGGCCACTAGAGGTCACCATCATCCATGTCAAGAAGTGAGCGTAAAAGAACTGACGAGAGAAGCCGTGCCAATAAGTTTTTACCGCGCAAGGGTCACGTACGGTCCATAACTCAGCTGCACATGCTCTGTTAGCGCCTGCTACGCGATTAATGTTGCCGAGCCTCACTTCAATCTATAAAGCTGATTATTTATTTGATTAAATACTAATGGCTTTGTGGAGTGCACTCTGCAAACATAATTACCTCTTGGCGCTATTTCTAGAGAGTAAAATGTGCTACCGGCCCGTAACTATCAACTCCAAATGGCATGCATTATATACATTTTCTGAAAGTTCTTCAAGAGTTCGGCTACTTGAACAGACCGTGGTCTATAGGACCTAGCCTTGGCACAAGCAGCGCGTCAAATGCTTTTGCGTCACGTAGCACCAAATCTCTGCTAATGAATGGAAAGAGCGTAATGGGGCGGAAAAAGCGCAAACACACCTAGGACTCAAAGCTATGTCAGATCTAAAGTAGTGCGACCTGGCCTTGCGTGGAATCCAGTGCTAAAGCAAACCAGGAGTAAACAATAGGCAACCCGAATATCGTGTAAAAGTAAAGTAAAGTCCACATTTGTAAAGCGCACAATCACCCGTAAGGGTCTCTAGGCGCTGGGGGGCCGTCGGGAAGATTAAGCGAGCTATTGCCCAGAGTCACATGGTGCTGGGCTAACTTGCCGCTGGAGCCGGGGATCGAACCGTGGTCCCCAGATTCCAGCGTCAGTCGCCCTGGCCGCGGCGCCACACCTCTCCCACAACAATTCGTTGTGCAATGTGAGTAAATTCCACGAAATTTCGCGGCTGGACCATTGAATGTCAGCACGTAGAAACGTGACACAGATGGTGACGTGCCATGAGTGCAAATGTCATCTTAAAAAACTGTGGGGCAGATTTACAAGCCCCTTACGTCATTTTTAACATGGGAAAAATGACGTAAGGCTGGCGCAAGGGGCTTGTAAATAAGCCCCTGCTAATTTTTCTACCTCTAACGTGACCTAATGCATAGCACTTCACTAAACCGGTATTATTAGCACACGTGACTGATTACATAACAAAACACAACTATTTTTAAAAACGCGGTGCTGACGATTTTTCTTATTAACACCAGAAGGCGTGATAGAATTTCAAGAGTCCCTGTGCTGGCCAATTTGTAGTTCTATGTCATGGTATGAGCGCATGTTGTAGTGTCATGTTAGACACGTTCTAGTCTTCCACTTTGTTTTAAATCCACCCATTCACAGGCATCACCGGTCAGGCGACCCTGCTAATAAAAGGGGCCGGGCACACGTGCCCTGAGCCAGTTACGAGTACAGTAGCCATGTGTCTGTGTGCATTATTTATGTAGCATGTGTGACCGGGGCCCACAACACTACACATGGGACTTATGTTGCCTGAACCTAGCTACAAAGCAGTCTGTACTCCAATGGAGTTTTACTACAGGTAGTGTAGATGAATGGGGACAGGGAGGGCAGGGGCAAACAGCAACAAGGGCAGGTGGTCACAGTGGAGAGGTATTATTTTAATGTGTGGCTTAAAGGGAGAGTTGAAGGAATAAATCATGAGGCAGAGCTTCGGGTCCGAGCAAGGCTTATGAAGGGGAAATAATTACTCTCCAGATGGGGCCCGGGCACATTGTGAAGAGTTGTTGCTTGAAGAGATGTGTTTTGATCTCCTGGCCGATCCAGCCAGATCTCGACTAGGAAAGCATTCCAGATCTTAGAAGACTAGCAGGAGTCTTCTACCTTCTGCATTTCCTGTTTCCTGTCTGGTGATGCTACTGCTGAGTATCATGCGTGCCCCATTGGATGTCTGCCCCAAAGGTTCAACTCCAAAGTCACTGAGTACCATGCTGTTGGGATGGGAATATCCCCTGCTTCATATTGGGAGAATGCACCTTTGCCCTCAGCTGCCCAAGTGAAGGTCTCTGATGTTTTTCTTCACTTTGCAGCTTAAGCACACACAATCATCCTATGTGTACTCTGGGGATTGCTTCGTTAAATGGAATAAATGTCCTAGAGAAGGCCTCAGTTGTCTCGAGGTGAGCACCATGTGTGTTTTCCTAATTAAATTGCACTACTGTCCCTTTGTTGGTTCACATCAGCTTGGTAGTGGAGGTAGTGTGTCTTTTTGAATCATAGTCGCTGAGTAGGCCTTGCTGCTCTTTGCTCTTGGGTGAGTGGCCCACTCTTGTCTCCCTGAAGTCCTTCCTAATCGCCTATAGCGAGATCCTCTGCTCATCCCTTGTGCCTGGATTGCACATGTAGATATTAGACTTGTGTGGTGGTATGTACTTTGTGTGCAATGTGTGCATGGGACTTCAATTAAATCCACCAAGGACTGCCAATAAAAACAGTTTGTAGAAGATGGAGGTAACCTGCCAGAGTAGCAGTGTATGCTGCACGCATTCCTTAAACTTTCGGTATTATCAGACTTTGAAGTGTGGGAAGGATGGAGAGAGAGCTCCGATAATGGTGCTGAAGCGACCTTTGCTGTGTCCAGTCTTGCTCCTTCCAGCAGCACATTCCATTAATTTAGTTGGAGGATGTGAGGAGTCTTGAGCAATCTCGTAGGAAGTGCAGGGTTACCCATTTGACAAGGTCTGCCCCTTTTTTTCCCAGTGGTGTAGCTCTCAAAAGGATTATGAGTGTCAGGTGTGGAGTCTTCCGTCCTCTATGCCCTCAGATTTTATTTATTTATTTATTTTTATTTTGAAGGTTTTATATAGCGCGAACAAGACCCTTGCAGGTATCAGAGCACTTTACAGGGTAAATATAGGGGGACAAACAGATATATAGTAAATAACGTATTGTGCTGTACAATCAAGAGTCGTAAAAACATTTATAAACATAGGTCATGTGAATTTAGCCATGAGGAGCGATTTCACGTATTAAAGATGACGTAGAGGGATTTAGTCTAGTTTCTGTGGGCAGGTCATTCCGGATCCTGGGTGCCATCTCCGAGAAGGCTCGGTTGTTGTTTTTTTCCTGCTGAATCTTTGTGGTTTCAGTAAGAGGTTACTAGCACTTCTGGAGGCTCTGTTGCTGCATTAAGGCACCCGTTTCTGTGCCAGATAGCTAGAAGTGTTGTGATTGTAGGTTTCTCCCATTGGAGACTCCCAGGATGACTCCCTATTGCCAGTCTTTACCTGGAGACAAGTGAGTTTTGTTTTGGAAGAAGAGGAATACACAGAGTGATGGAGCCCAATCAAACTGATTCCAGGATGGCACAGGTAGGACACCATGTCTGAGAAATAAGTTGAAGGGAATGACGGAAGCTACCAGTCGGTGGTCCAGAACGTCTCAATTACCAGTGTAGGTGCTACCTTACCGGGTGTTTGAGAAATATTCTGAGGTCTAACTTTGGTATCATTGACAGGCAGCTTCCATAGGATGAGGATATATCACCTGAAGGAGTCCGCAACAATCTTCATGAGGAGCTGTGGATGTGCTTGGAATAGGGCTCTGCCTGGTCTGGTGAGAGCGGTGTGCTGGAGTAATTCCTGCAAGAAGGGGCCTACCTTGAAGAGCGGCACGGCCATAGATGCCTACAGTAGAGCTGTCCAGAGGAAGTGGACTAAGTGACTTATTTCAGCGACACCACACTTACCATAGCAGCAGCACTACTCAGAGTCTGTACCAGCCTCTGCTACCCTAGTGTGCCACAGGTTGCCCCCATTGCGCCTCGAGGATTACCTCAGCCCTACCACTGGTCTGAGAATGATCAGGAGGGTGTTTGGAGAAAAAACAAAAGTGCACCAATGAGAGGGACCCAAAAGGTGGCTGTTGCAAAGTGGATTATTAGTAGTGATACATATGTGTCTACTACTGGGAATAAGGTCACTAACACAATATAGGGCTCAGAATAGGTATTAGAAAATTATTCCCATACTCAAACCTTGGTAGCTTGGCTGAGATCAAACAGGCTCAAAAGACAGGTATGTTAAACAGTTAAAAATACCTATCCAGTAAATAAAGA
Source organism: Lissotriton helveticus (assembly GCF_964261635.1). NCBI lineage: Eukaryota > Metazoa > Chordata > Amphibia > Caudata > Salamandridae > Lissotriton > Lissotriton helveticus. The sequence continues at coordinate 934,505,446 of NC_136059.1, read as the reverse complement.
CACAAGACACAATAAAAATCCAACACCAATTTATAAAAATAGGAAGTTTTTTTATCTTTAAAATGACACCAAAATGAAATGTAGGGAACTTGAGATATGATTAAAAAAAATATTTTGCATTATATAGCACATAGAAACCTATAGTGCCTATTGGGACAACTGGTAGCGCTAGACCGGCCTAATGTAAAAGTTTCAGGCCGACTTCAATGGAGCTCTGCACGGATACCCCTCGCGGTAGGTCTCCGTCAAAGTTTTTACCTTCTGACTTAGAAACTTTTTGGTAGCTTTTCTTCCCGGGTTCTCCCGATGCTCTTCACCAAGCGGGATTCGGTGAGGGTTCACTGGCTTGGGTTTCCATCAAATCTTGGTCAAATTCTGGAAGTCGGACCTCCCGAGCGTTTCACCGGGACAAACCTAGACGGTAGGCCGGCTCTCAGTTGAGAGTCGCCGGCTGGCCAGGTTGAGTCGGTCCACTGATGTAGCTTTTTTCAAAAGTGGCTCCAAACGTCTTCAAACTTCTGGAACCTCCACCGGAAGTTCATTTGACAGTCGCAAATCGTCAAAAACTTACTCCTAGGGTCTGGAAGCATCAAGATGGTCCTTGAAAGTCTGGGACCTCAATACCCACAATCCACTTGGGCAAAACCCTTACAAACCCACTTGTAGTACTCCAGACTGGGAATTCTTGGTGGTGAAGGTCCAGGTGAGCTCCGTTAACCTGTAGCTTTCAGGGAGTGTGCTCTTTAGTCCTTTTGAAGCAGGTTTGATCCACAGTGCTGTGGTTACAGATTGTGTAGCAGGCTCAGTCAGACTGCAGGGCCTGGTTGGTCACATCAAAAAACCACTACACTACCCTAAACCCTAAAACACTACCCCCAGCACGACTCCCTACAACCCTACACATAAACCACTACAGTACCCTAAACCCTAAAACACTACCCCCAGCACGACCCCCTACACTACACATACACCACTACACTACCCTAAACCCTAAAACACTACCCCCAGCATGACCCCCTACAATATACAAACACCAGTACACTACCCTAAACCCTATAGCACTACCCCCAGCACGACCCCCCTAAATCTTTAAAAAGTAACCCACCACCCCATGCCCAAACCCCCTTACCTCTCTCTCCTCATGGTTCCTCCTCATTGTTCCTGCTTCACATCGTCTCTGATGGGCGATGCACGTCATTCTCAGGAAACGGAACAGCCTTTGTTTCCTAACAACGACGTGAATGGTCTACATTTTTTTTAGAACACATGTTCATTTACAACACATACCTTTACAACGAAATTCGTTGTAAAGGCATGTGTGGTAAATGACCATGCGTTCTAAAAAAATGCGTAGTAATTTACTTTGCGATGTACAACGCATGCTTGGTAATGCATGCGTTGTAATGGTATCGTGAAGTAAAAAATTCGTAATAATGGCTATTTACCCTCTCAGATACGTATTCCAAGTTCTCTGGGTCAAGCAGTAGGGCACTCTTGTCCAATGAGGTGCAGGGCAAAAGTCCAGAGTATGACCATATCCTCCAAAGTGTGGCACTATAGTCTCCCAGAGAGCACCATTTCTCCAAAATTCCACATGGCTGATTTTTCAGCAGAGACAAGAGCTGGCTAAGCCAACTTTCAGGATGGTTCGTCTCCATATTGTCTCTCCCCCTTGCATCTGATCATTACTTCTTTAATCCTATCATCTGGCTGGGTTCAAAGAGTAGGGGTGTAAATGAAACTGTTTTCTCCTGCCTGAAAAGCTCACTAACCCCAGGGGCTACTTATCACCTCATCAAAGCAGCCTGGCTAATCCACTTAACTCTGACCAATCAGCACAGACCACTGGAAGACTGAATTTTGGCGTACAGATAAGAAAGTCTTATAACTTCTTGTCTGTACATTTTAGGAAAAATTCAACAATAGCATATTGTTGGATTTATCAATACCATTCTAGGAAGTTCTTGAATTATATTTTTATGACATCCTTGATGTTAGTTATTATTTAATAACTTCTTGCCATGTTAACCAAATGGTTGTGGATTTGGAATGGGGAAAATTACTTGGGCAATGTTTCCAACGTCAGGGCTTATAAAACATCTTTTATAATGACCCTGCCTATATCTACAGGGCTCCTGGAACACCTAGGGGAGACTTCAGGGGTTCTGAATATGTCTAAATATTGCTGATCCACACTCCACAGTGCTCCTAGCACAAAATTCGAGTTTGGGAAGCACTGTACTACAATGTGGGGAGTGAAATGTGCAATTTCACTAAACCCAAGGCATATAAATCTATTTTTTTAAGGGTCATCCTTATAAATACCTGACCTCACCACTGGAACACCTCGGGAAGAGCCTGGGGGTACATATCATGCCACAATATTGTAGTTTATTAATTTGTAGGCGCCCCCAACACCAAAGTCAAGTTTGGGCACAATTTGCATTTTAAAAGCAGTCCTGCAACACAGAGCTGCTTTTAAACTGACCTCAGGCCTTCACAGTGCACACACGCAAGTGCAGAAAGATCTGCTGGCTTCCAAACTGCCATGCCCTATTATATACTAGGGACTTAGAGGTAGTTTTGTTTCCCCTGCCATATTATGTACTAGGGTTACAGAATAAGGGTTAACCCAACGGCGCTGGGACCTGGGTAGTTCAGTATTACATATAAAGGGGTCCCAGTTGAAAAATCTCTTTAACACAGAGAAAAAAATCAAATGAAAGATCAAAATCAAACTAATAACACTCTATTGCATGAGTGATGTTTTTATTCACATCCTCAGTTGTAGACCAGTTACGCATACATTTTTTCGAATTTACAGAAACATATAATTGCCCAAAAGTGAAGGCGTGGGAAGGAGGGAAAAGGCGAAAGGGGTATAGTATTGGTGAGGGTTGTGTAGGTATAGAGAGAGTTTTAAAAGAGGTCACATGTGGTCACATAAATACATTGTAAGTTGACATCACATGGGCATATTCAAATTGCTATCAAAACATTTCTAAACATATATATATGTACTCCTATCCCAATTATTTAAACACAGCCGAAAATGATCTGTTGCATTTGGGTAGGACAAACAAATAATATGTCGACGTTTCGACCCCACTGGTGTAGGCTTGTTTGCACCTTACTGCGGGGTCTTCATCGAGACTGGTGAGGAGGGGAATTCGGGGGAGTGGGGGAGGGCACCTATAAGTAAAAACATTGAAATGAGCTAGATGCAAAGTTCCTAGTGTAATTCATAAGAGAGGCGGAACAATTTCAAATAATTACCAAGAGGACCACAGTGAGTAGTGTGGCACTGTCTAGAAAAAAGAGTGGGTTATTGTAAACAAAGGGTTCAGGCAGATCAGGTCGATTACCCCTTTTCAAGGTTTGCCCGGCGTTAGCCGCTTCTCACCCAACTCACGATTATCAAATACAGAGGCAGGCGCTGGAGACTGGAAGGCAGGAAACAGGAGTTTATTTCCGACGGAGCAGAACACATCAGATCAGACAACGAGGTATCGTTTCGAGGTGCTCTACCCGCATCTCTGAGGCCTGGCCTCTTATACACAGTTTTATGGCTTTATTACATTTGTGACATCCGTGGTATTGCTTTGAAGTACGGAAAAGGCATCTTTGGAATCCCCGGTTCAGGCCCGTTCCCACACATATCTACAGTAGGAGTCCCCACCCCTAATCTCAGCATGATGGCTATCGTGCAGCTGGACATTCCGCTGGGAACAGAAATGCGGGCGATCGGTCGGATCTAGGGGTGTGAGGGCATTGATTAATCCCCGCTCCTTTGATGTGAGGCGAGGTCCTACTGTAGGGGCAATAAACTGCATCTGTTGGGCTAAATGATGGCCTGGGATCAGGCCGGACAATCGGGCACGGAGGAAGAGGTTATCAAAGGGCCTGTTTTATGAATGAGATGAAAGAGTGTGGGGTTTCAGCACGGGATGTGGCTCGGAGGCAGGGTTGCACTGGAGGTGTGTTTAGGGCCCAAGCAGGAGAGACCGGGTGCCGTCAGGGCGCGCGCGCGGGGGGGTGCTTGCGAGGACGGGGAGTGAGGGGGAGAGACGCGCTGGCTATCAGCAGTAGGCAGAGAGGCCCTGGCACCTAAAATGGCTGTTGTGCATACTTGTGCGTGAGTCTGAGGAAATGGACAAGATGGCGCAGATGATGTTCAGTTCACAAACTAGATTACAACAGTTCTCCCTTTTAACATGTCTCGCCAACTTGTCAATTCGGATCTATCCCCATAAGGCCACCTCATAGAGGGGACTCATGTGCTCAGTTCCGAAGTCCAAAGTCTTAGGGCACATGCAGTTGGCAATGAGTGAACACAAAGGTGGCAAGCATTGAATACCCTGGCAACACCCACACAGTACCACGACCGGTATCAATATAAATGTAAACAACCTCCATCCCCAGTCCTTCAAAGTACCCCAGAACCAGCTCCCAAGCGACCATCCTTCCTGCTCCTGGTGAACCTCTGAGGAAAGTCTGTGGAGGTGCTCGATTGCTTTGTAGACTGAGGGCGAGTTATCTGGCACGTAGGTGCAACAGCTGGACCCGATGATGCGGCATGCTCCTCCACGGTCAGCTAGAACCACATCTAAAACAAGGCGGTTCTGAAGAGCCACCAGGACTGCCTGAAGCTCGGCCGTATTGTTAGTGAGGATGCCAGCCGTGATGTTCATGGTCGTTTCTACTGCCTGGGTCAGGTGTCGGATGGCGCGGCTGTTTGCCATTGGGCCCCACAGAGGAACAAGTCCCTTTACTGCATCCAGGAACTGTGCTCCGGTGGAGTCGGCTTGTTCAATGTCTCTTGCGCGCTTCTGCCGGTGATGGTTTGCTGGGGCCACGTACGTTGGAGGGAGAATGAAGGCGATATAGCAAGTACCCCCCCAACCTTTTGGAAACCAAGTGTAAGCTTTGGTGCCACAAACAAAGTACATATTCGGAGAAGCAACAAAGGAGGGGGGATCAATTGAGTCCAATGTTCTGGTGATGTGGCAGGAACTGTGACCCACCAGCTGTGTTCCCAGGCCTTCGAGGCACACGAGGCCCGTGACATTAATAACAGACAGAGCCACAGTCAGAGTGGCAGCAGTTCGTTTCCGTAGGTAGGAGAAGGTGGGTCTGGCTGGATTATGGAACACCTGCATTTCAACTCGTTCCTTGGCAGGGATGTCCATATGGAAGGAGGAACCAGAGGTCAAAGGACAAAAGGGAGCAGATGTTCTTCCGGTTTTGTTCAGCCAGAACCCATGGTAGAAGTGTGACACTGTTTGACCAGAAGTGGCGTTGTCCTTGTAGCTCTCTTGCAAGAGGATAAACCAGGCAAGGCAGGAGCCGTGAACTGAGAAAGGGGAAGGGATGAAAGGGATGGAGTGTCCGGTGGCATGTGGGAGCAACCCGCATATCCAGCAGTTTGTGGCGTTGGCGGCAAGGTTGTGTTGGTGCAACAGTTGCACGAAGGAATTGTTCCAGAACTCCTTACGCCTTTCTCGGAGCTGAGGCGAAAGGGAGATCAGGTGATGCTCTTTCATAGTGGTTGGCTGTGCGGTGGTCAGCAATATCTGATGAGCGGGTGCGCTCTCTTCCACGATCCAGAAGGAAGTCATGAGGAGGAGGCAAAAGAGGAGGACAATGAAAAGGGCAATTGTCTTCGATTTGTGCATACTGTCAGTCTTTGGGTTCCGGTAGTGGGTATTTCCGGTTGCTTCCATCATCTTCTTATCTGGCGCTTCCATCATCTTCGAGGTGCTCGGTAGTGGGCAGAACCGCAGACTTCGTTTAGTTTCTCTCCGGGTAACCCTTGGTTGTGTTTAGGCTACCGTTCTGAGATTCAACTTAGTCTGTGGTCTACTTAGCCGAAGCTCCCTCCTTTCGACGCAGGAAATACCCTTCCCTGGATGGCACAGTGGGATCAGAGAATTTTGCAAGTTCGAGTGCCTCGGTATCAGGATAACAGTTCAGTGATGGCCGGTCTTTGTTCAGTAGTTCTTCTTGGGTGCTGACGTTTTCTGTCGTGGCCAGGGTCGAGGAGACCTTCTTACAGTGGTGTGCGTGCAGCCAGTGTCGTTTCCCCTCCACTCGAAGAGCCGTCCGGGTGGTGATCAGTACTTGCCAGGGGCCCGTCCACCGGGGTTCCAGACTCTTTGCCCGTTGGAAATTTCGGATCAGCACATAATCCCCCGGTTGGATATCGTGACCCGGACCCCTGGAAGCATCGGGATGGCCTGCTGCACCTGCTGATGAATGACAGACAATGTTTTAGTCAATTTGCACAAGTAATCAGACAGCAGGACGTCCGGGATGTCGTGAATGGAGGTCGATTTAGGGGCAGTCCAGAGGTTCATCGGTCGCCCAAATACAACCTCGTAGGGGGTCAAATGGTGTTTAGTGGGAGTGGAGCGCATCGATAGCAATGCCAGTGGGAGGGCATCTGGCCATTTAAGTCCTGTGGTGGCCACTATCTTCGATAGTTTTAGTTTCAGAGTGGCGTTGTGTCGCTCAACTAAGCCAGCAGATTGGGGGTGAAAGACTGCATGAAACCTCTGTTTTACACCCAACCCTTTCAAGATTAGTTGGATAACTTCAGCTATGAAGTGGGGGCCGTTGTCGCTCCATAGAATTCGACAAAGACCGTAGCGAGGGAAAAATTCTTTCAGTAGTACCTTGGCAGTGGTCATGGCAGTGTTATCACGGGTTGGATAGGCTTCCACCCATTTGCTGAAGGCACACACAATGACTAATACATACTTCAGGCTTTGGCATCTTTCTAGTTGGATGTAGTCCATCTGGAGGACCTCAAAAGGATGGTCGGGGACCCCAAACCCTCCCGGGGTACCACAGTTCCTTTCCCAGGGTTGTATTGCAGGCAGATAAGGCATTGCTGGACCAGGCGTCTGGCTGAGTCGGGGATTTTGTCGTTGTGCCAGACCTTGGAGATGAGTTCGATCATGGGGGCAGATCCTATGTGTGCAGGGGAGTGAGCCATAGTCAGTATGGGGATCAAGTATGAATTGGGTAGCAGCCATTTGTTAGTGTCCTTTGTCCGCCAGCAGCCTTCATCGTCTTTCAATCCCACCCGTGCCCATTCAGTCAATTCGTGTGGTGAGCTGGCCATCTGGATGTCCCTAATCGTTTCCCTAGCGTCAGTCCATTTTTCTGCTTGTGACCTGGTCACATACATGCGTGTCGTCGTCCTATTCTCAGCTGTGGTTCGGGCAGTGATGTCGGCCAGCGCGTTTCCCTGTCCGACTAAGTCTGTCACCTTCCTGTGTGCCTGGCATTTGATTACAGCTAATCGTTTGGGGAGGAGAACTGCTTCAATCAGGGCGGAGACTAGATCTCCGTGGAGGATGGGCGTTCCGTGGGACGTCAGGAATCCCCTTTCTCTCCACAAGAGTCCAAAATGGTGAACCACTCCGAAGGCGTACTGGCTGTCCGTGTAAATGTTTGCCGTAGTCCCTGTCGCTATAATACATGCTCGTGTGAGGGCAATCAGTTCTGCCACCTGTGCGGATCGTTGCGTGATGCGGGCGGTTTCAACTACAGTTCGGGTTGTGGTAACTGCATAGGCAGCTGAGGTGGTGCCGTCGGGGAGTTTTATGCAAGAGCCGTCTACCCATAGCTCTCCGTCAGGGTCTGTGAAGGCGGTGTCTCGGAGGTCAACTCTACTCCTAGTCTGTTCGTCTGTGAGGGTCACACAGTCATGCATAGGGGGGACATTTGGGTCGTTTTCGGGCAGAGGCAACAAGGTGGCTGGGTTCAGTGTGGTGCATCTTTTCAGTGTGATGTGGGGTGCAAGCAGAGTCAGTTCGTATCCGGTCAGTCGTGCGCTAGTCAGGTGTTGCGTCTTAGTCTGGTTTAGGAGGGTGTCAACAGCATGGGGCACTAATACCGTGAGGGAATTCGAGAGTACGATCCCCTCACTTTGTCGGATAGAGAGAGCAGCGGCAGCTACGGCTCGAAGGCAGGCAGGCAAGGCTCTCGCTACGGGGTCAAGGGTGGCAGAGAAATAGGCACAGGGTCGTTGCTTGGGGCCAATAGTTTGAGTCAGGACAGACAAAGCGCACCCCTCCCTTTCGTGAGTGTAGAGAGAGAAGGGCTTGGTGTAATCAGGGGTTCCTAGGACTGGCGCAGAACAAAGGGCGTCTCGAAGTTCTTTGAAGGAAGATTGGCATTCGGGGGTCCAAGAGAGTGGGAAGGGGACATCTTTGGCTAGTAGGGAAAGTAGTGGCTTTACAATGAGGCTGAAATTTGGCAACCACTGCCGGCAGAAGGAGGTGAGGCCTACCAGGGAGCGGACTTGTTTCTGGGTCTTTGGGACAGGGGTTTCTAGAATGGCCTGAATTCGATCGGGTGTAAGCTTTCTCCCGTCTTTGGACAAGAGGTGGCCTGGGTAGGTGAGCTGGGGTTGGCAGAATTGCAACTTCTTCTTGGAGACCTTGTGGCCATTTTCCGCAAGGAAGTGCAAGAGTTGGATGGTGGCTGTGACTGCAAGTGGAGTGGTGTCGGCCGCCAAAAGGATGTCATCGACGTACTGTATCAACACCACTCCCTCCGGTAGCTGAACGGCGTCCAGCTGCCTCTTGAGGGCCTGGCTATAGATGCTGGGACGTTCTGTGTAACCTTGGGGAGCTCTACAAAATCTATATGAGTGGGATTTTAACGTGAAGCCGAAAAGGTAGCGGCTGTCTGGGTGGATGGGGATGGAGAAGAAAGCGTTCTTGAGGTCTATTACAGTGAAGGTGGTGGCTGTGGAAGGAATCAGGGTCAGAATGGTGGCGATATCTGAGACTACGGGGTACTGAGGTACAACTACCTTGTTGACCTCTCGAAGGTCGATGATGAAGCGGTACGCTTTCTCATCTCCCTCGCCCTGCTTCTTCACAATGGGTAGGATAGGGCTGTTGCAAATATTGCTGACTACTTCCTCTACCACTCCAGCCTCTACCAGAGACTGGATTATCATTACCAATGCCTTCTCACCTCCGGGCGATATCCGATACTGTGGGAGTTTTGGGAGTATCGCATCTAATCCTGGGGCCATTCGTCATGACCCTCGTCTCTTTATTTTTAATAATTTCCAGAAGAACCGGACATTGAGACTTCCAATGGCCAAATCCTTTGCAAAACGCACACTGGTTCTCATCGAGGTCTGTTCGTGGAGCGCCGGGTGTGGGTGTGCGGTCTCTAGGGGGTGGTTTTCTAGGGGCATTCGACTGGTAGTTTCCTCTATACTGTTCCCTTCCTGTCGTCACTCCTTGCAATTGAGCAATCATCACTCGTTCTTTCAAGTCCTTTTTCTTTTTCTCTGTCGCCCTATCGTTCTCGTTCTTTTGGTGTTCGTAGTACTGAGCCATCTGAAGGATAGCTGCAGGTTTGGAGGCCCCCCAACTACTCTCGCTCGTCTGTAACTTTTGGGAGACCTCTTGCGATAGTCCCTTTACGTAGTTTTGCACGAATAGGTGTTGTCCGGTTGCAGTGGTCATGTCTTGGCCACTGTAGTCGGAGAACACCGTCTCAAATCGGGAGAAGTATTCTGATACGTCTTCCTGGGGTTTCTGACGGCAAGCCGTGACTATCGACCAGTCTACCTTCTTCTCTGGGATCAATGTCTTTAGTTTCTGAACTATTTTGTCCGGGAGTTCCAGTATGTCTTTTACAGGTTTCTTTCCGGGTTCTCGCTGTCTATCTAGTTCACTGAGTTGATTCCAGGTATGTCCGAACAGATCTGTGTGGTCGGTTTTCCGGATTTGCTTCCACACGTCAGCCGGCAGACATAACCCGAAAAACAAGTCAATGTCCGCTAGAGTCATTATTGTTGAACCCAAGGCTGTACCTAGTTCGGTATAAAATGCTGTCGGGTTCTTTCTCAAATCGGGCAGGGTTTGCCTAAAGGTTAAAATATCTTGCCGATCCCATGGTTGATAAACCCAGTTGTACATAACCCTCCCCTTCGCATCTGCGTGGTTGATATCGTCGTTTGTTCCCTGACCTCGCGGGGGAACCCAGTAGGGGGCGGCTTCTCTGATAGGCATCATAGTGTTGGCTACTTCTGATGAGGACCCAGTCGTGTCAGGGACTGTAATCTTAACTTCTGGTTTCTGTTCCGTGAGGTGGCGGAAGACCTCAAGCGTTTGCATGAAGAGGTCCGTCACGTCGTGTTCAGCCTCGTCTCCAACATTGACTTTTCTATATAAAGCTGTCAGTTTAGCAGGACCCTGATTCTGATACCTATCCTCATATGCGTTCAGGGTGTGGTAGCTAAACCGTAAAACGAAATGCCGTCTGTGGCTACCGGCATGTGAATTGTGCATATCTATCGTGTATTCTTCGCTCTCCTTCTGTTCTACCAGTGTCTTTACTATCTTGTCAATTCCATCCCGCTCATCTTTGCTCAATCTATTCAGTCTGGCTGGTGGCTGCTTGCTAGTCTCGAGTTCATCTGATGTCGTTACTAATGCGGCCGGTGCGGAGGCCGTGAGGGCTGGGGTACTAGCTCCAAGGTCATTCTCATTTGCACTCGGAGCTGGCAGGTGCTGTACTAGAGGTTGGGAGGGGGCATATGGGGGGGCATGTAGATGATCGGAGGACCTAGCAGTAACTCATCGTTCGCCCGTTGTTTGGAGGGCAGCTCAGGGTAGAGCGTAGAGGGGGTCCTAACAGGGCATTGGCCTGCCGACTCAGATTCCTGCTTTTGTCTGGCCTCCTTTCTTTCTTTTATTTCTTCTTCTAGTTTCTTAGCGGTCAGGTGGGCTGCCTTTCGTAACTCTTTTCCTATTCTTGCTTCTTCTCTTTTCTTTCGTTGCTCTGCTTCTTTGCGCCACATGCCAAAACTATCAAGCATAGTGGGCGTTGTTTTATTGTTACAAAGGGCTGTTTCCAGCACGCTTATTTTTGCGTCATCGAAGGATCCAATCAGTGGCCACTGACTTTCCTGATCCTTTTTAGTATATTTATGCCACAACTTACTATAAGCTACGGTGACTAGTCCATATTTTAAAAACATATCCTTATTAGGGGTGCCCTCCAGAGGAGCCGGATGATCCACCTCTAATAAGCGGTCCGAGCTGAACCAACTACTGAACAATGGGGAGAAGATAGGCATGACGGGTTACAATGGGGACAAAAGTCTGCACTACCTATCCTTCACTACTTTGCGAAGACTAGACAGAATATTTCTATTCTACAGTATTCCAAATAGGGAATACCCAAAGAGAGAACCAATTCCAAACAGTCACTGTTCGGACAAACAATCAATCAATCAAATGAGGAATAAAATAGGCGCGATGGGTTACAAAGGGGGCAAAAGCCTGCGCTACCTACCCTTTCACTGCTTACAAAGACTAGACAGAATATCTCTATTCCACATTATTTGTAAGCAGAGAATATCTCCGAAGAACCAATATCGAACAATCAATGTCCGTTTAATCAAACAATCAGTGGCGAGAAAGAAATAGGCACGACGGGTTACAACGGGGGCAAAAGCCTGCGTTACCTATTCTTCACTATCTGCAAAGGAGGACAGGATACTTTTATCCTTCCCCATTTGTAGACAGAGAATTCTCGAGAAAGCAATCCTCGAACAAACAATGTTCGGGCAACCAATCAATCAGTGGGGGAGAAAGATAGGCACGACGGATTACAACGGGGGCAAAGGCCTGCGTTACCTACCCTTCACTACCTGCAAAGGAAGAGAGAATACTTTCTATTCCTCTCCGTTTGCAGACAGAGAATCTCCAAGAGAACCAACAATTCGGAGAGTAATACTAGTATTTTCCAATCAATCAATCAAATATTTCACAGTTTGTCGTGTTACACGACCTTACCCGGACCGCATGGACAGTTTCCTGTCTTCCGATTCCAGCGCCCGATCGTCCTCTATCTTCTGTCGCGGCACTCCTGATGGTTCCCAGTCAGGACCGTAGATCACTCGAGAGAGGTCTGTTCGGAACCAGTGAAGTTCGAATGATCGGCTGCCAGACGAGGGTCTATCGGGCAGGTGCACTTCCCGATCGTTGCAGTCGTTCACTCCGTCGTCAGGACCTCTCCCACTGGATCCACGTGTCGCTGATGGGCCCCACGTTTGGGACGCCAATTGTAAACAAAGGGTTCAGGCAGATCAGGTCGATTACCCCTTTTCAAGGTTTGCCCGGCGTTAGCCCCTTCTCACCCAACTCACGATTATCAAATACAGAGGCAGGCGCTGGAGACTGGAAGGCAGGAAACAGGAGTTTATTTCCGACGGAGCAGAACACATCAGATCAGACAACGAGGTATCGTTTCGAGGTGCTCTACCCGCATCTCTGAGGCCTGGCCTCTTATACACAGTTTTATGGCTTTATTACATTTGTGACATCCGTGGTATTGCTTTGAAGTACGGAAAAGGCATCTTTGGAATCCCCGGTTCAGGCCCGTTCCCACACATATCTACAGTAGGAGTCCCCACCCCTAATCTCAGCATGATGGCTATCGCGCAGCTGGACATTCCGCTGGGAACAGAAATGCGGGCGATCGGTCGGATCTAGGGGTGTGAGGGCATTGATTAATCCCCGCTCCTTTGATGTGAGGCGAGGTCCTACTGTAGGGGCAATAAACTGCATCTGTTGGGCTAAATGATGGCCTGGGATCAGGCCGGACAATCGGGCACGGAGGAAGAGGTTATCAAAGGGCCTGTTTTATGAATGAGATGAAAGAGTGTGGGGTTTCAGCACGGGATGTGGCTCGGAGGCAGGGTCGCGCTGGAGGTGTGTTTAGGGCCCAAGCAGGAGAGACCGGGTGCCGTCAGGGCGCGCGCGGGGGGGTGCTTGCGAGGACGGGGAGTGAGGGGGAGAGACGCGCTGGCTATCTGCAGTAGGCAGAGTGGCCCTGGCACCTAAAATGGCTGCTGTGCATACTTGTGCGTGAGTCTGAGGAAATGGACAAGATGGCGCAGATGATGTTCAGTTCACAAACTAGATTTCAACATTCTGGGGCTCCGGACATCAAGAGAGCTGCAACCAAAAAAGGAATTAGGTTCCTGTCAAAAGGTGGATTTAAATCAGGTACGTCCCACATATGCTATTGCCTAAATGCTCAAAAAAGAGCTGGAATGGAAAAGCATCAAGGTTACCCAGCCGGGTTAAAAATGGAGTAATTACCACATAGAAGAGGACCACACAGCCAATCACATCAAACAAGAGATATACATATAATCCACATTTGTAAAGCGCACAATCACCCGTAAGGGTCTCTAGGCGCTGGGGGCCGTCGGGAAGATTAAGCGAGCTATTGCCCAGAGTCACATGGTGCTGGGCTAACCTGCTGCCGGAGCCGGGGATCGAACCCTGATCCCCAGATTCCAGCGTCAGTCGCCCTAGCCGCGGCGCCACATAGATTACAAACCCTGATGACAGCCATGTACATAGGGTGTACCAGATGGCATCCATTAATCATAGGAAAAGTTGGCCAGCCAGAACACAGATACGTTGAACGATCGAATCCCTTGGCAATCGACTAAACATTTAACCGCATGCGTGCGGGCGGAATTCCGCCCGTACGCTGAGATTTGCGAAAGCGCACTTTACGTGACGAGCTGGGCTCGTCATGAGCGTGCGAGGAGGCTACCTCATGACGAGCCCAGCTCGTCATCAGCGTCGAAGGGGTTAAAGCATCATTAGCCCGAGCTAAACGGCCTATTTCTGGTATATGTTTCTGTAAATTCGAAAAAATGTATGCGTAACTGGTCTACAACTGAGGATGTGAATAAAAACATCACTCATGCAATAGAGTGTTATTAGTTTGATTTTGATCTTTCATTTGATTTTTTTCTCTGTGCTAAAGAGATTTTGCAACTGGGACCCCTTTATATGTAGCTATTATGTACTAGGGCCTTATAGGGGAGGTCATGCCAATCATAGGGGTACCCTAATCCACAGTGAACCCTAGTCTATGTAGGTGTTTTCACTTTATTCTAAGTGTCCTTTCAGCATAGCACTGGCCTTGGGCCAGAGTCAGTTACCACCAGTACCTGTCAGCAAAACATGAGGGTTGCCCAGGGCACAAGGATGACTTTGCAACAGGGGCCCCTTCAAGACAGTAGCCCTTGTTTACAACTGTGCCTGTGATTGTGTTCCTCACATTTAGCATGTAGCACTGTAAAAAGCGGAATCACATTGTGTGGTTGAGAAGATCTGAGTTCTGTGTGACGCATGGGCCTGAGAGCTCCAGGGACTGACTGACTACCGCTACGCTATTGAGTGCCTTGAAGACCCAGTGATCCCTACCTAAAATTTCAATAGTGCAAACTCTAGACTCCGCTGTAGAATACCTTCGAACTTGTGCAGGTGTGCTGTGTTCCTTGTTTGGGTAATGGGCTTTGCTTTGGTCCTGAGAAGCATCTCAATCACTCCCCTACTTGACTGTTGTTTCCTTCAAAGCCCTCAAGAGGATTTGGATGGTTAGTATTAGACTGTGAAATTAATCTATCACTGACAGCTTCATGTGTGAGGTCCCAGTTGCAGCGACAGTAGGTAAAGCTGTTTTGCTTGGTACACATGCCCCCTTAGGGAATGGATAACTGCAAAAGGCTAGACTTGTAAGCAAACAAATAACATGACAGGATATAGAGGTTAATGCAAAAACATTTTGGAAATAGAGATTGGCACTGAGATCACTAAACTTGCACAGAGCGAGCAACACTTGTCTAGATTTTCCCTTGATTACAAAAAAATGATGGATGCAATACTTGAATCAATCTCAGCCACTGGTAATTACTTGGACCGCATCGCAGTCCATCATTATTTCTAAAACAATGCCACCTCAGTTTGGATCAGCCATATGCAAATCAGACTTGACTGCTCTAATGGCAATAACCTAGCTCGAACTGTTGGGGCAGGTCCTTCCTGAACCAGATCACAAGCAGCCCAGGACTGGTTTTGGATGTGGTCCAATGCCCTATTAAGTGTCTGGGGAGAGGGCCCCATGCACATACCGGCCCTGGTAATTTAATAAAAGAGTGTTGCGTCACTTCAGGCCCTCTGTGGGGTAATTTTAAAAAAAGTAGTTGTGGTGGAGCCCTATGCACTCCGTTCTTCAAAAGAGGTCAAAGGGCAGAATCTTTAAAATGTCATGACTCAGGCCCGATGGGCCAATTTCAAAGATCTTGGACTAATTTTGCTCCTGGTTCGGGCTCAGGCACCTGGAGCTATTCCACCACGCCTCCTGGTCTCCAGGGGGGCACATTCTGGCTTCACTAGCTTCTGCACCAGCTTTCCCCTTTGCCTGCTTCCTGAGGCTCCTCTCCTCTTGCTGTGCACAGGTAGCCAGGCCTCTCAACTACAGGTCCTAAGGGAGGTTTAAGGGGTTAGGGGTACTGACCCGGGAGGGACCTGTCTACTCCTAGGGTAAGCTGCAGAAAGAATCCTTAGGTGGCTTGTCTTTGCAGCTGTCCATGATGTTGCCACCATTGCCATCCAGGTCCAGTGTATTGGTCTGCACTAAAGTTCTGGGGATGTCACTTTTATACCCTGTGTCAGCCTCTGGGCGGGGGACACCCCTTTGTCTTACCCTCAAATTGGTTCTGGCCATTTCCTTCCTTTACCTTGAGTTTTGCACCAGCCTGGCTAGTGAAACAAAGGTAGAAGCAGGCCTGGTGTCATGTTCCTTCGCGTGTGCTGGAGACAAGTTCCTTTGAAGTGTAGTCAGGATATTACAAGGCTCCTCCCAGCCATCCTTTGTGGATTTCTCACTTTTTTCTATACCCAGGCCACTTTGTCTCCTGACTGGCCCCCATATATAGTTCCCAGTGGGAGAGCCATCACCAGCCTAGGCAGCTGGCCACTCACAGAAAGGCCACAGAAACTTTAGTCAAGAAAATGCCGACTTTCTAAAAGAAGCATTAAAATGAGTTGAAGAAATATTTCTTTACCTGCTACCAATCCGAAGATTGATGGACGAAATGTTTGTTTCCAGTCCAAACTGGAATGGAATGATGAGCAAAAACCCGATGGATTTAGGCCTGGAGCTCTGCACTGGGGTGAATGTATGACATTGTTCTGCATTCTGTCCATCAAATGTTCTTTTTGCAATTGTCACCTGAGTGGGACAGGTATGTCCAGATGTGGGTCCCGTGCTCTCCATTCCACTGGAGTTAAGCTATCCTGGCTGATGAGGACTGAAAGCCCGAAACCGGTCCTAGGATGCTTGTTTCCAGTCCAGGGAGGACCTGGCCTGGCAGTTCCGGCTGGACTGTTCCCATTGGGCGCAGGGTCACGACTGATTTGCATATGGCTGGGTCCAAACTGGAATGGCATGGTGAGAAAAAAAAAACGATGGATTTAGGCCCAGATCTCTGTACTGGGGTGACTGTATGACATTGTCCTGCATTCGGTCCATCAAATGTTCTTTTTGCAATTGTCACCCCGAGTGGGATGGGTATGCCCAGATGTGGGTCCTGTGCTCTCCGTTTCACTGGAGTTAAGCTATCCTGGCTTATGAGGGCTGAGAGCCCGAAACTGGTCCTAGGATGCTTGTTTCCTGTCCAGGGAGGACCTGGCCTGCTAGTTTGGGCTGGACTGTTCCCATTGGGCGCAGGGTCAAGACTGATTTGCATATGGCTGGGTTCAAACTGGAATGGCATGGTGAGCAAAAAAACTATGGATTTAGGCCCAGATCTCTGTACTGGGGTGAATGTATGACATTGTTCTGCATTCTGTCCATCAAATGTTTTTTTTGCACTAATCCGAGGTAACAATATACCCTAATGATTCTTTATTGTAGCAGCCAGCCTTGCTACAGTAACAATCATTTTAGGCATACTTCACTATATGAACATGTTTAGCATTAATTTCTACATGTTGTACATGTAAATATAATGCATCCAGCCTTTATGGGCAACAATGCCTACTTTGGGGTGACTTATTAATATTTAAGGTTTAAAGCTGTCAAAAATGGGCTGCTTTGACATGTCAAATTTGCAGTTTAAAGCTTTCAGAGGAAGGTTACGTGTTTGTATCTACCAAGCTGCACATGACTGTTGTCCCTCATGTGCAGCTCGCACACGTACGCATATGTGTTTGCACACATGTTCACTTGCAACCAGCCCAGTGTCCCTTTTCCGAATCTGTGTCGCAGTGGCCTTATCTTAAAAGGTGGACACTGGTGGTAAACATGCATATTCCATGAAATTACTATGAGTGAAACTCGAGTAGTGAGACACACCCACAGTAAAGGTCCAAAAACCAGATGATCAAATGGAAAAAATCCAAGTGTGCTAAATGGAGGGAACCCATCTGCAACAGGTGCTATTGGGTGCTTTTGTTGAGTTCTGAGTCCCTACTCAAGGTAATCCTTGGATTGTTTGCCTTGTTACCCTGAAAGTAGAGTGCAATTAGTTTTACTTTTCGTTCCTTTACCTGTTTCTATAGTAGGCTAGGCCCCTCGACGTCGGCAGTACCTGGACTCAAAACCACGGATAGAGGCTCGGTAACTCGAAAAGCGTCTGATAAGGGCCCATGTTATTTCCATTGTTTGCCACTTATAAAAATTGGACCGATTCTAAAAATGAAGAAGCCAACTGTTGGAAAATGAGGAAATTGCAAGAGTGGTTCCCTCTACTGTGCATTGGGGTGCAAGTGCACCATCAATTCTTTAATTGAGGATAAAAAAAAGGACACATACACACTCATGCTTACAATATCACTCACTCATGGGTTTAGTCACTCTGAACCACATAACTTCTCTCATACACCCGCATGTATGCACAGCACTCACCATCTGTCCCAGTCACAAAGACTATGGATGGCATGCATGTGCACTTTGCACAGCCTGTCTTTGCACTACCATTGATCAAATTGTGGGACAGATGATCTCACAGCCCTAAGGCCTGTGAGAAGACCAGCCCAGTAAAGCACTTGCTTCCTGAGCTGAGATCCAACTCTTGATGATATTTTGTTTAAAGTTTGCCCCTGAGCACTTCATGGTAAAGCTCTGTAGTACCAGGGGCTTCACATCATTCAAAAAGTGGACCATGTCACGTCACAGACTGTGTGGACCATGCCACAACTCGTCACAGACTGGGGTGGGGTCAGGGGGCCTCACTGACCCCACCAACACCACCTTCATGACAGGCACCTTCCTAGATGACTGGAAATGTGCAGAAGTCAGACCCCTGCTTAATAAACCCTCAGCAGATCCCACGGACCTCAAGAACTACCGGCACATCTCTCTCCTCCCCTTCACGGCAAAAGTCACTGAAAAGACAGTCAACGCACAGCTAACAAAGTTCATCGAAGATAACCTCATCCTCTACCCTTCCCACTCCAGATTCCGCAGCAACCGCAACAATGAGACCACGCTACTCGCCGCCACAGATGACATCCGCACCCTCCTCAAGCAAGGCCACACCGCAGCCCTGATACTACTCAACCTGTCAGCAGCATTCAAAACCATCTCCCACTGCACACTCGCCACCAGACTACACAACACCGGCTTACAAAGAACCACCTCAACTGGATCCGCTTGTTCCTCACCAACAGAAGCCAAAGAATCAGACTGCTACCCTTCCTCTTCGAACCCACGGAAATCAACTGCGGAGTACCCCAGGGATCATCACTCAGCCCAACCCTCTACAATATCTACCAGGCCCCCCTCTCCACCATTGTCAGACAGCATGGCCTCCGCATAGTATCCTACGCCGACGACACCCAGCTCATCCTCTCCCTTACCAAGGACCCAACCAGACTCAACTTCCAGGAAGGAAGGAATGCAAGACGTCTCATCCTGGATGAGCAACAGCTGCCTGAAGGTCAACTCAGAGAAGACAGAAGTCCTCATACTCTGAACCACCCTGTCAGCTTGGAACAACACCTTGTGGCCCACCGCACTCAGAAGCCCTCCGACCCCCATGGAACACGCCAGAAACCTCGGCATCGTACTCGACTTCTCCCTCTGCATGAACAAGCAGGTCAACGCCATCGAATCCAGTTGCTTCAACACCCTCCGCATCCTCCAAAAGAGCTTCAAATGGATCCCCCCAAGTCAAGGAAGACAGTCACCCACGCACTCATAACCAGCAGATTGGACTACGGAAAAGCCCTCTATGCCGGCATCAGCAAGTCTCTACTCCGCAAACTCCGGAAGACACAGAACAGACTCACCCTTCTTTTAGAGCGTTTGACGGACCTGTGATTAAGGATTCCCCTGCGCATGAATGTCAAACTCAGACAGCAACGGCTTTCCTTTCTTGCTTTCCCCATATTCCCTTAGAAACATCATTAAGAATAATGAAGGGCCTGAAGTCTGGCTCCCCATCAGACCCTTGCCCTGCAAAATTTCTAGCCTCAATGGCTGAGGTACTGAATCCTACAGTCAACTGTATCCTGAATTTGTCCCTTTGCAACGGCCATGTTCCTGCTAATTGGAAAAGTGCTAAAGTGATTCCTTTGTTGAAAAAACCCTCTGCTGACCAAACAATATTTTCAAACTATAGACCAATTTCTCTTCGTCTGTTTTTTTCTAAAACGTTAGAGAAATATGTACATTCGGTGATTACCAACTTTGCTGAAGTTAACAACCTTCTCCATTCTAGTCAGTCCAAGTTCGGTTCAAACTTTAGTACTGAGACGGCCCTTCTTGAGGTCTCTGAAACCATCAAAGAGATCTTCGATAAGGGAGGAAAAGCGGTATGGATTCTTTTAGACCTCTCTGCAGTGTTCGACACCCTGCCCCATAACGGCCTATTGCATAGGCTACAGGAGTGTGGCCTAAGTGGCACGGTGTTGAAATGGTTCTCCTCCTTTTTAAAGGATAGAAAACAAGAGGTCGGGTCTGCTCCCTTCGCGGTCAGCATTCCTCCTCTGAATGTGGGGGTCCCCCAAGGATCTATTTTGAGCCCTGTATTATTTAATCTATACTTGGCCCCCCAGGCCACTTTGGCAGAAGCTGGTGAGGGGAAAATAATATTCTACGCGGATGATACTCAGTTGCTGTTTACATGTAGGAAGGGGGAGGATTTTAATGGACAGAAGATCAGAAACTGCCTGACAGAAATGATTGCCTGGTTCCAACTCAATCAATTGAAATGCAATCCAGACAAGTCGGAAATTATCTTCTAAGGTACCCCTTCACTTGATGTTTGGAAGGGTAAACAACCGTTACAACGCAACTTTTACAACGGACTACTTTTACAACGCAACTTTTACAACGCAGGATCCATTACAACGAAGTACCATTACAACGCATTTTTTTACATCGCAGATACCTTTACAACGCATGCCATTACAACGTAAGTATAGGTAAGTATATAATTATAGTAAAAATGTTATAGGATTGGGTTTTTGGGTAAAGGGGTATTTTTAGGGTTCAGGGCTAGGTTTGGGTTTTTGGGTAAAAGGGTATTTTTAGGGTTCAGGGCTAGGTTTGGGTTTTTGGGTAAAGGGGTATTTTTAGGGTTCAGGGCTAGGTTTGGGTTTTTGGGTAAAGGGGTATTTTTAGGGTTCAGGGCTAGGTTTGGGTTTTTGGGTAAAGGGGTATTTTTACGGTTCAGGGCTAGGTTTGGGTTTTTGGGTAAAAGGGTATTTTTAGGGTTCAGGGCTAGGTTTGGGTTTTTGGGTAAAGGGGTATTTTTAGGGTTCCGGGCTAGGTTTGGGTTTTTGGGTAAAGGGGTATTTTTAGGGTTCAGGGCTAGGTTTGGGGTTTTGGGTAAAGGGGTATTTTTAGGGTTCAGGGCTAGGTTTGGGTTTTTGGGTAAAAGGGTATTTTTAGGGTTCAGGGCTAGGTTTGGGTTTTTGGGTAAAGGGGTATCTTTAGGGTTCGGGGCTAGGTTTGGGTTTTTGGGTAAAGGGGTATTTTTAGGGTTCAGGGCTAGGTTTGGGTTTTTGGGTAAAAGGGTATTTTTAGGGTTCAGGGCTAGGTTTGGGTTTTTGGGTAAAGGGGTATTTTTAGGGTTCAGGGCTAGGTTTGGGTTTTTGGGTAAAGGGGTATTTTTAGGGTTCAGGGCTAGGTTTGGGTTTAAAAAAAATGTAATTAAATTAAATTAAAATTAAATTAAATTAAATTATATTAAATTTAATAACTTACATTTTTTAAAATATTATATACTTACCAATACTTACGTTGTAATGGTATGCGTTGTAAAGGTATTTGCGTTGTAAAAAAATGCGTTGTAATGGTAGTTCGTTGTAATGGATCCTGCATTGTAAAAATTGCGTTGTAAAGGTATGCGTGCTAAAAGTATGCGTGGTAACGTCATACATCCGTTTGGAAGCATTTGTGGCCAGATGAGACGTCACCTCCTCAGACAGCAGTTAATATGGTCAAAAACCTGGGAGTAAAGATTGATGATATGCTATCCATGAAATCTCAGGTGCAGACAGTGGCGGGCACATGTTTTGGACTGTTGAAAATGCTCAGGAAATTACTCTACCTGCTACCAATTCAGGATAGAAAGATGGTGGTACAGTCACTCGTTGTCTCCGATTTGGATTATGTCAATGTTCTTTATCTGGGTCTTCCGGAGCATTTACTGAGCAGACTTCAAATTGTCCAAAACTCCGCCGCCAGAGCCGTCCTTAAGTTAGGGACCAGAGAACGAATCTTGCATCATTTAAAGAAATTACATTGGCTGCCTGTGTGGTCCAGAATCCCTTTTAAAGCCCTAGTTCTGGCTTTTAAGGCACTGCATGGATTGGGGGCCCATTACATTCGAAAAAGAGTTCTCCCATACACCCCACACAGATCGCTTAGATCAGCACATCATCATCTAATTAAGATACCCACGTTTTGTAGAGTTCGTTGTGGTGGCTGCTCCTTTCAAGTGCAAGTTGCTCGTGCATGGAACAGCAAGACACTATCACTTAGGCAGGCTATGACCCTGTTGGCTTTTAGAAAACAGCTAAAAACCTGGATGTTGCAACACTTGCCATAATGTATCAGCCTGTTTCCGATCTCTGAGCTTTTAAGTCCTCTGCCTCCTCTGTCTTAGCGCCGGGACACTCTGCTGAGTAGCCGTGCGCTCTATAAATTCTGCTTAACATTAACATTAACATTAACATTCTGCTCGGCATCCCCTGACACGAGCACATCAGCCAACACCTACGAAAGCTCCCCTGGCTTCCCGTCGAGAAGAGAGTCACTTTCAGGATACACACCAACGTCGACAAATGCCTCCACAACACAGGACCCCAATACCTCAACGAGAGAGTCGCCTTCCACATGCCTAAACGAAACCTCCGCTTCACCAACCTGGTCCTCACTGAAACCCTGTGCATCCACAGAGCCAGAACAGGGGTAAGAGCCTTCTCCTCTAGCACAGCCAAGACCTGGAACGAGCTCCCTATCGACATCAGACGTGCTCCCTCCCTGAATAGCTTCAGGAAGGCTATCACGGCCTGGCTTTTCGACTGAACGAAACTGCTGCCCCCCCCCCCCAATGCCTTGAGACCCTCACGGGTGAGTAGTGCACTTAAAACTTCCTGATTCATTGATTGATTGATTTTGTGACCCCACCCCACTCAGTGACTAGTTGGGGAAGGGTGGGTTTAGAGGCTGCAGCAAGGTAGGTGAGCACTGGATTCTGTGCAGTGTATCAGCTCGAGGTTCTATGATCCACTGATCAGAACCTTGTTCAGTTCTTCCTGCACTGCTAATCCAGCTGGGCAGTCTCTCTGCAGGAGAGATTGCACTGCAGAGTTTAGGAAAGCTGTTAGTTTTCAGTTCATTGTGCCAAGCATCCCAGCCACTGGGAGGAGAGGCAAGAAGTGCAATCTAGATATTGCCTTTCTCAAGTGCACACCTAGAAACTATTAAATGATGTGGTGCACACTGAGTAAACAAAATAGTCATAAACGCTTAGGTCAGCCTTCCTGTGGGAGACTGGAATCAGGTCAGAAATTGAATTATGGGCAGTGGTCAATTTGTGCTGGGTCTCTCGTCAGGAGGCAGCTTTTACAGCCCATTGCTCCTATTAGTTCTGCCTATAACAGACCTAACTACTAACCATGAAACCCTACAAGTGGGAAGAGGATGTGGCATAATGACCAGAGCTGCCGACTTTCGAGCTAGGGCACCAAGTTCTAGTCTCGACATAGGCCGAACATCCTGTGATTCTGGACAAATAACGTACAGGCACATGCATCAAAGGATTTTGCGATCGCAAACGGTGCGAATCGCAAAAAACGGCCGTTTGCGATCGCAAAATCTGGTTTTGGAATGCATGAAGGGTCAAGGCCCTCGCAATTTAAGAATTCGCAAATATTTGAGAATTCTTAAATTGCGATTGCATTTAAGGAATCGCATTTTGCGATTCCTTAAATGCAATGCATGAAACTTGAAAAAATTGCGATTTCGCAATTAAGGGGAGCAAATTACCATGAGGTTGAACCTCATGGTAATTTGCGAAAACTTTGAAAAATGCACTTTTGTGCATTTTTTTAAAGTTTCATGTTGTGCATAACATATGTGCACAGATTGATTTCAGGTGTGCAACAGGGTGTCCTTTGGACACCCCTGCACCCTTGAAATCGCATTCTCAAATTGCAATTCGCTAATTGCTAATCGCAAATTGAGAATGTCTTCCCATTCATTCCTATAGGCCTCTAGGCCCATAGGAATGAATGGGGAGGTATTCCTTAATTGCGACTCGCAATTTGCGAGTCGCAATTAAGGAATATTAAGAAATCGCAATTTATTTAGCGATTTCTTGATGCATTGCATTTTGCAATTCCTTAATTGCGATTCCTTATTTTTCGCAATTAAGGAATCGCAAAATGCAATATTGATGCATCTGCCTGTTAATCTTCCCATGCCTACAAAAAGTTAATGTGCCCTTAACTGCTGCTCGTGAAAAGCACTCTAATACCTTTGGGTCGAATTCATGCTATAAGTGCTGCTGTTGGCAATTAAACCAGTGGCTAAAATTAAGCACTGATTAATGGAATGCTGCTAGAGCTCAAGCCAGAAACAAGGCAGCAGTAGAATTGGCAGCGAAGTCATTCCACCGAATATATTTTCAATAAAGTCTTAGGCCCACATGCATCAACAATGCCATTTGCGATTCCTTATTAGCGAAAAATAAGGATTCGCTAATAAGGAATTGCAAAACGCTATGCATGAAAAAATCGCAAAAAAATAGCGATTTCTTAAAATTCCTTCATTGCGACTCGCAAATTGCGAATCGCAATTAAGGAATACCTCCACGTTCACTCCTATGGGCCTAGTGGCCCATAGGAATGAATGGGAAGACATTCTCAATTTGCGATTTTCAATTAGAGAATCACAAATTGAGGATGCAATTTCAAGGGTGCGAGGGTGTCAAAAGGACACCCTGTTGCACCCCTGAAATATGCCTATAAGAACATCTTGCACACACACATGCCCAAAGGGCATGTGTGTGTGTAAAATGTAACTTTGAAAAATGTACTTTAGTGCATTTTTCTACGTTTTCTCAAATTACCATGAAGGTCAACTTCATGGTAATTTGCTCCCCTTATTAGCAACATTTCTAATTTTTTAAGTTTGATGCATTGCATTTAAGGAATCTCAATTTGAGATTCCTTAAAGGCACCAGTTGCGAATGCAATTTTCAATGATGCATGTGCCCCTTAGCCCCCACCTTATGCCTAGGAAAATAAACCACTGGTTCATTTTCTGTATTCAGAAGGACTGGCACTGTGACAACTGTTCACACAAAAGCTCACTTCCTTGCCTACACAATAACTTCTTTAACTAAATACCTTTTAACTGAATACCATGTGAATTAAAATGGAAAAAGCAAGAAACCTTTTTCTTGCCAAGGCCTTGAGCTTCTCCACGCTCACCGCCTCCTGGATTATGTATAACTGTAATAATGACCCAGAATGTGTCTGAAGGTAACAGCATTGTTTGCCATTAAAAGCTGCCCAAATAGGATGTGAGTGTGGTGCGGCTGATACTTGGAAAATTAGTGCGACCTATTTTCATTCTTTTTCTTCTGTTGTTCCACCTTTGTTTCTTTCCTCAGTGAACGCATTATAGAGCCTTTTCGGTGTGAGGAGCAGTATCAGCAGCTAGAGAGACCTGGAAAAGGGAACATTCTGAGACATAATAAGAGGTGATGTAGAGGCAAATTAATTTGTTTGTGAACATTCCAATTAGGCACTCATAATCTTCGTTATTCTTCATCAAGAGTCCTTTGGACAAATGCAATGGGTTTAGCTACTTAAAGACAAAATGTTCTGTATAAAGTCGCGCCTTCAGCACCCTTTGGAAAATGGGGGAGGGAGACAGCTTGTACTGATGGCTTTCCTGCTCCGCAGTCGTCTAAGAAACAAGCATTGGCAAAGCAAATAGGTGTCCCCTTTGGAACCTTATAAGTATTGAGCCATGCACAGGGCCGGACTGGGAACCAAAACGGGCCCTGGCAAAGTGCTCAGCCAGCCCCCCCGAGGGATTAGGGGTGTGGCCGAGCTGTTTGCCACGGCCGGTTTCGGCCAATTTTGTTACAGCGGTCGATATTGCAGCTATGCTGCAAAAAAGGCCCTGTAACAAATTCGGTCCCCAGGGGCCCAAAACCGTCCTCCAACCCTGGCAGCCCACCTGGGAAATGCACAGTGCCCGTAATGGCCAGTCCGGCCCTGGCCATGCAGCACATTATCCTGGGTGGTTCAATTATAGCCTAATTTCTGAATATGTGAAAGGTGATATCAAGCTGAATTTGGAAAGTATGGATGCTTGCAGCATTAGAAGAAGATTCGGGTGGCTTGTAGTATTGTAAGGGCATTCATGGGAAGCTTGCAGAAGTGAGGAACACATGGAAGCTCACATCATTGGGAGTAGTGTCAGGTAGCTTGCAGGGATGGCAGGGCAGCCAAGGGAAGCTTGCAGACGTGAGGGACGCGTGGAAGCTTGCAGCATTGGGAGTAGTGTCAGGTAGTTTGTAGTGGTGTAGGGGCATCTAAGGGAAGCTTGTAGAATTGAGTCCCCATCAGCAAATATACAAAATCATTCCCAAAAAGAAAACGAAAAATACAGATTCAGGGTATTGTCTGTGGCACAATCCGTCTTATGTTCCTCTAATTAAGTACTGAATGGATGCTCCAAAGTGTGCATGCCACTTTGGCCAGCTGTCTTGTGCCGGCCAAAGTGACATGCGCACTTTGAAGCTCTCCACCCCGCAGTCTAAGACAGCTGCATAGAGAACAAGCACAGGTCTAAAGGGCCTGAAATAGCCTCCAGCCAGGACTCTCCATCCAATCCTGGCGGTGCTCTCATGCTGTAGAGAGTAACACCAGGTTTGGTTAGTGGATTTTCCTGGAAGCTGGAGCCTGTAGAGGTACTAGAAGAGGGACCGAGGAGGATGTTGGACGTGCTGCAGGCAAGGTAAGTGACCTTTTTTTTTATTATTTGCCACTTGCCTTGCCTGCATGCATGCACCCACCCACCGCTTAGTTGCCTGCCCCACCGATGCATTAGACACCTGCATGCCATGTAAGCAATTTCCAGATTCCTTCATGTGTACCATATAGAAAAGCTGGTGCCCTTAAATGTTCAGGACGGGGGTCCCACTCAGTACTCAAGAAAGAAGACACACAATGAAATGCATCTGGGATGTACCATTCCTCCTGCCAGTTACAGAGGAAGAGGTAGAACTGATGAGGCCAAAGCTGGGGAAGATAGAAGTTTGCACTACAGAGAAGCATGAACTGGCATTACTGCAGACACTGCTTCGATTTTGGAGTTTAGAGGGATCAAGGCCTCATAATAATATTTAACTCATATTCAGCATAAGATCAGCAATTGCAAGTTAAAGAACTGCTTGGACAGGATACTGAATAAAATACCCACGATGAGATACTTTTCACAAATGGGAGCATCCTTCGCTTACATGCCTGTAATAGCCATCAGCTACATGGAAAATGTTTGTCTGTTATAAAGCAAGGCAAACAGGTTCAATGCCTTGATTCATCTGAACGGAGTGGAGAAGGAGCGCAGGCATGAGCTAAGAGAAATAGGATGACCCAAGATGCCTTTGTTCCTAGGATGTGTTTTCAACAATGTTGAGCAGAATCACTGCTAATGGGTAGAGAAGCTGAATGAACTAACATTTTGTGTCAGATGGAAGCTTCACACTGGTGGACCAACATTATGGATTCGGGAACATCTAAGACATGCCCTACTTTTGTTTTGAAGGAGTAAACAGGGTGGCTGTATGTATGTACGTTTGTGATACTTCTACAGTACAAGCCTAGCCAAAGGGTAGTGGAACACGAGGGGCAGGAACACGAGGGGCAGGTCACAATATCTAGCTCCCAGAGAGCAGACCGGTGACCAAGCTACTCCCTGAATTCTACTCAGGATCGCCAGATGACTACCTGCTGGTCATACAGCTGTGAGGAGAAGGCCACGACAGACCTTCCTGTAAAGTTTCAGTGCACTTGATCTATGGCTGCATGGAGAACTGACCAGTTTTTTGTTCTGCTTGGGCAGATTGTCACTATTTTTTTTACATGTGTCTTGTACAGAAGATGTGAGACTCAGAGGGGGCGTGTTATAATGATAGGTCAAGATGATTGTGACTGAAAGCTTTGGCATGCAAGTTGGATGTTTGCGATGACAATGCGAAGAAATAAGTGATACTGCTGTGAGTGAGTGAATTAAGTGAACTTGACCACAACCAGTCAGGTCTTGTTTTTGGGTTACCGGTAGGAGGGGTGGGCGGAATTTGCGTAGTCGCGCTACGCAAAGCTTTGCAAAATGGTAAATAATCTCCGCGAGCACGCAAAAGTTCCGCGAACGCGCGGAATTGCTTGTTCCGCGTGTTCGCGATGCTTTCGTCCTGTTTGCAAGCGCTGTGCTCGGGGAGAAATATCTCTTGAACAAGCATCTTGAAAGCACGAACAAGCAAAAAACTCTGCGAAGCTGCGGACTGCGACATTTTTGGCAATTCCGCGTTCTCCACAGAACGCAAAATTACCAAAATTCTGCTAATTTAACGCCCAGGCCTATACGGCGGCAGATTCATTTTCACTTTGATTGACCCAATTACAGATCAAGTGTTGAATACAGGAGTGCTGGTTGGGATGTTTTATAGAGTGTGAGAAATGAAACTATGCAGTTACCTTGAAACTACAGTCTGATAACTGGGGGTCGATCCCACAAGGCTCCATGCTTTGAGCCAAGATAGTGTAGTTAAAGGTCATGTTCTTATTGCTGCAGAATATTAGTGGATGGCCATAAAAGTGTAGTTTAGTTGTGTGCTTTATTTTGCAAAAGAGTTTTATTATGGATTATCCATTGAGTTAAGGTAATCACAGGATCGAATCTTGCTATGCTATCAGCATGTGTAATGTGCCTTCTTCCATTTATATGGCACTCTAGCACTTTCTGGGACCGGTTGCCATTATAGCACAGTTCTATGATTTCCATTGATCAGCAGTATAGGGTAGATTGTTAATTGGAATAGGTGGCAGTCTACCACAAGTAATAAAGTCACCAACTTGTTCGATCCAACAAAAGATTTCAATAATTTTAACCTGAGTTTAACTCGTCTAGCTGTGGCACACAGCAGACAGGCTTAACTTAGAGAAAATGTGTAAATCGTTTAGATGTACCAAAGCTGTTAAGGCAAAAACACAATACAACAAAAACTCCACTTCAATTTAAAAATACTGAGTACAAATTTAGTAACAAAGTGACACCAACATGACAAAAATCAATAAGGACAACAAGAGATATGATTTTTTTAAACATTTAAGAGAAAAGGCACCAAGAAAGAGTAAGACGGTGTGACCTGGACGTAGGTGTGATTTGAGTCTGACCGCAATAGAGCATGAGTCAAATACATCAAGCAGGTTCATGCAGTTCAAAGCATTTACTTTCTGACATAGTCTCTGAAATCAAAGTCAAAATCCTTCGGGGG
The DNA here is from genome assembly GCF_964261635.1 of Lissotriton helveticus. Lineage (NCBI taxonomy): Eukaryota > Metazoa > Chordata > Amphibia > Caudata > Salamandridae > Lissotriton > Lissotriton helveticus. The sequence goes on along the minus strand of NC_136059.1, from coordinate 934,476,564 downwards.
GGGGCCATATTATGCAAAGGGCGCACTTTCCCTGTTTGCGCCCATTGCGCCACGTTCTCTGGGTGCAAACAGGGAACGTGCACCCCATTACATAGAATGTGCTGCCCTTGGGGCAGCACATTCAGGTGAAAATCACAACAGCTTCTTTGAAGCCGCTCCGTGTTTCACTGTGCAGGCGGCAACCCGCCTGCACTATTAAAGGGGTTTAGAGATTCCCTTGCAGGCGGGTGCAGTGAGTGACTGCACTTGCCTGCAAGGGGATGTATAAGGGATCCATGGGATCCCCTTTCCCCCCTCCGGAGGGCTGCACTGAGGGGGCGCACTGACAGTGCGCCACCTTCTAGGTGGTGCACTGTCAGTGCTCTTTCTGACAGCTTCTTTGCCTCTGCACCCGCATCTATAATACAGCATGGGCACAGAGGTAAATAAATGCCCTTCTTCAGAGGGCATTCCCTCATTTGCATGGGGGTGTGGCCCCATGCAAATGAGGGAATGCCCTCTGAAGATCTTCGCTATTGGTATTACAAAATGGGTCGCATAAGCTTCTGCGGCCTCTTCTGTAAGACCAAAGTGCCACAGGGCGCAAAGCCATACAGCCATAATATGGCCCCAGGAGGGCAAGGTAAAGTGGCTGTACCCAACGAAGTCCATTCAAAATTGGATAGGCATTGAGAGAGGTCCCACTGTAGCACTTGGATTTGGCAGGAAAAGCTCTGAGCTGGAAAAGTCAAATTTCATGCCCAAGGAAATCCTCTCATAGGTTGGATACTTTTAGTGCCTTCGCCTAGTCAAGATTTCTACCTCTACCTTCAGACCTAGGGGCTGATTAGCATAGCGGGCGGACTATGTCCGCCCGCCATAGCCCCTGGAAATTGGACCGCCCGCAATGCATGCGGCGGTCCCGCACATACAATTAGGATGCGCCCGCCACACTGGTGGGTGCATCCCGCATTTTTAACATTGCGGCAGGCGGTAGGACCGCATGCCTTTCCGTGGCAGCAATGCCGCTACGGAAAGGCAAATACCCGCATTTATCCTAATATTGATGGCGGTGTCTACCAGACACCGCCACCATATTAAAACCTTTTCTGCCCGGTCGACTCATCAACAGGGCAGAAAACTGGTGGCCATAGTAATATGGTGGGGGAATTGAGTGGCAGACGGTGGGTTATGGCGGGCGGATCGCCACCGCCATGTGGGCGGTGGTGATCCACCCGCCATTGTAATCACCCCTTAGTCTCTTTTATTTGGAGCTTAGATCCCTCCATTGGGTCAAGACAGCAGACTGTATTCGAGAAGGTTGCACTGATGATGGATAGGCTTGCCACGAGGGTATGCTGGACTGGATTTTCAGGGAGCAAAAAGCTCTGAGCAGGATTAACCTGAAGGTCACACCTTGACAGATTGACTTGATTGGTTGATACTGGCCCTCAGGAAGTTTAGAAGTCCAAATAATCTGTGACTGGGGGTAAGTGAGGGTGAGTGTTTGAAAAGTTTCAACTCTCCGTCCATAGTTTTATTTTGTGATGTTACTATGTGTGCCCTAATGGCTAAGGGTAAGCCAAGACATGGGTCACTTGCTCGCTGCGCAACTGTATTCAAGCTAATCTGGCAGATGAGGGGTGATGCCCCGAATCCAGACCCAGGATGCTTGTTTCCAGTCCAGGGAGGACCTGGATTGGCAGTTCGGGCTGGATTGTTTCCATGGGGAGCAGGGCCAAGACTGATTTGCATATGGTTGGGTCCAAACTGGGGGGACGTGGAAAGCAAAATAGCGATGGGTTAAACCCAGATCTGTGACTGGGGGAGAGTGTTTGAAAAGTTTTAACACTCTGTCCATCATTTTATTTTGTGATGTTGGTATACGTTAGAGCAGATCCAACCCTTCAGGTCTCCCCGCAGTTTTCAGAGAGCAGGTCCAGCTCTCTTCTGCTGTCCAGCACGTCTAGAAATTGTTCTGTTGAGCTGTGAGAAAGGGTCCAGCTTTTTAGGTTTCAGTAGCCAGTGGGTTTTAGTAACTCCTGGATACTTCCTAACCAATGAGAAAAAGGTTCCTGGCGGAAATCCTCCACACTTTTTCAGCACACCCTGTTTGCCTTCCACCAAACTATCCCTAAACTCCCATTTCTAAGGGAAATCCAAGATACCCCATGCCTTCAGCCCCTGACGGGAGTCTAGGTATCAACCAGGGGCTGTTTGGGGAAATTAGCAGTGCCCTCAACCTCGGGTACTTCAAACTGGTTCTAGGACACGCTCCACCTCCCATTAGGCTGGTACCTAATCTGCTACAGAGGGCCTAAAGATCAAAGACTTCCCTTCCTCAAGCTTTCCATTATACTTGACTGTGAATGGGCAGGCTTAATCCTTGCCTATTTGAAGCATCCCAGCTGCTCTTCCTGGGCTGACAGGAGTCACATACCTCATCCCTAACCCAACCTATCAACAGGCCTTAGCCATTGTCTCTGCTCTGAGAGCAGTTGTCGCACTGCATTAAGATCAAGCACTGGCTGGGGTGACTGCAGGCAGGCTAATGGAAATTAGCACCCAGAAGATTCAAGCATGGAAAAGGTAACATTTGAGTAGTTACTTTTCCTACACATTTATCAAAAATCTAACTTCTCCATTGAATTGGACTTTTAATGAATATTTAAAATAGCAGTTGAACAATTTCACTAGCTTGTCTCAAACCCTGGTTAGCAAAATTAATAGATTCATCTGCATTCTAATGGGGACAAAGTGTGGCCAGGTCAATGTGAAAAAATAAATAGGTAAAAATGGGGGGGGTGGTAAAGTGGTGAGAAAACGTAAGCATTCTCATGTAGTGGGGAAAGAAAAGTAAAATAAACGGTCTCCTTGTGTCAGAAGTGGAAGGATGCAACATATTTTTGGGTGCCTTGCAATGCGCCGGGAAGCCCCTTTGCTGGGGCAGCTGAGCGCGGTATAAGTTAAGATAACATAACATAACATAACATATCCATTTAATAATAAAAAGGGTGTAAAATAAATTCCAGGTTGAGACAAAGACTAAGAAAGCCATTGAAGAAGGAAACTGAGATAGACAAGAAAACCATCCACTACTGAATAAAGGGTTTACTATAAGACTACTTAATGCATTGTACTGTAGAAAATTATGCTTAACAACAGAAAACGTTATCTTTAGACGAGCATAGTTCATGTCATACTATAGGTTCTTTGCGATGTAAAACAATCATGAACATGGCCTCTTGGCAGTAGGTGGCGCACTTCTTCTACGGAGCAAATAATATCTACAGTTCTGAGATAAAAAAATCCCCATCTACAGTAGTTTACAAACATGAACATAGGAGCTGCTGAACGCAGATCAACAGAGGCCATTCCACAAGTGCACAGAACGAAATGGCCGACAGTGCAATGCGTGTGGCCTAACACATTAGGCCTGAATTACATTTTAGTGGTGGTGTAGTCTATCCCAGTAGGGTGTATTCTCTGTTTCACCAAAGCTCTGAATCAGAACAAATGCAATCTCCTTTAGTGGTTTCGTTGCTGTCTTTAAAGTGGCCATTTCATCTCAGATTGTTCAATATGGATATTCAAATAAAAAGATTCTAAGAAAAGATAATAGATTTTAAAATCACCGGAGATGCTGCTATCAGTAATTCCAATTGTAAAAGCAGCAGTGGGGCCAATCATTTCCTAGATACAATTGTTGCGCATTTACAGATCTTCTGTTGCATGCATGCTGTCAGGAAAAAGCATGCCTCCTCCCACGCCGCCCTAAAAGATCAAAAACAAATGGGCGTTCGCTCTGTTGCTGTCCGTGTCGTCTGCATTCCCCATCAATAATGGTAACGCGCGTGACGTGTTGTTTGTTTGTCCCTGGGTGGCACCGTTCGAGGGTCGTTGCACTCAGGCGCGAGACTGGTGTGCACTCAGCCAATCACATCGCACGTGCTGGAACCCTGCGCCATGCTGGACGCGCGACCTCATGGGCTGTGCTAAATAACTCAAAACCATCTGTATTGCATCCGTGCCCACCGCTCACTTCCTATCCACAGACCGCAGAGCAGGGGGCAAGCCGCTGCCCACGGTGGCATTGCTGCCAGGCTAATGAATGTTTAAATTGAGTGGTCTGAAAAGTCCCTTCTTTTCTACAGGAGTAAAGGGCAGCGTTTGTCATCAGCGGGCTGCAGCCAAGTGCTGGTGATTGCTCGGTTGAAGGGCCCGTCCTGATTACGTGAGGGGCGGCAGAGGGCGAGGGGGGCTCTTATCTGATCCGAACAGCTGGAGGCTGATAACACTGGAGACAGCCTCAATTTGCCTGCATTCCGTCGTTTCTTTCGGTTTTTTTCTGCTATTTTCCAGTTGTTTGTGAGGAAAAGTTCAAACAGAGCCTACGATTTATTACCGTCTGGTGCTAGTACACGGTTGACGCAGCAACGGTAGTCCAAAGCGCAAAAAAGAATATAGAGTAATACTACCGTATTTCTTTTAATTATAAACACCCTTTTCTTATGAAAGATGATAAAACGTGAGGCGTGTCCTGCGATAAAACCAAGTCGCTGGATACCTTTTGTTGTGATTAACAGTTTTAATCTGAAACCGTCCGCCCTAACCGCCATGAACAGATACAATGCCTTGAAATAAAGACCCATATGTGGTATTTGCATTCTAAAAACACGGTTTCCTGGGCGTCAGTTATTTAAAGTGTCATTTCACGCTGCAGTCAGTTTAGTAGTGTGGAGGGAGTCGGGTTTAGGGGTGAGGTAGTCCCCGAAAACATACCACCCAGAAGGGCGCCATTTGCTTCCAATAGGTGCTCCTAGCTGTCTTGTTTCCGGTTTCAGGAACCAGGGTCAACTGGGCATTGATATTCCAAATTCTCAGAGTCTCTCATTTCAAGCAGCTCCATTCGGATCTAAGGCCCACTATCTAGTTCTGAAGATGCCTTGGCTGCAACCTTTCTAGTCATAAACTCATGTTTATGTTGCAGGACATAGAATATGTGTTTATTGTCATTAATTAAATTTACACTTTTCAGTAACTGAAGTGAATGAATTTACATAAATATGAAGCCTGCAGTACTGGAGGTATTTGCCTGTTGATGACCAGATTCTTTACGCAGTAGAACTTACAATCACTTCCTCTCAATGGAACACACCAACGCATTATCACAGTAGTAAGATGTGTTGTTAGGTACTGATTCGCCCATTTCCAAGCACTGTAAATAATTGCTGATAAAGTTACCCATTTATAATAGTAAATTTACCGACCAAGTCTGCCGTGCTGGCACCAGAACTTGTCACAGTTCGATCAAGTCATTTATCAGCGGTGAGCGTTCTGCTCACTGAGCTATCCTGATTTTTATGCCGTTTTACTTCCATTCAAATCAGAGAGGATCTGTAAAATTCACATTCTGGAAGTTCAGTTATGCTCAGTTATAAAAAACACAGAGTGCAGTGTTGTTCCACATCAGGAAGCAGTGGGCACATTAAATGCACATCAAAGACAGCCAGGCAAGCTCAAGAGAGACAGTTTACAAATCCAGAAATAGTAACTACATTTATGCAAGTTACTTTTGGTAATAAATTACAGAAAAAAGACAGAAATAGAGTTCCCAGAAAGAAGGAATAAAGCAAGGTACATGAACAGTGAATTTATTTAGAAACAGCCCTGGGACTGAAGGGGACTGCAGTTGACTCAGAAAAGCCAGATGCATATTATTTACATATACATTAAATATTACTACACAGCAGGAACTCTCACTATGAGGGGGGAGTCCAGGCCCCGACTGAGCAGAACCTGGACCACAACAAGTAGCAGGCTGTAAAAGCTTCTTGCAAAGAGAAGATGGACAGCATGTTCAACAATATCAAACATTTACCCCAGTACAGAGATCTGGACCTAAATCCATCGTTTTTTGCTCCCCATGCCATTCCAGTTTGAACCCAGCCATATGTAAATCAGTCTTGACCCTGTTCCCCTTGAAGCTTCTTCAGCAAAGGCTCAGTGCAAATGTAAGAAGTACAACCATCTGAAGAAGCAGGGGCTTTATTTAAAATAAAATATTTACTACAAAGAAACCATAGACATATATACAATTTCGATGATATATTTATAAATTATAAATAGCGAGCTCAACTCTTAAACTCTTCCATTGGAAGAAGTAGTGTTCACAGATCAGACAGTCAGTGCCTGGGAAGCAAGGGAGTCCTGAAGGCGGTCACATGAACCCGCTCTGTAGACCGGTATGCAGACCGGCCCGCCTCCCATAAGGTGCCCTGGAGCGCCTTCCAGTTTGAAGCCCCTTCAGTTGTCCTTCCGGTTCATCGCATCTCCAAGGCAGCGTAGGCAAGAGCAAGGAAGAGGAAGGCGAGGTGTTTGAGGAAGAACGCACTAGTCCGCAGTGATGTCGCTTTCGAATGAAGTTCGTTTGAAGTGTCATCCTCCTCCTCTCTGGATTCTGAACGAAAAGCACAGAAAGATAAAGTAAGTCACTGTGTTTGTTCATAACCTTAACGTCCTCCAGAAATTGAGGACAAATCTGCACAGCACGTGCAGACACAATGACCCCCCACCCCCCCCCAGCTAAATTGTGATGTGAACAGTTTGCTTTTTATATTGCGGCTGAGACCAGTCTGAGGCTGCTTTGTTTCCATCCAGAGGGGACATTGCCTGGAAATTCAGACTGGGTTTTTCCCGCTGGAGCAGGACCAATGCTGATTTACATAAGGATGGGGTGGCAGTGGCACTATGCTGTGTGTGAGAAAAGAGGAAACACGTTGGAATGCCCTTGAGGTAATTACCAGTGGCTGAGAAGCATTCCACCAATCACCTTTTTTGACCGTATTTTCTGTTGAGGCTAAACTTCACCTATGTGCGCATAACTGCAAAACCCGCCCAAACTGCAATTTATCTGATTATGTAATTATTTTTTCCAATAAGTGTACAAACAGACGAAGGTACACTCGAACACAAGTCAGTGGGTGGCAACTCTGTTACTTTGTGATCTTTGGAGTCAGATTCTATTTGTTATATATATTTTTTGCACCAAAAACATTTCCCAAGGATGTCTCTGGATATACATACAAATGCTTTCTGTGAGGTAGACTGAACAGTCGCTCTCTTAGCCCTATCGCGTGTGCGAGCACATCAGGGGCATGGCTGTCACAGTGAAAGGCTTTGCTTTACCTCAGTGTTTATATGAGAAGCAGCTGATAGCACTTATCAACCCAGGGAGACATTAATCTGCCACTATCTGGAGTGAATACCTTCACCTGTCAGATGCTCGTGGGAAGTGGCTTGCTTGTTAAATACACTTTTAGACTCGCTGGCGGGAATATCTCTAATTGGAACAGCTCGGGTCATACTCGATACTAGACTAGAGCTAAAAGCTTGCAGAGCCTCAGAGGGTAATTACACGCCGTTAACTGCTAAAAAAGAAAACAAGGAATCATAAACAAACATTGACAAAGCCAATAGGCCTGGCTTTAGTGTGCCATTATCTTGGCTAGGAGCTGTACCAGATCAGCTGGGCTCCCTGTGACTAGTTCATTCAGGTGGGAAACAGTAGGGCCACCTACAGGGGCTAATTACAACCCCTGTGACATAGTCACGTAAAGGTAGGTACCTGTGGGACAGTATTGTAATTAGACCTGGTCAAAATCTTAATTAAACTGTAGAATTTGGAACAATTTCAGTAATTTAACGTTACTCTTTTCCCATCAAATTACCAACAAGTGCGCCTATTTGAGTGATTATGAGTAATTTTGCTAAAAAAATCCTACTGCAGGAGCACAGGAACCCCAAATTGAGTGAGCTGCTGCTGTTCGTGTTATTTTCTTACTGTAAAATGCCTCCTCGGGTCAATTTTGGATGCAAGGGTGTATTTTGCCTTAAGAAAATAGTGCTAAATGCTGGGCTATGCTCCTTGTGTAGTTTCACGTAACCTCGCGTTATTTTGCTGTCATTTCATATAATTACGATATAGCAAAATATACGAGTTACACCCACCCCTAATTGTAATGTGTCTTTCTCATTGCACACTGTTAGAATATCCTTTTATCTCTAACTAATTCGTTTAAATGGGTTTCTTACCTACATAATATTTTCAAGGCCCTTGCTCAAATCATAAGGTCTTAATAGTAGTCACTCTAAAAATAGTCTCTCCTTTGACGTTAATGCACATTATGGATCATGTGCACCAGTGGTTTCTACATTAGGGCTGGGAGAGCATAGCCGGGCTAAACGTGAAAAATAAAATGGCAATGAAATGATTGCCATTTTATTTTTCACTACGGAGTCCCACAGCGGCCAGTCTCCCCCGAGCCAGGGTAAATGGGGGCATGTCCGGCCGCAGAGGATAGGAACAGTGGCTGACAGGACGCTCCAAAGTGTTCCTGTCCGTTTGGTAGGCTGTCTTGCACCGGCCAATGTGGCAAGCACATTTTGAAGCTCCCCGCCCAGCTGTCTTGGATAGCTGGGTGGAGATCAAGCACAGACCTCCAGGGCCTGAAGGAGCATCTAGTCAGCCCACTCTATCAAATCTTTGCGCTGCTCTCATGCTGGTTAGCAACATGAGACTAGTGTCTGGATTGGTTAGGGGTCCTTCTTTGTGCATCAGACTGCAGAGGAACACCGAGGAGGACGTGGAGATCGTCTGTAAGTACAATTGTATTTTATTTTCTGTATTAGGAATGTGTACTGCATGTAAGTGTTGTGATTAAGTTAGTGTTTATGTTTTTTTAGGGATTTTGGGTGGAGGGGTTGTTTTTATGCAGGTTTTTGGAGGGAGGGGTTGGGTGTTTTTGACTTTTTGAGGGAGGTGTTTTTGGGAAGCGGTGCAGCACTTTGCTCGCCCCATCACCCTCTAAGGCTACCATCCACCCCATATCATATGATGTGTTTTCCTAAGATGTAATGCATTTGGGAATAGTGCCGAACAGGTTGAGGAGACCATAACTTTCCAATATTTAATTATTCTGCAATTATGAGTTTAATTATTCTGCAATTATGAGTGATTCAGTATCAAAATGATACACATTTTGATACTGAATCCCATTACCCAACAAAAAGAACGCGCTGGAGATGCCACAATTTGTAAAGTACCTTGTCAGCTGTGTTGATTCATCAAAATGTCTGGGACAATAAAAGTGACATCACACACTCTTTAACCCTGACGGCATAGAAGGATTGAACCCATACAACATCCTTATACATTAAACTATCTTCTATTTCATCATGAGAGCACAGGTAAAGGGCAACCGGTTGAAAGCACAAAAACAAACCTGTTTCTGATGTTGAAGTTATCATCCCTGAAGCATGTGAGGCCTAGTGCCAGGGTACGGCTGTCCTTTGTGGCTCCTAAATGACTGCCATGCACAGAATGAGCAGGGTGTAAAAGTCTCAGAGCCACTTGTATCAAGCAATTTTGCTTTCGCACACGGACAATTCTCAGAATCGGCCCGTTTACGAACTCAAAAAAAGCATTTTCAATGTATCAAATCCTATTTTGCTATTAGGGTGTCCCTTCCAAATACCGAATCACAGAGTTATGTATGAATGTTTTGTGACCGTGAATGCAGTCGCAAAACATTTGCATTTTACCACCAACTTCAAGTTGGTGGTAACCCATTTGCAAACTGAAGGGGTCTCCAAGGGACCCCTTCCCTAGTGGGAATGATAGCGAAAATGTTTTTTTCAGAGCAGGCAGCGGTCCCACGGACCACTACCTGCTATTAGAAAAATGAAAAGCAAAAAACGCAACCCTCTTTCTTTAAAGAAAAACAGGTTGCATAAAAAAAAAAGATTTCTTTATTTAAAAGCAATCACAGAGGTGGTGGTCTGCTGACCCTATATACATTGACACCTCGCGCTCCCCACCCCTTAATACATGTGGAACCCAAAAATGCTAGCTGAACAGGGAAACCAAAAGCATTTTGGCCCAAATGCTAAAACCAGCTGTGCGTATTTAGTCACCTCATATAACCTCACTCTTAATCCATCCATTCACTCTCCTTTCTCCTCTTGCTTCTCCCTCTCTAATGACTTTCTGTTTACCTTCCCCCTACCTCCTTCTCTTTATGTATCTCTTGAAGCCTCCCTGTGCCTACTGCAGTTAGCCTCAGGGAGCTGTGGAAAGCAGCAGAGGCACCAGGAGCGGCCCTGGACTTTCAAAACCAGTCTCCAAGGGCTACTGCCCAATGGGGAAATGCCTGGTGGAACAAAAGGCCTGTGTGGCTCTGCTTGGGCTTGGGAATATAAAACAGGATAGGCAGGCCAATAATGACATTTATAATTGAAAATACAGAAGTAGCATGCTCACAGCTTCTAAGCCAGTAAGCCGCTGCAGGTAAACTAACAGCAAGATACATTTCCACAAAGCCGACATCCTACGACCTGAAACCATGTCAACATTTTAATTTCCCTCTAGTCCTTTTAGGAGCCCCCAGGGCATGAGTCGGGGTACACGCGGGTCCACGGCACCCACCCACTATTTTCACAGGGTGGATGCCGTCCCCCCTGCCAAGAAGTTGGACCCCAAAGAAATATGTTGAACTTGTCCCAGTGTCATTTTCAGACACTGGGACACGTTCATCAGCTCCTGCACGTTTTCTGCTTTTCATTCTCGGCAGCAACTTGCAGGCAGCTAGGGGGCTTTTTTTGACACCTCCAGCTGTGCCAAAGATGAAGGCAGAGGTTAAGGGGGCATCAGGCCTACTTTTGATCGAGAATCAGACTGGAGGCGGCTTAGAACCTCTCACTCAAATGCAAATGCACAGGAGAGGAAATAAAGGCACACAGCTTGTTATCTCTTCACAGATACTTAAGAGATGCATGCTTTTTACCTTTACTGTGGAAAATTAGTACGGTTTTGGTAAACATTATCTGCGCCATCTTGCCTTTTCCCCTGATGCCACACTTTTTGTCGTGCGCACCCGCCATTTTAGGTGCCTCGATCAGAACCACCCTCTGCATGCTCCTGGCCCCCAGCACAGCCCTTCGCCCTCACAAGCCCCCACTCACAGGCCACCCCCCCCCCACTCTCACATGCCTTGGGTCATAAACCCCTCTCCAGCGCAGCTCTACCTCAGAACCCCATCCTGTTCCCAGCGCGACACCTCCCTTCATTCCTTTCATGGTCCCAGGCCCTTTGATACAAACCCCTTTTCCTGTGCGCCCGTTTTGTCTTCCTCGTTCCCAGGCCGCCACCTGGCCCTGCGGATATTGTTTATTGCCCCCCTCCCCGTACAGTAGGAAGCTTCCCTCGAATTGATCAAAGCCCCCACCCTATGAGATCCGATCAACCCCACACATTCCGTGAATCGGCGGAATGTCCAGCTGCGCGAGAATCATCACCTATTGTGACCGGGGTGGGGACTTCAACTGTAAATGTGTGTGGGAACGGGCCTGAAGGGGAGATTCCGAGGATGTCCTTTCATACTTCAAAGCATTACAAGAATGTGTTACCTGCAATAAAATTCATAAACTGTGTATAAGAGGCCAGGCCTCAGAGATGCGGTTAAAGCACCTCGTGACGATACTGGCTGTCCGAACTGATGTGTTCTCCTCCGGAGAGAATAAACCTTGTTTCCTGCCTTCCAGTCTCCAGCGCCTGCCTCTTCATTGATTAATATTTTGTGGGTTAAAGAGGCGATACCGCCGGGCAAATATTGGTTGTCCCTGACCTGTTTTTACAATTGGCGCCCAACGTGGGGCCCATCAGTGACTCGTGGATCCAGTGGGAGTGGTCCTGACGACGGAGTGAACGACTGCAACGATCGGGAGAGCTCTTGCCCAATAGACCCTCGCCTGGCAGCCGATCATCCGAACTTCACTGGTTCCGAACAGACCTCTCTCGAGTGATCTACGGTCCTGACTGGGAACCATCAGGAGTGCCGCGAGGAATACGAGGAAAAGAGGACGATCGGGCGCTGGATTCGGAAGATAAGAAACTGTCCATACGGTCCGGGTAAGGTCGCGTAGACACGACGAATTGCGAAATGATTGTTTAATTGTTCAGAAAATACTAGTATTACTCTTTGTTGACTTATTTGGAGATTCACTGTCTGCAAACGGAGAAACAACAGGCTCTTTCTCTTTGCAAACAGTGAAGGATAGGTAACGCAGCCAGCGTGCCTATCTTTCTCCCCCACTGATTGATTATTTGTTCACGGATTGTTTTCGGGAGATTTCCCTCTCCCACACTGATTAACTGTTTTTGACCCCGAACTACTGTTCGCGGATTGTTTTCTGGAGATTCTCTGTCTGCAAACAAGAAAGAACAGGTTCCTCTTTGCAGATAGTGAAAGGGTAGAGGACGCAGACCTTTTGCGGGCCTACTTATTCTCCCCACTGGTTGTTTATTGATTGTTTTGTTATTGGTTCATGAGGTATTCACTGCCTGCAAACAACGTAGAATAGAAATATTCTGTCTAGTCTTTGCACGCAGTGATAAGATAGGCAGTGCTGACTTTTTGTCCTCGTTGCGAGCCGTCATGTCTGTCTTCTCCCCACTGATTGGTAGTTGGTTCAGCCCGGACCGTTTATTAGAGGTAGACCATCTAGCTCCGCTGGAAGGCACCCCTAATAAAGACATGTTCACAAAATATGGATTAGTTACCATAGCCTATAGTAAGCTATGGCACAAGTGTACCAAAGAAAATCAAGAGAAACAGTGGCCACTGATAGGATCCTTCGATCTTGATAAAATAGAAACGTTGGAAATAGCCCTTTGTAGTAATAAGACAACGCCTATTATGCTCGACAGTCTCGGTATGTGGCGCAAAGAAGCAATGCAACGAAAGAAAAGAGACGAAGTCAGAGTAGGTAGAGGAATATATCGACAGGACAACCCCAAGACACAACGACCCGAAAGTAATCCCCCGACACTACACACAGGACGACCAGACTTAAGGCAAAACCAATGTGCTTTTTTGTAAATGTTCCGGGCACTGGAAAGCCCAATGCCCGACTCTACTGAACGAGGGTAAGAGCAGAGGGCCGACAGAAATAACAGGCCGACAGAAAGGGAAAAGGCGTGAAACAAAGATGAATCGGACTGACACGGACAGGCCAGATAGAACCACCACGTTTGATTATGCCCGATGGCACAGATTTCGCCAGACCGATTTCAGCGACATGTTTGAGTCCTCATAGATCGAACAACGCTAAGACGGAAAACCCAGTCCAGCTCTAAGTTACCCGGTGACGAACCCCGTACTACCGCTACTGTTCCCTAACAAAAAAAAAAAAAGCCACCCTTTTCGGATAACCTACAGAAACAATACACAGAGTAGTCTCGGACAGATTAGTATACATTCCATTAATGAGCTCAAACTTCGAGTGCGATGGGACTGATTACTCTCTGCTGCCCCCCACTCTGTAAAAAAGGGGAGCAATTACAGGCCAGCATAGACAACCCCCCATTACCCAGACATGCCTGTCCAAACAAAATACCTACCCCCACTCCGGAAGTTCCCGAAATGCCGCAGGTCACCGGTCACGCCCATCCGGAAGGTGAAACACACAGCACGTGTGGGGCGGGGCCTGCTGACAGCCATCGATCTAATCCCCAGTGGGATATCCAGGAGGCACCACGGGCCCGGCATGAAATGGCTGTCCCATCCTCTTCCTCGTGGGGTGGGCTGGGAGGGAGAGGCGACGCGGACGGACCTCTCCCACCTCCTCGGATAGGAGGTTTCCCAGCCCCAGTCCGGCCATCACAAATACCTCCGCTGAAATTGGTCCAGGTTGGGCTGAGAGGGAGAGGCGACGCGGACGGGCCTCTCCCACCTCCCTGGATAGGAGGTTTCCCAGCCCCGGCCCGGCGCCGAAATCCTCCAGCCAGGCGGCGCCCATATTTGCGCAGCACGGAACATGCACTGTGGCGCCCATATTTGCGCAGCACGGAACATGCACTGTGGCGCCCATATTTGCGCAGCACCGAACATGCGACGGCTGCGCCCATACTTGCGCAGCACCGAACATGCAACGGCTGCACCCATACTTGCGCAGCACCGAACATGCGCCGCAGGTGGCCATACTTCCGCAGCACTGGACATGGGACTTGTGGAGCACGGGATGTGGAGTGGGCATCATGCATGCCCATGAAATAGAGCAGCGTGGAGTGCACCGGGAGAGGGAGACGGTGCGAACGAGTCTCCCTCGCCCCCCCAGGTGGGGGCGCCACAGCTGCACCCTAGCCGAATGTCCTGCTCCTACGGCACGGTGTTCCATCTTTTCACCCCAAAAAGGTCTCTTCCACTCCTGCAGACTCGACGAAGGGCGGTTGCTGCAGGGCCTCAAAATGGCGTCCGGGCCCCCTGGAAGGCGGGTCTAGGCCGCTAAAGTAACTCTGACCAGCAGTGTAACTCGGACGCTTGCCCACCGAGGCACGAGCCCCCACCTCCGACAGCATCTCCACAGCCTTGAAGATTCTACAAAAGTCCCAGGAGCCCTCGGCCCCTACAGGCTTCCGGCGAGGAACAACTGCCTTGATCGCTAACGAAATAAGCATGACATAGCCACTCCTTCTGTTAGCACAAGTCTTTCTGAACTGCCGAAAGGGACTCTGGTCCAACCGCCGGTTGTGGAAAACATTTTTCCTGATGCTACTTTCGGACTAACCCGGCCTCGTCCAAAATGGCGCCGGTATCAATAGGAACTTACGAACACCTCGTGGTGTTTTTAGCTAATAAAACTTGATGTTCTGAGATATGTATATGCTCGTTTGTATACTTCACTTGGCAAACATGTAAAAGGATCCCGTTAAAATGTTGATTTCTATGTACGATCTATTATGATATTACCGTAACCGATACGTAACCTCGCTTATGACACACGCCCACGGTATACATATAGGAAATTTGATTGCAACTAGTCCGACTGTGCTTCCAATTATGAAATGAATGCCCCTTGATCCCTCAACTATTGATAGACGTTTTTAGTTCCCTGCAAATGAATGAAATAAACCTTTTTGCATGTTTTTAATGCTACAAAATAGCCCCCCCACTGTACGCACTTTAGCCATTGCCGTGTCCGGCCAAATACGATTGCACTGTCATATCTACATGCTGAACGATTGTGCAAATAAAGGTTTTCCAAACTATGAAATGGGTATTGCATGCTTTTTGTAAAATATGGGATCAGCGGGAGAGTTTTTTTCTGTGCGCTTTGCTTTGTTCTCTTTTTAAGGTTATTAAAAGACGGTTGCTCAGCCCCGGATTGAGGATCGAATCTAAGGCACGATACTCTGCCCCCGAATATGCGACTGGCTTAGGAACTAACGCATGGAGAAGGACCTCGACTTCTGAGGACGGGTAAAGTGAAGTGGTGTAAATGATAGAATGTTATAAAGGTATGGTACTCGAAGACACTAGGGAACAGGGTTGGCCGAAGAGCTGATGTGCCTTAGGACATCACAGCGTTGAAAGGGATTTAAGGACCCCGATAGCTAGATACATCTACAAACTAGATACCTCGCACTAAGCGCTTCTGATTTTCTTTAACGTTTCCCTATACACGGCCTATGATGTCACACTCGGACCGTTTCCCTCATGAACTACCTATCGCCCGCCATCCTTGCCACACTGATGCCCCCCTGGCTTCAGAAACCAAGCCCCCAGGGATTATATCCCGAGGAGATAAGACGAGTAGGTGGTAAGTAAAGGATTTTCGTGCCCGTACATTTGATATGCCCGAATGTTGTCCCCCTCCCTTCCCCTCTTTTCCTCCCTCTACAGGTTACATTGGAATCACGACTGAGGTATGGAGAAGATCTGAAACTTCGCCATGTCTGATACATGGAGCGGACTAACGCTGCAAGGTGGCACCTAAGCACACCCACAAACTGCTCTTGTAACGACAGGACCAATAAGTTGTATGAAACGATGAAACACGATCACCCCTAATCCGTGTTGCGTGAATGGGCACATGTCACGTATGTCTGAAACTATGAGAAAATGTTTTTATGCGACTGAAGCGTTGACTCAACTAGTCAAAGGACCGAGAGTGCGAGAAGTGCGACACAATGGTGCCTTTTACTCATTGCATGTCCCCTGTACCCAACCTAATGCTCGTCCGTCCCAAACTGCATGCTTTCAAAGTTCTAACACAGACCCGTGATGTCTCGTGTTGGTTAATGCGCTGAATAGCCTATCTTAATACACGGCCGCTCCCTATGTTGCACGTGTACTATTTAGCCTATTGTTGCACATCTCTCTCTCTCTCTCTCTCTCTCTCTCTCTCTCTCTCTCTCTCTCTCTCTCTCTCTCTCTCTCTCTCTCTTCCACACTCTCACTCTCCCTAACGACTGACTCCAAATTGGGAAACATCCACCCAATTGGCTCCAAATACCGCAAGTATTTGCACGAATTTGTCTTAGATAAAATCACTTTGGTGCCATGTTACTGCCTCTCCTTTCTACTAAATATTGATGAAAACCTAAAATTGGCCGAAAAGGAAAGGACAGGTAAGACGACTGAGGTTCCCTAATCTGACCCGTAATAAGGGAACTACATGTCAGTGGCTTTTATGATAAAACTGCCTCAGGTAACACGACCCCCCCGTCCCGAAGTGTCTCAATACCCAAACAGTAAAAGTGATCGAAACATCCCCATCTTCCCAGAACGCCCCAGTTTTGTATCAGCTGCCCCGGACGAGAGTTTGAATAAATGTCCCTCACCCCCGGTTGTAAGAGATGGGTCGACTTGCAACTAACACAGGCCAGCCCTTGTTCCTAGAAATGATTTGTCAATGAGCAAGCTACAGAGTTTAGAATTCGAGAAATGTCACTGAACGCTTACCAACTGAACTGTGGCCTTCTGCTAGATAACGCCCTCATGACACAAAGCAAGACGATAGTCCCTCACCCCAGTTTGCTATGTTCCTAGTTGTTTTCCATAAGACCCCGGTTTTTAATGAAGTAGTCAGGTTGTAAGAGACTATGTAGGAATTAGAATGATGTTTGCAAAGTTAAGATTAGACCGAAATGAAGAAATTGTTGCAATGAACCCTGGTGAAAGAAAATGTTTAGCTGAAAGGTAGGATGCATTGATAGAATGGAAAATGTTTAGCCTATGCTCGTTCCTCAGAAAGATACCTATCAGACCATGGTGATAGCACGTTGCACTTTTTCGTAAAATATAAAGCCCTGGAGAACGGTATAGCCTCGTAAGGCTCGTACTAGGAAAGTGGGTCTCTGCCAGAAGAACTGACGTAACTGTAATAAGCAAAATGCAATGAATAGGTATCAGATCTCGTACCAAGACAATGAATGTAATACCAACAGACACCAAAGAAATAGTTACGAAGGAAAGTCATAGGAAAATCCAGCAAAGCCCATCATCAATTATTTATATGTTGGTTGTGAACCCCAATGTAACGGATGTTTCTCAGTAGCTTGGAGCTGGGAGAGAAATAGACTTATGTGATTACCTTCCTCTGCCAATTCTCTAAAGACTGTCTTTTCAAACTCATTTAAGGGTACCACTGTCGGAGGAGAGAAAGACCGGATGTGGGAGCACGCGGCCTGACTACAGATTGTGGAACATCTGCGACATTGGCCAAGGCGAGACCGCGACAGTAAGGAGCTGCAGGACGAGGCACTGTTTTCGACAAACTGAGAGGAAAGGGCTGACCTGATGCCCCTGCTCGACGATCAACGTGTGCCGAAAAGTCCCCGCTCTCTGAACTCGGTCATGGGCCCGCCTACCTGAAATTTTCCGTCCCCCTGGTCTGTTCCCGATCTGGCCCTGCTCCATCCCCTTTTCCTCCGACCTACCCTAAGGACTATTCACACGCTCTCTTCTCCCACCTGAACTCTTTGACAATCGACTCGAAAGGACACAGGGCGAAAAGGACCTTTTTGACCAGGAAAGCGAGGAAAAGGTCATGCCCTGCAACGCGGGACCTAGAATAGAGCTGGACACATAGCTCCACCGCCGGTGCTCCACAGTGCCAACAGAAGACGACAAAGAATGCTGAGAACTCACTAATAATGGTCCATGACAATAGGACTTCCCCTTCGAACAATGACACCCCTGATTATCGTTTTTACTACGTCTCTTTTCTCTCCCAGCCACCATCGTATTGATTATGTTCCAACCAAACATGAAAAGAACTTACATATATAATAACCTATCAGTTCACATTCCGAATGACTATAAGCATCTATGAAATGTACTCAATGCTCTCACTACAGAATCGTTTTTGTCTGATATTGCATTACTATGACTTTCCTGCAAACGAGCTTATCGATAGACCCGCCTCCTAAGACGAAAGATTTTAAATGTTATGTTTATAGCTCCTTCACCTGGGTACCTACTTCTTTACTTATGACCACCACAGTAGACATGGATAGGAAATAGGCCAGCAAGATGTCTTGGAAATGTTAAAGGGAGGACTGTGGAAAATTAGTACGGTTTTGGTAAACATTATCTGCGCCATCTTGCCTTTTCCCCTGATGCCACACTTTTTGTCGTGCGCACCCGCCATTTTAGGTGCCTCGATCAGAACCACCCTCTGCATGCTCCTGGCCCCCAGCACAGCCCTTCGCCCTCACAAGCCCCCACGCACAGGCCACCCCCCCTCCCTCCCCCCCACTCTCACATGCCTTGGGTCATAAACCCCTCTCCAGCGCAGCTCTACCTCAGAACCCCATCCTGTTCCCAGCGCGACACCTCCCTTCATTCCTTTCATGGTCCCAGGCCCTTTGATACAAACCCCTTTTCCTGTGCGCCCGTTTTGTCTTCCTCGTTCCCAGGCCGCCACCTGGCCCTGCGGATATTGTTTATTGCCCCCCTCCCCGTACAGTAGGAAGCTTCCCTCGAATTGATCAAAGCCCCCACCCTATGAGATCCGATCAACCCCACACATTCCGTGAATCGGCGGAATGTCCAGCTGCGCGAGAATCATCACCTATTGTGACCGGGGTGGGGACTTCAACTGTAAATTTGTGTGGGAACGGGCCTGAAGGGGAGATTCCGAGGATGTCCTTTCATACTTCAAAGCATTACAAGAATGTGTTACCTGCAATAAAATTCATAAACTGTGTATAAGAGGCCAGGCCTCAGAGATGCGGTTAGAGCACCTCGTGACGATACTGGCTGTCCGAACTGATGTGTTCTCCTCCGGAGAGAATAAACCTTGTTTCCTGCCTTCCAGTCTCCAGCGCCTGCCTCTTCATTGATTAATATTTTGTGGGTTAAAGAGGCGATACCGCAGGGCAAATATTGGTTGTCCCTGACCTGTTTTTACATCTATATAAGTGAAGGCACTGTAAGAATGTCAGATGGGGTGGCCTGTCCCAGAATTTACCCAAATAACAATATAAATAGCACTATTTTATTTCTTTTATAGTGCTACTCATCCTAATGCAGAGTCTTCCAGTGAGGTCACTCACTTCCTGTGATGCCATTCACAAGTTGTGACGTCATGTGCTGTGTTGACACGCATCATGATGTCACTTGCATACTGCCTAACTTGGTCAGTTCCCCCACTTGTTTTTGTGGGACGTGTGCCCTGGGAGCCACATTACTTATTGTTTATGTGTAAAATTCAAATTAAAAAACACAGCTCAACTCTGATGCTAACAGTAAACGTGACACAATCAAATTTCCGGACTCCACTCCAAACAGCTCCCCTTCAACAAGAATCACCTGGGGTTGTAAACAAAGTGATCCTGCCTGAAGCCTCCATGATGCCTAAATCCAGCAGGATTGCTTACTCCACTATTGCACCATCAGGATGCCATACACTGGCTTTAGGGAGGGGGCAGACTGTAGGATCCATCAAGAACATGCACTGGTGTTTTCGAATCACTACTTCCATGTCTTATGGAAAGAAACCTTACCTTGCTAGTTAACTGCTAGCCCTCAAAGATTTTGATAATTGCCTAGGAGGCAAAGCCCCAAAACATCTGCAAACAAGGGCTTCCTACAAACAAAACACATTCTCCTACTCACCCATCTAAAATCCTCTCCTTCCCACAGTAAGAACCCTATTACGAGTGAGTTGGTAACTGATCCAGTACTACCCCCATCCCGCTAATCATTAGCGTTAAAGGGCCCACTAAATTTACAAGTTAAAGTAATCCTGCGGTAGGGAAACTCTGGGTTATTTTGAAATTCACAAGTTGACCCATCAGCACCTCTGCAGGATGTTTCATATGGTCTTATCTACAACAAAACAGCAGTGCAGTATGCTGAAATCCCATCATAACACAATTAGATTGATAGATTTGATGCACGCAAGATAATCATTAATTTACTTTTTCCACACGATACTTCAATATGCACAGCACACGGAATCAGCCAAAATGTAGCATGTTCAGCAAATAAACATACACATTACAAATGCTGCAAACAAAGAAAATAAGTCATGAGTAGCCATTGTATTCCCTATTTTCAGTTGAAGCTTATGATGCTCCAGGAGGTTGTATTACGAATATGACTCGTCCACCAAGTCAGAGTAGACAAGCATTTTGGAACTATCACAAGACTTCTTATTATAGATCACAGACGGATCATTTTACTAGGTTTCCCTGTGTGTGACTTCGCCAAAGCCAGAACATGCACGCATGTTACTCTTTTAATGCACTTAGTTTATTTTTACATAAACCATACTTTTAATTGTGTCCAAAATGAATTTCATAGTTAATTTGAAATAGGTAAAATTCATTTTAGTGATCAGGGCATGGACATAGTAATGCACAGAGAAATCCCTGCCCCAAACAAAACCCAGTCAAACTAATTTATTACAGTAATTGTACCATTCACCAACCACAGGCAGAATTCAAGCAGTGAACTTCCTGTGATATCAAGGCAAATTATCACCATCTCCATTGACCTGATCTTCACCTACCCATCTCTCTGAGGACAACCCAAGCTCACGATGAAGGTGAGCAGCTCCTTCAGGAACTCCCCCCACACACTCTCCGTAATGGCCTGACACCCCCGGC
Organism: Lissotriton helveticus; assembly: GCF_964261635.1. Lineage (NCBI taxonomy): Eukaryota > Metazoa > Chordata > Amphibia > Caudata > Salamandridae > Lissotriton > Lissotriton helveticus. Next base: position 934,455,629 of record NC_136059.1, on the reverse strand, counting down.
AGCTTCACTTGACTTGGACAAAGATGTCAAGATTCTGCTTGGATTTAAAAACACTTCACAGGCAATAGTGGTTACCCATTCGCTGGCAAAGCCACGCTCAATTAGAGTTAAACCAGTAATACCTTGGTAAAACCAGGAAATCAACTCTAAATTAAGTATTGGACGGCCAGAAAAGAAGTGAAGAAGCACCCAAAGGGAAAAGAAGATAACTTCTTTGAAATAGCTCCATACCGCCCAGAGGCAGCTGATCACAGAGGCTAAAGCTGTGTGTTACAGGAATGGTGTTAAAGAGACCACTAGGGAAACCTCCTGCAAACACAGGACACTCTTCAATACAGTCAATCACTCGCTGAAACCAGAAAGAAGTTCTTAGCGATTGATATCTGTTTTCTTCAAGGACCAAACACACAAATTCTGACAACACATTGACTGCACACACACACTCCTAACATCCCCACTATAATTCTACCATGAGCCACACCCAAATGGCCCACCTTCCGCAGTGTTTTAAAAGAAGATCTAATAAATGTGCCCCACTCCATGAAGACCATACCCTATGAGAATGATTTCACCCGGCAAACACTTTTAAAGGAAGTATCTGGAGAATCATAAACATCACTAATGAACATCATCATTGAGTCCTTTTCCCTGGACACCTTCCAAGAAGATCTTGAAACCCAATAGATTTCACCAGAAGGATCCTTTTGACTTCACAAACAACCTGTCATTAACAAATCTGGCATTTATTGGGAAGAAATAGCAAACCTGCTCCATAACATTAACAGCAATGCTCTCCTGCCTTACTATGAGTTTAGATTCAGATAACATTACAGCTTGGAGACAGTGACCATCTAAGTAACCAATGACATCTTTTGAGATCAGACAATGGCAATGTATTCTCTTCCTGTGTGACTTCTCCCTAACCTTCAGTACTACTTTCTATCAAACCCTACTTGACACTCTCACACTTCGCATGAGCTTTGATGGCATCATCCTGTCGTGGGTTGAGATGTACTAGTGGAACAAAGTCCAACTGGTCCAGATTAGTTCTCCCAGTTCCAACCCATTCCTTGTACCAAATGGCACATTACTAGGTTCCATCCTCTTAGTAGTGACTTTTCAATCGAACATGGAGCCTGTGTGAATCCTAATGGCCTTGGATGTCTGAATACTTTAATACGCAGAGGACACTCCGCATCACTGACCATGCCATTGAATGGCTGAAGAACAATCCCACAAGCATTCAAGCCTGGATGTCTATTGCTTACCTCAAGCTGAACCTGACTCACATTTTTATTTTTACAGAACCTGCAAGCAGAATTGTGTCCAGTAAATTTAGTAAAATTAATATGGACATATTAATAACAGGTTACCAAGTTTAGAGGATTTTAGATTGATACACTCTGTTTCGGTCCACACATTGCAAAGAAGACCAAGATCATTTGGCGTTATCCGACAGGGCTCCACAAAGTGAAGCCATCACTATCAGAAGGTAACCCCAAAAGTGTTGAACGGGCACTGGTCCATCTGGGTGTAGGCAACACACCACTGTTGAGTGTTCCAAGACACATCTTACCCCTAAGGATAATTCACCATTCAGTTGTCTGTCTCATTCAAATGTTTTGTTACATCTTTGCAGAGAGCTAACCAGAGATTGCAAGTGTTCAGGAGAAACACGGTGTGCTCCTCATGCAGACAGGCAACATGCTACATGACATCACACTCAGCATGTGGTTACATTTCCTTGTTGCCTAGACTGCAATCGTGTTTCCACACTCATGGTCAACCAAAAGGATATTCTGTTAGCCATAGGAAGCACCAGTTTGAAGGGCAGTGGCAGGGCTGCAGAGTTTAGCACTGGGCAAATGATTCAAACTTGGGCTTCTTCTTCATTTGCCAAACTGAATCCAAGCTTTTCAGGAAAGGGGCATGGAGAGGCCCGTTAAACTGCCCTTGCCCAGATTGTGGTCTGTCCAGAGAATTAATTCTATATGAGGAAGTTGAGTCTTTTCCTGTGATGTCATTTCTTGTTTGAATAACCTATAAGTAGACACTTGCAAGTGATGTATGTGCACATGCATTCATTTCCTTAACCCCTTCGGTGCTCATGACAGAGGGGTTCCGTCATGAGCACTGGTAGGGCTGTGCTTATGACGGAACCGCTCCGTCACGGCCCCGCCCGCTCAATAGAACCTTCAGCACAGAGCGCAATTCACGCCGTGCTGAAGGGGTTAAATGCACGCATTGATTTCCTTATTCGTCGCAAGGTTCTTGGCCATCTTCCCCTGCTGTTTAATCCCAGAATTTTAGCTTCTGGCACTAGGAACGTCTACCAGGTCTGCTTGTTTTTTCTTCAAAAAAGTTACTTACTAAAAGTCCAGTTTTATGGTTGTGCTTGCTCATCTACAGCTAACATTGTGATGGTTTTGATAAGTTCCTGTCTTTAAAGAGAGACCTGAGCAGACACTGGAATACATTTTGGGCCTAACAGCTTAGTAAATATAATTATTTTCTTTCTGGAAATGTATACTCTCACCATCAAGATTTTACTTTTGCACTTAAAAACTTTTCTGGTTCTTATTTCTTGTTGACAGTGAGGTCGGTAGCTTGAGTCTGGCCTTGGGTTTGACGCTGATGGATTGACAAAGCCAGGTGTCTGAGGAAAGCCTTGGTTCTCAGCAACGTTAAGGTTACTCAAAAACGGCCAAGTGACAGTAGTCTTTGAGCTTCAGATCTGGAATCATTATCTTTTGCCTTAAGTTGGCAAGTTGAAGTCCTACCTACCAACTACCTGAGATGCATTCTCCTCAACACTCGCTCTGCCCGCAAACACGCCGTCGAACTCTGGGACCTCCTCGACTCAACCGCCACGGACGTCGCCTTTCTAACGGAGCCCTGGCTGAACCCCGCCTCAGCACCCGACATCGCCATAGCCATCCCGGAAGACTACAAGATCTCCCGCAAAGACCGCACCAATGGAGTAGGAGGTGGAATCGCCATCATCCACAAGAACACCCTCAGAGTCTCGACCAACACCGACGACACCCTCAGCACCGCCGAACACCTGCACTTCCAGATCCACACCGACCCCAACACCACCCTCAGAGGAACCCTGATCTACAGACCCCCTGGACCCAGACCACAGTTCAGCGACTCCATCGCCAACCTCATCAGCATCCACACCCTCGCCTCCACAGACTACATCCTCCTCGGGGACCTGAACTTCCACCTCGAGAACAACAACAACGTCAACTCAGCCACCCTGATCGACAACCTCGCCAACCTCTGACTCAGACAGCTTGTGGCAACACCCACCCATGCCTCTGGTCACACACTTGACCCCATCTTTTCTGCAAGCCTTCACGTCTTCTTCAACCACACCACCGAACCCCACTGGACCGACCACCGCTGCGTCCATTTCACCTTCAGGAAACCCACCACACTCCACCGCACCCAACAGATGCCTCGTCGCTGCTGGGGCAAAGTCACCAAAGAGAAGCTAGTCACCACTCTCTCTCAGAGCCCACCAGCTGACCCCACCGAACCCAACACCACCGCCCTCAACCTCCGACAGTGGATCGACAACTTCACCAACACTCTCACTCCACTCAAGACATCCTCCAACAGACACCCCAGCAAGAAAGCCACCTGGTTCACTGAAGACCTCCAGGCCTCCAAGCGTACATGCCGGAAATCGGAGAAGAACTGGCTCCGCGAACGATCAGCAGACAAATACACAGCCCTCAAGAACGCCACCCGCAGACCCCATCAACTCATCACAACCACCAAGAGGACCGCTTTCAAGGACCGCCTGGATAACAATGCACACAACAGCAAAGAGCTCTTCAGCATAGTGAAGGAACTCTCCAACCTCAGCTCCAAAACCAACGACATCCCCCCTTCGTAGCACCTGTGCGACTCACTCTGTGACTGAAGCCGCGTCAAACTTTAGAGCCTGCATGCAACTTGTTGCAGAGTGGATGATTTCCAACTCCCTAAAGTTGAACGGGGACAAGACAGAGGTCCTGGTCTTTGGCAAGGACCAGGGCATGTGGTCAGGTGAGTGGTGGCCTCCTCTGTTAGGCATCTGCCCCACACCTACACAATCTGCCAGGAACCTTGGTGTCATCTTTGACACCCAGCTCTCTATGGAGCTTCAGGTCAATCGAACGGTGGCTACCTGTTGGGGTGTCATTAGGACCCTGAAAAGGATTGTTCATTATCTTTCCTTACAGGCACGGAAACAGGTGGTGATCGCCCTTGTTGGCTCAAGGCTGGATTATTGCAATTCACTCTATGCCGGGGCCAACAAGGGCCTTCTGCAGCGCCTGCAGGTTATACAAAATGCGGCAGCACGCTTTGCCCTGGCCCTGCCTTGGCTGTCATCTATGACCTTGGCGAGGAAGAATCTCCACTGGCTCCCTATTCCCTCAAGGATTACGTTCAAACTTCTCTGTTTAACATACAAGGCGTTAAGTGCAGGCCCGGCTGATGCCCTTGGATCCCTACTTACCAGATATGTCCCGAAGAGATGCCTGCGCTCTAGTGAGCTCAATCAACTGGTAATCCCTCGAGCCAAGAAGGCTAGATGGGGGAGCAAAGCTTTCTCCATTCTGGCACCCCAGATGTGGAATTCACTCCCCCTTGAGATCAAAGCATTGCCTTCTCTTGATCTTTTTAGGAAGTCATTGAAAACTTGGCTTTTTATTGGAGCATACCAGTAAGTTCTGTTTCTGACTACTGACAGCTAGTTATTTGATTTAGGCGCCTTGACGCCCATTGGGCATAGCTGCGCATGATAAATGCCATTTCATTCATTCACTTGCCACCTTCTTCCACCACAAGATCGCCGACATCCACGACAGCTTCAATGCCACGACTCCCCCGCCAACCACCGAGACCTCCACCCCCGCGACCACCAGCCGCCTGATTGCCTGGTCCAACATCAACGACGACACCATAAAGATCATGAACTCCGTCCATTCTGGATCCCCGTCTGACCCATGCCCACACCACGTCTTCAACAAAGCCAGCACAATCATTGCTCCCCATCTCCGGAAAGCTATCAACATTTCCTTCAAGACAGCAACCTTCCTGGGGAGCTGGAAGCACGCCAAGATCAACGCCTTAATCAAGAAGCCCAAGGCGGACCCCAAGGACATCAAGAACTTCCATCCCATCTCCCTGCTCCCGTTCCCGGCTAAAGTCACAGAGAAAATCGTCAACAAACAACTGACCCGCAACCTCGAGGACAACAACATCCTGGACCCATCCCAGTCCGGTTTCTGCAGCAACCACAGCACCGAAACCGCCCTCATCGCCGCCGCCGCCGACCTCAGAAACCTGCTCGACAACTGGGAAACAGCAGCCCTCATCCTCCTGGACTTGTCATTTGCCTTCGACACGGTCTGCCACCGCACACTACGAACATGCCTACACAGCGCCGGGATCCAAGAGATGGCCCTGGACTGGACCACATCATTCCTCTCCGGCAGTCAGTGCGTCCGCCTCCCACCCTTCTGCTCCACCGCCACCGAGATCATCTGCGGCGTACCCTAGGGCTCTTCCCTAAGCCCAATGCTGTTCAACATCTACTTGGCACCCCTCGCCCACGTCGCCAGACAGCACGACCTCAAAATCATCTCCTACGCCGACGACACCCAGCTGATCATCTCCCTCACCAAAGACCCTCACACCGCCAAAACCAACCTCCAAGAAGGAATGAAGGCTGTCGCTGAATGGATGAAGAACAGCCGACTGAAGCTGAACTCGGAAAAGATGGAGGTCCTCATCCTCGGCTTCAGCCCTTCAGCCTGGGACGACTCCTGGTGGCCAACATCACTGGGAACAGCCCCGACACCCACCGACCACGCACGCAACCTGGGGGTCATCCTCGACTCCACCCTCTCCATGTCTAAACAGGTCAACGCCGTCTCATCTTCCTGCTTCAACACCCTTAATGCTCAGCAGGATCTTCAAGTGGATCCCCACCGAAACTAGAAGAACAGTCACCCAGGCCCTCGTCACCAGCAGGCTGGACTACAGAAACGCCCTCTATGCAGGAACGTCAACCAAGCTCCTGAGACAGCTGCAACGCATCCAGAATGCCTCGGTGTGACTGATCCTCGGCATCCCCAACCGCAGCCACACCACACCCCACCTGAGAGACCTACACTGGCTCCCCATCAACAAGAGGATAACCTTCAAGCTCCTCATCCACGCACACAAGGACCTCCATAATGCCGACCCAGCGTACCTCAACAGACGACTCAGCTTCTACACCCCTACCCACAAGCTCTGCTCCGCCGGCCTCACCCTCGCCACAGTCCCCCGCATCCAAAGAACGACCGCCGGCAGCAGATCCTTCTCCCACCTCGCTGCCAAGACCTGGAACACCCTCCCCACCAACCTATGGCAGACCCAAGATCTACTGGCCTTCAGAAGACTTCTCAAGACCTGGCTCTTTTATCAGTTGCAGCCTCCCCCCCTCCCCAGCGCCTTCAGACCCTCACGGATATGTAGCGCGCTTAACAAATGTCCTGATTGATTGATTGTGGTGAGAAAGAGTCCACTCCAGCACTAGCCAAGGGTCCGGGACCTGAGAGGGGCCTCTTAAGGACAAGAAATTGAGCTCTCAGCTAAACATTTTAAGTCCAAGGCAAGTCCAGGGCAAACTGGTCATCTGGACACTTTGCAGATGCAGGCTTTCTCAGGTTTTGTGTCCCTGAAGATTAACAAAAGGCTAAACAGATAGCACTTGGAGACCACTCAATATGTTTTGGCAGGACTGGGAGCAGGTCCAGCCCCTTGGGGGTCTCTCTCTCTCCATCGGTTCAACAGCAAGTGCAGCCCTTTTCTTTCTGAAATCCTGTCTTGGATCAGTAGGTTCTGCGGCTGCAGCCTTTCTGTAGCCCACTGGTTCTGCAGGTGCATTCCTTCTTTTCTTCTTTCCAAGTCCAGCAGTATTTTGAGGCTGGAAGCCAGGGGTGCCATTGTTATGCCAATTTCTAGTTTGAGGGTGGGAATGATTTATTAGCCAATTGGCCTACCATTCCTACGGGTCAGCCCTACCTGCTTTTAGATCATTTTCTGTGGGGTTGGCACTAAACTATCCCACAGTTCATCTCTACCCAAATCCAAGATGTTGGGACCCTTCTTCCCTGGGACACAACATGGGCATGCTCTTGAGGTGTGTCCATTATAATTAGCCTACCTCCAGTTCTGAAATTAATCCTCCTCTCCATCCCTCCAGAAGAGATGCCCATCTGTCTGCCTGTACAGGGGAAGGGGAAAGCTCCAGTGTGATGCACATTTGCCTATCTAAGGTGGCAGCCCCTTTGAAGCTGGGCCATCTGTGGCCACAGCCCTCTGGCCCTTGTGCTAGAGGTCACACCTCCTTCCACCAATTTTTCAGTCATACTCCCGGATTGCTTTACTGTATGTGAAAGGAGTTGGCATGCCAAACATTACCAGTGTGCAGTATTTGCATACAACTCTTTCCTTTCCAATAATTCGTCATGGGCCTGGACATATAGACCAAGCAAGAATATTTAAAATACATTCCTCAATAGATTGCACATGTAACAGTGGGAGAGAGCACGTGTCTGCAAACAATGATTGAAATGATTGTCTTCCCTTCTTCCTTTCCAGTTTCTAAAGACAATCTTTCTTTCCTCACATTTTTTCTTTCTTACCTTCCTCATCCCAATACATTATATTTGCTGCTCTCTGTCCTTTATAGACGTTTTCATTTCTTTCAGTCCCCTTCACTAAACTTGATGCACTTTCCATCCCATTAATCTCGTCTCTCAGCCCTTCCCTGTTATTCTTTTAGAGCCTTATTTGTGTTTTTGTCTGGAAGCCGCAGACAGAAGAGGCCAAGGCACTACTAATTAATTTTTTGCAGGACCCAGATTACCAGACCATCGGGTACCGTGCCTAAACTCACTTAAGCTGTTAAAGCCTCACAGGAAAAATATAATGGAAATGAAAATATTTCATTGCCATTTCATTTTCCCAACATGCGCACTCACCTCCCCGGCGTAGTCTGAGCCCAGAGACATACAGGTGTGTCCTCTGCTGTCGATTGGCAGCAGAGGATTGCCCACGGTCCTTGGAAAGCCTTCAGAGGTAGGAACATCACCAGTAAGGTAAACCAGGAAGCCTATATTTTCCTTCTTCCTGGTATAAATCTAAACAGCGATGATATAATGTAGGAAAAGTATAACACAGCACTTCACTGGTCAGTACTTCAGCAATGTGCCTGTGAATCTGAGCAAATCACTTAATCTCACTGTGCCTAACAAAAATGGATCTGTCCTTGTGTAACGCAACTGGTGCTCATGTAAAGCGCTCTGGTAGATACCTTCGGGTCAAGTTCGTGCTATAAAACGTCTTTAAAAGAAGAGCATGAACTTAAAAAGAAATAGCTTGTAGTCTTATCAAATAAATAGAGCGCACATTGTGAAAATACTTATTGAGGAGAAAGCCCGAGCTCAGTAAACCCTAAATAGGTAGAGTACGGGAAAAAATAGGGCAGAAGTCTATTTCTATGCTGTAAAGACAAAGTTAGTTCTTTACACACAAGAAGATTATGCTGCCTGAAAGCTCTTTGTATTGTTCCACAGTTCTGTACTATTCTGGGACCTAGACATTTGGAGCACCTTTTGGGGCCAATTGGCAAGGGTTTTTGGCCTTATCACAACTGTCTGCCATACACAAACCATCGAAGCAATTCTTTCCAGATCTGTATGTCTCCAGCCCAACTCCACCATTACCAGGTTTGGAGCCTGCGACTAACTGGGCAGAGCACCTGGGTACTGGACGGCGGGACTGACGCCTTCTGTCAGCCTATTCTCACAAGCTATAGTCAGCCCTGTCTGCTTGCAAAGTCTTCATGCATTATGTTGTCACAGAACTTTTATATAGTGGAGCATTCATCATTTCTAAAGGCACTTTGGCACTTTTGATGTTTAAGTCTGTGGATGGGATGAGCCAAAGAAGAAAGTACTCCTTTTGGGGATTAGAACTTGCAACCCTCAGCTTTATCTTGTACCTTTGTGGCAAAACCTCTATTTTGATTGTGGGATCTGACCTCAAGAGTGTTTCTCCCTTAAAGTCAAATTAGAATCTCTACCTCCTGCTGCTCCAGTCTTTGTAGGGGGTCATATAACCCTACACTACACCTTTGGCTTCCTGCCCCTCTGGATACTGTGTTCTGATTGTGTGTTTTTATCATGGAAGTCTCTATGGGCAGACAAGAGACTTACCACCTGCCCCATATATGGACAGGATGCAGTGTGTATATCAGTGTGCTTGGTTGGCACTGTGATAAATGATAATAGGATGACAGGTATGGCTATGTGGTGCACTGCAGTTATATTAGAAGTTAGTCAAGCAATCATAAATTTTTTGCATCTTATGAATTTGTGGGATGTATGTCCTTCATACACCTTTGCACTAGGGGTTTGGAAGAGAATTATTCAGCAACCATTTTTGTTGGAAGATTTTCTTGCTTAAAGACGTTTATCTGGTATTTACTATGGAACAAAAAACTAATTTAATTAGATAGGATCACCTCTTGTTTTCTTCTAAAAAGTAACCATCTTCATGAAGCTATTTTTTCTTCAAGGTGACCCGAGTAAATCAATTTCATCAACTTCACCCTGACCAAAACCCCAGTCTTTAGGGTCAAGAAATGAATGCAGGTTACCTTCCCCACTCCCCGTTGTTCCCAAGTGCATACTGTGCAGAGGACCCAATATATTATTTTATATAGTGCTTGGGACCTGGTTCTAGAGGCATTTCTGTCCGCATCCCGAGCTATACTTTCCTTTCTACTTCTAACTTTTTTTAATGGAGTCATACTTTTCGTTGGCCTAAATCATTGCTATGTCATGTGTAATATCTACCTTTGTGCCTTCTTGAGTACCTAATATAATTCCATTGTCACCTTCACTGATTCTTCTTCCCGTTTCATGTCTGCTCCTTCCAATTCTCTTGGCACTTTTAAGCATCTCAGTGCTTCTATAAGCCTTGTACAAACACCAAAATAAAACACCATGCCCCTCTCCACTAATATCTCCTTTCTTTGCTCTAGTCCCCTCCTTTTCTCCCAATCTATTCCACTTCAGTGTTTAGGAAGGTGGTCAAAGTGGCATACAAACATCAACCTGGCATTTAATACCCTCATTCCAATTTCATATTCACTCATTCCCTCTCTTCTTTTCCGGCTTCCCTGTTACTTTGTCACCATTCCTCCTCCTGTTACCCCTCCTTGCTTCAAGAAGAATAGAAGTTATGTAAATATGCCCTAACATAAACCCTGGTGTAGCTCCCAAAAAACCCTCTAGCGCACAGCAGCCTCATGCTCACCCTCTGGAACCTCTGGCCATTCCACAATACCCCCTTCAGTTACCATGAACTACTACTGTAATGTTCATATTGCCTGAACCCTGCCACCAGCTCCCTTTTGTCAAGATGATTCGTTGATCAACACACAATCCCTCCGGACACATGTACGAGAGATGCTCTTCCATGGGGCTGCTGCTCTGACGCCAGTAAGTGAGGGACTATGGAAAACGGAGGCTGGGGAAGGCTCACGATCGAAACGCAAACCCACACGTGGACGGGCGCAAGACCAGGCACACATCTACAGACCCCCAAATTTTGAATAATTCTATGCATTTTATAATCTCTCATCTTAAAAAGCTATAATTTACACCATGGGTGCCACAGTCTTCATTGCTTGGGCCTTCTTGGATGATATTGCTGTGTTGCTGAGCTTCTGAAATCGCATCTTAGCCTTCCAAACTGTTACCATTATATGTGATGTGAGAGGTGGGATCACACGCACTTCAGAGACACAGAATCGTTATCCAGGAAGAAACTGGCTATGAAGTGGAGGTCCTTGGAAGCATCATACAATGTTACCATCCTCTACCTTTAACTCAGGGATTGGAAATATTTGATGGGTGACAGCACATAAGTGAGATCTATATTTTCGGAATCTGTGTCTGGGGATCCCGCTCAAGCTTCTCCCTTTGGCGGGTACAGAAATGGGGTCCACAGTGCTAACACTGCACCGCTTTGGTTACATTATGTTCTCTGTTCTGTTGCTGCAGCCTCTCTTACAGAGTGTGTTCATGTAACAATCAGGTACCAAAAACATATTTTCTCCACAGTGCAACAGTGAATTATTTAATCTGGAAATGTTGACAACTTCCAAGCAATGCCAGCAATAAAGTAATAAATCAATGGTCGAATGTGGAGAGGTGTGGCTCACTGGTTAGAGGAGGCAGACCCGTAAGCAGAGAACGGCCCGGGACCAGGGTTCAATTCCCGACGCGGCAGGGTCGTGGACCAGGGTCAAAACAGACTCGATAATTCTCGCCTCGGTGCCTACTCTAACCAGGGAACTGGGCATTAAGCTTGCCTCATCTCTACAACGGCCCCCCACAGACGCCGCGGATGCCTGGTTTCACCTTGGAGATACCCAGAAAGGGTCCATCTCACAGGGAAAACCAGGACGGGTTCCCCAGCGGTCTTCAGCGCCAGGATACTCCATGGAGTCGCAGTGCGCTTTACAAGTACACCCACATTTACAATTATACTAGTAAGTAAACGGGTCTTTCTGGTTATGGCTATATAGCAAATACACAACTCCCTTGAAAAAATCAGGGAGGACATTTCTTACCACAATTGTCCCGAGAACTTTCTGTGAAGCAGTACAGCTTCCCATAGCCACATCTGCACCACTGACAACCTTTGAACACCCAGGCTCCATGCTCAATCTTGGCTCCACACATCCTGTAAGACAAAGATGAAAGGCTTTGCAACTATCTATACAAGAAAACGTATAAGAAGTACACAATTTGTGACCTGCCTGAAAAAACTATGAACTACACAGAAGAGTGAGCCTCCCTCCCCACGGGCAACAAGTATTGATGGAAACTCGCTCGCAGTGGTTGGCACGCGCCCTGGCCTTCACATAAACAAGTTAGCTGCTAATGCCTGCTTCTCACGTCACCTAAACAATCATAATTGCATTCAAAAGTTACTAAAATCGCATAGAAATGTAACACAAAATCATATAATTCTTGTGAAGAACGCAATCTCTTTCTTGGTATCCCCAAACACCCGAGAAGTCACAAGGAAGAAAACAATCCAGGTTACACTGGTCAAACATAGATTTAAAGGAGACAGAGCCACGCACTGTATGTCTGTACCTCTTTCGCTCGTCGTGTTCGCAGTGCCGTCCCGTAAAGTGCTGCGGGCATGCGCAGAAAGTCCCCAGGATGCAGGTGCCCCCATTCTGGCAACAGTGCCTGTTCAATTTGTTGCCTGCAGAGAAAATGTGTTCCTCTTTACTAAGAAGGCAGTGCTGACTTCGCATCACAGTGACATTTTGGCAGCCCCTCCCACCCCTTCCACCAGGGTTCCCCGAGAGGCCTTGTTTTATTGCCCTCTGCCGCAATCAAATTAGCTGCCTGTTACAAGTGTTTGCTCAGTTAAGCCAGCTTTGTTTACTCTAGGATTAAATACAAACTACTAAGGATTAGCAACTGGCCAAGAGGAAACACCCCAGCCCTTCCTCATCTTTTGGGGAGCTTCACATTTTTGACTTATTTTGACATAAAGTTCAAGGCTAGGCCTGCATTTGATATAAAGTTCTAAAACTGTATTTTCATACATGATAGCTCTTACAAATCAGCGGAAAGACTCTCCTAACCCAGAAATGTCGATATATCTCAGCATTTTTATTTCCATGGAGGAAATTCAAGATAAACAGTTGAAAGTGGATGCTGTTATGTCCAGTGTACCACAAGGACGTTAGGACATTAGACTATAATCGTTCTGTCGAACAGAAACAAAGAAGTTCTAATGTTTAAAAAATACCACCAGAAGTCAAAAAGAGCACTGCAGTTCCAAGAGGCTGCTACAGGATTCATCAAAGCAGTTCAGCGTGCACTAGCAACAGTATTAAATACGAACCACTTGTAATTGGTCAACTGGAATTTCCACTACTTCCTTTCTCCCTCTCTTTTTCAGAATATAACCCTCGGGCTAATGCAATAGAGGACACAGAACATTGCTACTACATAATAATGTGATATGTTCATCGTTTTATTATAAAGTGCTTAGACTACGTGCATTCCCTATGTTAGCGCTATTTTAGATTACGCCTGGATGACACTGTTGGTGACGGTTTGCCATCAAAGATGATAACATTTTGAAATATTAACAATACCACGGTATACATTCTTCAGTTTCGTGTTCTGTGTTAACCTGTGTTCTGTTATATATTAATTAGACCAATGATTTGTTTTTAATCAGTGCAATGGTTGGGTTGCATAGTTACATCCTTCGGATTGTATATGCGGGCCACCAGCGTGCAAGTTTCACCCAGTTTCAGAACATTTTTATTGGGGGTGTCTGCTCCCTCGTTTTACAGCCCCTTTTTGTAAATAAATAGAAAAGGACCAATTTCAAGCTTTCACCTTCAGAATTTTTTTTTATCTATTCACATGACTGTAAATGCCAAATTCAAACGTACCTTATCTGTCAATGTCAAAAAAACCCTCGTCACCAATGTACAAGATTTGGAAGGTTTGCCGAATCACAGCTGTATGTACCTCCCTAAACTTATGAATGTATAATGCTTCCTACATAGTATTTTATTCAATATTATCAGGAAATTCAGAAATGTGATAAGTGCAAGACCTAAAAAGTATGGTTTTTTTTTAGCTAAAGACTTTGATCGCCAATGTCACCGTGTTTAAAAGATTTGTGACTATTGGGACTTGGTTTCTTTCAGGCATAAAGTAGTCTCTCCTTTTCATTAAACGATTTTTTATAAAAACTAAAATCAAAGGTTGCGACTATTTATTTTTCGGATGCCACCCTCCAAAGTATTGTATCGGCAAAGTTGTTGTTATAGCTCCTATACCAGCCAGTATAGCGCCAGGGAGCGGGTAGCGCGCGCGGTTGGCGGGGGTGCCGCATGCACTCACTCTGTGTAAGGCCCGTGAAGGGGAGCAGCGCCCCCTGGTGCTGCGGCTTCTTCCCCTCCGAGCTCTGGTTCAGGTCGTTGAAGGCTTCCAGAAAGCTGGCGGCGTCCCTGGCTGGCTGCGGCCTCCTGTGTGTCGAGTTCAGTCTCTCCTGGGCGGCCTCCTCGGCTCTCTCTTTCTCACTCCCTTGAAAGAGCACAGAAACCGCTCTCTCTTTCTCACTCCCTTGAAAGAGCACAGAAACCGTTAGCCGGTGTCTACAACTGCCCCAGGGCCTGCACATGACCACAAGTGAAGGGTTTACACATACCTTTTCCGAAACGAAAGACCAGCAGGGCGAGGGTCACTGTAACTAACCTACAAGCGGGAGAAATAAAGGGAGGAAGGGTAAAGAAGTGATAATGGAAAAGCCATGGGCCTTATTTATGAAGGACTTGCGCCGCCGGTGCGTCACTTTTTCCCATGTTAAAAGTGACGCACCAGCGGCGCAAGTCCTTCATAAATAAGGCCCCATGAACGCATGCATGAAGTCACAACTGCGACTTTTCAAGAGTGCTCGCGGAGTTTTGGGACTTATATTTGTGTCACTGTTTATTAAAAACAGTCCACTTCATTCGTTTTACGTTCGTCTTACGACTCTTATGTACCAAGGGCCAAATTTACAAGCCCCTTGCGCCACTTTTGCGTCACTTTCCCCATGTAAAAATGACGCAAAAGTGGCGCAATGGGCTTGTAAATCTGTCCCAAGTTTCTTAAAAGGTGAGCGGGACCACCCCAATTTCCGCTTACTACTTGGCTACTTGGAGCTTGATTCATAGTTTACTCAATACTTTTACAAAGGTATTGCGAGGTCTTCGCCAGCGCGCGGTCCTCTGGCTGATTCCGTTATCCAATCTTCGCATTTAAGCGCCTTCATACTCACGTGCAGCGCGTCTGGTAGTTTACTATCCTCTACCACTAAGTCCATATACCGCAAGATTCTCGCAGATTCTGAGCGGTAATTCAATTTCCGTGATTTCCAGGCAAACCTTCTCATTAACATTCTATAAATACCTTATAGGAGTCTTACCTAACAGCCGACAGCCCACTGGGCATTTTCTCAGTCACCATATGTTGGTGCAGGTCGCCTCTCCCAGCAGCGCCACAGGAAACAAGTCTCTACGGCTGGAAGGACCGTTAGATGCATAGCCACGGCTGGGCTGGAGCTACCGCCCCATGCTCCAGCGATGCTTGGCACTCCAAGGAACAACGCGAGGTCACCGCCACTCTGCCTCCCTGTAGCTCCTGATGCGACTCTCTGACATCCAGCAGCAGTTTCTTTCATCCCTGGGCACTTCTGTGCCCTCCCCTCCTGCTCACACGCGCTGCTCACTAGGGGTGGAGCCTTCACAGGACGCTTGCAGTTTACTTTCCTTTTGCACATGCAGAGTTCAGCTGGGGCCCAGCTGTGCAGCGGAAACACCTGGGTGCTAGTTTGGGAACAACTATTGAAATCTACGCGTAAAATGTAAAATGGATAGATAGGCTAGGCACTGAAACAAGACAGAAAACAATTATTTCCTAAATAGTAGCAACCATCATAGAACTCATTGATAAAGCCAACAGACCCCCTCTTAAAAAATAAAATAAAATAAAAAAGCAATTGAAAGCCCTTCTTCATTGATTGGCGAATGTGTGTGTATTGACGGGCAAGTAAATACTCAAATGATCACTGGTTGAATGAATACATTATTACAGGAATAGATGAGTACTTTCATGCACACAAACATACACACACACACATTTCCTCTCTCTCTCTCTCTCTCTCTCTCTCTCTCTCACTCTCTGTCATTCTGTTAACACCTTTGCTGCGGCGGCAATTCCGCCGCAGCGGTAGGGGAGAGGGGAGGACGCGCGGCGCTCCCATGCTCGTGACGGAACCGCTCCGTCACGAGCCTCGGGCGCGCTGTGCTTGTGACGGAGCGGTTCCATCACGGCCCCGCCCGCTCAGTGGAACGCACCGCGTAGGCGCGAAATCAGCGCCACGCAGGCGCGCCGAGCGGGTCGTGACGGAACCACTCCGTCACCAGCACAGCGCGACCGAGGCTGGTGCATTGAAGGGTTTAAGAAGCACAATCAGTGATGACAAATTATTGCAGTTGTTTGTAAGCACCCAGAAAGTTAAAACTTTGTGGGTGTACACCATATCATGGACAGACTTTCACGGTTGGATATGTGGAGATATGCACAGAGCCATATTCTCCCACCGAGGACCTTCTCTTTCCATTCAGTAACGAAAATGGTGGGAGAATGTAATCAAGGGTATAAGAATGTATCCCACATTAACAAGTGACAGAGCAGAGAGAAAGGAAGTACGAAAGAGTGGTGGAAGTTGTAAAGCAAACGTGTTGGGCCTCATATACTAATTTACTACTGCATGAATTTCCCAGAATAACCTCAGCTACCAAATTAGTATTTTCCCTTAGGTCTTCCAATGGATCTTGTTCTGTGCTGAAAGGGATTGGAATACTAAGGGGATGAACGATTACCATATGAGAACTTGAAATAAGATAATAGTTTGCTTTATTTTTATACCAAAATGGTTGAGATCGGGCAACAGCTTTCCAGATCAAATGATGTTGGCAGACTGACACCAATGACCCTAGTAAATGAATGAAACAAGATTAGCAGAGTGGTTATTTCAATTGGTATCTTTATCATAGCTATAGGAAAAAATTGCCATATTGAATACAGTTTTATCGATTTTAATGTGCATCAATAAGCTATAGGAATCAAGTTTTAGAAAGGAAATCTCTGTCCCAAGAGGGAGGTTAAATCATGAAAAATCAGCATTTAAAGTACACAAAACCCATAGAAACCCTAGATTGGAAGTTCAGTAATCGCCAAATGACCAGTTCCAGTTTGGCAATATAATCGTCTGTCTCTGTCCGTTTAGCAGCATCAAATGCCACAAATGTTGTTGGCAACCTTCCAGCCAGAGAGCTTCCCCTTACGCAAGTATGCCAACCTGCAGCAAACACAGTATGTCTCAGTTCGCGTTAGTTTCTGGAAGTCCAAATCATCTGTCTCTGTACCATAAGGTGGGTCAAGAAAGTGGGCAAGATAGGAACTGCCCCTGTCCGCACTTTGGGGAATTATACTCCATCAATTTCTGAGTGACACCCCTTGACATCACCAATTTGATCAGACCATTCTGTCCCATTGGTCAGTTTCAATAAGATGAGATGATGTGGAAGGCAAAATGTACAAAATCCGGAATATTAGGTAGTCCATTAACTTGCATTTTCCATAAGACCACTGAATTTATTCATTCGGTTGGTTATGACATTTAGGAAATAGGCGAGCCCATGCTCTCATCCTTTGTCAGTCCATTCCCAAGCATGCGCTCTAGAAAGTAACACATTTGTTGCAAGTCAGGCCAAATAAGCTTAAAGCGTGAAAGGAATTATTGAATGTTAGAGCACAAGTAGAACATTTACAAAAAGTTCACATAGGCCTCAGACTGTTTAGTTAATTAGTTCATGCAAAGAAAGAAAGTGCTGAGGCCTTCATGAAACGCACCCCGTGCACTCTGCGGTTGTGCTAAAATATGAACTTTCACATTATCATAATACAATGCATCAGCTCTACAATTAGGTCAAATTTTAATTGCTTCTACATCGTGTAAGTATGGAATACTTATAAAACAAAATGTTTTTAACACTTTATAGGGAATTCACATATTAGTTCTTCAGTGCTTGTTTCATGTTACAAGCTTATTGCACCGTTCAGAATTTAGAAACATCGCTAAAATTCAATGTTACAAAGCATACATTATTATTACATTTATTTTTACATCGATGTCAGTGTTCATGTTTTAGATTACATTTTAGCATCTATTTTGAAATAATTAAGATAATTTTATTCATACACATTTAGAACATTTATGTTATCATTTGCCTGTTAATGGTACTTTCATGCATAGAGGAAACATATGCTGATTAGCTTATTAAGCTTTTCTTTTAGTTTGATCCACGGTTAGGATAATCATAAATTAACATCTAACATTCTGCATGCCTTTAATTGTGGGTTTATATAATTTAATTGTGGGTTTATATAGCGCTAGAATCAACTCCCGGAGGAGTATCTCCGCGCTTCGACCGCTGGGGAACCCGTCCTGGCTCACCCTGAGAGTATCTCTAAGGTGCGACCAAGCATCCCCGGCAGTCTGGGGGGCCGTTGTGAAGATGAGGCAAGCTAATGCCCAGAGTTGCCGAGTGTGGTCCCTGACTGGAGTAGGCACCGAGGCGAGAATTATCGAGCCTGCTGACCCTGGTCCACGACCCTGCCGCGTCGGGAATCGAACCCTGGTCCCGGGCCGTCCTCTGCTTACGGGTCTGCCGCCTCTAACCAGTGAGCCACACCACTCCACTTTACCATGCAGTATCTAAATCACTCTATATTTCATGCATGTTCTCAAAGCATGATAACTCATCACATTTGTCATATCCGTCAATTATTGTCGTAAATCATTTTTCTAGGAGGAGTTCATAGAGATCAACTGTACGGTAACATCCGTGCTCTATCAAAATCAGGAAATTAAAGATCAGAGTTAGTGATAGTGACTCCAGTGATTATTTTATGGATAATCTGATAACGGTGATACCATGCCAAATAGCTTGTGAAGCTGAGTGGTTCATGGTCATGGATCTGTGCAAGGCATTCTTTCCCATCCCTTTGCATGAGGGCAGCCAATTCCTCTTTGCGTTTCAATTCTAAAATAAAGTTCTGGCGTTGTGTCGATTTCCACAGTAGGTAACAGAAAGCCCCTCGATATTAAATCACATACTGAAAAAGAATGTAAAGACCCTGTAGTTGCCATGAAACTCATTCTTGGTCCAATATTTTTGTGACCTGAAGGTGGTGTTGACAATGCAGGATGCATGTACGCAAGGCCTTTTACCGATAAAAATGAAAACGTGGTTGACCAAAAATTTGTGGATATTACAGAATTGTGTACCAAGCCCAGACCCAGCACTTGAGATGACACTCTGGAACAGCCTGATTATATGTAGTTTGTGTATGGCTCTTGCTTATGTGGTATATAAATAAATAATACCGGATCTATTTTTGAATGAATGAATGAATAACAGATAGCTCAATAAAATAAGAGTCAAGATTCGAGGTAGTGGGAGTTTTGCAGGTTTATTACAGCATAAAGGACAGGGACAGGACAACCTGCATAGGAACAGAATGGCAAGGACTAGCATGGCCCGGCAGCTGCCGGGGACAGGATCTGGAATGGCTAGCTCTAACATTTAATAACATTACATGAGCATATATACATAACGCAAACACATAGCATTACATTGCAATAGGCGTAGCAGTGGGTGGAGCAGAAGGTGTGACGCGTAGCAGTCGCGAAAGATAAGGGATAAAGAGGTGTAACTGGGCGTATACATAGACATGTGGTGCAGACGTAACAGAATATGTCATGAATGGGGCGGAAACCATGGAGGGGGCTACCTAAGGAGCCGGGACCTCTAACCTAGTGGTGCGCGCAAACTGGCAATGACGTGTTACTAGGAGAAGCTGGGGGCTACGAACTCTGTGCTAGGAGCAGAGACTAGAGTCTGGAGGGTCGGAGCGACATGTACCTAAACCCTATCTGGTATCTACTGTTTAGGGAACACGTTGATATAAACTAGAAGTCATGAGGGGAGAGGCTAACCTGACTCTAAGACTGGACCATGCATTATTCTACATGTAGTGCGTGAAGAATATTAAATGACCATTAAATACAGTATTTCTCTAACATGGAGACGAGAAGGCTAGACAATGACGGAAACTATTGATGCAGTTCAGTAGCTTAGGAATGCAGAGGAGGAGGACTGAACTGATAGCAGGAACTATAACATACTTTTGGCAGACTCAGGGGCAGAGCCGGGGTGCACCGGGCACTGCAAGGCAGGAAGTAAGTGAAGGGTCGAGGATACAGGTGGGGGCTGTATCGCTCCTCAGCGAGGCTTTCAGGAGACAGGAGCTGAATCTGTGGTCCGGGCCCTTTTGAGGCCTGGAAACGGGGACTTTATAATTGAATAACGTGCACACTGAGAAACGTGGCAACATTACTTACATAGGCCTGATATTCGTAGTATTCACGAGGACTGGAAACTAACATACTAGAGGTGGACACAACTGTAATTGCGTCTTTAATCAGAAATGGGGAATAACATATGCATATTGATCATGCACACATAACATATGATGGATGAGGCGTAGGGACACAGAACATGGCAAAATTTACTTTTCCACATTCCCTCCTTGTCACTACGTTTCCATCAGGAAACATCAATATTCATGATACCGTCTATCATTTCATACAGTACCATTTGCTCGTCTCGAATTGTCTTGGAACGAGATTTAGAACGGGGCTTGGGACTAGGAATACAAGAGGTAGCACACATGCTGCAAATCGCAGGGCCACATTGTATACAGAGGCAGCAGCTAAATATGATCGCTACTGCAATACCTAAGAAGGACAGGACTTTCCATCCCCATGCGGAAATTATATTCCAGAACCAACCGGACCATGTCCAGGTGCCTGGATCTTGGTGTAACAGATGGGCAATTTTATGGAGTCTGGTTATAGCTGAATAAACAGACGGCGCGTTATTAGGAATGAAAATACAACAACTGGATCCGAGAATTCTACAGGCCCCGCCCCTATCGGCCAGTATGACGTCAAGGACGAGACGATTCTGTAAAACGACAATTCTCATAAAGGATTGCTCTTCAGTTAAGTTACCTAGAGCGGAGGCAGTCTCATCTACTACTGCTTCAAGGGTTCTTGTTAACCTACGGATTAGCTTGCTATTTACAACTGTGCCTAAATAAGGGAAAACACCTTTATCTATATCAATGAATTGCTCTGCAGCAGTCTCAGTATAATCGACAATCGGGAGGTTTCTCTTGTGTCTAGTGTGTACTAGGTAGGAATTCCTATGGTAGTCAGGTGGGGCTAGAAAAACAGGTGGCAGTAGGAAGGCAATGTAACAGGTTCCCTCCCAATCGAGGGGCAGACGAACATATGCAGTTTGACCACAAACGAAATAAGAATGACGTGAAGCTTTAAAAATAGATTTCCCACTGTCACTATACTTGATAATAGTAGTACAATCACTATGTCCTACGTGTACAGAACCATAACTACGAACACATAATTCGCCTTTGACTGGTAATACTGAAATAGCAGGTGAATCCATAGAATCTGGAGTAGTATCAGACTGAACATTCAGGACCATAAAATTCGACGAATAATTACCTAAATTGTACACTTCATTTTCTAGGTCTAAACCTGTTCTGTGGGGAAGACCTTTCTTGTCTGGGAAACATGTGCTGTTAAGAAAGGACATATCTGTCGAGGATGACGTTAACGTGGACCATGCTCCACACGAACCATTATGGGAAAAAGGATAAGGAAAGAGTGGCAGAACTCCCTTCGGTGTCTGGAAAGGGGGGAGTCGACCACACACCCAACAATTAGTGGCATTGCTGGTCTGGTGTGAATAATGTAACATGCGGATAAATGAGTTATTACGCATCGCGAGGCGGTATGAATATTCATGAGGAGGCAGATCACTAAACGTGTGCTCTACTGTAACATTAGAATGCTTATTTACATGAGGAACTGGAAAACACAGGAAAAATGCGTAACTGATGCAGGAAATCATAATGCTGAGAAATAATATGAAACTTAGAAAAACGATACATCGGTTTGAGTTTTGACTAACTCTCTCACTATGGGGGTCTATTTTATACATGTCAGAAACAGTCTAACCGTTTCACCTAGGGGAGGACTTATACAATCAAACTGACTGACTTATTTTACTAGACCGGAGTTTTTGCTTATACTCCTGCTGCGGAGTTTTCTCTACCAAGGGAGGGGTTGTATCAATGTCATTTGCGGGACAGTCCTTAGGAACAATGTTTTGACAAGTCTTGATATCCTGGGAAATGTTTTTAAAGACCGGTTTTAATCCGTAGAATTTCTTGACGTGCGAAAGATGCACCCAGCCGCGGCGTCCTTCCAATTTCACGGCTGTACGGGTGGTGAGGAGGACCTGACGGGGCTCCTTCCAACGTGGCTCCAGCGGACTTGATCTGTCGAAGTTCCGCACGAGTACCATCGAACCTGGAACGATCTCATGCGGTGCCACCTCGGTATTGTCTGGAAATGCGGCGGCAACCTGTGAACGACATGAGTTGAGGGCAGACATCAAGGAAGCTAGGTAATCTGTCAGCATATTACATGAAACATCGGTAATACTTCGGGGTCTAGGAGTACCCCACATGTTAGGGGGGCGGCCGAAAACGACCTCATAGGGGGACAGACCTGATCTGGAATGTGCGACCATGCGCATATAAAACAAAGCAACTGGCAGAGCTACTAGCCAGTCCACACCCTTGTCTTTACATATTTTAACAATTCGAATTTTCAGAGTCTGATTATGTCTCTCGACTAAACCGGCTGCTTCAGGATGGCGTACACAATGAAACTTCCACTGGTACCCTAACAACAGGGAAACGTGCTTCATTAACTCTGAGGAGAATGGTTGGCCGTTATCAGAATATACGACTCTAGGGAGTCCATATCGAGGGAAAAACTCACGAACCAACTGCTTGGCAGTGGTCGCGGCTGTGTAATCTGGGACTGGATATGCTTCTGTCCATCTGGACAAAGCGCATACAACTACAAGGACATACTTGAAACCTCGACATCGCTCCATCTGAATATAATCCATCTGGAGGACCTCAAAAGGGTGGTCAGGGGGCTGGAATCCACCTTGTTCCACCGGGACACTTTTACCTGGATTAAACTGACAACATATCATACAGGTACGGACTTTCTGCTTGGCTGCAGCTCGTAAATGCTTGTTGAACCAAATGTTCTGGATACTGTCTAACATTGCTTTTTCTCCTAAGTGTGCTGGACTATGTGCGGTATTAATAATGACTTGAACCATAGAGTCGGGGAGAAACCATGTGGTTCTTCCCTTCGTCACCCATCCTTGATCTGTCTGGACCCCTCCTTGTTCGGACCATTTCTTCATTTCATCGGGAGTAGCATGTAACTGGATGTCTATGACATCTTGTGTAGGGTCCTTAACTGTCATACATGTAGTCAGATCTGGAGTATGTGTCTGTGTCGGATTAACTTGAATGTCTAGAGTCTGTGCTGTAAGCTTGGCTGTGCGATCTGCTAGATCATTACCCTGGGAAATAATGTCAGTAACTTTCGTATGTGCTTTGCATTTCATGATAGCAATGGAGGTCGGTAAGTGTATGGCATCTAACAGAGCTTGAATAAGGAGACCATGCTGAATCTTGGTTCCATGAGAAGTCATGAAACCTCTCTCCTGCCAGAGCACTCCAAAGTCGTGAACGACTCCAAATGCGTAGCGTGAATCTGTGTAAACATTAACTTTCAGGTTCTTGGCGTGTATACAGGCTTGTGTCAGAGCAACTAGCTCTGCTGCTTGAGCGGACAGGGTATCAATACGGTGTGTTTCAATAACTTCGGTGTCAGTAGTCACTGCATACGCGGCGACTAGTTCTCCTGTACTAGATCTCATACATGAACCATCCACATAAAGTGTCAGGTCAGGATCTGGTAATGGAATGTCTGTCAGATCTTGTCTTGGCTTTGTCGTAATGTTAACTACTTCCACACAGTCGTGTGTGGCAGAATTTGAACTAGCTGATGGTAACAGTGTAGCAGGGTTCAGAACGTTGCAGCGTCTGATTTCTATGTGTGGCTGAAACAGTGTCAATTCATAACCTGTTAAACGTGCTATTGTCAAGTGCTGTGTTTGTGTTCGATTTAAAAGAACTTCCACGGAGTGTGGGACTTGTACTGTCAAGGAGTGTCCTAGAACTATGGAATCACTTTGTCTGATAGCTAGTGCTGTGGCTGCAACTGACTTGAGGCACGCAGGCAGAGCCTGGGCGACTGGATCTAATGTGCTAGAAAAGTAAGCACACGGCTTGTATTGACCTGCTTGATCTTGTGTGAGGACAGATAATGCTGTACCTTCGCGTTCAGTAACGAAAAGTGTAAAAGGCTTACTGTAGTTCGGTGTAGCTAGAACTGGAGCTTGACATAGGGCTTTCTTTAACTCGTTGAAACTAAGTGTATGGTCAGATGTCCAAGGGAGGACAGTCGATACGGCTGCCTCCTGTGTCGTTAACTGTATCAGTGGCTTGGCTAGAAATGCATACTGGGGAATCCATTGTCTACAATAGGAAGTAAGGCCGATAAAGGCACGTACCTCCTTCTGGGTTCTGGGCTGGGGAAGACTCGCTATTAACTGGATACGGTCGGGTGTCAACTGCCTACCCCTCTTGGACAGCAAGTGTCCTAAGTATACCACTTGCTGGACACAGAATTGAAGCTTCGAAGGTGACACCTTGTGCCCCATCTCGGCTAGAAAATACAGAACTGTAAGTGATGCTCGCTCGCAGTCACGTTCAGAACGGGCTGTGATCAGTAGATCATCGACATACTGGAGCAGGGCAGTGTCAGTTGGCATGTGAATGTTGTCTAGTTGTCTCTTGAGTGCTTGACTGTAAATACTAGGGCTTTCTGTGAAACCTTGAGGAGCGCGTGTAAACATATAGCTCCTTCCATTTAAACAGAATCCGAAAAGAAACTGGCTGTCTGGATGAATTGGAACACTAAAAAATGCATTCTTGAGGTCAATAACAGTGAAAAACATGGCTTCGGAATCAATGGCTGTTAACAGGGAAGAAATATCTGGGACAACTGGGTACTGAGGAATAATACATTTGTTAAGTTCTCGTAAATCAATCACTAATCGATATACCGGGGGTGCATTTGGATCAGTACGTTTCATGACTGGAATGATCGGAGAATTACACACATTGGAGTCAGTTTCTACAACTACTCCTTGAGCCATGAGCTCGTCAATAATTTTGGATAAGGCTGCTACAGCCTCAGGTGGCAATCTGTACTGCCTGATTCGTGGTAACACTACACCTGGTTTGAGAGTCACACGATGGGGTGTGATTTGCATGTAACCTACATCAGTTGGACCTTGCGCCCATAAATGCTGCGGAACATTAGACAATCTTGAATCAAAATCTCGTAATACATAGTGACCCTTAAAGTCACGTAGGAACAGACGTATTCCCTCTGGGGAACAACAAATAACTGCACCTAATTCTTTCAATGTCTTAATGCCTAATAGATTTTCTGGACATGACTTAGTAAGTAACAGATCAGTAGTACGGGACAATGGACCTACTTCTAGAGTAACTGGCTTAGATATTTCATTAACTATGGGTTTTCCTGAAAATCCAAGGGAAACATTTCTTGAGCCTGAGAGCGGAGCCCCTGGAACTTCGGCATGACTAATTGTGGTCCTACTTGCCCCTGTATCGATCAAAAACTTTCTGTCTTTCCCTAATACTTGACTGTGAACATAGGGACCTTCTTGATCTACAGGTATCTCGATGAGAGGCAAGCCTACCTCCCTCTCTAGGCTGTTTCATGAATATGACTGGTACTCTGGATACTCAGACTGTGCATACTGGTACATCTGCGATGTAACGTGCTGTGTTGCAGCAATAGGCTGCGGTACTGTAACTGTCTGTGGTGCATTCTGTGACTGAGGAGTCTGTGAAACTTGTTCTTGTCTTGGCGGACGTGGTCTTTCTTTAGTCTTACCAGTAGCTATGTTGTGTTTCAGAACTGCACACTCGTTTATAAAATGACCTGGCTGTTTACAATAATTGCAGTTCCCTTTAACGGGAGCCGCAGGATGACTGGCTTGATTCGGACCTCTCTTCTGACTGTCTTGAGGAATAGATTGTGCAACTAGCACTTTCATTTTCGTGTCTTTCATACGTTTTCTTTCGTGTTCTTGCTCTTCTCTAATTCTATTCTGGTGATACTGGAGCATCTGGAGCATCTGGGACGGAGTATTTGCTTGCCAGGTGCTTTCGACCTTCAAAACTCGATTTTTAATTTGTGGACTTGAATTCTCGACTAATTTGGTAACGAAAAGATGAGGGTATGACTCACTACTTGTCTTGAGACCACTGTTAATACTGAAACATTTCTCAAATCTAGAATAAAAATCACTAATATCCTCATCTTGTTTCTGTTTACAGGCTGAGATTGCATCCCAGTCTTCTTTCCTAGTTGTCAATAATCTGGGTAAAACTTGAATCAATAATTCTGGTAATTCTTTACATTTATCTCCAAGACCGGTACCTGGTACTCGTGCCTTGTCTTCAGCTTCTAGAGCTGCCCAATCGATCTTTTTCTCTCCCACCTCCCATTCTTTTTCCTTTAACTTTTCATACACCCCTGCGGGTAACAGGACCTTTAACATTTTAATGATATCTGGGTAAGTGTATTCTCCCATACGGAGCATGTCTTTTAATTCTCTATGGAACCCTGCTGGATCTTTGTCGTGACAGGGGATTAACTTCTTCATTTCAAGAAGTTCCATCTTTGATATCGGAGTGTATACAAACACTCGTTGCATTACGCCACCCGCCCCTTGGACTGGGTGGACTTCTCGTAGCGGATTCTGTCTGTCTATGTAGAATGGTTTACTTTCTGGGGGTGAGACATGAACAAAATGCGGGTTCAGGAACGTTCTATACTTGTGGCGCTGTTCTAGAATGACACTTATTAAATCGGTACCTAGACCTCTCCATCTGTACTGGAGTAACTCGTTCAGGATATCATGTAACGGGCCTGGATCAGAATGTTGACCCTCATACAGGGTAATGAGGTGCTGGATCATATACATACCCACCAGTCGTTGCTCGGCTGGGGGCAGTTTCAGAAACATTTGTGCCACTATTTCGTCTGGAAAAGTGGTAGAATCAGTAATCCATCGGACTGCTGATCGGGCTAGTTCTTGTTCGTGCATGGTACTTAATTCGCTATAACCGACTCGTGATTTCAGAATGTGATCGGTAGCTTGAAATACTTGTTCTAAAGAGCTTTGTTCTGGTGCTAGATGTTGAAAAATAGACTTGGGTTCTAGACGTAAATGGCGATCTGGAAATCTGGATTTTCCTACATACGCTATTCTGGCGGGATTCTCGTCTTCCTCTTCAGGATCAGAGATACTTTCTTTCTCGCTTACTTGTGCTGCTTTACGCTGTTCGTGTAACCTTATTATTTCTTTACGAATTTTCTTGTACATACTTTCCATGGCACTAATGGTCTTGTGCTTACCCTCGGCTATATTATCACTCCACCTTGTTAGAATTCTCATTTCGGCGGGATCTTTAGACGGATAATCTTGTTCTCTTATTAGACAATTGATCAGGAACTTTAATATCATGAGCTGAATCTCGGCTTTCCTTTGAGACATAATCTCGCCAATGCTTTCTGGATCATCCCCTGTACGGATGAAACGATATATTCTGTCTAGATCTTCTTTCATATTCGGTAAGGTGACTAAATACTCGGTCACCCTTCTTACGCGTACGGAATATAAAACCATATTATACTCGCCTGGGACTGTGTCATAGACACATTCGGCAAGGGCTTGTCTGATTTCTGTAACAGACTTATTACTTTTAGGAGTACGCTGTGATGCTTGGGCATGTAATTCGAGTGCTGATAGACGCTTGTGTGGCGGCGGGGTTTGAGGAGGACCTCCTCCTGCGGCCCCTAGACTGGAATCGTCGACTGACATTCTTCGTGCTTGCAGGGTCGGTAATTGTAACGTGGGCTGAACTTGTATGACAGGCTGACCCGGGGGTACCGTAACAGGTACTCCGGTGTCTGGAGAAACGGGAAGTGCCTGATTTACAGGGACAGGTGGAGCGCGAACAGGATTGGCATATTCTGGAACTGTGTCGTCCAAATAGGACGAAATAAAAATATCAGCTGCGGTCGGTTTGTGACGTAGCTTGGTCGGAACTAATGGTGGCGGGAAATTACTGGGTGCCTCTGGGGTCGCTTTTGGCAAGCCTTCGGCAAGGAGAGGATACATACCCTTAATAAGGGCATGCCTCTGTCTGTCTAACTGTTCGACTTTGACTTGTTCACCTATCTCGATTAATTCTCTTTCTTGGGCTCGTTCTTGGGATTCTCTACTTAACTCTGACTTTCTGACTTCCTTTTCCGTTCTTCTATGCGCTTCCTTACGCCATAACTCGATGGCATCTTTCTGTGACTGTCTGGCTTTCTTTTTCCATAATGCTTCTTCTACTCGCATGATACATTCGGCATCCCATGTACCCGATACGGGCCATCTATACTTTTCTTCTAACTGTTTGGTATACTCTACCCATAAATCTAGATACAATATGGCGCTTATGCCATGTTTCTGATACATAAAGTGACCTGGACTGTCCCTAGGCGGAACAGGAACTGCTGCTTCCAGCAGACCCTTTCTAGTTTTTAACTGACGTAACTTGGAAAAGAGCGGCATTCTAAACTTGAATTGGAACACAATACAATACACGAAAAACAATAACAATTGGGAAAACAATTCAGGCATACCACGACATTGGAAATACATTAAACAATATCATAACATAACAGTTCGAACAGAGTACTACCTGAAAATACTGAAAACAGAACAGAATTCTCGAGAACGGAACAGACTAGAGTTACTGGATGCACTGCTGTAACAGTACGGAACATACCGGTCCCATAAAGGAACGCATCAAGACCCGTATCCACCTAGGTGAACACTTCGTTTGTGGGCTTGGGTACCACCAACCCACGGACCAGGAGTCAATTTAGACTGACCCTGTCTAGACACTACCCCAGCAATGGTACTCACCGGGCAGCACGGAACGGAAGGCCTCGAACGGGACTGGACTACGACGGACTTCGGACTTCGGACTTCAGTTACGGGTGGGCCTCCGGATACCTCGGACCTTGGACTCTCGGCTTGGGCTCTGGTCGGGACTCGCCGCGTTCCTCCACCGTCTCGTTCGGATGCTGGACCGCCTCCTCCGTCTCCTCCGTGGGCCTGAGGGATACTTGAAGCAGAAATATCTGCACTTGGCCAGTATGGTTCCGTCACGACTGCAGAGGGTCAGGGGGTCGGCGTGGCTTCACCGACGCGTGGGGAAAGGGCAAGTCCCTGTTCGGGCGCCATTATGTGGTATATAAATAAATAATACCGGATCTATTTTTGAATGAATGAATGAATAACAGATAGCTCAATAAAATAAGAGTCAAGATTCGAGGTAGTGGGAGTTTTGCAGGTTTATTACAGCATAAAGGACAGGGACAGGACAACCTGCATAGGAACAGAATGGCAAGGACTAGCATGGCCCGGCAGCTGCCGGGGACAGGATCTGGAATGGCTAGCTCTAACATTTAATAACATTACATGAGCATATATACATAACGCAAACACATAGCATTACATTGCAATAGGCGTAGCAGTGGGTGGAGCAGAAGGTGTGACGCGTAGCAGTCGCGAAAGATAAGGGATAAAGAGGTGTAACTGGGCGTATACATAGACATGTGGTGCAGACGTAACAGAATATGTCATGAATGGGGCGGAAACCATGGAGGGGGCTACCTAAGGAGCCGGGACCTCTAACCTAGTGGTGCGCGCAAACTGGCAATGACGTGTTACTAGGAGAAGCTGGGGGCTACAAACTCTGTGCTAGGAGCAGAGACTAGAGTCTGGAGGGTCGGAGCGACATGTACCTAAACCCTATCTGGTATCTACTGTTTAGGGAACACGTTGATATAAACTAGAAGTCATGAGGGGAGAGGCTAACCTGACTCTAAGACTGGACCATGCATTATTCTACATGTAGTGCGTGAAGAATATTAAATGACCATTAAATACAGTATTTCTCTAACATGGAGACGAGAAGGCTAGACAATGACGGAAACTATTGATGCAGTTCAGTAGCTTAGGAATGCAGAGGAGGAGGACTGAACTGATAGCAGGAACTATAACATACTTTTGGCAGACTCAGGGGCAGAGCCGGGGTGCACCGGGCACTGCAAGGCAGGAAGTAAGTGAAGGGTCGAGGATACAGGTGGGGGCTGTATCGCTCCTCAGCGAGGCTTTCAGGAGACAGGAGCTGAATCTGTGGTCCGGGCCCTTTTGAGGCCTGGAAACGGGGACTTTATAATTGAATAACGTGCACACTGAGAAACGTGGCAACATTACTTACATAGGCCTGATATTCGTAGTATTCACGAGGACTGGAAACTAACATACTAGAGGTGGACACAACTGTAATTGCGTCTTTAATCAGAAATGGGGAATAACATATGCATATTGATCATGCACACATAACATATGATGGATGAGGCGTAGGGACACAGAACATGGCAAAATTTACTTTTCCACACTTATCAGGTGAAAGATGGATTTTAAAAGTAGCCGCCACTGTTCCCACTAACCTGCCCGCCTGTGCGGCCGCGCATGTGTTTAATCTGAGCGCGCAGTCACCTCTTTGAAGCGCGCACACCGCCAGAGGCAATTTTTCATGTTAATCACAGCGCCCTGTAGATTCATGATGGGCGCTGCGATTAACACGAATACGTGAAGAAATGCTGGCAATCTGCCCCCCCCCTCTGCGCTCCATCAGGAAAAGGCAGACGCAAGCTTAAAAGCGCAACATGTGCTTTCACAATCATTAACATACATTAGTGATTGTGAAAGCACACGTGGTGAAGTTGTGCGTGCTGCCTGCCTTTTCTTAACAGAACTCTGCAGTTTGTGTGCCTAGAGGTTATCCATTTGTATCTCTTCCTTGAGTGACTTTACAACTTGTACATTTGCAATTTTTTTTCCTGTTTGTATCTTTTATGTAACTCATGTAATGCTAAATTCTTATGTATCGCAACTGGTTCTTTTGTAAAGCGCTCAGACACCTTCGGGTAATGTTCGCGCTATAGAAAATCGCATTAAAGAAAGAAAAAAACAACCCAATCTGTGCAAAATAGGATATTGTTCTAACAGCCTTCCTGCCGCAATGTGTGTAACTGACAAGCTAAAAAAAAAAAACGTGTGCCCTCATATGTCTCAATATTGCATGGCTGTCAGGCCGGCAAATGACTGTTAAAAGTCCCTACTGCGGCACATACAGCCACTGGCAGCGCAGCCTGTGACACGCAGCCGTTGGTGAATCTCTGGTGGCGTGGTATGCTTGCCATCAGCTGGTTTAACACAAG
Organism: Lissotriton helveticus; assembly: GCF_964261635.1. NCBI lineage: Eukaryota > Metazoa > Chordata > Amphibia > Caudata > Salamandridae > Lissotriton > Lissotriton helveticus. Next base: position 934,424,429 of record NC_136059.1, on the reverse strand, counting down.
CAGATAACTCAGCAGGTCACTGCACCTGTTGTCGAATATCGGAAAAGGGAGGCCATCTACTTAAAGATATAGCTCGGTTGACTAATGCCCCTGCAGTGGAGACCGCGTGTGTCATCGATGGAGACCACCCGATCACAATTTCCAACTCTGGGCTTATTAATATATATTATTATTATATATGGCTTTGAAAGTAATCCCGGGTCTCAAATTAAGCATACATCATGCAGTGGGCAAGAAAGTTGCTTCGGAGATTAGCCTGCATGTTGCAGATTCCAGCCCCAGGAAGATATCTCAGTGGGTCATGCGGATGTGGCAGAGATGTCCGTAAAACTGCAGGGCGCATGTTTGAATCACGGTTGGGTTGAAAACTGTGCTCAGCACCTACTGAGGAGAGTCTGTGTGTGACTGGTGAGTCACGGGTTCGAATCCCAGCAGGCCTTTTATCCGGCCGAGGCCAGAAGTAGTGTTATTTCTGTTCCCCTCTGCGCTCATCCGGGCACCCCGGGGCTGTGCGGGCACTGCCCTCTGGTACAGGTGTGAAGGACTCCAGGCACGCACAGAAGCCTGCCCTTCACATCCCAACTCTCCCCGAGTCCGCCGGCTCTTCCCGCTGTACCCCCAGATGCTGGTAATATAGTTCCGCAGGATAAAGCACCTGCTTGGGCTGAGATTGTGTAACATTCCGCAGTTCTCAGGTTTGTTCACGGAGGGAGACAGTGAGATAGAGGGAGGAAGACAGGGAGAGAGAGGGAAACAGAGAGAAGGAGACAGAGACAGGGAGGGAGACAGAGGGACGGATACAGAGGGATTGAGACAGAGGGAAGGATACAGAGAGAAGGATACAGAGGGAGACAGAGAGGGAGACAGACAGAGGGAGGGAGACAGACAGAGGGAGACATAAAGAGGGGGACAGAGAGAGGGAGACGGAGAGTGAGGGAGACAGAGAGGGGGAGACAGAGAGAGGGAGACAGAGAGGGGGAGACAGAGAGAGGGAGAGGGAGAGAGAGAGGGGGAGACAGAGAGAGGGAGACATAGAGAGGGAGACAGACAGGGGGAGACAGAGGGTGGGAGACAGAGGGTGGGAGACAGAGGGTGGGAGATAGAGGGAGGGTGGCAGACAGAGAGTGGCAGACAGAGGGTGGCAGACAGAGGGTGGGAGATAGAGGGAGGGAGACAGAGAGCGACATACAGACAGAGGGAGGGAGACCGAGGAAGCGAGACAGACAGAGGGAGGGGGTAGACAGACAGTGGGAGACAGACAAACAGAGACAGACAGAGGAAGACAGTCAGACAGAGACAGACCGAGGGAGACAGACAGACAGAGACAGACAGAGGGAGACAGACAGAGAGAGACAGAGGGATACAGAGGGAGACAGACAGAGGGAGAGAGAGGGAGGGAGACAGGGAGAGAGAGGGAGGGAGACAGAGGGAGAGAGAGGGTGCTGTATGTGTAGAAATACACTGTCTTTTCACTGTATTAAGCAAATGTTTGAGTGATATTTGCACTGATATTTGTCGCTGCACCCACACATGCGGTTGGGTTCTTGGCGCACATAGCCTTGGCTGCAGCGCACAGAGACCTTATCCTGCCGCACACAGAAGAAAAATATTAGAGGGAACATTGGCAGCCGCCTAAGCTGTTTGCACCTTGGAAGGTATAGTGGAAGCCTCCTGTTTGCATAATTTAACCTCTGCACAGGAGGCCAAACTGATTTCTCTTATTAGAGTTTGCTGTGACTCTCTTAGATCTGGCACCCTTAGGGTAGTTTTCCCTCAGATTCTTTGCCTTTAACCTTCTGTTGGTAGTTTTCCCTCAGATTCTTTGCCTTTAACCTTCTGTTGTTGCTGATTTTTTTTGTTGGCCTTATGGCTCTGAGCACTTTTCCACTGCTGACCAGTGCTAAAGTGCACAAGCTTCTCCCGAAAACATGATGACATTGGTGGTTACCTGACTGGCATATCTGATGTACTGGTAAGTCCCTTATAAGGTGGTATACCATATTCCTGGGGCCTGTACTTCAAATGCTACGAGTAAGCCTGCAGCACTAATAGTGCCACCCATATAAATAGTGCTTCAAATCTGTCTCAAGCCTGCCACCGCAGTGCTTGTGTGTGCAGTTTACTGCCACTTGGACTTTCCATTTAAAAATACTTGCCAAGCCATAAACTTCTCTTTTATTACATAGAAGTCACCCCTAAGGTAGGCCCTATGTAACCCTAGGGACAGGGTGCTATGACAGTAAAAGGTAGGATATGTGCGTTTAATCTTTACATGACCTGGTAGTGACAAACACCCAAATTCTTTTTTAACTACTGTGAGGCCTACTCCTTTCATAGGGTAGCATTGGGAATTCCTTAATGCACCTTTTAGCTGTAATTTCTGTTTAGAGAGGAGTAGATTTCTCATGTTTCATATCTTTGTAATGGCAGTGATAAATCCTCCTCACTGGTGAAGTTGGATTTAACATTACTGTTTTAAAAAGGCTGCTTTTAGAAAGTGTAGATGCTGTTGCGCTTACTGCTTTGTGCACTTGACAGCCGGTCTCCAATAGACATTTGGAGTGAGGGCCAGCTGCACTTGGTGCATTCCCTCTAAACAGCCACAACACAGGAAGGATATGTGTGTCTGAGTATACATCTAAGTGCAATTACATTCTGATGTCCTTGCCTGGGCAGTATGAAAGGGAGGGGCTGACACTTCACTTGAATGGACTGTGTCCCACACAAAGGACTGATTACCCCTCCACAGATAGCCTGGCAGACAGGATTGGGTTGAAAGGGACACTCTTGCACTTCAGAGAGCTGCTTTGAAGTTACCCCCACATCAAAGACACTTCTGGGTATACGTACTGGATCTCTGACCCCCTAAAATCAGACCACTGGACTTGTAACTGAAACTCTGCCAGAAGAACTGCTGTGCTGCTTAAATGACTCAACTGGACTGCTTGTCTGGAAGGGCTGCTTTTCTGTTTAGTGCCCTGCTGCTCTCTGATTCTTCTAAAGGAGTAATTGGAATCTGCCTTCACTCCAAGTCATCTTCAAGGACGTGTTGGCTTACCTTCCGTTGCTTGAGACTTGGGGATATCAAAACCTCTACCTCTGAGCCTGGCTCACTGAAAATGGCCCAGATACTTTCAACACGGATTTCAATGCATCTCCTGTCTGCATGTAGCAGAACCGGCGCACTGACCAGGTTGTGGAAGTAAAATCGGTCAATCACCTTATGAACCAGCACTTTGCCTCCAGAGATCAATCCTGAGAGAAGTCCTCCTGAGGCTCAGCCAGGAGTGACCCACGCTACTTGACTCAATTTTGATATTTTAAACTCGTTTTTAACAAAAGGTATTCATGTGTTTTTTAGAATTTAGTAGTTACTCACTTGCTCGTTTTGCTCTTCCACCTGCTCCCGGTTAGAAGTGTACCGCAGGTCTCTGCGGGACTTGCGACATCGGGGTGGCCATCTTGAGGGGATTTAGGTCAGCGGGCTAGTTCTCATGCCCCTGACAGTACTTAAGAGCACCATGCCACAAACGCGCAGCAGAGGTGCGCAGCGGGCGCGCCACTGGCATGCCGAATGCGCACCAAAGGCAAGCCCGTCTGCGCTCGAAACACGCTCAGCACAAGGCCCCCTGGACCAAACGCGACAAACACGACCCCAGGTATAAGTTATTCAGCAGACAATATAATCAAAATCAATCCCGCCTCCATTAACCCTAACTGTATCATCTTTCACCCTGAATCCATATGCCCTATGGGCCCCGAAAAATGTTTGGGGTGCAATATCAACCTACCTAAGTTTATAGTCCAACCCGTTTCTGGTAGAAACCATGTCCAAACCTCAACTAAGCAGGATGCCTCCAAGTGCCCTTGGAAATTTGCCCTGTTTAACGCCAGGTATCTAGTGAAACATAGTATAGAAATCGCCTCTCTTATATCGGAGGAGAGAATACATGTGGCATTCATCACTGAGTCATGGACAGATACGGGATCTGGACCTGATATCGTTAAAGCTACCCCCCTGACTACTTCTGTCACACACTCAATAGACAACAGAAATGCGGTAGGCCTTGTTATCGTTTACCATCACTCTATCACTGCTTCTTTTAATTCCTTAACTATAGAAGAGTGTGAAGCACTTGAATTTTGTCTCAACCTCTCCCATTACTATACTTTTAGAGGCACCCTCCTGTACAGAGCACCAGGCAGAGAGGCCCTTTACTAACTCAACTCAGTAGCATACTAGAAAGGAGTATCTGCTCCAATTCCTTTACCATCTTCGGTGATTTCAATCTGGAATTACCCTTGGATCCTGACACATCTAATTTATTAGACCTCATGAGAGGTGATAACTTGGAGCAATTAGTCAGCGGTGCCACACATCTAGCAGGTCACACCTTAGACGGCATCTTTTCTAACAACCTACAACTTTCAGTAACTAAAACGCTGCCGCTAGCTTGGTCTGACCATTTGGTAATTTTCTTTGAGCTTTTAATACCAGACCGCAAAAGGCAGAACTTTTCCGTAAGCCACTCCAAGAATAGAGCTTGGAACAAGATAAAAGCTGAAGACTTAGTTCGTACACTTGCCGATTCAATCACTCCCATTCCTAACAATTTAGATGACGCAACCAGATCATATACTTAAATGGCTGGACGCTGCAGGGAATAAGTTAGCCCCCCTAAAATGCTTTAGTCATACCAGACAGCATCCCTCCGCCCCATGGTACTCGAAGGAGTTGAAGGACCAAAAGCTGGCCTGCAAATGCCTGGAGAAAATATGGAGGGGGAATTATAAGGAAAAGGATAAAGAGGACTATAAAGCAAGCCTGGCACTTTACAAACAACTTCTTAAAAATACAAAGCAAGAATTTTTTAGCAATAAAATTTCTTCAGCAAATAACTCCCCATAAGAACTTTTCAAAATTGTTAAATCATTGGCTCACCCTCAGACTCCTCCAATTGTGGCCAGTCAGGAGCTTTGTGACAGAATTGCCCAAAGTTTCTTTGACAAAGTCAACAGTATTTTCCTCACATTTTCAGAATCACTGTCTGACCGCAATATCAGTCCAATAGAATGTCCTCAGGCTACTAATCCTGATTTGCCAACTCTTAACCTTTTTGCCAACTTAGAGGTAGCAGATACTTTCAAACTTCTGGACAAAGCTAAATCAGGTGCTCCAATGGATCCTTGTCTGTGTTCAATTGGAAAGGCCTGTTGCTACACAATTGACCAACATTTTTAACAACATTTATCAAGAGGGATATTTCCCTAAGGAATGGAAACACGCCTCCTTCCTACCTCTCTTTAAAAAAAAAAAAAAACTTGGGTGCTGGTGATCCCAACAATTTTAGACCTATTTCTAGGCTACCCCTTCCCACAAAACTCATAGAAAGTAATTTGAATTCCCAACTCAATAAATTCCTGCAGTACTCACAGGCCCTTGACCCAACCCAATTTTGGTTTAGGGAGGCCCACAGTACAGAAACAGCTCTTCTGAAGTCCACAGAAGAAATCAGAACTATTTTGGATCGTGGGGGGAAAGCCATATTGATCATGCTAGATCTATCTGCGGCTTTCGACACGGTCCATCATACTTTGTTGATGGACCGGTTGGACAAGCTAGGGATTAAAAACAATGCCTGGAAACCTCTTAAATCGTTTCTCAATGATAGAACCCAAACAGTAACATTAGATGGATTTGAAGCTAATTTCTTCTCCCTGCCCTGTTTGAAGCGGAACACCGGTAAAACGGAGGATGTTCTCTTCGGAAATGACCCTACCTTCTGGACACCTAGTTGCTGGCCAGATGAGATGGGACCATTACCTGTACCAATAAAACAGGTAAAGATCCTGGGAATCTTGATCGATGACAAAATGAGTTTTAGAGACCAAATAAACCAGGTTGTCTCCACTACCTCAAACATCTTCAAATCCTACAAAAAAATCATGCCCTTGCTGCCCAAGGAAGAACAACAAACTGTAGTCTCCGCCCTCATAATGTCTAGACTATTGTAATAGTCTATATCTTACAGTTCATAAAGGATTGATGAACAAGCTGCAGATGCTGCAAAATGCGGCAGCTAGACTTATAACAGCCACACCAAAATACAAATCCATCTCAGCAAAAATAAAACAACTTCATTGGTGGACGATCAGCAAACATACCCAATTTAAGTCACTGTGCCTCGTTTTTAAGGCGCTTCATGGCATCGGACCCGACTTTCTACAACAACGCTTTACCTGGTATATGCCTGAGAGAGTACTACGGTCTGCAGACCAAAAACTTATCAGCATCCCTCGAGTTAAAAAAGCTAACTGGGGCGGAAGAAGTTTCACGATCAATGCGGCTAAGTCGTGGAACACCCTGCCATTGAACATCAGAAACATTCCTAACCTCCTGCCTTTCAGAAAGGCATTAAAAACATGGCTTTTCTCAAGATAACCGGCTAGCTATACTCTCAACTTACATTAGGTCTTGTCTTCAGCACCAGGACACCCTCGGGTATCAGTTTGTGCTCTACAAATACAAATAACATCAACATTAACATCAATGCATCGGACACCGTATCTCTGCTGCTGTGGCGTGCTGAGATGAATGCATCCTGACAACTGCGTAGCCAAATCTGATACACCGCTCAATGCCTCTCGACTCCAGCACCCATCTTCAGAAGTGACGCATCACCTTCATTCGTGGAGAAGATCAAGGCATCCAACACCTGCAGGCCTCAACATAGACGCATCTGGCTGTTAGCTTACACTGACTAGAGTGGTGGTTCCTGCCTGGCCTGGAAGCACACCTCAGCCATCCATGAATTCCACTTCTAACAGCCTCTGCAATTTAAGAGTCTCCATCTACACTGATAGTCAATCCGGGTTTGATGTGGGTCATGATTTTGGACGGTTGTGATGCCAGAGGTGTTTTTATAACCTCGTCTGGCTCCCCTATCAGAAATAGGAATAATGTACTGGATTTGCTCGAAGCTCTGATATTGCCCACTGAAGTAGTGGTTGTAAAGTGTGCAGCACTCGAGCCAATATGATCTTGTGACCACTGGCAATCACTATGTGGCCGAAGTTGCCAGCTACTGCGCTCTTGGACATTCAATGGAGACTATGCAAATAATTCTGAAACTGGTGTTGCTGCTAATCTCTTGTTGACTTTTGCTAATGTGTGGGAATAGATCAAGGCTTAGAGGAAGAAGTTCCAAAGACTGAACAGCAAGGTATACAAGAATCAAGACGATAGTTGGGTGTCAACAGATAGCTGCTAACTGCTATGGCTAGACATTTTAATGGCCCATCCTGTAAAGGGAGGGATGTGATGGTGCACTTGTTTAAGTCACATTGGTTCAATCCCTGTTTCCATATTAATGCTGAGAATCTGTGTCACAGATGTGTTACCTGCCAACAAATTAACGTGGGCAGACATACTGTAGTGATCATGAGTCATATAGGGAGATCGGGGTCTTTAAAATTGCATGCAACTAGATTTTGTTGAAATGCCTGTGTGTAATGGTCTCAGATACACCTTAGTTGTGGGTGGGAAAAATTGGAGTCTTGCTATAGCTGAACGGTTGCTGAGGGAGTTGGTCCCTACTTTAAGATTTTTGGTATCTTTGGAGTTAGATTGTGCAACTCATTTTGATAATCGGGTAATGAGGATTCAGTATGTAATCTTGTGAGTGGATCAGAGACTTGATTGTAGTTACAGGCCCGAAGCGTCAGACATTGTCGAACAGATCAATGGGACGCTGAAGTCCTGACTTGTCAGAGTGTCTGCATCCACAAACCTCAGGTGGCTGGAAGTTGTTTCCTTGGTGCAGATGACTCTCCGAAGTACCCTTGACCAGAAGACAGTATTGTACCCGATAAGATTATCATGGGAAGAGCCATGCGACTTTCCTTGCCTGACATGGTGTTTTCTGTCTCTCATAATTTTGAAGTAGTGACTCCACTTTCGGGCCAAAAGAAGTGCCCCAATCTTAGGCTAAGGGATTGGGTCCTGGTGAAGGAACACATCAGGGCGTTATGCCTGGAGGCCCATTGCTGTGGCTCCTTTCACGTTATACTGGTGGATAGCACTGCTGTGAAGTGGGGAAGCCTTCCAAATTGGGTGCATGCTTCTCACACTCGAAGTGTGAAAGAAGCTGGTGAGGAAGTGATGACCATAACCACTGATTTACAGAGTCAAGCTCCAGAGTACTCCAAATAACAAGAGGTGGGAGAAGAGTGTGACCATGTGTGCCAAAGTCAACCAGGGACAAGTGCTGAGTCTGTGGTGAATGAATCATTAGTAGCCACACTGAACTGAGCTGAAGGAACAGTAGACAATATCTCAGACCCTGAAGACTGAAGAAGGGACCAGCAATGCAGTCAGGAGGGAGCCAAGAAGAAAAGACTGGCCAAGGTTGCGCGGTGCATAGGCCGTACTCCTCACTTCAGTGGCAGCTCCGTCTGCTTTTATTTTTAAGGCAGTTATCTGTACTTTCCGGGGGACTGACCAGAGGAGGAAAGCTGTTTTTTGGACCTGACTGCCAAGGTTAGCGAGAGCGTTGCTGTGTCGCCGCTGGAGGCGGACCCCCTGTGGGTGTACCGCGCCGGTCTCTTAGCAGACCGAGAGGGTCAGTGAACTACCCTTCCCAGCTGCCCTGCAACCAGGAAGTGGAGGCGGGACCAGAGAGCGCGCTGACGGCGCTTAAATCCGACGAGAACCACCGGCAGAGCGGGGGACTGACCAGAGGAGGAAAGCTGTTTTTTGGACCTGACTGCCAAGGTTAGCGAGAGCGTTGCTGTGTCGCCGCTGGAGGCGGACCCCCTGTGGGTGTACCGCGCCGGTCTCTTAGCAGACCGAGAGGGTCAGTGAACTACCCTTCCCAGCTGCCCTGCAACCAGGAAGTGGAGGCGGGACCAGAGAGCGCGCTGACGGCGCTTAAATCCGACGAGAACCACCGGCAGAGCGGGGGACTGACCAGAGGAGGAAAGCTGTTTTTTGGACCTGACTGCCAAGGTTAGCGAGAGCGTTGCTGTGTCGCCGCTGGAGGCGGACCCCCTGTGGGTGTACCGCGCCGGTCTCTTAGCAGACCGAGAGGGTCAGTGAACTACCCTTCCCAGCTGCCCTGCAACCAGGAAGTGGAGGCGGGACCAGAGAGCGCGCTGACGGCGCTTAAATCCGACGAGAACCACCCGCGACGCGGGAGCGCGCGGGAGCGCCCGGGGCTAAGCCCGGGCAAAGGGCGGGCCCTCTGTGGCCTGAGGAGCCTGGGCCTGGGCTTGAACCCCTGCCCGATTTACCCCAGCCAAAAGGAATAAGGTGCTCACGGTAACCGTAAGTCGGTAGTCTATTTCCACACTATTTTTACTGACTAGGTTATTTCACCATCTATATAGGGGTGCCATGAACTGCCGGGAAACCAGAAGCATGGCCGCAGCAGGTACTAAAAAACTAACTGGGACACTAGACGATTTCATCGTCCGCACCAATGCACTAATCGACCAGGGAATAATATTAATGGATAGGAGAGTATCCCAGGATCTAGCTAATGCCAGGAGATCTTCGCTGGGTCTCATCGCCCAGGCACACACTCCTACCATCAACTCCCGGCATATTCATAACCCAGCTGATCACACTGAGGTCGATAAGGAACTAGACGTTGCTAATTCACAACTGGATTTAGAAGCTACCCCCAATCTCAACATTTTGACAGAGAGTGGATTAGACGCCACTGAGCTAGATAACTTTCCCGTGGTAACTAATATAGATCAAAGGGGTTTGATAGAAGGGGCAATCCCGAAACGAAAGGCAAATAATTCTACCACCCCCAAAGGGAAAGTAGCTAAAATAGCGCAAACTGTTCGATTTCAACAACCCTCTACTGCAGATCAGGGTATTGTTTGCAATAATTTGCTAGCTTCCTCCAATGATATAGGCGGGGTGAATCCCACAAATTTTGGCTTACCGATTAGTCTTCCAGACGATACCGTCTTAGACAGCAGCCTGGAGGAAATTTTGGAACTCACTGGGGAGGCCACTAACCTAGCTATACAGAATCAAGATGGCCATGGGCAGGACATGGTCAATAATATAATCTTTAACACGATTAAAAGCCTTCTGGAACCCATAGAAGTTAGACTTCGCGGCTTGGAGACTATCCTGATGAATATCCATAAGGAGATAAGTGCTCCATGCTTCTCTATGAATGCCAAGACATCCCATGCTGCGAGTATAGCTAACAAGTCATCCTTGGGCAATAATGTCACCGCGTCTAAAACTAATCCCCCTAAAGACTCTAGTAGTACTCCTAAACAGGGAGGTACGAAAGCAAAGACCCCTGTTCCCAATTTACAGGTGAATACATCCAATGCTAATCAAACCTCCAAAGCCACTAAAGAAATCCCTCAAGCTACTAAACAAACTACCCAAGTTACATCAAGTGTTTCCACTTCAGTAACCCCAAATCCTGATCAGGCCCCGCGAACTAAGGCTGCGATTCGCAGAAACATTCATCTTCCACCAGACGCTTGTCCCTTTGTAGTGATTCTTACTGGAGTCACTGAAATTCCCCCATCGGAAGTAGAATCTCATCAGGCACTTAAAAATAAGGTGTGTCATTGGCTCACTAAAAACCATCCCCTCCCGCCTAACATTCCTAGTAAAATTTTAATGGTAGAAAGAACTCCATGGGTGGGCGGGAATAGAAAAAATCTGCAAGGGGATTGTGTTGTGGTGACTTTCGAGAACACTCAGGTTGTAGAACACATATGTAGTAGAGCACCCAGACACCTAGCTAGCACTGTTATGGCTAGGCCACTTTCGTATTTCTATCTACCAGGGAATCACACAGACAAAAGATGGAGCTGGCTAAGAGGTCCACACGATCCAAAACCTAGACAGAGGTTTACCAACCCATGGGAGGAACAATCATACGGATGGGAGGAGGAGGGCGATGTGGGCTGGAATCTAGTGAGGAGAAGGAGAGGCAGACCACTCCAAGGGGGTTATGCGGTAGGGCCCCAAAATAGTTACTCACAACAGTATTTTCAGGCTGCAAATGGGCAAGATAGCTACTTTGATTTCCCAACTGTTAACCGTTATGAGTGCTTGTCAACCACGGACTGGGTTGACTGACATACACAGGGATCACTAAGTGGTCAGCGGCGCCATAACTCCCAGACTCCTATGTTGAGAGAAGATAGCCTTGTGGATCTGCAGACGATTAATTCAACTCTCTCTCCTGATGATGGCTTGGAAGCTACTGAGGCTAGAGGAGTGCATAACAAGCATAAATCCAATAAGCCACTTTGTAAATTCCTCACATGGAACATAGCGGGTATTACTGCTAAGGCCTTAGATTCTAGTTGGCAAGGGTTTGTTAAACAATATGAGATAGTGGCACTTCAAGAAACGTGGGACACGTCAACTTGTTTTTCATTGGATGGTTTTCACAGTTTTTCAATCCCAGCCGTACCAGGCGTGAGAGGGAGACCCAAGGGTGGGCTTCTAACATTATTCTCACTGAATCTGGCTGGGTCTTTTAAAAAAATAGAACCTGCTCCCAGGAATACGTTGATAATTGAGTGGGCTATTTCGGACCATCAACCCTTTTTAATTATTAATTTTTATAATTCCAGGGATGGTTCTTTTGTAAACGAGCATTTGTCTGCTCTGTTAGATTTTTTGTCAGTCTATAGACACGATTGCACTTCCGTCCCAGAGATTGTTATCCTGGGTGATTTTAATATTCACCCCTGTGAGGGGGACTGTTACAATGACAGGTACGGAGGATCATTGGTTGAAGGGATCCCCCATTTTGAACACACTAAGGAGGGGGAGGGGCTTGAGAGCTTTCTGGCCACTTTAAATCTATTTGAATTGGGTTTTGGTACAAATGAAACCAGACCACCTACATTCATTGGGAGAGATGCTAATACCATCATTGATTATATTTTTGTATCACCAGGGGTGTTAGCTAGGGCTTGCGAATACTGTGTAGTGCCTGCGGTCTTTAGCGACCACAACCCTGTTTTGCTGACCTTGGACCTGGATTGTTCCATGACCGAGAGGGAAACAGGGGTGGTAGCCCCAAGGGATCTCACCTCTAAAGAGCAGGGGAGGAGGATTAAGTGGGAGAAGATTGTCCCTGAGAATTTCTTCCAAATACTAGCCCAGGAAACAGAGGCAAAGATGGCAGTTTGCCTTGATCCTACTTCCTTGGGGTCTGAGGTAGTGGCCGCTTACACTGAGATATGTTCAAGCATCTCTAAGAATTTGGAGTCCAGGAATGGCCCGCAAGGTAACAAGTATATACATAGATGGTTCGATAGGGAATGTTCAAAAAAACATAACGCCCTATTGAAAGCACTCCAACAGAGACCCAGAGACAGGACTCTAGTGGCAAGTCTTCGGCAGGGTTATAAAACTGCACTCGCCAATCGTAAGACTCAGATTAAGGAGGAGGCCTGGGAGAGTTTACTGTCCGTAAATATACTGAGAGACAGTAGGAAATTCTGGGCCATTATTAACCAGCCCTTCTTTACTGAGGATGGGAAATCAGACATGGATTGCGTGATCGAAGATGAAAGATGGCTTAATCATTTCAAACAAATCTATGAAAGTGAAGTTTCATTCCCGTCAGATAGTGTCCCTTCGTGGAATATTATGACCATGGATTTTAACATCTGTGAGGTTGAAAAGGCCATTAGAGACACAAGTAAACATAAGGCACCGGGACCTGATGGGGTACCTGCTGATCTCTACATGCAGTATCCCCAATTCTGGTCCAAAATATTGACCAATGTTTTTAATGCGATACCTTCGGCAGGCTTTCCCTCTTCTTGGTCCACCTCTATAATTGTTCCGATTTTTAAGAAGGGGAACAGGGGGGACCCGGCTTGCTACAGGCCAATCTCCTTGCTTGACTCTGCTGTTAAAATCTTAGGCAGAGTCATTCTACAAAGACTCGGGGATTGGCTTGAAGGGAGTGGGGTCCTCTCTGACCTTCAGTATGGTTTTAGGGCTCACAGGGGGACCATGAACCAATGCTTAAACCTCCACCTCATAATTAGTAAATACACCGTGGTGAAGGAGGGGCATTTATATCTAGGGTTTATGGACTTATCCTCCGCTTTTGATTTGGTTAATCGCTCTAAACTTTGGCTTATTTTGCGGGATTTGGGTTTGGACACTACTTTGGTGAATTTTTTACATGACCTCCACCAGAATTTGTTTGCCTCCGTTAGGGTTACAAGGGAAGGTAGATGTACTGAAAAATTTAGATCAGGGAGAGGGGTCAGACAGGGTTGCATCCTGGCCCCTCTCCTATTCACACTCTACATTAACTCCCTGGGTAAATCACTCAATCTAGCCACCATGGACGTCCCGCGTATGGGAGGATCCCCTATCCCGGTCCTCCTGTACGCGGATGACGCCGTCCTAATAGCCCGTACAGGCATTGGTCTGCAAAAATTGTTAGACCATTTCGGATCATTCATGGAATCTTTAGATTTAAAGATCAATACACTAAAATCCCATGTCATGGTCACGGGCACACGTAGGAAAAGCCTGAAGATTAAAACTTTTAGTTGCAACGGATTACAAATCTCTAGGGTACCTTTTTTTTGTTATCTAGGCGTCACTTTTGACGAAAAAGGATCCTGGGGACCTCAACTAAAATTGAAGGCCAACGTAGTTGCAAGATCTACTACAGGTCTCATGAGCTTTTCTAAAAAATTAGGTTCTAGGCCCATGGAGGCCATGATCCGTATCTACAAATCAAAGTGCCTGGCTATTGCATCCTATGGGGCTGACATCTGGGGCTATGCTCCCTCTCAAGGCATTCAAATTGTAGAAAATAATTTTATTCGAACTTTGTTGTCACTCCCAAAGTCATCGCCTACATATTCCATCCATAGTGAAGTCGGCTTGGTCCACATTACTGACCTTCTAAAAATGGCCCCCCTGCTATGCTGGGTGAAAACCTGGACAAACGAGGAGATCACGTTGAACCATCTCATACTCAAAGACTGCTTGGCCCTGGACAAGGCGGGCAGTATTCCCTGGCTAGCGTATGTTAGAGCGGCATGCGTGAAGCTAGGGCGCCCGGATATGTACTCTTCTCCACAGGGTCTCAAGAAAGAAGATGTAGGGTGGGTTAAGTTGCATCTCCGGAATTTGCTGGAGTTAGATAGGGAACAGGTTGAACTCAACAAACCCATGGTGAGAACCATATATCGAATTTCTACCTCCTCTGCCATGGAACCTTATCTAACATTTGTGACAAAACCATACCATCGTTTTCTTTTATTGAGATTTAGGTTCAATCTTATCCATCTAGTGCTGGGTTCCAACATAAAGTGGGGGACCCTTGAAATTACCCCACCTTGCACTTGTGATAGCTTCTCAAATCAGGACACAGTCCACTTTGTGATGTTTTGCGAACACTATCTGGAGCCCCGGAAAAAGTTTTTATATCCCATTTTGAAGGAACTTAATTTTGTCCAAGTAAGGCCTGCACTTTTACACCTGCAAATGTTGAACACTGTGCAGGTCACATATGGTGTAGCCAGTTTCTTGGTGGCGGCTGCCCGATTGAATAAGGCAAGACTTACCCAGACAAATATACATCCTGGTTGACATTTTATTAACTTTATTCTGGGACACCGGATAAGGATCATTGGGACATGGAGGCGCTTGTCTTTTTCTGGTCCTTTTCTTATAGTGAACCTGTTTTGTATTCATATTTTTTAATAACAAAAAAACTTCTTTTAAAAAAACCTCTTTTAATGAATCATTTTAGGAACTGCAACATGTGTATAGTTTGTTTAATTGCTAATTTTAATCTATTTGTATAGTTCTTATTTTTAAAAAATGAATTGTGTATTGCTTTTATGGTTTTAATTAACCGAATAAAGATATTTGACTGACTGACTGACTGACTGGCCAAGGAAGGGTGAGGGATTGAGAGCTGTTGTGTCAGAGGAACACATCCCAGAGACTGTCTCTGAAGAAATAGAAACAAGTTAACAAAGTGGGAGTGTTGATCAACAACCAGTACTCAGGAGATCGAAGAAGACATTGGTGCCTAGTCAAAGATACTCAGGGGCTTATTTACAAGTCCCTTGCATCGCTGGTGCGCCACTTTTAACATGGGAAAATGTGGCGCACCTGCGGCGCGAGGGGCTTGTAAATGAGCCCCTCAGTTCCTGAGCAGACTTACTTTGCTGAGTGTGAACTTGACTCGAGAACACATGACCATGATTACCAATGAAAAGTGTTTGAAAACCTCTATCAATAGGGCTACCACAATGAAGAATGTTTAATTTTATTTTTTGACTGACTTAATTTTAAGTGAACTGCACAAACAAACAGAACTTTACTGATACTTGCTAAGATTTGCTTGGGTCAGGCTCCTTTTAGGAGAGTAGGGTCGTCATTGTCGAAGAATCTGAGGTAGGATTAGTGAGAACTTGTGAAGATATTATAATTTGAATTCTCATTTTGAAGTCAATGAATGTTTTCAGATTTGCACAGTAGAAGATGACAATTACAATGACCCCTGCCTCAGATTTTTGTGTTCCTGAGTGAGATTCGACTCTAAGAAAACCGTGGTGTCTGTTAAACCAAAACACATGGAGTAATACTAATTGTAGTTGCAGTTATGTTAGTATTTTCATGATCTGCCTATTAGTGGGCTTGAATTCTCCTTTTGAGAATGTTTCTGCCGTAGCAAAGCCTGATACAACTTGCCTAGATGACCAGTATAGCTCTAGTATGCAGGCTCATGATTGATTTATTTTTGCTATTTTCCGGTCTACTGTAGATGAAGTGACCTACCATCAATTACCTTTCAATTATTCGCTTTCCTGCACTATAATGCTTCAGCTTCTCTACCATCAGGGTCACTTTGAATAGTCACTTTGAATATTACTTCTCAGATTTCGACCTGGGTCTTGAACTGGTGCCTATGAATAAACATTTAAATCTTTATTATAATTCTAGATATATGGGTGCTGTATAGCATTTCTTAAGATCAATGACAACGATTTATGTTTCTAGGCAGGACTGACATGTAAAATGTCCAAAACTAAGAAAGACTCTATTGAAAAATTTGAAAAAAAGAAGGCAAGGTCTTGAAAACAAGGCAAAGAGAGAACCTCAGGGTGAGAGGGAAAAGGTAAATAGGATTGAAGGTAGCTGGGTTACATCCAAAGCTGAGTTTGTATTGGCAGAAGGAAGGGAAACTGCGCTTTCATGAAAAGAAAGGAAAAGATTAAATATCTTCAGATGATGGGTTGAAGTAAATGTCCACAGAGGTCTGAGGTGTTGGGAGTGTTTGATGGTCACGATACTGTTGTTCCCGGCGTTTACCATGTAGGTGGGAGGAATGCTTATTTAAATCTTCCTTCAAATTGGATTAGGAGCTGTGTTAGACCTGGCACAATTGGCGTGGGTCTCCCTTCCATTTTCGCTGTAATCTTCTTTGTTTTTGCTGGTATTAGATGCTCTGGGCGCTGTGCCACTGCCATTCAGCGCCACAGCGCAAATGCTCCCTGTGTAAATATGACTGTAAATTGGTATGTCCCTGAATGGCTTATTTGGTTTACCTGTTAGTCCCGAGTAGTGTGGCCTGTGAGTGCCCAGGGCTGGTAACCCATATGCTGCAGGTGGGCCTGCAGCGCTGGGTGCGCCACCCACAGAAGAAGCTTGAGAAGTGCTCATCAGACCTGCCACTGCAGTGTCTGCGTGCAGTCCTGAACTGCCATCTTGGCTGTGAAGTGCCCACACTTTCCCGCCCCTGAACCTTCCGTTAGCATCATGTCAGTCACCACTATGGTAGGTGCTTTGTGTGTGTAAGATAGGGCATGGCTTGATATGTGTAGCATGTCCTGGTAGTGAATCACCCTCCATTTTGTTTTTCACTGCTGCAAGGCTACCTGTTCTCCATATGCTAGAAGGAGCAGGCTGGCTATTACATCTTATAGTCCTATCTGACTCAGGGAACATGGTAGAAATTCGAGTTTAGTATGCCTGAACTCAGAATGATAAAATACATCTTTTAGTAAAGTTGGGTTTAACATTCTGTGTTTGAAAATACCACTTTTAGAAAGTGGGTATTTTCTTGCCTAAGCCTTCCAGTGTGCTCTGCTGTTATGTGTATTGGCTGTCTGGGTTTAGAGGGGCAAGGCAGGCTGAATAGAGAGATCTGCATTGAGTACTAGGGAGGAGTAGCTCCTTGACCTGAATAGGGCTGTGCCTGGCAAGGTGAATGCTGGCTCCACCTCCTACTGTGCGTCTGATGGCAGACCCCCTCTTTCTGAAAGGAAGGATGCAGCTTGGTAAACAAAGTGCTCCAGGCCTGAGCAGAACTGATTCTGGCTGGGTTCAGTGACTAGAGAGTTTTGAGAACAAAGACTTTTGGGGTATAAATATCTGTGCCCAAACCCCTGGTTTTTAGATGTTCTCTCAATGTTTCAAGCTTTATTACAAATGTCACAAAAAGATGTTAATCTATCGCCCTCACTCTATCTATCTATCACCCTCACTCTATCTATCTATCGCTCTCACTCTATCTATCTATCTATCTATCTATCTATCTATCTATCTATCTATCTATCTATCTATCTATCTATCTATCTATCTATCTATCTATCTATCTATCTATCTATCTATCTATCGCCCTCCCTCACTCTATCTATCGCACTCCCTCACTCTATCTATTGCCCTCCCTCACTCTATCTATCGCACTCCCTCACTCTATCTATCGCACTCCCTCTAACTATCTATGTCCCTCTCTCTATCCATCTATCGCCCTCCCTCTATCTATCGCATCACCACAGCATCACTCTGCACCACCACAGCATCACTCTGCACCACCACAGCATCACTCTGCACCACCACAACATCACTCAGGGGCACCCCAACATCACTATGCGCTACCACAGCATCACTGAACGCCACAGCATCACTCGTCGCCACCACAACATCAACCTGTGCAACCATTCAACAACAACTGGTTCAAATATGTTCTCTCAATGTTTCAAGCTTCATTACAAATGTCACAAAAAGATGTTAATATTTCACTTCTGTTCTTGGATTTTCGTCACAATAAAATGCACTGAAAATAATCTTCACAAAAGTTATTTACAAAAGCTTAAGCTATTGCCATTATAAATTACAATAACTTTTATTTAAGTTTTAATTATTAAAAAAATAAAAGCCATTGTTATTTGTAATACCATCTAAGTCATGTAAATGCAACACATATTGCATTACAAATGCTATAGGTGTCACATTTGCGACAGTTAAAACTATTGGCATTGTAAATGACAAAACTATTAATTTAGCTACTTTCAAAACCAACACATAAATACAAAATTTGTCATTTACAATACCAAAAGCTTAAACTTTCCCAATGCAAGACCTATTGTATTGCAAATGCTTGTTTGTATTGCTCCTTGATGTCAAGAGGAACCTCTGTCCGTGTTACTGACGGAATCTGCAGGAGAGGACTGTCCTTGTGCTTGTGTGCTGTTTATTGGATTGGCCTGCTGCAGTTCCCCTTGGACTTGGAAGAAGAGGGTAAAGGACTTTTGAGAGACTTTTATTTTTGCTATGCAATCACCCAAGGGCTAGAAGAGAGCTACTGCTGGAGTCACAGGCACATCTGACTCCCCCACCAGCCTCCTGATTCCTCCCAGCGAGGCTTTCTATCTGCAGGTGAGGCCCCTGTGAGTTCCAGGGCCTCTAGTTCTACTACAGAGAAGAGAGTGCTGAAATTGACGCTAACGCCGGTTTGTGAGCCGCTGTAGCTGAAGAGCGTAAGAAAAATCAACACGCTGCTGCCACCGAGCGCTCGCAAACCAAAGATCATAGCATCGCACGCCTGCGGGCAACAAAGTGCTCGCTAACCCCAGAGATCATCGCACGCACGTTTGCCGGCTTTTCGAAGGCTCGCTAACCCCGGATCATCGCATCGAGATCATCGCATCACGACATCGCAGAGCGGGCGCGGTGCATCTGCCATTTTCCTCACATCGCACCCGGATCGTCGCTCCCTCGTGGGGCACCATTTTCTTTTATCGCAACAAGATCGCACACGCAGCAGGATCAGCGCGTCATCCTCCCTCGCGGCAAGGATTCAACGCATCTCTGGCCTAGCGTGAAGAAGTCTGACACTTTGTCCCGCACGCATCCGCAGACCGGCGCATCATCCTCCCTTGCGGCAAGGATTCAACGCATCGCCGGCCTAGCGTGGGGAAAATCATCACTACAGCTCGTTTGCAACATTTTGCTTGTTTTGCTATGAAATCCAGCTACTTTGTAAGTAAAAGGGTCACAGAGACTCCTGCTTTGAACTGAACCCCTATTTTAACACTTTGAACTTCTTTTCCAACATTTCAAGAGTACCCCCATTTTTCGGTATTGTGGCTTTTTACCTTTATTGGTCTTGTGTTAAGTCTATATATAAAGATAATTATTTTTTATAATTACTTGTGTGGTGTCCCTTTGTACTGTCCTTCACTGTGTTACTGTGTATGATCATAAATGCTTTACACACTGCCTCTGAGATAAGCCTAACTGCTCGTGCTACGTTATCACAGGGTTGAGCAGGGGTTATCAAAGGGTGTAGCCCTCTTACTCTGACTTAGGAAGAAGGGTCCCTACTTGGACTGTGGCCAGCCACTGCCAACTAGAGACCCCAATTTCTAACAAGCTGTTGTTTAGTTTTTATATTGTAATATGCAAATATGATGTTTCATGGAAAAAATATTTATAGTGCTTCACAAATAGTAGGTGATATCTTTAACACTTTGTTCCATCCGTAGAAGTAGCTTAAAATGACTGAAAAATTAGAAAGTTATCTACTTTGGTTTCGTGTTAGCTTTCAACACTGCTGGGGTCTTGTCTGCTATTAGATCATAGCTTGTGACCAGTAGGGCTGGGGTTCTTCAGAATACCAGTGCATTAGGTATTTTCCGTGCAAAAAAGGGTGGAGTCTGTTGAATGCTACATGTCCAGCAGTGTTGCACATACATGCCTGAGAAGAGCAAAGAGATTAACCAGTTTGCAAATAAAATTCCTGAAGTTTGGAATGATTTGAAGACGTTGAAAGCCACAGGTGCCTGAAAGGCAACTGCGAAAGATTTTTCTGCAATAGGTGGCGGGCTTCATAGCATAGGTAGTAAAATATCTTGGGACAAGTTTGACCCGATACTAATAATTAAAGTTTTAGCTCTCTGTTCATTGTTGTGCCATAGAAGGGTTTTAAAGGGAAAAGGAGGAGAAATAGGGAAGAAGAGAAACTGGGAGAGAAAAAGAGAAGTAAAAATTGAAGAGCTACAGTGCCATATTTACGAGGGGCTTAAGGATTTGGATGGGGTCTAGGCGTAAGCAGTAGATGTCAACAATGGGCATTTGAAAACACTCATGTGGGACCTATGAATGGTTTGTGTGATGGCTCTCCAAGCCATGAGAGGGGGTAATTGGTGATGCACTGTCACTGTTTTTCATTTTGCTTAACTACATTGCTAATGCATATTAAATATAACCATTAAATACACATACATGAGTGTGATTTTCAGTTCAGCTTTATCAGAGTGATTTCCATTTTATAATTAGACATAGTTAAATTGTATTAAGTTAGTCATAGTCGATGTAGGTCTCAGTTAAAATAATTTATGTTAAACTATTAAACGTGTCCTTGCTACTGTCTCGCCATCACATTTTTGCTTTTCTTTCCGAAGCACAACTGCAGTAATTATGATGGCCTATTTTAAGACAATGTCTTAGTATTGATGTAAAATGTTTATACTGTCAAGTTTAATCGAAACCAATATAATAAGTATTTCTGCACCTGTATTGGGAACAGCCTGTCTGCGAGGAACATGAAGGCCATGCAGCTGTGAACCTCCTTTGTGTGATGCCTGAGAAAAGGGGGCAAAATCAACTAATTGATGAGTTGTTGAGATTTTATTGAGTCCCATCTCTTGGAAACTGTGGGATGTGTTTCAGTTTGCTAGACAGTATGTTAAAATTGTGCATTGCTAAGCTGCCATTTCCCAGATTGCTTCTGTTCACTTCTGAATGCAGATGCTCCTATCTAATCTTTCGAGAGTGGATGCTCTATCCTCTCGTAAATCCCTTACCTGCTTTGCCCTGCTCACAGAGTTAAACTCTCATGCAAATCTACTCTTCTTAGCCTGGTTGAACCTTCATTTGTCTCTGCTGTTAGAGGCTTTACTTGCTGACACACCTGGCCTAATTTTTCCCCATCCTCACTTGAAACTTTAGTTTAGTTTTATGGAAAATCCCTTCAGTGGTACTGAATCGTTTTCGATTTGCATATGACTAAATAGCCTCTCTTTGCATTTTCTATTTTGACCTGCTCAGGATAATTTCGAATCATTCTTTAACCAGGCAACTATTGATTTATAACGAATCTGACTGATTTGAGTTTGTAACTTTGCTAATCTGCTAATAAATGTTCATGCAGGAGCAGCTCCCCGATACGGCGGAGGAGAGTTGCCACACTGCTTTTAAGCAGTGTGAAGAAGAGAAACCTAAAATTACAACTTTAAGTTAGTATCATTTTATGCTTCGTGACGTGTCCTGCTGCTTTACGAGCGGGTGGGTGGTCGGGACTGCTCTGCTCACGCAGCAGGGCAGGCGTGGTTTGCCCACTCCTAAGTGCGCAATGACTGTTTAGTCAGCCCTGTGGGCCTCCCAAACCAGTCATGCGCACTTCCCTGTTCTCCATGCAGGCTGCATTACAGCCTGCATGGAGAACATGCCCACCTCTCCAGCCACTGGCTGAGTGCCGTGTCACGGAGCTAAGACCAATCACAATGCTGCATTGCATTGTTGTGATTGGCTTAGGGGATGGAGCCTGGCTGCCTGCTTCCTGTTCTTGTAGTCGGAGACAGAAGAGCAGAAGCAGCGACGCAGGACCGGCCTCAAGGTAAGCTTATGTTCTTTTATTTATTTCACACCCGCGTGACACCACCTGTGACCCCCCCCACCCACCCCTGTGACCCCTGTGCCCGCCCCCCCACCACCCGTGAGACATTCCGACCACCGCTGTGTTCATGGCTTGAAAATCTACTAATATCTCTTGTTACTGTGGGGCAAAATGTACTACACTGTCCTTGATATATTGCTGAACTATTAATGTCAAGCCTCAATGTGGGACAAAGGGCCATCTATCCCAGTGCAGTTTGTACTTGGATTTGTAACAACGACCTTAAATGAGGCAAACTCCATTCCCCTCTTCAGCACTCCTTTTCACTACGCTGCACAGCATTTTAAGCACTGAAAATTCTGGGAAATCTCATCAGTAATATACTAAATTTAGGGACTCTGACCCATCACGTTGCACTGCATCAACCACACTACAATGTGGACAAAAACCAAATACACGGCATTACATCCCAGAGACATTACTCTGCACTGCAGTCTAGTGAATCTATACACCACACTGTGTTGAAGCCTAAGGATGCTATATCAGCATGTCACACAACATGATAGAGAAATGTACTTGCAATTATATAGCGTTTACTACCCCATAAGAGGCGTCAATGCGCTTTTTCGGCGAGTAGCACGCTACTCCGGGACCCATAAAGGATTAGTGTTGAATTAGTATAGTGAAATATGAAAGAAATTAAAGTGGTGGATGGGTTAGTCAGTTATTTGGATTCAGAAGGATAGCGGATGGATAGCAGAGGAAAAAAAGGTTTGTATTGAAACCCATAAAGGATTAGTGGTGAATTAGTATGGTGAAATATAAAAGTAATTTGAGTGGTGGATATTAGTCAGTTATTTGGAGTGAGAGGGATAGCACAGGGATAGAAGGGGGAGAAAGGTTTGCATTCATACAGCGCTTGTTACCCCTGAAGGGGTATTGAAGAGCTTTTCTGGTGAGTAGCACGCTACTCCGGAACCCATAAAAGGATTAGTGTTGAAAATGAGTATAGTGAAATATGAAGTAATTTGAGTGGTGCATATGTTATTGTTATTTGGATAGAGAAGGGTAGTGGCAGGATAGAAGTGGGAAAGAGGTTTGTATTTATATAGCGCTGGCTACCCCTGATGGTGTTTGAAGCACTTTTTTTGGTGAGTAACACACTACTCTGAAACCCATAAGGATTAGTGCTGAATTAGTATAGTGAAATATGAAAGTAATTTGAGTGGTGGATATGTCAGTCAGTTATTTGGATTGAGAAGTGTTGGGGAGGGGTAGAAAAGGGAAAAGCTTTGCATTTATTTAGCGCTTGTAACCCTGATGGGGTGTTGAAGCGATATATTATCGAGTAGCATGCTACTCCGGAACCCATAGAGCATTAGTGTTGAAAATTAGTATAGTGAAATATGAAAGTAGTTTGAGTGGTGGATCTGTTATTCAGTTGGATAGAGAAAGGTAGCAGAGAGATAGAAGAGGGAAAAAGGTTCACATTTATATAATGCTTGCTTACCTCTGATGAGGTGTTGAAGTGCATTTTTGGCGAGTAGCACACTACTCTGGGCTTCATACAGGATTAGTGGTGAATTAGTATAGTGGAATATGAAATTTGAGAAGTGACCATTATAGACTGTTATTTTGATTGAAAATGATAGTGGAGGGATAGGGGAGTGAAGGATTTTTTATTTGAGGTCATAGCAGGCTTTTGGATGTGTAAAAAGGGGTTGTGGAGGGAAAGATTTAGAGGGAAGAGTTTAGAAAGGTTTGTTTTGGGGATCGGTATAGTAAAAGAGGTGTCAGATAATGCAAGGAGGGGTAGAGTAAGGGAGAGTCTAGAAAGGGTTATTTTGGGGATCATAGTAGTGGTCTGGGGTTTGGGATAAATGAGAAAGTGGGTGTAGAGGATATATTGATAGATGTATAGGGCGAGATATAGTGTAGTGCATTGTAAAGAGCAGTAGAAAGAAGTTTGAGTTGAGTCCGAAAGTTGGGTTATAAGATATATTGAGAGAAGTATAGGGTGAGAAATAGGGTAGTGCATTGGATATGCTGAATTAGAAGAAAGTGATAAACATATAGATCCATAAGTACATTGAAAGTATATAGATGCATAAAGGGAGTAGGTATATGTAGATTAAAGATATTGATAGAGGTACAGGATGAGAAATAGGGTAGTGCATTGGATATGCTTTTCAGGAAGGAAGCAACAAACACACAGTCCAAGTACATGGAAGGTACATAGATGCACAATGGAAGAAGTACATGTAGACCAAAGATGCACCAGATAAACTCCGGTTTTCGTGTTTTATTATACTTTATTATTTTTTTTAACATAATTATTCTACATGTTTATACAAAGCAATACACAAAGATAAGTACATATTTATAGTAAAAATAAATGATTACATACAGAGGGATACACTGTAAATTTCTGTTTGCGTATGGTGCTTATGTAGGGAAGAGCCAATTCTTGAGCAGTTTTCTGAAGCCTAGGAGGGATACTAACCAATTGAACTACAGTTTTCTGTAGCCTAGGGACACTAACCAAATGCACTACACTTCGCCCCATGAAGACTAACTCATCACCCTTCCATCTAGGCACCAACATTGCACTATGTCTAGGGAGTCTATCTCGTTATCTTACTTTACACCCTGGGTATTGTAAACCACCTCATTGCACTGCATCGTAGGCCACTGGACTACTACTACACTGCGCGTTGTCTTAGGGTGCAATATATTTATTTGACAATTACTTCTGCATGTAACGAAAATAAACTGATCAGAACCCTATAGTAGCCCTTTCTTGAAGCTATTTGCATTTGAAGTGGACTAACCCCCTTTTGTTTTAAATGAATTTCAATGTGAGAGAGAGCTAAAACTATATTAGGCCAGGCCTATAAAAGATTTTATAGAAAATGTATTTCGTGATTGGATTGCAACATTTAAATTTGACATTATATGGCAATACGTTTACTATAAATGAATTGACTTTATTTCTCCTGTTTTCTTTCATCACATAGCTTCGCCCACATTACTATTTTGCTGCATTGTGCAGAAGGAAAACCGATTTCCAGGGAATTGGGTAAAACAGTGCATTCTGCACAGAAAGAAACACACTTGGCTCCCCCTGCTGATTCCATTCTGAAATATACCGTGCTGGCGCTGCCTATTTAATGGTACATTGTATTACACACAGTATGCCTCTAGTAAGAAGAAACACTAGTCAACAGCGTTGGCATTTCGTGGCCTCTTTCCCCGTGGGAGCGAGGTCATGCAAACAGTAGAGAGTAAACTAGAGGCCTGTCATCCGTCCGGGCAAACCCAGCTGGATCCAGCATGGTTATTCAGATGGAGGGCGCCAGGCGTCTTCCGGCTGGCAGGAAGGGGCGGTCCCATCAGCTGTTCTGCGGTGGTCGCAGGGCCTTCAGAATTGAAGAAGAAGTCGCAAAAATGTGGACATATTATCGGCAGAACCATTTGTCTTCGATCTGAGGAAAGTGAAGGATGTGACATCCTGGGAGGTGTAATTCAACTGAGAAATGTTTCCTTCCCTTTTAAAGCGGCAGTCACATTAGCAGTGACATCAGCACGCGCTGGAAGGGACAGATGTGCTCTGATGCATGCTAGAGAGAGTATGGCATGGAGAACAGAGCTGCAGGAAACCCCCTCAATGCATGCCACTAAACAGTCTGAAGGAGAGCCCGACCGTGCCCTACAGTGCCACTACTGGGTGTATTTATAGTAGAATCTGGAGACGGTTGGGGTGGGCTGACCCTTCTAGATTGTCCGTCAACATGAAGATAAGACAGGAGACATCATGCCGCTCAATCTTATCTTTGTTATATTGTTTTATAGATAGACGCCCGCCAATGTTTCCTCAGGCCACAACAGTGGTTACAATATTACAGTAACCAGTTAAATTTGGCATGTTCTCATTTTTGTATGCTCTGCTTACCATCAACGTGTCTTAACACCTACTTCTGAGCTGGTACCACCCTTGTTGTTTATCTATGGTAAGATTGTTTTACTGGAAGTTGTACTAAATACCTGGCGCGAGAGGTATGTTCACTGAGTGTCCAATTCCGTCTTGGATTTAGTCCATAGTGCAGAGAAACTTTGAGCAACAATCTCTCATCAAAAAGAAGGAAGTGGCCCCACAAGGATTGGGAACTCCCTCAAAAAGGCCGACGCAAACACTCCGCCAAGTGAATCAGGAATATGGGCTTCACTTCTAAACACCATGCAACTTTCCACTAAAGCTCTGGAATATCACTCAGACAAAATGGATATCCAGCTTAACATTCTCAACTGCCATGCGCTACACGTTACCAGCATTGACAGCAAGCTTTCAGACATGAATCATTTTATTGAATGGGCCCAACGGGACGCAACTATCCTTCCACCAAGCTGCACCTGCCATTTAATCGTGGAAAAAATCGCCACGTTACCCACAGTGATGAGTGACCTCCTCACCGACCTGAAAACCATTGGCTCTAGTATGAAGCCTGAGTTCGATAGCGCGAACATCCGCATTAGAGGACTAGTAGCCAATAGCCAAACTGTCTCCAAAACAGGGATACATAAAGGGGCGCAAGATTCAGTCACTCAAGATCTCAATCCACCTACCACCTGTAACTCTCTTAGCCTCAGCAAAGGTCAAGGGGAAAGACCAAAGGAAGAGGCATCACACCCGATGGTACAAACTCCCTACGAGGCTGGCCAATATCCGGAAACCGGAACGAAAACTTCCCATACAGCATCCAACTCGTTCCCTTTAAAACCCCCAAGGAATGTTGAGGTCAAGTATCCGGAATCAGCTGCAGCAACCATCAGCCACCCAACTATGCATGAAGGTACAACTTTAGAAGGCAAAGCTGAGCAGAACAAAGGACAATCCTCCAAGCAGCGAAGGAAACAAAGGAGGAAAGGGAGGTACAAGAACTCACCTATCAAATCATACTTTCAGATTGTACCAAACACCCAGAATGCCCTTCTGCAGGAGACAAAAGAATCCAGCACGCCAAAAAACCAACAGCGGGACCAAGGCCCAACTACCACCCAGACATCAGGAAGCCAAGCACCAGTTGGAGTTGATTCCCTCAAGGACCTCAATCAAAACCTAATAAATCCTCCGGACAAAGCGACTTGCAGCAAAATGTCTAGCACAAACGGTAGTGACGACACAAAAAGCAATAGACCCCCACCAGTATGTGATACTACTCAACATCAATACACAACTGCGCAACTAAATTCAGTAGCAATAACTGAAGCAAACCGAACCACCATCACCGATATAGATGGTCAACTTCATCATGGGGAGCGAACTTACGGAATCGAAAATAAAACAGAAAAAACCCGAACGAATGTCCAGACTGAAGAACTAGGCTACAAGCTCCTAGGCAGCAGCAACCTAGCTAGCCAAGGTCAACAAGCAAACTCACAAATAATTCTGTTCGTCCCAGAATACAAGTCCAAAGGCAGAAGGGACATCCTAAATCGTGGTAACATCCTCCAAATTCTAAAAGCAATCAGAAGCTTGGCCGGGATTAAAACCCACGACCTGCTGTCCGTAGAATTTGAAACTTTCAAGCATCTCTCGGACCAAGAGGCCACCAAGACCGAATGGGAAAGTTCGGAGCTAGTAGAAAGAATTCTCAGTGAAGACGCACAACTAGAAGCATGGGGGATCCGAGTGTATCAGCATCGACCAGTCGGGTACCCGACCCCTCTGCTCCAATAACTTGACTCCAATAAGAGACCATTAAGTAGTTCGACCGAACAAAATCAAAGCAACACATTTCTCAAGGGTGCCTGCAGCACCTCGGTTACAGGCCCCGATGGCCCCAGCCTCACAGCTAGGAGGGGTAGGATGCTAGAGGAAACCCATCCCCCTACCGACTGGTCTTGGATATCAAAACAATAAATTTCAGAACTGATAATCCATGACCGAACCTCGAACAGGGAAACAAGGAAAGAAACCTAAAACTCTGCTCATGGAACATCAACGGCCTCGGGACGACAATCTACGACCCCTTACTACTGTTATACTTTCAAAATTTTTATCTAGTTCTCCTACAGAAAACCTGGCTGGAGGACCCCTTACATCTCCAAGGCTACAAGACCTACCACCTCGCTGCAGCTCGACAATCGAACTATGGCCACCGCAAAGGAGGACTAACCGTCTACGCCTCGATTGCAGCCATTACCGCATGGAAAGAATACACGACCAAAAACATTACATCCCTTGAAATAATGGCAATCCAATTCAAAATGCTGGCCAAAGTAACCAACAACACATAACTCTGGTAAACACTTATATCCACCCCCAGGGCAAGAGGACTAGTGCAAAGCAGTTGATACTTGAACTTACCCGGTTAATAACGGAGGACGAAAGCTCGAACTATATCCTAACAGGAGACTTCAACATGTTCCTAGGGGAGGTAACAGGAGACTGCAACCTAGACGATCCCCCATGCAACATCGAGCATGGGGGATCGTCTCCCAGGACAACTACAAGTGGGGCAAACCAACAAAAATCTCAAAAGATCTGCACAGAGAACTGGAAAGTCTCTCAATGGTAGCACTAAACGGCCGCATGCCAGGGGACAGACCTCAAGCCCCAACTTTCCACAGAAACGCGGTCAACACCCCAATCGACTATACCTTTGTCGCCCTCCCACTTCTTGGCTTAGTAAAAGATTTCAGGATTGGGGTGTCAGATTACAGTGACTAAGCGTGGGCGTAAAATCCGTTCCGCTCGCGGATTTTGCGGATTTTCGGCAAATTCGCAATCCGCGAACTATCGTGAATTTGCCGAAAATTCGCAAAGTTGCGTGAAGCGGATTTTTTTGCTTGGTCGCGCTTGACAAATAGAATATTATACAATTTTGCGGCGCGCAGCATTCACTTACCGTCATTCAGCGTTTGAAGAGTTGTTTTTCTCCATGTTTGCGTGTGCTGCGCCATTTTGGATCTAGCTGCGGGATCCCGCGGGAGTTTGTCAACCGCGATTACGTCATCGCGGCTTGCCACCTTGCACAGCGAGAGTTTGTCATTTCGAGTACGTCATAAAGGCCCGTGATCACGCATCGCGGGAGTAAACACTTGCGAACACGTAGATGCGGCGGGCAGCGGCAATCTCGCAATTGCGAGATTGCAAAATTTGCAATTTCGCACAAGAAATCCATTTGCCTGCACTTTTTTTTGCAAGGAGTCCATTTTGGGGGGGGGGTGGGAGGAAGGAAGTGCCCCACAGTCTCCAACTTCCTGTTCCTGTCCAGCAGGCTCCTCCCAGTGCTTTGTTCATGTCCTGGTCACTTTGATTTGGATCTTGACCTGGAAGGATTCCTTTTTGTGGATGCTGCTGGATATTTGGATTTGAGGCCTTTTTGACTTTCTTTGGATCACTTTTGGATTAGAAATTTCACAAGTAAGTTGATGTTGTTTGTTTGGGGCATTACAGTTGCTTCAACTACAATTTTGGAACTTTTTCAGAACATTAAATAAAATATATTGTGGGTAGCCACAGTATCCAGTAGGACCAGGGTTAGTTATGGGTGCATGATGCAACTGTTTTGTTGAATTTCAACATCATTTGGGGCATGGATGGCATTGGATTGTGGTGATTTTTGTGTGTTTTTCGATTTTTTTGCTGTTGTTGGGGCCTTTTGCCCAGGGGTACTCAGTGGTGCATGGGCCTAGTCTTTCTGTGGGGTGTCTTGAATGTAAACATCATGGAGGGCATGGATGGCATTGGATTGTGGTGATTTTTGTGTGTTTTTCGATTTTTGGCTGTTGTTGGGGCCTTTTGCCCAGGGGTACTCAGTGGTGCATGGGCCTAGTCTTTCTGTGGGGTCTCTTTAATGTAAACATCATGGAGGGCATGGATGGCATTGGATTGTGGTGATTTTTGTGTGTTTTTTGGCTGTTGTTGGGGCCTTTTGCCCAGGGGTACTCAGTGGTGCATGGGTCTAGTCTTTCTGTGGGGTGTCTTGAATGTAAACATCATGGAGGGCATGGATGGCATTGGATTGTGGTGATTTGTGTGTGTTTTTCGATTTTTTGGGGTGTTGATTGGGCATGGCCATGTGGGTGGATTTGAGGACTGGTACAGGCAGGGCCTGGCCATGTGGTGGGGGTGAAGGGGCCATTTTGAATCCAGGCAGTGTGCTTTGTGCCATAGGCCTGCATCCAATGTGCCTTGCTTTCATCCATTATGCCCAGGGGTACCCAGTGGTGTATGGGCCTAGTCTTTCTGTGGGGTCTCTTTAATGTAAAAATCATGGAGGGCATGGATGGCATTGGATTGTGGTGATTTTTGTGTGTTTTTCGATTTTTTTGCTGTTGTTGGGGCCTTTTGCCCAGGGGTACTCAGTGGTGCATGGGACTAGTCTTTCTGTGGGGTTTCTTTAATGTAAACATCATGGAGGGCATGGATGGCATCGGATTGTGGTGATTTGTGTGTGTTTTTCGATTTTTTGGGGTGTTGATTGGGCATGGCCATGTGGGTGGGGGCCATTTTGAGGCCTGGTCCAGGCAGGGCCTGGCCATGTGGTGGGGGTCAAGGGGCCATTTTGAATCCAGGCAGTGTGCTTTGTGCCATAGGCCAGCATCCAATGTGCCTTGCTTTCATCCATTATGCCCAGGGGTACACAGTGGTGCATGGGCCTAGTCTTTCTGTGGGGTCTCTTTTAAAAAAAAACATTTTTTTATTTTAATTTATTATTTTCTTGCAAGGAAATACAGCAATACAGATATACGAAAGTAAGAAGAAATCCACATTAAATACATCCAATATACAAAATTTATACAATTCAAACAATATTAGATCCATTCAGCAATAGGTGCCCAAATTTTCACCCCCAAAGCTCTTCTTTTAATCCCCTTTAATTTATAGATAGCAGACTCAATATTATACATAAGCAATAATTTTTCACGCCAAGTAAGGAATGAAGGAGGATCTGGACTAATCCATTCCCTAGTAATACAGGCCCTGGCTACCGCCATGCATATAAATAAGAAATAAGATAATATCTTTGGTCTAGAAGAAATATGCTCAATACCCAATAATACCAACTCAGTGGTTATCGTAATCTCACATTTAAGAACGACAGAAAAAAAGCCTTCAATTTGTTGAAAGAACGCCCTAATTTTAGGACAGGAAAAAAACGTGTGCAAATCATCAGCTGCAAATAAACCACAGCGACTACATTTTGTTCCAGTGGTCGTACTCCACTTAGCGACTTTACTTGGAGTATAATAAAGGTTGTGTATACACATAAAATGCTGCGATTTCATCATCCCTGTAATCAAGCAGTCTGAGGCAGTTTTAATAGAAAGCAAAATGTCAATATCAGGGATGCCTAGTCTATTAGCCCATTTCAACTGGCATTGTATCAGATCATCCCCACATTCTTGAACCAAACTTAAATAAAGAGATCCTATACGAGGCTTTTTCTGCAGAAGTTCTAATAAAGGAATTTTCATCATTCTAGCTGAGGTGGTGGATAAATAGTTATGTAGAAAACTTCGGAGTTGAAGAAATTTAAAAAAATCATTTCTTGCCAAAGAGAAGTTTTTCTCTAGTTCCTGAAATGAAGCAATTTGGCCATTAACAAATAAGTCTCCCAAATATCGTAGTCCTTTCTGCTCCCATCTATACGTCGTTAAGTCACAGAAAATGGCTGGCAAAAGACCAGATGATGTTAAGGGGGTATAAAAATTTAGCTTAGATAGGCCTAAATGTTTTCGAACTTTTTGCCAAACTCCATAAGCTGCCTTCAATTTCTTATACTTTGTTTTTTTATGATAGCTGGGCTCAACAACCTTAAGAAAACTACCTTTAACTTTCTCGCCCATAGTCATTTCAAATATCGTTGGCATTTGACAAGTGGGTACATTTGCTCTATCTCCCATTATAAGAGGACTAATAAATTGTAATGCAGCCGCTAGATAATAAAATAAAAAATAAGGAACATTCCAACCGCCACATTCATTACTGAGTATCATTTTCTTGAGAGCTTTACGATGGCGTTTATAGCCCCACAAAAACCGGGAAGTAGTCCTTTCTAAGTTTTTAAAAGAAAGAGAATTAAATTCTAGCGGTATAGTATGAAACATGTACAGCACTTTTGGTAGGATCAGCATTTTTAGGATATTAAGTCTGCCATACAATGATAAGTGTAGGTGGTCTAAACGCTGTAACATAGTGTTGATTTGCGCTATAACGGGATTTATATTAAGTTCCGGTATTTTCTCTATAGGCAAAGAAATCTTAATTCCTAAATATGTGACCTCTGGAGTAGTGGAGATATTCGGAGGTGGATTATCCCCAGAGCAAAGGATCTGCGTTTTCTCAAGATTGAGTTTATAACCAGAAAATAATCCGAATTGTTTAGCAAGATCATTAATTGCCGGAAGAGCTGTCTGGACATCGGTGGTGGTTATCACAATATCATCAGCTTAAGCCAATGCTCGATAGTTGGTATTAGCCAAGTAAATAGGTTTAATTTTTTGTTCCAAAATAAAGCGATTAATTAAAGGGTCAATATAAAGTGCAAAAAGTAAAGGGGAACAGGGACATCCTTGACGGGTGCCCCAGGTGATTGAAAAAGAGAGGAAACTTGACCATTAATTCGGATACAAGCTTTTGGAGCAATATACATAGTTTTTAATGCTTTTATAAAACCTAAACCTAGTCCTTTCCTGGATAACACTTCCCATAAATAACCCCAAGCAACCCGGTCAAAGGGTTTTTCAGCATCTAAAAATACCAATCCCACATTAGACCGAGTTGCTTGGGACCAATCAAGAAACGTGAGCACCCGTCGAATTTGATCCGCAGTGTCTCGGGCAGGGATAAAGCCATGTTGGTATTTAGAGAATAGTGAAGAAAAAATATTAGATAATCGTGAAGCAAGAATTTTGGATTTTTTTTTACTATTGGCGTTTATAAGTGATATGGGACGAAAGGATGAAGGCAAAAGGGGGGGGGGTTACCTTTTTTAAGAAATACAGTTATTATAGAATCATGCCATGATTGAGGGGCGATACCTTGTTGGGCTCTTAAACATAAATCCACTAATTCTGATTTTAAAATACCCCGAAAATGCTTAAAAAATTCCAAAGGAATAGCATCAGGGCCTGCAGCTTTTCCAGAGGCTAGAGACATCAGAGAGAGCTCAATCTCCTCCCAAGTAATTGGCAGATCCAATTTCTCACTCTCTTGTATCGGTAAAATATCATTCAAGACTGATTCAATAAATTGAGTAGTCTGGTCTGAACAGTCTCCCGCAACATCCTCAGTATATAGTTTAGAATAGAAATCGCAAAACACGTTAAGTATATCATCTATTTTGTTAACAGTCGTCCCTGCATTGTCATTAATTTTATCGATACTAGCAAACACCGATTTCTGCCTTGCCCTCTTAGCCAAATATTTTCCTGAATTTTCTCCCACTTCATAGACCTCCGTTCGAAAAGCAGCAATTTGCTGAGCAAACTTTAAAACAAATCCTTGATGAATCTTAACCGTAAGAGCCAATAGTTCCTTAATAATAGTATCTGTAGTTAGTCCCTTGTTACAAGCCTGCATAAGTCGAATCTCCAACAGTCTTAGATTATTCATTTCTGTTTCCTCTTGCTTTCTAGTCTCCCTCTGTTTTCTTATTGAATAGCTCAGTGTTTCTCCTCGAATCCCACACTTAAATGTATCCCAAACTACTTCTGCGGGAGCAGATCCCTTGTTATTGGAAAAAAACTCAGGAATCCAGGTATTCATATACTCGACATAAGATAAATCAAACAGAAGTTTACGATCGAAAGACCAAGGTCGAGGGGTGGGTAAAATGTTTAAGTCAAGACTAATAGTGATGGGGTTGTGATCCGATATAATCTTTGGTACCACCCTATATTCCATTTGAGAAGATTTGTTATGTAATGTCTTAGCAACAAAAAAATAATCCAGCCTAAAATGTCTTTGATGGGGGGCAGAAAAGAAAGTACATCCAAAAGTTCCCCCCCTTTTTTCATACCCCACATCTATCAATCTATATTCTTGTATAACCCCCTTAATTGCTTTAAATACATTCTTCTTCCTCCCTGCATATGGAGTATTTCCGTAAATATCAATAAATCATAAATGTTTCATCCAAATGCAAGTTAAAATCTCCACATATATTACATTGGGTGCCCATAATGCTAACTCCACACTTAACCCCTTCGCTGCTCATGACGAGCTCAGCTCGTCGTGCAGTACACTGGTCGTGTGCTTATGACGAGCTGACCTTGTCATGAACAATGGTAAATCTGACTTGTCAGCACCCAGCGGGAATTGCTGTACCAGTCAAGGTGTTAAATAATGTAATACTGTGGGGTCATCCACAGTAGAAGCATAGACCGAGCAGATAGTAATAATCGATCCCCCGAATTTGAGTTCAGCAATAACCCATCGTCCCAATGGATCTTCTTTAATTCTTTTAATTTCACCTAATCCAAACCTCTTTAAAATGGCCACCCCTCTTATTGTGGAGCTTTGACGAGAACATCACACAACCTCCATTCCAAGATCCCTAAGCCACCCTCTATTTGCCCAAGAGACATGGGTCTCCTGTATACAAATTAAGTCCATCCGCATAGTTTGTAACATCTGAGCCATTATACTGTGGTAAATAAATAAATAATACCTCTATTTTTGACTGGATATGCAATAACAGATAGCTCAATAAATAAGAGTCAAGATTCGAGGTAGTCGGAGTATGCAGGTTTAATACAGCATAAAGGACAGGAACAGGACAACCTGCACGGGGATAGGATGGCAGCGCTGCACACGGGCAGGATCGGGACAACAGCTAGCTTTTAATAACAATGCACAAGTATATATATAGTTAAACAAAATACATGATGTTCAATACAATAGGCGTTGCAGTGGGCAGGGCCTGTAGCAGTCGCGAAAGATAAGGCAGAAAGTAGGAGTAACAGGAGGCGTGAACAGGGCGTATACATAGACATGTGATGCAAACGTAACGGAATATGTCATAAATGGGGCGGAAACATGGAGGGGGCTACCTAAGGAGCCGGGACCTCTAACCTAGTGGTGCGCGCAAGCTGGCAATGACGTGTTACTAGGAGAAGCTGGGGGCTATGACTTCTGCGCTAGAAGAAGAGACTGAAGTCTGGAGAGTCAGAGCGACATGTACCTAAACACTATCTAGTATCTGATGTTTAGAGAACATGTTGATAGAATCCAAAAGTTATCAGGGTAAAGGCTAACAGACACTAAGACTGGTGCATGCATTATTCTACATGTAGTGTGTATTAAGGAATATTAAATGACCATTAATACAGTATTTCTCTTACATGGAGACGTAAAGGCTAGACCATGACGGAAACTATTGATGCGATTCAGTAGCTTAGGAATGCAGAGAAGGAGGGCTGGACTGATAACTGGAATCATAACATACTCTTGGCAGACTGGCAGGCAGAGCCAGGCCGAGCCGGGCACTGTGAGGCAGGAAGTAAGTGAAGGGTCAGGGATACAGGTGGGGGCTGTATCGCTCCTCTGAGAGGGTTCAGGAGACAGGAGCTGAATCTGAGTCCGGGCCCTTTTGAGGCCTAGAAACGGGGACTTTCCAATGAAATAATGTGCACACTGGGAAACGTGGCAATGTAGCTTTACATAGGCCTAATACTCGTAGCTTTCACGAGGACTGGAAACTGGCATACTAGAGTTGGACACAACTGTAATTGCGTCTTTAATCGATGATGGGGAATACATATGCATATTAATCATGCACATATAACATAACATGGGGAACACGTAGGGACACAGAACATGGCAAAATTTACTTTTCCACATTCCCTCCTTGTCACTACGTTTCCATCAGGAAACATCAATATTCATGATACCATCTATCATTTCATACAGTATCATTTGCTCGTCTCGAATTTTCTTGGAACGGGATCTAGGACGGGACTTGGGACTAGGAATACAAGAGGTAGCACAAATGCCGCAAATCGCAGGGCCACATTGTATACAGAGGCAGCAACTGAATATGATCGCTACTGCAATACCTAGAAATGACAATACTTTCCATCCCCAGGCAGAAATTATACTCCAAAACCAACCGGACCATGTCCAGGTGCCTGGATTCTGGTGTAACTGATGGGCAATTTTATGAAGTCTGGTTATAGCTGAATAAACAGACGGCGCGTTATTAGGAATGAAAATGCAGCAACTAGATCCGATGACTCTACATGCTCCTCCTCTATCGGCCAGTATGACGTCAAGAACGAGACGATTTTGGAGCACGACAAATCTCATAGCAGATTGCTCTTCGGTTAAGTTACCTAGGGCAGAGGCAGTCTCATTCACTACCGCTTCAAGGGTTCTGGTTAATCTACGTATTAACTTACTATTCTGGACAGGTCCTATGAAGAAGAAGAATCCTTTATTGAAATCTGTATACTGTTCTAGAGCAGTTTCAGTTTGATCGACAATTGGGGACTCGATCTCCCTTCTATGTCTAATGTGTACTAGATGTGTGTTTCTATGATAATCAGATGGGGCTAGAAAAACTGGTGGCAGTAGGAAGGCAATGTAACAGGTTCCCTCCCAATCGAGGGGCAGACGAACATATGCGGTCTGACCACAAACAAAATATGAATGACGTGAAGCTTTGAAAATAGATTTCCCACTGTCACTATACTCGACAATAGTAGTACAATCACTGTGTCCTACATGGACGGAACCATTATTTCTGACACATAATTCGCCTTTGACTGGTAGTACTGAAATAGCAGGTAAGTCTGGAGTAGGATCAGACTGAACATTCAGAACCATGAAATTCGAAGAATAATTACCCAAATTATAAACTTCATTTTCTAGATCTAACCCTGTTCTGTGGGGAAGACCTTGCTTGTCTGGAAAACATGTACTGTTCAGAAAGGACATATCAGTTGAGGATGACGTTAACGTGGACCATGCTCCACATGAACCATTATGTGAAAACGGATAAGGAAACAGTGGCAGAACTCCCTTCGGTGTCTGGAAAGGGGGGAGTCGACCACACACCCAACAATTAGTGGCATTGCTGGTCTGGTGTGAATAGTGTAACATACGGATAAATGAATTGTTGCGCATAGCAAGACGATAGGATAGTTCGTGAGGAGGCAGATCACTAAACGTGTGCTCTACTGTAACATTAGAAAACTTATTTACATGAGAAATTGGAAAACATAAATGAAATGCATAACCCGTGCAGGTAATCATTAAGCTTAAAAACAATATAAAACTTAGAAAAACGATACATCGGATTGAGTTTTGACTAACTCTCTCACTATGGGGGTCTATTTCATACATGTCAGATACCTGTCTAACCGTTTCACCTAGGGGAGGACTTAGAAAATTAAACTGGCTGACTTATTTTACTAGACCGTAGCTTACTTTTATACTCCTGCTGCGGAGTTTTCTCTAACAGGGAGGGCTTGGTATCAATGTCATTTGCGGGACAGTCCTTAAGAATAGGCAAATGTTCAGACTTGAAAGTGTCTATAGAAGTGTCTTTGAGCTGTTTAGGTCTTAGTCCGTGAAATTTCTTGACGTGTGACAGGTGCACCCACCCCTTCCTGCCTTCCAACTTGACGGCAGTACGGGTGGCCAGGAGGACTAACTTCGGCTCCTTCCAGCGAGGCTCCAGCGGACTTGAACGATCAAAATTGCGGACGAGGACCAAGGTGCCGGGAAGGATCTCGTGTGGCTTGACTTCAGTATTGTCTGGAAATGCAGCGGCAACCTGTGAACGACAAGAGTGTAGGGCAGACATCAAGGAAGCTAGGTAATCTGTCAGCATATTACTGGAAACATCTGTAATACTTCGGGGTCTGGGTGTACCCCACACGTTCGGGGGGCGGCCGAATACGACCTCATAAGGGGACAGACCTGATCTGGAATGTGCGACCATGCGCATATAGAACAAGGCGACTGGCAAGGCAACTAACCAGTCTACACCTTTTTCTTGACAGACTTTGGCAATGCGGATTTTCAAGGTCTGATTATGTCTCTCTACGAGACCGGCTGCTTCTGGATGGCGTACACAATGGAACTTCCACTGGTACCGTAACAAAAGGGAAACGTGTTTCATTAGTTCAGATGAGAATGGCTGGCCGTTATCAGAATACACGACCCTAGGGAGTCCATAACGGGGGAAATATTCACGAACCAACTGCTTGGCAGTGGTCGCGGCTGTGTAATCTGGAACTGGATATGCCTCTGTCCACCTGGACAAAGCGCATACAACTACAAGGGCATACTTGAAACCTCGACATCGCTCCATCTGAATATAATCCATCTGGAGGACTTCAAAAGGGTGGTCAGGGGGCTGGAATCCACCTTGTTCCACCGGGACACTTTTACCTGGATTGAACTGGCAACATATCATACAGGTACGGACTTTCTGCTTGGCTGCAGCTCGTAAATGCTTGTTAAACCAAAGGTTCTGGATACTGTCTAACATGGCTTTTTCTCCTAAGTGTGCAGGACTATGTGCGGTATTGATAATGACTTGAACCATAGAGTCGGGGAGAAACCATGTGGCTT
Organism: Lissotriton helveticus; assembly: GCF_964261635.1. Lineage (NCBI taxonomy): Eukaryota > Metazoa > Chordata > Amphibia > Caudata > Salamandridae > Lissotriton > Lissotriton helveticus. The sequence goes on along the minus strand of NC_136059.1, from coordinate 934,385,885 downwards.
TTCCCTTCGTCAACCATCCCTGATCTGTCTGGACCCCTCCTTGTTCGGACCATTTCTTGATTTCTTCGGGAGTAGCATGTAACTGGATATCTATGATATCTTGAGTAGGGTCCTTAACTGTCATACAAGTAGTCTGTTCTAGAGTGGATGTCGGTGTCTTGTTAACTGGTATGTCTGGAGTCTGTGCTGTAAGCTTGGCTGTTCGATCTGCTAGATCATTACCTTGAGAAATAATGTCAGTAACTTTAGTATGTGCTTTGCATTTCATAATAGCGATAGATGTCGGTAAATGTATTGCATCTAACAGAGCTTGAATAAGGAAACCATGCTGAATCTTGGTTCCATGAGAAGTCATGAAACCTCTCTCTTGCCAGAGCACTCCAAAGTCGTGTACGACTCCGAATGCGTAGCGTGAATCTGTGTAAATATTAACTTTCAGGTTCTTGGCATGTATGCAGGCTTGTGTCAGAGCAACTAGCTCTGCTGCTTGAGCAGACAGGGTGTCAATACGGTGTGTTTCAATAACTTCAGTGTCAGTAGTCACTGCATACGCGGCTACTAGTTCTCCTGTACTTGTTCTCATACATGAACCATCCACATAAAGTGTCAGGTCGGGATCTGGTAATGGAATATCTGTCAGATCTTGTCTCGGCTTTGTCATAGTGTTAACAACTTCCACACAGTCATGTGTGGCAGGATTTGAAGTAACTGACGGTAACAGTGTAGCAGGATTTAGAACGTTGCAGCGTCTGATTTCTATGTGTGGCTGGAATAGTGTCAGTTCATAACCTGTCAAACGTGCAATTGTCAAGTGCTGAGTCTGTGTTCGGTTTAAAAGAACTTCCACGGAGTGTGGAACTTGTACTGTCAAGGAATGTCCTAATACTATGGAATCACTTTGTCTGATAGCTAGTGCTGTGGCTGCAACTGACTTGAGGCACGCAGGCAGAGCCTGGGCTACTGGATCTAGTGTGCTCGAAAAATAAGCACAGGGCTTGTATTGTCCGGCTTGATCTTGTGTGAGAACAGATAATGCAGTACCATCACGTTCTGTGACAAAAAGTGTAAAAGGCTTACTGTAGTTCGGTGTAGCTAGAACAGGTGCTTGGCATAAAGCTTTCTTTAACTCATTGAAACTAAGTGTATGTTCAGATGTCCAAGGGAGGACAGTCGATACGGCTGCCTCCAGTGTCGTTAACTGTATCAGTGGCTTGGCTAGAAATGCATACTGAGGAATCCATTGTCTGCAGTAAGAAGTAAGGCCAATAAAAGCACGTACCTCCTTCTGGGTCTTGGGCTGTGGAAGACTCGCTATTAACTGGATACGGTCGGGTGTCAACTGCCTACCCCACTTGGACAGTAAGTGGCCTAAGTAGATCACTTGCTGGACACAGAATTGAAGCTTTGAAGGGGACACCTTGTGCCCCATCTCGGCTAGGAAATACAGAACTGTAAGTGACGCTCGCTCGATGTCACGTTCAGAACGGGCTGTGATCAGTAGATCATCGACATATTGGAGCAGGGCGGTGTCAGTTGGCATGTGAATGTTGTCTAGTTGTCTCTTAAGTGCTTGACTGTAAATACTAGGACTTTCTGTGAAACCTTGAGGAGCTCGTGTGAATTTATAGCTCCTTCCATTTAAACAAAAACCGAAAAGGTACTGGCTGTCTGGATGAATTGGAACACTGAAAAATGCATTCTTGAGGTCGATTACTGTAAAAAATATTGCCTCAGAATCAATAGCTGTCAATAAAGATGAGATATCTGGAACAACTGGATACTGGGGAATAATACATTTATTGAGTTCTCGAAGGTCAATCACTAATCGATATACTGGGGGTGCATTTGGATCAGTACGTTTCATGACTGGAATGATAGGAGAATTACATACATTGGAGTCAGTTTCTACAACTACTCCTTGAGCCATGAGTTCGTCAATAATTTTGGATAAGGCTGCTACAGCCTCAGGTGGCAATCTGTACTGTCTGATTCTTGGCAAGACTATACCTTGCTTAAGAGTCACACGATGAGGTGTGATTTGCATAAAACCAACATCAGTTGGACCTTGCGCCCATAGATGCTGCGGGACATTAGACAATCTCCGATCAAAATCTCGTAATACATAGTGACCCTTGAAGTCACGTAAAAACAAACGTATTGCCTCTGGGGAACAACAAATAACTGCACCTAATTCTTTCAGTGTCTTAATACCTAACACATTTTCTGGACATGACTTCGTAAGTAATAGATCAGTAGTTCGGGACAATGGACCTACTTCTAGAGTAACTGGCTTTGATATCTCGTTTACAATAGGCTTTCCTGAAAATCCAAGGGAAACATTTCTAGAGCCTGAGAGCGGAGCCCCTGGAACCTCGTCGTGACTAATAGTCGTCCTACTTGCCCCTGTATCAATCAAAAACTTTCTGTCTTTCCCTAATACTTGACTGTGAACATAGGGACCTTCTTGATCTACAGGAATCTCGATGAGAGGCAAGCCTACCTCCCTCTCTAGGCTGTTTCATGAATACGCTTGATACTCTGGATACTCGGACTGTGCATACTGGTACATCTGCTGTGTAACATGCTGTGTTGCAGCGATAGGCTGCGGTGCTGCAACTGTCTGTTGTGCATTCTGTGGCTGAGAAGTCTGTGAAACTTGTTCTTGTCTAGGCGGACGTGGTCTTTCTTTAGTTTTACCAGTTGCTATATTGTGTTTCAGAACTGCACACTCGTTTATAAAATGACCTGGCTGTTTACAATAATTGCATGTCCCTTTAACGGGAGCTGCAGGATGACTGGCTTGATTCGCTTGATTCGGACCCCTCTTCTGACTGTCTTGTGGAACAGATTGTGCAACTAGTACTTTCATTTTCGTGTCTTTCATACGTCTTCTCTCGTGTTCTTGCTCTTCTCTGATTCTATTCTGATGATACTGGAGCATCTGTAACATCTGGGACGGGGTACTAGCTTGCCATGTACTTTCGACTTTCAAAACTCGATTTTTAACTTGTGGACTTGAATTCTCGACTAATTTAGTAACAAAAAGGTGAGGGTATGACTCGCTACTCGTCCTTAAACCACTGTTTATTATAAAACATTTCTCAAATCTGGAATAAAAATCACTAGTGTCTTCGTCTTGTTTCTGTTTACAGGCTGAGATTGCATCCCAGTCTTCCTTTTTAGTGGCTAATAATCTAGGTAAAACTTGTATTAATAATTCTGGTAATTCTTTACATTTCTCTCCAAGACCGGTACCTGGTACTCGTATCTTATCTTCAGCTTCTAGAGCTGTCCAATCGATCTTTTTCTCTCCCACCTCCCAATCTTTTTCCTTGAGTTTTTCGTATATGCCCGCGGGCAACAGGACTTTTAACATTTTAATGATATCTGGATACGTGTATTCTCCCATACGGAGCATGTCCTTTAATTCTCGGTGGAACCCTGCTGGATCTTTGTCGTGACAGGGAATTAATTTCTTCATCTCTAAGAGTTCCATCTTGGTAACTGGGGTGTAAACAAATACTTGTTGCATTTCACCATCTGGTGTCCTAACTGGGTGTACTTCTCGTAACGGATGCTGTCTATCTATGTAAAACGGTTTACTTTCTGGAGGTCAGACATGAACAAAATGCGGGTTCAGAAACGTTCTATATTTGTGGCGCTGTTCTAGAATGACACTAATTAAATCGGTACCTAAACCTTTCCATCTATACTGGAGTAACTCGTTCAGGATATCATGTAACGGACCTGGATCAGAATGCTGACCCTCATACAGTGTAATGAGGTGCTGGATCATATACATACCCACCAGTCGCTGCTCGGCTGGGGGCAGTTTCAGAAACATTTGTGCCACTATTTCGTCTGGAAAAGTGGTAGAATCAGTAATCCATCGGACTGCTGATCGGGCTAGTTCTTGTTCATGCATGGTACTTAACTCACTATAACCGATTCGTGATTTCAGAATTTGATCGGTAGCTTGAAATACTTGTTCTAGAGAGCCTTGTTCTGGTGCTGGAAGATGAAACACTTTCTTGTGTTCCAGGCGTAAATGTCGGTCTGGAAATCTAGATTTACCTACATACGCTATTCTGGCGGTATTCTCGTCCTCCACCTCTTCAGTAGAAGAGTCATTTTCTTTCTCGCTTCCTAGAGCTTCTTTGCGTTTTTCGTGTAACCTTATTATTTCTTTACGAATTTTCTTGTACATACTCTCTATACTATTGAGTGTCTTGTGCTTACCCTCGGCTATATTATCACTCCACCTTGTCAGAACTTTCATTTCGACTGGATCTTTAGTCGGGGAATCTTGTACCCGTATTAAACAATTGATCAGAAACTTTAATAGCATAAACTGGATCTCAGCTTTTCTGAGAGACATGACTTCAGCAATACTTTCTGAATCTTGTCCTGTACGAATGAAACGATACATTCTGTCTAGATCTTCTTTCATATTCGGTAGGGTGACCAAATACTCGGACACCTGTCTTATATGTACGGAATATAGAACCATACTATCCTCGCCTGGGACTGGATCATAACAGCATTCAGTAAGAACTCGCCTGATTTCTGCAATGGACTGATATTTGGGCGTACGCTGTAACGCACGTTCATGTAACTCGACTGCTCCTAAACGTCTATTTGGCGGCGGGGTACCAGGAGGACCTCCTCCCGCGGCCCCTATACTGGAATCATCGACTGATACTCTTCGTGCTGGCAGAGTGACTGATGTGGCGGGAATTTGTACTACGGGCTGGACCGGGGGTACCGTAACAGGTACTGCAACAGGTGCCCCGGTGGCTGTAGGACCATGAATTACATTATTTACAGGAGCTGGTGGAACAGGATTTGCATATTCTGGGACTGTGTCGTCCAAATAGGACGAGAGAAAAATATCAGCTGCGGTCGGTTTGTGACGTAGCTTGGTCGGAACTAAAGGTGGCGGAAAATTACTGGATGCCTCCGGGGTTGCTTTTGGCAAGCCCTCGGCAAGAAGAGGATACATACCCTTAATGAGGGCATTTCTCTGTCTGTCTGACTGTTCGGTTTTAACTCGTTCACCTATTTCGATTAGTTCCCTTTCTTGGGCTCTTTCTGAGGATTCTCTACTTAATTCTGACTTTCTGATTTCTTTTTCGGTTCTTTTATGAGATTCTTTGCGCCATAACTCGATGGCATCTTTCTGTGACTGTCTGGCTTTCTTTTTCCATAATGCTTCTTCTACTCGCATGATGCACTCGGCATCCCATGTACCCGATACGGGCCATCTATACTTTTCTTCTAACTGTTTGGTGTACTCCACCCACAAATCTAGATATAATATGGCACTTATGCCATGCTTTTGATACATAAAATGACCTGGACTGTCCCTAGGCGGCACAGGAACTGCTTCTTCTAACAGACCTTTTCTAGTTCTTAACTGACGTAACTTTGAAAACAATGGCATGACTGGGCTGGAGTCCAGACACAATACAATACACAATGAACACAATAATGACTTGAGACTGATCACTCATACCACGACATTGAAAACACATTGAAATACATAAATGACATTTAAAATAACAGTTCTGACAAAATACTACCTGGAATACTGAAAGCAGAATACATGAATTTCTCGAGAACAGAACAGACTAGAACGGAAACTAGATGCACTGCTAAAACAGTACGAAACTTACCGGTCTCATAAAGAGACACGTCAGGACCCGCATCCACCTAAGTGGACACTTCGTGTTGGATCTGCGTACCCAAACCCACGGACCAGAGACAATGCAATTGACCCTGTCTAGATACTACCCCAGCAACGGTACTCACCGGGCAGCAAGAACGGAAGGCCTCGGACTGGACTGGACTGCTACGACGACGGACGGACGAACTTCGGACTTCTGTTACGGGTGGGCCTCCGGATACCTCGGACCTTGGACTCTCGGCTTGGGCTCTGGTCGGGACTCGCCGCGTTCCTCCACCGCCTCGTCTGGATGCTGGACCGCAACCTCCGTCTCCACCGTGGGCCTGAGGGATACTTGAAGCAGAAATATCTGCACGTGCACGGTATGGTTCCGTCACGGCTGCAGAGGATCAGGGGGCTTGCGTGGCTTCACCGGCGCGTGGGGAAAGGGCAAGTCCCTATTCGGGCGCCATTATGTGGTAAATAAATAAATAATACCTCTATTTTTGACTGGATATGCAATAACAGATAGCTCAATAAATAAGAGTCAAGATTCGAGGTAGTCGGAGTATGCAGGTTTAATACAGCATAAAGGACAGGAACAGGACAACCTGCACGGGGATAGGATGGCAGCGCTGCACACGGGCAGGATCGGGGCAACAGCTAGCTTTTAATAACAATGCACAAGTATATATATAGTTAAACAAAATACATGATGTTCAATACAATAGGCGTTGCAGTGGGCAGGGCCTGTAGCAGTCGCGAAAGATAAGGCAGAAAGTAGGAGTAACAGGAGGCGTGAACAGGGCGTATACATAGACATGTGATGCAAACGTAACGGAATATGTCATAAATGGGGCGGAAACATGGAGGGGGCTACCTAAGGAGCCGGGACCTCTAACCTAGTGGTGCGCGCAAGCTGGCAATGACGTGTTACTAGGAGAAGCTGGGGGCTATGACTTCTGCGCTAGAAGAAGAGACTGAAGTCTGGAGAGTCAGAGCGACATGTACCTAAACACTATCTAGTATCTGATGTTTAGAGAACATGTTAATAGAATCCAAAAGTTATCAGGGTAAAGGCTAACAGACACTAAGACTGGTGCATGCATTATTCTACATGTAGTGTGTGTTAAGGAATATTAAATGACCATTAATACAGTATTTCTCTTACATGGAGACGTAAAGGCTAGACCATGACGGAAACTATTGATGCGATTCAGTAGCTTAGGAATGCAGAGAAGGAGGGCTGGACTGATAACTGGAATCATAACATACTCTTGGCAGACTGGCAGGCAGAGCCAGGCCGAGCCGGGCACTGTGAGGCAGGAAGTAAGTGAAGGGTCAGGGATACAGGTGGGGGCTGTATCGCTCCTCTGAGAGGGTTCAGGAGACAGGAGCTGAATCTGAGTCCGGGCCCTTTTGAGGCCTAGAAACGGGGACTTTCCAATGAAATAACGTGCACACTGGGAAACGTGGCAATGTAGCTTTACATAGGCCTAATACTCGTAGCTTTCACGAGGACTGGAAACTGGCATACTAGAGTTGGACACAACTGTAATTGCGTCTTTAATCGATGATGGGGAATACATATGCATATTAATCATGCACATATAACATAACATGGGGAACACGTAGGGACACAGAACATGGCAAAATTTACTTTTCCACAATACCCCTTTTTCTTTTATCATTTAAGCCACAAACATTGATGGAGCAAATCAACAATTTAGCCATTATCTTGTATTAGTACAGTTGTACAATTCATCTTGCAATAAAGAAAGAATCCATAAATTGGCACCTGCCAAACAACAATCATGAGCTTAAGAACAAAATTTCCTTCAGCTGTGTTTCCTTGCACCCATAAGAGAGCCCTTACCCACCCACAGCCCCCCAGTTTTCACAAAGGCTCCGGGACATTGCCTTCTCTTCTCGCCAGCCCTCCAGTTCCCTACCTGGCATACAGCCCTTTCCTCAGCTCCCGGTCACAGTCTCCCCTCGCCGCCACAGCTTCCATCATCTTTCAGTGGCCGATGGGAGGGGGAGACTCGAACTACCAGGGGGCATAGCGGCAGGAAGCCGCTCCATCGGACGTTCGCGCCAGGAGGCGCTTTAAATTTGAGACCTTCTCCGGGGGAGCGGGTGTTTCGCAAAGGCTCCGGGACATTGCCTTCTCTTCTCGCCAGCCCTCCAGTTCCCTACCTGGCATACAGCCCTTTCCTCAGCTCCCGGTCACAGTCTCCCCCCGCCACCACAGCTTCCATCATCTTTCCGTGGCCGCTGGGAGGGGGAGACTCAAACTACCAGGGGGCATAGCGGCAGGAAGCCGCTCCATCAGACGTTCACGCCAGGAGGCGCTTTAAATTTGAGACCTTCTCCGGGGGAGCGGGTGTTTTGCAAAGGCTCCGGGACATTGCCTTCTCTTCTCGCCAGCCCTCCAGTTCCCTACCTGGCATACAGCCCTTTCCTCAGCTCCCGGTCACAGTCTCCCCCCGCCTCCACAGCTTCCATCATCTTTCCGTGGCCGCCGGGAGGGGGAGACTCGAACTACCAGGGGGCATAGCGGCAGGAAGCCGCTCCATAGGACGTTCGCGGCAGGAGGCGCTTTAAATTTGAGACCTTCTCCGGGGGAGCGGGTGTTTCGCAAAGGCTCCGGGACATTGCCTTCTCTTCTCGCCAGCCCTCCAGTTCCCTACCTGGCATACAGCCCTTTCCTCAGCTCCCGGTCACAGTCTCCCCCCGCCGCCACAGCTTCCATCATCTTTCCGTGGCCGCCGGGAGGGGGAGACTCGAACTACCAGGGGGCATAGCGGCAGGAAGCCGCTCCATCGGACGTCCGCGCCAGGAGGCGCTTTAAATTTGAGACCTTCTCCGGGGGAGCGGGTGTTTCGCAAAGGCTCCGGGACATTGCCTTCTCTTCTCGCCAGCCCTCCAGTTCCCTACCTGGCATACAACAGCCCTTTCCTCAGCTCCCGGTCACAGTCTCCCCCCGCCGCCACAGCTTCCATCATGTTTCCGTGGCCACCTGGAGGGGGAGACTCGAACTACCAGGGGGCATAGCGGCAGGAAGCCGCTCCATCGGACGTTCGCACCAGGAGGCGCTTTAAATTTGAGACCTTCTCCCGCGTCGCGGGACACGCGCGGGACTGCGCCGGGCTAAGCCCGGGCAAGGGGCGGGCCCTCTTAGGCCCTCAGAGGCCGAGTGAGGCCGGGCAGGGCCTATTTTCTGACATTCACTGCCAGGTACCTAGTTCTTGCTCTATTTAAGGAAATGTCTATCATGGTTGTAAGTCCTGAGAAAGTGATTGTGGACAAACAGGGGGGGTCATTAAATGGCACTCTTGATGGTTACTTTGTAAAAGTTCCAACTGATTTAGACAAAGAGATAACACTAGAAGAGCGAAGGGCGTTGCGCCGCCGCTCGGTAGAAAGCATGAAGAATAGAATACCGGCAGATCTTATGTCCCATGCCCTTTCCCAAAATGAAGGTAGTTCTAGTGGTAACAATGATCTCACATCCCTGGAGAGTGTGCCATTTCTACTCAGAGACTGTTCACCCACGCCCTGTGTTTCCACTGAACAGCCTTTGAGCCACATTCCCTCCCTCAGTTCCATAAGTCTAACAAGTATAATTGAGATTTTGACTGTCCCAACCCCTATACATGGCAATTTTGCCCAAAGTAAGATAAAGAAGCCTGTGCCGCCTGAGGCCCATGGCCCACCACCCTGTAAATGAAGACGCAAGGGGATGGAATGGCAAAAATCGAAAATTAGTCATTCTGACTTTGGAAAATCTTCCAAGACTACTGCCATCATGGATCAAGTGGTAACACCTGCACCCGATAAATTTCCAAACGCCACAGTCTCTCTGACATCCATACAAATAGATAGGGATGCTAGTACCAATATACCAACTGTAGGTTTTGTTGAACCCCCGCAGCAACCAACACACTTTACTGTCACATTGGACAGTATAGAACATCTAATTAGGTCTTACACCCTACCAATTATTGAGAGATTAAATAGGATGGAGGGACGACTTCAAGCAATAGAGCTGGGAATTGGGAGCAAGGATGTCCCCACAATGGCATTGCCGAATGTGGCTATGCAAATTCCAACATTGGCTACATCACCCACCACATCTGCCCCAAATGTTACAACTCATCCGAGCATAGCTGTATCGAAACCTCCTAAAACAATAAATACCAACCAACATAAGCAATCTCCTCCCAAGCAGACGATTAAATCAGCTGTGAACCCTGCCTGTCAACCCACAAGGGGTTTGGAGAAGATACGCATGGGGAAATCTCTAGGGGAGGTGGGAGGCAATAGGTATCCAGAGGTTCCAGCTAGTAGAGGTCCACTGGTAGAGCTTCCACCTGAAGCTGTGCCTTTTGTGGTTGTTCTCACAGGGGTCCCCAAATTGGCAGTAATCAAGAGGGAAGGGTTCGCCCAGCTAAAGAACAAAATCATTCATTGGTTTAGCATTTATAGACCAATTGCAAATAATATCAATGGCGAAATAGTATACGTACGCCGACTTCAATGGCGGGGTGGAAGAGGCAAAGACATTGAGGGAGATGTAGTTGTAGTCAACTTTAGAGATCCGCGTGCGGTCAATTTCATATTAAACTGGCCCTCGGGAAATGGTAATAATTGCATCATCCCTTGTGCCCTGACGTATTTCTATCCTAGATCCCTCGTACTCCCTCCAACCTATACAAGCGGACAATCACTTAATAATATTCACCATCCAATCTCATATAACACCAGGCATCATTTACATGCACAATACCCAGTACCAGCTGTTGATCCTTTTGGGTGAAACATCGTACCTCCTAGGTATAATACAAATGCTGATAGGAGGATGGATCATCTGAGACCCTTCACGCCCCTGGAAACATCAAGCAGGTTTGATGTATTTTCTGGTATGGAAGACTGCGATTGAAGACCACAGCCCATACGGGGCATGGGCGGTCGAATATATACTACCAGTTCCGCAGTCAAAGACCATGGGCTTCTCAAGACAAACATATCATACTCGAAGTCACATCAGCCTCTGGGGGGAACCAATGTAGCCGGGTACAGTTGGGGAAAACACAACAGATTATTTCTTCGCCATTCTGTGAATGAGACTCATGGGGAATCAACACATATCAAATCCCTAAGCATACAAATGGCCCAAAAAATCCCGGAGCTGAAAGAAGCTTCTGCGGGATCTATAGACACGATCAGAACAAATCCCCAAGCAGCTTCCAGGGGGAGAACAGTGAAAGATACAATTATGCATAGTTTAGTCTCTCAAAAACTAAGCAGGAGGGTGTTAGGAATAGCAGGAGCAGATGCTGTAGGACCCAATGATAGTTTGCAGAGCAATGTGTTCGCTGAGACTAATGACACCCCCGGACTTACAACTTCCGAGAAGGATGTGCATCGTCACCATGACCAGGCCCCAACAGAAACAATCAATGACCAGGCAAGACAGTTTATAGTGTCATGGAATGTAGCCGGTCTTAGGAATAAGATGGTTTCTAGGGATTGGTCAAACTTTATTGAAAAATATATTATAATTACCATGCAGGAAACCTGGGCAGTGGAACCCCAGTACAGGTCGGGATACTTAAATTTCTCGATACCGGCAACCCACACAAATAGAGGAAGGCCAATGGGGGGCCTGACCACATGGGTAAAGTAGGATGATAGGTATACCACTGCACAATTGGATTCCAACACTAAGGATATTCTAATTGTAAAAATAAATTTGCCCATGTTTAGAGATTTATTAATCTTTAATGTGTACGCCAGGGGGAAACCGGGAGGTAAATCCTCAGAGATAGTTGATCAATTGGGTCACCTTGTAAAAACGCTTAGGGGAAGTGCAAATATACTGATATGTGGTGATTTTAACTGCTCTTTTGAGCCCCTGGACCAATTTGATATCGATCTCACAGAGGCAGAAGATGATAGCTGGCAAATCCCCCAATTAAATATACCTCCTATAAAGAGGTGGACCCAAGCTGCTCTCCAACTCAAAACCTTAAGTCTTGAGTGCGGTCTTAGAGCAGCCAATGGAAGAACTAATGGGGATAAGCATGGAAGTCCCACATTTAATAATGGTAATAGCTCAAGCAGGATAGACTATATTTTAGTCAACCTTGAATTTTGGTCAGTTATTCGGGATATGATTGTCATTAAAAGAACTGAGAGTGACCATAATCCCCTCAGTTTAGAGATACAACTCCTCAAGGGCAAGGGAGTAGCTGTAAGGGACACAACAAATGACATCATTCTTGCTAATGATACAAGGCGATTAAAATGGGGTGAATGTCTAGGTAATTCCCATCGTATTATAGAAATGGACGCACTGGTGTTGGGTGCAATCTCCGAGCTACAGGGATGCTCATCCGATGATGACTATGTGACCAGGGTGGTCCCAATTCATACCGCTCTTTTTTTAAATCTCAGTAAATTTTTTATTAAGGCAAGAAAAGATCCACCTCGTAAAGGTAGAAAGAAGCCAGATTCCTGGTATGGCAAAAGTTGCAGAACTGCTTATAAGTCCCTAGCATTAGCAGTGCGATCAACGGACAGGCTCCTAATACGTGATGCTAGGCGTCACTACAAAATAACTCAGCAGGAAGCAAAAAAATCTTGGGACAATAAATATTGGGAAGAATTATACGAGGCAAGTAAGTCCAGAAACATGATGGATTTCTGGAATTTAGTGAGATGGGGCAAAGGTAACCAGAAGCCGCAGCCAGAAAACTCTGTCCCTCCTGAACGCTGGGTAATGCACTTTAAATCACAATTTTCTCACCCCGATGAGGCAAGCGCAGGAAGTCTGGACCCCATTGCTAACTACACAGCGAGTACCCCACTGGTGTTTAGTCGGAAAGATATCGAACAGGCTCTTAATACAATAAAGAGAGGAAGAGCACCGGGTCCAGACACGATTCCGGCAGACCTTTTTCTGCATAGTAAAGAGTTCTGGGTGCCGTATTTAGAGTTGCTGGCGAATGCCATCTCTAGGGGCTCGCCAATACCAGAAGTTTGGAGAGGAGCCGAAATAATCCCAATATTTAAAAAAGGGAACCGAGCTGATCCTGCGAATTACAGGCCAATTAGCCTAATTGCATGTATTCAGAAGGTGGTGGCCAGGCTTGTTCTTCTCAGGATTCAGACCCGGATAGAAGATTCAGGGGTCATGACTGCGCTTCAGGCAGGATTTCGCCCATGTATGAGTACTGTGGACCAAGTTTTTAGATTCTGTGCCATATATTGGGTTATCCTTGGAGGGGGCACTCTTTTTGCAGCCTTTGTCGATTTGAAATCGGCTTTTGATCTTGTGCCACGCGCTAGGCTGTGGCAAGTGCTTCATGAACAAGGTATGCCACATGAACTCCTAGCCTTCCTGACCAAATTCCACGAAAACAATTATGCTCAGGTCAGGTGGGGAAATCAGGGCCAGGTTACTGATAAATTCGCAACGGAAAGGGGAGTAAGACAAGGGTGCGTCCTTGCACCAACTTTGTTTACGCTGTACATAAACAGGGTAACGGAGTACTAAAGGGAAGTACACACAGATGCACCCAAACAAAATGGCATCCCGGTCCCCTTATTAATGTTTGCAGACGACACCCTTATACTCTCAAAAACGCAAGAAGGGCTTCAGAAAGCTATTGGCTGTTTGAGTTGTTCTGCAATGATTATGGCCTAATCATTAATGTGTCAAAAACAAAATTTATGGTGATGCATAGACACAAGAAAGCAAGGGGCGCAGTTTTTATGAATGGTGAGCCTTTAGAACAAACAGATAGTTTCAGCTACTTGGGTATCACTCTAGGGTCTCGGTTAGAGTGGAAGCTACATATGACCTATCTAACCACTTAGCATGCACAGCTGTCGGGCGTCCTATTGAGAGAGTTAAAAACCTCTGCCACACAACCTATAGCCCCAGCCCTTAAAATATATGACACTAAAGTTAGGGCTTCAATGCTGTACGGGGCGGAACTGTGGGGGGTCTCAGACGTCACAGCTCTGACTAAAGCACAAAATAAATTCCTACGGTGCCTAACAAGGCTCCCGCAATCCACACCAATGTTACCTTTGTATATGGATCTGGGCTGACGGAAAATACAGGACATATCTGGCTTTCGACCTATTGCATATTGGAGGAGGTTATGGGTTACACCCGAACTTTCCCATTATGCTCTAGCGCTTCTTGAAACTAGAAATATGGATTCAGGGGGCAAAATACAATGGTTTAGACAGGTCAAGCTGCTTTTCAAAGCCCTAGGAATGGTGGAATTATGGGAAAACCCCATAGGAAATATTTTCCCCTCTCTAAAGATCCTAAAAGAGCTGTACTGGGCACACATAACCCAGAAGGAGTTCCAGAAACATACTGACCCATCGCTCACCAGGGATTTTTTTGGAACAAAAACATACTCCTGCTTATGAGCGATACTGGGACCTCATTACCATTCCAATTGATAGGAAACTTTTTCATCAATATAGGGTGGGAACCCTTCCTATCAATTCATTTACTAGTAAATGGTCAAGCAATAAAGAATTGCATATGTGCCCTTTCTGTGCTGCCCAACCTGAAAGTTTAGCTCATGTTTTATTTATATGTCCAGCTTATAAAGCCCCTCATCATAAATGGATTAGACCTATCTGCATACAGAAAGGCATCCAAAGTGGTTCTGAGGCATTAAGAATCGTTAGAACAGACTGCACCGATAGCATGGTTATTGCACTTGCTAAATATTTAAAATGGATGTGGTCAATACGCAGGAACAAATTGAAATCACAGTAATCTGTATTATTATAAAGTGGCACTGAAGAATCTATGACAAGGAAAAATGGCACTGAATTTTAATGGATTTTATATCTACATAGTATTTATTCTTTTGAATGATTGAATTGGAACACCCTGTACACAGCACTGATCGGATAGACTAATATGACTCCCCTGTATACTGAATAACGGATGTAATAAGTATGAATTGTAGTTTTAATGTTTTTACTGTGTTGTCTTTATTGACTAATTGTCGAAATAAAGACTTATTTGAATTCATCTTGCAATAAAGAAAGAATCCATAAATTGGCACCTGCCAAACAAAAATCATGAGCTTAAGAACAAAATCTCCTTCAGCTGTGTTTCCTTGCACCCAAAAGAGAGCCCTTACCCACCCACACCCCCCCAGCACATCCCCCCCAACCCACCCTCTTCCCAACACCCCCCCATCAGAAGCTTAAGGGCTAGTGCCCCCATAGATGGAAAGTGAGTATGAACTTTGTAATTCTGCCCGGGCCGGCCTGACACAAATAGTACCTTATCTCCGGCACAAAAAAACAAAAAAGATAGAGAGCAAGATAGAAGGACAAGCCACCAAAACAAAAAGAAAAGAGAAGTATATAATCCTTATCCTTATCCAATCTCAACTACATTGCATCTACAAATTGCTGTGCTTTGACCTCAGATACAAATAAAATAGTTTTTCTCATATGCACAACCTTAAGTTTTGCAGGATTTAGAAGAAAAACTTGCCCCCCCTTAGATTGAATTGGTGCCATTAACTGTTTAAGCCTCCAGCGTTGCTGCACTGTTGCAGGGCAAAAATCAGGTCGAACAAAAAACTCATGCCCCAAACCCTTTCTAGTCTTTGAAGGCCTAGCCAAATCATACAGAATCTCACGGAGTAAGTAGTTCTGTAGGCATATAAGGATAGCTCTTGGATTCTTATCCCCCCCCCTGATCATGTTTTTGAATAAAGGGAAAACGATGGGCTCTTATAATTTCTTTATCCCAGTCCCATCCCTTGAGATCCGGAAAAGCATCCGAGAGCATCTCTACAACAAAACAACGAATGTCTCTTCCCTCTGCTGTGGGGTATCTTTAATGTAAACATCATGGAGGGCATGGATGGCATTGGATTGTGGTGATTTTTGTGTGTTTTCCGTTTTTTTGGCTGTTGGGGCCTTCTGCCCAGGGGTACTCAGTGGTGCATGGGCCTAGTCTTTCTGTGGGGTCTCTTTAATGTAAACATCATGGAGGGCATGGATGGCATTGGATTGTGGTGATTTTTGTGTGTTTTTCGATTTTTTGGCTGTTGTTGGGGCCTTTTGCCCAGGGGTACTCAGTGGTGCATGGGCCTAGTCTTTCTGTGGGGTGTCTTGAATGTAAACATCATGGAGGGCATGAATGGCATTGGATTGTGGTGATTTTTGGCGTTTTTCGATTTTTTGGGGTGTTGATGGGGCATGGCCATGTGGGTGGGGGCCATGTTGAGGACTGGTACAGGCAGGTCCTGGCCATGTGGTGGGGGTCAAGGGGCCATTTTGAATCCAGGCTGTGTGCTTTGTGCCATAGGCCTGCATCCAATGTGCCTTGCTTTCATCAAAAATGCCCAGGGGTACCCAGTGGTGTATGGGCCTAGTCTTTCTGTGGGGTCTCTTTAATGTAAACATCATGGAGGGCATGGATGGCATTGGATTGTGGTGATTTTTGTTTGTTTTTCGATTTTTTGGCTGTTGTTGGGGCCTTTTGCCCAGGGGTACTTAGTGGTGCATGGGCCTAGTCTTTCTGTGGGGTCTCTTTAATGTAAACATCATGGAGGGTATGGATGGCATTGGATTGTGGTGATTTTTGTGTGTTTTTCCATTTTCTGGCGGTTGTTGGGGCCTTTTGCCCAGGGGTACTCAGTGGTGCATGGGCCTAGTCTTTCTGTGGGGTCTCTTTAATGTAAACATCATGGAGGGCATGGATGGCATTGGATTGTGGTGATTTTTGTGTGTTTTTCGATTTTTGGGCTGTTGTTGGGGCCTTTTGCCCAGGGGTACTCAGTGGTGCATGGGCCTAGTCTTTCTGTGGGGTGTCTTGAATGTAAACATCATGGAGGGCATGGATGGCATTGGATTGTGGTGATTTTTGTGTGTTTTTCGATATTTTGGGGTGTTGTTGGGGCATGGCCATGTGGGTGGGGGCCATTTTGAGGCCTGGTCCAGGCAGGGCCTGGCCATGTGGGTGGGGGTCTAGGGGCAATTTTGAAGCCAGGCAGTGTGCTTTGTTGTGTCATAGGCCTGCACCCAGTCTGCCATGCTTTCATCCATTATGCCCAGGGGTACTCTGTCAGTGGTGCATTTTATTGGTCTTTCCATTTTTGGGGGGTGGGTATAATAAAAATGCTTACTTGCAAACTATTAATTGAAGCGCTACATATGCAACATTTATTTAACTGATGTTCCTCTGGCTTTGTTTGCTTTTAGGTGCAGAAAGACGAATCATCATTCTCATCGTTCCTCATCAGTGCCAGGAAGAAGTCCTGCTGCGGTGTGTGCAGCACAACGTCACGTGTGGCCACAGACAACTCTACAACTTGTGCAACTGCGGCCTGCTGTCCTGACATCAGAAGAAGATGGCTCCAAAAAAAGTTGCCCGTAGCTCCTCTAGCAAGAAAGTTGCCAGTAAGAAGCAGAAGAAGCAACTGGTGCCACTTACCAAGGAGACTGGTGTGACGACCGCCACATTTTTTTGGGGAAAAAAAAGTACGCCTGCAGCAGCAGCGGGGTCTGCTGGGGACCAAGCTGGGAGCAGCACCTCCGCTCCATTGGGCTCAGTGCCACCACCACCACCTCAACTTAGGTCCAAGCCCTTGAGTGCTGCAGAGGCAGCCAGTATAGTTGTTCAATCACCATCGACCAGTGATGTTGGCTCATCGCAAGAAAGTAGCAGCATCCCTCAATCAACACAGGTTGTTATAACTCATCTGACGAGTGTTCAACAACCACAGCCGCAACAACAACCACATGTGCAAGTACAAGCCCAAGTACATGTGGAAGGAGAGGCGGCGCAAGGAGAGGAGCAAGCAGAGTAGCACAAGTGCCCACAATAGTTGTTCTTCCCGAAGTAGGGGCACATCAGGAAATCAACATTCAAGCCGAGGTATCACATGAGTAAGCCACTCCTGATAATTCATTGTCTTCCAGATCCTCAGCAAGGAAAAGATCAAGGATGGTGTCTACTTCTTCTTCAAGCCCCCTTCCTTCTGATGATATGGATGAAACTTGGCAACCACCACGGCCGTCTGAGAGTGAGGCACACCATGATCTGACAAAGGTAGCTAAGCGTAAAAGGAAGGTCCCCGAATGTCTCAGAGTTATGGAGTGTGATGATGACCCTGAACAAGAAGTGGCGTATACTCCTGCTGATGAAGACTCTCACGACGACGACGCAGTCATCATAGACGTCACTCCAGCCTCAGCGGGCATGCAGCACACAGACATTTTAACCCTAGCCCAAAATGCTGCTGAGCGTGATGATGATGATGGCGACGTGGGAATGGGACCACCACAAATGCAGTTAACTAGTACACCACCACCTACAGCTTCCATATTTTCTCGCCAGAAGGGACCTCCATCCACCTCGACCTCCATTTCCTCAATTAGTGGTGCTGTAAGTGCACAACGTACTAAATTTCGGCAACACACATCCTCCAGTTCATCTGGCATTAGCAGCATTTCCAGTATCGCCTCCTCCGCCCCCCACAGACATTTGAAGTCCGCAGTTTGGGACTTCTTTAGTGTTAGCCCAACAAGTGAAAACATAGCCATTTGTACCATTTGTAAGCTTCGAGTTAGTCGTGGTAAGCTTGGTACCAACTATGGTACCGGAGGCCAGAGAGGTCATCTTGAGAGACAGCACACTGTCAAATGGCATGCGCACCTAAGGGAGATCAAGGATGCCCGAATTGTAAGTCAACAAATTGTATCCGTTGATGTTTCATCTGCTGATGACGAGGAGGAAGAAGCGTCAAACATTTCTTCAGTTACACCCAGTACCCCTGTCAGCAGCACACCCCCTGCAAGATATATGAGCCAAACTAAGAGTGAGGGAGAGAGTGAGACACCAATGCGAAAAAGTTCATCATCACTGAGCGTAACTGGGTCGAAGAAGTCATCGTCATCATCCCGTACAATGGTCCAGCCCACCATTAGAAGCATGTTGTTTTCAGATGCGCCATTTGAACGCAACCACCCAACAGCGCGTCTGTATAACACTAAGCTGGCTAAAATGCTAGCGCTGGACCTTCTCCCTTTTTCTTTTGTGGAAGTGGTGGGTTTTCTTGAAATGGTGGCAACGCTCTGCCCTAAATGGAAGGTTCCTAGCCGGTTCTATTTTGCCAGAGTTGCGGTTCCAGC
Source organism: Lissotriton helveticus (assembly GCF_964261635.1). Taxonomy (NCBI): domain Eukaryota; kingdom Metazoa; phylum Chordata; class Amphibia; order Caudata; family Salamandridae; genus Lissotriton; species Lissotriton helveticus. The sequence continues at coordinate 934,367,020 of NC_136059.1, read as the reverse complement.
ACTGCATGAAGATGTGCTGGAGGTGATTGGGGCAGCTTTGCAGAAGAGTGCTGTTCACACAATACATCTGACAACAAACATGTGGACCAGTTGAGCAGCCACTGATTACATGTGCATCACTGCACACTGGGTCTCTTTTTCAGGGGTTAAAGCAAAGATAAACGCAGGTGTTGACTCGGACAAAGTTTATAAAGCTGCTCGGAAACATGCAACAACAGCCATGTTTGCCATGGAGAAAAGTCATACAGGAGAAAACATTTTGCATGAGTTTAACACAAAGGTCTTTGAATGGCTGTCCCCAAGAAAACGCATGATTGGTTATGTTTCCACGGATAATGGCGCCAATGTAGTTAAGGCCATGGATATGGGTAACTATTTCAGAGTGCCGTGTCTGGCGCACTGTATAAACCTGGTTGTTAAAAAATTCTTGAGTGAAGAAAGTCCAGTCTCCGAGTTACTGACCACCTGCCGAAGAATGTGCACACATTTCAACCATTCTTTTAAGGCCCGGAAGCAGCTGAGGTGCCTGCAACATGAACGTAAATTGCCAGTGAAAGCACTCATCCAGGAGGTGGCAACACGTTGGAACTCAACCTTCTACATGCTTGAGCATCTGTCTGAGCAGTATGCGGTAGTCGATCAGTATTTCTTTAAACTGGGTACACCTATGATAGACATGAGGATACAGGTGGAGCAATGGGACCTAGTTAAAAGCCTGACAGACATGCTTCGTCCTTTTGAGGTCTTCACACGTGCAGTCAGCAGGGAGGACTGTAATTTGGGAAAAGCTATCCCATTGTTGCGCATGCTAGAGCACCGACTGAAGGCGGTGTGTTCTAAGTTTGAAAAAGATGGAAAGGAAGAAGCATTTGAGTTGGCGGAGAAGTTATTACACCGCCTACTTGGCGATGATCGTCTTGAAATGATCAACACAGAACAGCATTACATTTGTGCTACTATTCTGGATCCACGGTACAAAAAGGCAGTGGCAGGCAGAGTATTCTTTCCTTTTGATGACGCAGATGTTACAAAGTACAAACATTGGCTAGCTGTGTCAGCCACTCGATTTGAAAGAGAACGGCAGGCAATTGAAGAAAAAGGCAGTACATCAGCATCAGCAGGCCATCCTCAGTCAAAAAATCCACTTCTGCATCTGTGGCTGTGGCAGAAGTGAGTGATTTTCCCTCTCAGCCGTTAACGACACCAGCAACCGTATCATTTGCACCAGACACAACATTGTGTGAAGAAGAGGATTGGCTAACTCAGCTTGGGTCTGCTTCTCAAATGGTCCCAGAAAAAAGTAAGCAAAGTGTAGGAACCCTGGAGGACCTTGAGTCGATGGTGCAGGCCTATCTGAATGACTCAACAGAGGTCCATGTTCCTCATGACCCATTGGCGTATTGGTATGGGAAAACAGATGTGTGGCCAGAGATCACCAACCTGGCTATAAATTACTTGTCTTGCCCACTCGCAAGCGTGTCTTCTGAACGTGTTTTCAGTGCTGCTGGTGGCATTTTAACTTCCAAAAGGACACGCCTCTCGCCCAAAAATGTGGAGAGGTTAACAATGATCAAGATGAATCAGCACTTCATACCACCAAATTACAAAATACGAGAATGCACGCAGGAAGAAGACGAGGAGGACACCAACTTAGATGAGGGAAGTTCTTCCCTGTTAACTGACCTACTCCCGTCTGAATTAGCAGAGTTTGAGGACGAGCTCGTCTTCCCTGACACAGAGCCCTGAAAATGAGTCAAGGAATCACTAACTATCTTTTTCGTCCTTATTCACTTTTATTACTGTGTGTCTGTCTTTCTTTGTTTTGCAAAATCTATATAAAACTTTAATCACCTAATCACAAAAACAAGCCCATCAGCAGAACTGTCTTCACTTATTTGCTTATTGATTTGAAGGTGCCACAGTCTGCATTCCTCAGGTTCACAAGTTCACAAGAACATGCTCCTCTATCCTCCTCCTCCAGACTCCTATTTCCCTCAAAGCAGATGGCTGGATTACGGCCAATGAAGAAAGACTCTGCACTTGTGGGGGTGCTCTACTTCTTTGCGGGTGAGTTGACGGGTCTGGGGCATTGCTGTGAAGGCCTAATACCGGATAAAAGTGGTTTGGAGAAAATCGGAGCAGAAAAAGATTTTGCGCTTTTGATCACTTGCCTGTCTTTGGGGTGCTGTTTGGCGGGCTTTTAGGTTGTTGTGGGTGGGGTTTGGGGTCTGGGAGCACTGCTGGCACAGTCTAATGTTGATTGCATTTGCTATTCAGGAAATCCATGGTGGAAAAGGGGAGTTAGGGCCTAGCTGCACAGCGTATTTGGACAGAATTGAAGGTAGTAGGCCCATTTTTGCTTTTTGCCTGTTTGGGGGTGTTTTGCTTTTTTGCGGGTGGCTGCAGGGGTCTGGGGCCATTGCTGGGAATGTCTAATACCAGATAAAAGTGGTTTGGAGAAAATCTGAGCAGAAAAAGATTTTGCGCTTTTGATCACTTGCCTGTCTTTGGGGTGCTGTTTGGCGGGCTTTTAGGTTGTTGTGGGTGGGTTTTGGGGTCTGGGAGCACTGCTGGCACAGTCTAATGTTGATTGCATTTGTTTTTCAGGAAATCCATGGTGGAAAACGGGAGTTAGGGCCTAGCTGCACAGCGTATTTGGACAGAATTGAAGGTAGTAGGCCCATTTTTGCTTTTTGCCTGTTTGGGGGTGTTCTGCTTTTTTGCGGGTGGCTGCAGCGGTCTGGGGCCATTGTTGGGAATGTCTAATACCGGATAAAAGTAGTTTGGACAAAATCAGAAGTGAACATTTATTTGCGTTTTTGCTGACTTGCTTTACTTTGAGGTGCTGTTTGGGGGTGTTCCGGGTGTTTGTGGGTGGGTTTTGGTGTCTGGGAGCACTGCTGGGTATGGATACTTTTGATTGCAAGAGGTTTGAAGCAAATCCATGGTGGTAAAGGGGAGTTAGGGCCTAGCCGCAGAGCGCGCTCGGAGTCCCCATTTTTGTAGTTTTGCTTTTTGGCTGTTTGGGGGTCTTCTACTTCTTTCCGCCTGGGTTGACGGGTCTGGGGCCATTGCTGGGAATGTCTAATACCCGAAAGAAAGTATTTTGGAGACAATCCCTGGGGAAAAAGTTTTTGCATTTTCTGAGATTTCGCTCACTCTAACGTTTTCGGGGGGCTGTTTGTGGGGGTTCCTGGTGTTTGTGGGGGGGTTTGCGAGTCTTGGAGCAATGCAGTAGGCACTTTCAAAAATATTGTACTGTCTATTAGGAAACTCAAAGTGTGACTTTTTGCACTACACAGCGTACATAGCTTATATTTATTTGTCAGTGGTGTTCTAATATCACTTCCTGTTTTTCCATCAATAATTACAGGCCGGGAAGGGCGTGGCTTAGCAGCATGCCGAGCTAGACGCAGGGCTCGGGAGCTCCCGGCCGTCTATAACCAAATCCGCCTTAAATCTTATGCCACAAACTCAAAAATCACTGTTTTGAACTCCGGAGGAGACGCTGAAGCCTCGACGCTGCTGCGAGAGTCTGCGGACTGGCAGGGAGCCGGTATTTCGTGAGTCTCCTGATCGGAGACGGGGGAGGCGGCAAAACCAAGATGGCGCCCCGGGCTCGGCGCTAGTCCCGGCCGGACACCGGGAGCAGAACGCGGCTGCCGGGAGGTGATCGCGCTGGTGCTACAGACCACGGGACAGGAGAGGAGTGTGCTGCGGCCTGGCTACCCACACGGACTGATCCGAGAGAGGCTGGAGCCGCGACCGTCGGAGGAGGTACGGACGATGAGGGATCCAACAGGCTATACCGGGGGTCTCCACCACACAGCATAGCTGACTCCGGCCGGAGCCTGGGACCCCCGCGGTGGCGACCCAAGGCCTGCCCCAGGCAGGAGGAGAGGGCCCCCCCCGCACCGCGCCTCGACAGCGGCCTCCTTCACCAACATGGCGGCTTGACTGGCGGTTGGGGGTCCGGGACTGCCTGGAGGTGGCGCGGCCTGCCTGGGACTAGAGTGCAAGCCCGGGGGAAGCGTCACAATCACCCACGGAAGATCCGGCACTGCGGGGAGCGGCCTCACACAACCCTGCTCACACGGGGCCGCCCTTTACCAACATGGCGCCCAAATGAGGTGGCCCTGCGCCTGACCACGAAGAGCCTGAGAGACGGCACTGGTGCGAACACGGAGGGGGGGTGGACTGCGGCAGACGGAGGTGCGGCCGGCATCTGGAGATAATCGGTGCCGGTCAAAGAGAGGCGGCACACGCATACGACGGCGAACACCGGAGTGCCGGCCCTGTGTTGGTGGGGTGACAGGCCCAGAAGACAACGGAGCAGCCCCCTGGCCCGGGTGGTACCAGATTGCTGGCCTGGAGTCCTGTCCGTCACCCCGTCCACATGGGCTTCCTCCCTCTTGACCACCTGCCCACCCACTACTAGCCACGAGTGCTTGGAAGCCGTGCGAGACCCTGCAGTAGGATACCTAGCCAACACTTGAGTCTTGAGTGACACTACGGACTCTGTCTGTGGGGATTCCTACTCCAAACCTGCCTCATCCTGCCTCCTCATTTAAAGGTAGATCCTCACTCCACACTGTGACACAGCAGAGGCGATTATCCGTCAGCCCACGGAGTGGAGGAGGCCTAACAGACAGGGAACGGACACGCATGGCGCTATCCCGGGCTGTGGAGTGGGATTTAGCAGCTGATACCCGCAATCTCTAAATCCACGCGGAACACATCCGTCAGTGCAAGGAGGGGGAGTAGACCTCGCTGGCCCAGAGGCGTGAGCCCAGTCGGTGGGTGACCATGGGGAAAAACAATCCGTCTCCTAAATCCCTGAAGCAAGGCCCAATGGACAATTTCGCGACCTCCCGCCCAGGGAGGGAACACCCCAGCGCTCCTCAAGAGGGCTCGCCGGACACTGATAGGCTTCTAGCAGCTATTCAAGCCTCAAGATCCGACATCCAGGAGTCGAGAGCGGCATTGGAAGTTAAAATAGGCGAGGTGGGGTCGGAGGTCACCCTTCTCCGGCAGGACTTCAGGAACCTTTCGGCGCGGGTCACGGAAACTGAAACACGACTTGGAGAAGCGGAGGACTCCATTACCACGCTCCGCAAAGAAATGGTGGAACTCCAAGCATCTCACAGACAACTCCTCTGGAAGGTGGATGATGCGGAAAATAGAGCACGCCGCAATAATCTCCGCTTTGTGGGCTTTAGGGAGGGAATCGAGGGGAACAATATGGCGGCCTTCCTCCACACGTGGCTGACCTCGACCTTCCCTGCGGCACGCTTCTCGGAGTGCTTCATAATCGAAAGAGCCCATAGGGCGCTGCTAGCGAAGCCCCCGGAATGTGCACGACCTAGACCAGTAATAGCACGTTTCCTGAACTTTGCGGATCGCGATCTAATTCTCCGTGAGGCAAGAAAAATGGGGGAGATTAGGCTGGAGAACACCAACGTCATGATCTTCCCAGATTATAGCCAGGAGGTCCAGAAACAGCGACGCTCTTTTGACCTGGTGAAAGCAAAATTGAGAACACTGAAGATCACCTACATGCTGCTGTTCCCAGTGAAACTTAAGGTTCTATACAAGGACAAATCAATCTTCTTTACTCACCCGGACGACGCTTGGCAGTGGCTGGAGGAGAGGCCTGTCCTCAACAGCAGAGAGGCGGCAGGACGCGAGGAATTGGACAGGTCGTTGAGAGAGAGTCAGCTGGGGGCTCCCGGCGGACATCGAGGAGACTCCACTCCCGCTCTACTGGGACACCATATCAGGCACGCACACCCGCTGGGGCCAGGAGAGGCCGATCGGAATCTCCGGGAGGGTCCTCCACGGCAGGCGCAAGACGACAACTCCTACGCCATTCGGCACTCTCGGAAGGAGACGATGAAGATCGAGCGGACAATGGGGATTCGGAACCTGGGGAAGTAGACCCCGGTGAGGAGAGAGGCTCAATGCACCCGCTGGAGAAGGAGATACACCATCTGGAACTAGACTCATCCGGCAAACAGAGCGGGACCGACACCGCCACGCAAGACTCACACTCCTGAACACTGCAGAGTGGCTTACTGAAGAAGACGGCTGGGAGGCACGAGGAGACGCAAACTCCCAGTCCTCCCTTGTGTGTGTTGTCATTCCCCTGTTCGGAGTATATGTTTTCTTTCCTTGAATTGGTTGAGGCACTGGTCTAGAAAACACTGGACCGGGTGCTTTCACTGCCTTTCGAGTTGGGGGGAAAGTTAAGGGTTTAGTTGAGTTAAGGGGTGGAGGGGGTGGGCGACAGACCGCCTCCCGCTGAAAGCTCGGTCCTATATGGGGATGAGTCTGGAAGGGGAGGGGGGTGGGGAGGGGGGGTCCATGGGGGACCGGAGTTCTCCTGAGTTGGGGGAGGGGGGATGTTGAGAAACAGCGACTGCATGCCAATACGCACCTTACACCACACCATTGCGAGGGCCATTCGGGGAAATACGGAAGAAACACGCAATGGCAGACCCACTAGATCACAACCACACTGGTGACTCTGGCGTCACGATACTCTCTTGGAATGTGAATGGCCTTGGATCAAAGATTAAAAGGGGTTTAGTGAATGCATATCTTCGGAGGCTAGCGCCTGACATAATATTACTTCAGGAGACGCATCTCAGAGGCACTCAGTGCGCTTTTATAGCAAGAGGTAGGCACGTGGTGCTGGCGCACGCAGGTTACACGGCATATTCCAGGGGGCGGCAATCCTAGTAAAAAAATCCACACCGTTTGCCATCACCCGCACATGGTTGGACCCTCAGGGGACATACGCAGGAGTACAGGGAACATGGAGGAGGCTCAGATACACAATTGTTTCAGTTTATGCCCCGCCAAAATTACAGACACGCACCCTCACCGCGGTCACTGCTATCCTTCTGGACACGGCAGATACGATTCAGATAGTGGGGGGGATTTTAACGATGTAATGTGTACCACTAGAGATAGATCGGGATCCCCACGTGCAGCAGGACATGGTACGGCACTGGCTAGACAGATGCACACTTTGGGCCTCACTGATGTATGGAGATGGCTCCACCCGACACAGGAGGCCTACTCCTTTTATTCCGGCGCTCACAAGGTCTTTTCCAGGCTAGATTACCTATTTACCTCTAGGCAAGAAATCACGGTCAATGACTTAGAGGACTATAAAGCACGGGGAATCTCGGACCACTCCCCCCTGTATGTACACTTGGGACGAGGGAGAAGGGAAAAGACTAGGGAATGGCGCCTCGCAGCATGGGACCTGCAAACACCAAACATACTGAAGGGAATCAGAGCGGACATAAAGGTCTATATGGCTGAGAATGAGGGCTCAGTAGAATCAGGGATCACGCTCTGGGAAGTCTTAAAGCCAGTCCTTAGGGATCGCGTAAATAGCAGATTGGGAACAGCCAGGAGGGAATTACAGCATGCGGTTACGACCGAGGAGGCCACGATCTTAGCCCTCGAAACAGAATACCACCAGGGAAAAGAAGAAAAGATACTTAGGAAACTACTGGACACACAAACACACTATAACGAACTTGTCACGGGGGAGGCACGCACACAAGCCCTGGCGACAATCCACCGCCTCTACGATGTGGGTGACAAATCGGGAAAACTCCTAGCGTGGCTGAGCAAGAGAGAAAGGGCGGCACGATGGGTTGACAGGATTGAAGTGTCAGGGAACAGAACAGCCTGTACAGACGAAGCTATAGCGGAGGCCTTTGCAACGTACTACGAGGACTTTTATAGAGCTAGGGACTTGGGGGACGAGACGGACGCTAACCACTATCTGTGTGACATGGAGGTTCCGCAATTGTCCCAGGAAGACGCTACGGAACTGGAAGCAGAGATCACGCTCGAAGAAATAGGAGATGCAATAACGTCCCTGAAGCCGGGGAAGACGCCGGGACCTAACGGCTTCCCGGCGGAATTTTTTAAACGTACAGCGGACCTGCTGCAACGCCATATGAGACAGCTGTTTGCCGAGGCACTCCAAACGGCGAGTCTGCCACCTTATCTAGCTACGGCCACGATTGTCCCTATCCATAAGGAGGGTAAGCCTAGAGACAGGTGTGCCTCCTACCGCCCGATCTCTCTCCTTAATATGGAAACGAAGATTCTGGCTACGATACTGGCTAGGCGCCTACGGGGGGTCATCTCTGATTTGGTACATGCAGATCAGTCCGGGTTCCTTCCAGACAGGGCGACCAAACTAAACCTCCGCCGCACCCATAACTGGCTGCAGGAGGTCCGAGAGAGGAGCGAGCCACACTGGTTCCTCTCGTTAGATGCCGAGAAGGCCTTCGATGCGGTTCACTGGCCCTTCTTGTTCGAGACGTTGTGGAGGTTCGGCTTTGGACCTAAGTTTCTGCAGTGGCTTCGGCTCCTGTACTCGGGCCCAAAGGCACGAGTGCGAGTAAATGGACGACTGTCGCGCGAATTCCGCATTAACAGGGGAACACGTCAGGGGTGCCCACTGTCCCCCCTACTGTTCACTTTGACGATAGAAATACTAGCGATCCGGATCCGACAGAATCAAGGGATCAGGGGGTTTACCTGGGGAAACCCGGAGTCTACCCAGGAAAAAATCTCAATGTATGCGGACGACGTCCTGCTGTTTCGGACGGACCCGGATGCCACGATTCCGGTCCTGTTCAAGGAGTTGGACGACTTCGGGGCGCGAGCTGGTCATACCATAAATTGGCACAAATCGATTCTATATGACCCACACGGCCGAGCACGACGGGAGTGCCTGCCGGAACTCCTCATTCACACCACCGAGGGATTCCAGTATCTGGGGGTATTCATAACACTAGACGAAACACTCTCCTTTAACAACAATGTGACACGCATCGTGGTGAGTGCAAAGTTAGACATGGACCGGTGGAGGCAGCTTCCGCTCACCATATTGGGACGAGCAGCACTATATAAGATGGTTCTGCTGCCAAAGTTCCTCTATGCCCTGCAGAACGAATACTACCCACTCCCTCCCGCAACCTTGTCTAATATACACGGTGATCTGCGAACATTCCTATGGTTGGGGAAACACCCAAGAGTGGCCTTAGCCACACTGCAACGCCACCAGTACAGCGGTGGGATCTCCCTCCCCAACCTCGAGACATACTATTGGGCAGAACACCTCGCTCCGATAAATGAATGGTTACACGCAGCAATAGACCACCCCACATATGCGCTGGAACGATCAAAATGGTCTCACACGAACCTTCTGTACTACCTGTACGGTGGTCCAGCGGGGAGACACTTTTTACCGGCTACCAAGATCACGCTGGCGGCGTGGAACAGGGCAATAAAACGCATGGGATGGGACAAACGACCCACCCGGCAGACCCCGCTATGGCACTGTAGGTGGCTGGGTGAGCTACACAAACTGACAGGCTTTAGACAGTGGGACAACATCAGCATCTCGACTATTGGGGACGTGATTGCCGGGGGAGAACTGAAAACATTCCGCGCCATACAAGAGGAATTTAGCATGCACGACACTCAGCGCTACAGATACTACCAGCTCAGACACGCCTGGAGGGCACAGAACATAGATCTGACAGACGTCCCAGAATACGCCCCGTTAGAGGGCAGGTTGCTGCAGGAGCATATTGGGAAAGGGGCGGTGTCCCTAACATACAGAACGCTGACCAACAATACATTAGGAACACTACAGGACCTACGTAATAGATGGGAGGCAGATGTAGGGGAAATGGAAGACCTGGACTGGGAGCTGGTTCTCATGCACCCTCGTGAGGTTGCGATTAAGTCCAGACTCCGTCTCATTCAGCTGAAAGTGCTCCATAGAGTATACTACGACAGGGTACGACTGTTCAAAATGGGGAAGGTCATTGATAGGACATGCCTTAGGTGCCACCAGCCAGAGGGAACTTTCTACCACACACTTTGGGGCTGTGCAATCATACAGACATACTGGGAGGGCATATTTGGAGAATTGGAGGAGGTCCTGGAGACCACTTTACCACACGACCCCAAGCTAGCACTGTTGGGATTGACAACCGAAGTCGACTTGGCCCGCCCTCTGACCATATTTCTAGTGCTGGCCCTAGTGGTGGCCAAGAGGGACATAGCTAGGCGCTGGGGTGCGGCCGAGCCACCAGAATTAGAGGAGTGGAGGAGGGGGCTCGACCTCTACATGGTGGCGGAGAGGGTGACATACAAAGCTAGAGGTTGTCCAAAGAAGTTCAGGAGAGTATGGACAAAGTGGGGGCTCTACCACGGACTAGAGTGAACTCACAGGAGTTCTAAAGGAGAGCACTGCTACACCTGATGATGGATGCATACGCAAATTTAGAGGGGGAAGAGACTGGGCCTGTTAAACTGTAACAAAGTGGTGCCCTGCGTTTGGTTCGAGGGGACTGACTCCGCGGAGAAAGGATGGAGGAACTATGGGGTGGGGGTGGGGGGCGGGCTGGCAGGAGCTGTTGTTAGGGGTTGTTTTTCTCATTGAGTTGCAGTTATAACATGCCTTGGTTTGAATTGCACTGTTGTGGGGGGTGGGGGGGGTACCCCTCATGGGCAAATGAAAAGTTGCGGTCCACACGGAACTGGCTGAATGTTGAAGCCAGCCCGTGTCACTATCTTTTCTCAGATGACATGCTTAGTACAACAATAAAAATTTATTTGAAAAAAAATATAATAATTACAGGCCGGGTTTCAGCCTGTGCAATGGGAAAAAAAGGATGAAGTCAGGCTTCACATTAGCGAGCCGCAATTCAGCATCCGCCAGGCAGGCAGTGGACAGGGTGTCTTCTGGTCACCAACATTGATGGACGGAGCGTCAGATGGAATGGAGGAGTCCTGCTAATAAGAGGAATGGTTGGATGCATGCAACTTACCAAATTCAACAGGACAACTACAACAACATACAGATACAGTATCCGTTCTTTTCTAATTATCTTTTAAGTAATGTTATTGCTGTGAACTTCTATGAGTGTGACTCTGCATTTCTTTGATCTCTGCATCTAAATTCATCCCTACAGCCATTCTATAGGTTTTACTTCTGCTATTTTTTAAACCTAATTTTATGTAAGACGTGTTTCTCTGAGTGCAGAGATAGGCAAGTGAAAATGCATAATTATTACTGCAGCCCTGTACTGTCGCATTCTTTCCTTCACGGTTGTCGAACGTACTACTTACTTTTCAGTAACCATGCATGCAGTAGTGCATGCACTTCCTTTATGTCACTTAAAAGATTTATGGATAGCTTTGTACCCATAGATTTGTTTATCTTCAATTACTGTTTGTCCATGCTGTGCTTTTTTTTTCTTCTCTCAACAAAACTTTCCCAAAAAACCCCATTCCCATCCATTTTCCAAACCCTAACCCTCTTCCCCCGGGCTGTGTGGTTTTGATTGATGTGTGACTAAATGACAGCAATAATTCCACACACTTGCTGGGGAGGATAAGGTCATAGCAACAGGCTGGTGAAGGAATCCGAGGATATATTCTTACTCAACTTGACACTGAGTCAGTATTGGCAAATGAAAGCAGAGTTTCATGTGTGCTATCAACTTGATTGGTCATCAAGAACATCCTCCTCCTAGACGTGGCAAATTATTACGCTGCTGTGTCCTTCACCTTCAGTACTATTTCTTGTAGTAGTAGCCAATGTCAAAGAAATTCAACGCAAGTACTAGTTATACTTTCAATACTTTACCATTTGTTCGGCTACATTGTGGCACTGTTCTAGTGTACTGTCACCTGCTATATTCTCTATCGTACCGTTCTAATGCTACGGTAAGGACAAACAAGGTTTCATTTTCTTTTTTTTCAGATGCTGCAACTGCCACTGTGTAACACTACAAGTACCACCGCAATGATGACATTTCATCCGCCCAGGATTGCCAACCTTAATCGCCATTTCCCGTGCAGCCAGCCCTGTGCCTAGCCCTATTTCCAAACACAAATTACAGGTAAGATAAGCGTTTGGGGGGAGCTAGTATAATGGAGTATTAGGAGAGACGAGAGACCGACGGTCCTAGGATTATTGAATTCACTTACTCTGTGACAGGCACTTAGTTTTGAAAACATTTGGGCAATTACTAGTACTTACACAACTTGAATCAAGATGCCACTTAAGTTTCAGGAAAACAAAGTTATTATTATTTTTTTTAAACTTTTTTATTAAACCTTTACTTAGCAACCAGGAATGATACATCTCATACATATGAACTTCAAACATACATGGTACAGATCTGCAAAGGCCTGCAAAGGCTAGTGGTCCCTTCCAGCGGGCTAGTCATCTATGTCACATCACAATAGTTCATCATTATTCACAGTGCGTAATGCGTATCAAAATGCTCAATTTACAATGCAAAGAAGTCATCGGATCTACAAAGGGGCCTCATGCTTGGTGTAGCATATATCTGTTAAACCCCCACCCACCAGCCTCAAAAGCAGTAAAAAACACGTATGCTAAGATAAAGTTTAAAGTATATTTATATATCCCTAACATAAATAATCTCCCGCAAGACCCAACCCACCTCCCTCCCAAACCCCAACGAATGTCCGTGAAAACTAAGTCCAAAAAAGTAGAAAACCCAACTCCCAATTCCCACCCCCCAGAAGTCTTTAAAAAAGGGTCAAGGGACAGTCTCCTCCTACTGCTGGCTGCTGTTGACTTTTCGGGCCAGGTCGGCATGCTCCTTGCGGAAGGTCTCGAGCAGGGTTGTGGTGGAGCTCCTGCTCGAGAGAGGACACCCTCAGTGAAAGGCGGTGCACACGTGCCTGGCACCTGCTGTGGGGGGCAGCTGATTTCTTTGCTGCTCGGCGGTGGCGGGTGGCTGTGGTACCCCGGCTCCGTACCGCTGGAGACCTGCTGTGCTGACTGGCTGACCCAGGGAGCGCGGAGGAGGATGCAGGTGTCGCCGTCGATGTTGTCGACGTACTCTGCGTGTCCTCCTCCTCCTGGGCCACCAGCCGCCGATATTTGGCGACAGTGGCCTCCAGCCTCCGTTGCCGGGCCCTTTTAGCCAGCTCCTTTCGTGTTGGTTTGGAAGGAGCATCTATATGAAGAAAGAAAGACATAGTCTGTAACCAATGCTCTTTAAGATTAACACAAAATGATTCAGCAGAAAGTTGTGTCACAGTAGAACTAGCAACTTGCAAGCGCAGTACATAACTATTGTGGCCAGTACCCGGCTCCGGCGGCAGGTTAGCTCAGCACCATGTGACTCTGGGCAATAGCTCGCTTAATCTCCCCGACGGCCCCCCAGCGCCTAGAGACCCTTACGGGTGATTGTGCGCTTTACAAATGTGGACTTTACTTTACTTTACTTTATCTATCTAACCTCCCACTTCTTCATCCTTGCTCTAACATTAGTGGGAGTTTAAGGAATCAATTCTACGAGCACTATGGACTCACTCCATTAGAGTCGACTATGACAGTACACCAGTCTTATTGTTCTTCTTCTCTCTTGTTTAGCAAAATTGGTACGGTAACTTATGCAAGCCGGCATAATGCCAGTGCAGTGAACTTGCACCCGAGAAAAACAGACGCCTGCCATGATGAGTGAGCCAGACTTGCGTTACTGTACCAGTCCAGTACATGCAGGTGGTGATGCTCTTACTTTTCTATTACGGGTGGCACTGAGAATACTCTGTTACAAGGGCTACTGCTTAATTAATCTAAAGCCTGTCAGTTTGTGTAGCTCACCCAGCCACCTACAGTGCCAATGAATACTAGAAAAGGAAAATGAAGAAGATAAATAATCTGATTATCTATCACTGCACATGGTATGTATTTGCTTACATATGGGATGACTTTAGGTGCTTTGCTTTTTATTGAGTGAACAGTGATACATCCACACATGAATGACCGAGTTCTTCTAAACTTATTAACAGAGGTAGTGAGTGGCCATCGTAATAGCCGGATATATGCTGTGCTTGCAATACAAACTACTGCTACTATTCATGGTAGTATTCGGACAAAATTACAACTTCTTTTCCCTGCCTTTCCTACACTGGGACGGACGTGCGGGTGTGGTGTTACATGCTCTTCAAAGTAACACTTAGTTCATCCAGTGACCGTCTACTCTCTCTAGATACACATATGCTATCTAAGAGTCAGATAGTACCATGATCCAGGCATCCATCCATTCAAACTATATGTCAATCATTCTTCTTCATGTGTCTCATATGGACAAACCTTACATTTTCTCACGGGAAAACAACCTTTTCATTTTATTTGGGAACCGCAAGCCATACATCCGTGCTTGACTTGCATTTGAATTTCAACCAAAGCATATATTGCGCACACATACAGTTTCTGTTTCACCCACCCAGGCTGTTCTCCTTCCACCCATCCTTGCTTCATCCTTCACCCAGCCATGCATCATATTCCTTCCCAGCCACCTCGGGCACCAATCAAACGCGTATCATTCTTCTTTGTCAGTCATCATTACTTTTAACTTGCTCGTCCTTCCACACTTACTTACACCCTTCTTTTGATTTTCGTTCATCCCATCCATCAAGTTAATCTCAGATCTGATTTGGATTCTCGAAAAAAAATTCACGGCTGAGTTGAAGTAAATTTGGAGGAGCCTACTACCTGGTTGATAAAAAACTTTGTTCTAAATTTGAAAGTCTGCTTAACAGTATAGTAACTTAACTGTAGAACATATATACTACACCCGTGCAGAGAGCACACTATGCAGTCTGCAATCTCAATAAGTAAGGAATATAAGAGCTTACCACTGCCCGCCACTACCGTGGCAACCCGCACAGCAGTTTCGTCCGGCACTTGCACCGCCTCCTCCCCAGAAGTGTCCTCCTCCACCTCCGCGCTGGGCCCAGCACCAGATGTTCCACCTACAAATGCATTTAAGAATGTTAGATGTCATAGACATACACCACTCACTAGTATTTTGTCTAGGAATGAAGAAATGTGAATACAGAAACCAATCTAATAATTTGTGACTGTCTACTCTAAAGTAAAAATGTCCCTTTTTCCAGGGAAGGGTGTTGTCTTGCTGCACTTTTTGGCACAACTGATGAATGCTTGCTTTTTAACACGCGCCATTTTTCTCATAACAGACAGAAGCTGCACTTCTAAGAACAAATCATCATCACTTGGACGTAGTGACCAACGATTCAGCACCAAAAAGAAAAATTAAAGTTCAAACCAGGTGAGGGCTCGGCTCGCCCACAATAAATGTGTGAAATAAATCACTAAGCACTTTCCCATTTTTTAATCAACCGTTTATGTTTTATGACAAGCTTGATTTTAATAAATATTTTTACTTTTAATAAAGCTTTAAAACTTAAATAGACTCTGTGGTTTTTGATCAAGAGTGAATGAGCAAAAGGTTTTGCAATTTCCAAGCATGAGTCCGTGCCTCTGACACTTCTGGACTCTGACTCCGTACTCTTGTCCTGCGATGGATAATCATCATTGGGGATCAATCATCGATGAATTCGGGAGCTAAATGACTCTGACACACTATCTAGTCAGTAAGGAGATTGGGGGTTCTTCAAAGTCTGATATCACTGAGGTATGTGGCAAGTCTACCTGCGCCTATTATAATTGATAAACAATGCACTATTTAGTGTCCATAGTTCTGTTTGTGCAGATTTGTCCCTGCAACAGTAGTAGTATGGATTGTCCTCCTATCCAAACCAAAAGTAAAATAGTATCTTATTCTTTCTTGGTGGTCATTCACCTTTTTATTGTTGGTAATTGTCAAAGCATAAACATTTAGAAGAAAAACATTATGGGCAATCCCAGAGGACTGCACTAAGAGCATAGAGCTATTGCTGACTAGAATGGGAGTTTCGTTTAACACCTTTTGCCAAATGTGCAATCTTAGTTAGCTACACAGACTAATAAGAATAATCTAGTAATACCACAGGGAGTCATAGTAGAGGCAGGATAAGAATTTAGATACAGTCTACAAGAAGATCAAAGACGATTTAGAAAAAATCGAATGAGGAACGCTAGAAAAAATAGGTACTCTATATTAAAATTAAAACTTACCGGGGCCAGCAAAGGAGCCCTCGCCTGACCGATCCTGGCCTTGAACAGCAGCAGCAGCCGATAACCCCTCCTCCTCTGTCCTCTTGCCCCTGGGGGGAGCTGATGTACAACATGAAAGAAAGAAATACCCGAAAACATGGATGATTGTTGTCAACCAAATCAAACATTTCAAAAGAACAATAACAAAATATTTTGTCAAAATAGCAAATAGACAACTATTCCACGGGATATATTGACCTATCTCATGTGGTCTACTACGATATTAGTATTGCTTGATTTGCGGACCGTCGACTGGGAAAGTTATGTAACTCACTAAACAAACTACTAAAAAGGTTCGCCTAGGACTGGCAGGCAGCAGTCCGCAGCACGCGAAGTGACAGACAAACTCCATCGTGATTGCAGATCAGCGACAACACTAAAAAGTTTCCTACTACATTAACCAGTCATTAAAATACTCAAACTATCAATCCACCACCACTATTTCTTCTTATTGCCAGGTGTACATAGGAAGGACTGGACTTGAGTCTGTAGGGGCAGATTTACAAGCCCCTTGCGGCTCTTTTGCTCCATTGTTGCGTGAATTTTGTGACGCAGCGGCAGAACAAAAGAGGCGCCATGGTGCGGCGTATATTAACAACGTGACGCATATGGGAGATGCATCACGTTGTAAAGCCCTGCGCCATCAGGGGGCGTTCCGGCCAAGGAAGGGCGTTCCTGCGCAGGAACGCATCCTAAAAGTGGCTGAGGGAAATCTACAAGATTTCAATCAGTCACTTTTAGGACAATGATGCGTGACTCAAACCCTGCGCCTGCTTGAAGCAGATGTACGGCTTCACGCAGCATTGGGGAGATATGGCACCCCAGAGCATTGCTGGAGTTGCGCCATCGTTGCGACGCAACTCCAGCAATGCGCGCACAGATGCGTAATGCTTTGGTGACGTTTTGGGCCCATGGTGCGCCGCATTGTAAATACGGCGCACCATGGGTGGTGGTGGCGTGGCGCACAATTACTGGCGCATCTGCTACTTTGCAGGGATGCGCCGGTAATTGAAAATCTGACCCTTAGTGTCTAGCATTAAGCAGTTCTTTAAACTACACTCATACATAATTTCTCAGGCCAATGAAATGAACACAAAATCAAAAACAAATAAGCGTAGTAGCAACGCTACTGAGAAGGAGAGCAGTGCACCTGAAATGCACAGAAGATTTTGAAATATAATTTACCTACAATGTAATCGGCAGCATTATTGCTCTTGGTAAAAAACAAAAAATTGCAATATAATAACACACAGAGCAGGAGAAAACAGAGTAGTGATGAAATAGCTAGAAATAGCTACTACTACTCACCAAGCGCGGGGATCTCGATGCCGAGCAGGTCGAACAAGTCGCGTTTCCGGTCCAGGAGATCCGTCCAACGGTGGGTGGCCTGGTTGTAGGTGCGCCGGACCCGAGAGTGTTGAAACATGGCCCGGCACACCTTCTCCCACCGCTTCCGGCGCTCCCGGAGCCCGTAGCCGCTAGCGATATTCCCGTCTGCCATGATGGTCCTGGGGAGGGGGTGCCGGACATAAACCACTAGTGCGGCCACCTCCTCCGCGCTAAAGATCTCCCGGGCTATGACTTGCTCCCCCCTCAAACGCCTGCACGGGAGCCGGGCACAGGGTGCGGGACACTTCCCTTTCTCAGGCTGCTTCCCGGCTCCCTTTACCATGGTCTGGGCAGAAAGGAAGGTAAATAATAAATAAGAAATAGAATAGGGAAGAAGAAAAGAAAAGAGTTTAAAAAAGTAGTTTAAAAGTAACCAAAAGTAGCAGAAAACCCAAAAATATAGAGCTAGAAAAATAGAGGGATAGATAATAAGTAAAATAGATTAAAAAAACTTCAAACAAGCAAAGGATGGCAGAGATTGACAGAGGATACAGAAAGCATGCCCAGAACCATAGCAATGAATGAAAAACAAGATGGCCGCACCCGTTCACGACCGCGTGGGTAAGTTCGCGCAAGATTTCCCCCGCGATCACACGCGAACTTGTACTAGCGAGCCGCACACTTTGCGAGATTACACATAGCGCCCGGAAACGGAAATACGTCATGCAAACAAGATGGCCGCACCCATGTACGACCGCTAGGGTAACTTCGCAACGTTGCGCTACAAGCGGCTTGCGAAAACGCAAAAGATCACGCGAACTAACACACCGCAAAAAAACCAAATCGTATATTAGCACGAATTTGCGGATTCCGAATTCGATCTCGCGTGAATTTGCGCCCCGCGAATCGCGCGAGATTGCAGAAAAACGATTTTTGCAAAACTGAAAGCACTCAGCAGGTGCAAAAGTTCAATCTTATCATTAGTAACCCTTCCCTGTAGTGCTTCCTGAGGGGCCCCTCCAGAGTTCAGTTGCCTACTTGCAACTATTCTATGACCCTGCTCTGACCCTCACAGCAGGCTCAGAGAATAGCTACAAGTATGCCACAAAGGTCCTGTTAAAAAAAATTACACTGCAACAGAAAGCAATTACAGATAAGGAAGCAGGTGCCAGCCTGGAAGTTCAAATTCAGTGACACATTAATCAGCCCCTAATTCATTCATGTCTGTTGAGGCAGGGCAGGTGTGCTAACGAATTTTACAAAACTGAAAGCACTTAGCAGGTGCAAAAGTTCAAGCTCATCATTAATGAGGAAGCACTTACAGCTAAGGAAGCAGGTGCCAGCTCAAATTCAGTGACACATTCATCAGCCCCAAATTAATTCATGTCAGGTGAGGCAGGGCAGGTGTGCTTTTCCCCCATAATCTACAGTGAGGAACCAGAGGGTGGCATGGGTGAGCTAGAGGGTGGCAGTGGTGAAACAGAGGGTGGCAGTGGTGAAACAGAGGGTGCTGTGATGAACCAGATGTAGAAACAACATGGTGGCGACCGTTGCTACCCGACAAGTAAGTTCGCGTTTGCGAACTGGTAAAAAACCCTTGCGAAATGGCAGAAACACTTGCGAACACAAAAAAAAGAATCCGCAAAATTCGCGAGAGTTCGCCTATTTTGCAGATTGCGAATCCGTAAATACGCAATTTAGCGGATTGCGAATCCGCAAAATTCGCCCATGCTTAACAGTGACCATAAGCCCCAAGAACTCACTCTAGGTATCCAGGGCACTGCCACAATATACGCAACTTCAGAACCCTGTCAGACCACGAGATACCAACATAGGAGAATCCGTTGTAAAATACGCGACCCAGAAAAGCTATCAGCTGCTGCAAAAACAACGTGGGAAGAAATCAAACTCACCGAAGGAAGCACCGTCCATGCATGGGAAATTTTTACCAAAGCTCTGGGCCAACCCGCCCCACCTGCCAGTACAAAAAGTGCCTCACCTAGAACAAAGCATCTGGGCAGGAACAAGCCAGTGCACCCACATGTCATCAAGTGAGCATGCCGAAATAAGACAACTAAGGGGCGACATAAACAGAGCAATTCGCTCTATTCGCCAAAACAGCGCAACTGCCGGCACCATAGATGCACTACGAAAACTTTGAACGAGGAAAAAGAAAATCATCTGGCGCGCAAAAAAGGAATACAAAGAATCACTCTGGGCTAAACTACTTAATGACGCCAAAATGAATAACAGCGCCAGATTCTGGCAAACAGTCAAGAGCATCGAAAATCCATCGGCACCCAGGATCAACTCATACATAACGGAGGACGTTTGGACAACCTATCTGCAACGCTACTTTAACGCAGGCCCCCAAAGCAACTTGCAAAAACCAGCTGAGTTCTATGCTGATCTATCTCGGTCCCCCTTTATAGGAATAATCTACCACCTAGTTCCTCCCTAAAAACGATCGAGGACAGAATACAGCACAGCCACCAAGAGGGTGCCCCCGGGCCAAACGGCTTGCCTCCATTGTTATACAAACAAGATCGAAAGTATTGGTCTGGCACATTACTAAAGCTCTTTGGCAACATTACTACAACAGGAACAATCCCAGAATCATGGAAAGGTTCAATCCTCTCGCCTATCTATAAAAAAGGCTGTAAAAGTGACCCAATAATCTACAGGCTCATCGCCCTCATTGACATCGAGGCCAAGTACTACGCGGGACTTATTCTAGCTGGCCTCCGGGAATGGGCAAGGGAAAAGGCCCTAATTCCAATTAACCAAACAGGCTTCCAGGAAAACCTGAGAACCACCACAAACATCCTGGCTCTTTCCCTTTTAGCCGATTCCACAAAAGTAGCAAGAAAAACATTATTTGTCTGTTTCATCGATTACAAAGCTGCCTTTGACAGCATAGATCGAGGAAAGCTATAGTCAAAGCTGGTACGATGGGAAATACCTCCTGCCCTTCTAAATCAACTCATCCTACTACATTCCGATACATGGGTCCAAATAAAACTGGGAAGTGGTACAATCGTATCCAGGCGGATCCTAACCTCCAGAGGCTTAAAGCAGGGCTGCGTTTTGGCTCCTACTCTATTTAACCTCTTTTTGGCTGATCTTTCAACTGACCTAGATAATTGTAACCATCATGCACCAAACCTGGGAGGCCTCCCTCTCTCAAATTTACTGTACGCCGACGACCTGATCTTAATCAGCCAACCCCCAGTCGGCTTACTACACCTGCTCCATACTACAAACAACCACGCCTCAAAAAACGGGTTAGAAATCAACTTAGAAAAGTCTAAAATAATGGTGCTAAACCAGCGCAATTCAAAAAAGCGACTGAAATGGCAGCTGGGTGAGAGAGAACTTTAAGTCGTTCACGACTATAAATATCTAGGAATTATCTTTGATAAGAATGGGACATAAGACCAACAAAAAGAGGTGATTCAGAGACGAGGAACCATCTTAGCAATCACCCTGAAAAATCTTAAAAGCAAAATAGCAGGACCAAACCTGCTCCCGCTGCTTGAAGTGCTTCGCGCAAAGCTGCGGCCCACGCTCACATACGGCAGCGAGGCCTTGCGAGGGTCAGACGAAGAAACCCTCAACAAAACGGTTGCTAAAGCTTTAAGAATAATCTTCAAGCTTCCTAAATACACCTCCCCAGCCCAACTATGTCTCGAATTTGGCATAGTAAATCAGAGAATAAGCAGAAAGGCCGCGTATGTAAAAAGCTGGTATAAAATAAAGAGTGCAGAGGCGGGCTCGCTGAACTCATTCCTATGGAAGGAAATATCAAGGAAACATGCCTCACCGGCCAAAGACTACCTCCAATCAGGGATCAGCTTGCTAGCCCTGGAGAATATTTGGGAGTCAGGACTCCTATTCAAGAACGTAAAAGACCTGGTGAATAAGTCAACAAAGCTCGGCTCCACCGCAAATGATAAAGAATGTCTAAATAAGAGGGCCCATAGCTGGTTCGTGATACAAAGCTATCCGAAATGCTCACCACAACCGTACTTCGGTACCAGCTTTTCCGGGCCATTAAAGGAAGGCTTCTTGGCACTGAGGATCGGGATCCTTCCTGTCAAACCACATTTGCCCCCCTGGAAACGTACATTCACATCTATACAATGCAGACTATGCGACGAAAATAAAGAAGATATGCTGCATCTCCTATGCATATGTAAGTTTCTAGACCGGGAGAGGACAGAACTGTTAAAACCGCATATAAATGAAATGCATATCCGGACGTACAGTTAGGCAGTGAAGGCGTGCTTCAGCGGGCCCAACGTTAAATTAACATGCAGCTTCGTCCGCTACATGAAAACTGCCCAAATAAAGCGTCTCGCCGCAGCCTGAGCACAGTTGCGCACACCCAAGCCTTTTTATCCGGCAACTCTCTTTGACTCCTACTACGCTCCGACCCTGAGGCAGTCGTCCACGACCACACAATAGACTATTAGATTTACGGACACTGGTGTCACCCCCAGACGGTGACTCATCCTTATTTCTTCCTTAAATTTTATACCTTCATCGCAAACAAACTGTATGTAATTTTAACCAGAAAATCGTTCGATTTTAATGCATATCCATCACGTTGTCTTTTAAGACAATATGAAATTATGTCACATATTTGTATCCTTTTATACATTTTATATTGATGTGTGTACTGCTAAGATTTTAATTAATCAAGCAATAAACTTACTTACTCATCGAAAAGTATGATGTGGTTCTCTAGGATAGTTCTCCACAATGTACCTCTAGATGGTGCTAATTAGTTCTTGCACAAGGTGGTGTAGTGCTACTATACGTATAAAAAAATAACAGGTTTACCTGAACTGTACAATGTTTAAGCCATTCACAAAGGTTATGTGGTAATGTTGGGATGCCATTGAGAAATCCAGTGTATATGGGACCACATTGTATCTATCTGTACTTGTATCCATCCTGATTAATCAGAAAATGTTTGGAGGGGGTGTGAAGCGTTATCAGGTAATGGATGTTTCCTTGTACTTTTGACCAAAAGAAAGCATTTAGCATAGTATTTAGCAATTTGAATTTCATCTGAATTCAACATAGACCCACATTACAACCCTATTCTGAATCAGCCAGAGTGTTATCCCCAAATGGGTGCTGTTCAGGCCAATTTGGAGTTCATCAATCGTGGCCTGCCAAACAAATTAGAAATACGAGATACTCCCCATTCATGAAAAAGATGATTTCCTAAGAACCATCTTTGTCAACACTGATGCAAGTAGAGATATAAAAATCAACAAACACAACAGGTCCACCACAAATAGGGCAACATAATTACTCTAACACATCCCCATACAATGATGCAGACCACCTGGGACTTGCCTAGGGCCCAAAGACAACCGATAGCACCAGCACGGCTCACACTGGTTAGATGGAATATCTAAAGATCTGAAGGATTCACAATAGGGACAAGATACAACAAGTTTTGTATTTATTTTGGTGGTTATATGTAGCACATACTTGGCCCAGGGGCTTTAAAGAGCTTTACATTTTTTTTACAGAGTTTTATATAGCTCGAACTTGACCCGAAGGTATCGGGTATCAGAGCGCTTTACATAACACCAGTTGCGTTACACATTAATTTTTGTTAGGCACAGGGAGATTAAGTGATTTTCCCAAAATCACAGGATGTTCAGCGTCATTGCCGAGACTCAAACCCAGTTACCCAGATTCGAGGTCGACCGCCCTAGCCGTTAGGCCAACTCCTCTCCCCATGTGACCAGAGTACAGTCACGCCAAGGGCCACTCACATGAATGGCCAAGACATCTGTGGAAGAAAAGATGTTCCACCACTTCCTCTTGAGGTTAATCCTTAGCATCGGAAGTGAACGACAAGGGTGAATAATCCTGATGGGAGGGGGTCTGGAGAAAGAGAGAGCAAGCAATGGTTCTAGTGTACCTTGGAGCTCCCGTAAAAATGATAGCGGTGGGTGTAAATCCCCCCAAGCAGGATCCCTCAAGTTGTAGAGGCAAAGTGTACACCTACAGTCAGGATATGTACTCTGCAACAAGAATACAATCATTCAGACAACCATACATGAATGCTTTACAATCAGCCTGAGGTGTGTGTCCTTAATGAAACATACTAAACAAGTATTACTATAAGGAATTTGAATCTATGTGAAAGGACCTTGAGCAGAGAATCCTGCGCTGAATCCTGAGCATCTATCCTTTAACCTCTATTCAGATGATTCCAAAATCTTTATCTGTCCTTAACGTTGTGTTACTTCACAAAACCAGTCCTTTTTCAAAACTAGAAGTGCTCAGTAGTGCCCTAGCCTGATGTCCGTGCAATGCACTGAAAAGCTGAAATGTTAAATTGTGAAAAGATAGTCATCGTCAAGGCGAGGCAGGGGGGGACAGAGTGGGGCCAGTTGTATGACCAAGATCCAGGGTCCAAGATTGTT